>NW_026606660.1:2112500-3377500 GCF_029890125.1 Rhinichthys klamathensis goyatoka
CATTAGTTCACTTAGTATTAAGCTTTGCCGAAGTATCGATAATTGTGAAATTTCACTGATATTTAAAATGACTCAAATCGTGAAATAATACTGATCATATTGACCAAAAATAATCGTGATTATGATTTTTGCCATAATTGAGCAGACCTAGTTGCACTGTTACATCTTGTTTAAAATGCACTATTGAAATAAAGTGTAACCTCACATTGCTCCTCCTCTGTCACCATTAGCGGCTAACCGTGGAGCTCAGGAGGTCACCATCACCGCTACCGAGAGCCAGTACTGCTTTGACGGGCTGACCCCAGACGCGCTGTACAACGCCACAGTCTACACACAGACCCCCAACCAGGAGGGGCCAGGAGTCAGTGTCAAAGAGCGCACATGTAAGTCATGACGCCTTCAGAGGAGTTCAGTCCCACGGCTCTGTTCTCTGTGTCCTCATGGTGTCCGCTTTCTCCTCTCTGTAGTGGTGAAGCCCACCGTAGCCCCAACACTGCCCCCGACTCCTCCACCACCACCCTCCATCCCGGGAGCACTCGAGGGTACAAACATGATTACCTTTTTATCTTTTTTCATCTGATGATCTCACGGTTGGAATATGTTGTGTATTTTATTCACTGCCGTTCAAAATGTTGGTGTCAGTAAGATTTTTTTTTTTTTTTAAGAAGAAATTACTACTTTTATTCAGCAAGGATGTGGTAAATTGGTCAAAAGATGCAGTGAAGACATTTATAATGTTAGATTTATATTTCAAAGAAATGCTGTTCTTTTTTGTACTTTTATTCATCTAATAATCCTAAAAAAATATAATGGTTTCCACAAATAATATTAAGAGGCACAACTGTTTTCAACATTGATAATAATGCGAAAAGTTTCAATATTACTGTTTTTACTGTACTTTTAAAATAAAATAAATGCAGTCTTGGTGAGCATAAGAGACTTCTTAGATAGATAGATAGATAGATAGATAGATAGATAGATAGATAGATAGATAGATAGATAGATAGATAGATAGATAGATAGATAGATAGATAGATAGATAGATAGATAGATAGATAGATAGATAGATACATAGATAAAACAATATATAGATAATGATAGATAAAACAATAGATAGATAGATAGATAGATAGATAGATAGATAGATAGATAGATAGATAGATGATAGATAAAACAATAGATAGATAGATAGATAGATAGATAGATGATAGATAGATAGATAGATAGATAGATAGATAGATAGATAGATAGATAGATAGATAGATAGATGATAGATTGATAGATAGATAGATAGATAGATAGATAGATAGATAGATAGATAGATGATAGATTGAAAGATAAATAGATAGATGATAGATTGAAAGATAGATAGATAGATGATAGATTGATAGATTGATAGATAGATAAAACAATAGATAGATAGATACATTAGAAAGATAGATAGATAGATAGATAGATAGATAGATAGATAGATAGATAGATAGATAGATAGATAGATAGATAGATAGATAGATAGATAGATAGATAGATGATAGATTGAAAGATTGATAGATGATAGATTGATAGATTGATAGATAGATAAAACAATAGATAGATAGATACATTAGAAAGATAGATAGATAGATAGATAGATAGATAGATAGATAGATAGATAGATAGATAGATAGATAGATAGATAGATAGATAGATAGATAGATAGATAGATAAAACAATATATAGATAATGATAGATAAAACAATAGATAGATAGATAGATAGATAGATAGATAGATAGATAGATAGATAGATAGATAGATAGATGATAGATAAAACAATAGATAGATAGATAGATAGATAGATAGATGATAGATAGATAGATAGATAGATAGATAGATAGATAGATAGATAGATGATAGATTGATAGATAGATAGATAGATAGATAGATAGATAGATAGATAGATAGATAGATAGATAGATAGATAGATGATAGATTGAAAGATAATAGATAGATGATAGATTGAAAGATAGATAGATAGATGATAGATTGATAGATTGATAGATAGATAAAACAATAGATAGATAGATACATTAGAAAGATAGATAGATAGATAGATAGATAGATAGATAGATAGATAGATAGATAGATAGATAGATAGATAGATAGATAGATAGATAGATAGATAGATGATAGATTGAAAGATTGATAGATGATAGATTGATAGATTGATAGATAGATAAAACAATAGATAGATAGATACATTAGAAAGATAGATAGATAGATAGATAGATAGATAGATAGATAGATAGATAGATAGATAGATAGATAGATAGATAGATAGACAGACTTCATCACAGCTAAAAGTACATTCAGCAGGGTTGATATGATTTATTACTATTCCTCATTCAATCTTGTTCTGTAATGCCAGTGTGCAAAGGTGCCAAGGCTGATCTGGTGTTCCTGATCGACGGCTCGTGGAGCATCGGAGACGAGAGCTTCGCTAAAGTCCGCCAGTTTGTCTTCAGCATGATTGGGGCCTTCGATGTCATCAGCCATGAGGGCATGCAGGTACTGACCCGTCAACAGTCACGTGACTGACCGCATGCGCACGACTCCCTGACCGAGCGGTGATTCAGTGGGTCTTTTTCTCATTCTGTGAAAACAGGTGTCTTTTGTGCAGTACAGCGATGATGCTAAAACCGAGTTCAAACTGAACACCTACCACGACAAGGGAATGGTTCTGTCCGCCCTTCAGATGGTCATTTACAGAGGAGGAAACACCAAAACAGGTTCGTGATACGTTGAGAACGTGTACGTACACATCAATACGCTGACAAGTCCCAAAAATCAGCTTTTTCAATTAACTCATTGTCCGTTTTTACATGCTAACCCAATACACCGGCAACTCACGCAAAACGCGTTTGCAGTTATTCCCCAGTAGTGACATAAAAAGCTAATCATTCATTAATCTGATGCCAAGTAGCCTATTCAGTCTGCAACGTGAGATGTGATGTTAAATAAATAAGCAGTATTTTGACTGTACCACTTCTGCTTCAGCGGCACAAGATGAGAACACATTTCTTGGGCCATAAAAAAGTGTCAGAGTTTGCAGAATGAGCTTAAATCTGCAGTAAGGGCTCTTTCCTGGAGCATATCACATGCACATTGCAATAAGTCGACAGAATGCAGGTTACTGTGTTTACATGCCGCGGGAAATAGGTTTTATCGAGCTGTTTTGATTGGTTTATGCTTAAACCGTGTTCATGTCTTTACTCTGACAAAGGAAAACGGGTTAACATGTTTACATGACCACAAGCACTGTTAGCGTATTGAGCATAATCGGGTTAAGAACGTGCATGTAAGCGCACTCTATTGTCTTTGTTCTTAGGTGTCCGTTTTCAGATGTTTTTTACCCTACCTGAATGCTGGTGTCAGTTCCACATTTGGGGCCACATTTACTAAACCGCGGTAGACCGCAATCCCATAAAAGCACCGGAGTGCAAAGCTCTGCAGGTGAATCTACTGACAATGTTGAAATTAGAGAACACAGAGCAAGCCTGGGGTGTGTTTCCCGTACAACGATGTAACACTGCTTAACTACCACAGTACGATGCATTGTTGGAGAAATCAACTAGTCACGACTGTTTCCCGAAACCATATTGTCGCAAATTGGTCGTTCAACCACGTTGGTTAATGATGTCAAGCTGGTGGTGGACTAATAACTCTTAATGAATCTGTTTGAGATCGAGTCAATGCTAGATGTTTTGCTATAAATTACAGACATGATATCTGAGGAATATTCCTCATTTTTCTCAGTTATTTCGCTTTATTTCCAGATTCAATCATAGGCTCGTTCAAACAAACTAGAGCACGTTCGCACATGCGCACTCTTCAAAAACGACGCTTTAAATCTCTTGAAAACTAAAAGACATAAATTACATTTGTATGTATTCTAAATAAAAGACACAGGTTGTCCTGAATGTCAGCTTGCTTATTTTGCTCAAAATAAGGATTTATTGAGTCCACATGTCATGCAAACAAGAAACTCTGCTTCTAACCACAGGGCTGTCGTTCCAAACACACAACTTTGCGACGATGTTTGCGAATGTTCGTTGGAACGATGGTTTCGGGAAGCAAAACTCGTTGAACTGCTGATAACGACGAAACTTGCGACCCAGAACATTTCCATTATATCCAACACAAATTAGCGTAGGGTTGCACACAAGCAGAGCCGATGATATTCAAGTGTGGGTAATATACTAACAACACAGGCACAGCTAATTAAAAATAAACTGGGAAAAACTGAGGCTTGGGAAACTTTACGTTTGAATAACATCTTCCTCTAGCATTCCCAATAAATTAACACGAGTGGAGAAAATGCTCTACCTTCTACCTTCTGTTCTCTGCGTGTTAAGACATGCTTGTTTTTAACCATAAAAGTGACTAGCACAAACCTTAGTAAATCACATTGCATGATACTCTCTGCCAATAAATTTGGCGTTTTAAAGGGAATCTCCTTCAAATGCAAATGAAATAAGGTAAGGTGCAAGAATAACCCTGTCCACTCCTTTTCAGCGCGCGTCTTTAGTAAATCTGGCCCTAAGTGTTTGAATGCTGTTTGGCAGAACACATTTCTTGCACTGTTTTAATGTGTGTGAATGCATTAGGTGCTGCGCTGAAGCATGTTGGAGATAAGGTGTTCATCTCAGACAGCGGTATGAGGAGAACCGTTCCCAAGGTCCTGGTTGTGGTAACCGATGGACGTTCTCAAGATGATGTGAAGAAGAGTGCTGCTAAACTACAGCACGCAGGTATCACAGATCTCAATGATCATGGCCTCCTTTTCTTTATGCAACACATAACTGCTTGTTTTTGGGTGAAATTTGGGCAAGTTCTTGACAGGCGATGTATTTCCCTAAAGCCTCGGTGTTGTCTTGTCCACAGGCTTCAGTGTGTTTGTGGTGGGTGTCGCAGACGTAGACACTGCCGAACTGAAGAACATTGGAAGCAAGCCAAGCGACAGACACGTCTTTATCGTTGATGACTTTGATGCATTTGCTAAGATCCAAGACAACCTCATTACGTTCATCTGTGAAACGGCAACATCCAGTAGGAAGTCATTCTTTTAGTCTGCATTGTTCACTTTAACTCTAACATGAAAGACAAGAGTAAAATAACTTCCTGATTTTCTTTTTTCACAGCGTGTCCTTTGATTTACCTCGATGGATTCACGTCACCAGGTCAGAACTTGACTCTCGAGTCCATATTCGATGACTCCCTATCATCACACTCTTGTTTTCCTCTATCATCACACACTGTTATGCATCTCTTGATTGCTGTTTTGATGAAAACGCATAGGTTTCAGGATGCTGGAGGCTTTTAACATCACTGACAAGACGTTTGCTGGCATGAGCGGCGTCTCAATGGAAACCGGCTCCTTCAACAGTTACATTGCATACAGACTCCATAAGGACGCATTCATTTCCCAGCCCACAAAGTAGGTCGGATTGCAGTGCATGTGTGTTTTCATTACAGACTGTAATGGTATTCAGGCAATCACAATTATTTTAACCATCTTTAGAGGGCTTGCAGTCTATGGTCTCTCCTGCTTTTTTCCCAGAAGAAGCATTTCTCCTTGTTTGTTGTAGTAGCTTGTGAGAATGTCAGATTTTACAGAAATTTTCAGTGTGAACTCATAAAAAAACATTCTCATGATTGACCTTCTCAAACAGGGGAAGATTCAATGCATCCTCTGCTACTTTTGAGGAGAAAATCATATTTGAAAGAGTTTTATGTGGCTTGACTGAAGTGCAAAAGACAAGTTCAAGCAGAAGTTGTAGAAATTTAGAAAAAAGTTTTTCTATTTAGTTGTTGCAATAGTGTATTGAACTATTAAAGGTGCAGTGTGTATTTTTTAGCGACATCTAGCGGTTCGGTTGCGAGTTGCACTAAGGGCTCAGCCCACTGCTCACCCCTCCCTTTAGAAGAAGCTACGGTGGCTAAAACGGGACAAACATATCGTCGTCTGAGACAGCAGAGAATAGCCAGAGTAAGCCAAGAGTGTGTAACATTGTCACTGTTTCTGTACCACAGTCCATTATAAACCACATCATGGATAAAGTTTACAAAGCCATAGTCAGGTGAGGATCAAGAGTCTTAATATATAATATAATAATAGTAATCAGCTGATTGTCTCACAAACGTAACCAGCACATTTCTCCCCACATAGCAAACCCATAATACAGCGAGGGAGAAGAACCACATGAAACTATGCAACCATATATTTTTTCTAACGGTAGTAAAAGTTTAGCTGGCTAATATGAGCTGTTACTGTGGCTGAGCTGGTTAAAGCGTAAAGCCTTGTTTAAACTCGACGCGTCCGCATGAGCCCAAAGGTGCGCGCGGCAAAAATTACGTGATTGTAACAGCGCGCGCGCCTCCGCATCCCCTAGACACCATTTACTACACACAATAGGCTTTTTTTCTCTGATTTTGAAAACTCTTCGCGATCGACTTAAAATGCTTCCAAGATCGACTTGTCGACTGCGATCGACGGGTTGGTGATTCCTGTAACTGTTTTACGGTCAATGACAAGAGTATAATCAGCTGTCTCACGAACGTAACCAGCACATTTATCCCCACATAGCAAACCTATAACACAGCAAGGGAGAAGAACTAAGTTACATGAAACAATCCAACTACATATTTTACACCACTGACAAGGGAAAAGTCACTACTCACGGTGTTTATGGCTAGCTTCTAGCTTTCTGCTGCTTCTCTTTCAAGGTAGTGACGAAACGCGCTCTGTAGCGCTGTGTGTTCGCGTTCGGCTACGGTAGAAACATGACGTCACAATATGGCGACCTTCATAGAAGGGGGTGCCCGTGGTTATGGAGATATAAATGTCTCATTCTAAGGTAATAAAAACATTACGGTTTATTAAGTAAGTTCTTTATACACCACTGAAAACATAGTTATGGATGTCATATTGAATTTCTGTTAATAGATACTCAAAATTTTTACACATTGCACCTTTAAACAATAGTACAGAAACTCTGTATTCTGACACCAGCATCAGAGAGTCAGGTTTATTATCGTTAATTAAAAATTATTAAAATCAAATTATTAAAAAACATTTGTATTAATTGAAATACAGCTTAAAATTGTTTAATTTAAATATTAGATAAAAAAATCATAAAATTAAAATTAAAACTGAACTAAAACTAAAACTCAAAATAATAAAAAAAGAATAAGTAAATTAATAAATAATATAAATAATAAATTAAATAGTAATATTTAAAAATATATATACTAAAAATGACAAAAGCACATAACAAAATTACTAAAAAATAAAACAAATTCAAATGAAAACTGAAAATATAAAAATGTTTTGAAAAAAATGTGAAAGCTAATTCAAAATATAAGAAAAACTATAATATACATAATACTAAAATTTAAGTTAATTAAAGTTAATTTATTTACTATTAACTATTTAATTATTTTAAGTACAAATTAATACACAAAAACCCTAGAGCGACTGATGTTTCGGTTTTGGACTGATGTTAAGCTTTCAAATGTCATCTCATATTAGTGCATCCATTGAAAGCAGGTATTTATAAACTGTGCCAGGTTTGTGTGGCTTTCTTTTTCGGTGGTTTAATGGTGCCGTTCTCCAATATGCTACAGTGAGTGCATATATGCTATTAGTTCAAGAAGTGTAGCTCAGTTTGTCCTGAGCTCGCTGAAGATCTGGTCTGAAGGCACGCTTGATTAACTTATATTTAATGGTGTGTATTTGCACGTTGGCAAGCTGATGTTCAAATGGAAACACTCTGAGGAGGGAAAATACTTTCAGTGTGTTGCGATTTCTCAAGGCTGCACGTCTGTTTGTGTTTTTCTCTGAGGACAGTATGTGAATCTGTTCTGCACTTTTTGATTTATGTCTGGTTTCACTGCACAACAAATGAATCTGCGTAAAGCCTTTCATTTTTTTCTGTTGTCATCAGACACATGCAACCACCCAACAACCTCGCATAATGACACGAGTTTATGAAAATTAAGGCTGATAAAAGTTTTTGGGTGTTGATAAATGAGCTGTATTTTTCTTTCAAGGGAAATCCATCCAGATGGTCTTCCTCCCTCCTACACGCTGATTCTCCTCTTCCGTCTCCTTCCCGACACCGGCAAGGATGCGTTTGATATATGGCAGATATCAGATAAGAACAACAACCCTGAGGTCGGCCTCACCGTTGACCGTAAGCACCATTTTTTATCTTCCGTGTCTCATGTGTGTGTTCATGCCGTCAGCCTTGTGGTGTCTGCTGAACCTTATTTAGAAACCCAGACCCTCTAAATGGGTTCCAGATTTTAGGGTTGCAGTGATTTATAGCAGTAATTGCTCAGAAATGCATAATCAACCTAGCCTGGGTTTCCGCATACTACCTTGCCGCAGCGCGATTTTATTCACGGTCCTAGGCGGTCTGGATACCATGGACCAAATTTTCGCCTCAGCGAGGGGACCAATCACAGAACGGGGAGGGAGCAGCAAGACGATGACGACGTCTATGCGACACACCGAAGCAGTTTGTTTATACCTATGGATCCAACATGGCAGCAGACGCGAAGTTCCCTTTCGATGCAGCCTTACGGCCGTTTCACACATAGGTTTCACACCGTGAGCGGCACTTGAGCAGCGCGTCAGCGTAACTACATCGCGAGAGTTTCCACACTGGAAGCGTTTGTACAGGGTCACAGCAGCGGCTCCAAAGCTACATATATAAGCGAGCAATTCTTTACAAAGACAACTATACATTTGTTTTTAGAAGTTGGTCATTTATAACATTGATAGTCTTGAAAGTTTGTAATGGGGAGGTGTACGACATTCGCATATAAATGTTAAACAACAAAACAACCCAGAAAATGGCTCCAATCTATTAGTTTCACTCATACTTTCGATATGTTTAAAAGACTGCAACTCCGCGGATAAAAAACAAAACACACAAATAAACCACACACTCGGGTTTGATTTGGGTTGTGCTAGCCTATGCTGTCTGTGTGTGACATAAACTAAAAGAACGTTTATATATAATAATTTCTGGCTATTTACTTTAGTTTTTTATTTATTTATATAATACACAACTTTCACCCAAACTGAATAATTAAAAACAAGTTGGTAACACTTTTCAATACGGGTGCACTAATAAGCATTAATTCATGCTTAACTAATGCACAGATAATACTGAATTAATGTGTAACTAATGATTATCTAAGCTATTCATTAATGATTACCACATTAGGAACTAATTAAGAGTCTGTATGGTTAATGTATTAGTTCATACATGAATTGTTATTAATTAAATATGTAAATGTGAATTAATTCCCTAATAACTCATTTTTTTAACTAATAGTGTTAATTAATATGTTAATTACCAGAATGAGCCAAAGCCTTGTATTTCAACTTCCAGATAATACAGGTATATGCATTAATACATGATTAATTACTTCATTGTTAGTGCAAATTCATGTGTAAATTACTACAATTACTAAATGACTAGTTAATAATGATGTGCCTCAACAAGTAAAGTCATAACATACCTTTGCAAATCATTAGCTAATGATTAATTAAAGCAGACAACTGGAAGTTGAAGTGCATAGCTTTGACTAATTGTGGTAATTAACACATTAATTTACACTATTAGTTAATAAAATATGTTATTAAGGAATTAATACACAATGACACATTGAATTAATACCAATTCATGTATTACTTAATCTATTAATCATATAGACTATTTATTAGTTGCTGATGCAGTAATCATTAAATAATGGTTTAGTTCTTAATTAATCATACGTTAACTCATGATTATCTGTGCATTAGTTAAACATGAATTAATGCATATTAGTGCACCCGTACTGTAAAGTGTTACCAACAAGTTTTTACTGGGTAGCCTAAATCTTCTATAAATATTTTTGAGTCTTTATTTTCTTTTATTTGCCTACTCAAGTTCTTGTTAAAACTCACTAGACATGCTTATTCTGTGCATTTTGGGCACTTTTTGTGTGAAATCATATTTATTTTTGTCCATCAAAAGTGTGCTTTCACTTTAATTGAGCGTGAGCAGAGCAGCAAAAACAGATTGGACGCCGAAACCGCTTCACTGCTGCTCACGCGCTCCTCCTGCTCCCGGTGTGAACGCACTCATTGATTAACATGAGCCGAAAAAAATAAGCGCCGCTCACGCATGCGGTGTGAAACGGCCGTTAGATACTCGCCATCGTGTACACATAAATCTCTGACCCATCGTCTTCTTCCTCGTCTAATTTCTGTCGCTCTACATACGCCATCTGGTATAATTGAAACGATTGGCTATGAGCCGTACAGGCGCATTTGATAGACATTCGTAGCACCCAATAAACGGCTCTGGGCATTCGTAAACCACGCCTCAAATACGAGAAAATGAACATGTGGTTCCCAGACCCAAGTCTCAATGAGACGTGGTCTGACGTTAGCCAGGCTATAATCAACCCATTTAGTGCATCAAGCTCATATTAGCATGGAGATTCTTTGTGTTGTTGTTGTTGTTTTTGCCTCATATTTGCCTGGGCACTCAGTGTAAGTGTGTGTTTTGTTCTCAGCCTCCAGTAGAGTCATCTCATTCTACAATAAGGACTCCAGAGGGGAAATTCAGAAAGTCTCCTTTGATAACGACCTCGTGAAGAAAGTTTTCCATGGCAGTTTCCACAAGGTAGAATGATTTTACTTACTTTGGTTGACTACTTGGCCATTTAAAGTGGTCCTTTTATGCTTTTTACAACTTTCATAAGTGTGTAATGTTGCTGCTTTAAAAAGCTCTGCAAAGTTACAAAGTCACTCCAAAGACAGATATTCTCTATATCAGTGTCAGTGTTTCTGAACTCCCTGAAACGCCTCCATCGTAGTCTTGAGTTTTCTTCCGGCAACGAATTATATTCCTTATTTATATAATTCCTGCTAAGAATAAAGGGGCGGGGCCTGGTTGAGTTAGTTAGTAGTGCGTTGAAACTCGCGGTTATAGTAAAGTACGGGCATTTCCCAAACACGCTTGAAGCGCTTGACCAATCACAACACACTGCTCCAGCTGACCAATCAGAGCACCAGTGTGCTTTTGAGAAGGAGGAGCTTCATAGAGACAGGAACTAAACGGAGCGTTACTGAAGGAGGAGCTGGAATAATGGAAAATATGGGAAAAATAAGGTTTTTTGAACATTCAAGCATGAAAACCCAAACCAAATAAAGATGTTAAAAAGAGGGCATAATAGCTCCCCTTAAAAATCGTCAGCAATGACACACATTAAAATGATAAAAGTGCATAGGTAGCTTTAATAAAAAGCCAGGGTGACTTCTGAAGACCTGAACCGGTTCTTTTAGATGTCCGTCATTTGAATTATATCTTCTTTATCTGGAACGGATGTCTTGAATGTGAACGTGCATATGAATCAGGAGATGGATTTGAACTTGCAGTCTCCTTTTTTAAATACTTCCAGATAGAGCACATTAAGAAAGTGGTGGAATTTCTCTGGAAGAATATTAGTCCCTGCAAAGCACTAAAGATTGTTTGGTACAGTATAACAATTTTGGAAGCGATGGCTTGTGTTATAACTCTTGGCTGATAAATTCAGAACAAGTTTCCCACTGAAGACACGGTTTTACTTCTTGGAGCCCAATGAAAGATTTGTCAATGTTGCTTTTGCCTTTCGCTTTAAATTGCGATGTTTATGGGCCATATGGTGAGCGCTCATAGCTGCAGGTTTGTGCTAGAGCAGTTTCCAGTTTTGTGGTTCATGAGAGCTAAAAATCATCAATCATTACTATTGAATATGTTGTAAAAGTGGACGTTAATGATGTTATTTTTTAAATAAAGGGTTTTGCCTCCTCAGAGGTTATTCTAGGCCCAGTGCACATGCTGAGTCTCTTTTAAGCTGAACATGTCATCATTTTGTCATGTTTGTCCCAAGTGACTGCTGGCATAGTTTAATTGCTAATGTAAAAAACGTCTTAACAACCAGGAGACTGTAATTTATACCAGCGTCTTGGCAAATCAGATTTCAAGATGTGCTAATTTTACATCCACACATGAAATATTTTCCCAGTCTATGTGGGAAATTTGTAAGCACAGCTTGAGCAATCGAGGTGAATCTCAAGAAGCCTGTAAAGACCACCGGAAGGTCGAAGAACATGAAGACTGTTTCCCATTGATGTAATACAAAAAAAATAAGTACTATTTAAAATATAAAGCATTTAAACATCATTATAGTATTTTTGTATACAGCATTGTATTTGAGTGTAAAAAGCTGTGCTGTATTATAGTAATGTGGCATAGTATAATTAGAATAATCTGTAATGAGAATGAGGATTTACAAACAAAAACCAGACCTAAAATAGACTTTTATTTGAATTTCTTTTGGTTGTTTGCATGAGATTCACCCATGGACATCATTACAATGACTTCATTGACAAAGTGATGTCATACAGTGTGCATTTTGGCTTATCTAAGGGACAATTTGTGGTCCAGGGTTCGTGCAGAAACGCATTGGTTTGCAGCTGTAGTCTACTGTATGTTCAGCAACCACTGGCATTACTAGAGACTTGAACACAGAACAACGATTCTGAGCTAAGGTTGTGATTAGCTGACCACTTTGGTTACAAGATTACAGACTGGTTACATGCAAAGGAAAACCTCTCAGTTCCAGCAAACCCATCAAACCCCAGCAAACATTGGAAAGTTGAGAAGGTTCTTTAAAGTTAAAGGTTTGTTTGTGCTTACTAAAGGCCAGTTCACAACAAGGATGATTACTATACAGTTTTATTATTCGTTGAGAATAGAGACATCCACACCACAATTATAATGATATAACGACAGAGGAACGATATTGTTGGAATCATTTGCAGAAAAATCTTTCCCAGCTGATGAATGTTAAAACCATTGACAGCCAATCAGAATCGATTTGACTTTAAGGAGCTTTTAAAGTGGCAGGCGACAAAACTGTAGTGCGTGCTTATAAGAAAAATAACGTTATCGTGCATTGGACAGTAATAAATTAGTGTTAATTGCAAATTGTTTGAACAACCCTATACATATTAGACTACACTGCATAGATCATCATGTGCCATTTGCAATAACAGACATGAATGATACTTCAAATTATGCAGTTTGTTGAAAATAGGCGTGCTATTACTTTTCTAAGTAACTGGCCCAACCTTTATTTTTATTTTTGATAGACTGACAATAAAATGGACACACAAAAAAAAAGACGAAGCAAAACCCCAGCATGTTGTGGATAGTTTTGCATTGGCAATGTCATGGGATGAATCTCATGGAGCCTGTCAAGATCATCAGAAAGTCAACAAAAATGATGTTGCTTAAAGAATGTGAAGCCTAAATGAATCCTTATTCATCTTAAATTCATCTTATCCACTGCCGAACCACATGAACATGCATCCTTCAGACGAAAACGATTACGAATTTGCAACAGTTAATTTCTTTGTAATAGTTAATAACAACCTACAAGCCTTTATTATCGGAATTAAGATATGAGTGTCCACAAACGTGTGTACACTGTGCCGGTATAGTGTTTAACAAGAGTGCTTAGAAAGCCATAGGAAATGAAAACAGCTATTAAAGGGATTCTATGGTCAACCACACAATACCACACAGAACACTGGCCCCTTCTCAATGCCATTGCCTTCCTTTTATAAAATCCCTCTGATTATGAATTTAGTAGCTAAATTAATCCATGAATAAATGCTTTCCGAGTTAGATTTGAAGTTCATGTCATGTGAACGGTTTGGAAGCACTCCTCACATGAAGCACAGATTAGATTCATAATGGCTTTTTAGTGTCAATGTTCGATCATATTTACCATTTAACATTTTGTTAACAAAATTCAGAAATTTTTATAGTAATCTGCTCAATCAGGTGTTCTACATAGATTTTGGTCATGCAAATTCGCCGCATTGACCAGTGTTAAGTTGCGGTCACATTTACCGTTACTCTGTGAAATTTTGCGAGCAAAATCCAGTCCTTTCAATAGGAATCCATGCAATCGAGAGTTTTGCGTGGCGGCAAAAAAAAAGTTCCCTACTTACATTTCACGCATGTTGCAGTTGGTCACACAAATTCACCGCATTGACCAGTGTTAAAGGTGCGGTCATATGTACAATTGCTTGGCGAAATTTCAACTCAGTTGAAAAGGAATCCACACATTTGGGAGTTTCGTGTGACAGTGATAAGTTCCCCACTCATATTTATCTTGTGTTCAAGTTCACGCGAATCGCCACGTTGACCAACATAAAGCTGCTTGATTTTATAAGTTTCTACATTCAGCCCAACTCTATACGCTGATTTCACGCAGCCGCCATTTTGAAATGGCTCCGGTGGGAAGAAAACCGGAAGTGTCGCCTTTAATCATAGGAGAGTCGCGAATGCGATGGCGTATTGTTGTGTTTAATGTAGAAATTAGTTATTCTAAAAATGTACATACATTTCTTTCATACTTTAGACTATATACAGTGAAATTAATTTATAAATAAAATTATTTTTTATATACTTCAGAACGTAAAAAAAGAAGCAGGAACGCACTATAGACATATTGTCACGGGTCTGTCACGGATGATGGTGTAGGATGAAGGAGAGGCTGACACAAAGACTCCAATTCAAACATTTACTTATATAATCAAAACTCAGATACAGAATGACGGTCTTACGGAAACACTCAAGCTTTACACCATGTAACATAGACGAGAACCGACAAAGACAGACTGAACACAGGCAAACTAAATACAAGTCCAAATGAACACTAACGAGGTGAAGACAGGTGACACAGATGATTAAGACGATGAACAGGTGGATGATTGAGGGAGTGAATACAGGTGTGGAGACAAGAAGGATTCTGGGAAGTGTAGTGAAGATGACTAAGACAGACAGGTGCAGACGAAGACTGTGACAGAATGCCCCCCTTCAACAAGGCGCGACCTCGCGCCGTAGAACATCAATGGGGTGGGGGGGCGGGCGCCCTGAAGGCTGGCCAGGGCGTGGCCAAACTGGGACGGGAAGCCTCCAGGGCGGATCAGGAAGTGCAGGCGGCCATGGCGGAGCAGGACGTGGGCGTGGCCAGGGCGGAGCAGGACGTGGGCGTGGCCAGGGCGGTGCGGACCCTTCGGGCGGCCATGGCGGTGCGGACCCTTCGGGCGGCCATGGCGGTGAGGACCCTTCGGGCGGCCATAGCGAGGGCCTATGGCCCCCCCCCCAAAAATTAATGGGGAGAGTGACAGAGTCATTACAAGTCTCTGGGCTGGACGGAACCAGCGGTGAAGGGGTCTCTGGGCTGGACGGGACCAGCGGTGAAGGGGTCTCTGGGCTGGACGGGACCAGCGGTGAAGGGGTCTCTGGGCTGGACGGGACCAGCGGTGAAGGGGTCTCTGGGCTGGACGGGACCAGCGGTGAAGGGGTCTCTGGGCTGGACGGGACCAGCGGCGAAGGGGTCTCTGGGCTGGACGGGACCAACGGTGAAGGGGTCTCTGGGCTGGACGGGACCAGCGGCGAAGGGGTCTCTGGGCTGGACGGGACCAGCGGCGAAGGGGTCTCTGGGCTGGACGGGACCAGCGGCGAAGGGGTCTCTGGGCTGGACGGGACCAGCGGCGAAGGGGTCTCTGGGCTGGACGGGACCAGTGGCGAAGGGGTTTCTGGGCTGGACTGGACCAGCGGCGAAGGAAGCTCAGGGCTGGACGGGACCAGCGGCGAAGGGGTCTCTGGGCTGGACGGGACCAGCGGCGAAGGAAGCTCAGGGCTGGACGGGACCAGCGGCGAAGGAAGCTCAGGGCTGGACGGGACCAGCGGCGAAGGGGTCTCTGGGCTGGACGGGACCAGCGGCGAATGCTTGATGCAGGACGGATCTGTCTCAGGCTGGGCAGGCATGACGTGAACCGTCTCTGGCTGGGCAGGCTGGACGCGAATCATCTCTGGCTGGGCAGGCTGGACGTGAATCATCTCTGGCTGGGCAGGATGGACGTGAATCGTCTCTGGCGCAGGATCAGCGGGCTCTGGCGCAGGATCAGCGGGCTCTGGCGCAGGATCAGCGGGCTCTGGCGCAGGATCAGCGGGCGCTGCTGGATCCTGGGTGAGGATGGACGGCGTGGCGAAGATGGCTGGAGGCATCACTTGGGTGACGGTGATGCGGATACCTCTCTCCATCAGGATCCTGATGAGGTATTCCGTCAGGTCACGGCTAGCCAAGTCCATATTTTGTTTGGTCGGTTCTTCTGTCACGGGTCTGTCACGGATGATGGTGTAGGATGAAGGAGAGGCTGACACAAAGACTCCAATTCAAACATTTACTTATATAATCAAAACTCAGATACAGAATGACGGTCTTACGGAAACACTCAAGCTTTACACCATGTAACATAGACGAGAACCGACAAAGACAGACTGAACACAGGCAAACTAAATACAAGTCCAAATGAACACTAACGAGGTGAAGACAGGTGACACAGATGATTAAGACGATGAACAGGTGGATGATTGAGGGAGTGAATACAGGTGTGGAGACAAGAAGGATTCTGGGAAGTGTAGTGAAGATGACTAAGACAGACAGGTGCAGACGAAGACTGTGACACATATCTTATATTGGATATTAACATCCAATAGTGTAAATCGCGGCAGCAGCTTCAGGTTGGTAGTCCAAGGCATTGTTGTCTATCTGTACTTCCGGGGTTCTTCCCACCGGAGCCTCGCTTTCAATTTCAAAATGGCGGCTGCGTGAAATCAGCGTATCGACAATGAACAGGGGAACTTTTTTTTGCCTGTGAAATTTCGCTGAAATGTTCTAATGTGAAAGCACAGTTAGCATGTTGCTAAGCTAACAACGTGATATAATGTATATAAATGATAAAATGACACACAAATACTGCTAAAATAATACTTTCCGTGTATAATGCATTGTAAGTAAAGACACACTGGAAAGAATAGTCAAGGGTTTCATGCACCTCAAATGAAAATGCTATTTGTTTAGAACGTGTACTTACATTTCACTTTGCTGTCCACAGTAAGTATCAATGCGGCGCTTAAGATTTTGGAAAGTAACATTTTAAAATTATAGTTTGAAACCACTTCCTGTCTAAAATGTGAATTTACTCATTGAATTCATAGAAATAGGAAATGGTGGGAGAAGATGGCCAGCCAAAGGTGCAACTATGAAATGGAGGCTGATAGATATAATGAAAGTCTGACAGGAGTCAGGACTGAGTGAAAGACTAGAGCAGAGCAAAATTAAACCACATGGTGAGCATTTTCAGACACCCACTGTAGCCAGAATGGGAGGAGGACTGGAGAAAGTGTGAATGCAAAGTACATGGTACAAACGAATGAGACTGTAGCACTGTTATTTGGCCCTGACCGTTACGACACACTTTCCACCTTAGCAATAATGGTCTCTCAGCTTATAGTTTTTGAATGGATGGCTACAGTATTGTATTCTCAGCTTCACAAAAGCTTTTGAACCTACTATTTGGATAAGCTTCTGAAGCTTTCTATCCAAAGCCTTAACTTCAGACCCCTTCTGCTTGTGGGAAGCCAAATCGGCGTTGCCAAAGATGTTGACGGTATTGTGGCAAGAAATACGACCTTGCTTTTGGACTGCTGATGTACAAAGTATGAATATCAGATGAATGAGACGGTCTGACTTTTTGACTGAAAAAAGGGGGAACGAGCACATTAGACGGTCAGCCGCAGAATGACATAATAGCAACATGTGGTGACGCTACATAAAGAAAACGTTGTATTCCCCCTAAAAAAAAAGGACGGAAAAAGCAGTTCAGTGGTTGCATCCGCATGTAGGATCTCATAGTGTATTCAAAGGGGAAATTACAGTTGGTAAACCAGTTAATATTATCTGCTGACATGAAAATTCGTATTTGTGTTCGACAATTGGCATGTCTTTACATAATGAACTAATTAAACCCATTATAGTTAGACAGAAACTGTTATTGGAAGAACTGAGAGCGTAACTCTAAACATAGTTTACAGGCCGTAGGGTTAATGTTGTCATGGGAGAATGGATGAAAAAGGATGACTTTGGAGAATTTTTTTGTCAATCAGGCAGTTTTGTGAATCTCTTTTATAAAGATTTATGAACCAACCCGAGATGTCTAGAGTACTGAGTAATGGTTGGATTGCACTGCTGAAGTATTTGCACTAATGTCTTTTTATTTTTGCAGCTTCACATTTCTATTTCACCGAAAAATGTCAAACTCAACATCGACTGCCAAGAGGTGGCTGAGAAAGAGATCAAAGCAGCCAACAACATATCCACAGATGGCTATGAAGTCCTCGGAAAAATGGCAAAGTCTGGTGGTTCAAAGAAGCAGTCAGCCACAGTAAGATTGCTCATTCCCTTCGATACAGCCAACACGCACTAAACTACTAATCCTATGAATATACCCTGCCCTTTCCTTTGTCCCCTCATACTCAATCAATTGCATGTCCTCCCACCCATTCATGCCTGAACGGATTCGATTCTATGTGTATTCCTTTTCAACACACACTGTTGTGTGGATGTTTTATTTTTTCTTATTCTCAACTCCCGGCGCTCAATGCGAGCCATCTGTAACATCCGTTTGTGTTCCCATTTTTCTCTCCTGCAGTTCCAACTCCAGATGTTTGATATTGTCTGCAGTTTGGGCTGGACAAGTCGAGACAAATGTTGTGATATTCCAGCAATGGTAAGTAGGGATTGTGTATAGATTGTCATCTTGAGGGGTGGGCTTTTGTCTACTGTTTGGTCAGTATGCTGATGGCTTTTAGTGAAAGAACACTTAATAGTAGTAACTGAGTAAAGGTCATTGAGTTTTTCAGACTTCACTAGATGTTCCCCTTAACACAGCTGTCAAGCTTCTGGCGGTGTTTCGATATGACTTCCTTTTTCACGCTGATTGCCCTTCTCCATAATGTATCTTTGCACAGTCCCCTTGAAGCAATATGTCATTCACTGTAAGCAGTGTAAGGGCTCTCAGTTCATAGGTTAATCTTCCTTAAAATCAAGCATTGAGAACTGTAACACATTGACGCATATTTCACTTTAAAGGGATACTCCACTTTTTTTGGAAATAGGCTTATTTTACAACTCCCCCAGAGTTAAACTGTTGAGTTTTACCGTTTTTGAATCTATTCAGCCGATCTCCGGTTCTGGCGGTACCACTTTTAGCATAGCTTAGCATACATCATTGGAGTGGACAAGACCATTAGCATTTCTCAAAAAAAAATGACCAAAGAGTTTAGATATTTTTCCTATTTAAAACTTGACTCTTCTGTAGTTACATCGTGCACTAAGACCGACGGAAAATGTAAAGTTGCGATTTTCTAGGCTGATATGGCTAGGAACTATACTCTCATTCCTGCGTAGTAATCAAGAAACTTTACTGCCGTACCATGAGTGCAGCAGGCGTAATGATATGACACAGCGCCTGAAAATAGTTCCGTTGTGTTGACCTCTATGGTGTTGACGGAAGGTAACCTATTTTCAGGCGCTGCGTCAATAGTTTTAAATAGGAAAAATATCTAAACACTTTGGTCATTTTTTTTTGAGAAATGCTAATGGTCTTGTCCACTTCAATGATGTATGCTAAGCTATGCTAAAAGTGGTACCGCCAGAACCGGAGATCGGCTGAATGGATTCAAAAACGGTAAAACTCAACAGTTTAACTCTGGGGGAGTTGTAAAATGAGCCTATTTCCAAAAAAAGTGGAGTATCCCTTTAAGTTAGTGATGAGTAAAGTGATGCTCATCAGACTATGCATTCTATTTACATTGATTGCATATACAATTGAATTTCCACACAATTGGTGAATTTAAATGAACTTTACACAGTATTTACTCCAAGGTCTAAAAAAGGGCACTTGACCATAACGAAAATAGCATTAAAGGGATAGTTCACCCAAAATGGAAACTTCTGTCATCTTTTACTCCACCCTCATGTCTTTCCAAACCTGTAAGGCTTTCTGTCTTCCATGGAGCACGTGGATTTTTGTTGTTGGGTGAACCGTTCCTTTAACATTTGTCTTTACGGGAATTAAAGGGCTTAGCCAAACCCGTTCATTAGAAGGGAGTGTGCACATACTTTTGTCCATGGAGTGTAGTTGAAGGGCAGGTAGATGTACACCATTGAAGCCAGTATTTACAGTAGCAAAACAGCAAATGTAGTGGGCAGACCATAAAAATACGTTAGCAACTTAAATTTATGGTAAATAAAAAAAGGAGTATATTTCAATAACTGAAGTAAAATCAGTTTTTTTTTTACCAGTTTTGCAAAAAATTATCTCATCGTCCAGCTCAGTTCAGTTTTCATACAGTCAGATCAATATTATTGTTGAATATTAAGTATATTTAAGAATATTAAATTAATATTACGTTATACCAGCTGTCTTTATATTTACAGTTCTTTTGCTTTTTTTAACAAACTGTTTCGTGTTTAGTGTTTTCAGCAGTGTTTGATTTATATCTCCATCTCTGTAGCGAGATGAAGCCAAATGTCCCGCTCTTCCTCACTCCTGCACATGTGCTCAGGACAGCATCGGTCCTCCAGGCCCAGCGGGCCCTCCGGTAAGATCATTAGAGTCCCCTGACGTCTCTCCTGTCTCTGAAGTCATCATGCTACCGCTGCAAATCTCACTTCTGATGATGAGGACGAAAAGGTCCAGAGTTCAGGGATGGTGGGATATTTTCCCCAAAGCCTCAGCGCTGTAATTTCAGCCCTGCTCTTTACATTAAGCTCAGGAATATGATTATGGGGCCTCTTCTCTCTACACCATTATGCATGGATTGAACATCTGGGATTACCGATGGTTAACAGCACAGCGTGAGCTAATGACTAGTGACTTACTCATGGATTCGCTTATAGGTCAGAGACCACTGGGTAGGCCTTGGACGTGTGCACTTAGAAACGTCACTGTCTTTAGAGCCGTTTTCAAATAATGAATCCTTTGAAATCCACTGCCACTGAGATTCTAAGCGTCCCTCTTTTTTTTTTTTTTTTTCAGGGTGGTCCTGGTACAAAAGGCCCACGAGGTGAGAGAGGAGAGTCTGGCCCCACGGTAAGCTCATCCTTCTTCTGAAATGGCCTGCTGATTAAATGCCAAATGATCAGATACTTGAACAGGTTCCTCCATCAATACCTTAGAGAAGCAGTTTCTCTCTTAGCACTTCTTCCTAGAGTGTTTAACTGGATAAATGAACGGCATTTTTTTAACCCATTCATTTCAGGGTTCAATGGGCCCACGTGGGGAGCAGGGTGTACCAGGTCAGATGGGACCTCCAGGCCCACAGGGCCCTAATGGATTGTCTATTCCTGGTGAACCAGTAAGTAAAACACAAATCTTTGCATTGTGAAATATGGTATCACCCCTCATTCAACCTAACTATTAACCCTTTCCGCACCAGTGTTTTTGAAAAAAGTTGACAGCCATCGCCAGCATTTTTGATCATTTTCACTAAAATTTCAATATTTTTGTTATGAGGTTGAGGACAGATGAACCCAATCGCAGACAGTACGCACTTAACGTGGATTTATTTAGACAAAACAAGGAAAACAAAACCCACGATGGGGCAAAACAGAGACAATACAAACGAGGGATAACTAAACTAGAAAACACTTGACAAGACTAGACTATTAACTAACAGCAAATACAAGATCAAGACGTTCTTCTTAAACAAGGTGAATCACTCAATGAGAAACACACAATGAGAAACAATGAACCGGCACAGGACAGCAAACACAAGGGGATTAAATAGGGGAACACAAATGACGAGGACAGGTGAAACTGACTAGACAATAATGACAAGACGAGGGTAACAAGGGGGCGGAGTTACATAACGAGACAACACAAGCACATGGTCCAAACAATTGGCCATGCGCTTATACCAGGGTTTCCGTTGTCCGGTAATTACCGGACATTGGCCGGGAGAAAAAATGAAATGTCCTACAAAATTAAATCTCTCCGGTCAAATTGTCCGATTAAAATTGCGTAATAATCCCGCCCCCCTAACATAATATGAATTTGAGAATAAGCCTAAAATGTATAAAGCAAAAATACACCGACCTTTGGCTATGTTATAAAGGAACAGCCTCTACCGTTTGAAAGTTATTAAACAACATCGCATGCTGCATTTCAAATAAAGCGCAAGCCTAGAACGGCTGTAATATAGACCTAAACAACGAACGATTGAGTGAGACATTTCAAATATGGCCAGGTCCATTGATATTATTGATAAAGTGATAAAGTTGACGATGCAGACTCGCCATCTTTGCAGTAGTGAACGCGCCTATAGAGAGAAGTGTGCACGCGCCGACGCCTCCGTGTCCTGATTAGCCTATATTGTCCACTATATTTGCTTCTTATTTAATAATCGAGGCAAATTTGTTGATGAAACATTGATTAAAAGTAATATACAATTTATACAAAACGAAATTTTCAAGCAAAAATAATATTCGAAGATCGCTGGGTTGATTATTATTCGAAAATCGCACCCCTCCACCACATGCACGCACACATGCATTAGGCTACACACCAGAGCATGTGAGCAAAGCGGAGCGGTGTGACGCTTATTATAAGTTAAAAAACTTAAATATACGTTTCATTTTTATAAATAATATAATGTTATTATTTTTTTATTTCATCTATGTTGATTAGGCTATATGAAAAGGGAACCGCATGAGATGAGTAAGATAGGATCATAAGATGACCAATAGGCCTATATATCGGAAAACATTTGGAATTGGTCAGACATGATTTTGACCACTTATTTAGTTTTATTTTGTAGAAAGCCTTTCTTTAAAGTTTATTTCGTTTTGTATA
The DNA here is from genome assembly GCF_029890125.1 of Rhinichthys klamathensis goyatoka. Lineage (NCBI taxonomy): Eukaryota > Metazoa > Chordata > Actinopteri > Cypriniformes > Leuciscidae > Rhinichthys > Rhinichthys klamathensis. The sequence goes on from NW_026606660.1 coordinate 2,135,363, forward strand.
AATTGTATCTTCATTTTAATCAATGTTTCATCAACAAATTTCCCTGGATTAAAAAATAAGAATTTATTCATATGAAGTGTGCATTTCTCTCTCTAGGCGCGTTCACTACTGCGAAGATGGCGAGCATCGTCAACTTTATCAATTTATCAACAATTTAAATGTTTCATGCATAATCATACATTTGATATCTCTGCGCCCAAGTAGGCCTAGCAGTGCTTCCCTGTGTAGAGTCTCCGCAACCGCGATAGATTGAAACTCGCGTCCGAGTGAAGATTGCGCAACTCGCGCAGCACGTCGTTGCCATGCAACTGATAGCAGCGGACACGAGCGCTCAGCTTGATTTAAAAAACAACTGATTTTAGCGCTAGATCTCTTATTTAATGGCGAACTAAATGAATGATCTGCTAGTTAACTGGAGATGTTAACTAGTTAGCTAGTTATTTATTTGTATTAGGTACATCCGTGCCTCAATGTTTCAAAAAGTGAGGGCTGTAGTCAACCAAAGAAATCCTTAGTCGACCAAAGTCTTGTCCTGCGCAACGATTAGTCGACAAGAAAAAAAGAAAAAAGAAAAAGACGCGATGTTTTGATTGAACATTTTTTAACAATTGTCATAGATCATTTATAAAACAAAAACGAAAAAACATCAAAAATACATATAACTATAATAATAATACAATTCTTTGAAAATTAAGTGATTTTTTTTTAACTGCAAAAAGTGAGGAGCTCTGTCCTAGGTCTATAGTAAGTCACAATCGCGCACCTGACCACACCACACGCTACACAAAATATAACTGCTATCTGCCACAATGAAAAATCCTAACAAACGCACTCGTTTATACAGGCTGTATATTCTTCTTTACTTTCAAAGCTATGGGTTAACTTTTGTCCAGCCGATCTAGGAGTTTTAAAACAAACACAGACAAAAACCCAAAGAGCCTAAAAACAATCCTAATAATAATAGGCTGTATTGTAGGACCGCATAGGTTTATTTTCGTTTTGTTACATTATTTAGGCTATTTTCAAATGGTCAAGTGTACAAATAAAAATAAAAACATATCAAGAAAACACAATCTATTGAGTCAGCATGATAAAGCCCTTAAAGGGACTGCTCACGTCTTTTGCGCGCTCAAGATCGATTTCAAATGTAGGCGCGCGATGTGCGCGCTCATGATGGACGCAACGCGACGCGCTCTTTTTTTTCCAAGTGCGTCCACGCCACATCGAGATAAAAACATATAGTGTATAAAAACATAAAAACCGAAACAAGTAGCGTTCTAACTGAATGAATACAGCTAAACTAGCTATATCCCTTACTGAGCGCGAAGCAGCAGCGCAGCCACAGGGGCGAACCGAGTGTTCTGTGTGTGTGCGCTAAACTGTGGCGCTGTTACAAAATAGCCTAAATTAAAGCATTTAAAGTTGGGGATAAACCATAGGCTAATTATATTTAGAATACAGTAATATATAACTGCTTATAAAGGAATAAATATCAAGGAGTAAATCATTGAAAATTTCTTTCTATAAAAAAAAAAAAAAAAAAAAAAATGCAACTGGTCGACCAATAAACGACTAAAGTTGACAGCCCTAGTGTGTGAAACCATAGTAAAAAACAATTTGTGTTAATTGACGCCAATCGGACATTCAATCGGACGTTCATGTTTTGAAAGTTAGGCTAATAATAACATGTTGCATTCTATACGGCCTGATTATGTCATTTTTTAAGTTACATAGCCTGCCTCCAGTTTTCCTCAACTTGACTAATTAAGAGGCGATATTTGACCGGCGTATCATCAAAATGTCCGTTAAACAAAACCTCTGCCGGTCACTTTGACCGGCACCATTTTTTTCTAGCGGAAACTCTGGCTTATACACAAAACATGATTCCGTCATGATCCTGCCTTACGACCAGGGAAAATCAAGGACACTAAGGCAGACTCATGACAATTTTGTTGTATGAATATCTGAACATGCAATATATCAAAATAAAGAACAGACCCTCTGCTTTAAAAAAAACACCTTAATGCATTCTTTTTTTAATCAGCATTTGAATGTGGGCAAGTTTCATTTAAAAAAAAAAGCAAAAATCTGAGAAAAACACATTTTTGTTGAACACTACATCCATATCGGATTCATACCGATGATCAAAACATACAGTAGATGAAGTAGATCGAGTCCATCAACACCCGCAAAGCTTCACAGTCTTATAGTTCGTCTTGGTTCGACATTTCAGTCAGTAACATTAGGCGGTTTTGATTTATATGCTGTTTAATGTTGGTGATTGCGTTATTTTACATGTGCGTCTGCTTACATATGCTATCGCTAGTTTCTGCTTCTTCTTCTCCTGTGTTTTGATCGGTAGATTCAGTACTCTTTCAGAAGATGCGTAATAGCGCCCCCTACCGTATAACAGTGAAAACACGGAAATCCAGAAAATGAGGTCAATGGAAAGAGTTCCTAGGATCTTTCTTAAGCCTGAAACAGTGTTATTGTTACCTTTGAGAAAATGTTTCTAAAATAAAAATAAGCCAATAACTTATTTTTATACATTGATTTGAATTAAGAGGAAGATGCAGGTTAATTTGTTTAAAACTAGCTAATTTTTATGCATCACATTTACATTCTGTTTTTATGTTATGTCATACTTCTGCTTAAGCGACACCAATTTCTACTCTATTCATGGAAAGTGTTTTCTGTTTCTCTTCCTTGTGACCTTAAAACCTGTCTGGCTACAGTACTGTATAGCACGAGTCTAATTTATGACTAAAGGCTTCGGACCCATTTATTAAACTGCTCACTCTGTCATCCACATACAGCCGAGTTGTAAATTCCTTTCAATGTCATGTAACAGAGGAATGAATGAGTGTGAACTCTTGCTTCATTTCTTCTGTTTTCAGGGCCGGCCCGGACCTAAGGGAGACGCCGGTGACTCCGGTTTACCTGGACAGCGAGTAAGTGCTTTTTACTTTGAGCTGTTTTTAAGCGGCTTGTGAAATCTAGTAAATTGTGGTGTTCTTCAAAGGTTTCATTTGATAAATCAGATAAATGGCTTTATGATTGGATCAATGCTTAAGCTCAGATAATTATACCACACTTAACTTTACCTATTAAAGCACTGAACCATTGGCAGGCACAACGCAAGTGCTCTTAAAGCACATCGCTTAACGAAACAGAGCGGAACGATTGCGAACACCTTCATCATAACGTCATTTTATTTTTGACTTCCAAAAGAAATACACAGACAGAAACACAAACGTCTGTTCTTATTCCTGTACAGGATGAAGGCATTACTTTGCAAGAAGTTTATTTGTACATACCTTCCTTCTCTTCCATGGAAAGGTTGAGTTTAGTCATATCCTGACAATATTTGAAATTGCTCAGGTTTGATCCGCGAACAGCTCCATCGTTGTTTGAAACAACCACTGTATGATGAATGACACTAAGTGTTTTTCCTTCTTCCAAGGGCCCCGTTGGCGCTCCAGGTCCACTCGGCCCTGTTGGACCTTCTGGTGCAAGGGTAGGAAGTTTTTGGCGTGCACCTTGAACTGGTTTGAAAGTGCATGTTTTCAGTCTCGTTCTCTTGTCGGACCGAGTTAGTCGGTTGTGTTAGGCCCATCTCAGGGGTGTGTTTAAACCTCTCCCAGAGGTAAATCATCTCCAAGATTGAACAAATCTTTGCTGATTCTATTAGCTCTGCATCTTGTACAGTTCATGATGACATGTGTTTTTGTTCAGGGTCCGCCAGGAAATGAAGGCCCATCTGGACCAAGAGGTCCATCGGGACCAATGGTATGTAATGTGGAAGCTTTTGAATATCTGAAGATTGAGAGACTGTCATGTAGCCTGAGAAGTCAGCTGAAGTATCTGCCATACAGCGCATGCATCGAATGACCCGTTCTTCCTTTTGTGAACTTCAATACTGTGATCTACAAGGACAGTGTATGAATTCCAATGTAGCACAAAACAAATTGAACCGTTTATTGGTCATCATTAAAATAAGAAATTTTGTAATATAATGCAAAGACATTTACACTTTTAATATGGCTTAAATGTCCAACTACACTGGAGATGGAAATTTGGTGTAGAAACAATTTTCACTCAGAAATTGTTAGGAAATTTCACAAAAAATGACAAGGAAACAGCAAGTAACAATGAATTAAATGTGAAGTATTGAAGTGGAAAGACTGAAGTAGTATTTTCTTGTAAAATGTTCTCCAATAATCTTTGTTTTATTCACAAAAATATTTTTTTTTACGCTAATATTTTAAGGTGACATTGGGGACATTACATTTTATATTCAACAATAATATCGATCTGTCTGCATTGACACCATTACATGAGAACTGAACTGAGCTGGGCGATGACATCCCGGTTTACTCCAGAGTGGCTACACTGTATATATATATATATATATATATATATATATATATATATATATATATATATATATATATATATATATATAAAAATTAACTAAATTAATAACTTTTTTACAACAAAAATTAAACATCACTGAACTTACTTAAGCTGGACTGTGACGCTATTTTCTTCTGGAAACAAACTTTGTTGCATTATTTTCCTGTTATCTCTGTAAAGCTGCTTTGAAACAATCTGTATTGTAAAAAGCGCTATATAAATAAACGTGACTTGACTTGACATAGTTGCATGTCTTACTGTAGTAATAACAGTACATTTTGCATAATTACAATCAATTGACACTTAACCTTAACCCCGTACATGTAGTTTATATATTAATATTATGTTATTACATTATAACAATGTCATCTTAAAATAAAGTGTCCGTTTTGGAGCCACTTTCCCAGATCTCATGTCTAAGTCATGCACACGGTTTATTTAAGGTCAACTTGATGCTGGTTCTCTGTGTTAGTGATTGTGAATCTAACATTAGTTGGTATTGTGAGTTCAGGCTGTTTATCAGAAACTGAGTCATTCTTACTGACTGAGATCCATTTTTTTAGGGACAACCGGGATCACCTGGAATGCCAGGAATCACAGGAAAATCCGGAAAATCTGGAGACACTGGCCTCCCTGTATGTACATGTTCAAATGACACATATTAATTCTCATTTACTTGTTTTAAAGTTATTTATATCAATTCAATAATCAAAATATAACATATATGATGAATATATGTGCCAGGGAATATAACCAAACCTATGGTCACTAGCTACAGATCTGATCTGAGTGATTTCTGACTCATCTTTTCTCATCTGTCAATCACAGGGAGCTGTTGGCATGAAAGGAGAGAAGGGTGAAAGGGTAGGTCTCACTTTAACACACTTCATCACACGAGTGCCTTTTAAGTACATTTAAAATATACTAACTCTAAGTGCAATACTGAATAACACACTAAAATTACATTTATAATCAAGTGCTTTAATATGTTACACACTAAAAAATGCTGGGTTGTTTCAACCCAAATTTGGGTCAAATATGGACAAACCCAAATGTTGGGTTAAAAATGTAATTAAAAGATTTACTGTTGAAAGTGAAAGTTGAAGTTGGGTTAAAATTTTAAATTACATTTTTAACCCAACATTTGGGTTTGTCCATATTTGACCCAAATTTGGGTTAAAACAACCCAGCATCGTTTAGAGTGTTCACACTTGTGGTTCGGTTCACTTGGTTCCTTTGATCCGGACCAAAAACAACAACAACAACAACAACATTTAGTCCTGGTCTGCTTAGTGTTCACATTGGTATTTTTAACACTGAACCTAAAGATACCAAACCTAAAGTCACAGGGATATGTTCACAACCTGATTAGTCAGCTTTTTATGTATATTTCGCATCTGAAGTCACCGAACATCCAAAACAATGCTGTGTTCAGGGCTAAATTGTATGTGCGTAGCCACTTATAATGATATTTTGACCAGCTGAGAACTCGTATAAAATGACCAGCTTATAAAATGTGTAAAGGAGTCAAAACAGCGGCAGGAATCCTTCCGTCACACACACACACACACACAGATCTGCTGCGAGGAGACGCGGTTATACTGCCTGTACCGAGCTATGATGGGCAACTATGACAAGAAAAAACAGCTATGCTTGAGCATTCTGTCCTTTTTAGGGTCACATCTTTACAGCGTCTCGTTCCCGCTCGTTCTCGCCACCAGGGTTCAGATGGCAGCCTTCACACTTATGCAAAAGAACCACACTAACAGAGCAATCGCACCAGGGTTTATTTTATTCGAACCTAACATGCCAAGTTTGAACACACCCTTAGGTGTAATGTTATATTATCTGCAAATACAGTTTATTAAAAATCTACTTTTTAAGATTTGAAGTACACCACAAATGCACATGTAAGACGCTTCTTTTTCGCAAACGAGGGAACTCATTAACGTTGCCGCCGGAAAAATGCTTTTGCATGAGCAAACACACCTCACATTTTCTTCCGAAAATGTAAAAATCACGTTTGCTCTGTTTTCTGTTTTCCAGGGAGATACTGCGTCACAGAATATGATGCGCTCAGTAGCAAGACAAGTTTGCGAACAACTAGTCAGCAGTAAGCCGCCTCTGCCTCTGCCTCTGCCTCTGCCATGAGTTTGCCAATGGGTTTGTTCGTGTTAAAAATGAAAATGTTTGATTTGCTTATAGGACAAATGAGCAGAATTGATAATATGCTGAACCAGATCCCCAGTAACTACAGGAGCAATAGCCCCGGTCCTTCCGGTCCTCCAGGCCCACCTGGCAACCAGGGAGCCCGTGGAGAGCCAGGGCAGTCCGGACCCAACGGGTTCCCAGGAAACCAAGGTCTTCCAGGGTCTCCAGGAGAAAGAGGTATGCACACACTTGATGACAAAGTAAAGCATTCAGACTTTGGCTTGGTGGATAAAACATTGACTTGCACTGAAAGAGACCAGACTATCATAGAGACTTAAAGCTGGGAAGCCACAAACCTCTTTACACCACCCTAGCATTGTGGTGCCAAGGTTTGCACACGGTTGACATTATCTCCAAAAGTGTTAATAGTTTTGTTGTGCAAAGTAGATCATTGAATTGTAATCATTTTTCCCCACCTAAAATTAGCCAAAAAAATCTGTGATGCACATGATTGTAATAGATTGTCTACCATTTTTCCTGAAAATCATCCAGATGTATAGACTTGGTGATTGACGTTACTGCCAATCAGTCACATATGGTATACATTTTTTTAATGCGTTTACCCATAACATCCTAGGATTGCCGGGAGAGAAGGGCGAACGAGGAAGTCCAGGCATTGGCACTCGAGGACAGAGAGGATTACCTGGACCTCCTGGTATGTCTTCGTGCAACCTAACGCCACCTCACTTTAACCGCTCCATTTCACTGCTAATCATATCCAGAGTTTGTGCACACACTTGTCTTTTTCAAGGCTTTCAGCCTATCCAAAACCTCCTGATTAATGGAACCAATTCTAATGATCGTTAACATGTATTTAACAACTGTGATTTTCTACGTTGGGTAATTTCCATATCACAATGTTTATCGTTCTGAGAGTATTTAGGCATGACAGATGAACTTGATGATGAATCATTACCAAATGAATGGTCTGTTACGCAACTGATGGTATTAGTTTTTCCAGACGATCAAGAACAACTTTTTTCCTCTGGATTGTTTGGATAGGTTGGCTCAAAAGTGTGTGCTAACCCCTCATCAAACTGTGTTGTGGCAGTTGGGATTAAGAGAACCGTAAGAGTTTGAAAAGGAAGTCAGCAGAAGTGTTTGCCTCAATAGGCCTGTAGCAACATTCAGACAAATCATTTTTGAGTCTCAGATATAAAAATAATTTGGGTATTTCTCTGTCCTGTGCTGTTGATGTGTGCCTCTTTAAGGATTATAGGTAGAATTGAGAATCAGGGGCTGGATTCAAGTGGAGAAATTTCTTAGGAACATTCTTACAAACTTCGAACTGTCATTGGTCCCTGGCGATGATGTAATAGGTGGGTGTGGCTCTGAGGCTCCGCCTTCTTTGACATGGAATTGTTCTCCGGTTAATTTCTTCTGTTCGGTCCATCAAGGTCAGATGTCTGTGAGTAAAAACATGACAACACTGGAGAACCGCTTTATAGTAGAAATTGAAGAAGTAAAAGAGACTTTTTTTCATGTTCAATTCTGTAAAGCTGCTTACTTTTAAACAATTTATTGTATAAAGTGCTATATAAATAGACGTGACTTGACTGGAATGCTGAATTGCAGAGCTGCTGCAAACACATCACTATGATCAGATGCTTTCTTTACTGCTGTTTTCACACCGCTGTTATTTTTATATTGTGTTTACTGTGTTATTGAGAGGAAAACTGCAGCTCATATTTACATATTCATCTGAAGGATGTTTTCCGCAAACATCTTTTTACCCCCAAGCGAAGAACGAAGTATATCGGGGCATTAAGAAGTTTTTTTTTGTTAACAAGAAAACAACATTTTAGTGTTATCTGATTGTTTGGTGGTTCTTGCTGAAGACTTGCGCTTTGTGTATTTGAAATAGTTAATTTTAAAGTCAGCATGAAACAGAAGTTGTGATAGTGTTTTCTTCCCTATTATGACGTATATCCATGTGAAACGGCTTCTGGAACAAGAACAAATGTAGGGCGGGACTTGATTTTGTCCATGGGGAATTGATGGGATGGTGGTGGTTTGCTATTGGTGGATCTCATGTGAGTGACAGGTAGCTTCGTCCTCTGCACATGAATTAAAAAAGCGATAATGACGTGTACGTAAATATCATTTACAATAAATTCAGCAATATTACATAAAAATAAGAATTGTCAATTTTTATTTTAAGCAGCCTGTCTTAAGTCTATTGGCAAGAATGTTATTCTTAAGAATGTTTTGTGAAGTTCTCTTTCCATTTAAACAAATACAAAATACCTTGTGACATTCGGATCCATTAACAGTTCTGGAACATCTGTGTTCCTCACGCGATGTGGACAAAACACTGCATTAAATGCAAATTAAAGCACCAGAGCCGCTGTCATGGCAATCTGCACGCTTATTTCCCGTTAGCTTATTTTTGTGAATCAATAGTCAAAATGATTCGTAATTACTAAATAATCTCATAATCTGACTGGTAGTGAATTCAATAAGAATTGTTGTCTAAACACTGGCCATTCTTTCTTGCTCAAAATGACTTAAAGAAGGGTTAACAGAACCATTAAGTGAAATCAGAATCGGGTACATCCTCTTATGATTAGCATTCCTAGATCCCACAGCGTGGCCCGATTTACAGTGCCATGTCTTTTCTTCTGAAGTTTATTTCTTTATACAATACAGATTTTTTCAAAGCAGCCTCACCAAAATAAAGAGGAAAATAACAAGTGTCAATGTTGCAAAAGTTCATCAATTGTGAAACAAATTCAATGTAGCTATAAGCATCTCTACAGAAGAAAATAGTGTCATTAATCAGCTCAATTTAGTTCAATGTTGATTTTATATAGTTTGGTAACAGTGTAAATGTTGCAAAGATCAGTCAGGAAACCACTTCAAAAGCTGCTCTACAAAGACAATAGTGTCGTTGGTTACACTTTATTTCAGTGGTCCACTTTATACATTCTACGGTAACACTTTACAATAAGGTTAATGTATTAACTAACATGAACTAACAATGAGTAACACATTACAGTATTTGTTAATCACTTTGTTAATGTTAGTTAATACAAATCCAGCTGTTCATTGTTAGTTCACGGTGCATTAACTACTGTTAACAACTTTTGATTTTAATAACATTAGTTAATGTTGAAATTAATATGAACTAAGATTAACAAATGCTGAAGAAGTATTGTTCATTCTTAGTTCATGTTAACTAAGGCAGTTAACTAATGTTAACTAATGAACCTTATCAGGGCTGTAGTACTCGGACTCGAGACCGTTTTTCTATGGTCTCGGACTTGTCTCGGACTCAGAGGTATTCGGACTCACAGGTATTCGGACTCGGTCTTGACTCGGACTCAAACCTTTTTGGAATCGCTCTTGTCTTGGACTCTAACCTCTTTGGACTTGGTCTTGACTTGGACTCGACTAGTCCTGGTCTTGGACTCGACAAAGGTGGTCTTGACTACAGCCCTAAACCTTATTGTAAAGTGTTACCTATTCTAATAACTATAGGTCATTTTGCAACTACATGCCACTTAACTCATTCATTTGCAACTACATGTCAACCAGGTCTTATTAGAGTATTAGACTGTTAGGTTCGGGTTAGTAGAATAAGTTGACATGTACATGATATTAAACAGACAGTCTATTAATACTCTAGTTGACATGTTGGTGCAAACTTACTTATAGTTAGTAGAACGTCCAAAGTGGGCTATCAAAATAACTCGTTATCCAGTTTAATGCGTTCTCATCCGATAGTGTCATTGAACTCAAATTGATAATATTTCTGAATATTACAGAATATTAATTGTCTTTTAAAGGCCTTGACTGTTACGGGCCCATGCAGAAGTTGTCTCAGAAGTTATAACAATAATAATCAGCAACCTAATAAACACGAAAGCCTGGAAATAATTCTATTTTCAGTAAACAAGGCGCTTCCGTTAACATACGAAGCAAAGTTGGCCAAAATGGTAGTTTCCATGCTGAGCTACGATCAGAAGAGCACAGTAATCCAGTTATTAATAGAGGGAATTTGTACAGACAAGTTTTGAGCTCAGTCACTCTCGATACAGTCATCCCAGCGCAACACAAAGGGCCTGAATGAATTATCGGCTCCATGGTAACTCCAACAACACTCTGTTCAACAACTTTCTCCAGGGGGGACACGTCCAATTGCTATCCAGCATTCGCAAGAGCGAGCCTCTCGCAGAAAACTGTAAAGAAGTGGAAACAATGCCAAGAGCTCTCTGTGAATGAAATACACAGCCGTCATATACGTACAGTAGGAGGAAGCTTGCGGTGACTCACTGTTTGTAGTTTGACTTGTGTTTTCTGTGGAGGCTTTATTGGCAACACATGTGCTGACATCAGAGTGCACAAGAGCGAGAGTCGAGGGACAGCATTCCAGTTCGGTTTATACCGTCTAGACAGAAAAGGGTTTGAGGGGGGGACCTTGCCCCTTCTTCCTTTTAATTAAGCAGTCAAAATATTTAAATTACAGTGCTTGAAATCAGTTTTCCCCTCCCACATCCAGAGAAAACCTAAAGGCGAAAACTAAAGGACGCTTTCTTACACCTCCTCTGCCTGTTTTCTTTTTTTTCCAGGGCCACCAGGGCAGTCTCAGACCGGGCCCCCTGGTCCCTCAGGCTCAGCTGGGCCCCGTGGCCCACCGGGGCGGCAGGGTGGGTCTGGAGTCAGAGGACCGCCTGGACCTCCAGGATACTGCGACTCCTCCCAGTGTGTCGGCATGCCTTACAACGGACAAGGTTACCCAGGTACGGTTACAGGACGGTTGATTGAAAAGCTCTGTTCCCAAACCTAGTGAGCTCTCGACAAAGGGTTTACCTTCTAAAGCCACATCTGAATGAACATCTGAACCAACACTCTTCATAGGCAACGACACAAATAGCAATGCTTCCATTGAAATTTAGAATTAGCACGTGGCAACACTGTGACACTCTAATTAATAAGCATTATAATTAAGGTTTATAAATTTACTTTTTTACACCGGCCAATTTGGCTACTACATTTTTAAGTTACCGGTCATTCAGAACTTCTACAAGCCAAAAAAAGAAAGAAATTTCAGATTAACAACTACGTCACAGTTTATATTATAAAATTTGGATTTCATACATTCATTTCGTATTCAAACAAAATACTGTAATCTAACCATCTCCTCACTTCCTCTTTCATCCTCTTCACCAAAAATATGTTTTAGGTGGACAGATCGATACAGTTCACAGAACTAAATTTAGGATGTTGGAATTTAACAATGTCTTTTCTGTTAACCAAGTGCTTTTTACAAGCGTGCCGTTATTTGTTGCGCAGTGATGTGTGTGTGTTCAAGTAAGCCAGATATGAGCAGATTCTGCACAATACGCTGTAGTTTATATATCATGATGACTCACGAGTTGAGTATTTGCGCTAAATCTGCACAGATTTGGCTTACATGAACTTCCTCAGCAAAGTGAGTATTAAACATAATAAGTAACCTAACACGCCAAATTTGCTAGTCATTTGACAGCGTTAGCCGCCACAGTTGATTTTTACCCGCATTTGGCGAGTTGATTTCAAACCCTGATTATAATACAAAGCACACGCAAATATTTGGGCAAAACAGTAAACACAAACCAATTTTTTTTTTGTTAGAATTACTTTTCATTTTGCTGAAATATAGGGTAAGATGGGAGATATCGCCCTTACGAACAATGTGCAAACTGTAATATATTTAGATATAATTAAACGTCACCGCTTCAGTCGATGATTTTGAAATTACTTTTAAAGAATAGCGAAGATGTCTGAAATGTACGTCTAACTCATGGAATTATTGAACATAACCCCATGAATTACAATAATTGAAAAATAATAACACTAGTAACAACATGCCACTTCTGTCCCATCTTACCCCAAGGGTCTACTTTTATCTTTTCACTTAAAAAAACAACAATATTTTTGACCTCACAAATCTAAAATCACGAATGTGTCCACAAACAGACACAAAAAACATTGTTGTTCAACATAATCCATTGTCACAGATTGCCATTTTGTTGATGTTCATATTCAGATGAAATGACACAATTAATAAGAGCATTAGATGTCCTTTACAATGCTGTCTATCTAGGCAGCTCACTGTGGTTTGGAACAGAGCGACTAATGATATGATTGCCGTGTGTTTGCTTAACAATATAGCTGATCTATCAAGAACGGCATGTTTACACTTGAAGGTAGTCGTTGTGCCACTGAACTAACCCAATCTTTAACCCGTTTCAGGTTTTGCGTAGTATGCTATCTAGACTGCCTGATCCCTTACCTGACGTTAGCACTCGCTCGTGAGCTAATAAGGATAACCACCATGGATATGATTGCTGAATATTTGCTGGCCAACTATAAAACAAACACAAAAACAAACAATCAAACCAAAGAAAGGACTGGACTGCCACTAACACCAGCTGAGCGCTACTATATGATACTGGAGCCAGTGATGGTTACGTACCCGTGGCCTGTTTGCATCTAGAGCAGCAAGAAACAGCTTGGTTTTGCTGAGGACGCATGTGAAACTACTAACATTGAGCGTTTATGTTAACAGTGTTCAACAGTGGTTGCTCTTTATGAGGGGGAAATGACTGTAAATAAACTCATTGTGCCTTGTAAATGTTAAATCGATGACACAGTGGGTTAACAGCAGTCATCAAGCTTGCACCTGATAACTTGCTTCTCGCTGATCGCTGACGTTTCATTTTTCCACCTTCCATGATACGTGTAGGCAACGCTCCGTGTGTGCCGTTAGCGTATGCAACCATGAAGTTTTCGGTATCGGGTTTTTTTGTATTGTGATTTATAGAAATTTGTGCGATACCTCAACAGAGATCAGCAACTTTTTACACAAATGCATTCTTTTTATACATGTATGTTTGAGTAGTTCTAGTTCTAGTCTAGGAGGAAAAATCCAACGCAAAGTTGTGGACGACTGCCGAATGGATTTAGTATTTGGTTCAAATTTGTATCGTTATTATTATTAACACTATGTATAAATGAAGAGTTGAAATGACATGTTGGAACCCAAAAGCACATGCTCAGCTGGCCAAATAATATTTCCAAGCAGGCCCCTACCAGCCAGACCCTGAAACCTACGTAGTCCCCATTCCAGCCCAGCCGTCGGAAGATATCGACACACAGTCGCCAGGTTTACGAAACCAGCGTGGAAAAAGATCGCTATCAAGACAGGAAGCTGAAAGAATAGAAACATAAAGGGAAAGTGTGTCTTCTGTACTGTCAAAAACTGCATTTCAACCCTGATCATTTAACACAGTCAAGTGGAGAGGCGGATATTCAACTCTCATTTCCTCGTGTGCTTGCCGACGGTTCCACAATGTGTCTTTGCTTGTAACATAACTGCATTTTGTATTTGTTCAGTAATATGTCCTATAAACACTATGAACTGATTCCTTGCACATTTGAAAGTTTGCGAAGTGTATACGTGCAGTGCAATCTGTTGTTGTTCTCTCTCTCTCTCTCTCTCTCTCTCTCTCTCTCTCTCTCTCTCTCTCTCTCTCTCTCTCTCTCTCTCTCTCTCTTCTCTCTCTCTCTCTCTCTCTCTCTCTCTCTCTCTCTCTCTCTCTCTCTCTCTCTCTCTCTCTCTCTCTCTCTCTCTCTCTCTCTCTCTCTCTCTCTCTCTCTCTCTCTCTCTCTCTCAAGGTTCAACATCCCCTTGATTCTTAGACCTGGCTTTTGTTTTGTTATCCTAAACCGAATATTTATCTGTTGTATACCAACTCGCTCCAAAAGAGGAATTGCATGCCTGTGTTGTATATTTAGTAAGGACGTTTACAATCAGAGTATAGTTGTTTTTCCCAGTGATATCAGTTGAAATGCAGTTGGAATTTGTTGCAAGTCTCTGGACATAGAATAGCTTTTATCATGTCTGAATTGCACATTGTGAATTCCACAGCCTTATTTTCTTATTTATTTCTGAATCAGAAGAGGCATTTTTCAATAAAACTACTGAAAATGTTTAATTGCTGTTGTGATCTGTTTCTTTCGTATTTAGTTTACATTTACAATGACATTCAGTTCCTGAGTTTGAATTGAGGTAGAAAGTAGGATTGTGATAGAAATGCAAAGAAACTTTTTAATTAGGGATGCACAGATGAGAACATTTTGGCTGATACCGATAACCGATAATTCTTAATATTCGAAAGCCGATAACCGATATATTGGCCGATAAATCTGAATCCAAATTTTTATATAATTTTTGAGAGCCTGATTTAAAAAAATTAAAAGCCATGTCCCAAACACACACTTATAATGTTCTCATTATAATTTGATGTAGCTTATATGACATACTTTTTGAAGTGATTTCAATCATATTTTAAGCGATTCAAAACCATCATAGCAAACAGTGCGCACCTGAAGAAAATATGATCAGCCATTATTTATCAGACAAATTTTATTATTGGGCCGATAACGATAACATCGGCCGATACCGATATGGTGACCGATATATCGTGCATCCCTACTTTTAATAATCCAATTCATTTTCTTACGTATGAAATATACATTCATTTGAAATACCTTTGCTGAGTCAATATGATGTTTACAATTTCAATTAATTTTGCCATGTACATAATCATAGTCAGTTGTGTTTTCTGATGCATATTAATGATGGATATTCATGTCCAAGATCAGAAGGTCTGTGTTCATGTATAACGGGGATGTCATGGTATCCTCTTAAAAATAAAGCATCTATGGTGTCATGAAGAAACTTTAATATCCATGGAATTAAATGAGGTAATTTAAGTATGATTACATCAACAACAACAACAAAAACTAAGTACAATGTTCTTCTTGCAAAACACTTTTGGTGCCTCTGAGGTGGGTAAGGTTAGAGACAGGTTTGATGGTATAGGTTAAAGGGTTAAGTTGTCAATGTGTAACAATATATATATATATATATATATGTAAATACAATGTAAAAACTTGTATGTAAACAATAAGTGCATGGTATAAAATGAATGAAAATTTTTGTATATAGTAGTTCATATAAAATTGGACCATAGGTTCTTTATAGTGGAAAAAGGTTCTTCAGATTATTAAAATGGTTTTGAAGTTTTATGGGGAACCAAAATACATTCATTTATAAGGACAAAACATTTTGTCTGGGGTTACATCAGGAAGAAGTAGCTCTTTCAGGCGACCTCCATAAAGCAGTGGAACTTGTATTTCCAAAGAAAACAATAATGTGGAGGAGTACAGCTTGTAAATGCCAAAGACGTTCATTAAGATACGTTTTGTTCTGCTTCATTAAGACTGCAGGTAATCACGGTAAGAAATCACTGTTTGTGCTCTGAGATTGATCTGACACATTAAAGGCTCATTGTCACGACATTTCTGAACAGCTCGTCTTAAAACAGTCCATCAAAGGAACATTGAGGAGATCTGAATAAAAGAAAAAAGGAGCAACTTGCCAAAAGTCTGGAACGCTGAATTATATAACTCTCCGTTTCCAATACCATCCTTGCTTTGACACTGTACATGTAAAAGCTTACATTTCAGTGTTTTTCCATCAGATTTGAACTCTCTGATGCTGTTGTCAACTACAGGGGCAAATATTTCCAAGCCATTTTGATCCATGTAGGCTAAAACCTTACATCCAAACCACCACGGGTGACCCATTTATTTGTATTTCTGACAACATAAATTCAACATGAAAGTGGTGTTGAGTAACACTAACAGCAGCCATAAGTCGTTGAAAAGACTTTCTCTTGAGACTTTTATCACCAGGCAATCCATCTTATTATTCACATAAGAGCCATTTGTAAATTGAATGTGTCTGGCTTCCGGTGGCATTCGCTTCTGGTTATTTTCAACTGTACAAAACAGTTCATTATGCTGCTTGATATTGCAAACTGGTATTTCTTAACATATTATTTGAATGTATTGTAATTATAAACACACTGGTTTGTAGCGTGAACAGTTTTACGGTTTAAGACACTTTCTTCTCATTTCCCTATAATAAGGAGTCTGACACATTCACAGAAAGTGGTTTACTACCGCATTGAAACATAATGTGGTTTACAAAGCAACAGGAATAAATAGGAAGGCCTAAAAAAAATCGATCTTTTCCTGAGAATTAAACCACATGTCCTTCACAATGAAAATGTATTCATCAAATTTTCAGCCGAAATAGCTACACCCTCAGTTTGTTGCTTGTTCTAAAGTCCCCCAGGGGTCTCCTGTTTTAATGGTGTTTCCTTGAATACATGTGCTCTCAATTAGAGCTGATTGTTTTATGTGGGCTGTTTTTCTCCATCTAAACGAGAAAAAAAAAATCCTTTAAATGCGTTAGCCACAGACGCTCTATACCTCTTTGCACTTCCTCAACTCTTTCATCTGTCCCGAAGGAAAGTGGAGATCTTTGATTGTTTCACCTCCTACTTTTATTTTTTTGTTCTGTCTAACTCAAAAAAGAAACCGAGTACCACATTGGTGTGTAATTACAGTACTTCCGAAGCCTAGATAGGAAATGTTTAGTCGCTCTGGAGGTTATGTCATAGAAAATGATTATCAAATCAGTTTACTGCACCACAGTTTATGCATCCACACTATAGACCCCATAATTGTGGTAATTGCAGGTTTTTGTGTTCAAATACAGAACAAGAAGCCTGTGTAGCATGCCTTTAGGTTAAATATCTAGTGTGTTTAGCAGGCTGATAGGTCCTTTACATGCAATCTGCTAGAAAGCACATAATTGCCCACATCTGCACAAGCTGACTGCTGTTTCGCAGGTCGTATGGCTTTCTCTCACAGTGTGTGTGACGGTGTGTCTGGGTCAACGCTTGAGAGGGTGTGTCTGAAGCTTGGTGCTGATGCGACCGTCAAACGCCCTGTTTACACCTGGTGGTGTTAAGATGCGTTTTGGTCGATCGGATCACAAGTAAACAAGGGAAACACATTCCCGTTCACACCTGGTGTTTTAATCAGTCTCTTTTGTTCACTTTCAACCATTTCTGTCCTGATTTCTTCGAGGGGAGGGTCTATAAAAAACTAAATAAGCTCACGCAATTTACATATGAACGCAACCGGAGACGACAGAAAAGCATACAGAGAGCAGCAGCTTTCGTTTCTGCTCTGACAGATGCAAGATCAGCCTAACACTGAAAGTGTGTTAGAAATCAGGAATGATGAAAGAACATTGTGCTTGGTCTCCAGCCAAAGACACCCTTGCCTCATTTAGTATGTGCGGTGCTATGAATATGTAAATGAGCCCCGCCTCCACTCACTCACACAGCTCAGAGATCCACTCGTTGACGATCACACACGTTGATCTGATTGGTTAAAAGGTAGTTTGTGACGTCAGAAACACCAGCGATTTCAAACCGTGTTTTTGAGACTGCAGTCTTTGGTTCACTGCAGTTTAAGCAGAAAATACTCAGCAATGCTGTCGACTTATGAATTTGCACATGGTTTGTCTTAAAGCATATTAAAAACACCACAGAGACACATAAACAACATTAAAAGCTGAATTTTTATCACGGGGGGACTTTAATAATTCTGACAGGGACTGTGTTAATGTGAAAATTGCCAATGCATAAAGAAAAGTGCCAATAAATAAACTATAATGAGTGAAAACACCACTAGAAGTACTAGAAGGCATGACTCATTTCAGTTCCCTAGAGATCTCATTCACTGATGGGTATGTGTGCTCAGTGAAAGTGCTTTACATATAGCATATTGATTAAGTGATCCAATATTCCAGAACAAAGCTAAACCATTTGATCAGGGGTTCATTTGCCAGAACATTGATGTCAGTTCTGATTAACATCTTTCTCGTGGTTCCAATATCAGATCACATCAAACACGTCTCATCCCTGATCTCATGTACATCAGCAGCCAGAGAGAGCAATGGCAGTCCTGGTTTCTTTGTTTGCTGTGGCTAGAGGCTGTTTTTCTGAATTCTTGATGCAAACCAGAGAGTTTTATAGAAGACATGATGTTTTAAAGCATAGCTGAGATCAAAGCATTATAAGCCTTCATAACCCATTTCAGAGGAACAAATAATGACTTGCCGGGACAAGCATCGTTATTGCCATTGTTCATATACACAGGGTTATGATTTGAACAAGTCTTTTCCTCACAATTTGTGCTACAGACATTTCTGTGACTTGTTGAGGACAATGTGCTATTACTTTTCTTAAAATAGGCTAGACTTATGATTTTCATTTGGCAGACAATAAAACAAGTTTTTTTTTAAAACCCACATTTATAACATTTATATTAACCAGATATAGAAAATCATAGAGGCTTAACCAACACAGATGCAAACACCGCTCACTCAATTTCTTCAGAAAATATACAAATCTATTGGTATTACAACAACCTCTCGATGTTCAGTAGACATGACAGATATACTTTCCTTTTCACGTCACATTTCACGCAGCTTTTCGCTGCAGAACCTTTAAACTATAGGGATAAAATAGAAACTCTGTGATCATGCCACGGCCAATTTGACCCAGCTGGCAGTCTGCGGAAAATTCCTTTGGATTTAATCATGGCATCATGGGTGAATCATGGAAAAACACGAGGGCAGCACAATATCCCACTATCTCTGGGAATCTAGCAGCATTTGATATATTTAGTTTTGACAGTGACGTAAATCTTTTCTGCCTAATTTTAAGGATTTAAATGAACAGACAGTGCTGAACATGTAGATAATAGCAACATGAATGTCATAAAAGCCCAAAATGAAATTCCTTCATTAATTTACTCACCCTGATTCTTTCATTCGTGGAACACAAGGCGTAATATATAGCAGAATGTCCAAGCTACTCCATACAATGAACAAGGACACCGTTCTAAATGTGTGTTTTTCGGTAACGCTTCCTTTTACAGTACAGTACTTGCGTGTACTTACAGTGTACTTACCTAGAAAGTACTGGCTAATATAAGGTAAGTACATGGGTTAGGGGTAGGTTCAGGGTTAGTACCTAGTTATTACCCAGTAATTATAATTACTATAATAAGTACATAGTAAGTACATGGGTAACAGGACTGTAAAAGGAAGCGTTACCTGTTTTTCTTGGTGTCGGGCCTCATGTGGCTGCAGTGATCTACATGCACCATCGCTGTTAATCGAGCTAAAAATTCAACTGTGGATCCACACTTCAATCAATCCAATACAAAATGTATATATACCGTAAAACTTCAAATAATAGCCGAGCCCGAGTCCCAAATAGACGCCTGTCTCTTTTACACGCCTGCATGGTGTGGCTGCAGGTTTGGGTAAATAAAGGCCGGTCTCAAATAGAGGCCGGGTCTGTTTTTTAGTTTCGGGTTGAATTTAATCTTCTAAAACCGTCAGATCGTCCGCTTTTTGGCGGCCGCCAACGCAAATGTTTGTCCCGCCAAAGCCTTTTTTTGATCGGTGAGTGATGTAGAATAGAATGACTGGTGCGCTTGACAGGGCGCGTTACGAGCAGAGAGAGCGCTCCGGCCGCGCGCGCGCACTCTCACGTCTTGGTCTCTCTCCCTCGCGCATATTAATCAAAATCAGTTGACGCGATAGTAAAAGGTCGGAAGTTTCACGTGGAGCATTTGGGGATTTTTAGAGATTAGACTCTAGGCCTACACTCAATGAACAACATCTCAACACTAAATCATAAAGGCCTGTCTCATATAGACGCCTGTCTCAAATACAAGCCGGTGCAGTTCGACGATTTGGGAAAATAAAAGCCCGGGCTACTATTTGAAGTTTTACGGTAATGCAAATCGGCACCTGTTTAACTAATGGTTGTCCCAGCCAGGTTTACTTGTTTCATGTCTCTCATACTAAAATATTATATCTAAAATTGAATTTCAAACTAAAATCAATGTGTTATATTAATTTATTCAGACCTGATTATTCTGGGATAATGAACAACTGACTGTACATGATCCCTCACTGTGTAAGAACAGGCCATTTCCTTTAAATTCAACATCATGGTCTTGTATAAGATACATGTAAATCTCCCTCATTCTACTGCATCACTGTATAACTGAAATTGCTGTACATATTGAGAAAGAGGATTTCAGAAATAAATCAACTCATGCATTCTTCTAACAGATGGGTATCACCCTTATAAGGCAAGAAAAATTCTGAGTGTTGAAGTAGCAGGACCACCGCTTTGTTTGCTTGAGACATTATGTCTCTTTTGGGACGCCTGGAGCATTTATTTGAGGAACTTGTTGCTCATTGGTCGAGGGCAAGCACGGAAAATGTACTTAACTCATTTAAAAAAAAAAAAAAAATCGTTTTACTTCCCATGAAAGATGACACACTGTTTTAATAACATTTATTGTTGAACAAATTGTTCTATAATGTTAACGTTACAATCCCAGACATTTTTCCCATGTACCATAAATGTGGTAATTAGGACTTCAGTTGGTCTGTCTCAACAAGATGCATTGTGTAATTTTACAAGACC
This sequence comes from Rhinichthys klamathensis goyatoka, assembly GCF_029890125.1. Classification (NCBI taxonomy): domain Eukaryota; kingdom Metazoa; phylum Chordata; class Actinopteri; order Cypriniformes; family Leuciscidae; genus Rhinichthys; species Rhinichthys klamathensis. Next base: position 2,156,416 of record NW_026606660.1, read on the forward strand.
ACTGCCATAACTGTTAAAGTCTTTATTTGAATAGTTTTAAAATGCTTTTTAGGGGTCCGATGAAGATTCTCCACATTCCAGCCAATAATGGATTCATTCAAACATGTTCACAGAACCTCACACTTTTTTACATATATTTTTACAATAACTTTTAATGTGTTTTTTTATGCCTGAACTTCATTTTTATAAAGTAATTATTTATACTATTCTTTTTTGCACATCACTCAAGTACTACTAAATACTTGTACTTTTACTCAATTACATTTCTAAAGCAAACATTACCCCTTACTATTTAATATGTGTCATACAGGTCATTTTTAGTACTATGTGTTTGTCTGTCTTACAGAGTTAAAGGCAAATTGCACTCCAATGAATCTGAAATAACTTATGAAACTAATGAAATGCATATAGAATGTCATTAGCCGCCACAACTATCATCATGTGTCATTCTGAAGAGAAGTTATCAGTCACCCGAATGCAAAAGTTTTGTTATTTCAAGTATATAAATGTGGTTTAAGTGTCTGAATACATTTTGCCACTGTAAATCAGTTCTGGTTCTTATATTCCTCTGGTTATTAAAAATTACATAGGCTACTGGTGCCCAGTTGTAGTTGTACGGACCAACATTAGGCCATCACACTCCAGTCATCTAATGGGCTGTGATAATCTGTTTGTGCACTGATAAGTCTGCATCATAACAACATCACCCATAACAGCTTCCGTCATCTGTTTGCCAAATGGAAAACATTACAGTGATGTTCTGCTAAATGAATCTGGTATGTGCTGGTCATTTTGTGGCTGCCTCCCTGTTGGTCTGGCTTTGAACGTTGATGGAGCTGTGAACTAATTGAGGGAGTAATGGGAAGTCGACTTCTAGGCCATGGCTAGCAGTCAAACAACTCTCAAGAAGCACTTTTCCTATTCTCTCCTTTTTTTGTCGAGTTTCTCAGTTTCACATCCAGAATTCAACCCATGCTGCTTGACATTAGGAGGTCACCACCAAATTTCCTCTTGACAATTTTGGCCTTCTGTAACTTGCATGCATGAGCTCAGTTTTTGGAGCACTCTCACGTAGCTGTTCCTAAGAAGAAGTGCAATTTATTAAATCACAATCTCAGAGAAAATGTGTTTTTATTCTTTTGGCATAATTAAAAAAGAAGAATTTATTTCATTTTAACAATATATGTAGCTAGTTTATGATCATATTGGGATCATGTTATGCTATTGCTTATGTTCCATTGGAGTTTGCACAATGTTCTCTAAAAGCAATGATGGATCTGTTGATGGGATGACTTGAACATAATAAAGGCACTGAAAGAACACATCCTAAACAAATTGTGCCCAATTTTTCATTTTAGCCTTATGAAACATGTGAACACTGACAAACTACAGTATGTAGTGTAGTAGATGACACAAATTGATTTTACCCTGCCTTTTACATCACTTCTGGTGTCAGCAGCTTGGGAGACATTATGTCACATGGCATGTTTGGCTCACGCGATTGGCTCGAAACAACCTGGCTGCACAACTAAGCACTAATGAGCTGCAATTTTCAGTAAATAACAACATATGGCCCAATCATTGAGTCGTTGAATTACCACAATGACACATTTATGGTGTTTTTTGGAGTTTGCACGGTCACTGTAATGGATGGCCCAGTGGTCAGAGGGAATAATTTTAAACAAGCTGGTCAGTGGTTTGGTGGATCCCAAAAAGCCACACTATGGTTTATTACCATAAGAATGAGGATTTTCTTTTGTTTGTATGTGGTCACATACTGGAATACAAACAAAAACTGCAACAATGTGCAAAGAAAGGCAACACCAAGTAATTTGGTCCAATTTGCAACAGTATACCTCCATTGGCCTTCAACAAACAAAAATACTGAACTCATAGGATCTATAGTTAGCTAATATAGTAAGCTCTATATTGCCAATGGCAAAACAATGCCATGGGTCTACGGAATTTGCATAGCCCCACCGCCTGGGTATAAAAGGAGGAGCGCGGCAATCTCGCATTATGTTTTTGCTTCGGAGCCGAGTGTTTCTTCACTTCTCTCCACTGCAAGCTGTCTACGAGTTCTGATACGAGACGAGCGACTCTTCAGCGGTGTTGGTGTGACCACGTGTTCCAGCGAGATTTCATTCCTGCTGCTGGTCTGTGCAGTGATCTGCCAACAGTGTGTTTTCTCCCTGGGCGCTTCAGCACTGCTGTTGAGTTTTATCCTCTCTAAAAGAGCTGCACGCGGCGTGTCTTTTTTAAGATTTCTCCCCGGTGTATTTCTGGGTGAGGTAGTCAGATTAATTCTGCTGATGGGCACGAACACTGCCTGGCATGTTTGGGCTTAAATTATGGGATTAGATTTCGGTCAAAATTCTGCGAGCGCAAGATCACATTTTGAGCGCGCAAAAGGGCATTTCGCACGCGCGTGAACTGAGTTTTGCGGAGAAATGTTCGTCTTGCAGATAAGAAAATATTTCGAGCGAACGAAAATCAATTTTGCATCTAAAATAAGTATTTGGATGTGCGCAGACGTTCTCTTTCGCATGTGCAAAGTTACACTTTACACAGTTACACAGACGTGCTCAACACAACCCAGCATTACAATATGCCATAATTCCAGCCAATCAGAGATGAGGCTGCTAAATTCTGATTGGCTGGATTGAAAACCAATCACAAGACTCCCTGCATCACCGACTGTGGACGAGGAAAAATACATGGTGGAAGATGTTTATGTTTAATTTGTTTAATGGCTTGAACACTTCTATTTAAGTTCAATTGCCTACCACTCGACGACCACAGTTTATTTTTTAAGCTTATTTTAAGCTAATTTTCTTTAGCTTATTTTTAATCAAAATCAAATCGTACTATTACTGTACATAATGGCATGTCCCAGTGTTTGCTACACCTCAAGAGGTAGTTCTAACTTCTTTCTGAACAGCAAGTTATGTAACTAACATTAGTGAAATATGAATGTGACCGAGCTGGGGTCTCAAATGTTACACATTTTCAGAAATGAAGATGGACAGACTTTTCCCCTTTTAACAGGGACGGACTGGGACTAAAAAACGGCCCTGGACTTTGACTAGGCCCGGCCCAAAGAAATCGGCGCGCGGAAACTCGACAACAATAACGCCTGCCGTCTGGCATGAGTGTCACATGACTTCAATTGTGGCTCATGATACTACCATCCAAATTATAGCTAACAGCATATTATACAATCTATTCCATGCTGTCTTAAAATGAATTTATTACTTAATAATCTTAATTAATTTATGCAGTAATTAATCTTAGCTACTGCACAAATAATAATACCACATCTAAATGAAAATAGGCTAGGCCCTACACCATTACAAATGTAACTTCTGTATTAAAAATCTTCAAAGTTTGTAAGCATTAACTGTAACGTTACCAACATTTTTAAAAGTAAAAGCACAACATATTTCTTAATATTAGCTACTGCATTTTACAGCTAAACTGTTTAAGTTTAGCTGTTTTAACTACTGTAATCATTAAAAATGTAGCAAGCTGAATATCACTTCCTAACATCATCCCTAGCAAGTAACTTGCAAATTAATTTCAGATTAATTCGGTTCGGGAGTAGTAAAGATAAAAGCCAGCCCGCACTGGTTGGGTCCTTGTATGCGCTTCGTGAGGCACACACACACACTAGCACACACACGCAAGGTCTCTAGCTCGCTCCCTCTCTCTGCCGTGCGCGCGCTACGCATGCGCGCTCTTGCTCGCTCTAGATTCCGGGAGATTTTAACTAATTTGCGGGCATCAGGGAGCCGCTATTAATATGCGGGAGACTCCCGGAACTTCCGTGAGACTTGGTATGTCTGTGACTGCGTGTGTGGCGGGTGGTGGGCCGGCCCGCCGGCCGTCCTGGAGTACCGGCCGTTCTGTGATTCTCCAGATCACACAGATGGCCAGTCCGCCCCTGCCTTTTAATGAAATAAGTGTGTAAAAACGGTACATCACTCACATCAGAATAAATAAATAAAAAGCCATCAAATAAACGTAGAAATGCAATGTAATAACGTTAAAATAATAATCAATCTACTTCATATCCTTGGAATTATTTAAACAAAAACATTCACAGCAGATGTCATGTAAAAACAACTATTATACTAAAAAAAATATACTGTATTTTCTTATATACAATTTTAAGATGGATAGTGTGCACATTGGGATGCAGGCTTGTTCCCCTCACTGCAAAAAAAATAAAAATCTAATTATGCGAGAATTATGTGGGTCACACACCCAAGATTTTCACTTACAGTAATATTTGCATATGTTTGCATTGTTACCCACGTCTTTCTTTTTTTTTCTTTTTTTTTTGCAGTGAGGGGAACAAGCCTGCATCCCAATGTGCACACTATCCATCCTAAAATAGTATATAAGAAAATACAGTATATTTTTTAGTAAGATAGTTCTTTTTCCAGAACATCTCTGCTGTGAATGTTTTTGTTTACTTGAACTTAAATTGAAGTGTTCAATCCATTAAACAAATTAAACATAAACATCTTCCACCATGTATTTTTCCTCGTCCACAGTCGGTGATGAAGGGAGTCTTGTGATTGGTTTTCAATCCAGCCAATCAGAATTTAGCAGCCTCATCTCTGATTGGCTGGAATTATGGCATATTGTAACGCTGGGTTGTGTTGAGCACGCGAGCCGTCAGCGCTTAGAGAGCGCTTATGGCTGGTATGAGAGGAGCAAGAAAGTGAAACTTTGCACATGCGAAAGAGAATGTCTGCGCACATCCAAATACTTATTTTAAATGCAAAATTGATTTTCGTTCGCTCAAAATATTTTCTTATCTGCGAGACAAACATTTCTCCTCAAAACTCAGTTCACGCGCGTGCGAAATGTCATTTTGCGCGCTCAAAATGTGATCTTGCGTGCGCAGAATTGTGAACGAATTCTTACCCCATATTAAATCACCCTCAGGCAGCATTCGGGATTCTCATTGCGTGAACATGACCATGGCAATGTTGCGAACGAGACTCAATGACCTCTATAGAGTCCCCTCTGCCACACCCTAATCTATTCTCTCCACGAGAAGGGATACTTTGGCTGGTGGCCAGGGTGATTTGAGGCTGTTGGTGTGGAACAACCCGACAAATTCTCCTCGGGCCACACCCCCCTCTTGCACACTGCAACCCGTGAGGTTTCCGGATGAGGTCGTTGGCCAGTCAGAGGTCGCTGGTGGCACGGCAGATGACATGATGTCTTTCCTGGGCAGCCGCGAACATCGGGCTTGTGTGGAACCCTCCACCATGTCCCGAGCGCTCAAAGCTTGATGATTGGTTTTTGGAGCCAATAGTGCGGTTCCACTGAAGTTTTCTCAACTCGCCTGCCATCTCCTCCTATGGAGTTAGAAGGAGTCACTGAGGTCTCTTCGAGCCATTCACTTCCCAGGAGACCTGAACCGTGCAGCCGATGAGCTCTCACGGTTTCAGCCACTTCTGGGGGAATGGAGACTCTATCCCAGTCGCACAGGTAGATCTGTTTGTCTCCCACGAGTCTTCCCATTGCCGCCTGTTTTACTCCCTGACCGAGGGGACCCTCGGCACGGATGCACTGGCACACAGCTGGCCGCGGGACCTCCGCAAGCATGCGTTTCCCCCAGTGAGCCTTCTTGAGACACTGTGCAAGATCAGGGAGGACGAGGAGCAGGTCATTTTGGTTGCGCCTCAATGGCCCACCCAGACTTGGTTCTCCAAACTGGTGCTCCTCGTGACAGCCCCTCCCTGGTCAATTCCTCTGAGGAAGGACCTCTTTTCTCAGAGATGGGGCACCCTCTGCACCCTCGTCCCGATCTATGGAACCTACATGTGTCGCTTCACCTCAGGTGGTGGCTACCATCCCTTCCGCTAGGGCCCTGTCTATTCGACACGCCTATGCGTTGAAGTGGAACCTCTTTGTCACCTGGTGTACTCCAGAAAATACCTGATCGGGTCCGTGCTCTCCTTCCTCCAAGAAGGGTTGGAGAGAAGGCTTTCTCCTTCCACCCTCAAGGTCCTCCGACCAGCTCTTTGTCTGTTATGGTGGGAAGCAAAGGTTGTCTCACTGGATAGTGGAAGCCATTGCTTTGGCATACCAGCAGCAAGACCTACCATGTCCCCTTTGGGCACACTCCACACGGAGTGAACTCCTGACTGTTCCAGCCCCAGGGTTCAAGTAGCCGGTAACCAGGATCTGCTCAGTGTCATCGCTTGCTCGCCATTCCACTCTTCGTACCAGAATATGTGCGAAATTCTCCTCAGGTGAGCTTCTTCGAGAAGCCCTGAGCTCCTCCAGCACTGTTGACGTCAACACCAGAGTTATGCCTGCGGCAGCTTTCGTGTTGGCTAGGTGCCTCCGTGTGCATGGTTCCCACCTTGGGCGACCCCCACGTGTGTATTTCCACTGTAAGCCTCTCCGAGCGTGTCTTTTCCTTGTCAAGCCACCTTGCCACCCCTGGGGTTGAAAGATTCCACCCTGCGGGATGGATACCCCAGTGTTCTCCATATGCTACCCGCTCGCGTGTCATATGTGTATTCTGCTGAGTCCTATGTGAGTCCTCCCTTCGGGCAGGGATTGTGTTGCATATTTCCACTGAGATGTGCTTCCAAGTGTATCTTGGTATTCTTGCGTTCAGCCTAGCCCTTCGTCCATTCTAGTCTCACGACAGGGAGCTCAGACTTGCGCAGGGCACTGTAAAACAGCCACTGTGGCGTGATTGAATTCGGACCCCCATTCGTCAGTCACTGACGTAACTCGGAGTGACTGAACGAAAGGGAACGTCTCAGTTACGTATGCAAAAACGTTCCCTGAGGAGGGAACGGAGACGTTACGTCCTCCTGCCACAATCGCTGTACCGTTGGAACAGTCAAGAGTTCAGTCTCGGCTCCTCAGCATAACATAATGCAAGATAACCGCGGTTTTGGGGGATTCACATAAGAAATAAAGTTAATTCTGACTGAAATTAAACTGGGTTGTGACATTTTTTTAAAGGAATAACTGAATTGAATAAAATGTTGTAACAAACCAAAAAAACAACAACATGGTATCAGACTCATTTGAAATAGGCAAAACAATTACACAACACCATGCTGATTTATAAGATGGTAAATGCTGGCATAATCAGGTAGTGATGTGTGTCCATGTAATTTTTGTGTGCTCTTGTATTTTTTTTTAAATAAGTCAGGTAAGGAGATTTAATAAAGAGATTCCATGAGGGTTCTTTCACACATTAGAAAGCTTTAAGTCTACAGAAAGGCTTGCAGTGCACAGTAAGCTGGCAGGTTGTGACCCGAAACACAAATGCTTTGATTCTTTCACAGTATAATTGATTTAGCTATGATTCCTCCTTCTGAATATTAGATATCTTGGCCTCTGATCATGTTGTTTGGTCCACTAGGCCAAGTTTACAACTGAACCAATTTAGTGTGGCGCCCAGAGAATTGTACTGCCTCCCTGTGTTGGCTGCACTACTCACTGAGTGTTGTGAAATCTGAGAGCTTTCTGTCTTTGACGCATCAAAAAGTTCATTAAAAGATTGTAAAAACGAATCCATATGAATCGAGTGGTTTAGTCAAAATTTTCTAAAAAAGAGACACGTCGCTTTATATGATGAACAGATTGAATTCAGGCTTTTATTCAAATATAAACATTGATCAGCGAACATAAACAGAAGCTCAAACGTGCTGCGTAACAAGAATGAACCTCATTGGTTCTTGCAGAAGCTCAAACTTGCTGCGTAACACGAGAATGAACCTCATTGGTTCTTGTAGAAGCTCAAAATGTCTGCGTAAAATGAGAATGAACCTCATTGGTTCTTGATGAAGCTCAAACGTGCTGCGTAACACGAGAATGAACCTCATTGGTTCTTGATGAAGCTCAAACGTGCTGTGTAACACGAGAATGAACCTCATTGGTTCTTACAGAGGCGCAAACTTGCTGCGTAACACGAAAATGAACCTCATTGGTTCTTGTAGAAGCTCAAAATGTCTGCGTAAAATGAGAATGAACCTCATTGGTTCTTGATGAAGCTCAAACGTGCTGGGTAACACGAGAATGAACCTCATTGGTTCTTGTAGAAGCTCAAAATGTCTGCGTAAAATGAGAATGAACCTCATTGGTTCTTGCAGAAGCTCAAACTTGCTGCGTAATATGAGAATGAACCTCATTGGTTCTTGTAGAAGCTCAAAATGTCTGCGTAAAATGAGAATGAACCTCATTGGTTCTTGATGAAGCTGAAACGTGCTGTGTAACACGAGAATGAACCTCATTGGTTCTTGATGAAGCTGAAACGTGCTGCGTAACAAGAGAATGAACCTCATTGTTTCCTGCTGAAGCTCAAACGTGCTGTGTAACACGAGAATGAACCTCATTGGTTCTTACAGAGGCGCAAACTTGCTGCGTAACACGAGAATGAACCTCATTGGTTCTTACAGAGGCGCAAACTTGCTGCGTAACAAAGAATGAACCTCATTGGTTCTTGCTGAAGCTCAAACATGCTGCGTAACACGAGAATGAACCTCATTGGTTCTTGCAGAGGCGCAAACGTGCTGCGTAACACGAGAATGAACCTCATTGGTTCTTGCAGAAGCTCAAACTTGCTGCGTAATATGAGAATGAACCTCATTGGTTCTTGTAGAACATAGGTTCTCAAAGTGCGGCCCGCGGGCCAATGGCGGCCCGCCGAAACATTTCTGGCGGCCCGCGATAACATCTGATTACATCTGTAAAACTGTTAAAACTATTGCTTTGAAAAAATGAATATCTCAGTTTAGTGATGTTTAGCGGCATCTATAGGCATATAAGCGGTAATTACATGGTCCGACCGACCGATCGCACGTGACCTCACTCCCAAGGCCACCAGGAACAGTGGTTGTCTACACAGGAATAGGAATCGTGGCCAACCGAAACCAGCACCACAAATCCCATTGCAATTTAAAAGGGTATGTTAACCAAGTAATCAATATTCAATGTGACTTAATAATAATCTTAACAATGTCAAGCTTATTAATAGCCGCGTTTCCATTACCTTTCAAATTTTTCGCGGGCGCGAACACTTGCATTTTCCTATCAACAGTGGAAACAACTTAAACTAGTCTATCATTTCTGGTCATACAGAAAATAATAATGCATTATTCGCAACTACTTTTATTTGTGTAAACAACAAGAAAACGTGCTTTTGTAAAATAAAATAAAACAATCAGTAGGCTACGCGCTTTCATGGTCTCCGTGAACTGGAGCGCGAGAACTGAAACAAAATATAGCCTATGTCTATTTAAAGCTTAAAATGTGCACTTTTAAACAAACAAACTCGAATCGAAAGCAAATACCTGATTATGTAATCCGTGAAAGGTGGATTTCTCTCTAAAAGCGCATCTGCTTAACAGCGGAGATGGAGATATGTTTTTAGCCGACACTTAACAATAAGTTTATTAATAAACAATTAAAATGACTCGCTGTTTTTTCAGACGCATTTATTATCATTAGCCTATAGGCTAACTCACCTATAAATCAGGCTAGATCAGATATAGGCTATATGGCTCTTCTCATTCATCACTGCGGGAAAAATATCAATTCCAGGTTCTAATTTGGCCTTAGAAAACCAGTAAAATCGACATGTTTTCCATATTAATTTGTGAATATTTAAAATGTTTAATAAAGGGGCAAAACGTCATTTAAACAAAAATCTGAAAAAGTCTGTCGATATACTTTTTTCGCGCAGCAGTTGGTGTAGCCATTTCAAATTAAAATTGTGTTCAACTTTGCGTTTTAAAAAGACAACAACCGTTCATTTTTCAGTTACGGGTTAAAAAAGATAGATAATAATATGCAAATCTGCAATAATGGAAACGCGACTGACAAGCAATGATAGAAATGAATGATGATGATGACTTGTTTGGTAAGCTTCTATTTTAAAAGTTTCTTTCTCTCCCCCCCAAGATTTTCACAAGTTTTGCCAGGTTTAGCCTCAGTTATGAATTAAAATGTGTTTATTGCAACTAATGTAAACTGTAGAGATGCAACCTGGTCATTAAAATAATTTCAAATGGGATTTTCTTTTCAGTTTTTTTTTTCCAGTTTTCTCCCCCGCCCCATTGGCGGCCCTCAGTTCAATGTTGGGTTCCTAAATTGGCCCTCACCTATCAAAACTTTGAGAACCCCTGTTGTAGAAGCTCAAAATGTCTGCGTAAAATGAGAATGAACCTCATTGGTTCTTGATGAAGCTCAAACGTGCTGCGTAACACGAGAATGAACCTCATTGGTTCTTGATGAAGCTGAAACGTGCTGCGTAACACGAGAATGAACCTCATTGGTTCTTGATGAAGCTCAAACGTGCTGCGTAACACGAGAATGAACCTCATTGGTTCTTGATGAAGCTCAAACGTGCTGCGTAACACGAGAATGAACCTCATTGGTTCTTGATGAAGCTGAAACGTGCTGCGTAACACGAGAATGAACCCCATTGTTTCCTGCTGAAGCTCAAACGTGCTGTGTAACACGAGAATGAACCTTATTGGTTCTTGCTGAAGCTCAAACGTGCTGTGTAACACGAGAATGAACCTCATTGGTTCTTGCTGAAGCTCAAACGTGCTGCGTAACACGAGAATGAACCTCATTGGTTCTTGCTGAAGCTCAAACGTGCTGTGTAACACGAGAATGAACCTCATTGGTTCTTACAGAGGCGCAAACTTGCTGCGTAACACGAGAATGAACCTCATTGGTTCTTGCTGAAGCTCAAACATGCTGCGTAACACGAGAATGAACCTCATTGGTTCTTGCTGAAGCTCAAACGTGCTGCGTAACACGAGAATGAACCTCATTGGTTCTTGCTGAAGCTCAAACGTGCTGTGTAACACGAGAATGAACCTCATTGGTTCTTGATGAAGCTGAAACGTGCTGCGTAACACGAGAATGAACCTCATTGGTTCTTGATGAAGCTCAAACGTGCTGCGTAACACGAGAATGAACCTCATTGGTTCTTGATGAAGCTCAAACGTGCTGCGTAACACGAGAATGAACCTCATTGGTTCCTGCTGAAGCTCAAACGTGCTGCGTAACACGAGAATGAACCTAATTGGTTCTTGCTGAAGTTCAAACGTGCTGCGTAACACGAGAATGAACCTCATTGGTTCTTGCTGAAGCTCAAACGTGCTGCGTAACACGAGAATGAACCTCATTGGTTCTTGCTGAAGCTCAAACGTGCTGTGTAACACGAGAATGAACCTCATTGGTTCTTGATGAAGCTGAAACGTGCTGCGTAACACGAGAATGAACCTCATTGGTTCTTGATGAAGCTCAAACGTGCTGCGTAACACGAGAATGAACCTCATTGGTTCTTGATGAAGCTCAAACGTGCTGCGTAACACGAGAATGAACCTCATTGGTTCTTGATGAAGCTGAAACGTGCTGCGTAACACGAGAATGAACCCCATTGTTTCCTGCTGAAGCTCAAACGTGCTGTGTAACACGAGAATGAACCTTATTGGTTCTTGCTGAAGCTCAAACGTGCTGCGTAACACGAGAATGAACCTCATTGGTTCTTGCTGAAGCTCAAACGTGCTGTGTAACACGAGAATGAACCTCATTGGTTCTTGCTGAAGCTCAAATGTGCTGTGTAACACGAGAATGAACCTCATTGGTTCTTGCTGAAGCTCAAACGTGCTGCGTAACACGAGAATGAACCTCATTGGTTCTTGCTGAAGCTCAAACGTGCTGTGTAACACGAGAATGAACCTCATTGGTTCTTACAGAGGCGCAAACTTGCTGCGTAACACGAGAATGAACCTCATTGGTTCTTGATGAAGCTCAAACGTGCTGCGTAACACGAGAATGAACCTCATTGGTTCTTGATGAAGCTCAAACGTGCTGTGTAACACGAGAATGAACCTCATTGGTTCTTGATGAAGCTGAAACGTGCTGCGTAACACGAGAATGAACCCCATTGTTTCCTGCTGAAGCTCAAACGTGCTGTGTAACACAAGAATGAACCTCATTGGTTCTTGCTGAAGCTCAAACATGCTGCGTAACACGAGAATGAACCTCATTGGTTCTTGCTGAAGCTCAAACGTGCTGTGTAACACGAGAATGAACCTCATTGGTTCTTGCTGAAGCTCAAACACACTGCGTAACACGAGAATGAACCTCATTGGTTCTTGCTGAAGCTCAAACGTGCTGTGTAACACGAGAATGAACCTCATTGGTTCACGCACGTCAAGCAAACATGCTTGAGCTTCCATTTACCACATCTGATGTGTGAGTTGATGAATGTTTCTGGGTCAAAGTGGTAGTTACATAGCTGTCAATGGAGGGACAGAAAGCTCTCATATTTCATCAAAAATATCTTCATTTGTGTTCTGAAGATGAAGGAACGGGTTTGGAATGACATGAGGGTGAGTAATTAATGATAGAATTTTCATTTTTGGACGAACTATCCTTTTAAAATAAATTTTTACTATTTTTTTCAAGTACTTACGATGTTAAATTGTTTAAAATGTGAAAAATAAATATGAATAGCATTGTCACAATATGTGAAGAATTTTAGAATATTTAGCTTTTCTTTTCCACAATTCTTTTAACACATTCTGTTTACTCATGCAAGACTAAATAACTAAAATGTCTCATTTGACACTGATGATGACAGAGTGAAAGTAATGTTTTAATCATTATAGAGTGAATCATACACACCGTGACATTCTTTTACAGATCATGTTTTAGAAGAAAACCATTTAGGAAAAGTTAAAATAGCCAAGAAGTGACAACATTTTTAATGGTTATCTTCGGCGGTGCATTGTCAGACAGAGTCACAGCTGCTTTCATCATTATGACTATGACATAATGTCACGTGGATGGCATAGGATTTCCTTGGATTCTGTGCTTGCTGTCAGTTCCCAGTAGAGACTATCTCCTCACTTTCTCATGGGAAGAATGACCATATATGAGTGTGCTTTCCTAGTTAGACTGATTCATCTCATGGCAATGACAAATCAAATTCTGCCAGAAATAAATGTTTTATTATAAGACTACAAAAAAAAGTAAGTAATTCAACACAACCTGATGTTGGCTTGACAAATCCTTAAAAAGCCTTCAAGACAAACAGACAGATGGATAGATAGACAGACAGATGATGGATAGACAGATGATGCATAGATAGACGGAAGGACGGACGGACGGATAGACAGATAGATAGATAGATAGATAGATAGATAGATAGATAGATAGATAGATAGATAGATGGATGGATGGTGGCACAAATACAAAAAAAGCTAGAGGTCTACGTCAATTTTGTGATTGTAAATCGAGAGCTGTAGGAGGAAGTTTTCATCATAACGGTTTATGTCTTGTGGTTATCGACCGCCTCCTACGGGCACATACCGTAATCAACTGGACACTCTCTTCTGTTTCTTTCAAAAAGACAGCGACTCACTCTTTTTTCTTGGAAAGTTCATCATCCAGACCTGAGACTTCAACATGTTTAGGCTACATCAACATCTTCTGTTTCACAATCCCCAGTTACTCACTGGTGTGAAATAAATTCAGCTTCATTTTTACAGGAAACTGCCCCCAAATTCCACTGCAATCTCTGTTAAACATCTCTACATTTCCATTCAGTTCCTCCCACTCATCAACAGTTACATTCAGAAGAGATTTCCATCTCTTCTCACATTCTCTTTTCACCCCTGTTCTTACCTAACTCCTCCTTAGGCTTTTTCCTATATTATATATATGTGCTGACACAATTGATTCACTAAAACTGCTCTTCCATATAGTCTCAAAGCCAACCCGCAAATGTGAAACCAGCCAAACACTTTGCAGCAATACAGCAAAACTGCATTATGCAACATGTTGCCTCTCAATACCTTTTTCTTCTCCCTCTTCGACCCTCTTCTGCACTGTCAACGATATATCCAGCAATTCTAACTGCAACTTTTTTCATGATGCTTGTTCCATGTTTTCAGTTTGTTCTAGTCTGTCTCTTATTTTGTAATTCCGTGCATGGTTTTTACTTTGAAGTTCTTGCTTCATGTATCCTATTCCTGTCATTGGTGATTGTTTCCAGGTGTTTTTAATCAGTCTTGTTTCCCTGTTTGTTCTTGTATATGCCCTTTTGTTTGCCATAGTCTTAGTCAAGTCTTGTGCTCTTTAATGCTGTACTTGTGGTTGGTCAAAGTTCTTGGTTTCATTGAGTGGTCTTGGATTCTATGTTTTTGTTTAGATAAATTAAAATCTTCACGTAGATCCTAAAGAGACTCCTAGCGCAACCTGTTCCTTAGTGATGTAATGAGAGATACAGCAAATAAACATAATAGAATACACCAGCATCCAGTTTTCACAATCTAGGCCTATTTGATTTATGCATGGTTTCTACAGTATCAAATAATTCAGTAACACTTACAATTTTTAACATTAATGCATTCGGTATCATTTACATACATCCATACTGTAGGCTATACTCTACCCTTGAAAAGTTTGGGGTACATTTTTTATGTTTTTGAAAGGAGCCTCTTCTGTTCACCAAAGCATTTATTTGATACAAATGCAGTAAAAACAGTAATATTGTGAAATATATTTACAATTTAAAACAACTGTTTTCTATTTAAATATATTTTTTTATATATTTTTTTTCCTGTGATGCAAAGCTGAATTCCCTTTCAAGGGAACTCTTGTTGCGTCGAGATTGACGCTATGGGAACGCTTTGCGTGATGACGTCTTGAAGCACATGTAAAATCAGTCCAATGGTGTGGCGGAACGTCAGAGGCGGGTGACGTCACGAACCAGGAAACTATAAAGCCTGCTCGAAAACAGAGAGCGCCAGCTTCTGTGTCTTCAGAAGCGCTCTTTGTGAAACTGTCCCTGTCATTTTTGGTGTTGTTTTGTCTTTATATCTACTATATATATATATATATATATATATATATATATATATAAAGTCATGTCGAGAAAGCAGCAGTTTAGGATGTGTGTTCACCTCTGCACGCGTTATTTAACGGGTGGGGACACACACATTCTTTGTGTAGCTTGTTTGGGTGAGGAGCATGCACAGTCAGCGCTCGAGGGTGCTGGCTGTGAGCACTGTGATGTGCTTCCTATCCGGACGGTCCGATCCCGCCTGGCGTTCTTTCGCGAGGGCGCTCAGTCTCGCATTCCCCAGGGCTCTGGTCCCGCTGCTGCTGAGGCACAGCGGCGATCAAAGTCATGGGGTTCGCAAATGGATTTATCAGTGGGGTTAGAGACGGGCCCAGCCTTATCTCTGCCTTCACCTGATAGATCCAGTGCCTTCTCTCAGGGTTTGAAAGCACGCGTTGCGGTTCCTTCCGCTATGGTGGAGGCGCCGATACTGCAACTATCTAGTTCTGAGGAACTGGACATTGTCGGTGTCTGAGGATTCGCCATCTCAGTCTCATGCATTCGAAGAACTGGTTGAGGTTGTGACAAGAGCAGTTGAAAGACTGAGCATTGACTGGCCAGCTGATAAACAGGACGTTCGTTCTTAGAGTACGCTGGATGAACGTTTCCTACTTTCACGATCAGAACCTCAGCGCCGGGGCCTACCATTTATCCCAGATCACCCACCCAGGTATGGGGGTCCTATCCACCGTGGTGGGCCCCGAGCAGGTTCTGGTAATGGGACAAGAAGTGAAAACCCTGTTAAAGAAAGGAGCCATAGAATATGTACCTCCCTCCAACAGGGAAACTGTGTTTTACAGCCGGTATTTCATAGTTTCAAGGATGGGGGGCTGCGTCCCATTTTGGATCTTCGAGTGCTGAACAAGTCCGTTATGCAGCTAAAGTTCAAAATGTTAACACTAGCTATGTTTCCATCCACACGTTTTTATCCGCATTAAGTGATATCGAATGAAAAATGCCTTATGGAAACAGTAAAATTCGATTGAATTTCATGAATATCGACTCAAATGAAATACGATCGGTCTCATCGGATTTTATCTTGATCGAAATACGGCTTATGCGATAAACACGGATGGAAACGTTATTATGGTGCGATCCATTTTGCCTAGTAAAACTTTGTTCGCAAATGTTGGCTTGAATGTTGTGCAATTCGGTGAGAAAATGAATGGAAACACCTTAACATGTCTCAAATCAATACGATATACCAATTTGATCGCAAAACAGCATGTGACGTCATTACGCACAGGGTTTTATCTGCTTTAAAGCCGTTTGATGGAAACACACTTTCACCAGCTTTATTCGCATGAGGTTTTTTTACCGAACTTCAGATAATTCGATTGACAAGTGGATGGAAACGTGGCTACTGAGACAAATCGTGCCACAGATCAGATCCGAGGACTGGTTTGTCACGATAGATCTCAAGGATGCATACTTCCACATTTCCATCCGTCCATATCACAGGAAGTTCCTGAGGTTCGCTTTCGGGGGAAAAAGCTTACCAATATCGAGTTATTCCGTTCGGCCTAGCAATATCACCCCACACTTTCACGAAACGTGTGGATGCAGCTCTGGCACCCATGCGCCTGCAGGGTATTCGCATCATGAACTACATCGATGATTGGTTGATTCTAGCTCAGTCGCATAAGTTGGCGGTTCGGCATCGAGATGTCGTTCTCGCCCACATGAAAGAGTTGTGGTTACAGCTAAACGCCAAAAAAAAGTGCTTTCTCCACTTCAGAGGACCACTTTTCTAGGTGTGGTTTGGGACTCAATGTCGATGCAGGCACGCCTGTCACCGGCACGCATGAGTTTGTGGGCTTGGCCTCTGAGGGAGCCCAGCTCAACTGAGGTTGTGGAGACCATTCTACATTCCAGAGCTCCCTCCACGAGGAAACTTTATGCATTGAAGTGGAGAGTTTTCACTTCATGGTGTAGTGACCATCAGTTGGACCCAGTTAACTGCCCGGTTGGTACAGTGCTGGAGATCTTGCAGGAGCGGTTCACTGCAGGTCTATCCCCGTCCACTTTAAAGGTTTATGTGGCGGCCATAGGTGCTTACCACATTCTTTTGGGTGGAATGTCTTTGGGAAAAGACCCGTTGGTATCTTGTTTCCTCCGTGGTACTCTGAGGCTGAGGCCTGCAGCTCGTACCAGGATTTGTTCCTCCTCGCTATCTCTTCTCTTAAAAGGATAGGAGATTTGCAAGCACTGTCCGTTGCTCCCTCGTGCTTGGAATTTGCACTTTCATCCTAGACCAGGCTATGTTCCAAAGGTCCCCACTAATGTGGCCAGATCGATTATGCTGCAGGCCTTTTGTCCTCCTCCCTTCCAGAATTCGGACCAGGAAAAAAAAAATCTGCTTTGCCCAGTTCGGGCACTAGATACTTATGTCCACAGAGCTGCCTTGTGGCGTATATGTTTCGGGCCCCCTAACAAAGGGTCCCCTGCATCTAAGCAAAGAATGAGCAAGTGGGTGGTCGAGGCTATCTCACTTGCTTATGAGTCAGCCGGACAGCCTTCACTTATGGCTGTTCGTTCCCACTCTACTAGGAGTATGGCAGCCTCTAAGGCCCTTATATCAGGAGTTGCCCTCCAAGATGTTTGACATGCGGCAGGGTGGTCCTCACGCACACATTCGTCAGGTTTTACTCTTTGGACTTGGACTCTACACCAGGGTCTCAGGTGCTCTCATCCTAGTGCTGCTCGCACGATTTCACAATGGACAATAGGCCACTCGTCAATGGACACAAATGGACACTCGTCGCTATGGTGGCGTTGATATAGACGTTCCCATAGCGTCAATCCCTTGAAAGGGAACACCTCGGTTACGACTGTAACCTTGGTTCCCTTAAGAGGGAACGAGCGTTGCGTCACCTTGCCATTTCTCCTTCATGCCTGTCAGCGCCTACTTCAGACTTTTACGAAGCTGGCGCTCTCTGTTTTTGAGCAGGCTTTATAGTTTCCTGGTGCCTGGTTCCGCCACACCATTGGACTGTCTTTTGCCACATTATAAATGTCTTTAATGCCACTTTTGATGCATCCTTGTTGAACATTTTTTACATTTCTTTTTAAAACAATCTTACTGAGCCCCGAACTTCTGGACGGTACTGTATAATTGCAGTTCTCAACTATTATACTGCACATGCACTTTTCATGACCTCATTGACTAAGAGACTACATGGAGAAAAAAAAACTGTAACACTGCAGTACCATTTGAAACAAATTAGTGAAGGCAAAAGGAGCAATGATCAGTTACAGGACCTGAGATATAGTTCACATTTAGGTAAACCCTAACCTAAAAAAACTACTTCTACATGTGTACTTGTCAAACTACAATCCCAATATATGCACTTTCTTGCACGTAGCATTAATAAGTGAGTATCTTCCAAGAACATACACAGTATGTGGATAGTATAAATGTCCCTAAAATGTATTCCTGAACACCAGCACGTGCAGAGAATCGAGTATAAAACTATTGTAATACTCAATGGAAAACACCTGTATGATGCCAAAGAGAATCATTCATGATTAGTATGAAAAGCTGTTACACAGTGCTGGATTGTTTAGAATATTACAGCACATTCCTAGACTTTCTACTGAGTCATTATTACTCAATGCTATAAACAGTCTGGTTTATGTCTTTGTGAGTTTAGTTAGCAGAGATGGGGGACTCGAGTCACATGACTTGACTCGAGTCAGACTCGAGTCGCAAATTTAAGGACTTGAGACTTGCTTGACTAAATTAAGAAAATGACTCGACTTGACTTTGACTTGAGATCCAATGACTTGAGACTTGACTTGACTTGAACTGTATGACTCGAGAATGACTTGATATACATTTTTATATAAATCATCGCAACATCCATTGGTTTCAGTCACGTGATTATGATGACGCGCGAAATTCAGATGGAGGGCAGGGAGTGAAGAGCGCAATGGACGAGATGGAGGAAAGTCCGTACTGTACTACTTTACACGCTATTACAAGAGAAAGATATAAACAAAAAATCAAACATATGTTGGACGTGATCCTTACGTTATGAAGAGGAGCGATTTTTCAACTGAATTGAAAGATTTTCCTGCCATCGAGTCGGTAGATATCAGCAACTACCTCGTCTTACAGACATACTTTGACTTTACAAAGTTCGGAAACGTTACACGTTACACAAACATAGCCACTTAAGTTGTATTAACTCACCTTTGACGAAGTGATCACTGCAAACACGGGCATTTTCCCATTCGGCTCCTCCCGACCGTAGACGTAGGTTTGCAAGCCGTTTTAACAGAGTTTTTCGGTCAATTTCTTGCATTTCCCCCCCTTATGAGCAACAACTTTTGGTACACGATAAAAACTCCTCGTGGTTTGATCGATTTAAGTAACCATAAACGACGCAGAACATAGGCATTTTGAGTTTGTTATAGAGCTTTCTAAATACAGCAAATCACTTCCTGCCCTCCATTTGCATTTCGCGCCATGGCAACGCAGTGGCGTGACGTCATATGAAAACAAGCTATCCGGTTGTTAAGTCGTGACATAACCACTCTCCGATAATACTGTTTCCGGGTCCTCTCTACCTACCTACCGCTTTCGCCCGAGTTTTAACGTGTTCCCGTGTTGTTTAAATAGATCGGAGTTAAAAAACAAGTGACATTCAACTGTCATTCTACCGCTTTCCCTGTGACGAGAAAGATAAGAGAAAATGGCTGCAGTTGATAAGGTAAGTTACAAATCTTAAACGAATGAAGAAACTTTGGCGCCAGTGGGTGCTATCCCTTAATCCCTAGTAACACCCACTGGCACTGAAGCGAAAAAAGCCCTTAAGAAAAGGGTTTATTTAGTCTAGGATCTGGAGTGGACGAGCGGAGCGCTTGGGCCCGGAAGAGGCTAAACGTCACGCGTGACGTCAGACTTAACAACCGAATAGCCTACATCGCGGTGAGCGCGCTAAATACAAAAACATCTCC
The DNA here is from genome assembly GCF_029890125.1 of Rhinichthys klamathensis goyatoka. NCBI lineage: Eukaryota > Metazoa > Chordata > Actinopteri > Cypriniformes > Leuciscidae > Rhinichthys > Rhinichthys klamathensis. The sequence goes on from NW_026606660.1 coordinate 2,176,295, forward strand.
CTGCATCGTATCTTTTTGGATATAAACACTAGAAAATGACCATATTCATGCAAGAAGATTTGTTGTACGCATACTAACTGGCAAGGGATATCGGACGACCATCACAACCTCGAACAGTCGAACTTCATTCACCACGTCTAAAAGTAAGCTATGGCTTGTTTAACCTGTTTGTTATAGTTCATTTGACTATCTTTAAATCTAGAGAGAATAATATTGGTCAAAACAGCATGCCTCTTTATACACAATTATGTTTTCAAATGTAGCTTAATGTTGTCAATATTCAAATGATAATTAATGATGGTATATGTTTTGTATAACATTTGCCACATTTCTTTTTAAATCATGCTTTGAAACCAAAAATGTTGTTCTTTCCAATGACGAAAAACAATATAGAAAACTGTTAGTTTTGTCGTTTATGTTTCTCTTAATGTTATCAGGGGGTTGGTGGCAAAAAAATGCCAGCAGAATTAATATGCACCCAAAATTCAAAATGTGGTGGAAAAATGGCCCTAGTAAGAGTTATTTTCATAATTATAACATATATAAAAAATATATTTCCAGATTATTGGCGCGATTGCAAATGTGATGATTTTTATAAAACAGTTCAGTAAACAAAGAGTGAATATTGTGATGTGACATTTTAGACATAATATTCCAAATATTTTCTGTTTTTGCTCTATTTCTCCAATGACAATAGTTCCAAACAAGCCACAGAAAGAGTTATGCGTATTTGTGATTCAGTGACCTAGTTGCTTAGTTCCAGAACGAATCTGTCATTTTGAACAAATCAGTTGACTGCTTCTATGACTCGTACATTAAGACGGTGATTTGGCGCCACCTATTGGCGGTGGTTTGACTTCATAATAGGCTAAATGCCAACGGCTGTTATATAACTTATATAAAGGGGATACCAGTTTGAAGAATGCCATTTGGTGGCATAGGAACCCTTATACTTGAATTGTGAATTGTTTCATACCTTTTAATGGTCTTCTGCAATGTTTGAGGCATATTTATTTTTTCATGCTTTAATGTTGGCCTAATTTCAGTTACATTTACATTTTAGGCTATGTAGTTTGAAATTGTATTTATTTTTTAGATTTTTATTGTAGTAACCACTCAACTGTATGTGGAAATGCATATTTAAAAAAATATGTTGCAAATAAAACCATAGTCCACAACTTATGTAGTTTTAACTTATTTTAATATATAAATTCAGTGAAATCATCAAACGTTTGTATGACTTGCCAGTGACTTTTGACTAGGGGTGGGAGATATTGACAAAATTGAATATCTCGATATTTTTTTTCCAATATCTCGATATCGATATTCAGACGATATTTTTTCAATCCTTCAAAGAAATGTGTGCAAACTGGCAAAGAAGGTCCAGTTGGTCTTTTGACTTGCTCCATTTTACCTATCATTGTATAGAATTACTAGTACATAAAGATATGAGACCAGTAGCGGAGATAGCGTGGGTGCTTGGGTGCGGCCGCCCCAGGGCCCCGTGCCAATTAGGGGCCCCTCAAACGCCGCCGATCTTGCGTCACTGGACAGGAACGGGGCCCTCGCCAGCAGTGATGCCGGTAACTTTTTTCAGTAACGAGTAATAACCCGTTACTATTTCCAAACCAGTAATCAGATTAAAATTACTGATCCAAATTACTGTGCGTTACTATTTTTTGTCATTTTCTTTAGCAGAAATGATGGCTGATATGCGATATGAAACCGAAATGTGAGTGAGAAGGCAGAATCGCGACACACTCCAACTCCCAGCGTTTATCCTTCCCGTCCAGATCCAATGCTACCACATCTTTAAATTACTATTAGTAGGCTATTGTTTGAAGTTAACATTGTAAAATACGTAGACCTACACTACACCACAACACTAGTTGAGGATAATTTCTTTAAAATTGGGCAATTCCAGCGTAATGGACGTGACATTTGGTAAAAAAAACTTGAAATGTAAATTCTCAGAAAATGCATTTAATACCAATATATTGAAACGTCTGTTTATCCTCCTTAATAAAGGAGTCCAGACTCCAGACATTAGAAAAAATATCAGTCTACACATGTGTTATATTCTATTTAATAGCCTATGAGGGAAATACACGGACATGACACAAAAAAAACTTTAACGTTTAGGTGGCAAAAGTACAAAAAGTAATACCCACCGGATGAAGAAGGGCTGGCTCTCCACAGAACAAAATATTCATTTTGTCTTATTTTTCGTGTTCGCATTTATGAGGGAAAACCAATTACGAGACAGTTCCCCGTTACGGACATGAGCGCTCTGAAAGTGGCACTGAAAGACTCCCCAGAGACATCAAACATAAAGTACAAAGCCATTCATTAAGGCGAATTTCGTTTTGCATTAATTGTATCTTAATTTTAATCATGTTTCATCAACCAATTGCCTGGATTTAATAAATAAGAAGTAAATATACCAGACAATAGATAATCACGACACGGAGGCGCCGGCGCGTGAACTGGAGCTCGTCTTGTGAGTCATAAATGAACCGAAACACAGAGTAGGCCTACTTGCCTCACACACCTGAGAAATATATCTATAAAAAAGCTCGAAATGTGTACTTTTACAGAACAATTCAAAACGAAAGAAAACAGACTGTTCTCTGAAAAGAACGAGATAGCCTTTGTGTTTTATTTAACATATAAGCTTACTTGGCTCAACAAGTGACACATTATTACATATGCATTCGTCAGATATTTTACGTTTTTTTTTTTACGGTTTTAATTTTAAAATGACTTGGTAGCAGAGGGCCCCATGATGAAGCTCCGCCCCCACTGTACTGAGAGCCTAGCTCCGCCCCTGTATGAGACATTATTGATTTAAACATGAACCAAGTTACTGTACTAAATATTTATTGTAATACAAGAACAGTGCTTTTTCAGTACAATATATGTACGTATTAAATTTACTTTGTGCTTTGCAAATAGGCAGTTCACAAAATTCACGGTTCGGTTCGACAGTGATGTACGTTTTCGATACAGCAAAAAGAAAGAAATAACAGATAAATTTCCTATTTATTAAAAGAAAATATATTTTTAAATAAGTGTGAGGTTTTTTTTTTTTACATCTTGAAACCTTTAGTTTTATAGTTTTTTTAGTTTCGTTCCGCTTTTATTACGTTTGCCATTTGATGTTGTGCAACGTCATGGTGGTCGCGCCAACACGGATTTTGGTCGGCAGGAAAAAATGGTCAAACGAATCGTTCGGTTTGTATGCGGACCGAACCGAAAGCCTCGTACCGAACGGTTCAATACGAATACGTGTACCGTTACACCCCTATTTGCAAACAGTACTTCTATTAGACCAACAACAATGTGACTACCTATTTACTAGAAGTTAAAAGAAGCCCTGTTCGTTGGCTATTACGGTGGATCTCTTGGGAAAATGTATTCCATCTTTTGGACTCATCATTATACAACGCAATTTTTAAAAACTTTTTTACTTCAGACTTCAGTTTTCTGCAAACACCGCATATTTTGCCTTTTCTATTAGCTATTTTATTAATCGTACATCGGCTTTATTCTTTACGTTTTTGGATTGTTGCTTCAACCTAGAAACGTCATAACACACAGGTAAGAACTTAGTTGTATTGCAAATTAGTAGCAGCTTATATACTCTCGTGCAATTGAGGAAACGATCGTAATTTTGTAAAAACACATAAAATAGAGTCAAACAAACCCATACAGTATTAAAATCGCAACATATAATAGTTTAGAAGGTTATAGTGTGTGTTATTTGTTTTGTCTTTAACTTCCTTCAGGGGGGGAGTCGGATTGTAAAAATTATGAAATATTCGATATCCCAATTTTGCATATCGTCCAGACAACAATTTGGATATTCTCGTCTAAACGATATATCGCCCACCTCTACTTGTGACCCAAGCTACGACTTGACTTGACTTGACTTGCTTGACATAAGGCAGTGACTTGACTTGACTTGCTTGCTTTTATAAAAAAATGACTTGGACTTGCTTGAGACTCGAAGGTTAAGACTTGAGACTTGCTTGTGACTTGCACATGTGTGACTTACTCCCACCTCTGTTAGTTAGGACTAAATCAACTACAGCTGAAAACAAGAATGTCACAGAGCACCCAGCTCACTAAAGATTAAATACATACAAATTACTTTGTTTCCCACCTCAGCAGCAAAAGTGTTTTGCAATGCAACATCAGCACAATAAGTACCAAACAATTAATATTTTTTTGACTAATTACATGGTAGGTAAAGACACTTAATAAAGGACAAAAAAAGATAACACTTTATTTTGATAATCTACTTAAGACATTCTACTAACCACAAGTAACTATGTCAACTAGATGTCATTAGAGTATTAGTAGACAGTCTGTTTAAAGATACAGTGAAGGCATTACTCAGCAATTTTTTCGCCGTGTGGTTTTCGAGATATTCGCGAAAAACAAAATTTCCCATTCGTTCAGTGGATTTGCCGGTCACCCATGTCTCCAACGGGACTTCCAGGACCACAGGGGCCATCTGGCCGTGCCCGAGGACGGTGAACCTTCCTCGGCGTGCCACCATAGGCTCTGGGGCACTGGAAGTCCCGACCCACTGCAGGTTTTGGACTTGGAGGAATTTTCAGACCTCAAAAAGGGCCCCGACTTTGAACGGCCGTAACTCGGGACCCGGCCGCCCAGAGAAAAAAGTAATATCTCATAAAATTCCAAAATCGGACACACCAGTGCTGGAAGAACTGAGAGATGGTAAAGTCATACAAAACAGGAAATTGTTACAAAAATCACCATCTTCAGTATCCATAATCTTGTATCAAGATTAATTTGAGGTTGCTAACCCTCTAGGATCTGGCAGAAAGAAACATAAGGTTTTAGCAGTGTAAATAAATCTAGCAGAGATCGCAACACACAACTGTCAGGATATATACACTGAACACAGGTATTAAGGATCCAGACACACTTTATTTGGCAACACAGGGCAGAGGCAGGTCAGTAATATGGCAGAAATGCAAAGAACAGGTAAAGGAGTCTTTCCTTGTTTAAGGCCAGACATTTGACTGAGGCTGAGGTGACACACCTCAGCCTCAGTCAAATGTCTGTGTGCTTATTTAGTGCGCTGGTAGGGGTGTAATTGATGACAGGTGCTGGTGATTAGTAGTCTGGTGACAGAGATCGCTGTGTGGTGGAACTGAGAGAGCCTGGCTGATCTGTGACAACAACAGGGGCCGGTTGCATAAACCGCTAAGACAAGTTAGACAATTTTTATTTTATTTAAGACTGTTCATAGCTTTTTTAGATTAGTTACATAAAAACGTAGATTAGCCCAATTTGATACCGAAAATTAAGACCGACTGCCCCTGATTAACTGTTAGTGGGTCACACTAAAACTTAAGACACTGTCTTAACATAATGGCTGTGTTTATACAACCGGCCCCAGATCTTCCATTGATCAACGCAGCTAGTTTTGTTGTGTAGGGGGGAGGACTTTAAATGTTTTGGGAAAAGAAAAGGCATTTTCTGCTGCAGTTGGTGACTTGAAAGAAATGAAAAAAACTGGAATTCATGGTCCTGATAAAAACATTGTGAGTGGTACTGTGATCGCTATTGAGAATGAGAAGGTGACGTCACGCGTATCACTCCGCGTTGCATTGTGGGAAGGATTCGCCATCTTGGTAGGATACGCTATCCGTTGTCATGGTTACTTCGACCGTGAGACCGAGAGAAATAGCGACAGAGAGAGAGAGCAGCTTGATATTTGTTTGCATTTTTGCGATAAGGCACAGTTTCTTGGGAATAAATGAAGAAGGGGGAAGCAAAAGGAAAGGGGCTCTATCGGGAGAGACTAAATAACAACACCAAGCAGCGTTTTTTAGAGAAACTACTTGACATCAACATGGACCCGTACGGTATGACCTGCTACAGAATGGACGAAAGACCCAAAGCACTACCACCTTTCACATACGCTGACATAGTTAATTTCCTGGTTTGTTTATGGTATCAGTGACTAACGTTACTGCCTACACAATGCAAGAGTTCAGAAGGTTTAAGTCATTAGAAGCTGAACAAGTCTGTTGCGGCTGCGGGTGCAAGACTTAGAAACCCCCAAACCTGTAACGTTAAACTGCGAGAGTTCAGTCATACTTGATGTTTCAGGCCTCATTCATATGTGGAAATAAATCTGATATGAATCAGATACGTGCATTTGCACCTGCCGTGCAACGTTAAGCGAACAGATCGGACATCCCCCTGTCAATGCGAATCGTACGTCATTAAAAAAAGTGTCTTTTTAAAACATTTCGCGGTACAGATATATCTATAACAAATGAAACAACTCTAGATAAATAACAGAGTATTAATTTCGTTCGTTTCTATTAAATAAAAGGCGAACTGTGCTGAAATGTGTTGCTTTTGAAAGCAGGCTTTGCTCGCTCTTGCTGCTGTCAGTTTATTGACAAGCAGACAGTTTCTCTAAGCTGGCTAGCATTGTTATTTAGTCTCTCCCGATAGAACCCCTTTCATTTCTCTTCCTTCTCCATATCTTCCAAAGAAACTGCGGCGTATCGGTAAAATGTAAAATGTAAACAAATACTAAGCTGCGCTGTCTCTCTCTCGCTATTTCTGGAATGTTTTAGTCGCGCCTCTGTGAAGTTCTGAAGGCGTTGCCCCTGGCAACCGATAGCGTCTCCTACCATCATGGCCGACCGGCTCAGACCCCGCCCAAATCGGCACGTGACTCCTCACTCTCAATAATTGGATACAATCTATGGTAAAAAAAAACGTTATTATTTTTGTAGGTGTTGCTTCGTAGACAGGGAATCCTTCCAGTGAACAATCACAAAATTAGGTCCTCTTAGATTAGTAGACACTTATAACAACTGTGTGGCATAAGTATCATTAGAGCAGGAAATGACCAATGGGGTAAAGTTTGACTCTGTTTTCAATCAGCTAAATAATTATCATGTTTGCCCTCCCTGTTTGGGTCATGGCCTGTTTAAGGGATTGTTTCTGTGGATCTTGCTTTGTACATTAAGCACTTGGTGACAGCTGAGAAACAATTCACTTAACTGGAACTGGAAATGGAGGTTGGTGAGTTGGTTTCCAAGTTAGGTGTGGAAGGTCCAGATGATCTAAAGTTTACAAAAGAAGATCTGCTCACAGCCATTAAGTGCAAGAATCATTTTCCATTCGTTCAAATGTGGTATGAATTTCAGTATAGCTCAATTTTATTTCATTTTATATGTATGTAAATGTTGAAAAAGACATATTTTCAAAAAATGGTCACTATTAAAATATTAACTATACTTTTTGCATGCAAATTCAAGAAGTCCCCAATCGGCCACCTCTTCACCTGACTCAGAAACTGTTGCTTCGTACAGCACTTTGTCTTACCTCAGTCAAATACCATTCTGTGTAAGAACAGCGATTGTTTGGACAGGTTCCAGGTGCCATGGGACAAAATGAGGCCCACTCTCAAAGCCCACTCTCAATTGAGGCCAGAGCCAGAAGATCGCTGACACATGGTGAAAGTCATAGTCGATTCCATGAGAGAACACTCCTTGAACCAGACATGTAAAGACTGAATAGCAGTTGCAAAAGACATTTCCCAGAAATATCCTGGGAGCTTTTTAGACTAAACTGAGGAGGGAGAAATTATTGGATGTGATTATTTAGGTTACTGAATCAGCTGAAGACCAGAATAGAGTATGTCAATAGAGGCACAGTACTCTCCTGTCTGAGGAAGCCCATATGCTCTCGGACCAGTGCTGATGACCAGACATCAGCTGGCAAATGTGCTAGAATTGAGAGGAAAGAGATGGTGGATATATTCAGTCAAGAGGGGATAAGGCCAACTGAGAAAGGGAGGGTAAAGGAGCTGATGACAATCACATATACAAAACAGTGAGACCTACCCCTCAGCATGATTGAAATAAGTAAAAACTGGCCATTCCTCTGGCCAAGAACTTTTAAGTTCTTACTGTCCCACTTCACCACCCTCACTAGTATTGACCTGTACTCCAGACTTAATGAAAACTTGGATAAAAAGGTGAAGATGCTCCTGGAGTTCTTCAGAGGTCAGCTGATGAAGTCAAGTTAACAAATTAAAGCTGTTCTGAAAGACGCTTTGAATGAGGATAGAGGCCACCGATTGTCTTGCAGCTTATTGCGCTAGCTAAAACTCTAATTAGATAAAATAAGGCAACTCTTGTGGCAGCACTACTTTCCAAATAAAGTACCATTTTCAAGATATCACGCGGCCCCTTTTGAAGTCCCCACAGGAAGAGCATAAATTAATTTATTGTTTAAAGCATAAATTAACATACTGCAACTGAATTGCTGTTTTATGCTTGATTATTGCAGGAGACACTGTGTTGTCTGCAAACAAGTGGATTCTGTACATAGAGGGACATGTTGTAATCACACATTCATCCCATGTCAAATTTCACAACTGCCTTGGCTGTCCTGTTTGCCAGTGTGCCAGTAGTGTTCAATATTGAATATCAAGTGGATCAAGTTGATTGGATGGTCAGAGCGCGTACTATTACTAGTAGTCAGAGCTAGCAAACCGCATCTGTATCGAACTGCATAAACTAAAATATATTCCTGTAGATGTAATAGTTTTTCAACCCACAAATTAATGTTTTCTCTCCCTCCTCGACCCCCAGCAGTTGCAAACCTACCGGGAAAAAAAATCCCTTATCCAGCCTTATCCAGCTTAACGCAGAGTCATGGAGCTCTATTCAATCTGTCCCGGGTAAAAACAGAATTAACTGACTGTAATGTATGCCACGAACGATTTTGAAGGCAAAAGTCTCATTGATTTTCTTAAAAAATCTGGGTGAGAGCATGGGACAGCTGTACACATCGTCATGTTTTGCGGTGACTGTCCCTGTGTCCACGGCTTCTGTCGAGCAGACAATCTCAACCCTAAAGCGAATTATATCTTATGCCAGAAATACGACGGGATAGACTCGACTTTCAGCATTAGCCTCCATAGAAAAGAGTCATTGTTGGAACTGAAACGCACAGATTTATAACCTGTTCAACAGAGTAATTTAAGTCTTCTTGAGGAAAGAAATAAGGATGGATTTTGTGTAAAAATAAAAGTAGTTTTGGTGAGTATTATTTTTGTCCCTGTTTTTTCCGTGCTGAATCCTGATGAATTTTTCTTGTAGATTTATGATCTAAACTTTTTTTTTTTTTCATTTTTCATGCTTTATTTACATCCTACAGTCCTTGGTTTCTTAACTTTTTCGTGCCTTACTTTGCCGTAGCCTACACTCAGCTGCGCTATGAAACGTTTGAGTGATGTTGCCTTGGCACGCAAACATTTATCCCTGAGGGAAATGATGTACTAATGTGTACAATATTTCTTGTAGTTTTACACAATTGTGTTTCAACTGTTTCCACATGGCTTGTATAGTATCAAACATGTTGTGTTGAGAGACTTACTTTTAAAAATGCTACAGATTACAAAATCCATGCTGTACAACGTCATTTGTAATGGTTTCCATAAGGTAAGAAACAAGCATTTAGCTTAGCATAAAACCAAGTCTACTAAGTCGATTAATAAAATACACCAAAAATGCTGGTGCCTCGAAACCTTAACAATTTTTCTTAATCTGTTCTTATATGGTTTTGGTTTATAGAATCAATTAAATGGAATGAATATTTGTATATGCCCGATGAAGGTCGTGAGACCGAAACGTTGCTAATAACATTTTGATACTCATTTGCAAGTACTGATAGTGTGCGGGAGTTCCTTGTTTTTTTGTTGGTTTATAGAATAAAAAAAAATATTCTTACAGCAAAAAAATACCCAATAAAGTCAAACCATATATTGCCATACGGTAATTGTGTATATTGGATCTGCCAAAGCATTTCTTTTTCTTGTCTGTTGGGCTTTCTGAATGCTTATCTTCCAAGAAGTTCACAAGGAGAAATTCTCTATGATATCACATCGGTATTTTTGCTTTGTTTTGTGTTTGGTTACACTTTTTTTCAATAGTCCACACTAGACATTGCACAAAGTAACTTTGCAACTACATGTCAATAACTAATTTATTTGCAACGACATTTCAACTAACTCTAATTGGAGGATTAGTAGATTATTTGTAGACTGTTAGGTTAGGGTTAGTAAAATAAGTCAACATGTAATTGGGGCGGCAGTGGCTCAGTGGTTCATGTAGGTTGTCTACAAACTGGAAGGTTGGTGGTTCAATCCCCGGTTTTACCTGACCAAGTGTCGAAGTGTCCATGGGCAAGACACCTAACCCCAGCTGCTCCTGATGAGCTGGATGAATGTGAGGCAATATGTAAAGTGCTTTGGTGGCCATTGGGTCTGTGAAAGCGCTATATAAATGCAGTCCATAATTGCAAAGTAACTTATAGTCATAGAATGTCTGTTGGGGAGCATCACAATAAACAGTTATCCATAATATCATTTTCAGGGGCAATTAAGTCATGATGCAGTTTAGACAAAACATGGGCTGTGCTTAAATTGTGGACCTTCTGGAACTTTCCCATCAGTTTCTCAATCACGCTGACTGGCAGCAGCAGCTTGCATTTGAAGATAAACCAAGGCCAGGGTGTTCATAAACTAAACATCTACTAATGCATTACTTGCATTATCCTTTCAACTACCCCTCTCCATCACTGACATTATTAGTATTATTATTCCCATCATCCATACCTGTTTGAGTTGCTTGGGTCATTTCAATCTTTGATGAGCTAGATGAGGAAGCTGTGCTGTACTGTGAACTCATATACATCAATTTCCTGTGCATTAACACATTATATTCTGGTAGATTCCACATGTATTATTAGTGTAATTTTAAAATCTTAAAAATGTCAGTATCCCAGTGTCCTAGGGTTCCTAAAAAACTTCAGACAGTGTCAGCCAGTCAGACACACTGATGATTAATAATGCATTTAGAGGTTGTGGAACAGAAGACGATAAGAACCCTGTGAACTTCTAAACCAGTAATTATGTTGCAACCAGTTATGGTTTCATGCATCAGGCTTGTTTCAGTGGGAGGATTTCACTTGGTGGAAAAATAAAGTGCACAATCTCAAAGGAGCAAAAGCTGTGGGGATGTGTGACTGACTGTGTGAGACATTCAGGCTATTTGTTTACAAACCACAGGTCCACGGGTCTCCACTCTTTTCCTCGGATCATGCTGTGTGACTCCAGACACTCTTGACATTCCCCCGGCGAACTCAGACTTCCACACTTAGAAGCTCTCTCTTTGAACTTTCAAGTTAAAGAAGCTCCCTCTCCATCACTGATTTGCAAATTTACTCATAGGAAGAAGTGTGCAAGCTAACAACACCTCACAGCAGGTTCAAAGTTTTTTTTTTTTTTACACCTGGAAACAAATAGAAAGTTTTAGTTATAACATGATATAAAGCTGAAGTATACTGTAGGCTACATCCTTATATGTAACACTGACTGTTATCTTCGTCTTGTGGCTTGATTCCTTCGTCTTGTGGTAATTTTGTTTTGTTGTAGCGTTATTCTGTTGTGTTGTGGCTTGATTCCTTAGTTTTGTGGTGATTCTGTTTTGTTGTAGCTTTATTCTCTTGTGTTGTGGCTTGATTCCGTTGTCGTGATTCCATTGTGTTGTGGCTTGATTTCGTTGGGTTGTGGTGATTCTGTCATGTTGTGTCTTGATTCCATCGTGTTGTGGTGATTCCATCGTGTTGTGGTGATTCCATCGTGTTGTGGCTTGATTTCGTCGTGTTGTGGTGATTCTGTCATGTTGTGTCTTGATTTCGTCGTGTTGTGGCTTGATTCCATTGTGTTGTGGCTTGATTCTGTCGTGTTGTGGTGATTCCATTGTGTTGTGGCTTGATTCCGTCGTGTTGTGGTGATTCTGTCATGTTGTGTCTTGATTTCGTCGTGTTGTGGTGATTCTGTCATGTTGTGTCTTGATTTCGTCGTGTTGTGGCTTGATTCCATTGTGTTGTGGCTTGATTCCGTCGTGTTGTAGTGATTCCATTGTGTTGTGTCTTGATTTCGTCGTGTTGTGGCTTGATTCCACCGTGTTGTGGCTTGATTCCGTCGTGTTGTGCTGATTCCATCGTGTTGTGGTGATTCCATCGTGTTGTGGTGATTCCATTGTGTTGTGGCTTGATTTCGTTGTGTTGTGGTGATTCTGTCATGTTGTGTCTTGATTTCGTCGTGTTGTGTCTTGATTTCGTCGTGTTGTGGCTTGATTCCATCGTGTTGTGGCTTGATTTCGTCGTGTTGTGGCTTGATTCCGTCGTGTTGTGCTGATTCCGTCGTGTTGTGGTGATTCCATTGTGTTGTGGCTTGATTCCGTTGTGTTGTGGTGATTCTGTCATGTTGTGTCTTGATTTCGTCGTGTTGTGGCTTGATCCCATTGTGTTGTGGCTTGATTCCATCGTGTTGTGGTGATTCTGTCATGTTGTGTCTTGATTTCGTCGTGTTGTGGCTTGATTCCATCGTGTTGTGGTGATTATGTCATGTTGTGTCTTGATTTCGTCGTGTTGTGGCTTGATTCCATTGTGTTGTGGCTTGATCCCGTCGTGTTGTGGTGATTCCATTGTGTTGTGGCTTGATTCCGTCGTGTTGTGGTGATTCTGTCATGTTGTGTCTTGATTTCGTCGTGTTGTGGCTTGATTACATTGTGTTGTGGCTTGATTCCGTCGTGTTGTGGTGATTCCATTGTGCTGCGGCTTGATTTCGTCATGTTGTGGATTGATTCCATCGTGTTGTGGCTTGATTCCGTCGTGTTGTGGTGATTCCATTGTGTTGTGGCTTGATTCCGTCGTGTTGTGGTGATTCCATCGTGTTGTGTCTTGATTTCGTCGTGTTGTGGCTTGATCCCATTGTGTTGTGGCTTGATTCCGTCGTGTTGTGGTGATTCTGTCATGTTGTGTCTTGATTTCGTCATGTTGTGTCTTGATTTCGTCGTGTTGTGGCTTGATTCCATCGTGTTGTGGTGATTCCATCGTGTTGTGGTGATTCCATTGTGCTGTGGCTTGATTCCATTGGGTTTGTGTTGATTCCATCGTGTTGTGGCTTGATTCCGTTGTGTTGTGGTGATTCTGTCATGTTGTGTCTTGATTTCGTCGTGTTGTGGCTTGATCCCATTGTGTTGTGGCTTGATTCCGTCGTGTTGTGGTGATTCTGTCATGTTGTGTCTTGATTTCGTCATGTCGTGTCTTGATTTCATCGTGTTGTGGCTTGATTCCATCGTGTTGTGGCTTGATTCCGTCGTGTTGTGGTGATTCCATTGTGTTGTGGCTTGATTTCGTTGGGTTGTGGTGATTCTGTCATGTTGTGTCTTGATTTCATCGTGTTGTGGCTTGATTCCATCGTGTTGTGGTGATTCCATCGTGTTGTGATTCCATCGTGTTGTGGTGATTCCATCGTGTTGTGGTGATTCCATTGTGTTGTGGCTTGATTTCGTCGTGTTGTGGTGATTCTGTCGCGTTGTGTCTTGATTTCGTCGTGTTGTGTCTTGATTTCGTCGTGTTGTGGCTTGATTCCATCGTGTTGTGGCTTGATTCCGTCGTGTTGTGGTGATTCCATTGTGTTGTGGCTTGATTCCATCGTGTTGTGGCTTGATTCCGTCGTGTTGTGGTGATTCCATTGTGTTGTGGCTTGATTCCGTCGTGTTGTGGTGATTATGTCATGTTGTGTCTTGATTTCGTCGTGTTGTGGCTTGATCCCATTGTGTTGTGGCTTGATTCCATCGTGTTGTGGTGATTCTGTCATGTTGTGTCTTGATTTCGTCGTGTTGTGGCTTGATTCCATCGTGTTGTGGTGATTATGTCATGTTGTGTCTTGATTTCGTCGTGTTGTGGCTTGATTCCATTGTGTTGTGGCTTGATTCCGTCGTGTTGTGGTGATTCCATTGTGTTGTGGCTTGATTCCGTCGTGTTGTGGTGATTCTGTCATGTTGTGTCTTGATTTCGTCGTGTTGTGGCTTGATTCCATTGTGTTGTGGCTTGATTCCGTCGTGTTGTGGTGATTCCATTGTGTTGCGGCTTGATTTCGTCATGTTGTGGCTTGATTCCATCGTGTTGTGGCTTGATTCCGTCGTGTTGTGGTGATTCCATTGTGTTGTGGCTTGATTCCGTCGTGTTGTGGTGATTCCATCGTGTTGTGTCTTGATTTCGTCGTGTTGTGGCTTGATCCCATTGTGTTGTGGCTTGATTCCGTCGTGTTGTGGTGATTCTGTCATGTTGTGTCTTGATTTCGTCATGTTGTGTCTTGATTTCGTCGTGTTGTGGCTTGATTCCATCGTGTTGTGGTGATTCCATCGTGTTGTGGTGATTCCATTGTGCTGTGGCTTGATTCCATTGGGTTTGTGTTGATTCCATCGTGTTGTGGCTTGATTCCGTTGTGTTGTGGTGATTCTGTCATGTTGTGTCTTGATTTCGTCGTGTTGTGGCTTGATCCCATTGTGTTGTGGCTTGATTCCGTCGTGTTGTGGTGATTCTGTCATGTTGTGTCTTGATTTCGTCATGTTGTGTCTTGATTTCGTCGTGTTGTGGCTTGATTCCATCGTGTTGTGGTGATTCCATCGTGTTGTGGTGATTCCATTGTGTTGTGGCTTGATTTCGTCGTGTTGTGGTGATTCTGTCGCGTTGTGTCTTGATTTCGTCGTGTTGTGTCTTGATTTCGTCGTGTTGTGGCTTGATTCCATCGTGTTGTGGCTTGATTCTGTCGTGTTGTGGTGATTCCATTGTGTTGTGGCTTGATTCCGCCGTGTTGTGGTGATTCCATCGTGTTGTGGCTTGATTCCGTCTTGTTGTGGTGATTCCATTGTGTTGTGGCTTGATTCCGTCGTGTTGTGCTGATTCCATCGTGTTGTGGCTTGATTCCGTCGTGTTGTGGTGATTCCGTCGTGTTGTGGTGATTCCATTGTGTTGTGGCTTGATTTCGTCGTGTTGTGGTGATTTTGTCATGTTGTGTCTTGATTCCGTCATGTTGTGTCTTGATTTCATCGTGTTGTGGCTTGATTCCGTCGTGTTGTGGCTTGATTCCGTCGTGTTGTGGTGATTCCATTGTGTTGTGGCTTGATTCCGCCGTGTTGTGGTGATTCCATTGTGTTGTGTCTTGATTTCGTCATGTTGTGTCTTGATTTCGTCGTGTTGTGGCTTGATTCCATCGTGTTGTGGCTTGATTCCGTCGTGTTGAGCTGATTCCATCGTGTTGTGGCTTGATTCCGTCGTGTTGTGGTGATTCCATCGTGTTGTGGCTTGATTCCGTCGTGTTGTGCTGATTCCATCGTGTTGTGGCTTGATTCCGTTGTGTTGTGGTGATTCCATTGTGTTTTGGCTTGATTCCGCCGTGTTGTGTCTTGATTTCGTCGTGTTGTGGCTTGATTCCATCGTGTTGTGGCTTGATTCCGTCATGTTGTGGTGATTCCATTGTGTTGTGTCTTGATTTCGTCGTGTTGTGTCTTGATTTCGTCGTGTTGTGGCTTGATTCCATCGTGTTGTGGCTTGATTCCGTCGTGTTGTGCTGATTCCATCGTGTTGTGGCTTGATTCCGTCGTTTGTGGTGATTCCATTGTGTTGTGGCTTGATTCCGTCGTGTTGTGGTGATTCCATTGTGTTGTGGCTTGATTCCGTCGTGTTGTGCTGATTCCATCGTGTTGTGGCTTGATTCCGTCGTGTTGTGCTGATTCAATCGTGTTGTGGCTTGATTCCGTCGTGTTGTGGTGATTCCATTGTGTTGTGGCTTGATTCCGCCGTGTTGTGGTGATTCCATTGTGTTGTGGCTTGATTCCGCCATGTTGTGGTGATTCCATTGTGTTGTGTCTTGATTTCATCGTGTTGTGGCTTGATTCCATCGTGTTGTGGCTTGATTCCGTCGTGTTGTGGTGATTCCATCGTGTTGTGGCTTGATTCCGTCGTGTTGTGGTGATTCCATTGTGTTGTGGCTTGATTCCGCCGTGTTGTGGTGATTCCATTGTGTTGTGGCTTGATTCCGCCGTGTTGTGGTGATTCCATCGTGTTGTGGTGATTCCATCGTGTTGTGGTGATTCCATTGTGTTGTGGCTTGATTTCGTTGTGTTGTGGTGATTCTGTCATGTTGTGTCTTGATTTCGTCGTGTTGTGTCTTGATTTCGTCGTGTTGTGGCTTGATTCCATCGTGTTGTGGCTTGATTCCGTCGTGTTGTGCTGATTCCATTGTGTTGTGGCTTGATTCCGTCGTGTTGTGCTGATTCCGTCGTGTTGTGGTGATTCCATTGTGTTGTGGCTTGATTCCGCCGTGTTGTGTCTTGATTTCGTCGTGTTGTGGCTTGATTCCGTCGTGTTGTGGTGATTCCGTCGTGTTGTGTCTTGATTTCGTCGTGTTGTGTCTTGATTTCGTCGTGTTGTGGCTTGATTCCATCGTGTTGTGGCTTGATTTCGTCGTGTTGTGGTGATTCCATCGTGTTGTGGCTTGATTCCATCGTGTTGTGGCTTGATTCCGTTGTGTTGTGGCTTGATTCCATCGTGTTGTGGCTTGATTCCGTCGTGTTGTGGTGATTCCATCGTGTTGTGGCTTGATTCCGTCGTGTTGTGGTGATTCCATCGTGTTGTGGCTTGATTCCGTCGTGTTGTGGTGATTCCATCGTGTTGTGGCTTGATTCCGTCGTGTTGTGGTGATTCCATCGTGTTGTGGCTTGATTCCCTCGTATTGTGGTGATTCCATCGTGTTGTGGCTTGATTCCATCGTGTTGTGGCTTGATTCCGTCCGTTGTGTTGTGGCTTGATTCCGTCCGTTGTGTTGTGGCTTGATTCCGTCCGTTGTGTTGTGGCTTGATTCCGTCCGTTGTGTTGTGGCTTGATTCCGTCGTGTTGTGTCTTGATTTCGTCGTGTTGTGGTGATTCCATCGTGTTGTGGCTTGATTCCGTCGTGTTGTGCTGATTCCATCGTGTTGTGGCTTGATTCCGTCGTGTTGTGGTGATTCCATCGTGTTGTGGCTTGATTCCATCGTGTTGTGGATTGATTCCGTTGTGTTGTGGCTTGATTCCATCGTGTTGTGGCTTGATTCCATCGTGTTGTGGCTTGATTCCGTCGTGTTGTGGTGATTCCATCGTGTTGTGGCTTGATTCCGTCGTGTTGTGGTGATTCCATCGTGTTGTGGCTTGATTCCGTCGTATTGTGGTGATTCCATCGTGTTGTGGTTTTATTCTGTCGTGTTGTGGCTTGATTCCGTCCGTTGTGTTGTGGCTTGATTCCGTCCGTTGTGTTGTGGCTTGATTCTGTTGGGTTGTGGTGATTCCATTGTGTTGTGGCTTGATTCCATCGTGTTGTGGATTGATTCCGTTGTGTTGTGGCTTGATTCCATCGTGTTGTGGCTTGATTCCATCGTGTTGTGGCTTGATTCCGTCGTGTTGTGGTGATTCCGTCGTGTTGTGGCTTGATTCCGTCCGTTGTGTTGTGGCTTGATTCTGTTGGGTTGTGGTGATTCCATCATGTTGTGGCTTGATTCCATCGTGTTGTGGCTTGATTCCGTTGTGTTGTGGCTTGATTCCATCGTGTTGTGGCTTGATTCCATCGTGTTGTGGCTTGATTCCGTCGTGTTGTGGTGATTCCATCGTGTTGTGGCTTGATTCCGTCGTATTGTGGTGATTCCATCGTGTTGTGGTTTTATTCTGTCGTGTTGTGGCTTGATTCCGTCCGTTGTGTTGTGGCTTGATTCTGTTGGGTTGTGGTGATTCCATCGTGTTGTGGCTTGATTTTGTCATGTTGTGGTGATTCCATTGTGATGTGGCTTGATTTTGTCGTGTTGTGGTGATTCTGTCGTGTTGTGGCTTGATTCCGTCCGTTGTGTTGACAACAAATTGATAATGGCTCCAAAAATAAAAAATGTACTGATCCAACCATTTTATGATATCTTAGAAATGAATATAATATGACTAGGGCTGGGTACCTAGTTTGGTACTTTTTAGGTACCGACCGAATTGCCTCGATACTACCGAGTATCGAAACATGTCTTGTTTTTCTGTACCAAATTTCAATACCTAAGTGGTTAATCTCGTCAACGTCAGTGAAACTAAGCATGCAGCATGATTGGCTGTGGCGGAAAAAACACTAGTTTACGCGGTTGCCCAGAGACGTGGCTCGTCGCACTTGAGGCTGTAGTGTGTGTGTGTATGTGTGTGTGTGTGTAAGCGTCCCAACCCAGATAGATAGAAAATATGTGGAAATGATCCAAAGTGTACCTATGTGCCAGACTCGATGCCAGAAGCACGCGATGCAATATTTGACAAGATAATTGCTGCCAAGACCGGTAACACAGACTGATCTCATGAAATGGCGTATGTATGACACGCCAATTCGTATTTCCATTTTTGGCGTGCTATCAACACGCATAATCGCTTTTCAGCGTGTTTATCAACGCCTTTGACTTAACGTTTTATTACTGTATATATAAATATATGACCTACCCCAAGACCGTTTTGTGTTTGAGCGCCCCCAAGTTCTGTTTTACTGTAACTTCAGAAGCTCCAGACACGTGAGCAAAAGCGCCAATCTCATTGGTCGGACAGTTTTTGACGCGGCGCATCAAACTAAAAAAACGAACCCGAGGCGTTTTTTAAAAAATGACGCTTTTATGCGTGGCGTTTTTCGTGTCGGTGTGCACACTCACATTGGCGCCTTTTGTTTAGTCACGAGGCGTTAAACGTCTGCGAATATCGCGCGCGAAATTCGTCCCGGTGTGAACAGGCCTTAATGGTGTGTTCACGGCGAACGCGAATAGAGCGTCAAATACGCGTCTATCGCGTCTAGTTAGACGCTTGAATCTTCCGCTCGAGTTCAAATTTTTCAACTTGCGCGGAAGACGTTCGCGGCAAACGCGTCACCCAATTCGCGTCATTCGTGATGATTGGGTTATCTTATATTGAAATATATTGTAAATTAGGTTATCTTATATTGTTAAAACTGGTTACATAAAATTGGTATCGAAAAAAGTATCGTTCAGGAACCGGTATCGAAGTCAAGGTATCGGTATCGAACATTTTGTTATGATACCCAGCCCTAAATATGACCAATTTAAAACACCTGATTCAATTAACTCAGGATGAGAAGAATTTCACAGCGTATGTTCAAACAGGAGGTTCCTCAAGTAATTAATTGAGACAGAATCTGACATTGCAAACTGAGCAATGTTTCAAAAAGTGCCACACAGCCACAGCATTTACTTTTTTTGGAGTCAAACTGCGAATAACTTTATAGTTGACTCTGCACGCTAAACTGGAGAAAGTATTTCTATCTTTAAATATCTTCAAATTCCTTTAGTCTATATGTTTTCTGTGGTCATTGTTTGTAAATAGAATGACAAATAAAGAAAAACTGCACGCGAGTATGTAATTATCACTCCACAACTCCAGATTTTCCAACTTTAAACACCATTTTGAAGTGTGTGCTAGTCTTTTATCAACTACTGACAGTTTGGCTCTTGCAGCCAGCAGCCATTTTAGATGTGGTCTGCGACATGTGAGCCTGCAAAGATATAAAGCCTGAGCTGGAATAAAGAAAATGTTTGACAGAAGTGAATACAGATGGAAAAAGGGAGTTAGAAAATCATGTAAGTGCTGCCATATGTTGGTGTAAAAAGGGTTTGGGTTTCCCGATCAGATTGCCTCATCACAGTACCTTGTAGTCACGTATGTGATTTCTTGCATGGATATTTTAATATGGAAATGGGAAAACCACCTGTATTGCATCTGTGGCTGTTTTGCATTCTTTCATGTGAGCATTGCCTTAAAGGTCATGGGCCGGCAGATAAATAGTTGCTCTGGCCCCTGGAGTTCTGATTCAATGTGCTGACATATGGAGGTTATTACTCATAACTGAGGTGATTCTTATTTTTAAAAACAGATTTTTGCATAATCACTCTGAATGTGCACTCAGTGACAACATAACTTTTACAGACACTTTTAAAAGAATAGTTCATCCAAAAATGAAAAATTATATCATTATAATCATTTACTCAACCTGAAATTGAACTTTCTTTCCTCTGTGCATAACTGTATATGGGCTACTTTTATGATCTATTTTGTCATTTTGGAGCTTGACAGCTTCTGTCCTACTTTGCTTACATTGAATGGAAAATAACTGTGTGGCCTTTTGTGTTCCACGGAATAAAGTCATGACAGAATAAATGATGACAAGATTCAATTTGCTGAACTATTCGTTTTACAGGAAAGGTAACTGTTCTGTAACTTCTACACAGATTGCAATGCTGAGTCTGTCAGCGGGGTGTTTTGAATCTCTGAATACATTCTGTTCAATAACAACATTTAGTTTCTCCACACGTGTACTCTATAAGCTCCAGTCATTCAGATACTGGGCTGAACAATCAAAGCACATCTGCATGCCATGTCTGCTTTCTTTAAAAATGTTTTATTACAGATGTTGTGGTATAGAGTTCTTTCTTTGCAATAGATTATCAGGCTATGGAATGGATCGTCGTTATAGTTGACTTGATTGATTATAGTATCGATGCGCTCAGTGTTAACAACTCACTGGAAGAAAGGACTGACACTGAATAATGATTAATAATGGAAAATAGTAATAAATTGAGTTTCAGAAGGCTTGGAAAAGAGCAGAAGAATATAGTTGTGTGGATCATGTTTATGGTACTTTTATAGTGCATCTTTATTGAAGGCTTGAAACCCGTAGTTCCCATGGGGACAAATTGCACAGAAAAATTGACAGTTCCAGAGACTAACAAAAGAACGTTAGACTTGTTTACATGACGGTGAGTAAAAGGGGTAAAATGTTTTCTAATATTACCTTTCATGCAGTGTGTAATATAACCGTTAATGTAAAAGGTCTGCAAAGTTTTAAGCATTAAAGTGAACAACAAGTAAAGTTATTTTCTCCTAAAAGAAAGAATCGATTCTGAACTGCCGGAACGAGTTGTCAGTAATTCAGTTCTTACTTTCAACCCACATAGGTTTCTAACACATTTGCACAATGCCTGCCTATGGGCATTATTTGTGTTTAATTGGCTGTCGAGATGACACGTTTCTGTGCTGCCAAAGCAAATGGACTTTAAGCCTAGTTCACACTATATGATTTTAAAACGTCGGGCTGAACTGTGCGGTTCACACTACATGACTTGCTCTCTGTGAAATCAGGAGTGTTCAAGTTGTTGAGCTGTTCAGACCACACGACACAACGTGATTGATCCGCAACAGGAGGTAACGCACTACACGAGTTGACAACTCTGTCACCCAACGATTCCATCTTGTCTGCAAAACACGTTTTGTCACGAAAAATGACGCGATAAAACGAACCGAAAATGACGCGAAACAGCACGCCCGCCAATACCAAAGCCCTGCCAATACCCGACGAAGAAGAACACAACACGCGAAAATGGACGTCAGACAGAAACTAGTGCTGCAAACTGTTTGCGCGATGATTTGCTCTGAGAAAAAACGCAAAAAAATAAGTATTTAACCGGTGACCTCAACCCATGCCTTGCTCTGATTGGCTGTAGCTCATGACATAACGTGAGGTTGAGTCGTGCGACAGCTATGGATATCTAGCATGCTAGATATTTTTCTGGGCTCGGCGACGCGTCTGCGAGGCGTCTTTGATGCATTGTTGGCTCTTTCATACTAACAGATTGGCGAGCGTTCATCGCCCGCTAATCCCCCGCGATTTGCACGCGATAACACCCTGACCTGTCGGCGAGCTCAACGATTTGCAAATCGGGCTTAAAATCATGTAGTGTGAACTAGGCTTTACATGCACTTTCAAAGGACAACGACGAGTGCTCAAATGGATACCGACGCCATTGTTACTGTTCATATCACTGTGTATCAAGTGCTGGAGCTGAAATTCAAATATGGTAATAAGCATTTAATTTCCAACATGCGCTGTAAGGAGTAGATCAATCACAACAGACTGGGCCATCTGACCAATCAGAGCAGAGGAGGCTCTCTGAAGACACTGTGAGGAAAGAGGCGATTCTGCAAAGTATATTATGTGAAAATTAAAGAGTTTTTGACCTTGGATGCATGTGAACTTATGGTTGGAGTCTCCAAAATAACATTAGGTTCCTTTAAAACAGCATAATAGGGGTGCTTTAATGTACAATAAAAGGGATGTGTTGACAATTCTGGTCTTATTTGAGCTTGACAGTGAGGGTGGAATAGGGTGAATTATGAAAATATAAACAGCAGGTACAAGATTATATAATAAGTGGATGAACTGCCACTGCCAAACAACTTTCAAAATGTTAAAGCGTTTCTCAGATGAGTGTCAACTTCCCAGAATTGTAATAATATCAAAACGCTTCAGCGTTTGTCGCATCAGTGGTACGACAATGCTGTTGGTCCATATGTGGTTTTGAGCAGACTTGAGTGTGAGTATTTTCACAGCATAAATGGACAGAGATTTTCCACTAAGATCTGTCGACAGGGAATGAGTGAAAGTCTGCCTGGATCACGGCCACAAAGGAAGATTTTAGATTAACGTTCTTGCCAATCATTTAATTCAGACCACATGTGCTGGACAGCAGAGAAAGGAAGCTTATGGGCGAGAGGGACAACACAAGAAAGACAGCTACTGCATTTCTTGCTTGTATGAAAAAAAGAGACATAACTCTGAAACACTTGATGTCGCCTTACACATTTAATTGCTTTATCATGACATTTGTGCTGTGGAAGCCATCTATATTTTTGTTTATATCTGTTTGACAATGGACACCTCGCCGATGTTATCTGGCTTAGAGAGTTTCCTGTGTGTTTGGAAAATGGATCAGTAATGACATCAATTAAATAATCACGGAATGTTTTTGTGGCTCTGGACATATGAGTCATTGATAATCCAATGCAATTAACAAACACACTCTGGTCATTGTTGCTGTGGATTGAAGCACATTTGGCTTTTAGCATCGGTAGATCTCATGGTAATTGTGGGAATCTCTTCTTCAGGGTGGCCATGTCTCACTTAGTCTCTCTTTTATTCTGTGAAGTGGTTGCGTTAAATAAAACGGTTTGTGGCTAAACTAAAAATGGCTTTTGTTGCTTATTGGTCTATTTAGAGGAGAAAACTGTAGTCACTCAGCATACTTACAGTCCTGTAAAGACCATTTTAAGACAATCAGGAATCAGACAAAAAAAGTTCAGGATGTGAAATTGTTAGGTTTATGTTCTGTTGTTTTCTTATTTGGATTTTGGCTTTGTTCAGGTCTTACTTAAGACACCCAGAATATTCAGGACGATTTTGGGTCCAATTATCCCCTTCCGACAATCCTAGTATATACCTTATTCAGAGCAGCGCCGTGACCGGAATGAAAGAGGGGCTGTGAGGGATAGACTTGCCGTGTTTTCAATGGCATCCACTGTATAAATCTTCTAGATCACTCATAATTTTCAGAAAGCGAGCTGACTTAAGCATAACAGCCTTCATCCAAGTCTTTTTCTCTTTTTTTCCCCAGAAATTTTCTGTAAAAAGCAGAAAATTCTGTTTTCTGGTAGAAAAAGACATTTCTAATTTCCCGTCGTCTGCCATGTTTGTTTACTATAAAGTCACGTTTTACCGCAAGAGATTTTGCGAGATTTCCCTGGCTCTGGTTGTTTGTTAATGGAATCTGTTAGTGTTTGGTGTGTGCTGTCTTGGTCACATTACGGCACTCCACAAACTTATCGTCATGTTTGTGGTCTCTCACATTTTGAAAATCTGATAAGATTTTAACAATCTTTTAATGTAGGCCAACCTTTAGTTGATCTAGTTTCCTAGTGTGTGCCTGTTTGTTACCATAGTAACCTATTGTGTTCACCTGTACCTCGTTTAGTCCTGTGTATTTGTGTAATGTTGATACTACAGTTAGTACATGTAACATATGTAACAAGGACACTGTAAAATAAAGCAATTTTTCATTGATGATACTTGAAATTATTGGGACTGAAGGTTACACTTTATTGTTCATTGTTACAGCGTAATTATATATTTAAGTACTGAGTAATATTAAAAAAAACGTGTACTTACTTTAGGGTTAGGGTAGGATTAGGATATGTTTGTGTTTTAGTTGCATGTAATTATACATAAATTATTGTTATTACAATAATTATATAACAAGGACACTGTAAAATAAAGTGTTACCGGACTGAATTTACAGAATAAAGCAGAATTTCTTGTTTTACTTCTATACTATCTCTGCCTTATTGGGACAGAATCACAGTTATTGACTGTGATTCAAATCATCTATCAGTGTTATTAATGCACATTATTTCCACTATAATATAGGCCTGTATGAAGCAGCCAGACTAAATTAATACAATATGAATGCTGATGATAGAGAAATCACTATCAGTAAATTAATGGTTGACAGAACATTTCAGACACCCTATAATTTAGCTGAATCATTGGTCTCATTATTCATAGACTTGAAGTAGTAAATGAACACAGGCATCCAGAAACTATTATATCTCTTTGCTTTTGACATATTTGAGACTGGAGCCCATTTATGCTTTGCACTCCAAAGGAAATATGTGCTGCGTTGAAGTGTGAAGCAGTCATCACTCCAAAATCGAGAGATGAGGACTATTCTTTTAATGTCCTCTTAAAATGTATCTTTTATTTTAAAAAATATCAAAAATAATTGGGATGGCCTTTACAAATGAGGTGCAAACTTCTCAATTCCATAACCACAAGTCAGTAACCACACTGATTTAAGTTTCATGAGCTTTCAGTACATAAATATAGCTTCGCTAAAAGATATGGCTGAAAGTAACGAGGATTTGCTGTTTAGCGAGTGAAAGGTTGATTCATAATCACTCTGACAGATCCAGTGAGTTCATTTCGTGAAATATTTGTCAGACCTGAATTAATCATTAAAATAAGCCGAATCAAATGAATCATTTCTTTGTGAATTGGACTCTGTTTTCGTTATGTGTTTGTTTTGCATTCAGATCACAAGGACAGGACAACTTAATAGAATAAGTCTTTTTTATCTCTTCACATTCAATTCAGACTTCTTACTTCTAACAAATACTGTCATTTTCTCATGCTAACGTGTCCCAAAAAGTTAATTTGAAGAAGACAAATCATTAACTACAAAAGGCACAATTTGTTTCCATAATCAGAACGAACAATTTCAATTAAGAAAATTTTAAATTCAATTGAAAGAGTTACAACAGCACGTTCTTACTACTGTACTCATTCTGCTTCGCTAAAACTATCCACACTTTAAAGATATGCTCTTGCCTGAAAGCAAGATCTTTGAGTAAAACCAGGAGAGTCATTCTCAAAACCAGCAGAAACACAATTAAGCATCATATTTAGGCCGATAGCATTAGCAGGCTATATATGACCATACAGATTGCATGTTATCACTAATGCACATATTACCACAAATAGGTTGTAATGCATTATGAATGCTGTGACATTTATTTATGAGATTATACAACATATTGAAAGTGTTTAAGCAGTATAACGCATTATGCATGCATTATTTTGCCATAAGAACAAAAGAACCCAAAATATGTGCGAAGAATGTTTTGCTAACATTCCCATTTTTATTTCTGAATATTCTTTGAACATCAAAAACATCCAGGTTTTCAAATGTTTTAAAACACGATTTTACTAGGTTATACAAATGTTAAGGGAAAATTCTCCAAACATTCTGAAACAAGTAGGCTACCATTTTAAAAAAAAAGACGAATGTCTAACAAAACGTTTTAGAAAAAAAATTGTTCCATGATCAGTGTTTTATATTTTATGTAATATTTTTCTAATGTTTTGAGAAGATTATTAAAGACCAGGTAACTTTAAACCAACACTCTGTTAACGTTAATGGAAGAATGTTTGTTCGTAACTGAGAGAACCTTATCAGAATGGCAAACTTCTGACAATGTTCCGTTTGGAATATGCCATTATAATGTACTTGTACTGTACTATAAATACATGCTTCATAGAAAGTGTTATCAGAAAATGAATTGCAAGCTTATTTTTAAATCCTGATTGCTGTATGAAAACGTTCACATATGGGTTGTACTGACAAATACGTGCGTATGCATCATTAGTGAATGAGACCTAAAGGTTGTGTTTGTTTAGTTTGGTCTGGATATGTTCTGCATCATGGAGACACAGATTTTGTTGCTTCAATCAGGCAGGAGAAAACAACAAAAAAACATAGCTAACTTCAGTTTAATGGTTTAGATTGGCAGAGAGAGGGATATAATACATTCACAAAGGTTTTCCCTAAAGATCCCACTGATCACAGAGCAAACAGCTAAACATGCATTTCATTGTGCCTAGATTTACCATGACTTGAGGAGTGATGTTGTAATGCTCAAAGCTGGAACGAATAGCATGTTTCCCGTCCTTGAGTTCTGAGAAGTAAAACTCTGACTTCACTGTGTCATGGGTTTTTATTTCTCTCCTCTGTTCGGATCTTTCTCCTCCAACTGTATGGAATGCATGGAAGAATCCCTCCTACAGTATGAGCCAAAAAAAGATAAAAATCCTAAAAATGCTGCCGTTATGGAGTTTTCAATCTGCTTCAACATTGACAGCTTTACAGTTTTGTTTCTCAGTTTTAAAAATTTAAAGTAAGCAACAAAAAGATGTGAATTCGGCTACAGAATGTGTCGTTTAAAATGTGATCTTTAGTTACATTACCTGTATATGAAGTCTATGGCTGCGTTCGAAACCGCAAACTCAATGGGTAGGTACTTAATTTCAATAATTATTACTTAACGATACAATAGCACATATCCTGAGCGGTCTCATCAAAGTCAGCGGAAACTGTCTCCTTAGGGGGAATCGACACAACTGAATCAATGTGGTAGACACATCCAATCACTGTACCCACAGGTATGGAAGTTTCTCTTGAACATTCGTTTTTGAGCAGTATTCTCAAACTGTTGACATCCAATGCCCCACTAGGCACAACCATGGGATGAAAAATCCCATCAGCAGGTAAGACAGCTGCTGGTGAGGAGTCTATCATCAGGATTTCTTGAGCAACAGGCTTCTTCAGCTCGACTTTGCACACAACCTGTGTGTCACCATCTAGGGGTAAGACTAAGGGGCCTGGACCCATCCATCGGACACGACCAGCCTCCTCCTCTAGCACCGGGACCGCAACACCCTTAAGAGCAGGTTGATCTGGCTCGACACAAACACGTGACATCAATGCCATTATCTTTGCATTGATTCACCAGACGTCTAACATGGCTCGCATTGGTCCCCACAATGGCAGACGTCTTATCTTCAGCCCTCGGGTTAGGACATATGAGAGCTAGGACAGTTACAGTCTGACTGGTTCCTACCACCTCAGCTGGATACTCCACATCAACTACCACGTAGCCACGGTAAGGGAAGCTAGCTCCAGACTCACGTAAACCCTACAAGGAAAGACCAGAATGAATGGGGATATCAGACAAGTACTTCTGGTACTAGGGTTCAAAAATGATCGTCACCTGAGAGCCACTATCTAATAGAGCAGTGCAGGGTTGTCCATTTACTTTCAGCGACACCAGGCTAGGTGGCCCAACTAACTCATCAGGAATAGGCACACCCTCAGGCATGTCAGCTGTACTTTTCTCAACAGAACTTTATGGGAATGTTACTTTTCGCATATCGAATATCGCATTATTTAATGAATTATCGCATATCACTTTTTTCTTCAATATCGTGCAGCCCTAATATATAATTATATATACATTTATATACCTAATATATATTTATATATACCACAAATGCTTGTTTTGGCGAGCAGGACGAGGCCGAGGGCAGTGAGAGAACGATGCGAGGCCGGTGGCGTGATTGATAATGAGCGACTCGTATCTTTATGTTGTGTTTTGTTTTATTATGTGTGGTCAACAATTGATAATGTTCCTTTAAGCATTTGGTTCAGCTCTTAAATATCAAAGCGATTCTGTTCTGAAAAGCTATAAAAAATGTATCACTGAAATGTTAATAAAATAAACAAAGTTGTACCAATTTATATTTGGCAGTACTGAAATGAGACAAAACAAAGATCCTAGTTAGCGACAGCACTGATCTTGAACATATTACACACAAATAACACAATTAGAACATGCTCAAAAATTGATGCACCACAGTATTGTACTTATTACATTGCTACAAAACATGAACACAAAAAAAATCAACCTTAACAATTTACTTTACTAAAATGAATCTGAATCATACGCGAAACGTGATCTCATGAGAATACGTGTGTATTTTTACGTAAAGTGTAATTCTACCATACGTACATTTACTTACGTTTTATACACACAGAAACGTATACTACTGACGTATTTACAGCACTAAAACGTAAAATATTTACGTATTAACAGCACAAAAACGTAAATTATTTACGTATGAACAACTCTACCAACGTACATATTTGTACGTATTCTTGTTTATGCATATTAAAATCGTGGCATTAATGTTTTGGCTCCATTGCATTCAAATGTCTTATCAATTAGCCTACGTTTTCAGTCGCATTTATTAAATGCAGTTTACTCAAGAAATAGGATAACATTTCGCTTTGTTCGTGCTTTCTAGGATTAGCCTACATGCAGTTAAACAAGAATACATTTTAAAACCTTAAAAATACCTTCTTTAATCGTTTAACCATTTTGTAATATTTATTTTAACGTTATTTACAGTGAGACACAAAATGCGTTTTCTCCAACAGAACAATAATACACCAAAACCCAACATAAATTCACAAAAGACATCAATTTTATTAGCTTGATTTAATCCAAATATTTAGAATCCATACGTTTGCAAGAAAGAGATCCAAATTCAGCCCTTTATCCAGTGAGTGATCTTCATCTTCATTTCACACAGGCTATGACAGCAGCGCAGTCGGTAACTGTCCCGCGCTCGTGATGAATTCAAATTCAAAAATTGCGCCCTCAAGAAGCGTTACGACATATTTTACGGCAGTGATATCAAACGCTCATTGGCTCTCGCCACAGATTGCGACATGCCGTATTTCAGTCGGTAAACTAACTACATTTGAAATGGAGAAGCGCGCGCGCCTTCACACAGAGCGAAGCCGGATTAACCTTTTCATGGATTAATAATTTAAATTCTGCTCTATACCTCATTCAAAACTATTTTATAATGAAAGAGAGGACTGTGACTGCAACTGAACGACTTTTGGTAGCGGTTTTGACATTTTCGCAATAAATAAATTATTGTGATTACACGTATGTTGTTTTTCTTCATAATTGTAGTCTATAATGTTACCGTTATATAGTTTTAAGAAATTGTTATGGGTAGGTTTAGGGGTAGGAGTAGGATTAGCTGCTAAAAAAAATCTTTTAATGCTATTGTTAATAAAATTGCCATTTCCCTAACGTACACATCTCTGTCCTTTTTATATTCTGTATAAAATGGGTAACGTTAGGTTTGGGAGCAGGGTTAAGGGATCTTCCATTTATCTATAAAACGGTAAAGGGTAAATTATACAGATATCTTAATGATAAGATTCGTAAATATTTAACGTTTTGTAGCTGTAAAAACGTAATATTGTTACGTTTAATTGTTGCAGATACGTCCATATCATACGTTTCAGCATCTATCCAAACGTATAAAACGTACGTTTTCTATCTTTGAAAATAACGTATTAATACTACGTATTAACAATGAGACCAGGCTGAACTATTTGATCTACTCTAAAATGTGATTTAAGTTTGTGCTTCACAACTTTGTTACCTAATACAACATGACACATAAATAAATCTGTTACTCGTAATGTTTTTACTCGTAACCTGGAAAAATACATAGAAAAACACAATGCCAATCCCACATAAAAATGGAGGATTAAGATAATACCTCAGACATTTTAAAACAACATCTGTAGCTGATCATAAGTCATTAGACATCAGTTTATTATTCTAATATTAAAATGACTGACAGTCTGAAAAAACAGTAATAACAGCATATGATGATATATGTACTGAGGCAGCAGACGTAATCATGTATGGATAAATCTAAAATGACAGCTTTTGCGCAAACAACGTCAGCCCAGGCGAGCTTTCCCTTTGTTCTGTTTGCACACATATATATATATATCGGTTGTCTCTTGAAAAGTGTGTGAGTAATGTGTTCTGAGAGTAACAGACACTTTGGCTC
The DNA here is from genome assembly GCF_029890125.1 of Rhinichthys klamathensis goyatoka. Classification (NCBI taxonomy): domain Eukaryota; kingdom Metazoa; phylum Chordata; class Actinopteri; order Cypriniformes; family Leuciscidae; genus Rhinichthys; species Rhinichthys klamathensis. Next base: position 2,206,383 of record NW_026606660.1, read on the forward strand.
TCAAGCACTGTATTTGCTCAAGTTGCCATGATCCCGAGTGCCGCTGTTCCCGCTAAACACAGAATCACCTGGAAAGCTCGTCTGCTCTTGTTGCTTTTGGATACTTTTTCAAGGAACGTTCCTACCACTTTGGCACGCAGACAAGAGAGGACATAGCAGCGGAGGAAATATATGATAGAATATCATCTAATTTCCGTTCAGAATTGCGGTATAAAGCATGAGATTGGAGTCTGCTCTCATAAACAGCTTTGACAGGGGCAGAAAGCAAAAAACATTATGATTTATCTATTTTGAATTTTTGCAGACAAGAAATGAGAACAATTTTAGACCAAATGGCTCTGAACTTAAAAGCTACCTCATAAATCTCACATTTCTAATGTCCCTGCATGGGTTTGAAATATTTAGCTTTTTTTGACTGACATTTCATAGCCGTTGATGCAAATCACTTACAGCATTATCATTCATAGTAAATACAATCAAAACTTTACTGCACTTATAATACAAAATACTCTTATAAAAATTGCGAATTTGATTTAGAAGTGTGGTGTAGTCTCCAAACGTACTCTGTGACTTTTGAAAGCCACAAACAAATGTTATGGTGATTTCTCTTCCAGAGAGCATCATGGGAGAACACCACCAAGTCATGAGAGTGGGAGGTTGTGCAGGGATTCCTTTCCAGCTTTTCGTGAGCTGGAGGTTGTTTGGTGTAATTGATTATGCTGCTGATTCCATCGCTATTTCAGCAGTATTTTAGCTGACTACGGACATAATACCTCAATGACATTCAAACAACATCATTACTGGGTGTTGCATTGGCCAAGTTAGATTTAAAGACTTCACTGTGGAGCATGTGATTAATAACCAGATCTTTTGTCTGACAACAGCTCTAGCTTTTCTTGGAGCGTATCCACCACGACTCAGCCCACAGGCCATTTCACAGCGCTGAATTATGGAAAAACAATTACATCCAAATCTTGTGAAATTACCTGCATTCAACAGCGTTTCCTCTGCAGACAATTCCCTGAGCTTGAGAACACTGAGCTGTGGTTTCTTTATAGGATTGGTTGAGTACTTGTATACTCTCTGTGTCTACCATGTGTTGTTTAAACACACTCAACAACACACTAAATGGTCTTTTGTAACTACTAACTAGTAAACAACATGCCCTTTACCTCTGTATTTCATTTTCCTATGTGCTCCTTATTTCCCAAAACAAACACATACAACACCGCTCAAAAGTTTGGAATAGTTATGATTCATTTAATGGTTTTGAAAGATATCTCTTGTGCCCACCAAGGCTGCTTGACACTTTTAAACAGCTGACAGCTTTATGTTTAGGGTATTATCATCATAACCTTTAAAGAGCATTTTTTCAAAGCCATTTTCTAATTAATTTTTATTATTGCAGACAGCAATAAGCACTTTTATACATACAGTACATTCTATTCCTGAAAAGTACCAGCGATCCTGTATGAACAGGTCCCGTTGAAAAATACTGGTAAACCAATTCTGCCAATTCTTTTGTCCAATTACCGTTTTGATGTTTGTGTGAATATTACCAATATGAGCAAGTATGAGGTGAGGACATGTTGATGTAAGAAGTCTCTGATGAAGTCTCTGATGATGGACATCACCAATTTTACTGGGTTTTTTTTAGTGCTGATGTATGAATGATATCTTAATGGTAAAAAGTCAACAGATGTGATATATTTATCGGAAAAAGCAATTCAGCAATTGTACCGCAATTTAAGGCAAGGTAAGGCAAGTTTATTTATATAGCACATTTCATACAATGGTAATTCAAAGTGCTTTACATAGAATAAATTAAAATAATCAAAAGAAATACTAATAATTAAAACAGTTTAGAATAAAAAATCAAATAAAATACAGTAAAAACAGTGGGACGAACAGTGGCACAGTGCTCAGTAAATGCATAGCTAAACAGATGTGTTTTGAGTCTGGATTTTGAATGTGACACATTTGAATGTGTTAAGGAGTGAAAGGTTATTGTCTTTACCAGAAGACATAAATGTTGACCATATGACAATAACCATTCATGAATCAGCCTGAAATGGCCAGTCACATGGTTGGCTTTATGCAAAGAGACCTTACATGAACATTTCAATCACATGAGGCAGTGAAAAAAATAATACAAAGTTAGAAAATAATCTGTAACCCTGAACACATGGTTGACACATTATAAATCACTACAAACAACATCACTAAGATGCAAAATTTAGGAATTTGACCAAGGCAGCCACCGAGGGGTGCAAAAGAGGATTATAATGTTTTTCTGGATATTAAAGTGATATTTTGTATATTAATATAAACATATTTTGTATATTTATACCATATCATACAGTGTCAATTTCATAGTGTGTGAGTAACCGCTAAATGAAGGAAGGGTTTGTTACTATGTTTTGACCATTGAATTTGTCAAATTCACATTTAATTTGAAGCGTGATCAAGTGTAAATAGTTCTTAAATGTGCTGTATGTAATTTTTTGACTGTACTAAAGCATACAAATATGATCATATTTTTGCAGATATTTAGGAAGCATGCCAAGTTTACATATCTGTTTCTCTGAAAAACAATGCTACAGCCAGTTATACTTTGAAATCCGCGTTCTGTGTCTGTTTTTGTTTTGGTCTCTGTGATTCCACCCGCTGCCAATTTACCCAATAGTATTTCAACACCCCGGGTTGCCAGTTGGGGGAAAACAGCATATTGCAGCAATGGAAGCCAGTGAACAAACTGGGTCAGAGATCGCAGAGATTTAACCGACCTAAAAAGCCTCGGCATCCATCTAAAAAGATCTATGTCCAGAGGCTTATTAAAATACAAAAGAAATCAAGGCTTGTTGCATTCCATTGTCACTTGTGCTAGTTCCTGTTGTGTGTCCTCAATATGGCAACCCACTTGAGCATCAAGTATGAGGAGGAGGCAGCGGGGAAAAAAATCTCTCCAACATTTTGAATTTGGACTGCAGTACCCTTTTTAACGGCGAGCTGTCAACATTACATACTGCACCTTTAATTTAGATTTTTACTTGTAAACTGCGAAACGAAAAAGTAAACTGTTACAAAGCAAGTTTATGTATTTACATGTCAAATCCTTTGTACACGATCCCTGTGCTGTGGAAATGGTGGAGAATGGAAAATGGCTTAGACTGCCATTATAGTATCAATTATTCATCATCTTGTGTGTTAAGAGCTTGAAAGACAGACACGTACATGGGATTAGGGATAAAAACAGGAAGACTGAGACACTCTCACACATCACGTTCTGAGGATACAGACACTTGGATTGAGATGGAAGACGCAGACACATGAGTGAAGACTGGGAAAGCAGACTAAAACACAAGATCAGACTCAAGAACATGGGTTGTCAATACACTCAGGGGACTATGGCCTGGAGAATCAGTTGAACAGATGAGACAAGACAGCAAAATAGGCTCATTGGAAAAAAGTACGGTTACACTTTATTTTAAGGTGACGTAGTTACACTGTACTTACTCAAATAAGTACTGAGTAGTATTAGTTAACTACATGTACGTACTATAGAGTTACTGTTAGGGGTGGGGTTTGGTTTAGGGTTAGTTACTTAATTACTATAGTAAGTACATGTACACTCACCTAAAGGATTATTAGGAACACCATACTAATACTGTGTTTGACCCCCTTTCGCCTTCAGAACTGCCTTAATTCTGCGTGGCATTGATTCAACAAGGTGCTGAAAGCATTCTTTAGAAATGTTGGCCCATATTGATACGATTTGTGGGATGCACATCCATGGCACGAAGCTCCCGTTCCACCACATCCCAAAGATGCTCTATTGGGTTGAGATCTGGTGACTGTGGGGGCCATTTTAGTACAGTGAACTCATTGTCATGTTCAAGAAACCAATTTGAAATGATTCGAGTTTCGTGACATGGTGCATTATCCTGCTGGAAGTAGCCATCAGAGGATGGGTACATGGTGGCCATAAAGGGATGGACATGGTCAGAAACAATGCTCTTAAACGAGAGCCCAATTGGCACTAGGGGCCTAAAGTGTGCCAACAAAACATCCCCCACACCATTACACCACCACCACCAGCCTGCACAGTGGTAACAAGGCATGATGGATCCATGTTCTCATTCTGTTTACGCCAAATTCTGACTCTACCATCTGAATGTCTCAACAGAAATCGAGACTCATCAGACCAGGCAACATTTTTCTAGTCTTCAACTGTCCAATTTTGGTGAGCTCTTGCAAATTGTAGCCTCTTTTTCCTATTTGTAGTGGAGATGAGTGGTACCCGGTGGGGTCTTCTGCTGTTGTAGCCCATCCGCCTCAAGGTTGTGGGTGTTGTGGCTTCACAAATGCTTTGCTGCATACCTCGGTTGTAACGAGTGGTTATTTCAGTCAAAGTTGCTCTTCTATTAGCTTGAATCAGTCGGCCCATTCTCCTCTGACCTCTAGCATCAACAAGGCATTTCGCCCACAGGACTGCCGCATACGGGATGTTTTTCCCTTTTCACACCATTCTTTGTAAACCCTAGAAATGGTTGTGCATGAAAATCCCAGTAACTGAGCAGATTGTGAAATACTCAGACCGGCCCGTCTGGCACCAAATGCCACGCTCAAAATTGCTTAAATCACCTTTCTTTCTGACATTCAGTTTGGAGGTCAGGAGATTGTCTTGACCAGAACCACACCCCTAAATGCATTGAAGCAACTTCCATGTGATTGGTTGATTAGATAATTGCATTAATGAGAAATTGAACAGGTGTTCCTAATAATCCTTTAGGTGAGTGTATATGTCACATTAAAATAGTGTTACCAAAAGTAACTCTACCTAAATTCTTGCAAAACTCCACAAACATACTTATACATCCAATTAAGTGCAGTTTCCAGCTGAAATAAACACTAAAGGCAGTAAAAGGCAAGAAGCATCATAATGTCATTTTGCAGAAATGCAACCACAGGCACGTATTTCCAATTAGCCTGGGTTGCAAGACAGACTGACATACAGTACAAATTAGCAGACTCAAACAATAGAGCTGGAACAGCTGCAGTAGACTCAGTAGGACTGAGATCAGCTGTGAGGACACAGAACTGGAATGGCCTCTGTTGCAGGAATACGGGATTGGCTCACACGCATGAGTCCAGCTTCCTCCTCCATCTTCTACTTTTATTCAAAAGACAGATAGACTTTTCTGGTAGAGGAATACAAGATTCTTCAGATGAAATGCCCCTTACTCCTCATTAAAAATTATTTAAAAACATTTAGGTCAATTATACAATTAATTATAGGCCTACAATTAAAATTGTTAACGGTATATAATATGTCTGAACACTGTAATAGGCATCAATGAAAATTAAGAGCAGCCTTATTTCAAAAGCAACTTGTTTAACACAAAATACTTTTTTCCACCATGTACTGCAGGCTATGGGCCACAAGATAATTAAGAAAATAAATTAAGACAGTTAAGCAATATACCATTCTCAGCATTGAAGATTTAACTCTCGTTGTCTCTGAGAGAATATGCTCCGAAAGCACGTCAGTTTTTACTTTCACTTTCTGTATAGTGAATAACTGACTTTGCACATTGTTTGTGTGATATCCACTGACTCATCTTCATGGTTTAAAATGGTAAAAATATCTATTACGACGTGATCATTTTTATCACCAAGTGAAAGTGATTAATAAAAGAGGCGCAGGTGTATATGTACACAGGTGGCATGGAAGACGTGGGTAGTTTATCCATTTTGCAACAAGAACTGGAGGTAAGCAACATTATTATTTTTTTATTTTTATTTTTTATTATATACTATGTTTGCTGCATTGTTTAGAGATGAAATGGTTTAACTTCTGTTTTCACGCAGGTGCAGTGAGGGAAAAAACACTGAGTTTAGGGCAATTGGTTCGTAGCTCTGTTTCAACTGTGTGATATCCTCACGAGGGGCGACCCAAATGTCGGACATGCCAGAAATTCATCCGATTGCCGGTCGGGAGAGGTTTATCGCCTCTCGTTTCCCTCTGTACGACAAACGACTCATGACAAACGCTGAAAGAGTCGGACGAGTCAGAATTTGGCTTAAAATCAGACGATTTTGGCCACGATTTGGCCGTCTGAGACAAATTTTGGAAATCCTAAAAGATTCCTCTGATCCTAGGCTAAAATCTGAAGTCTTTGATCGTTAGTTTGACATGTTCACCGACAGCCGATAATTGGCCGTTGCGATCAAATTGTATCTCCGATGAAATTCTGGCAGTGTCAGAAGATTTGACTCACAGTCCTGCAGTGTGACTTCTCCTACGACAACCGTCAAATTGTCTTTTTTCAAGACAAGCCATGACCAAAATTAACATTAGAGATTTCTTTTAAGCCACCATTTCAATCCTGTGTGTAATGCAGCTCACATCACTGAGATTTTCCTGTGTGCGTCTGTTTTCAACGTGTCTCGACTGCCGTACAGTCTGACATCAATGACAACTGAGTGTAACATGACTTAAACCGATGATCATGTTCGTACAGTCTGACAAGCAACAACCGTAAAGGACTATTATAAAAATTGCACAGTGTGCACCCGGCTTAACCCATCCATTTCAAGTCTTGAAGTCTCTACCAATGAGCTGAGTTGATTCGGTTGATTCAGGTGTGTTTGATTCGGAAGAATCTCAGAATGTGTAGAGTTGAGGTGACTCCAGAAACAGGGTGGGAAACACTGTTCTAGGATCCTAGTTATAAAGTACATGAAATAATTCAAAAACAAGTGTAACTGACCATAAACGACAGAATGAAATGGGAAACAAAGACTCACTAAGAAAACATATATATCCAAAGAAAATGATGAAGTGACAAAAATAGTAAGAGCACACCAGGACGCAAGGAGAGTTTAGCATCAACCCTAATCAAAAACACCTGAGCAAGCCAGGCCTTCAGGATTACTAGAACGTTGTTTGTAGTGTTGGGAAACACAGTTCTAGCATCCCAGTCATATGGGGCAAATTCCAAACGGAAGTGAGCAACCCTATGCCCTACTCCCTTCGAAGGGCTTGCCTGTGGAACATTGTGCAGAATGATGTATGTCTCGAGACCGGTCTCGAGACCACTTTTATGTGGTCTCTGTCTTGTCACGGCCTTGACGGTCTTTGGTCTTGTCTTGGTCTCGGACCTCTCGGTCTTGTCTAGGTCTCGCTGTCTCAGACCGAGACAGTGGTCGGGGGATTTAGCAATACAATACTAAAATATCCACGGCGATATCCGCAAAGGATCGAAGCGCGTGTCCGAGTGAAGACAAGTGCGGTGTGCGCGAGCCACACGAGAAAACACTGTATCCGCGCCACTGATCGCAGCGGCAACAAGCCCTTTGATCACTTGATTTAAAAAAACACATTGGCCTATCATGTACAGTTTTTGATGTATCAATATTTAGTAAAACACATATCAGTGACATGATGGGTTTTAACTTCATTCAGGAGATTTTGGGTAACTGCACAGCACAACTGACAGATGACATTGAGTGCACCGCCAACGGTGTGTGTGTAACCATAGCGACAAAACGACCAACTTTCGGATCCTGCACTTAAGCCTATAATTTCGTTTTTAAAAATATAATTATGTATTTAAAAGTTGCACAATGGATTCATTTGGAGACTTCGAAATCAGCAGAGATAGGCAGGCAATGCAGAACAAAATCTTACAAGTTATTACTTAGCTTCAACACTAGTCTGTTTTTTTCCCTCCGGTCTCGACTTGGTCTCGGTCTCAACTTGGTCTGGATACCCTCTGGTCTTGGTAGTGTCTTGGTCTCGGTTTAGGCGGTCTTGACTACAAGTCTAGTTGTAGCTAGAGCTTTCAGTGTGCCAATGACAACTGTACATAGGTCATGCAACTCTGTCTGTAATGCACTACAAAATTATTTGCCAGACATCATAAGAAGGCCTACAGAAGCTGAAGTGGAGGAGATTGGCCAAGGTTTTGAGAGGCTCAGTAGGCATGCTGCTTTTAGGTGGGCAGTAGGAGCTATCGATGGCTGCTACATACATTAGAATAAGAGCTTCAGGAAAAGGATTAGGTCAGTGCTACTACAACAGGAAACTTTACCCATCCATCAGTCATTCTCCAGGCAATCTGTGACCACAGTGCAAAGTTTTTGGACATCTTTGTTGGTTTCCCGGGGTCTATGCATGACTCTAGAGTCTTAAAAAAACAGCCCTGTTTATCTTTCAAGGTCATATCCACCACCTGGCTTTTTCATCCTTGGGGATGGTGGCTACCCCTGTTTGGAAGAGCCAGTCTGCCTCATCACTGCTTTCAAGGAAGTGTTAAGGCATTGTTGAAGGACGCTTTATTAAATTTACAAATGTTGTTAGTTTGACTGTAACTGATTTTTTTTTATTGTATTTACACATTTCTTATTATATTTTACATTTTATTAAATTTCTTGTTACTAGATGTATATGTTATTTTTTACCCAAACATACATTTTTTTAAGTTTAAAATGTATTAATGAAGGTTTCGAACAGTGACAAGAATCATTCGCTCCACTCCAATGCTGCTCTCTCTCTTGAATCTACTTTTTCTGCCTCCAACTTCAGGAAGTCCAAGAGGTCACTGGATCGCTTCCTTTTACGTCCAGCTTGGGGGGATTGTGGAGAAGCAGCCACAGAGACAGATGAAGCTGGTGGCCCTGGTTCATCCTGAACAGATGAGGATATCACAACAGGTGGTGGAGGGACGATTCCCAATAGCCTCATCCATTAGGATGAACCAAGGCCAAGTTGCAGCAGTAGCCTTTTCGGACTCTGTGCCAACCCCTGTTGGTGGACATTCCAACTCCTAAAGAGAGAGAGAGAAAGATTTTGAAACTGCAGCTGCAGTCCTGATTCACAGGAAAATCTGAAACATTAATCCACAATAATAATAAAAAATTAATGGGGCAACATTATCTACGAAAAGCTGTACATAAAACGTATATAAATTAAATGAAAATGTGTTTAGAAATGTTGTAAATACTAACATAACCATCACACCTTGCCAAATCCATTTGGATAGTGTGATATCCTAATACATTTTTCTACAACATCACAATTATTGAGACATGCGAAAACACATTGCATTTCTTTTTTAGGTTCTCCAATTTTTTTTTTTTTTTGCTGCTTATAGATGGGTAACCTTGCCTTCCAGCCCCAGTTTTTTAATGAGTGTCCTGAAATCAACAAAAAAAAAGACCAGTTACAGACATGAATTTGATGAATTTGCTTTTAAAATACATTCATCCATCCATCCCATTTTACACTGTATGTACACACACACACATCTGTATATTGCCAGGCTGTTGTTGAAAATAAAACTTGTTATTAAGTGACTTGCCTGGTTAAATAAAGGTTTAAGGGGGGAAAAATTATATAGAAGTTTCTCTTTCCCGCAAACAAAGACTTTCCAACCCGATCTCACGACCAATTCGTCCAAATTTGACGAGTGATTAAAAGATGGCTAATTCGTAACAATTCGTACGACCTCACTCGTACGAATTAGTACGATTTTTGCTAAAACGTACATATTTGACGAGTTGCCCAATTCGTATGAATTCGTACGAATGACCTACCCCTGACCCCGCCCCTAAACCTACCCATCACGTGGGTTTAGACAAATCGTACAAATTCGTACGAATGAGGTCGTACGAATTCGTACGAATTAGCCATCCTTTAATCACTCGTCAAATTCGGACGAATTGGTCGTGAGATAGCGTTGGACTTTCCGCTCTCAACTTAATACATTTGGTCGTCTCTTCGCTGAACCCTGAAGGTGGTCATATATTTAACTAGCGTAGTATTGAACATTTTATTACAAATTAAGCTTGCATGCACTACATCATATTTCTCTTAAAGCATATTTCTATCACTGGAGAAAAATATTGAGTATTACATAAAGAATAATTCTACCGGTACTTACATTTGTACGTGAAGTCGAAATCCCCCACCATCTTTGCTTCATAATGCATCGCGAGAACTTGTGTAACAAACTTGGCTTGCAAATTTAAGTAAACCAGTAGTCACTTAAAAGTTCAGGGCACTCAAAAGGTATGAATGAATAAGGGAAAAAACTGTATCAATCATTGAAATCAGACAAAGATAGGCATAAGCAGATTAACCAACAAAGTATATTGATAACACAACAGTCAAATCAGAAAAATTAACACTTATCCCAGAGTCCTTGATCAAATAGTCCATGAGGGAGAAGTATTGTCCTTATGGGTGAATCCTTAGTCCTTGTGCCCAAAAAAAAATGAATCAAAATGTCCAGAAAAAATGGCAACAATCCTCCAAACGTGATGAACTAGAAAAAATACCAAAAAACCCCAAGTCTTCTCTTGAACCTCGATGGGTAATTAATCCATAAACGACTCCAGAGAAGGCTAAAAGACACCAATCTGTTTAGTTCAACCACGCATGCCTCTTTAGCCCCAACTAGCTTGGCATTTTCTACTCGAGAAGGCCTTCCTCCTACAAGGTACTCTCCTGTCAAAATAAAAGTCAATTTTGCCAACTACAGGATGTTTCTGCACCAAACATAAAAGTCCCAAATACAAAAGACAGAACTTCAACTATGGCCTGAAACCAATTGAATCACACATTTACTTATTTTACAATATTTTATCCTCCTTTACATTTGTAAAATAAAGTATGTCTATTTCTCTTAGCCCTAATTTAGTAGTGTCACACTCGTTACACAAGATCACAGAAATCACTTCCTTGAAGTGACCATCGAATGTTCCCTTCGTTAACGGACTCCTGGAAGGGCCCTATGTGACGGGATTCAGTTGATCAATTCCGTTTATAACGTCCCCTTCGCAAAGTGCCCTTGAAGGGTGCAAAAAACCCATTTGGAATTTGCCCATGGCCTAACCTCTTTCACCAAGGTGCGAAACATTCAACTACATTCAGACACACCCATGGAGCTAAAAGATTATTAATTCAGCTACTGGGTTCAGATTTAGTTCAGACATTCTGTGAGGCAGGAGAGTCTCGAGACAAGCAAAGACTGAACACAGTTTTTGGCTTTGTTGAATAAAAGTGCTGCAACAAAAATTCCATGAAACAATTCAAAAACAAGAGTTATGAACATGGAAACAAAGACTCAAGGAAAAAACACATAAATCCAAAGAAAATGATGGAGTAACAAAAATAACATTAAAAAAAGGACCAAGAACAACACTAGTTTATTAGCATGAGCATAAATAGCCCAAATCAAAATCAAATCAAATCAAACTAAAGGAGAAAACTAATGACACGGAGACAACCTTCTTTATAACAGTCCCTAAAACATACTTGAATCTTAATAGTTTATTGGTTGAAATAGTGCTGGGGTAAATTCTGATTTGTTCATTAAAGCTATAATTGGTTAGCCTGGATGCCAGCCCGAACCCCACCCACAACATTTTTTGGTCGGGAAGTTCGGTCTGGACTTGATCCATTGAGGGGTAATTATGATCGTTCAGAATTAGTCGGGCCAATCAAATTGCCAGGGCGGGCTTTATACGATGATGGACAGATGATCTGCAGTTACGTAATCCTCACGTTATCAAAGAGCGCTTGGGTTGAACTGGTTTCCCTCAGAGATGACTGCAGCTGGAGAATTGAGATGTATAGATTCCGCTATTGCGTCTGTTGTAAAAGAAAACGACAGCGCATTCATTTTAAAAGACGAACAGAGAACTGCAATCAAGGCATTTGTCGATCGGAAAGATGTGTTTGCCGTCCTTCCTATGGGATTCGGCAAAAGTTTAATTTATCAGCTGGCTCCGATGGTCGCTAAGAAGACGGGACGCAATGAAAGCCCTGTGGTCGTTGTGGTTTCTCCTTTGGTCGCACTCATGGAGGACCAAGTAAAAGAAGCCACACTCATTATTTTACTACTTCTTCCAGCGTGCGTGCAGTTGAGTTCTGTTGACAATTTGCGTAGCTCATAAAAAACACACTTATGTTGCTAACACACTGCGTTGCTCTAATTGGTTGTAGGTCTATCCAATTGAGTGCTGAGTTTTTTTTTTTTCCTGGTTCGGTTAAGACACGCCTCATAATCAAAGCCCTATGGAGCAGTATCAGACTCACATTCTGACTAGAATATGAGTATGACGAAGTCAGGCTAATAATTGGTGCAAATAGTAGTTAAAAACAGTTTTACCATGTAAAAATGAACAATATTGTTAAGACACACAAAATTTTACATTCTATTAGGCCCCGATATACTTTAAGTGAAATCGAAGTACGAACTGGTGTGACAATTAAAAAAAAAAGTTCATTTGGAGTTAGATTTGGTTGTCCAAAACCGCTCACCAAAGCAAACTTTCCAAAAATGTTCATGCTGGCTTGTAAACACCTTCCAATGAAAAAACAGAGTTTCTAATTATTGGACAAAAAACCTCAGCACGTACTAACTTAGAATACTGTCTAACACTTGATGGATGTTCTATCAAGTCTTCGTCGTCGGTTAGGAACCTGGGTGTGCTCTTTGATACCAACCTTTCATTTGAAAGTCACGTTTCTAGTATCTGTAAAACCGCATTCTTCCATCTTAAAAATATATTTAAATTACGACATATGCTCTAACATTATACATGATTGTTAGGCTGCATAAACTAGGTCAGCCGGAACCGGGAACACTTAACACAAGATGTACTCATTACATCATACAGTAAGAAGAATGGCATCTACGCTAATATTAGTCTCGCTGTTTATCCCAAGGTTTACTGTAGTCAGACGGATCTGGGCCGTATCCAGATCAGATGGAGGACCTGCGTCTAGACATGACCACATCGCATGATGTAGTCAGCCGGAACCGGGCCGTATCCAGATCAGATGGAGGACCTGCGCCTAGACATGACCACATCGCATGATGTAGTCAGCCGGATCTGGGCCGTATCCAGATCAGATGGAGGACCTGCGCCTAGACATGACCACATCGCATGATGTAGTCAGCCGGATCTGGGCCGTATCCAGATCAGATGGAGGACCTGCGCCTAGACATGACCACATCGCATGATGTAGTCAGCCGGATCCGGGCCATATCCAGATCAGATGGAGGACCTGCGCCTAGACCTGACCACATCGCATGATGTAGTCAGCCGAATCTGGGCCGTATCCAGATCAGATTGAAGACCTGCGCCTAGACATGACCACATCGCATGATGTAGTCAGCCGGATCTGGGCCGTATCCAGATCAGATGGAGGACCTGCGCCTAGACACGACCACATCGCATGATGTAGTCAGCCGGATCCGGGCCATATCCAGATCAGATGGAGGACCTGCGCCTAGACACGACCAAAGATTGTGTCAACTAGTCTCTCCCCTGTGAAGGCCTTATCGACACTGATCCTCAACAAACCTGTCTCCATACCCGCGTGACTCCGATCTTCAAACAGATGGAACTGGATAAATATTCTGCATGTTCTGATCCAATCTGACTTCTGGCCTGTAATTCTGCCTGAATCATAAACATACACTGTTCGTTGGCCAGAGGAGAACTGAGCGACTGAGTCTGGTTTCTCCCAAGGTTTTTTTCTCCATTCTGTCACTGATGGAGTTCTGGTTCCGTTGTCACCTTTGGCTTGCTTAGTTGGGGACACTTAATATTTAACAATATTTTTGATCTGCCTGCATTGACACCATTGTATGAGAACCAAAATTAGCTGGATGATGACATCACTGTTTTCTCCAGAGCGGTTGTATAGATAAATGAACAAACTTTTTACAACTGAATGAACCAGGACTGAACTTACTTAAAGCAGCACTAGGTTACTTTTTGACCTTCATAATATATTTCCAAGTCTCTTGTGATGGTACATCGACTTACAATAGGTTGAATGACACGTCTGCCATAGCCTGACTGGGTCTGTAGCGTTTTTAATCGTACTTTTAAACTTCGGGTTTCGGGTAGTAACCGGCAAAAAAAAAAGAAAAATGTTATAGTCATGGCCGAAGCAGCACAAAACAAGAAAGCAAAGGTTTTATCGGAGCAAAGCAAAAAAGAGAAAAAGAGAAAGTGATCGCGTTAAAGGCAGAACGAGGATCAACATTGGGCCAGCATTTTCTCGCTGGCGTGAGCTGAAGGAGGAGGAGGGGTGCCCGACCGATGCGGACTATCAAATGAAAGCCTGTGTCTAAACGGCGTGCACAAGTTTGGTAGGGGCTACATTCTTGCAAGTAAATATATAAGATGTACAAAATCATATTTTAGGATACCTAACATGTCTGTGATATTTGTTTATTTGTCTTGCCTCAAGCTATAATGCAAATCGATTTGTAAAATTTGCAGATTCATTTATGGTAGCTTGATATTATAATATTGACGATATATGGTTATTATCAACCACTCAAACATTGCATTGAAGTATCATATAGATTCAGTAAAACGGTAACCAATAGACTAGGCTACTATAATGACGCTGGCTTGTAAACGTGATCATGGCGATCATTTGTCGTTAGAAAAAAAATAAAAACCATGAAATTATATTCATATGACATGCTGAAATATATGCCACTGTACCTGGGGTGAAGACATTTCACACGCAACGCAAGCAGAACACCTGCATGTGACCTCCTCCTACAGTGTTCAGGGCTATCATGGTTGTCAACAATTGCACGTGCATGTAGGATGACAGAGTTTATGACAGTAGTAGAGGTCTAGACTCTAGAGGACAATATGTTTCCCAACTGTAGGGGGACCCCACCCCGAGAGCAAAAGTTCCCTGGTGTTACTTTAAGCTGCTGGACTATGCTATTTTCTTCTAGATCTGACTAACTTTGTTGCATTATTTTCATGTTTGTACAGCTGCTTTGAAACAATCTGTATTGTAAAAAGCGATATATATATATATATATATATATTAGTGCTGGGCAAGTTAACGCGTTATTATCGCGTTAACGCATTTATTAATTAATGCCGACAATTTTTTTATCGCGCGTTAACGCAGTTTTTTTTTATTATTATTATTTTGAAAGTCCGTTGCTCACTGGCTCTGAATACACATACCGGGTAGGCCTACAGTCAAACCATGATCACAGGAGGGGTGGGATGTTGGTCAGCCAGCAAATAACCCACCCAAACAAGCAGTGGAGGGGCTTTGGCAGGTTCTCTCAGGTGAACAGAAAGGGAGACAGCGCTCCGCGAGTGAATGACAGGCGCTCTATGGATAGTAACCATGGCAACGGCTTCTGTGCGCTACGCAGCTGTAGCCTTTTTAACTTAAATTAAAATTGTACATAACTTTACCTGATAGGCCTAAGTTTAGTTTAGCGGGGATGCTCTGCAATGTGAATTCCCTCCTGTTAATGTCCTGATACTATTTAGATTCTGGAAACTCACAAACAGCGAGCCGAGGATCAGTCTCTCTTCCAATGATTTGTGCTGCGCGTCGTGTACAAAAAGTTAGATAATTCCACTTCGGCAACGCGCGGGCGCGTGCGTGAAGGCCAATTTATACTTCTGCGTCGAGTGTACGCCGTAGTGTACGGCGTAGGCTACGCACGTAGGCAACGTCGTCATGAGCATTTATACTTCTGCGTTTAGGTCTGCGTTGCTCTGCAGTACAGCGCCGAAACGCTAGTTGGCGGCGGAGGGTTTTAATGTTCCACTGTGTTTAGATTCCTCGCGGCAAGAAGAAGAAGATTCCTCGCGGCTGTTTTGAGTTTAGGTTACTACAAGCAATGCCGACTGAAAGAGAGCAGATCATGTTGGAGTTGGAGCTTATAGAGGTGGAAAAGGTAAATTTTTAGTTTTTTTAACAGTTTCGCTGTACTTAGAATTTAAAAATGGCGGGCGGTGCAAAAGAACACGCCGGAAATGCATAGAAGGAAACGCGATGCTACCAAGCCGACCAATCACAGATCTTGCGGTCCGCGTCGTCGCGACGTGTAGTTACATTTTTGAGGAGGTGCGCGTCAGGTTACGGCGAAGGGTACGGCGTATGGTACGCGTCTGTGCGTATGCTACGCCGTACCTACTGCGCGCACCCGACGCAGAAGTATAAATTGGCCTTGAGGCGAGCATGACCGCAACAGTTTCACAGGAACGCACCCGCTTGTCGCTGCACCTGTGCTCGACCACTTCACCTCACTCTAGGCTGATTTATAATTCTGTGTCGGACCTACGCCGGAGCCTCTACGCTATAGACTACGCGACGTACGCGTTGGTTTTCATTTATATATCTGCGTCGTTGTCCGCGTTGACGCGCAATTACACATGCAGAGGGAGAGTGTGAAACCCGGGGAGCGGTTCTAGCAATCACAGCGCTTGCGGTACGCGTACGCGCACTACACAGCTACGGTGTGAGTTCAACGCAGAAGTATAAATTGGGCTTTACCTCTGTTTAATGTAATCTTACGTGGGAAACCATGGCATGCCATGACCAAAGCTAAGCTGCTATCAGAGAAGTAACGTTGGTCGACTTATATCTGTAGTAGTGATCATGACCCTTTGACTACATAGACTGTTTCTGCTGCTCCCTGATACAATATACCCGTTCAGAAAAAAAGAAGAAAACTGGACTCGTTTTAACAAGCTAGCTAAAAAGTAATGCCCTGGCAGTGGCAAATAGCTTTGTTTAAATATTTGATTTGATTACATTAATGTTTAGGTTGAGATTTACAATAAATATTTTATTGATACCGTGTAAAGGGAATACTGCTGGTATAAAAGCACCTTATTTGTTTAAAGTTTTTGCAAACCACATGTTATTGCACTTTTGTAGCAGTACATTTAAATCAAAAGTACGCAATACAGTACTTTAGAATTCATTATTCAGTTTTGCGCGTAACAATGCGATTAATCGCGATTAATCGCAAGAAAATCATGCGGTTAATCGCGATTAAATTTTTTAATCGTTGCCCAGCACTAATATATATATAAATAAAGGTGACTTGACTTATCTAGTCTATGACGATTATTTAATAGGTGCATTCTCATTTATTCTTCTCTCGATCTGTTGAGGGCAGACATGAGTAAAAACATGAATACACTGAAGAGCTGTTTTATCGAAATGTACATTGCAATTATAATTGAAAATCTAATTCCTGAATTTGAAGAACTTTTCAACAGTGACTACATTTGTGAGTGGATTTTATGTATAGTGTGTCTTTTCAAATGCATTATAATATTGTTTAAATGCTTATGTGTCCTTTGTTAAAAAAAGAAGAGTGTTATGGTCATTTATTAAATTAATTATTTTCGGTCGGCATACCAGAGTGATGACGTCATCGCACGCCAGTGGCGCGCGCGCCCGTGATGTGCTTCATTCAAAGTAAATACACGACGACGAAGCCATTACTGCAGCGCTCGTTATCTTTTGTTTAACTTTTCATACCTCTTTACAGGTAACTAGTACTTCGTTTTGAGTAAAAACATTCTTTAATCCAATACGGATAAGTTGTGTGTGTTCAAAGTGCTTTGTTTTATTAAATGAATAGTGTGTCGTGACTGAGCACATTGTTACATGGGTGTTTCGCGATTAGCGCGATGGCCTGCTATTCAGTATACTGCTAAATGTCTGTTATTTGAGTGTATAAGAGTTCATGATGTTGTTTCAGCTGATGAGTTACCTTAAACTTCCCTGCACTTCCCTAACCCTGCACTGGTTGGTAAATTAATACCATGTCTGTTAGCTAAGCCATTAATTAGTCTTAATTAATCTGTGATCTGACTTTATGGTTGAAAGTATATCAGAGACAATGGATGGAACATTGTTTAGACAATAGATATTAATTTCATACTGTCAATTAGTGGGTAAGAGTAAACATTCAGTCTGAAAATGTTTTATTTTGTAAGAATATGAGATTAGAGTGTCAGTTGTAAATGCCACACGTTATGAGAAATGCTTGAAGTCACTTATGTTTACAGCCAGTCATTATAGTGTGAAAAGTAAAGTGATGCGTGCACTGAGAATGTATACATGTAACTGTTATGCCTTTTATTGTATTGATTCAAAGTAAATACACAAACGATAAAGCCATCACTGCAGCGCTCGTTATCTTTTGTTTATCTTTTCATACTTCTTTACAGGCTCCTACCATTCATTGCGAAAACACTTGAACGAGTTGCTTTCAACCAAGTATCATCTTTCCTGTCTCTGAACAACCAGCTGGATGTCAACCAATCTGGCTTCAAGAAAGGGCATTCAACCAAGACTGCATTGCTGTCGGTCACCGAAGCCCTGCGGATCGCAAAAGCTGCTTCCAAATCATCAGTTCTCATCCTCCTGGATCTGTCTGCTGCCTTCAATACTGTGAACCATCAGATCCTTCTGTCCACCCTCTCATCACTGGGCATCACAGGTACTCCTCTCCACTGGTTTGAGTCCTATCTCACAGGTAGGTCCTTCAGGGTCACATGGAGAAGCACATCAACTGACCACAGGGGTTCCCCAGAGTTCAGTTCTTGGACCGCTCCTCTTCTCCATTTACACCACATCACTGGGAACCATCATACAGGCACATGGTTTCTCTTACCATTGCTATGCTGATGACACCCAGCTCTACCTCTCATTTCAAACAGATGATCCCACAGTAGCTGTACAGATCTCAAGCTGTCTGGCGGACATCTCGGCATGGATGAAGGAACATCACCTGCAGCTCAACCTGGCAAAGACTGAGCTTCTCATCCTCCCTGCCAATTCATCTCTACAGCACGACTTCACTATCCAGCTAGATTCTTCCTCAATCACCCCATCAAGGTCGGTCAGAAATCTTGGAGTAATCTTTGATGATCAGCTGACCTTCACAGACCACATTACAAAGACAGCTCGATCATGCAGTTTTGCTATGCACAACATCAGGAAGATCAGGCCTTTCCTAACTGAGCATGCAACACAACTTCTCGTCCAGGCCCTGGTCATATCTAGGCTGGATTACTGCAATGCTCTTCTGGCTGGACTTCCATCATGTGCAACTAAACCTCTACAAATGATCCAGAATGCTGCAGCTCGTCTTGTCTTCAACGAGCCCAAAAGGGCCCACATCTCTCCTCTGTTCATCTCTCTGCACTGGCTACCACTCGCTGCTCGCATCAAGTTCAAGGCGTTGACACTTGCTTACAGATTGACCACAGGCTCAGCTCCCTCCTACTTCCACTCACTACTACAAGTCTACATCCCTACCAGAAGGGATTATTTCATTTTCCTTTAAATCCTCACTTGTCTGGCTTATGCTACTCTGAGCAATGTCTGAACTTTTTGTATTTTGAGCACTTCTTGCGTTGTTTTTGTCTCTTCACGATGACTTGCTTGGTTTAGTCCTCAGTTGTAAGTCGCTTTGGATAAAAGCGTCTGCTAAATGTAAATGTTTACAGGGGTATTACACATTCACATTTACATACTCTTAATAATGTAATTATAATGAGATTGATGAAATATTGTGATTAAACTTTACCTCATATAAATGCAAGACTTTGATCAAATTGATGTGATTAAGTTCATAGTTAGTAAAATATGTGGCATATGCTGATATTATTCGCAATACAAAGCCATGCAAACACTTTAATTGCATCTATTCCACTCTGAACAAAGTGCGCATGTGCTTTGCTTGTGACAATCACGGATGATGTTGTCATGCACAGATTCATAAACATAGCAGTAACGGAGGAATCCCATTTTTGTGATGCTGGTAAAACAGAGTTGTATCAGTTTGACGTTAGTAGAATGTGTTTTGCATTTGGCAAAAGTAGATTTGTTTGATGTGTTTGGATTGTGGGGAAAACCAGAGTACCCCTGGAAAAACCCCTCCAACACGGGACTCAAACCGGAGACCTCTCTTGCTGTGACCTTGCTCACAGTACTAGGCTACCCATTGAGTCACCCTTCCGCAAAAAAGATTAAAATCAATTACAGGGTTCAGTAGAAATCCCCTCTCCATTCATGAAATCATTTGGCCGATCAGCCCACCGGGAATTCATTATCTTCTTCTTCTTTCGTCCAGATGGCATAGCTGCTTTTCCGTAGACCGTAAAGAAAAATCTGCAAATAGTTAATGTCAATAATATATATATATATATTATAATATAATTATATTTTACTGATAAAACAATTTCCCCCAATTTCCTACTGACCTGAAGCAGCGTTAGTTCAAGCACTTTAACGTACCTGGGGTTCCTTAAGATCATAATGAAAGTGGAACTAAAGAATAAGCTTATAATTACTTTCAGCTGTATTTAACAGACTCACATGTGCCTCTGTTAAACTATTGTGCTTGAGCATTTGCTTTTCATTAGGACTGTATTCTGGAAGAGAGAAAAATGATAACAGTCATTTTGGACCATCATTGCAGATGTTAGACACTGACAATCATATCATGAATTCAATTTATGTTCCAACTAGTCTGCTTAGTTTCAGCTTACATACAATGTATTGGAGAATGAAGAAAGAGATCAAATAAAGAATTTAACATAAAAAAACTGAAACAACTGATAATTGAGGCTTTGAATGCTCATTGCTGTGCATTCATACTGCATGTGGGTAAAGTTATTTTAGTTTTTAGGGGTCAAGTACCCAAATATTACCCCGAGTCAAACCTTTTAGTGCCACCATCAGCTCAAATATGGACTTTTCTTCTGCTTATAACTTTTGAGCCCTTTGGTCTAGAAACGAATTGGTCTTTTTTCTTTCTTTTTTTTTGCATTCTCTCCTCATCCTGAGTGGATTGAATCAGGGGTGTTCAATTACCGGTTTGTCACATTTTCTGATAATCAATAACCAAGTCAATACATTTCAATCATGTAAGATAAATTGCAATATTTAAAAACCACATTCGGTCATTCAACATTTATTCAGTTCCAGTGAGCTCATCCTTATTTTACTGGCACATTTTCCAAAAAGTCTTACTTCATCTGATAGGAAGGCATGATGTGTTTCAATGTGGTTTTGTTATAAAACCTTTTTCACCCAATTTGAGGTTTTTAAAGCTTGTGCTTAAACTTTCAAATAATAATAAAAAAGCCTATATGCTTAATTCTACACATGAACAGCAGAGGTTTTCAGAAGTTTAAAGTAGTAGTAGTAGTCAATATTTTTATCCCTTAAAACTCTAATTTAAAATGTACAAATGTAAATGTTTTTTCCTTGAATAAAATGTCTTCACGCTTTAAAATATCTTGAATGTAACTCGACACCCTTGCCTCATTTAGTATACGAGGTTCTATGAATATGCAAATGAACCCCGCCTCCACTCACTCACTCAGTTCAGAGATCCACTGGTTGACGATCACACGTTGATCTGATTGGTTACAAGGTAGTTTGTGACGTCAGAAACACCAGCGATTTCAAACCGTGTTTTTGAGACTGTCTTTGGTTCACTGCAGTTTTAAGGAGAAAATACTCAGCAATGCTGTCGACTTATGAATTTACACATGCTTTGACTTGTTAAAAATATTAAAGGAACATGCCGACTTTTTGGGACTTTAGCTTATTCACCGTATCCCCCAGAGTTAGTTAAGTCCATACATACCCTTTTCATCTCCGTGCGTGCTATAAGTCTGTCTGACGCACCCACCGCTAGCCTAGCTTAGCACAAAGACTCAGGGGTGTAGTACCCAATTTTGGGCCCTGGGTACAAACCATCTTGCTGGGCCCCCCGAAAAGGTCCGCTCTTGGCGACTTCTCCAACGGGGGTGGGCGGTAGGAGACAGACATTTGACTTGAGCGAGCTCGGCGATTTGAGCTCGGCGACTTCTCCAACATGGGGGGGTGGAGACGGACTTTTGACTTGAGCTCGGCGACTTCTCCAACATGGGGGGGTGGAGACGGACTTTTGACTTGAGCTCGGCGACTTCTCCAACATGGGGGGGTGGAGACGGACTTTTGACTTGAGCTCGGCGACTTCTCCAACATGGGGGGGTGGAGACGGACTTTTGACTTGAGCTCGGCGACTTCTAAGGGCCCCCCCTGCCTCGGGCCCTGGGTATTTGGTACCCTTTATCCCCCCAGTACCACGCCCGCAAAGACTGGAAGTAAATGGCTCTGCTACACGTCTGCTCAATTCCTTTTTTTTTTTTTCAACCCATGACTGAAACTATTTGTGTTTGTCTTTGTTCACAATCACAATCACCCTTGTCCCAAATTTATTTTCCAGGCATTATAATGGAAATCACATGACAGATGCCTTTCTCATCTAATGTAACTAGACTGTACAATGATGGAAGAATGGGATTAAATAAGGAAATCAAAAACGTTTGTTTTTTTTACATCTGCATTTACACTTTTTTTGTCACTTGTAAGGTTTGTAATTTCTTCTGCACCAAACAAGACTGCAAAAATAACGACTGTTTTCTAAAAGTTTTCCTAAACATTGGTCTGGTCAGTTTGCTCAAACAAACAGAGCTCGCTTGGAAAATACTTCAGAGCCACAGTGTTTACTGATTTCGGGAAATCAACCCACAAATGGCTTACTTATAGGTTTTTTTAAAAGTTTTTTTGCATATTAAGCTGGGAAAAGAGAATGCAACTAATGAAGGTCTTTTGACACAATGCACAGTTTATTTACTGTTCATTAACTTAATGTTATTCTTCTAAGTGTCATCTGGACAAAAAAAAAACTACACTATTTCATGTTGTTGATTTTTTTTAAAGAAAATCAATCACTATAACTTGTATTGTATGATGTCTACAGTGAGTGAACACATTTTAAAAGTCCTTTTTAACCGTTTAGGGTGTGATGTTTCAAGCAACCCTTAGCAATAATTCTATATGACTCTCCTCTTTATATGCCATTGTGTTTTTTATGACAACAAAAATATAGCTTAAAAAAGTGGCATTTGGAAAATAAAAATAATGTAACATTCTAAAGGACACTTGATTGAATGAATTATGTGTGTACAGTAACTGGTTTAACGTAGTTTTAAATGAAAAGTGAATGATTATTTAGCAGGGATTTTAGGTGTGATATTTAGGATGCTGTTACTGTACATCTTGAACCAATTTTCGAGCAAACTGGGGTTAATGTGTCTTGTTCAGGCGGTACGATGGTAGATGAAGTGCAGGAAACCTGAGCACTGTGGCTCTTTGGTGATATATATATATATATATATATATATATTATATCCTAACTAAAACTTTTGCCAACAATATCACAGCTCTACTGAATTCATTAAATATAAAATACAAAAAAAGATGTCTGAAATCTCATAGCTATTACTTAAAACAGTGTTATTCTTTTGGAGTTAAATTGGCACCTATGTATTTATAAATCTAATACTTGCCAGTTAATCATGCATTCAGCATTTCATCTTCCTTTTTCTTGCAGAAATGAAAATATGAATATTGTCTTACACAAACGCATCTCTTCGCCTCAAAGGGCCTTTATTAACCCCCGAAGCCGCGTGGAGTTTGTTTATTATGGATGGATGCACTTTGATGGACTTCAAAACAGAAACAACCATTCACAGCTTGAAAGAGCCAGGACATTTTTTTTTTTATATATATAACTCAGATTGTATTCGTCTGAAAGAAGAATATACACCTAGGAAGACTTGAGGGTGAGTAAATCATGACTAATTTTCATTTTTGGGTGAACTATACCTTTAAAAATGCCTTCAATTAAATGGAGTAAGGGGAATTAATTCATTTTTTTGAGTGTATTTACATCAAGGTGGAAAAGGACCTTAATTAAATCTCGCAAAACTGCAACTGAAGAAAACACATGCAAATAAAAAACACATGCAAATAAAGAAAACATCTTCATCAGTTTGACAACACGCAAATGTTACCAACGCAACCAAATACAGAAATGTGCTGAAAAATCACAATGCACATCCGACCAGGATGTTATAATAAAAAAAAACCCTCACCTTTCAGGTCATCGACAAGACCACTGACGAGTAGACATTGAACAATAAGCATGTCTCTGCCAGGTTTGTCTCATTTCTGTGCTATTTGCAGTGCGGCTCTGTATTTGGGTGTGTTATTGTGAGTATTTGCTGCACATGTGTTGTCAAACTGAAGAAGATGTTTTCTTAATTTCCTGGTGTTTTTTCTATTTGCATGCGTTTTCTTCAGTTGCAGCGAGTTTAGCTCTTTCAGCCACCGTACGAAACGGTTTAAAATCGTTTGAATGCTTAAACTGAATGGAAAAAAGAAAAAGAAAAGAGAAAAAAACCCCACTTAAAAATCAGGCTTTCTAGTTTATAAATAAGAAGCAAATTTTTTGGTGCCAAGCGACTGAAAAGCATAATCTCTCTCTAAATCTGGAGCTGAAATATTAAACTCGGTTATTTGGCGTGGGGCCAGGATGGGCAACGCTTCTGATTAAATTCACAAATAACCGAGCGGAAGGCACGGGAACTGATGTTTGCCCCGAGAAGACATTTCAGTCAAAGGTTTCAGAGTAGTTTCCTCCACCCCTGAGGCCAGCTCAGCTCAACCTCTTCTGAAGGGTTAGAGAACCCCTCCTTACATCCAAATCTGCTCATTAATCTGCAAATCTCCAAATCTGCCTTTTGACTTTGCGCTGAAACTTGCCCCCACAAGTCTCTATTTTTGGAATAGCAAAGGTCTTTCAGTCTGACCAGAGGTCAAAGTTCACCTACCAAACATTTTCACAAATGCTAGAAAAGTCGCGAGTAGAACATCTGTTTTGAAATACATATCTCTTCAGTCAATCATTTCTCCAACTGTCTCTGGCCACTTTCACTGAATGGAAAAGAGCAGATTTGACTATTATGCATAATATTTCCTGGAATATCACATAGTTTTCATACCACATTAAGGGAAATAAATGACCAATTTTTTTTTTTGGGTGAACTTACTATAGCCATATTGCTGTTCAAATGTTGAGTAGAGAGAAACACACCATGTACCAGTACCGGGGAAATGTACCAGTTAAGCAAATCCCACTAATGCAAATAGTTTGGAAAGTCTGCAGACTGGAAGTCTCTGGCAAACAGCATGCTGTCATCCTTCTTACTTCAGACCTTGAGGTAAATTCCTGTGGAAATCTTGTTTTTTCTAATTGCTGTACAATGCCGAGCTTCAAAACCAACAATATGGATGTTTGTCAAAATCAGTGTTATTTTAGTATCAGTGAGATACTATTATAGTTTTTATTTGAATAGTTTCCATTTGAATTTGGAATATTTAGTCATTTTGTTGTGTTTTGTCACTCTTTTTTTTTAAAAATTGTATACGTCTATATAGTTTATTTTATTTAATTTTTGTTGTTGTTATTTTGGTGCATTAAGTTAAACTAAATAAAAATGGGAAATGTTTATTTGGCAACTATGTTTAAATGTAGGCTATTTATACTGTATTTAATTACAATATTATTTTATTACTAGTAATTATTTGTATGGTTTTAGTTTTAGCTAACTATAATAACCCTGTTCAAAATCATTTGAGATGATTGCACAATTTATGAAAATGGTGTGAACATTTATTGTAATTTGATAATTTAGGCACAAAAGAGTAATTTCGCAATGGTCTGGCAATAGCTATTACATTATGAGTTAATAGAGTTCCAAGTAAATTAAAATAGATTAAACCTTTAGGGGTTTAGAACATCAAAAGATTAAAACATGCAAAGTCGTGTCCTGAAACTCTAGATGGGCAGACTGAGAGCAATCACATCGTTCTCTACAGGGCACAGCTGATTGGTTCCTTTTGCATTAACAGCCAATGAGATTTCTGCTCAACTTTCAAATGATTGGTCAGTGTTTGCTATAGCAGTTTGCAGCGCGCTTTCAGAAAGAGTTTGCAGCGCACTACCAGAGTTCCTCTGAAATTCTACATCTAAAATAAGTGAACATTTTTTTTACACATAACACTGTGAATTATTGTGTGGTCTGCCTTACTAATTCCCAAATGAGCAACCACACACATGCACTGCGTACTTCAATACTATAGGCTATAGTAGATGAAAAAAGTTCAAATTCAAATGTAGCTCCAACTCAGACAGTATGATATTTCAGACACAGCGAATATTTTAAAACCAAGGGTCATGTTTAGCAGTCTTGCATTTGATGCAGGAGTGAATTACTAAGCATATAAGCAGCAGCGATCACATAATAGTGTGTATACAGCAGGAGGATATAGTCGCTGCGCATACAACGACTGAGCTGATATGAGAACACGTTAAATAGGCATTTGCGCATGTATACACATCCAACCATGGCTCATCATGTTTAGCTGCGAAACCTCCAACAACCTTCATTTCATGATGTACGCTTGGCTTGTATTGTTCATCTTCATTGTCTCCTGCTTGTTGGGGGGTAATTCATGTATGCAATATTGTGCAACAGCAGCATGTTGAACACGCTCACATTAGCGTGTCTGTGTATGTATTGGCAGTAGGAAGTCACATACTTGCAGCTAATTAACAGCTGTTAACAGTAATAGCAAAAGCAACAACAGCGTACCAGATCTATTCCGCCAAGACCAAACATTGTCATATCCATTACCACACAAAACACTCAGAGAGTTGTCTTGACAGAAATGCATTGAATTCCAATCATTGAATATCTTCATTGCATTTTATCCCTGAAATATTGGTTTACTGCATTATGCCTGGTTCAGATTACACAATTTTAGCCTGATTTTGGCACGATCCGTTTGACGTAGGGTGTCGTGGGGATTCGTAAACGACAACGGGCGTCGGTACGCAAGATTCGATCGTATCATCTCGTATAGTGTGTCATAGTGGGCGACAACCTACGTCATGCTTCACGACATCACGACAAAAAGACTAGCATGTTTAATTTTTTTTTACGGTCGTCCACGACGGGTTCCGTCACATGTATGAGGTTGACCAATAGGAGCACAGAAGCTTTTCCGTACACAACTTTCAAAAATGGCGAAACGAAAGAGAGACGATGGTGCTACTAGGTGGAGTTATGACGTGAGGAAAGGTTCGTGGAGCTGTGGCAACAGTAACAGAAAACAATATTTTACCTCAAGTTCTCTTTGGAGGATTGACAGCCCATACTGTCCTCTTCGAGCAATCCAGGGACGTGTCCATTGTCAGGTTTTCTTTCTTTTTTACGTTTTTCTGAACACAGGACAGCCAACACTCACCGCTTCATCCATTGTTTGTTTACGTTCGTTTCCGGAAGTCACTCGCTACTAGTTTCGCCTTCTCGATGACATCACGCGCGTCGTTAAAGACGGCACGCGATGACTGGTCAGGAACATAGACAGTAAAAGAAATGGACACAGCAACCCCATAGATTTCAATGGAGAAAGTTGAAGCCCATGAAAGCACTCACTTCCTGATTGCCAAGCGCACTGCGCAGGCTCAAACTGAGCTTGACGACGTAGTTGTCACGTGAGCAACCGTTCTGACCTTCTAGTAGCTGTGCCGAGACAAATCTGAATTGAAATCTGAAACAAATCTGTTGTTGAAATATTTTGTCCCGTTGCTTTTATGAACTCTCTATCTATGGGCTTCTCCCTTGACTTTATGCCTCCATGTCCACCCGATTGCCTCATAGACAGTAAACGATTGCCTACGAGCTTCTACTTCTGTCTATACGGTAATTTCTCTACTGTGTGACAGAGCGTCCCGTGGTTATGACGCTATCGTTAGCCTATTTTTACAAGAATGGCTTCTACGGGACCATAACGTAAGATACAAAGTAATGGAGCCTTTTATCCATTGTCCCGTTTCTTAAGAAATAAATAATGGACAAATGGAGTCTTTGGACGCCTCAGATGTAAAGTTATTCGCTGTCAAAGTGACGGCAAAATGAATGGGAGTCAATGGGATGCTAACAGTAGGTGATAGCCAGCTACAATGGCGGCCCCCGGAGGAAGCTTCAGTTTCCGGCGGATGGATTACCCCCTTGGTCAGGAAGCAACGTGTAGTCTGACATGTTTCTTGTCCACGACACGACAAGATTTTAGGAGTCAAAATCGCGTAATCTGACACAGTGACTGTCGTAACAGACAAAAAAAATCGTGTAATCTGAACCAGGCATTAGAAAGCCATATGAAGCTGGTTATGTTTGGCAAATGTCAAAATGTATTAGTTTAGGAATCATGCAATCTATGCAATCTATAAAATATGAGCGAGTAGCTAAGAAATGTGGGTTTAGGCATTGCTGTCAGATATAGCCGAGGGCACTTCATTATAAAGACATTTTCTGTCTTCTCATGCCACCTCATATTTCTGGTACCACTGCTTCTCATCACATTACAGTCAATACCTTAACCACGAACCAGTCAATAGAGATATTTTCTGAGATTATGGTGCGGAATAATAACTCTTTATACACCCTGCACCTTGAATGTCTCTTTTATAATACCTAGGAAAATAATTCAGTTGTGTTGAGGTGTGATTTTCTTTATTATATTCCATTCATTGCAATGACTGTGTCTAAGCCATACAGCCACATTTCCACATGTATTCCCTCACTGACACAGCGCTGACTCTATAAATCTCAGCATTTTTTTTTTTTCTTACATGCTAAGTTAACTGTTCCCCCTGGGTCACTCTTTTCTCAACAAAAGGCATTTTCACAGAACATATTTATCTTAAAGGTATTTAGCATTATAAAGGTATTAAGCTGCCTCTGTGTTGACCTGTGCATATACTGCAGGATTATACTTAGATCACATAATTACAAACGTCCTGGCTGTTTGTGAGCTGAAAGGAAAATTGCTTAGTTGCTCACCTGATACAGCGCTCGGGTTTGAATAAATCACTATCAAAGAGCTCAAAGACCAGAAGCAAGCTAAAATGGCATGTTTGCTTCAGCAAATGTTTTTTTTTTTTGTGGCATTTTTTGTCTTACAATTACTTTTCTTAACAGTTAAATGAAGGATCAAGGTTTAGTGTATGTGATTTGTTATTTTCAAATGTTATATAGTATTAAACTTTTAGCCCCACTAACCGGACATTTCATTACTGAACATAATAAAACATTGCCACATTCACGTTCATCTGCTTTGGGTAAAACTGATTGTTTTTTCAGCGCCAATCACTGGGCATTTCACTT
This sequence comes from Rhinichthys klamathensis goyatoka, assembly GCF_029890125.1. NCBI lineage: Eukaryota > Metazoa > Chordata > Actinopteri > Cypriniformes > Leuciscidae > Rhinichthys > Rhinichthys klamathensis. The sequence continues at coordinate 2,235,345 of NW_026606660.1, forward strand.
TAAAAATGTCGCCAAACATGCAAGAAGCAATGTAGTATCGTTACATGTGCGTTTAGGTATAAATATCAGTAAATGTTCTCTATCACTTGCAAAGGGGAAAAAAGATTGCATGTTGATGTGTAAATGATTAGTTTAAAGTGAAGAAAGACACCATATTTTTCTGATTGTTAAGGTATTTAATCCTGCTGTGACAATGTTCCTAACATTGTGTGTATCTTCTCCAGTCCCAGATGTTTGTTATTGATCTCTTAACACACAAACCAAGAGCATTTCTCCACGGGTTGCAACGGCAGAACAAGAGTCTGGAGCAGGACCAACACAAATGTCCAGTTTCTCAACACAACACTGCTGTTCTCAATGTCTGAGTTTTACAAATAACACACAGCATGTTCAGGTAAGGCATTTTTAGCAGTATATCTGTCAGTAGAGTTTTGCCAACGGAAACAAGTCGTTCTCCATCCGAGGAGGGGATATGGTGCGTATGAGAACTGGGAAGCTCAAACACGACTTCCTTTTGGTCCTTAGAGTCAGTCCATAAGGAAATACAAGAAACCAAAGCCTTCAATTGAGCTCCAGAATGATTTTGTCAGCTTTCTATAATGCATTATATCAGCCCAAGAGAGAAATTCATAAGCTTTTATTTTACACTGATGAGAGATATCAAACTGAAGCCATACAATTTATTTTGATTATACATTTATTGCTGCCAAATTGCTGTAAAGACTTTAAAATAAGTCTTTGTTATGTTTTTTTGGCTGAACAAATTGTAAAGTTTATTTTTTCATTCTTTTGCTAGGACTTTTTTCTTAACATACTGCGATTTTGTGCTCATTGAATAGAGCAAAGTCTAATGAGAGAGCCCATAAAACAGACCACAAATTGACACGCCAATAAAGTAAAATGATCTTATTTTTATAAAGTCACGTGGACTGTTATGGGCATTTCTCAGCGCTCCCGAACAGATGTGGAAACAAGCATTGGTTACGTGTGCTGCTCATAATAAAGCCTTTTGTCATTCATAGGAACCGTAATATTATCGGTCACACTGCCTCACTTTCCCAGTAAACCCTCCTAACCCTAACCCCAATACGTGCATATTTGCGTGCGTGTGTGTGTGTGTTGGTTGGGGGGGGGGGTAAAACCGTGAAAGAGGGAGGAAAACTATCAGAGAGAAGACACACGCGTTCAGACCTACACTGACACTTAGTGGTGAAACCGATGAGCAATGGTGTGTGTGCCCGTAAGAAGGACTAGAGATAAAACTAAAGAGATAAAGTTCAGCAGGACAAGACTTGTCTGAAAGTTAAAACTATTTTTTTAAATTCAAGTTTTAAAGATTTAAATTAGTTTAGAATGTTGCTAACACACATTTTGACAGGTTACTATTGTTAACACATTCTCTGCGTCCGAAATCGAATACTTGTCTACTGTGTATAGTATGTGAAAAACAGTACGCCAAAAGAGTCGCATGTCCGAATACATAGTATTTGAAACAGTAGGTGAAAAGTCCCGTGATGACCTACTACTGCTGCCGAGATTCTGAAGTGTGCATACAATGGACACTTTACTATCCCATGAGGCCCCGGGAGATGATTTATGAATGGCAGTGAAGCGACGCATCTGACGCTGGTAGGTCACGTGACAGTAACAACATCACATCCAAATTTCATTCATACTACACACATTTAATGCTATATAGAACATACTTTTTTAACAGTCGCGAAGTAGATTTCGATTCAAATGTAGCACCTACTCAGACAGTGTGCAGACCATATGTTCGAATGTTTTAGCATTTGGTTAACATATTTTAACATGTTGCTAACACGTTTTGACATTTTGTTATTCATGCTAGCATAACATTAAACTAGCATGTTTTAACACATATGTTTGCATGTTTAACTTGTTTCTAGAAGTTGCTATTGAGACATGTTTTAACATATTTTTTACCATGTCTCCCGCATTTTCAGCATATCACTAGCATGTTTTAGCATGGTGCTATCATCAAACATAACTTGTGGGTATAGCATGTTTTAACATATTGTTAACATCTTTCTAACGTATCATAGCTCACTGCTAACATGATTTATCATTGTTGCTAGCATGTTTCGACGTGTTGTTAATATGCCCTAAGTTAACTAGAATATGAGTGATAGACAGACGATAGATAGATAGATAGATAGATAGATAGATAGATAGATAGATAGATAGATAGATAGATAGATAGATAGATAGATAGATAGATAGATAGACAGACAGACAGACAGACAGACAGACAGATAGATAGATAGATGATAGATAGATAGATAGATAGATAGATAGATAGATAGATAGATAGATAGATAGATAGATAGATAGATAGATAGATAGATAGATAGATAGATAGATAGATAGATAGATAGATAGATTGATTGATTGATTGATTGATTCAAATCTCTTAATATCTCACTAGTACTCTCTAAAAAATGCTGGGTTGTTTTAACAAACCCAAACGGTTGGGTTAAAAATGGCATTAAAATTTTTGACCCAACGGTTAGGTTTATCCATATTTTATGCAAAGTTGGCTTGAACAATTTATTGAGTGTAATTTATTGAGTGTATTAGAGTGTAAATAAAGTTCAGATGGGATTTCAGAAGGGTGCTCGATCTACAGAAATCCCAGTTTGAGTTCAGTATGAACATTTCTCATCTAATTATCTCAAAATGATCTTAGGTGTGCTCATTTTTCATGCCTCTAAAATGCTAAATGAATGTCAGCTGCAGTTTGCTTCCATTTCATTTCAACCGAGGAACTTTAGGAGAAACATCTGAGACAAAGTCGGTGTTTAAATGAACCAATAACTCCTGAGCTATGAAAGAGCAAGCTCTGAGCTATAAACCTTTCCTCTGGGTGTGCGTGTCATGGGCTGAGATACAAAACACTGGAGAGATCTCCTCCTTCTATAAGTGCACTTATTGCAGAGACTTTTCTTCACCTTTTAACCTTGTGAAAGGATCACTTAAACGTGGATTTGATGTCATCCCTCATGCTGTCAGCACAGCCTTTCTGAGCTCCAGGTCAGGAAACCTTTCACTGTTTCAGAGTGAAGGAGAGTCAAAGTCTTGACTGATGAGATAATTCAGTCTGAGGGGCTGGTTTCAAAAGTAATATGCTTCAATTACTTTAAAAGAAAGCAGAACATTATTTTTTTTCAGTGTGACAGTTACCAGTGGAGCTTTAAGTAAGAGTGCCGTGATATATAACAGCTTTAAAAGCTGTGCATTTAATTTGGTGTTACTTCCTGAAGCCTGGCTTCCCCACGTCCTTGTGTTTTTCAGACTTACAGAGTTGCTTTTTCATAATGTTTTAGCAGTACATGTGTCCAGATATCATCACAGATTCATTGACGCTCATCATACCAGATGTCTTTATTTTCGGTTGACCAAAGTGAAAAAAGAAATAGTTATGGCAGACTGCATTTGGATTCTTTGTCTCTCTCTTCGCTTCTCTTCAAATGTAGGGTTGTTAATTGATTGCAGGACTTCCTGAATGGCCGTCTCTCATTCTAACACGGGCCAGATGTGGATGAGTATTCCCTGATTTCCACTGAAGTCTTCTGAAGTGTTACAGCAAGTTGCACACTGATGTCTGTGTACTGTAGATGTGTTTATGTTCAATTAATGAAGAGAATTCTGCGGTTTTCAGCTTTTTCCAAGGCTTCCCGATTGGGATAAACAATTTGATTTTACAGGCAAAAATATATACTTTGGTCTGAAATTAGATATCTCAATGATACTTGCAGAATATTTCTGTGACTTAGTTACAACAACAGTTATTTCAAATGTGAAATGCATGAACTTTCCAAGGAAATATTGTCTTCCTTATTAGAATCACTGGAAACAATTTGTTTTAAGGTTGCTCTTAACACTGTTTATTAATCAAAATATGAAAAGAAACATTGCATTTATATTAGAGTGGGAATACGTTCAGTGTCACAATATTTCTCATACATTCAGCAAAAAGCAACTTATAAAATGACTCTTATCGCAGGTCAAAGTGAAGTCGTAGACAATCTAAAACAGATCTTCTAATGTTTTATTTAATTTAGATGGTTCGTTTAGAACATTGTATACTTTTCATTTATGTCTGTCAATAAAATGTCTGTTTTGTTTACAACAGTCTCATCTTCTTCTTTGGACAAGAAAAACAGAGGACAAAATGTTTGGAACTTGAAAAGCCTTCGGTCATTAGTCTGAAATCAAGCGGTGGATCCAGAATGAAAGAGGCTGAATCATTTATTCCATTTGGGTTGGACATCAACATGTATTTTTATAAATCCTAGTGGTTGGAGACAGAAACAACTCACGACCAATGCAAGAAAAAAATATATTACATTGTAAAAAGGTGATGCTGCACTTTGCTTAGAATAATATAAAACCACATTTTCAGATTTTCTTAAAAAATGTGCATAAGTGCAAAATTCACCCCCGCGATGTTAGCATATTCAACAGGTTATTGGAGTACATTTAAAAAAAAAACTATTTCAGTTTTTTTTTTTTTTTCTATACAGTCGGTTCACTTTTAATGCAATGCAATGATACTTGCTATTTCTTTGTAATTAATTGTGAAATGTACTAGGTAGGCTATTTCTTACTTTTTTCTCACTTTTTCAGTGTAGAAACCGCATTATCCAAATTATCTAAAGTCGTATTGAGGTATCATTTATGTCTGTAGAACAAAATGATTATGGTTTTATCAGGGTTTGAATAGCAAGCACTAATAACCTCAGGACAAATGCAAGAAAAAGACGACTGTCTGAATGTGTAAGAGTGTAAATATCTTTTGTTTTAAAGCGTTTTTTTTTTTTAGTTTTGCATTTTGCTTAGCTTTACATAAAGCAGCATATGTACTGTATGTCCTAATAGTTTTCCTGCAGGATGAAAATAGCATGATAATTGTTATAAAGTGTGAAAAACTGAGTCAGAGCTTTGGCTAATGTACAGAACACGTGCAAGTGTGAACAGACTTTAACCTGTTCGGAGAAATTTCCCTCAGCAGCTCATAAAGTAGATGAATAAGAGGAGACGCATGCACTTCTGACTCCACACTTCTCGCTATTGTTGTGGCTGAAAGCTGACGACATGCGACTCGCCAGTTAACAAATGGAAAATAAAGTCTGCGGGCTGTATCTGGGATGCAAGTCTGGGAAGTGTTTGGTAAGCTCAGAGTGGGAGTGGAAAAGCCCAGGACTTGCCTGTGGTCTGCAGGTATGCACTACAGGCTACAGCACATTTACTCATGAAGGAGTGTTTAATAGGCTCGAAAACAGCTGTTAGCGCACGGGCATTCCTGGACCGTTACGTAACCCAACACAGAAGTGTATTACTCCACTTAAAGTTAATTGGGTAAGTGAGGTCCACTTCAACCTGAATAATTGCTTTCAAATTGATTAGACACATTTGTTTTGTAGCTGTAACAGCAATAGAGAGCAACATAACAAGTACACACTGAACAACAGACATTAAAGGCACAGTATGTAAGTTTCGCCACTAGAGGTCGCTTATTCAAAACAATAACAAAGGTGTAGTTTGATGACGCCGTGAATGAGCATGGAATCATGGGAGTTGACGTCTTCACCTCCACAGCCGATGGAAAGATTCGGGCAGAAATCATGTCCATGGATAAGCTAATGTATTAAAGTATTCTTAACGTTACTGTGGTATGAAGCAGGGCGGGCCGAGAGCGTGGAACATTTTACATTTCTGTTTTTATTATGCTTGTATCCTTTCATTTTGTTGTTTATTTTTATGATTAAAGTGACATTTAATGTCCGCCTCCTTCCCTGAACTTGAACTTTGTTACAGTTATTGATTACTAATATTAGATTCATATTATCTCATTTCATTCTAATGAAATAGCCGCAAGTACTGAATTACTACTCATACAGGTCAGTTTATCTGAAGAATTAAAACTGTGAGGAAACGCAGTGATATTTTACTTAGTCAAAACAATCATACTAAAAATACATTTGAGTGTGTTGAATGTTATGTTGAATGTTATGGCTGGTATGAGACACTTGTTGCACATTGCAGTAACCCAGACCAGCCCGTTCTCATCCCAAGGCTTCATCTAACTGACGCTTTTGACCATGCGTCAACATGCCGACGCACATGGTACCCCTTAAGCGTCAATATGAGACGCGCCTCCTAGTGGTCTAACACTAACCCTACCCCAAACCTAAACCTACCCTTAACGGAAGCGTCATCTAACTGACGCTAAAGGGTGCCATGTGCGTCGGATTTAGACGCATGGTCAAAAGCGTCAGTTAGATGACGCCCGAGGATGAGCGTCTCATATTGACGCTTAAAGGGTACCATGTGCGTCGGCATGTTGACGCATGGTCAAAAGTGTCAGTTAGATGACGCCTTGGGATGAGAATGTGTTGCCCAGACAGCAACATAGTGTCGGCCCAGATCCGGCCCACATCTGGTACGCATGGAATCCACATGTACCAGATGTGGCCCGGATCTGGGCCGACACTATGGCCGCATTTACACTGCAGGTCTTGATGCCCAATTCCGATTTTTTTGGCTATATCTGATTTTTTTTCACCCACTTACATCTTTTAAAAGTCACCCATATCTGATATCTGCATTTACAGGACACTTGTACCTCGTTTCCACCAAAAAAGAACTGGTTCGGAACTGGTGCTGGTTCAAAGTTGGTTCAACTTGCGAACCTTCTCAGAACCTGTTTGTTTTTTCCACTGACTAGAGAGCCCAGCGAACGACGTCGTTACGTCACTGTGTCCGTCGCCATACGTCTTAGCTTTCCCATTCCCGTCGTGTTGTTGGTCACAATAACCCCGCCCCCGACGTAAGCATGACGTGGTAAAAGAACGGCTCTAGTCCAGCAAAGAGTTGGTGCCGCTTTGGAACCAATTTTCCTGGCCGAGAACCAGTTCTTTGGCTGTCGAAACACAAAGAACTGGTTTACGAGTAGGTACCGGCTCCGAACCGGCTCTCAAAATGCTTTGGTGGAAAAGGGGTATTGGTGAAACATACAAAAAATAACATTATATCAATAATGTTTAATCTATTGACATGAAATTCATAGCAACATTTTTAATGCAATAGTTTCATCCTTGTATCAAAACTCATTATATAGTGCAAATTCTTCAAGACAGTGATTATGTACACAGATCCGCTAAAGTTAGTGTGTCGTACTAACGTTCTCATAGTAGAACTTTTGTTAAGCATGTCAGAGGGTCTGGGTTCGAATCTGCCCTCATAAAGTTTTTTTTTGTTTTTTTTTATTAAAACCAAATGTGTTCATCAGAGATTATTATTTAACACAAAATAACTAAATTAATACTTTGGTCAACTAGAGGTTTAATTTGTTATAGTTATATTTGTTCCGTGAAATGTTTAAAAATACACTTTTTTTGGAGGTTTACCTTTTGCCAGGTGTAGTTTATCACATTAACTAGCATGATGTTGTATGACGACTTCCGGGTCCATACATGTCATTTTTAATCTATATTTGTTACTGTGTAACACATTTTTTGTTGAATGTTGTGCTTCTGCAGTAACTCGTTCTGTACAGACACAGAATGAAAATGTAGGACATTTAAATGTGAGTTAATGTTCTTTCCACTTTCAACTTACACCTTTTACTCCTGTCGCATAATTCACTTAACTGGTTGCACTCAGAAAGTTACTTCATTTGGGTGTTTATTTGGGGGAAGGGGAATAGAAAAAATATTTTGTCTGTAAGCATATTTTCAGTTATCAATTATGTGAAAATGTATGTAAGTACACTGTGTTGCCATCAACACAACAGCTGGTACAATTACCCTTTTCAACATAAAATAAACATGATTATGAGCACAAATCAGCTGAAATTTTGTCATCATTATTACTGGACCATATCAGTCAAAACGAGAAGAAATTCATTAGAGCACTTGTTTGTAGATAGCAACATATGTCAGTTTTGAAAATGATAATATTACGTGCAACTGAGCAGAACATTCAGGGTCAAATTTTAATTTACTGTTTGAAAAATGAGTTCATAAAAATGAATTTCATTAGATAACAATATTAGGTGCCTTTTTATTTTAAGACACAAAGCTAAACATTGTTAGGTTCTAAATGATAATTCAGAAGATGTTTTTGGATATTTTCTGCTTGTTAATCTTTGTGGTTTCTCAGCTTTGATAGGCTACCTGGAGTGGAACTGACTTCATACATCCACTAAAAATCACTGTGAAACCAATTGAAAAAGTTTGTTCTGAGAAAAGCATAATTTGTTGGAGATTACCTTTCTGATAATTTGTTTTGTAATGATATTCAAACATTTTCAAAGTACTTTATATAAACACTTGTTTTTTTTGTGAAGTACATTGAATATGTTAAATGAAGACATTATGTTAGCTAACTGCATAATCTGTATTCAAATGGAACTGTACATTCTGACATATGGATATTACTTTGACACAGTCACCTCTGATATAACAGATTACTCTTAATCGTAATGTAGAAACATGCATTTAGCTGCTTTGAAACGATATGTATTATAAAAAGGTCTATTCAAATAAATGTGAAGTACTGTTTGAGGCCATTGTATCATTGTTATTTCATATCACCTAGAGGCCACTACGTTTGTAGTACAAAACCTGAGAACCTGATTTGTTTCAGAGAGCCTGTTACTCATTCCTGTGAACTAATTACCAAACCGACTGTCTTTCCATGACTCAGTCCTCATCATCTCTGGCCTCAGTTCCAGCACAGCTGTACAGGCTTGCACTGAAGAGATCTGCCCCACAGCTGATATCTCTAAGACTCCTGTGGTTGGGAATGTATCATTGGCTGTCTAGACAAGATGGGTTAGCGATGTGCAAGGAAACGTGAAGCCGACGCTGCATCTGAAATCATATACTTCATCTACAAAACTTATACTTCATCTGTAGGTGTTACATTTGAATTTGAATTTACTTTGTGACCGTTAAAAAGTATGTTCTTTATTGTATGAATGTATGTGAAAATCGGACGTACTACATCTTCCATGTTGTTCCTGTCATGTGACCTACATAAATCCTCTACCATGGCCTCATGGGATAGTAAAGTGCCCATCTGTCACATATGGTGGTACTCACAAGACGCATGATGCAGGTAATCCAAGAAAAAACACTAATCATGGAAAAAAAACAGTGCAAAGTATAACACATACCAATCTAAATCGTGACAAGAACCGACAAAGTAATGAACAAAACAGGTACAGGTGGGATTAATTAGTAACCTAGGTGACAAACAAGGAGATCTTGGTAACAATAGAATTGAGAACTGAACTCAAAGGAAACACATGAACATGAACAAAAACATGATGAAACGTGTGTGCACTTCAGAATCTCGGCGGAAGAAGTAGGCCAATAGTATATGTATGCGGACATACTACTCTTTTGACATACAGTGTTTTGAATAATATATAGTAGGAAAGTATTCAATTTATTTATTATTATTATTGGTTATTAGCATCAATGATATACAGTTTTAGTTTTTATTCATATTTTGAATTAGTTTTTAATTTTATATTTATTATATTTTTTATATTCAGTTTTTATATCAGTAATTCTGGTCAGTTTTAGTTTGAATTAATCTTGACAACTAGCTGAAATAAAACAAGGTATATATATATTTAATCATAATAACATTGGCCACACTATGTATTATACATGTGGTAAAACATTGCACCGAATTAGAAAGTGTTCTACTGAAAAGTGGACAATTTTGATGAGAAATGCTGCTTCTCAGTAGCCTAGAAATCTAGACGCACCCTAGCGGCAGCAAAAATTATTTTGCAGCAAAGTGTGGTCTAGCAACTCTCCATAGACTTTTGAGCTGGAAAAACCAAAAACTGGTCCGGCCAATCAGATCGTGTAGAGTTGGTGGGTGGGCTTAACATAATGACAGCAGAGTTATGACGGTTCCGCGTGATTTCCACAGGTGATTTCCCTCTGCTTGAAAACAAAGAAGATGCTGCTGGCGAACTTTCGAATCGGCTTTGCCCGCGACTCTGGATGACTTGGAGTTAAGAGAACGTCACTTAAGTCATTCCTAAAAAAGGAAGATGTGTTCAGAGTTTTGACGACCGGATACGGCAAAAGTTTAATATATCAACTAGCTGGTTCACTGGTGGAAAAACCCATGGGACTCACTCAGCCACAGCCGTTCGTTGCTCTGGTTGGTTATAGCGCTATCCTTTTGCGTGCCGAGGGATATTGAAAGACAACCGTTTATCCCGCCCCCCGGATTGAGGTATGCCAATTGTGAGTTCCCAGACCTAACATCTTGATGTAGGTCTGGCTTGCCAGGCTAGCTTCTCAGGTCACGGAGGAAAAATGAAGAAAGTTCCACATTACATGAATGCCCTGTGTCAATTACACAATCATTCTCCTCCCAGTCTGCAGCTATGATCTCAAAATTCCACTCTCACACAAGCAACATGAAGGGAAGGCTTTATTTCCACAGATAGCTGCCAGTTTGATGATGTGTTTTTGTTTTGTCTGCTTTAACTGTCTTTCATCTCATAATTTCATTGTCTGTTATTCATTGGAGACAATGTGCATGCCTGACGACTGGTGAGTTGGCTACAATCAAGGCAGGTTCTGTTGAAGACTTAAAACATGATGAGCTACTGTTTTGTAGTGTGCACTAGGTTTAAAGGAATAGTTCACCCAAAAATGAAAATTCTGTCATCATTTACTGGCCCTCAAGTTGTTCTATGAATTTTTTATCTCTAAAACACAAAACATATTTTGAGGAATGTTGGTCCAGTTGATGGACCCCATTGACTTCCGTAGTATGGGGATAAAAAAACAACATGGGGTCCATCAACGGTTTGGTTTCTGACCTTCTTCAAAATATCTTCTGTTTTCAGCAGAAGAAAGAAACTTATACAGGTTTGGAACTTGAGAGTGAGTAAATTATGACAGAATTTCATTTTTGGGTGAACGATCCCTTTAAGAATTACCCTTTGTTATGTGTCTTTCACAACCCCAAGAATCCAAAGGATGTGATTCATTGAGAAAAGACGGTTTTGAAACAGTTATTGTATTATAAGGATTAACCTCTGACACTACTCTTGTGCAGATCAGATGTTTAAAGCTAGCCATTTAAAGGAAATTCCATCATATTTTAGGAAAGATCTTCAGATCCTGGTATATGGTTGTTACGTTCCACGTGTATTTGTGTGTGTGTCTCTGTTCTGTCTCCATTCATTACTTTCAGGTGGTGACCGAGCATTGGCTGTTTGCGGGCACGTGACGTCATTGTGGGGGCGTCATCATCTGTTCGACCAATCCATTGCTGTGCCATGAGTTTAAAAGGTCCATCCACAACTAGGAAGACAGATCCTCGCCAGATCTCACCCAACTTGCGTGTTCTGAGCACATTGTCGAAACCACTACCACGATTCACGCTTATTGTCTTTATTGTTGTCGATTTGAGTAAATGCTTTTGCCTGACCTGAGTTTTAGTAAGACACTAAAAGATGCCTAGCCGATCCGCTTACATCTGGAGCATTGAGTTCTCTGTTGCGAAATCATATGACGGGAGGTAGGAATCATTGTTGTGTTAGGTATGCGTGGAGTGTTCGCCATTCTTGTATTTCTGTTTTTATTTAGTGTAGTTTAATAAAGGCGGCGTATTCCGCTGAAGAACTCGGTTTTGTTTCTATTTTTCTTTTGTGGCAGTTAGTTTAACGGGTACACTTAAAATGAGATATCAGTTATGTTTTGCTTATTTCAATAATTTGGCGACACTCTTGTCTGTCTTTGTTTTCTCGTGTATTATTTTTCTTTCTGAACAATCTTGTTATTTAATTTAGGTGAACATGTTTAAAGCTTTTCATTCCAAGAGAATAAACGTTTTCTCTTAACGTTTAATTGAAGTTTCTTGGTGGTTCTTCCTGCATCCACACACAGCAACAGTGTCTCACATAAATGTTATGTAATCATCCCCTTATACATCTTTAAACGCGTAACAATGGTACTTTGGAGAGATAAGGGAGAGAGAAAATAAGACAGAATGAGAATGTGTTAATCCTAAAAAATAAAAATAAAAATCTAATGGTTTGAGTATCAGGGGTGATTGAGGATGTTAAATGTAACATTACTTACATTGTTTTACATGACAGAGAAAAGGTACACAATAATAATAAAGTCACGTTTGGTTTTGTTTTCACTTCATGTTTCATGTTTTTTATTTTGTAATTTGGCTTAAGGTGTGTTTGACGTTAGGGGAAAAACAGAAAGGAGACTGTCTAAACATTTAGGGAGTTAATAAGTTAGCTAAAGTTCAGGAGCAGGGCCACGCCTCAACCAATCAGCTTGTTCCCCGTCTGTATATTTATACTGAACCAACCTTCACAACACCGTTTGTCTCAGTTTCTCGATGGTCTCAGTATCTCGACGGACTCTATTACCATGGATCGCGAGCTGCAGATAAACCCCTCCGACTCAAATGACGATTTATTTGGAAGATCTTCACAACAATCCGCAAGTAGACAAACTTCACACTGGCTGTATTCTGGCGTTCAAATTCCTCAGTCCCGCGAGCAATCACACCATAGTTCGCAACCCCGAATCGATCACAAGATCACTCCCCTCCGCACACGAGAAGTATTATCCACGATCGCCACAGCCATCACAAGCACGGAAGACGGCGCGATCGCTCTCCTCTTTAACAGCGTCTCCCACATTCATCCAACCGCACTCCTCTTCAGCACGATCACAGCAAATCTCCCAGAACAGAGACTAACATTATGAATTGGACCGTGACTCGCCTTCAGCGAGCTCTTAAGGATAAAGGCATCAATTTCAGCCGCTCTGACAATAAATCAAGATTATTCCACTAACACTTCAGTAACAGATTAAAGCCTTCAGCGCTTCCGGCATTCGCATGCAATTCTCCCATCGTCACTCGTGACGTCACTACACAGCCTCCGCGGCCGCAACCAGCAGCATCCGCGCCACCTAGTGGAGAACAAGCAATATTTCAATCATCGGCTCCTTCTACCCCAGATTTATCTCATTTTATCACATCCTTCTTCGCATCCTTATGCCCACAAACAGCTCCAAATGCTCATGGACATTCATCTTTTCATCCCACCATCCATTCATCTACCCTTCCTTCTGCCATGAACAGCAGCACTGCTCCCGTTATTTCTGGTTCCTCTCTATCAACCAACCCAAATCAAGTCCCTTATGCAGTAAACCCAGGGATTCTACCTTCCAATGGACCTTTTCAACCTCCTCATATTTCTCCTTTTTTCCAACTAATCTATCCTTTTTTCCAACTAATCTATCCTTTTTTCCCCTCCCTCCCTCCCCTACCCCAACCCCTCCCCTTCCCAACAACCTTTCATACTGCCAATCAACTCCAACCCATATACCCTGGCCACAGCAGCACCACCTCCTCGCCCAGCTTCATCAATTCATCGGCCCTCCCCCATCTCTTCAGCCTTGCGTCTTCAAATTATCTCTGGTAACTACACCAATCTAGCCCAGCTCCTTCAGCCATCCCTCATAAATTCCAGCCAGCCCAGAGAGGTGCAAACCAGTTAAGGCCTAATGCAACTCAGCCACACAACAATTCCCGTTCAAAAGACCTTACTCCTACTGAATTTGCTTTAGCCTTCTCAATTCACAGGAGCATAATTTGCTCTGTCTATCCTGATCGAAGGGCCGGGTTAGATGATTACCTATCAATCATTTTAGATATGGCCGTACGTTTTGGAGGAACAGGCTTCTATAACTACCATGTTCTTTTTGCCACCCAAAGTGGCAGGTCGGTTACAGCAGTTTAACCAAGGGACATACTGGGGCACTCTTGACGCGGAACTTTACTGTTGCATCTTTGCAACCCGTACTTCTCTCTCCTGCGAACTATGCGGAGCACTGTCACATCCTGAGGCTGCCCGATCTTCACACCACTTCACTCTCAACCCTCCTCCTCACGCAAAACATCAGTATTCAAAAGATTATCTACAGCAGCCCCACCTCCTCCCATAATTCCCAAACCCCTCGACATACGCCCCACAGTCAACGTACCTATCCCCAAAATCATCGACAAAAGAGGACAACCGATCCTCCACCAAGGAGGTAGAATGGTATGCAACAACTTCAACCATCTCGGCTGCTCACTTTCCAACTGCAGACTTATAGACACCTGCTCCTTCTGTGGAGGTGCTCACACTAGGAACTCCTGCCCCCACAACCCAACTGCTTTACCCAACTGACTATTAAAGTATCTCAGCACACCAGTTAAGGTAAAAGCCTTGGCCACAGCCTTACAAGACCACCCTGACAGACAGATAGTTGATTTCCTTATCAATGGATTAAAAAATGGTTTCCATCCAGGTATAGAGAAAATCCAGACACTTCTCATCTCTCCCATAATCTCCAGTCTGCTCTCACCGAACCAGATACCGTTGATGCATTAATTGCCAAAGAAGTCCAAGAAGGATTCATGATAGACCCATTAAAGGACCTCCGTTTTCTCCCTTTCGCATCAGTCCCATTGGCATCGCCACCAGGAAATACTCTGGAAAAAAGATATTAATCATCGACCTGTCTTTCCCCACGGCCAGGGGCGGAGTGGCAATCGGGAGAGTCGGGAGTTTCCCCGGTGGGCCGGTAGTGTTTCGAGGCCCGCGAGGGCCGGTCTGATAATAGTTATACCATGTTAAGTGTTATAGCCATGCGCACTTGAGGCCCAAGCAAGGGAAAAAAAACCCGTTTTTTTACATTTCCGATAACGGAGCGTATTTGCACTAAGTGCCTGTCTTTTTACCAAAAAGACACTAGTCATGAAATAGCTACAGTGGCGTGGGTGGTAGGGTGTGTAGTGCTTGAAAGCAGCTTTTGACGCAATCGACCCGAGTTCGAATCCGCCTTTTGCCGAACTCTCTCTTCCCCCTTTTCCAACACATATGAGATGTAAACTGTACCGCCTATACCATAAAGGTCTCTAGCGTAATATTTTGACAACGAACTAAAATCGAAACCATGATATGGCTTTGTGCCTTTATAAAACAGCACAAGACTTAGCTATATAGGCATTCTGTTTGTGCTGCGTGATTGAAAGAAAAGTGCGCTCTTTGCTCACGCGATCAGCATGGTGATCTGGTGTTTTCTCCTAAATAAAAGCTCAAGGGTTTTTTTCTTGCAAGTGAAGAAATTAGGACAAAAGTATTTTAATTTTCTTATACTATAGTGTAATGTAGGCTAAAATATACTTTGGAAATATTCATTTTCATTTATACAGTACATGTATAGGCTATATGGATTTTACGTCATAGGAATAATTATATAAATCATTATTACATTATTATAATAATTGTTTGGCATCCTAAAACACCATTGATAATGTAATGTAGACTGAGACTCTCATAACTAAAAAGATGCTTTAATGTCCAGGTACAAATCAATGCTTTTTCTTTGTTCAATGAGCAGTTCATGGGTTGAAGCTCTTAATTTTGATCTCTCAAAGAGCACCAGATTGATGGATTTAACCTTAAAATCTACAAAAAAAATTTGCGGGAGAGCATGCCCCCTAACCCCCCTATGGCACAGAGGTCCACCCAACATAGTTTTACAAAATCCTATGTGAAAGAACAACCATTTATGAACTTTAATCCAGCATAGTACAACAAAGTTCCTTTTAAGTCATTAAAACTGTAAATGCCATATTAAAATGTCCTTGGACATAATATACATTTGGCCTGCCTGCCTAAGAGGGGACCTTGTGCCCAGGGGCCTCTGAACTCTTAATCCGGCCCTGCCGGCGACGAGGGCCGGTGGTCTACGAAATTTCCCGGTAGATTTTTTGGTCCCACTCCGCCCCTGCCCACGGCACACACATTCCTAGCATTAACAGCATCATTCCAGCCCCAGACTTCTCCATGCAATACGCATCCATCAATCAAGCCATCGCTCTTATCTGTAAGGCAGGCCATGGAGCATGGCTCTCAAAAGCAGACATCACCAGCGCTTTCAAAGTCATGCCCATTCGTCCAGAAATGGGTATGACAGAAAGAAACGCCAATTCTGGCATTTCTTTGGAACATTATGGAAAGGAGCTTATTATTTTGTAGTTCGCCTTACTTAAGCAGCCCCAAGATATTCGGAAGCCTTATGTTAGATTCTCATCAATAACCACAAGCTTCCCTATGTCCTCCACCTTCTTGACGACTTCCTCATTGTCCTGCATCTGCGCCTCCACACTCTGGATTTTCTACCCTCGTTAAAGTCTTTTCCGAATTAGCCGTTCCCCTTTCAAAAGAAAAGACTTTAGGGCCATGATCTTCCATCGAGTTCTAGGCATCACCCTCCCGAAAAAAATACAACGCATTTCACTGCTCCTATCGAACTATCTTCTAGCAGATAGGTGCACAAAGCAACAGCTGTTAGCCCTCCTTGGTCACCTTAACTACGCCATTAGAGTAATTCCCTAAGGGAAATCTTTCCTTTCCAACCTATCAAAAGCAGCAACAATCCCCTCTCTCCATGACAAAGTCATTTTGGACGAAGCCTGTAAAATGGAAATGCGCCTCTGGCAGCAAATTCTGTCTTCAGGGAACGGCATATCCTTCTTCTATAATGACTATGTCTCACAGCCAGAAGACATTCAGCTGTACACAGATGCAGCACCTTCCACTGGATTCGGTGGCTACTACAGCGGCCGTTGGTTCGCTTACGAATGGCCGCCCGAATTTAACGGTCTCATTCAGCAGTCAGACGTTCCCTCATCCGCATTTTACGAAATGTATCCCGTCATCATAGCAGCCATCCTTTGGGGGCACGAATGGTCCAGACATTCCATACTCATCCACTCAGATAACTCAGCAGTAGTCCAAATCATATATAAAAGCAGATCTCACTCCCCAGCTATCATGCAATTTGTTCGCAGACTAACACTAATATCTGCTCAACACCAGTTTCTCATTCAAGCAGCTCACATTCCGGGCCACCACAATAGCATAGCTGACTCTTTTGTCTCGTTTTTCTTTTCAAAAGTTCAGAATCTTGGCTCCAGAGTCAGACATCCATCCCACACCAGTTCCACCGTTTTCAGCCACCATCCTCAACTAAATCCACAACTGGAAGACCTTTCATATGCTTCACGAGAAGCTATCCTCAACGGCCTCGCCCAGAGTACCCTCTCTGCTTACCTGACCGGTTGGAACTGTTTTAAGGCTTACCACTCCTTCTACCAACTCCCCTTTCCTATAATGAATGTTTGGTCCATCTGCAACTTCATCATTCATGCCCATTCCAATCTAAAAATCAGAGCGTCCTCCATCCAGACTTACCTATCCGGAGTCAACTTTATCCTCAAACTCGCCACTGGCGACCAATGCCAATCTATTTCTCATGTATCTACATTTCTCACGTATCTACAGTATGCTCATTAAAGGTCTACGAAAACAAGAACCAGTAGTCATCGTTAAATGCTTACCATTAACCTCTGACCTTCTGAGCCGATGCATCCACACATTACGCTCTGGGTATTTGAGCCCTTCAATCAACCAAACATTAGAATGTTTCTTCTCGCATTCTTCGGCCCCATCAACTTCAACTTTCAATCCAATATTTCATTATTATATTTCAGAGAAGTAAAACTGAACCAATTTGAAGAGTAATTTCCAATTTACATTTTTCGCCTCAACTCCTTCCTCAGTCCTTATGAGCCACTTTCAGAATATGTTCTTTCAAGAAAGGCCAACCATTCATCTCCTCAAGAACTCTTTCTCACAGAAAATGGAAAAATGGCCACAAGATTTTGGTTTAACAAACACTTCCAAAATATTCTCAGGACCTCCGGCATATCTCCCGAACACTACTCTATCCATTCCTTCCGGATTGGAGCAGCCACAACGGCCGCCAGCATAGCCATTTCAGACGAGACAATCAGAGTCCTAGGTCGCTGGTCATCAGAAGCATACCGTTCATACATCCGTAATAATCTTGACGATCTTCATCAAGCTCAAGCCCACATCAGCTCATTCCAACCTTTGGAGGTCTTCAACTAACCCAGCTTACTACCTACCGAGACAAAGCCCCCACAGAGTCTCTCTGAACAAGACTCCCCGATCAGCCAGACCGTAGAACCATAACATCCTTCCCTTCTTATCCCTTTCAAACCCTCCTCGTTATAATAAAGTTTAATATCCGCATGGTTGTGGCGTGGTCTTGCTAGTGAATTGGGGTTAATAAATTAGCTAAAGTTTGGGAGCAGGGCCACGCCTCAACCAATAAGCTTGTTCCCTTGTCTGTATATTAATACTGAAACAATCTTTACAACACTGTTTGTCTCAGTTTCTCGATCCCACCCATTCCTTCCCTTCTAACTCATCCATCCATTCATCCCACCCCTCCCCCTCTCCCCTTCTCAAATCTCTTACATCCCCTATTTACTTCCACAGGCTATGCAGGGGGGTCTTCAAGTAACCCAGCTTACTACCTACCGAGATGAAGCCCCCACTCTGAGTCTCTCTGAACAAGACTCCCTGATCAGCCAGACCATAGAACCATAACATCCTTCCCTTCTTATCCCTTTCAACCCATCCTCATTCTAATAAAGTTTAAAATCCACATGGTTTTGGCGTGGTCCTTGCTAGTGAATAATAATTTATTAATAAACTAGAGTTTTCTGCAAAGATGAAGTTTATGCTGACTCGCCATCTCCACAGTATAGTGGATGCGCCTTTAGAGAGAAATGCACATTAAGTTAAACATGCCATGCAGTAAGCGCTGTACTAATTTAACTTCCCCATGCTGCGTGAACATTTGGATATGTGCCTATTAATAGCGCACATTTATCTAGGTTAACCTTAACGTTAGAGCATTGTTACTACTTGCATGTTTGAGGTCAATGATTGATTGCTGAACGTTTGGATTTCCTGCCCAACATACTGATGTAATTACCACATGGACCAGCTGTGTTAATGATCTGTCAGTCAGGGACTGCATGACTATGCCACTTCCTGTGGAGTTTTTTTTTTTTTTTGTGACCAACAGAGTAATTCAAAGTAGGGGTCAGCCCTAGAGAATTTCTGATGCGGAACATAAAAGAAGATATTTTGAAGAATGTTGTTGGCAACCAAACAGTTGTGGGGCCCCTTGACATTTCTCAAAATATATTGTATGTCCCACTGAAGAAAATCATAGTCTCTCTAGAGTTTAGACTATGACGATTTAGCGTATAGCTACAACTGCACACAAAATCAAGTCAGAGGAGATGACAGACGAAACAAAGACCCAAAAACTACACGCACGCAAAAAAGATTCTGTAAAAAAGACAGAAGTGCCAATCAACATGTTATATGCTTTTGCACAGCTATGGTTACAAACTCTCTCTCAATTTAAATGAGAACGCACAAAAATATGAATTTGACTAATAGCATGGTTTTTCCCAAATATTTTTTCTATAAATACTCTTATTTGGATGACCACCTGGTTATTGCTCTGTTGCAGGTATATAGAAGTGGCCAAAAGTGATGTCTGGAGTCTGGATTTGTTTTAATGACCCTAAAAGTTTGATGATTTTGAAATATTTTAAATATGAGAAAGGAACACAACACTAAACTTGGTTAAGATGTTTATTTGACAAAAATATTTGACATAAAAAGACAAGCTACAAGTTTTATTTTACTATGCAAAAAATGCATTGAAAAAAACTAAAAGCTCACAGGAAAAATAATATTTAATTGATTCTCTCGTTTTTGCATGTGTTCATAATGTAGACATTTCTGTATTTTAAATGATGTCGGCACAATTTGGCATGTTTCTGTAACATGTATATTGCGTTTTTTGGTTCTGTCATTTTTGCCTGTGTGCCCTATCATTTGACCCAGTTTTCCAGTGTGTCTGATTGTTGTATTCAGTTCAGCTGTTGTCTAATTAATTATTTCCTCATTTAGTCTAGTATTTATACTTTTTGTGTTCCCGCTGTCTTTGTCATGTCTACGTCAATGTGAAGGTGTTGTGTGATTTGTTTTGTTCCTGACTGTTTCCTGATTTATTCGTCTTCATGCGCTACATATATACAACAACCTGCAGTTTCATTGCATTATCACAAATAAAACAGTTGAGTCCAAGCACAACTACGCAATATGCTTAAAAAATATTTGGTTTCACTTTATTTTGATGGTCCCTTTAACACATTCTATTGACTATAAGTAATGTTGCACCTGCATGTCGACATTAAAGTGTTAGTAGAGTATTAGTAGACTGGTAGGGTAAGAGTTAAAATAAGTTGACATGTACTGTAGTTGTAAATTTTATTATAGCCAGTAGAATGTGTTAAAGGGACCATCAAAATAAAGTGTTAGCAGATGATAAACAGAAAGTCAGCTAATACTCTAATGAGAGTTGACATGTAGTTGCAAAGTTACTTAGTCAACAGAATGTTCAAAAGGGACCATCAAAATAAACTGTTACCAATTTTTTTATAATATTGTAATTTTTCTATAGGCTGGACTTTTGGCCACTGCTGTAAGCGGAAACGATTTTGCAGGACAATGCGGACAACTTGGGAGAGATTATTAGAATAATAATTTATTATTATAAGACTATGTAAAAAAAATATTTTTGTTCGATGTAAAGCCAATTTGCAGTTCTACCAGCTTAGAAACTGGTGTGCATCTTAGGACAAAACAATGGCACTGACATATTTTAAAGGGGACCTATTATGCCCCTCTTTACAAGATGTAATATAAGTCTCAGGTGTCCCCAGAATGTGTCCAGAAATTTCAGCTCAAAATACCCCACAGATAATTTATTATACCATGTTGTAAATGCCCATTTTGAGTGGAAGGAAAAACATGCTGGGTTATCTTTAGGGTTAGCGTGCATGTCTCTTTAAATGCAAATCTATCCAAAAGTGGGCGGAGCCTTTACAGCTCGTGCCTCAGATACTCTGGTATAAACTAAATCATCTGTTGGGTTTTGATTATCATCTCTATCGCTGGCACACTCACTTGACATTGCAGTTCTTCGTCATCATGAAAGTTTATTATCCGCATGCGTTTTAAAGCCATGCCAGTCTAAACTTCTGATCTTCATCAGTTGTGATGGGCACAGGATTGGTTTTATCATTCACAAGAGAACTTCTTATGCACTCACTTTACATTAGGGTGCATCACGATATGGCTCTTATCACGATATGGCAACACACTTCACTCTATGAAATGATTTCTAAACGTTCCTTGGCAAATGTGTAACGCAAGAGCAGCTGGAAGTCTCTCAATCCCATTTCGGGTAATTTAAAGAGAAATCATTTAACTTTCCATTTAAATGATTATCAAAGCTCCCGTTTGGAGGACCGCAGCTGTCTCATCCTCAAACTCCCACAATCTTATTTTATTGAACACAGATGCTGATCTGACCTTTAGCTGTATTTCGTGTGACTCATGGTTTGAAAATGGTCATACAGAGACTCTATGGTAAATGATGGCCTCAATTCTAATTCTCTCTTAAGCATCTGTGAAAGTCTGTTCCTTTACAAAATTTACTGCATATGGATCAAAACATGTGTTGTGTCTGAGACATGTTCCAGTCTGGTGTTTTAGGAGACTCAAGGGACAATAGAGACGGACAATAGAGACATCATGTCTTGTTGGGATGGTAATTGAGTGCAGATCAACTCTTGCGGCGCACGACTGACAAAGATCATTATACTGATCAAAATTCACTCATTATTTATGTATGACCGAATGTCTTGTGTGGAATAGAAAAGGAGAAGTTTTGAAAAATGTCCCAGCTGCTCTTTTTTTAAGAGGAGACACACCAAAGTACTACAAAAGGGTTTTATAAAAATATTTCTCTGGTGACATTTGATAGTGCGAGAAATGGTTTGAAGTCGTTATTCACTGAAAATCTTCGGAAAATGTGTACACTTTTACGGTTCTTTTATAATACTTTTTCCCCCCTTTTTGGAGCATGACAACCATTAGTCAATGTGTGCTTGTGTTGGAGAGAACCATCTTGGACATCGGATGTTAAGTGCATTGAGAATTGTCATTTTTGATAAACTTTTCTTTTAGAATGACAAAAATAGGCGAGGAGACATACACGCTGTTCAAAGCATTTGAGAAATGGCCGTTCTTGGCAATGAATAATGACATGAGTATGATGGGGTAAGGTATTATCCAGACTGTGTGTAATGGTGACACATTCCAGCATACTTGGTGTCATCGGCTGATGGAAACCAGTGAGAATGAACCAGTGTTTAAGCCATCATTGAGCAAGAGACTATGAAATGCAACAGGGGCTTTGCCAGACACATTAATACAGCCGTGCTGAGAGAGAGACTCTATTAGGAAGTCATCAAATGGCCACATATTTGAAATGCCATAAATATTGAGCAAACAGCACACGTTTTATTCATTCATAAATGTCATTGCTGGTTAGTGCTGGGATATTTAGGACTGCGCTAATTTATAGATTTTAAATGTGTCACAGAGATTGTGAGACGGACTTTATATTATGAGTAAAAATACAATAAATGACTCAAGCGATATTCTCCATAATGATTCTGGTAAGAACACCCGTGAAATCAGACCAAAGTAAACTGAAAACAGGAAACAGTTTCGTCTCCCAGCACACAAGTAGGTTACGATGTGCCGATGCAGCATTAGCGGAAAGCTCTCCAGAACAGCAATGGAAAATCATACCAGCAGGATTTATTCTTCTCATCCCTCCTGCAAAAGTCTTCAGTTTGTGACAGGCCATATTTAGATAACAGTTCAGCTCTGTCAGTCTCGGAGAGACACAGTGGTCCCTGAAGAAACTGGTCAGGACGTAAGAGAGGCAGGGGAAGGAATTGTGCGTCTGCTGTCTGCCTGGAGCAATTTATTTTCACGCCGCTTTTTCTTCTCACCAACATTGCAGAGGTTTGGAAGTTCTTCATTAGCCGCCAAACGCATACGTCATTGTAATAACAGCGCGCAGGGGTGTATTTGAACAGCCCGGCCATTCATCAACCCCATCCGCTCCGCTACTGCGTATAGGTTCCACATCGACCTCCAGGACCGTTCAGCCAGACTTGTTTCATTTTCCCACTTGATATGGCAACTCAAAGCCACGGATAGCTTAGCGTTTGCCCAGACTCATTAAACAGAGATGGTTTGACATCATCAAGCGACAGGGCCTCTGGTTTTCTTTTTCCACTGGTGATCTCTCTATATCCCCACGTGCCAATCACAGCCGCAGAGAGCAACCGTGTGTTGCCGGGATCCAACTGTTTTTGATTGAACTAACTGACTGAGGAAGTGTGTGGTGGATGAATTCTGTCTTTAAATATTTTCATAAGAGAAACAGAACTTACACTCCTAAAAATAAAGGTTATAAAAAGTTTTTTTGTTGTTGTTGTTGCAGGGATTCCCTAAAGAGACATTCTGGGTTCCCCAAAGAACCATTTTTTTTCTTAGATTACAGTATACCAATCAGTATAATAATCTAAAGAACTTTCTTCCACTATAAACATTCTTTTGATTTTAAAGGTTCTTTACAAGTCCATATAAAGCACATTTATTTTTACGAGTGTATAGGGCCACACTTAGCTGACTTCAGTTAACTATTGACTTTGTCATGGAATGTAATACGGTAATATAATAAATTCAACCATTTTTTCCCTATGTTAAAATACGTTCTCATTTTCCAGCTTAAAGGGATAGTTCGGACGTTTTACCTTTCACTGTGAAGATCTAAACATATTTAGATATACAGGAAATCGCAATGGAAGACGATTTCGGAAAGAAATTAGAAAAAAAAAGAGAGATTTTACGTCCGAAATCTCTGTGTAAACAATGAGTGACGTACACGCGCGAGAGATCACTTCCGGGGCTTTCCGCCCGCGCCATCAGAGTACTTGGACGTGACTGTTCGTAAATACTGTTCGTTTTCTCACACAAACCGCTCGTTTCGTGTCTTAGGCCATCAATGTGTACTTACATTTACGAGTCATTAAATCATGTTTAATTTGGACTTCTCTGTGCATGCTCTTTGAGGTGGTGACCATAGACCTGCATTATATGACTGACAGACAAGAACGGTTTGACCTAAAAATATCAAAATTGAAAATACTGCGGAAACAAAGACACCTACATCTTGGATGCCCTTGAGGTAAGCTAAAACATATCAAAAATTAATTTCAAAGTGAACTATCCCTTTAATGTACTGATACAACTAAGAAAGCCTTTTGGTGGAATTGTTGAAGAGCGTGAACACTGTTGCTTTCTAAACCTCTCTCTGTTTGATTGAGAGGCCTGATTTGTCAACTTCTGACTCAAAGTTGAAGTTTGCGGCAGTTCTAGCTGTTTGTCCAAACAAGGAAGATGTGTGGGAAACCGTGAACAAAAGGTTTGGCTGGTTAACATTGTCAAGTGAGCCCCTTCTCCAAAAGGAAGATTTCGAAGCCGTGCCATAGAAGAACAATTTTGGGTTCCTCAAAGAACCTGGAACATGTTCCGTGAAACAACCTTAGTTGTTGTTAATCTTAGTGTGAAAAATATTTGAATCTAAAGAACCTTAAAGACCCTTTTTTCCAATTGAAAGGTTCCATGGATGTTAAATGTTCTTCAAGGAACAATTGATGCCGATAAATAACTTTTCCATAAACCAAAAAACATCTTTCTACACTCTTAGAAATAAAGGTTCAATGGGGTTCTATATAGTTTTAAAGAATCCTTTATGCCAAAAAGGTTCTAAATCTATACGAACTGTCTTAAGTAATGGCATATTACTTTCATGTTTAATGGGTTATCTCATTTTTTTTTTTAATGAATTAAAACAATATTAATTAAAACTGAATCCGAATAAAAATTATCACATGAACCCCTAAAAGGTTCTATATAGAACCTTTTGTTCTAAGAATGTACGACAGTCATTTAAAAGTATTTGAGCATTATGACAAATTAAAGCTTTGCAAGCAACAAATAGATCCAATTGATTTAATTATAGTATAGGCCAGTAAACATCTTAAAAACATTGGGTGGACCGCTGCTTTCGACATCCCAGCTCGAGGCTTGAGACTGCATGATTCTGTGGTGCCTTCAGCCAGTCGGCATGTCAGGACATCATTTTCCAGAGTGATTAGTCATATTGAGATGAAAAGGAATAATAATGAATAGCGTTCTTTGGGTATTATTAACCTCCTGGTTTTGGAAACAAACATCGGTGCCCTCAAACCAAAATAATTAAACTTCAGCAAATGATAAACTATCATTCAAAAGTTTGGGGTCGGTAAGATTTCTGTAAAACATTAAAGGGGCAATAATAAAGATTTTCATGTATTAATTGCTATTATATTGGTGGTGTGTGAACAGCTTGTAACTAAACTTGAAAAAAAAACAAGACCTTCTCAGACTTCTTAGGTTGTCTATGAAAGCCTAGACTGATTTTTATGTGAAGGTCGTTTTTGCTGGGAAAATCCAAAGGATGTGACGTTTTCGCGCACTCTCGAGAGCCTCTCTTCCAATCTCTGACACATGAAATGACGCTTATAAAATGTTCAGGATAATGCCGAAAGAGCTATTCTGCACTGTAATGTCAATGTGCCATGCAAAGAAAAGGGATTCATTCAAACTACAGTCAGATCTGTATAGTCCATAGTCACAAATATACTTTATAATCAAACTATCATCTGTCGACATGATGCCTTGAATCAGAGCTGGTGCAAACACATCCACATCACTTTCTCATCACTGTCATTTTTGTTGTTGTGTTTACTTTGTTATTGAGAAAAAAGCATGCTGCACATATTTACATATTTATCTAAATTTCGCTCTCAGCAGCGTTGATGACGTTGGGATTTTTATTAACAGCATATCGCTGCAAAGGTATTTCCAACTTATTTTTACCACTAAGGGAAGAATAAAGAAGAACTTCGCCATGAGTTTATTAAGGCATTGTGAGTGTGAACACAAGCAAGAAGTTGCTGGCTGCAGTTCACTCATTGGCCACTAGTGTCGCTAACAACAAGGGTTTCTGAATTCTACTTATAGCCATCTGCTACATCTCTTTTTATTCTCAGTTAAAACTAATTTTACTGCTTATTATTTTTGTGGAAACCATGATATATTTTTTTCTGGATTCTTTGATGAATAGATTGAACAGCATTTTTTTGTACTTTTGTAACATTATACGTGTATTTACTGTCACTTTTAATAAATTCAATGCTGAATAAAAGTATTGATTTCTTTTCTCTTAAAAAAAAAAAAAAAAAATCTTACAGACCCCAAATTGTTGAACGGTAGTGTTACACCATTTGTGCCATGGACATGAATGATACATAAAAGTGTGCTGCTTGCTGAACAGAGGTATTTTCTTTATATTTTCTTTATATTTTTATGTTGAAATCCTTTGTTATTTTTTTTTTCTATTTACTTTTCTATTGGAATCAGACAGTGAAATGAGCAAAAAAAAAAAAAAAAAAAATCCACTGACTACCTTTATGGGCGAGACCCAAACAGGGATCAAATATCATTAAGACTTGGAGATGGACTCTTTTGACATGGAGCTAGAAATACCCAGAAATAATAATTGTCAGTGTGTACACAACCACCATACAATGGTAAAAATCCACCCACCCATTCCTTTTTTATATTCCCCATGAAACAGTGTCTCAAAATGAGTTGTTTGCGTTTTCTACACATTATGACATCACAATGTAACAGGCCCCGCCCATGGGAATCTGCCCTATCAGCTTAGCTCCTCCCCTGAGTCAGCTGTACACAGTCTGCCATGTTTATCATCTTTAAAGCATCTCTCGGATGATAAAAACGCAGGGTTCAAGTTAAAAGAAGTAAACGTTTTTTTAAAACACGTCTCGACAGTCGACACCTTGCATTTAGTTTTTGTCTTGCGTTTTCAGACACAAAGATGTGCGGTGACAAAAAAAACAAGTCCATCGAGTGAGTTTACATAGAAAATAATGCGAAAGCAGCGCAGTGGAATGCAAAAACGCATTCTGTGGAAACGGCTGTTTCTCCGATCGAGCACGAGCTGTACAGGCTCCGCCCTCTTCTGGAAAGGGCAGCTCATTTGCATTTAAAGATACACACAAAAACAGCATTTTGGGCATGGCATAATAAATTATATGTTTGAGCTGAAACTTCACAGACCCATTCTAGGGACACCAAAGACTTATAGTACTTGTTAAAAGGGACATAATAGGTCACCTTTAAAAGACTGTCGCTGTTACGAATGTCCAGGGGAAGGGGCAGCCTAACGAAAAGCCCTAGACTCAATACTGAAATTTAAAGAAGATCAGATGAGCTAGATCAGGGGTGTCCAAACTCGGTCCTGGAGGGCCACTGTCCTGCAGAGTTTAGCTCCAACCCCAATTAAACGCACCTGAAACAGCTAATCAATATCTTGATTAGCTGTTGAAGGTCATTAGGCATGCTAAAAACTTACAAGCAGGCGTGTTGAGGCAAGTTGGAACTAAACTCTGCAGGACAGTGGCCCTCCAGGACCGAGTTTGGACACCCCTGAGCTAGATTATTAAGAGTCTTGTAGGTAAGGAACAAGATTTAGAAATTAGTTCGATATTTTACTGGAAGCCAAAGTGCTCTATGTGAGGGGTTCTGGTAATAAATTCTGGACCAGCTGAGGTTTATTTAAAAAGTTAGAAGGAAGACCAAAGAGATGAGAATTGCAATAATCAAAGTGCAATAATCTATATCCTATAGCACAACCTAGTGACCACCTAACAACATCTTGGTGGTGTAATTATTATTTAACTGATTCTCTAAATGGCGCAGCTTGCACAGACACCACTCACTGTATCTCTCTTTAAAGATATTTTGAATGATACACTAATATTGTATAGCACTGATATTTTAGTATCATTGAGAGGCTATTATTAGATACTGCTAAAGAAACTTGAATCCGTTTTTATTTTTTGTAGTTGTAATTTTTAAGTTATTTTGTTGTGTGTTTGTCATTTTTATTAGTTTTTAAATATGTCTATTTTTATTTCAGTTTTTGTTTTAGTTATTTTGGTAACACATTATAATAAGGTTCATTAGTTGCCATTGGTTGACAACCTTAGTTAACATGAACTAAGAATTATCAATACTTCTACAGCATGTATTAATCCTAGTTAATATTAATTTCAACATTTACTAATACATTGTTAAAATCAAAGGTTGTGTCTGTTAACATTAGTTAATGCACTGTGAGCTAACATGAACAAACAATGAACAGCTGGATTTTTATTTACTAACATTAACAAAGATTAATACTGTAACAAATATATTGCTCATTGTTAGTTCATGTTAGCTTATACATTAACTAATGTTAACAAATTAACCTTATTGTAAAGTGTTACCGATATTTTAGTCCATCAAGTTAAACTAAATAAAAATAAGAAATGTAGCTTGGCAGCTAGCTGAAATAATTTTTTTTTTTTTTAGTCACTAAAATGTTTTCTTTTTTATGGTTTTAGTTAACTATAATAACCCTGAATCAGAACAGGATTTAAAATGTAATGACATACAATACACTTCTCTCTTCCACCTGCACAACGTGTGTTTAGGGTCATAAACATGCCATCGTGTGAGCAGAAAGACAGAAGGAGGAATAAGATATCATGTCTCATGCACACCTGGGGCGAGATCTGGGCCTGTATAACACTTCTAAGAAATGTTTTGAAGAATAGTCTTAAAGTTGACTGTATGTTTAAAATATCTTCTTATTAAACTGTCTGGACACTGACAAAGTTCTCAATGCTTCGGTTTGAAGGTAGGGACCCTCATTATGCTACCGTGTTAGTGTGGGGCTATTTTGAGCCTTGTTAGTGGTATTAACAAGCGATTTTTATTTGTCATTACACTATGCCCAATATACTAGCGTTATACTAGCTTTATAGGCTAAACTGTTTGTAGAGATAAAACTATTTACATTCGATAATCATGAAAACAAATCTCAGATAACGGTTGACTAGGTAACAATGTGTAATTAGACCAAAGGTTCATTTTGCGCCGGAGTTCTCCTTTAAGCAGTGAAGTCACAGCAGCATGACACAATTCATTCATTATTTAAATAAGACATTACAATTATTTCAACATTTAAAAAAATACTTTTTGCATTGTGCAAAAAGATTAAAAATAAGTACATGCATTTATTTCACACAAATGATGTTTCACTAAACAAAGTTCGGGAGGAGCACGTTCAAATCAATCCAATTAACTTGTCATCAACAATCATCATGACTATCCCATCAGCATGAGAGGAAGCGTATATAAAGGCACTCAGTCGACTCACCTACATTCAGTTTTTCAGCAATCCCTCCACCACCCCGACACCTCACTCTCCACAGCCAGGAATACGGGGGGAGTACTCTGGGTTCGGGCCAAATACCGAGCCCGGAGCCCTCTCCTCGGAAAGCACGCCAAATATGCATACCATTTATTCAATCTGACTTATTTGTAAGTGGGAACTTGTGAATTTTAATTGAGTTTCAACACATTAATTAAATGGACAAATGTGATGATATTTCAGTAGTTAAGCTGATGAATCACATCATTCTAAATTGCACTCACAGATGTATATAAAGGGAAGACCAAAGTTGCAAACTGCTAAAAAAAAAATGGATGCAAAAAGAAAACCAAACATGGTCCAAAAATCTTCTTCTAGTGCAGTCAGTCCTTAAATGGAAGGACGTGATGAGAGGAAAATTCAGTTCGACTTTAACAAGCAAGGAAAACCCCGCATGGCAACAGATTGTATTGACAGTAAATGCAGCATTTCCTCGGACAAGACGTTCAGCAGAGGATTGTGAGAAAGGGTGGTACAATGTGTTGGCAACAACACGCAAGGAAATTGCAGCAAATTGCGAGCAACTGGTACATTTTATTTTAGCTTATTAAACCCTTTTATATTAAAGGATTGTCTCCATGTGGTCAGCAGCTGCGTTGTTGTCAAACAGGTGCGGGTCCTCCATGTAAATCTCTGTCTGAGATTGCCAAAATAGTAGAGGAGATACTTGGAACGGCCAATCCTTCTATTTGTGGCATTCCAGATTCCCCAGACCCTGACCTTCTCGAAGTGAAGGAGTTACAAAGATGGAAAGAAAAAAAAATTATGCATGTAATAATGTGTTTGCCTTTTTAATAAATTGACAGTAGTTACTTTAATCTATGAACACATGCTTTGTGTAAGGACAAATTTGTGCGTTGTTACTTACTGTCTACAAGTTTTGCTTACCCAAAATGTAAGTTAGCAAATCAGTCCCTTTTTGATGCTCTCCCTGAAATGCTTTGTAATGTGTGTCGGTGGTATTGTCATCATTCTCATCATGATCACTGTCATCGTCATCATCATCATCATCATCATCATTATCATCATCATCATCAAGCAGTGGGAGGTTATGAGCTTTGCAAATATTGTGCAAAATGCCACAAGTCATAATAATGCGACCAGTCAACGCTATCTCACGACCAATTCGTACGAGTGATTAAAAGGTGGCTAATTCGTACTAATTCATACGACCTCACTCGTACGAAGGGGCGGGGTCAGGGGTAGGTCATTCGTACGAATTCATACGAATTTGGTAACTCGTAAAATATGTACGAATTAGCCACTTCGTAAAATTCGTACGAATTGCCGTGAGATCGGGCTGGACCAGCACGCTCCGGTGAGTGTCGAATCTTCTTTTCAGCTGTCCAATTCCTCTCTCCACCACAGCTCTCGTTTCTTTGTGTGCTCTTCATGACGCAAACACAATAAAAGATCATAGCTAAGTCAAGAATGCACTCATTGAACAAAATTGGTATCTTGTCTACAGTTCAGTCCAGTACAGTACCTGTTATAATTGAGCTGCTGTTCTCCTTGAGGTCTTCTGGAAGGGGTTTTAAAGGGTAACCCCGAGTCACCCAGCAGATGACATCCAGGGCGAACATCATTTTGTTCGAATAACCCAGTGAGGCCACTCTGGGAAAGAACCTGAGCATCATGTGTTGACCCTGGCCAATTTGGCACAAGATCGAGGATCTTGTAATTGGTGTAGGAGGTTAAATTTAAGGGTTATAATGTTCTACGACTTTTAATAGGATTTGGGATAATATCGCGAGGTAGTACAGAAAGAGAGACGAGACGCACTCTTTAATCGGCTGTGGCCAATTCATGATGTTGCCTGAGATTGTTCAATAAAACAAGTGTTGTAATCAGCGGAGCTCCTTGTCAGTGTCCTCCCTACAGTGGTGATCACCCGATTAACAGAACGAAGCCAAGAACCCACGGAACAGCGCTGGGTAAGAACTGTAAAGCTAGAGGAAAACTCACGCGCGTTACACTGGCATCAAATACAACTTGAACATTGATGCTGTGGGATCCTTTTCGATTGATGCATGTCTTCTCATTTACAGTTGGAGCAAGGATGCGTACATGGGTGCCATCGATGGCTCCAACAACTCCAGGGAAACCCGCAATCCTCATAAAATCTGCTTGCTTTTGCCGTATAGTTTGAAGGTCCGTTGGGAAGTCAATGATCTGCCTTACTATGTCTGGTGTGGTTAGTGCAGCAACAGTGGTATTTAAGACCCTGCTAACTGTGGACTGTGATGGCCTCAAGTCACCACTGGTGCATTGCTGCATTTTTCCAGTCGCCAAGAAACGCAGAGTCATTATAACTTTCATTTCTCCAGTTAAAAGCAACACCAAGTAACTTTTCCTCTGCGGTCGCCCTACAGGTTGGAAGTGGAATTGTCCATTACCGCTGTCGTAAATAATTTAGCCTAGCGCAGCCTACTGTCGCACGCACGCTCGCTCTTTGTTTATCCAGCACCGGCTTTGGAATGAACGATGTCCACAGGACAAGGTAGAGTATGTTGCATGATTTCATGAAAGTATGATGTATTGCGACATCAGAAACGAAGAAAAACAAAATAATGACTATTGTAACGCTTGACGTAAAGCAAGTCAAATTTGTAGTTTTCTTATGTCTCATTAGAACTACAGAAACGCGACCCGATCTGGCAATCTTACATAGCGTGGTTATAGCAGATATAGGACCGCAAAGCGAATCCAGAAGTGCCTTTCACCCTGTTACGACTTAATGAACCACTGAAACGATTTTGGAAACATTATTTTAAGGTAAAAAATCTTACTTAGTGTTGCTTTAAAGCATTGTTCGTAGAGTGGGAGAAGTTATTGAATTTCTGACTAGGTCAGTAACATAAGGAATACCTTGACGATCATGCTTGTATTGATCAACTCCCTGTCATCATATAATTCCAACACATTCTTTAGTTGTTGGAAAGTGCGCGCCCTCCTCCTCTCTGCTGCCATCTTGTTACTCCCAACTGGTTAGGAGACCCCTTCAGCTCTCTTAAAGGGGAACTTGGCAACTATTTCAACGTAATAAAACCGTTTAGAAATCATTCAAATGGTTCAATAACCTGTTCTGGTAAAAATGGTGACTTTCCCCCCAGCGTTCCCAGGCGGAAAACCAACCTTGCAACATGAGGACTAACGTCCCGGTAAGTTGGAAATAGGAAGTTTCGTGAGAAGCGAGAACAAGAGAGAACGAGCGAGAAACACGAACTGCTTTATGGCAATTCGACATAATTCTATGATCCTGTGTATGATGCATCACCCACTCGGTAGACACAGCTCCACACGATAAAGTTGGCCGGCTCCGATAATAGCAAATGCACATGAGCAGCGGTAGAAAGCGGGAGGAAGGTGCCACAAGTGAGTTTTTTTACAACAGTGTTGTGAAATACACTCACCGGCCACTTTATTAGGTACCCCATGCTAGTAACGGGTTGGACCCCCTTTTGCCTTCAGAACTGCCTCAATTCTTCGTGGCATAGATTCAACAAGGTGCTGGAAGCATTCCTCAGGGAGTTTGGTCCATATTGACATGATGGCATCACACAGTTGCCGCAGATTTGTCGGCTGCACATCCATGATGCGAATCTCCCGTTCCACCACATCCCAAAGATGCTCTATTGGGTTGAGATCTCGTGACTGTGGAGGCCATTTTAGTACAGTGAACTCATTGTCATGTTCAAGAAACCAATTTGAAATGATTAGAGCTTTGTGACATGGTGGAAGTAGCCATCAGAGGATGGGTACATGGTGGCCATAAAGGGATGGACATGGTCAGAAACAATGCTCAGGTAGGCCGTGGCATTTAAACGATGCCCAATTGGCACTAAGGGGCCTAAAGTGTGCCAGGAAAACATCCCCCACACCATTACACCACCACCACCAGCCTGCACAGTGGTAACAAGGCATGATGGTTCCATGTTCTCATTCTGTTTACGCCAAATTCTGACTCTAACATCTGAATGTCTCAACAGAAATCGAGACTCATCAGACCAGGCAACATTTTTCCAGTCTTCAACTGTTCAATTTTGGTGAGCTCTTGCAAATTGTAGCCTCTTTTTCCTATTTGTAGTGGAGATGAGTGGTACCCGGTGGAGTCTTCTGCTGTTGTAGCCCATCCGCCTCAAGGTTGTGCGTGTTGTGGCTTCACAAATGCTTTGCTGCATACCTCGGTTGTAACGAGTGGTTATTTCAGTCACTGTTGCCCTTCTATCAGCTCGAACCAGTCTGGCCATTCTCCTCTGACCTCTGGCATCAACAAGGCATTTCCGCCCACAGAACTGCCGCTCACTGGATGTTTTTTCTTTTTCGGACCATTCTCTGTAAACCCTAGAGATGGTTGTGCGTGAAAATCCCAGTAGATTAGCAGTTTCTGAAATACTCAGACCAGCCCTTCTGGCACCAACAATCATGCCACGTTCAAAGTCACTCAAATCAACTTTCTTCCCCATACTGATGCTTGGTTTGAACTGCAGGAGATTGTCTTGACCATGTCTACATGCCTAAATGCACTGAGTTGCCGCCATGTGATTGGCTGCTTAGAAATTAAGTGTTAACGAGCAGTTGGACAGGTGTACCTAATAAAGTGGCCGGTGAGTGTATACGCCGCACAGCTGTAGGGGGAGCTCGATGAGAAAACATGCGACAACAAAAGTGAAAATCAGCCAAGAAATGGCAAGAGTTGCCAAGTGCCCCTTTAAATAATTTAGAACTTATTACTTAGAAACCTTTATGAATCACTCTTATTCTTAAGTCTAGGAATAAGAGTAAAATTACGCCATTCTTAGAGTTTTGACAGACTTAAGACTGCAATTTTACTCTGAGTGGCTTTATACATACGGCCCATGGAGTGTGAGGGGCTACATCTTCTATTTGACTGATAGGGTTGTTTGGCTTGCTTCGAATCTGCCCATCTATGACTAGATTTGGTGTGACAGCTGCTCGAAACAGAAGGTGTGCTGTGTGTGTAAAACATCCTAAATCTTAAAAGCTTAACAGGCTGGGTTAGGACTGCATGACGTGTACTGTACAATATAGAGGCTGCTGTGTAAACAGGGAGTCTGGGTGGGATGAAACTCAAAGAATTTTCCATACGTCTCCCTAATGTCTTTAACATGTCCTGCCAAACAACTGCTGCCATCCTGACAGAGAGACCCCCATCCCACACGAGACAGAGGCGTATTTCCCAGGCTTAAAGTGTCTTTGTTCAGACCCCAGAATGGTTGGTCATTCAAAGTGATACCGGTTTTCTGTGACCTCTTCTGTACTCAAAGTGTCTGGTGTTGAAGCATTTGTTCAGACATAAAGTTTCCCCACTTGTAGGCTTTAATACTTTGAACATGACCACGATGAAAGTAGCAGATGTCATCTGAACAAGAATTAAAGCCGAATGCAACCATATTCAATTAAATGGTCTCATTATCCATACCTATTATTGCTTTAGCCTACTTAAGAAACCAGCCAACAATTGTAATTCGTTACTGTCAGGAACAATCATGCTTTTCATGAGCATCAATCATCCATGTATGTTTGTAATTATTCAGCAATTGTATTACATTGCACTGGGTTTCCTGTTGGTTTTAATTATCTTTGCCTCTCCTCCTCCAACACACAATCACAGGACAGATGCGATGCTGCCACCTAGTGTCATGATTTCGAAACACATGGAATAGCAACCAAGGATTCATTTCAACAACTAAAAGATTAGAATTTGGGGTTACAAAGCGAATGGCAAACCATTTCCGTAGTATTGGAACTAATCGGTTTCTCTAAACAGCACAGTTTATGTGGCATCATAAATATACAACATTTAATCTGGCATCCTCTCCAGGTCAGGGTTATTATATACTGAAACTAAAACCACTTTTAAAAAAACAGATTTTTTACTTAAAATCAACAGAAATAAAATAAAACATACTTAAAAATGTAACTATTTTATTTCAGCTAGCATTTCTCCATTAAATATTTAGCTATTTTCATTAGTATATCAAATTTGCTTTATTGATATACTAAAACAACACAAACAAATCTAAAATTAAATTATTAAAAAAAAACTATATACAGATATTAAAAAACAAACTTGAAAAAAATATATATAAAAAAAAATAATAATATCTGAATTATACTCAACAACACGGCTCTAGGTTTAAAGGTTTTCTAGGTTTTACTTTCTCATTTAGATATGTCTTTTCTCCCCAGATTGTTTTAGCACGAGAGAATGATCCTGAAGGTTTGCACGGGGAGTTTTTATGAATGTACAGTGAGAATGCGAATGTAAATGCTGCAGTCTTTATCTGAGAGCCTCCGTCTCTGGTATGTTGGCAGACTTCACGTCTCCTGCACTGTCTCTCTCCTCTCCAAACACAGTCTTATCACAGAGCACAAGCTGCTTTCCATTAGACTGCTGTGATCTGATAGCATTTCATAAAACGCAAATATTTCCATCTGTCCTTGAGAACTGCAAGGATGCTGAATACAAAAATCCTTGAAATAAAGAAAAACTACAGGAGCAATTTTGCCAAAACACATGGAAGAAATCTGAAAAAGTATGAGAGTCCTCTCTGGGAATAAAGCACATAACGCCTCAACAACATGATTCTTTTATACAGATTAAAATAACATAAGACTTACTGTAAGACATACTGAGAGTTTGAATCCAGCTTAAGTGGTTTAGCTATAAATCTCCTTCAGAGGTTCTCGCACATATCTGGCATTTGTGTCTCCCTTTTTTTCTTTCTTTTTGCTTTAACAGCAATATGTTTAGTCAGCAATGATTGAAAGGAATAAATGAAATAAAACTTTACAGTCAATACATTTCAACATTAGTAAAGCTATTTGGAGTCGCTATCAGGGGTGACAGTTGTTGCACTGGATTGTTTGCCGTTATTTTTAGTCCCGTAATAAACTTAATCTTGGCCTTGTTATCCAAAGAGAATGTATAAATCCCAAGAAAAAGATAAATAAAAAGAACATTAAAGACTTTTTGTATTATGGTTATTGTTTATTGTCATCGTTTATCTTCAGTAATAACATCTTAGCCACAAATATGTAGCAGATCTTTGTTGGCTGATGAACAGAGTTGCAAAAATGATTTATGCAAGGCCTCTGAAATGCCATGCGCGCTCATCTGTGTGAATCCAGATGTGTGTTAAGTGCACTGTATATCATGGTCAAATCAAGCTCTATACTACAATAAGCTCAATTCTCGTATGGCTTATGTTTATTGAAGAGGTCAAATAATCAAGAAACTTTACTGCCGTACCATGAGAGCAGCAGGCGTAATGATATGA
Organism: Rhinichthys klamathensis goyatoka; assembly: GCF_029890125.1. Taxonomy (NCBI): domain Eukaryota; kingdom Metazoa; phylum Chordata; class Actinopteri; order Cypriniformes; family Leuciscidae; genus Rhinichthys; species Rhinichthys klamathensis. Next base: position 2,272,009 of record NW_026606660.1, read on the forward strand.
CGCAGCGCCTGAAAATAGGCCACCTTCCGTCAACATAACGGAACTATTTTCAGGCGCTGCGTCATATCATTACGCCTGCTGCACTCATGGTACGGCATTGAAGTTTCTTGATTATTACGCAGGAATGAGAGTATAGTTCCTAGCCATATCAGCTTAGAAAATCGCAACTTTACATTTTCCGTCGGTCTTAGTGCACGATGTAACTACAGAAGAGTCAAGTTTTAAATAGGAAAAATATCTAAACTCTTTGGTCATTTTTTTTTTTAGAAATGCTAATGGTCTTGTCCACTTCAATGATGTATGCTAAGCTATGCTAAAAGTGGTACCGCCAGAACCAGAGATCGGCTGAATGGATTCAAAAACGGTAAAACTCAAGAGTTTAACTCTGGGGGAGTTGTAAAATGAGCCTATTTCCAAAAAAAGTGGAGTATCCCTTTAAGTGCAGCTAGTACATGCTTCACTATAATTAGATTCACACACACACACACACACGCTAATGTTTTTATATACAGCCACTTATTAATACTGTAAACCTTACAATAAAAAAAGCCATTATTTACTTTATTTTTATACGGTTTATCTCACTTCTGTTCAAGTTGTTTTTTTGTTGGAAATATTTTAATGAAAAGTAAAACACTGAAATATCTTGCTTGCTTTCATAAGTATTCAACCCCATGTGCTGTGAGAGCTGCCAGGTTACACCGGTGAAAAAAACAGCCCTAACAAGGACACAATTACTTTGCCATTGGCATCCACCTGTGAATCATTAAAGTTGCAATCACATTTTCTGGATAAAAACCCCATTGTTGAAGGATCATTGGTCAGGCTGTGAATCATGCGTAAGTCAACCATATCGAGAGCACTGTATAACACTGGCCTGTATGGAAGCGTGGCTAGAAAGAAGCCGCTACTCAATGTGTGAAAGCATGAAACCATGAGTTTGCCAGAAAGCATGTGGGAGAAGGTTTTGTGTTGAGATGAGAGCAAGATACTGTAAAGCTTTTTGGCCAAAACTCAAAGCACAATGTGTGGTGCAAACCTAACACTTCCCATGCCTCAAGACACACCACCCCTACAGTGAAGTATGGTGGTGGCAGGATCGTCCTGCAGAGATGCTTCTCATCAGCAGGGACGGGGCATCTTGTTAGAGTTGAAGAAAGAATGGAAGGAGCAATACATAGAAAAATACTGCATGAGAACCTGCTTCAGTCCATTAAAAACTGAAGCGTGGGACGAAATTCCCCTTTCAGCAGGACAATGATCCCAAGCACAAGGTCAAAGCAACATTTGAGTGACTCAAGAACAAAAAGATAAATGTCTTACTGACATAGAATCACTCTGAACAACCTGGAGCAAATCTGCCAAGAATGAGCCAAAATCACAGTCACTATATGCAAAGCTGGTACATATGACAAGACTTAAAGGGATAGTTCACTTTGAAATTAATTTTTGGTATGTTTTAGCTTACCTCAAGGGCATCCAAGATGTAGGTGTCTTTGTTTCCGCAGTATTTTCAATTTTGATATTTTTAGGTCAAACCGTTCTTGTCTGTCAGTCATATAATGCAGGTCTATGGTCACCACCTCAAAGAGCATGCACAGAGAAGTCCAAATTAAACATGATTTAATGACTCGTAAATGTAAGTACACATTGATGGCCTAAGACACGAAACGAGCGGTTTGTGTGAGAAAACGATTTATAAAGTATTTATATCGTTTTTACCTCTTGTAACCACAGCCACGTCCAAGTGATCTGAGGGCGCGGGCGCTTCGGTCTTTTCCGGAAAGCACCGGAAGTGATCTCTCGCACGTGTACGTCACTCATACAATTGTTTTTTATTTTCTTTTTTTTTATTGTTTTCTTTTACGACGGTTTAAACATCCCGGATAAGCGCAAATTAGTACCATTTTAATTAGCCGTCTTACCTACAATCTCTGTTCTGTGTAAACAATGAGTGACGTACACGCGCGAGAGATCACTTCCGGCGCTTTCCGGAAAAGACCGAAGCGCCCGCGCCCTCAGATCACTTGGACGTGGCTGTGGTTACAAGAGGTAAAAACGATATAAATACTGTTCGTTTTCTAACACAAACCGCTCGTTTCGTGTCTTAGGCCATCAATGTGTACTTACATTTACGAGTCATTAAATCATGTTTAATTTGGACTTCTCTGTGCATGCTCTTTGAGGTGGTGACCATAGACCTGCATTATATGACTGACAGACAAGAACGGTTTGACCTAAAAATATCAAAATTGAAACTACTGCGGAAACAAAGACACCGACATTGGATGCCCTTGAGGTAAGCTAAAACATACCAAAAATTTATTTCAAAGTGAACTATCCCTTTAAAGCTGTTATTGCAACAAAAGGATCCTCGAGCAAGCATTAACAAGTGGGGGGTGAATACTTATGCAAGCTAAATATTTCAGTTTTCTATTTTTCAATAAAATATTGCCCTAAAAAAATGATTTTGAGTTTCAGTATTTTAAAATAAAATATCACCATTTCCAACTCAGTATGAGAGAATTGTTCAGGGGTCTGAATACTTTTGCAAGACACGGTATGATATTTTAGATAATTCCATGTAACATCTCTTATTAATATAGTATAAAAATATGATAATATTATAATTATAAAATATGAAAAAATATATAATATTTTTTTACCTGTCACCTTTACTAGACCGGACAGTAGGAGGAGAAACAGGAGACAGCGGGATAGTGGGAACAAGACTCGGGTCACCAGAAGTGTAGCTGCTCCGTATGTTGAAACACTGCCTTAGACATCCACATACTGTTCACAACATCCATCACTCTCCCCATCTCCTCCCTGACTGCTACTATCTCCTTACCTGGAGTTCAGTGGGTCTATCTAAAAGGCATGATGGCTTGCTGGAGCAGGGGCGCGGTAGCGGGGGGAAAAGGGGTCCCGAGGCAGGGGGGGGCCCTTAGAAGTCGCCGAGCTCAAGTCAAAAGTCCGCTCATACCCATACCCCCTCCCCCCCCCCCCCGTTGGAGAAGTCGCCGCGCTCAAGTCAAAAGTCTGTCTCCGTCTCTACGTCTCTACAACAACCCCCCCCCCCCCCCCCCCCCCCAGATGGATCTTTTGCACCCAAAGTATTTGAACTATTCTCTTTTCATGGTCTCAAACATCTTCTTTTACCTTTAACCTTAAGCAAATGCTCTTATCAACAGAACCTTTGTGACATCTTTCGAGGAGGAGAAATTGTTGTATTAAAGGCGAGGAGAAAACCATGTGCGAGTAAAGTTCACAGAACTTTGCACTGCATAGGATTATAATTTATGTTCTAAAGAATTGCGAAATTAAATTATTAGCTACTTTTTTAAAGGAAGTGTCAGAACCATCCTGTAGGCTATTATTCAGAATCAGATGTATCAACATCAACACAACTGCATTAACACTTTCAGCATAGTCTCCTGCAAAACAGGGAAGCATTACAATTTTGGCACTAAAATATTAGTATTAGACCTCAAATTATGCTTCCATAACAGTTTTTGCACCAAACGGTGTTTATTTTGGCCAATCTTTATTCCAGACTTGTGCATTGCTGTAATTTCTCAATTAGTGGACATATTATGAAGTCTGTAAACAGGACGTTAACACAGAGGTGGGGCATGCTTAAGACGGACAACAGAGGAGAACAGAGACGCGGCAGCAGAGAATATACCAGGACAGCAAGCTCGCGGTTTGCGATGCACAAAATATTTAAAAGAAACATCTACACTGTAAAAAATTCTGCTGTGATTTTACAGTAAATTACAGGCTACTAGTTGCATTGCACAGTAATTTACAGTAATAAATTTAATGTAAATTACAGTAAAATGACAGTTGTGTACAGTGATTTCACAGTTAATTATATCACATCATTACTGTAATTTCACAGTGCATAATTGTATAAATATAGTAATCAGCTGTAACCTGTGCAGTAATTAATTGTGTTTCCACATTACTGTGATATTACAGTAAAACATTAAAAACAGTATTTTACTGTAAAAAACACAGTTAAATATTGTGAAAGTCTGGAAATATTTTACAGTGTAGAATTGGAGTTGGGGATGGGGAAAATGAGAATGTATCTCTAAAGGGAACTGACTGTCTTTAAAAAAAAGTTTTGATGGCTTTATCTATATTGCTGCTTTTCCAAAAGCGCCAGCTACTGTTTATTTCTGTTGTCGTCCTATCTTTTAAAACACTTCCCAACCTCGCATAGTTTAATCTGACCCCAATTTTACTCTTGTAACTCTACCGATTAGGCCGATTGTTACAATATAATATTAATATACGAGTAAATGCAATGATGCAAACTGCTGACTGTATTGTCTATGACAGTGTCCAAAACCTTAGACCTGTAGTTCTCCACCAGGGGGCCGGGGCCACTATGGTGCCTCAGCAAACTTACAAGGGGGCCTCAAGATGATTTACACAAATACAAGTCAAAATAAGATAAAACAATAAAAAAATCAAGATATATGTTAATTTAATTCAACCCCCCAAAAATATTATTATTTTCTATAAAAAAAATAATAAAAGTACCAGGATTCCCACTGTCTAGAAAAACCTGGATAATTCTAGACCTGGAAAAATAATGTCAATTAATCTTAATCTTAATAAGTATTATAACCCCATAGGGAATTTTCTTTTTAACAACAAACAACAAAAATTTCCGGACATGCAAAATAAAATAAAAACTTCATAAAACCTGACAAAAGGCTTCTTTACACCTTAATACACACACATCATTTTTACGTACAGTTCATGTCATTTTAAATAAGATTCCTAAAGCCATAATCTGACTTTCTTCTCACACCATGTGCTCCTGTGACCATGTTTCAGAAAAGGACGTCCCACCTTCAAAAGGTGCATGATAGTGACTCCCACACCTTATTGGACTGTTCTTTAATACCTTTTCAACCATTCTAATTGGTTGCAATCATTTAAAGAAGCATGTACTGAACATAGAACTTAAAGGGTTAGTTCACCCAAAAATGAAAATGCTGTCAGTAATGACTCTCACTCATGTTGTTCCAACCCCGTAAGACTTTCGTTCATCTTCGGAACACAAATTAAGATATTTTTGATGAAATCTGAGAGCTTCATAGGCTGCAAGGTAAGTGCATCTGCTCAGAAAAGTTAGTAAAGACATCATTAAAATAGTCCAAGTAACTACAGTGGCTCAACCTTAAAGCAGCACTAAGTAGGAATTCCGTTTTTGTCAAACAGCGACCCCTAGAGTCGCTGTGGAGTACTTGTACTGTCGTGAATAGCACTCACGCAGAGATGGCTCGCACTCACGGCCGGATCCCCTCCCCCTGTACACCGGTACCTGTTCAGTAGGATGGACGCTGTAACGAGTGGAAATAAGGTATGGCCCCTTTAAGAGCTGCGCGCGCCCTGTTTAACTGTCGGCAGTCTGTATTGTATGCGCCTCGAACACCACATGTATACGGCGCCGGGTTATTATTTTATCAGATCTGGGGTTTTTTTTGCCGTAAAGCAATTCGTTACCTCGCGAGACCTGATATCACACGATACTTCCTAACACAGAGGCCGGCGGCCCAAAGTTGCAAGGGTGGTTTTGCGGCTCACAGGCACCAGGGGGGTTCGAGACAACCACCATTCAACACGAAATCAGTAATATAAACATTACAATGACTCCAAAGCTGTTCGGTTAAGGTAAAAAAAAGTTACTTAGTTCACCTTTAAGTTTATCAAGCGACGAGAATACTTTTTGTGCGCAAAAATAACGACTTTATTGAACTATTCATTTTCTTCTGTGTGGGCCTCTGAGTGAGTTCACGAGAGCGACGCGATGCGCGAGAACTGAGAAGATGCAGATGGGTCTCGATGTAGTTTAAAATGATTCTAAAGTGTGCATTTCCTGAATGTCTGAATCGTGAGAAACCAACGAGAAAACGTAAAAGTGCCTTACCAGTGCCGCAAAATGAAGGGCTTACCTTTCACTTTCCCATCAAATGATTGTGAGCGTCAGTTCTCGCGCATGCGTCGTGGCGCTCTCGTGAACTCACTCGAGGCCCACACAGAAGAAAATGAATAGTTCAATAAAGTCATTATTTTTGTTTTGCGCACAAAAAGTATTCTCGTTGCTTGATAAACTTAAGGTTGAGACACTGTAGTCACTTGGAGTATTTTAACGATGTCTTTACTAACTTTTCTGGGCAGATGCACTTACCTTGCAGCCTATGCAGCTCTCAGATTTCATCAAAAATATCTTCATTTGTGTTCCGAAGATGAACGAAAGTCTTACGGGGTTGGAACAACATGAGGGAGAGTCATTACTGACAGAATGTTCAGTTTTGGGTGAACTAACCCTTTAAGTTGTGCTGTAGAGGGTTTAAAATATTTTATCTAGTAGAAATTAAATAAAAAGTATTTGTATTTTAAATCTTTGTCCTTAATCCTTATCCAATATATCATGAACGATAAATCATGGGGCCTTTGAGTTGTTGTGGACAAAGGGGGGCCCTGGGGTCATTAAACATCAGCTTCACTGTCTAACAATGACAGGCCCCCATATACAATATGTGAATGCAGAAATATTCAGCTTTTAAATGACGGTCTACTATCCAGCTTGTTTGATAAAGTAAGAGAGGGAGTGGTAAATTGAATGTGTCTAGCTGTCCATCCTTATTTTCAGCTGTACAAAACAAATCGTTATGATGCTTGAAATGGCAAACTGACATTTCTAACAATATAATTTTAATGTATTGTCATTATAAACACATTGGTTTGTAGCGCAAATAGATTTTCTGCACTCTCTTCTTATTACCCTATAGCGTCTAGTGAATCTGAAATCTTGCGCATTAACAGAAAATAGCTTCCGCGTTGCGAAAGGTAGATAGTAGCTGCATTAGCATCGCAGCTCTTCGTGAACTTTAAGTATATGACAGGAAAATGGTGCAAGATGCTGCACTGTCATCTATCAAGTCAAGTCAAGTCAAACTTTATTTATAGAGCACAAGTTTAACACAACCGTAGTTGATCCAAAGTGCTTTCCAGTACAATAAAATAATTCAATCAAATCAAATAAAAATAAATAAATAAAAAAGAGATAAAAGCATCGTTTGGGTAACCAGTTGGACTCTCTAACCATTAGGCCACACCTGCCCCCAACTCTACACAAAACACAATTTATTTATTAATGTGTGTAAAGCTTTTTAAATTAACAACTAATAAATGCACATTTAATTTAAAAAAATTATCATGTCATAAAATTGCAATTTTCATTAAAATGTGCTGCTTTGGCTCTAAAACGCTTTTATAGGTTATAGGCTATGTTGGACTGCATGTTACTGGCTTATATTGTATTGCTTGCTAAATTTCTTTCCTGAATTTGTTAAATGCAAATGTAAAAGTTGTTTGTCGTCACAACTTGTTGTTCACTCACTTTGTACAACAACAACAACAACAACAACAACAACAACAACAACAACAAAAAGGCTTAAATGGATTATCTGAAGCTTTTTGACCCGTTTCTAATGTAAAATGTGTAATACATCAAGTCACCAATGGAGGGCTCCCTCATCCCAGATTTGATGAACGGTCAACAAGGCTTTATCAGTGCTTTTTACAATGAACTTTGAGCCAGGGCTGCGTTTCCCAAAAGCACCGTAAGCCTAAATTGATCGTAGAACAATTGCCACCAATGGTCTCTACGATCTACTTAGGCTTACGAAGCTTTTGGAAAAAGCAGCCCAGGTTTGTGGCATCCAACCTTTGCATCAAGAATGGTATTTGCTGTTCGGTGCAGTTGCTAATTTAAATGGCCAAAAAGTAGCCTGCAATGAAATTATGAAAGCTTGCAATGTAAACAGTAAACTAATGATATTTCTATAACAATAGGCCTACAGCAGACTACTTAAATTAAATGTATATAGATATCGGGGTAACTCTATCTTCCAATATGTCTTAGTAAAATGATATTTAAATACTTAGTTTCATGATCAAAGCTCTGTAGTTTTTAATCATGAAATTAATGATAATTGAGAGATGAACAAAATAAACCTTCCTCAAAAGCCTGATGATCATATTTGATACTCACATTTTAACATGATGTTTCTCAAAATAAAAAAATTATGTATAATCAAGTAAACAAGTTATTGTTAAAAGTAACATAAGTGTAGAGTTTTTATTATTTTAACGTATATTGCATTCATTGTGTGTTCTGTAATTAACTAACTGGTGTACTTAACATAGCCTACTGTATATTTTGTGGTTAACAGGTGAAAGAGCAAAGTGTTGCAGATTACAGATTATGTGTTTTACTACACAGGCACTGTAATTAAATTACCTTTGGCACGACCAGAGTTTAAGTAATCTAGTTAGTCACACAGAGAAAAAGATTGCACACATTTCGAAAAATGTTCATATACATGAATCATGATAATATTCAACGGTGGCTAAAGCTAGTGGTAACGTTAACTAACTTAAAAAGCACTAACTTTGCTTTTAAAAAAATATGCTCGATATGACTAGTAGCCTACAAAAAAAAAACGTTACCTGAGGGAAAATGTACACATATGGGCTAATCTCTTCTCTACTCTCAATTGAATTTTCGTTATAAGTTTTAATTACCTTCACTGTGTAAAGCTCCATATCCCGTCCACAGCAAGAGACAAAATGGCGATTGCAGCAGTTGGGCTTTCCTTTCCCTCGCAAAGCTTTATTCCCAGGAGTGGAGTTTCGGGAAACATAACTAGCCTACTTTATTTAGTTTCAACATTAATAATTGTATATGGTTGAACATCATAAACAATAAATATATTGTACAATATTAAAGTATGTTTAGATGAGAAACATAATGTAATCATGTCAGAAATATGAAATGTAGCATTTAAAAATTCAACAACATCCCCATTGCCATGTTTTCAGTGCAAGTTTTCATCTTGAAATATTACTAAAAATATAAAGAGTTATTTACTTACTAAAAATCAGTGAAGATTTCACAGCAAAAAGACACGTAAAGGGGAGACTAACCCTAACCCTACCGTTTGTACAATTATACTAAAATACCTTTTACTTGCTAAAAAAAGTCTAAACTATCAATCAGATGACAGAAGGCATGTAGTAGATTGTGTGCAACTGATTTTCAGCAAAGTTTTTATCATGTTGATCCTTTATAGGAAATTGGAGTAGCCTATCAAAAATATGAAATATTAGGTTTAATCTGCACAAATTACCTGATGCATTTCGGTTGAGCTGGGTTTAGTGCAAATGATGGTATAATAGTGTAATTTTGGATTCAGTATAATTATTTAATCATCTAGTATTGCCCGAAAATTTGATTTAGCAACATTAAACTGGTCTTGCAGTTCCCATAAAATCCCAGCATTTCCAACAGAGCTCAATTAGAGTGGGATTCAGAGAGGTGTGAAGTGTGGCAGATGTGTATGAAGACATCTCCAGGGATGATGTAATCTTCAGATGAGAGTCCTTCTAGAGTGCCTGCTAATTCTCCTCGTCTTCATTCAGGACACTGGCACCATATCAGTATCTCACTCACATTTACTGTGTGCGCAACTGTATAGTTCAGTCTGAGCTGCTCAGTACTGATTAAAGATCTGTGTATGACCTCACAATGTTTCTACTTCCTTACCGATCAGCAGGACTGAAAGGCCTCTCCTCTCCTCATGCCGCTGTGATGAAATACAGCGTAACCTCACAGCAGTGTAGAGAGACTTCCTCCCTTGGTTAATTATCTTGAGCATATTTGAAGCAGATAAAGTGATTATGTGGCTGGAATAGACTTCCAGCGAGACACTGAGTGGGAGAGGTAGAGGTAGAGAGATATGTCAGCATGTTCACTAACAGAACGAGACTCAAACTCAACATCAAAAGGTGAATGTCTGTGAATAATCAAGTAAACCTGAGTTGCTTCAGTCCAGTAAGTGTAAAATAATCAGAGCAATATAAAAAAAAATCTTGTTTACTTTATAAAAATCAGTGCAGATTTCACAGCAGAAAGACACATGAACCATGAGCTGAAGGAGGACTTTTTTTTACATTTATGCTAAAAGACCTTTTACTTGCTAAAAAAGTCTAAAGTATCAATCAGATGACAGAAGGCATGTAGTAGAATGTGTGCAGCAGGGGTTTCTTTTGGCAAAGTTTTGATCATTTAGAGGCCTGAGAGGGTGGATGTATGTGAAAATGCTCTTCTTATTGAGTAGTCTTGCCATTTTTAATAACAGCATTTCCATTCGCAATTTCACACCAATGGAAGCTACACTAGTTCTTTGGTGCCACCTCATGTGCAACTGTAGTGAAAAAGGTTTTGGAGGGCAACCGTATTTTTCATGTTTTATTTTTGTTTTGTTTTTATTTGTTTGTTTTTTCAGGCAATCAAAACCAGTGTCTGCTTTCACTTCCCATTCCCATAGAGACCCTAATGTCATCATGTTGCTAATTAGCCTCATTTGCGTTGGCATCTGCAGACGGCTCATAGCTGCAGTCTGACAGAACAACCTTCACCCTGAAACTCCATTTGAATTATCCTGTAGATTTCCCGTATGTTCCTTTACCAGCCACCAGATGTGAACGCAGTTTGCCTCCTGCTCACACCCATATGAATCCAAATAGCATGGATAGGTGGATTGATCTTTTTCTCCCAAGGATCAAATCTCACATAATATTAACCTATAAAGCTTACTGTATCATGTTTGATGAGCAAATTTCTAAGGATGTGTTAAAAACTTTGCTGAAAAACCTGTTGCACACAATCTACTACATGCCTTCTGTCATCTGATTGATAGTTTAGACATTTTTAGCAAGTAAAAGGTATTTTAGTTTAATTGTACAAATGTCCCCCTTCATCTTGTGGTTCACGTGTCTTTCTGCTTTGAAATCTTTACTGATTTCCCGGTCTTTCAGCAGTGGTACAGCAATTGTAGCGAAAGGACGTAGTAACCTTGACGTTCCCTTTCAGTCAGTTACATTCGACGTTTTGTCAGAATGACAATGAATTGGGATCCCTACCCAAACTATTGTTGCCCCTTCCAGCGCCCCGCACCTACTGGGGTGGAAGATGGGGCATGGCTTTACACAGAGAGAGTGTCATTGGATAACACTGGGAAAGCTACCTATGGAAAGGGATGCTACGGAGACCACATCCTGCCCCTAGGGAGGTATCATGTGGGAACTTACACATATGGACTATCCAAGAGGGCAGTGCTACATATGGAAGGTATCTGTGGTAGATCCAGTTAAGGTGAAGTCAATAGCGGCAGAGACGGCAGAGCAGGCCCTGCCAAGGGAAAGACACGGGCTCGCCGACAAGGAAACCATACAGTGGAAGAATACAAATCGCCGTAGGAATCACAACATATGGTTATCTAGCCTAGCACAGGGACTGACCAACTGGTCATACTCACGAGTGCTAGGCCTAGCGTTGGATGTCTCCGCTACGTCTGACTGCCGAGAGTGCTGGAGGAACTCCATGCAGGATTCGTCTGGTAAAATAAGCGCACATATCCGGACTTAGGAGGGGAATGGCGCTGCATGTGAGACACCGAGCGGGTCCCCAGGGTCTACTGGCTACTTGTGGCAAGTACACGGGAGGATACAGAGGTTGTAAAACCTCACGAATGTGTTGGGTGTCGCCTAGACCGCAGCTCTACAAATGTCTGCTAATGAGACGCCTTGCTTCAACGCCCAGGAGGAGGCCACATTCCGAGTGGAATGAGCCCTCACCCCCAGGGGGCACGGCTGATCTTGGGCTTGGTATGGCAAGACTATGGCGTCCACTATCCAGTGGGCCAACCTCTGCTTGGATACAGTCTTTCCCCTCTGCTGTCCTCCATAAAAGACAGCAGACTCTTCTCTGGCGCATGCTCTGCTGCGACAACACAGTCTGTACCCTCCCACGCGTCAAGTCCGCGTCAAGTAACCGGTCCACGTCTAAGTGTTTGTTTGTTTTGTCCTCTCGTTTGTAAAGTTTGTTTACGTCTTGTGTGATTCCACAAATTTACACTATGGATAACATGATCTACGTCGGAAAAAATGCTGGGTATTATTGTGATCTTTTTATTGCTCACTCGCGATTTCAGGTGTGCAGCGTTTCACCTGGATGCGTATAGCAGTAACAAAATCACCTACTCCCGTCAAGATCTCCTCTCTCTCCGAGGCTCCGTCACTCACCGACCTAATACCATCAGATGTAATTACCGACCTAATACCATCAGATGTAATTCTAGCTGATGACCTAACGACCTAATACCATCAGATGTAATTCTAGCTGACATCCTACACAAGCCGAGGAAGGCGAGGAGGGGTACGCACCAGGCATGTCATTTGCATGTACAGACTGGATGTATTTTCGATGGCGACCTGGATATAAAAACAGAGATAATAACTGATCAAGTTTTGCATGGCAACCAGCATTCCAGTCAAAACTGTTAAAAGATATCCCAACTCGAGACTATGGGTGACCTACCAAATACAACTCAAACTCAAGAAGAAACAAGCATTTAATCACAAAGACGGGCTTGCACTAAGAGACATTAACCGTTCTGTGAAAAATGAAATCAAAAAGGCAAAACTTGCATATAAAGGACCAATTAGAAAAGGATTTCAGTAGCATGAACACCAGTCAGGCCTTCCAGAAGGTGAAAACACTTACTGGGACCATTTCGAAAGCTAGCATTCCTACATCTACTGATCTCAGCTCGTTCACCAAAGACCTGAACAAATTTTATGCCAGGTTTGACACCCTGAATTGCACCACAGAATGTGAAAGACTGCTCAGGAGCCTACCCACCCCAAACAGCCACACTTTGTCCCCTTAACGGTGGGAGACGTCCATCAGCAGCTCAGGAGGTGCTATACTGGCAAGGCCCCTGGCCCAGATGGGATCACTGGGAGGCTGCTCAAGAATTGTGCCCTGGAGCTATCTCCTGTTCTCCATTCACTCTTCAAAGAGTCACTACAGACAGCAACTGTCCCCAAAACAGCCACCATCATTTCTGTCCCCAAAAGACCTCGTCCCTCTGAATTGATTCATTATAGACCAGTGGCACTTACTTCCAAAATAGCAAAATGTCTTGAGAAACTGGTATTAAACACTATCCTTGTGGTCAGCTGCCCACAACTGATCCTTACCAGTTTGCCTACAAGGCCAAAAGAGGAACAGAGGATGCTGTTGCATGCCTCCTTCATGCTCTTCTCCAACATCTTGATTCTCCCGGCAATTATGCCAGGATTCTCTTTATAGACTTCAGCTCCGCCTTCAATACGATTTAACGCCACATCATGATAACTAAACTTCACCATCTTCACATGCCTCCTCTTTTCATCCACTGGATTTATAATTTTCTCAGTGACAGACCACAGGCAGTAAGGGTGGGTAGTATAACATCCCCCACTATTATTGTCAACACTGGAGCCCCTCAAGGCTGCGTCCTCAGTCCTTTCCTCTACACACTATATACTAACGACTGCCGTAGCCCCTCCGACATCACAAAGTATTTTAAATACTCTGATGACAGCCATACTCACTAATAGAAACAAGCTCCTTAAAATCACTAACACTTCCTCAAAAATAACTGGTCTTCCCACACCCAACTTGCCGGCTCTCATTGACGCTGCTACCATTCGTTGAGCAAACACCATTGTGCAAAATCCCAGCCACCCTCTTAACTCATGTTTGACCCTTCTTCCCTCAGGCCGCAGATACAGACAGCTACCCCATACAAAATCACAGCTAGGAAAAAGTTTTGTAATCTCCGCTATAAGAGCGTTGAATTCACAGAATGCTTAATTTATCTACTGTAAGTATTGTGTGCAATATGTCTATGTATGTGTACAAAATTCAGTGTGGTATGTGCATGTTATGCGTATTGAATGTTGCTCCTGGTACAGTCTGTGAAAACAGATTTCCTCTATTGAGGACAATAAAGAATATGAATATGAGACAAAGAGCTGTTCTGAGGTCCTGAAGCTCTGCGTTCGGTCCATGTACAGGCTCAAGGTGCGGACAAGACAGAGCAGAGCAAGGGCTGAGTCTGCCTCCTCCGAGGGCAGCACTTGCAGGTTCACCACCTGATCTCTAAAAGGAGTGGTGGGAACCTTGGGATCTCTAAAAGGAGTGGTGGGAACCTTGGGCAAGTATCTAGGCCGGGGTCTCAGGATTACGTGCGAGTTGGCCAGGTTGAATTCCAGGCACGATTCATTAATTAAAAATGCTTGCATGTCCCCTATGCTCTTAACAGAAGCCAGTGAAGTTAGGAGTGCAGTCTTAAGAGACAGGATCTTAGGCTCTTCTGACAGCGGTGGTTCAAAGAGCACTCTCTGACCTAGAGAGTAAAGACGGCAGCCACTCACGGACGACTGCCACCACACATAATAAAATAAAACACAACATAAAATCCAGCCCTGTCCTCTCTCGTCATTCACTGTCGTCGCTCCTCCTTTTATGCTTCCGCTCCTCCGTGAGAGATATGAGACCGGTGCGTTGCGCAGCTGTCCTTCATCAGTAATCCCGCCACCAGCCTCACGCCGTTCTCTCATGGCCCTCGGCCTCGTCCAGCTCGCCACAATAGTCAACAGAAAACACATGTATTCAAGCTTGTTTCCACTTCAGAATAACAATAATAAAAAAAGTAAGTGTGACTTTATCTAACAATTGACAATTCTGAATTTTGTAACTCGCAGTTAAAACTAGGGATGCACCGATACTAGTTTTGGCATCAGGCCCGATCCTGAAGTCATGTACTCCGATTAAATTCTCCGATAACACGCAGCATGTAAAGTACAGTGCTTGTTACAAAGAAACACCGAGAACAGAGCAAACAGACAGTAGAATGGATATATCAGAGAAGGATGTCTATGAAGTAAATCTATCGAATTAATAGAATGTTAAAGAATATTTACGCCTATATAGATGCTGTGCACTATGGAGGGATTATTGGGTCAGATTGAAAACTAAAAGTCTAAAACTAAAAGTCTTGAACGAAAACTAATAGTCTAAATTTGAAACTAAATGTCTAAGTCGAAAACTAAAAGTCTAAGTCGAAAACTAAAAGTCTAAGTCGAAAATGAATTTGGTATTTAGGATTGGGCATTTGGTATTTAGGAGTGGGCATTTGGTATTTAGGATAGGGCATTTGGTAATTTAGCCATTTAGGATTGGGCATTTAGGGATTTAGGATTGGGAATTTGGTGTTTAGGATTGGGCATTTGAGGATTGAGGATTGAGGAGTGTATGCAAATAAGGAGGCGTGGCCCAAATACTGGAGGCTGGGTTTGAAATGGCTGGTGCGCAGAGGCACCTTATGGACAGCAGAGGGCGCTCCCAGTGCTAAGGAGCACACTGTAATGAAACCAAACAGAGCGAGTGAGCAGGGCTGGAGAGAGGACTGTACTTTATAATGTGATAACTTCAACTTAATGATAGCGTTGTAACATGTTAGGCACGAGTCAGGGTTGCGTTTAGACCGATCACGTTCGGTGTTGGTAAAATGGACGAGGGAAAGGTATTGGTCGAGGAAGAAGCCTCTCCACCGTTACTGGAAGCCTTTTCTTTGTCCAAAACATCCAGTGCCTGTCTCAACAAAGATGCTAGCTCTGGCTTTGCCATTGTTAATATGTCAGCCAATGTGGATGGCAGAGCACGACAACTTTCACTTTGAAGAGGACGCTCTGCCCATAGATATCCATATCAAAGGCTAGATGTCTCGCGCGCGCTGCTGGCCAATAGAGGTCGACGTCCGCACCTGGCGGCCATCTTGTCACAGGCAGCTCGCTCACTCGTAACATCGTGTTTTAATGGTGCATGTACTTTTTAAATAACCATAACTTGCTCAATTTTCTACCGATTTTCAAACGGTTTGGTTTGTTATAAACGTCAGAGATGTAGTTATGACACTGCATGCTTATGAATAATAAGTGTATAAATAAATAATCATCCAGAATTATAGCCACGTTAATAACGTTTGTAAGAAACCAAACCGTTTGTAAATCCGTCAAGATTTCAACGATATAAGAGATATAAGTGTTCGTGCTGATCACTCATCTTACATCAGGTACCACCATAGACAGTATAAGAAATGGACAGAGCCATCTCATTGGAACTCAGTTGAGACAGTTGAAGCCCATTTTTAGCGATTTCTGAGCACTTCCGTTCCTGACGCGCAGACTCAAACCGACTCAAACTAATGCCGCGTTCCAGGCAACCTGTAACCCGTGTTTTTCCAACCTTATACCTGTGAAAGTGCACTGGAACGGCAGTCAAACCCGTGACTTCCCACCCGTGAACTCGTACTAGATCGATGTACTCCCAGTTACGAGTTCTGACGTCACATAGCCCGCGGAACCATACAAAACAACAATGGCAGCCCCTACGGATGCAGTGTTTCTGCAGGCGGTACACAGTGAGAATACACTTTAGGACAATATAACGTTGCAGTCAAATTAATAATAATATAATAATAATGATAATAATACACACAAGATTATGTATTACAATGTTATGTGTCTGAAACAATAAGTATGTATATACACACATGATTATGTATTACAATGTTATGTGTCTGAAAAAATAAGTATGTATATTGCGCTCAGGTAGTTTGGCGTGACTGGCCTGGAATGCTACAAAGTCGTGAGTCGTGGTTTGAAGTCGTGATTTACGTGCTCAAAAACCTGCCTGGAACGCAGCATTAGCTTGATGACGTGAGCAACCTGTCTGACAGACGTTAATCTTCTAGTAGCTGTGCGTAAAAATTGCCAACGTTAATCTTGCAGAGACGGGGAACTTGAGCAAAGAGTCCTTTGGCGTGAGTGAGCAGGAGTAAGTATTCCGTTGCTTTTATGGACTCATTATCTATGGGCTTCTCCCTTGACGGGACGTCCCCCCGATTGCCTGCGAGCTTCTCCTCCTGTCTGTACGGTAATTTCTGTACAGCGCGACAGAGAGTCGAGTGGTTATGACGCAATCGTTAGCCTATTTTTACTAAAACTGTTTCTACGGGGCCAAAATGTAACATAGAAGGTAATGGAGCCCTTTATACATTGTCGTGTTTCTTTAGAAATAAATAATGGACAAATGGAGTCTTTAAACGCCTCAGATGTAAAGTTATTCGCTGTCAAAGTGACGCCAAAATGATTGGGAGTCAATGGAAATGCTAACGCAAGTGAAGTTCTGCTACAACATGGCGGCACCCGGCCGGCTTCAACTTCCGGTCGATGGATTACCCCCTTGGGTACCACAGAGCCCGCCAGAAAGCTTGCCTGTGACAAGATGGCCGCCGGTGATGACGATAGAGACGCCGCTGAAAGACATCTAGCCTTTATTATGGATATCTATGGCTCTGCCAGTGTGTTCCTTAGCACTGGGAGCGCCCTCTGCTGTCCATAAGGTGCCTCTGCGCACCAGCCATTTCAAACCCAGCCTCCAGTATTTGGGCCACGCCTCCTTATTTGCATATACTCCTCAATCCTCAAATGCCCAATCCTAAATAACAAATTCCCAATCCTAAATCCCTAAATGCCCAATCCTAAATGGCTAAATGACCAAATGCCCAATCCTAAATACAAAATGCCCTATCCTAAATACAAAATGCCCAATCCTAAATACCAAATTCATTTTCGACTTCGACTTTTAGTTTTCGATTTAGACTTTTAGTTTCAAATTTAGACTTTTAGTTTTCGTTTAAGACTTTTAGTTTTCAATCTGACCCAATAATCCCTCCATAGTGCGCAAGCTGATTAACGAAACGCGGAGTGGATTGAGCGTGCAGCGGCACAGACGCAAGCTCGTCGAGCACATCCCTTTTTCACAGACATCGCTGGAAAGAAGGTAAAACGGGGAGCATATTACCAACGCTCCAGAGTGATTAATCACATGCCATCTATGGCTCAGGAATTGGGAATATACGTAAACCAGGTATTATTATACACCTCATTGGTATTAGATCCCCACCAAGCATGTTTTTCACCACTAGGTGGCACCATTCCCAAAAGACTGATGTCACTCTGCCTGCACTTTCTTTTCCAACACCATCTCTTCAATGTATACACAATACACAATAAACCAGGCTACATTTTTCTATGAATCTGAAAGCAGGTTGGCATTTGTTGTACCGTTCATGCTGATTTTATTGTAAATCCATAATTATGTAAATAACTATTTTGTGCAAGTGTTATGTATTCTACCACTGTTAAATAATGTAATGTTAATAAGAAAGGGTGTATCTGAGGTGTATCTTATGAGATTGCTTTTTTTATAGGCAGTAAGCAGGGACAGTGGGCAACCGGTGAAAAGGCCAATTTAAGCCAGTGCGAGGAGGTAAATGTCATGCACCGCTTGTTTTTATTGGAGGTTCTGTCGCAATCTGCCCTTTTCCGTTCCTGGGACCTATTGTTTAAATAGGAGCTTTTAATGCAGGGCACCAGATGGGCCCTCAAACAAGTGTGGATAGAGGCATGTTTACCGGTCAGCGGTGTGTGCAGAGCAGGTGAAAATATTGAATACCCCGCACCAATGGCTGTGAGGCAGACGTGACACTTTTGCTTGTAAAGCTTTATTAGGCATATGCAATTGTCGAGAGGATATTATCATACAGAAGGGAGGATATGAGAGCAGATATGTGCAGCGATTTGAAAACACATTTAAAGGCAGGTGAAGTTGTTGTTCCTGCACTAGGCGGATGCATGAGTACTGTATTATATAAATAAGAGCCTGTTTTATGACAGAGTGCCAAATTAGCATAAATGTCTGAAGGCGAAGGTTTTATCCACCTTATTTCGCAACATGGAAGTCAGCAATCTGATTTATTAACAGCTATAGGTAATTAACTATAAGAATAAAAGTACAGTAAACACTACAACTGTTTGTTATCAGCAATTTGATAACAAATACCAGTTTGCAATATCAAGCAGCATAACAGACTGTTTTTGTACATCCAAAATAATAAGCATCTGACACAGCCTCACACATTCAAGTTACGAATGTCCACGTCTACTCTTAAAGGGGTCATACGATGCTTTTTAATGTTTTCCTTTTCATTTAGTGTGCAGTATCTGTTGTGCATGTATATAAGATCTGCAAAAGTTACAAAGCTCATAGTTCCCACAAAGAGATTGATTCTATCTAACAGAGAACAGCTGCAGACCTGCCTAAAACACCTCAATCAAAGTCCATATTACTTCCTCAAACGTCCACGACACAATGTGAAATATTAGCATAATGCCGCCCAAAGCCTTACGCAAAGAGAGAAGGCGAGGCTTCAGTGAACTGTAGTGTTGTCGTCATGTCGCGGAGACACTGTGTGTTTGGATGCGAAAGCAAAACCCCTTTGTTAGGAATCAGGGGTTAGGATTTATATATAACACTGTTCCAGAGCTGCATTACCCAAAAGTTTGCTTGTGCACAAGGCATTTTACAGAGGACAGTACATACCTGGCTATACACACCTAAATAAATGAGAAATATGCACTTCAGTATACAGTTAACTACTCGGGCTCGAACTGATACTTTAATACTGACGACATTATTAACTGTAGCTGAAGCTATTTCTTCTTCTTCTTCTGTTTCTTGGCAGATGACTGTTTTGTAGTATACCGCCACCAACTGTACAGGAGTGTGTATTACCATGAACAGAGTCTAGGATTCAATTAATTAATTAAAAAAATAAATAAAAAAATAACCAAGACCCATTATACTATTTCCATTAAACCAGTGTTATTAAGATAAATAAATAAAGCTTTAAGTCGCTCCCTTTTCTTCCAGAATTTCATGAATAGAGTTCTCCCCTTCCATTTCCTGCCAGATTATTCTATTAGCTGAAGCTATTTAACAAGGGGCGTTACATTTCCAACACATGCTTGAGGTGTTTGGCCAATCACAACGCACTGGGTCAGCTGGCCAATCAGAGCACTCAGAGCTTTTCAGAAGGACGGGATTTGTAGAAATTGACGTGTTTCAGACAGACTGGGAATAGAGGAGCTGCAACAATGTACAGTATTTAAAAAAGAATGTGTTTCTTGTGCATTAATCCATGTTAACCTATTCTATTACACCCAATATAGAAAATAATGAACTGTTAAAATAGCATCATATGACCCCTCTAATGTTAAAAGCGTTTAGGATAAATGTAAATGTACAATTTTTGTGTGATGTTTGTGATGATCTGCGGTATTAATTTAACAGTGATGCATATTCCCGGAACAGACACATCACATTTTTCATTTTTCAACGCTCATAAATAACACTATTATCTTTCTCTGTGAAGAATGCATTTCATATTACTGTGACATTTCATATAATCAGGGCGGCTTTGAGAAATAGGTGGAATGCCCCAATTACTGTCCTGTGTTATATAGGACGCGTGTCGTGGATTGTGTGTGTTTGAGCACCTGGCTCTCTGTCAACACAGGATCAGGTCCCTGTGTACATTACGCTGCTCACAACGACAAAGGCTGCTCAGTTTCCTGTGATTAAAACTGAAGGCCAGTACTGACCACACCGGGCCTTTGATTAACTGCCTCGCTTTCCTTTCTTCTCTGGATCTTTTGAGAGTTTGTCCATTCAATGAAAGTCAATGGTAACCAAAACTGTTTGGATCCCAACATTCTTCAAAATGTCTTCTTTTTTGTTCCTCGGATGAAAAAAAAAACATACAGGTTTGGTTTGATGTCACCATTAAGGCGAGTGAATGATGACAGAATTAGCTATCCCTTTAATGATGGAACTGTGCAATAAACATATAGGCAATAATGCACATGCTCTAACAAACCCTTTAAGACCCAGAGCAAGACCAGACCCCTCAAAGCCCCGATCCAGACCCAGACCCAAGAACCAGGCTCTCCAGATTAATAACCAAAATAGAGAAAACTATTAATTCATTTCTTTCTAAAATGGATCTGTTTTGTACAGTTGCTGGCCACGGTTGAGAGCTTTACATAGTTTTACATGTATGCATCTGACAGACATTTTTCATCCAAAATGTCTTGAAGTGCATTCAAGTCAAGGCAAATGTATTTGTATTGTGCTTTCCACAGTACTCATTGTTTCAAAGCAGCTTTACAGAACATTACATACTGGTAATGTCAATAATGCCATAGTGCGTCAACATAGAGCAAGTTTTAGGGCTGGCTGATATCAACGTCCTTTTCAAGCAAAGTCTGTTCATAGTGGCCATAGTTGCAGTTCCAGCTGAATTCATTCCTCAAATAGTGTTAAAAAAGCTTATATTTCAGACTGGACCAGCCAATGCATACTGTATGTGCTAAGCTTGAGTTTCAAGACACTGGCTGCATCTGAAATCACACACTTCCCTAGTTCCTTAAAACAGTATGTGACAAAAGTACAGTACTGAAAAGAGTAGGTGAAAAATACCCGGATGACCTACTACTTTCGGCCAGATTCTGAAGTGCGCATTTGATGGACACTTTACAATCCCATGAGGCCATTGGAGAAAGATTTGTGAATGGCAGTGAAGAGACGCTGGTAGGACGCAGCCGCTGACTGTTTCTCTGCTAACCGGAGCTTCTCACGGCAGCTGCACTGATGGAAGACTTCACCAGTAAACCTTATTCACAGAGCGCCGCGAGCTGTGGGGGATAGACTTGCCGTGTTTTCAATGGCATCCGCTGCAAGCTCTAAAGCCTTGTTTATACTCGACGCGTCCGCACGAGCGCGAGTCTCCGCTGACTGCGCGCGCACCTCTCCAAACGGACGAGGCGTTTATACTTGACGCGCTCGCCGTTGTGCTATTCTGTGAAACGACAGGGGGCGACTCCGAGTAATTCTCCTCTAAAACACCAGGAATCAGCAGTGAAGAAGTAGTTTGCCGTTTATTAGTAGTTTATTCATATAAAAAGAGTAATAAATGCAGTAGGCCTTGTACTTTCACTGCATGTAAACTAGTTAAACAACTGAAGCCTTATTGAAGAGTGTTTAAACCTTAATTTCATCAGCAGGGCTTACTTCTGCTATTGTAGGCTTATTTTGTAAATATAAGCAGTTTAGACAAGTGCAAACTGGGTGCTTAATGCAAATGTGTCCCTATTCACAAAATGAGAGGCTTTTATGGTCGCCCATCAATGCAAATGTCTCTGTATATAGAATGATCATAAACATGCTGATACAGACGCACCAGTTCGGCCAGATTCGGCTCGAAGTCGTTCATCTTCGGATGCGGCGCCGCGCGCTATGTTACAAAAAGTGCCGTGCACACCGCCAGGCGAAATGGGGTCTTGCGCAGCCAACGCGCACGACCGCCCACACCGCAATGACGTCATTTTTGCCGCGCGCACCTTCGCGCTCTTGCGGACGCGTCGAGTATAAACAAGGCTTAAGGCCAATTTATACTTCTGCGTCGAGTGTACGCCGTAGTGTACGACGTAGGCTACGCACGTAGGCGACGGCGTGATGAGCATTTATACTTCTGCGTTTAGGTCTGCGTTGCTGTGCAGTACAGCGCCGAAACGCTAGTTGGCGGCGGAGGGTTTTAATGTTCCACTGTGTTTAGATTCCTCGCGGCAAGAAGAAGAAGATTCCTCGCGGCTGTTTTGAGTTTAGGTTACTACAAGCAATGGCGACTGAAAGAGAGCAGATCATGTTGGAGTTGGAGCTTATCGAGGTGGAAAAGGTAAATTTTTAGTTTTTTTTAACAGTTTCGCTGTACTTAGAATTTAAAAATGGCGGGCGGTGCAGAAGAACACGCCGGAAATGCATAGGAGGAAACGCGATGCTACCAAGCCGACCAATCACAGATCTTGCGGTCCGCGTCGTCGCGACGTGTAGTTACATTTTTGAGGAGGTGCGCGTCAGGTTACGGCGAAGGGTACGGCGTATGGTACGCGTCTGTGCGTATGCTACGCCGTACCTACTGCGCGCACCCGACGCAGAAGTATAAATTGGCCTTTAGGGCCCTTACATAGTCAACGCATCGGTACGCATACGCGTGCGCAAGGCTACACATCGCTACGCTTCGGCCGCCATTATGCGTCGATGCGTAGCCAAATGTGTCATCCTAGTTTTTGATACGCGACGCGCCGATGCGCGCAATACTATGCGTTGTCGGTGGGGGCGACATTGCAAGTAATGTACATAAAAAGGTATATTATTATGTTTACAGAAGAAGAAGATTTGAATACAATGGCGGGCGAAGAGGAAAAGTTATGCGAGCTTGTTCGTATACATCCTTTGTTGCCGCCGATGTAAAATCAGCAATATGCACTCCTCTTCAGTTGCCATTTTGATCTGAATATTACGTGACCCGACTCTAGACTCTACTACCCCCTGCTGCGCGATCGGTGTATTGCATTTCACGCATCGCTGGTGACGCTTGTGTACTATGAAAAGGAGCGCGTAGCTCGCGTCGCTCGCGTTGCTTGCTCGCGTTGCTCGCGTTGACTATGTAACGGCCCTTAAAGCTCCTATATTTCCCACAGCTCATGTTGTCTGGGTTTTTTCGTCTACTGAAATTCCTTGGAAAGATATTTTTGCAGTGTTTCATCAGGAGAACAATCCCGAAACACATTCAATTACAGCACAGTAGGGCTGTCACTTTACGTTCGAAAATCGATTGCACAATCGATCGGACCAACCAACACAAGTATCGAAAACGAAAACAGGGAATCGATTTTAATGGCCTTTTTTTTTTCTTTTTTCTTTTTTTCTTTTTTTTTTACCAAAAATGTGTTTTAGGTGGACAGAATAGATCAATACAGTGCACAGAGCATGTAGGATGTCGGAAAATAACAATGTCTTTTCTATTAACCAAATGCTTTTTAATATTCGCTATTACTTCAATGCAAGTGAACAAGCGCGCCGTTATTTGTTGCTCAGTGACGTGTGTGTTCAAGTAAGCCAGAAATGCGCAGATTCTGCGCAATACACTGTATTTAAAATATCATGAGGACTCGAGGAGGACTCACGAGTTGAGTATTTGCGCTAAATCCGCGCAGATTTGGCTTACACGAACTTCCCCTGCTAAGAAAGTGAGTAAACACAGAAACACGCCAGATTGGCTCGTGATTTGACAGCGTTACCCAGCAAAGTTCATTTTTATCCGCATTTGGCGAGTTGAAGAGGGTGTTAATTTCAATCTCTGAATGTTGCGCTCCTGTTTGTCATTGTGCACGAAACTTCACGCCAATAAATCATCAGAAATATTGCTGACTTGTGCGTCTCAAGCGCCCTCTTTACGTTCGTCCTAATGCCTGTTAGTTGTCCGTGGATTTGCCTGTATTTGGTGTTGAAAATGGAAACGTCTTTAGACATGGAAAATCGATTTTACAATCGATTCAATGAACACTTACGTCTAAAAAATCGAACAGGATTTTTTCACAAAAGTGACAGCCCTACAGCACAGCCCACCGAAGAGATGCATGTCTATCCTCCACAGCCTCGCTTTCATTCCCTGTAAAAAATCAAAGATGGCGCGGCTGTGAATAAGGTCTATTGGGGACTGGCACTTTTATTTAGAAGGCGGGACTTATTCTGCCACTTGCACACTTTCTTCCATTCGTAGTAATACTGTATGGCTGCATCCCAATTCGCCTACTTATACTACGCCCTAAAAGTATGTACTCTTTTTGTGAAGAAAAAGTACATACTTTTGAGTGTGTAGCAAAGGAGTAGGCAAGCTTTGGGACATACTACTATTTGGGTCATCTTTAACGGACAGATCTGCCGCGTGCACTGCCCTGTCAATCCTCTTGTCACAGTTAAAATCCTCCATTCAATCTAATTTAATTTCCTACCGTTTCGGAGAGTAATGTAGAAGCACGTTCATCTGCCAGTTGTGGGTCTTTCATGCGGAGACTCTCCTCGTGTGTTTGCAATTTGAATGTAATGATGCATTTAAAAGTTAATGGCTAAACGTATCTTTTCACAAGTTCACAATGCTTCTGCAGATGCAATATAATAATGTAGACAACATTGAACCATCCGGGTATCTTTGGAACACTCATTTCAACATACTACGATTTGGGACGTACAAATTCTATTTTCGAATACTATTTAGGACGGATAGTATGCGAATTGGGCCGCAGCACTATGAGTGCACCACGTTGGTTTATCTGGGCAAGTCTTTGGCAATTCGACAATATAAAACAAAGATATAAGTGATCCTCTGGATTTAGATCTTATAGTGTTATCTAGCACACATATCAGGCAATTATGACTTTTAAATATTGGTCAGTATTGTTCTATTAAGAGATTTAAATATTGGTCAGTATTGTTCTATTAAAGGGGTGGTATAATGCCCTTTTCACAAGATGTAAAATATATCTCTGATGTCCCCAGAGTGTGTATGTGAAATTTTAGCTCAAAATACCCCACAGATATTTTTATATATCATGTTAAAATTATCACTTTTTGACGCCTCGTTTTTTTGTCTGTCCCTTTAAATGCAAATGAGCTGCTGCTCCCGACACAGAGCTCGTGTCCTTGTACCTCACACACACATGCTTTTCAAAAACTTTTAGCCTTTTATGTTCAAACCGGAGTCAGACAATGATGACAGACTGACATGTAGAAGCAACAGGACGTTTCTGAATGGTTAGTTGATGAATTTATGTAGCTTATGTGTAGTAATCTTCTAGTCATTGATTAGCATATCATACATATCATATCATACATATCATAGCATATCATATCATAGGGGTTTATGTACATTTTAGGGTTGGTGATGTCACTAACCCGGGAGGAATGTCCTGTAGTCTCTACCAGCCGTTTGTTGTAGTCCTTAAAAAGCAATTTCTTTAAAGCAAATATCTTCCTTTGCTTTGAACTTTGAGCGTCGTAACTTTGCAGATGTTGTTTATGCTCAAACAGCAACATTACACACTAACTAAAGTTAGAAAAGTTAAATCACAGTCAACCACCCCTCTAAGAGGTTTAAATATTGGTAAAAAAATCTTCGGTTGAAAATATTTTGGTCATATTGTCAACCTCTAAGCAATTTTAGAGCTGCTCCAGACTGATCTCATGAAATGGCGTATGTATGACACGCCAATTCGTATTTCCATTTTTGGCGTGCTATCAACACGCATAATCGCTTTTCAGCGTGTTTATCAACGCCTTTGACTTAACGTTATATTACTGTATTATGTACATATAAATATATGACCTACCCCAACCCCGTCCCTAAACCTACCCGTCACTGGGGTTAATACCATTTATGAGTCTTCTCCTACCATCCTAGGAAAAGAAATATCGCTCCACAGATGTAGAATATAGATTTTGCTTCGTTTCGCTCGGACATTTAACGGCGTACACATACACGCGGAATCACTCGGACGTTTAATGGCGTAGACCTACACGCAAAAGATTTCGGCGTGGACATAGACGCGGATAGCTCAAAATGCGTATAGATAACACGCCACTTGAATTGAAAGTGGCGTGTATGTTTACGCAAAGTCATGATGTCATGTTGGCTGCTCAGTCAACATATAATGCTTTAGTTCCATACTGAAAAGGCGACTGTGGCAAGAAATGAAAAACTCAATTTTGGTGTTAACAACAGGTGGCTGGTCTCTGATATACTGATGATCCATCCACAGGCAAATGTTCTACTGAACATGGGATCAAAACCACAAGATCAGCTTATTTCTCATGCAAGTTCAGTATTGGATCCTTGTGAGAATTAATCAGGACCCTAACACAACGCACAGAAAGCCACCACCTTCTCCTCTGGCCTTACCAGCTGCCCTTTGACCGATGGCCTTTTATACTGGCCATGTGCTGCAAGACAGAAGGGTCTCCTCACATTACTCACAGGGACAGCCAAAGAATCGTCCCCGAAACCCCTCGGACAGAGACGGATGATGAGCAGGAGCCGTGTCCCTTCAGTGGCTGTCAGCATGGGCGTCCGTCACCAGCTAATAATGCGGAGAGTCAGTGGGACAGCGCTCGGGTCAAGTTTGGAGACATCAACGTGGGACTGTCATCAAGCAATCAAATCAATCATATTCCACGTCAGGAGCCGATATCTCGAAGGGCGAGAGATCGGGTGGAAACTATAAACGCGTGATGGCTACTTTTATAGATAGTTTGTGAAAAGACAATGGGTGAAAGGGTGAGTACAGACAAAAAGATTTACAACACAAGCTCAAGGGTCAATAAGAACAGACACAATGACCATCAAAACATGTAACGCCTTCTTGCCATCCCACAATAGAAAGAAATATTCACACACAAGAACATTTTATTGCTCTTTGCACATTGATCATCCATGTGATCTCAGATGTTTCGAACAAAGTTCAGGGAAATAAAGGGAGGTACATATAAAAATTCATATTGAAACTTGCACTTGCTCTTCATTTCAATTCGTGTCTATCTAGAAGGACCAAGTGTGACATTTAAACGATTTTTTCTCATATCTTTTCTTCTAAACACAATAGCCTGTAGCTCGACCATTTTGGAATATCAGCTTTCTTATTAAAGTTAGTTCTCCTTTGTGAGCACTGAATGAGACGCAGCTCTAAATCATGATTTTTCAAAGTCGTACATAAGACAAAGAATATTGGAGTATGTTTTACAGGAAATAATATGAAATACTATTTCATTCTTGTCTTTATACTTCAAAAATATCATGTTTAATTCAATGTTTATAAGTATTTTTTGTAACATTTTTTTCAGTGCATAGAAGAACCATTTTTGTTTCCTCAAAGAAGATTTCGTTGGACTTTCATTGAAGGTTCACAATAAAGAACCTCTTGTGCAATGGAAAGGTTCCATGGATGTTAAAGGTTCTTCATGGAACCATTTATTCCAAAAAAGAATCTTTATTTTTAAGAGCGTTTCTCGTTCCTTCTTTCACCTCTGCTGGCGATGCTGAAGGATTCGAGACACCTGTCATGTGGAACACCAGAGCCACTCTCCCCCATTGACATTTCAACATGACATTTGAGATCCACTCCATCTCACTGAGGGAGACTATGAAACACACCTTCCTTTTGCATCGCCCCATTATGTGCAGAAGAACATCACAGGAGAAAAGAATTGGCCATTGTGTTGATCACATTAACTGGGTAACCTTATTATGCAACTGGCGCTTGGGCTATGCATTTTGTTCGTTTCATGACCGTAAAAAATGATCATAATTTTAACGGTAAAAGACTGTAAAAGTTCTATGGTAAAAACCTGTTAAGACTTGTTAACAGTATACGTACGGTGAAATTTTTAAATTTCATGTAATTTTACAGTAAAATGCTACAGTTTTTGGAAGTGAAAAAGTCATCTTAAAATATACTGTGAAAAAACAGAGATTGACACCCAGAATTCCCCGTGCGACACTTCACATTTGATGGATAACTGTTTCTTCTTAGTTTTTTGCTCATCATTTATGTAAATGTGGGTTTTATATTCCATTTTATGTTGTTAAATGAATGTTTATTGCATTATTTTAGTTTCATGTTTGTTACCATGATGATGTTATGTATTTTTGTGTCACTGTGTGCACCTTTATATAAAAAAAAAATAGTCCTGTAAATTAGCAATAATTACTGTTAATTGTACAGTTTACAGCATGTTTCTGTAATATTACCATTACCGAGAGTTAACTCGTTTAACTCAACCAATTGCCTTAAATTAAACTGCCTTTTAAATTAAACTAATATTTATACTGTGTTAATAATGTGAGTGTATTAGTACTGTGAACTTATTTCATTTGATAAAATAAAATAGCACTTCAGTTCAACATTTACTCTCATTATCAGTGATTTAGTTCACATATTTTTTTTCTATTAAGTAACAATGAAATGTAACTAATATTTGAGAGAAATTAACTTGTTTTGTTTAGTAAATTTGCCTGTTAGGTTTTACAGCACATTGCTGTATTTTCTTAATTTTACAGTAAACCAGAACCAAGTTGCCAGTAATTTACTGTTAATTTACAGGATCATTTTTTCAGTTACTTGTGATGAATATAATATCATGTGGCTGTCTGTAGTAGTTAAACGTTATACGTTATAAACCGTTACACCCGTGTAAACTTCAAACAGGTGAATGTGTGAAACGGTGACGGCATGCACACGTGCAGTACGTGTTTAGTCTATAGGCATGTGTGTTTAAATGCATATGTGCATGAGCGTAGTCTTTCTTTACAAAAGTGACATGCAGTCTGGCATGCAGTGTTTTTAGTCGTATCCACGGACCCGTGTGAACGGGAAACCTTTTGATAATGTTTTCATCTGTACATTAACATGTAATATAAGTTTTTAAATTGTAAAATTAACCAAAAAAAGTTGCATATGTTACCGTATATGTTTTACGGTAAAGCTCTGGGAACAACAGCTGTTTTTTGTTATTGTTTTTTTCCATACATTTTTACAGCTTCCAACTGCCCACTGATGCAGACTTTTTTTTTGTGAAGCAGATGCTAAAAAGTGGTATTTAATCAAATTTTGTTTTGCAATTTTGAAGTTTATAAGACCTCTGAAGATATGAGATATGGGTGGTTTTAAGCGATGGTTTGTTTTTGGCAGTGTTAGTTGGCACACCATAGACCCGTTGAGGCAGAGACTGGGGGTGGGCTGCTCCGCTGACCTTTTAACCTTTTGACCGGTAAGCCACTATCATGCTAACCAACTAGAGCACTCTAGCAATCATCTATAGCAACACTCGAGCAACCACTTAGGTTCTCGATGTGACTTATGCATGGGCAAATTACCACACACATATTTTCAAGAATATTAACAATCTACCTTATTCTGTCATTTCAGTTTTGCAGAGAGCAAAATTACATTTCTGGTTTCTTACATCCTTGTTCATTATTCACAATTCTTCATCCGAAAGCAGTGATTTTGAAACTTACAATAAGATACAATATAACATAATTCCAAAAAGATTATGAACCGCAACAAACAACATCAGCCGAATGACAGTGGGCTTTGGATTTGATTATCTAATCACATTCCTTGTAATCTCCATCAGTCCTCTCAGGCCCTTCCACGCGCCTCATCACGGATGATCATGTGATTGACGGCAGCAGAAATCAGAGAATGAGAATCTAGGGCTCATCATAGAGTTCATAGAGAATACTGGTGATTAATGTGCCCATCATGTGTTGGAGAACTGATTTCTACACAATTAGCATATCACAGATTGTCTCAGATCACAGCCTGTTCAGCTCTCAAGGGTCACTGGTGATCATAGAGAACGCAGTCGTGTAAAAACAGAGAAATGATCTGAACTGGACAGACGGACGGACAGACATATACATAGATAGATAGATAGATAGATAGATAGATAGATAGGGATGGATGGATGGATGGATGGATGGATGGATGGATGGATGGATAGATAGATAGATAGATAGATAGATAGATAGATAGATAGATAGATAGATAGATAGATAGATATAGACAGACATATATACATATATATATAGATAGATGGATGGATGGACGGGCGGACAGACGATAGATAGATAGATAGATAGATAGATAGATAGATAGATAGATAGATAGATAGATAGATAGATAGATAGATAGATAGATAGATAGATAGATAGATAGATAGATAGATAGATAGGCAGATAAAACTGCACATTTTAGAGTGGCCTTTTATTGTGGCTAGCCTAAGGCACACCTGTGCAATAATCATCAGCATCTTGATATGCCACACCTGTGAGGTGGAGGAATTATCTCGGCAAAGGAGAAGTGCTCACTAACACAGATTTAGACAGATTTGTGAACAATATTTGAGAGAAATAGGCCTTTGCCGCCTTTTGTGTACATAAAGTCTTAGATCTTTGAGTTCAGTTCATAAAAAATGGGGGCAAAAACAAAAGGGTTGCATGTATAATTTTGTTCAGTGTATATAGACAGACAGACAGATAGATAGATAGATAGATAGATAGATAGATAGATAGATAGATAGATAGATAGATAGATAGATAGATAGATAGATAGATAGATAGATAGATAGTTCAGTGTATATAGACAGACAGACAGATAGATAGATAGATAGATAGATAGATAGAAATATAGATAGATAGATAGATAGATAAAGTAACTCTTTCCCCATCATTGACAAGATTTTGTTTATGACACATTTCCCTGCCATTGACGAGTTTTTCCAGTTATCCGTGTTTTCACTGTTATACGGTTATGTTACACGTTATATGCTCTCCCAGATCTTCTGAAATTGAACAGCATATCTGGATCCAAAAACAAGTGACGAAGTAGATCTGGATTTGGACTGGAAGGGCGGCCTTTTATTGTGGCCACACAGCATTTTGCTTTTCTGTGCTTGATGTGTAATAATGATTTGACACTGGCAGCTCCAGCTCTTCTGCTCAGGCGCTTGACTCTCACAGTGCATTATGGGTATTCCGTTGAGCGTACATTGGTTGTACATTTGTTATTGCGGTGCATTGTGGGATTGAATGAGTGCACTTGATAACATCCACTATGGTTTCAGACACCATTCCCTCAAACAGTGCCCTAGGGGATAGAGGATGATCTTCCGGATCTATGTTTAGATCATCGTTCTCTTTGACAAAACACAACTTTCTCAGCTTTTTGTTTGAAACATGTTGATAAAAAAAAAAAGAATTCATGAAGCAAGAATAAAATGTCTTTTGTTGTTGTTTGTTTAAAGGCAGAGGCTCTGTTCTTCCTTTTGATATATTCAAAATAAATAATATAAATATATAAAGAAATCAGGTGAGAGTGTGTTGAAATGACTGCCCTGAGTTTATATTGAATAGTCCTGATTCCAGCTTGACTCATTTGTTTTATTGAGATGGAAATGAGCTTGAACACAACTACTCAGCGGATATCGTGCAAATGTTGCATCTGACAACCCTTGAACACACACACACACACACACACACACACAGCGCGGCCTGCGGTGTCAGGAGACCTGTGCTAAGCGAGGGTCAAACTCTCTGCCGGTCCAGTTTAAGCGAGATGTAAAGGCATTGCTTCAGCTCAGCGTCTGATCTCATTTACAGGCTCTGATTATGCAAACCACTCCCTGACGCCCACTGGCTAATTAGGCCTAAATTAATTTGAGTCCAATCTTTTGTGTCTCTGGCCCAGGCTGTACCACTTCCCTCCATTTGCAGTATCATATTAATGTTCGTGTGGGAGCACTACTCCTGCAGATGAAAAGACTGATACAATTAATTAAGTCCTGCCTCTGTTCTGGCCTCCTCTCGGCAGAGAGACGATAAGTGCAATGAGCTGCCTCTTATTAACCCAATTATATGGGCTAATAAGGAAGATCATATACAAATCAAGGATGATGCACAATTATACGGGAATGCAAATGACGGCAGCTAACGAGCATGTGTGTCAATGTTGGAAATGCTTTGTTTGGGAAACGCATTCTTAACACGGGCTCGTTTATTCTCACCAATTGCATCATGTTCCTGGATCAACATCTTTGTTGATCCTTGAACAACATTTCAATCAACCAATCAGATATGAGGGTTTATATGTCAAGTTTAGGCTTACGACCAGGGTTATGTGCTTTTACATCAGTGTTATTCCCCTCTGATTTCAGGAATAAGTTGGGGAGGGTTAGGACTAAAGGAATGTCGATCCGTGAATGTCTTACTTGGCAAAATCATGGTGACGGTGAACATCTGTAGTTGTGTATGCATGCCAACGAGAGCTTGATGTTCTTCTCACATCTTCTTTATTTAGTGTCAATGCAGTCAACGTGAGAGAACAGTGTAAACACACTCTGAGAAGCACAGGCTGTCTTCAGAACCACGGACAGCAGCCACTGAGTCTCAGTGTTGGAAACTGCGCAGCGCTCCAACGGATTTAGCTTTGCTTCAGGAAATGTTTCATTAGTAATATGGCTATCATATTCTTACACCGACACAAATGTGTGCACAATTTATCATAGCATTTTAACATGCTCTGCTTATCCTTGTGACTGAAGATCTGATATGTCCTTCACATAAGCCAGAAAAACGGATCATTTTGCTTTTCTGATTTATGGATGATTAAAGATTTATAGAAAACAAGACGCTCAAGTAGTGTTTTGATTGGCTGGTGCAATAGCACGTGCCAGTCTGTAGGTGGAGCAGTGCCAATGACCCTACCCACACTTCACTAAATAAACCCTAATACTAAACCAGGAAACATTCAGATTTGTTCATCAATTTAGGGTGTGCATGATGTGTGTTTAAGGTATGAATAACTATTTTATGTTCTTTTGAATCTCTACAACACAAACAATAGTAAAACACAATGTTCACACAGATGTGATGTGTAAAGCCCTCTTTTTAGTCTTCTTTTGCCTTTGTAAACAATGACGTATTCGTGAAATGGCCTCATTTGTCATGTTATGGGTTTTGGAGTAATGTGTTGATTAGTCTTTACTGTGATCCTCGTATTGAGAGGGGGCTCGTGGCCAGCAGGGGAGGGGCGCGCGCCGGCCGAGCAGCTGTATGCAAATGAGACGCGACAAGCACGCGCCACACAGCAAACACGCACACAAGCGGCTGGGGCGCGCGCACACGATCTCATTAAAATGCCATCGAAGTGCATTGTACTGGGTGAGACCTAGATAAACAAACTTCAGAGAATGTTAACACAGAGGAAAACATGTTCTGATGATGAAGGGAAAACGAGTGAAGAATCACAACTTAAATATCAGACGTGCGCAAATCCGGTTCTGCGCACATGCATGATTTAAGCAAAACTTTAGACGATTTTGGGAACACACACACACACATTCATATTTTCAGTGTTGCGTGTCGTGTTAAACTCCGCTGGTCTTGCAATATTCCTGAAACTGCAGTGGAGAATGGTGGCAGTCGCATATCTTAATGCTTGAGCAATTATTTGACTCGGTCATACAGCAGCTTTATGCTAATGAGGGGAACAATGGATGAATGCAAACCCGTGCAACACGTCTGTCCAATTATGCGCGCAAAAGAGAATCTAAAGCAACTGTTTCACAGAGTAAAAATAAGATCTAGTGCTGCGATCTAAACCTTTCATTACTATGCGTTTGCTGACAGTAAACTATTATTAAAAGCGTTCTGAAATCAAGCCCAGTTTAACAATTTTGAATGCAGTATTTCTTCTGTGCTTATGGCTCAAATATACGAAAAGTAAACGAACACATTAAGTAGAGCATAACCATTAGTGAAGGTATTAAACACTGCGCAAACTGCTTGTAAATGCACTTTGTACGTGGTTTTCTTTACGATTGCACTTCATTATATTTACAGGAAATGTGTGTAGTTTTACTGCAATGGAAAGCATTAGTCAATACACCAGGCATCCTAGCAAAAGCTCGAATGTCTGAAGTTGTCAGTGGTCACGGTGGTTTGAAGAAATGCAGTGCCGGCTGACCCTTGGCTTGACCTCGGGGTCAGCGCTCATCTTTGATGGCGTCCAGCACGCGTCTCTCTTTGGGCCAGATTGCTCGTGTATCCCTGTAGAGGTCAATTTGCTTTTCAAAGGCAGAAAAGCCTGTGACGGCTGTCCAGACGCGCCATTGTGTTCCGAGATGAGCTTCTTCTGATGACTTATGCATGCGTTAGCCAGCTGATTTATACTGCGCTCAGACAGACGCGTGGCATTACAAATCGACCCTATAATGTCCAGATCTGCAAGCTTGGGCAACACAGGAGGAAGCTTTGGACAGACATGTTCGGATTTCATAAGTAGCTAATTAATAACATGCTCTGTGTAATTACTTTGTGGAGCTATACTCAGTTCGTTTTTAGTAGCCGATTCTCATCACACTTATAGGCTACGCGTGAAACAAACACACACACAACAAGCCCACCATCCAAATTGTTTATTCGTTTTTTTTATCTTACAGAATATTCCATCTTTTACAAAAATGACAACGTTAATAAAACTCTTTTTCTTCTCGTCTACATTCACTTTGGTTCGCGCTTGTGTAAATAACTTGCATTGTGTACTGCGATTACTAAAAATGATTGAATTAATGCAATTGTAATGTAATCACTTTATATAGAAAAAATATATATTATATCTAAATGTAGTTCATAGTCTACACAGCTTAAATCTGCAACAGTTATTGTCCCGCAATAATTTGTGGATACAATTTTAAACACACATTACAAAGAAAGATTCCAGAAATGCATCAATATTTAAGTTAAGACATTCGCAGATCTAAACTAAGCATTCAGAAATAACTTTCTTTGTTGTCGGTCATTCGGTATTCTGATGATGACGATGATGGCCGTGAGTGACATTTCCTTGTGTTTCCCTATAGCCGCGGCACGCGCTCCTCCATACATCTCCATCAGACCGTGAACGGAACGCAGCGCGCATTACTACAATAAAGGCCAGGTACATCTGCTCTGTAGCGCCCGGTCTCTCAGCCCTCCCACGGGCAATTCCACAGAGATCCGCGCTCGTCCCTGATTGGATGAGGATGGAGCGGCGAGGGGCGAGAACAATAACATCATTCCAGCTTAAAAAGAGTGCAGCTATGCGTTGAGAAGCAAAAGCATCTCTCAGAGGGAGGGAGGCGGACGGCGTGTTTGTGGCTCTGGATCTCGTCTTGTTGTGCCTTGTCATCCTCGCCTCATCCATCCGCCGACATGCCCAAAGGATTCCTAGTGAAACGGAACAAGAAAGCATCGCTCGTTTCGTACCGGATACGCTCGGACGAGGATGGAGGATACGCTCCAGAATGTCAGATCGCGCAGATCGCCTCGTACTCGTACTCGCCCGCGCCCAGCGCCTCCAAGCCGGACAGCATCATCTCTGCGCTCCCGTCGGACGGGGCAGAGGCGCCGGTGCCGGTCCACAAGCCGGTGCAGTTCGGCAACCCGGAGGCGGTGTACCAAGCGCTGTACAGCCCCACCCGGCCCATCAGCAAGGAGCACGACAGGAAATATTTCGAGAGAAGTCTCAATCTCGGCTCGCCCGTCTCTGCCGAATCCTTCCCAACTGCCGCCTCTCTCACCAGCCTAGACCATCATCTTCTGTTCGCGCCGGTCGACTTGAAAATCGGCACCAGCAACAGCAACCGGAGCGGCGCGCACTCCTCCGCCATCCGACCCGGCGTTAAAAGACCTTCCTCTGACGCAGCCGAGCGTAAAAGCGGCAAAAGCGCCAAGAAACCCAAAGCCATACGCAAACTCAACTTCGAGGATGAGGTAACGACTTCCCCGGTGCTGGGCCTGAAAATCAAAGAGGGGCCCGTGGACCCGAAGCCCCGAGCGGCCTCAGGCAGCTCCAACAAGCCCCTGGGAGAGTTCATCTGCCAGCTTTGCAAGGAAGAATACTCGGACCCGTTCTCTTTGGCACAGCACAAGTGCTCCCGGATAGTGCGGGTGGAGTACAGGTGTCCCGAGTGCGAGAAGGTGTTCAGCTGTCCGGCAAACCTAGCCTCCCACCGGCGCTGGCACAAACCGCGCGTCCCGAGCGCGCCCAAGCAACCCCTCCAAGCCGCCAAACCTTTCCCCGAAGACCTGAGAGCAGAGTTCCCCAGCGACAGAGACTCCCCGAGCCCGGGTCTGTCAGAATCCGGCTCGGAAGACGGGCTCTATGATTGCCAGCACTGCGGGAAGAGATTCAAGCGCCAGGCGTACTTGAGGAAGCACATCCTGGGACACCAGGCGCTCCAAAATCAAATAATCGGAGAGGCTTTTCGCAACGCAGAGAGCCCAGACATGGTGCCGAGAGAGGACAGCCAGAGCCCGGGTCCGCTCAATCTAAGCCCCGCGGACTGTCTCACGTGTCCGGCCTGCGGAGAGAAGCTTCCCAACCGGCCGAGTCTGGAGCGACACCTGCGTCTCCTGCACGACGATGGCCAGGCGTTTCCCTGCAAGTTCTGCCCGGGCACTTTCTACAGCTCGCCGGGTCTCACCAGGCACATCAACAAATGCCACCCCACCGAAAACAGGCAAGTCATCCTCCTCCAGGTGCCCGTGCGTAACGCCTGCTGAAGAAGAACACAGTCCAATCTGGCCTTTTAGAATGCTCTATTTTCTTCATCCAATCCCTCAACTAGAAAAGTCTGGAGAAAAGTATTAGTTTGGTCCTTACAAAGGTATTTTTCTAGAACCTTGCACACATGGTAATGTAATAGCTCCTAGACCTAAGATATGTTCATGTACCTCTGCCTTGAATTCACATGCTGTGCGTTTCACGTCTGTAGCTTTAATCTAGTATGTGAATTACAGGACTGAAAATGTTCTCTCTCTCTCTCTCTTTCTTCGTACTCAAAACAACTACAACAAATCTTGAAAAGTTTCCCTTTAGTAGCCAGAAATGCCTTTAGAGAAATACATCAAACTACTGCCTTAAGAACTCTTCAGTGTAATGATTGTTTTTGACTGTCGGCACACAATTACAACTTACTATCATGATGTAAAATTATTGTAATATGTTTATTCGTAATATTTTATTTATTTATGTATTTATTTATTTTCAATGGCTTTGTATAATTTATTGTGTGATTTCCCCCCCGTGTCACATGTTGCAGTCTAATCGTTGTGTCGAGATCATCTTGTCTTGGGTTTTGTGCGCTCCCTTGAAACGTGAAGCTCTTATAGATGCAATCTTTTTCTACGTATACAGCTTATTTTCCTAAATGTTTGCTACCTATCGCTTTATATGTGCGTCCGTGTTGTCTACTCAAATAAAATATTTTCAAAATGATTTTTTTTCTGTTCGTGCATATTTGCCACAACAATACCGTGTACTTGTACAGTAGTTTATCAGAATGAAACATGAAGTCAGTCTCAATCACTGTATGTGAACTGTAGATGGCAACTCATCCCTTTCATTTGAACCTTTAAACACAACATAACTGAGAACTATCCAAGGAGGATCAGTTACTCCACACACACATTCATGTTCTTAACTATATTTATCTACAGACTTATACAAAGATAACAAAAACATGATGTTAAAAACATAGTTTGTGTGTGTGTGTGTGCAGCCTTTACTACTGCAAAGTTAAGATGTTTTTCTACAGGTGTCAGATGATATAAGATGATATAAAGCAGTCAGACAACCTCTGGCAATTCCCTTTTACAGTTTCTGTTGTAAACCCTTGTTCGTTCTGTAAAGTGCAGCAGAATTGATTTTATATTTGTCAGGTCATTCTGAAGTCACCATGTAAGCTCTGCTTGATCAATGAAATAATGTATTTGGCCCACTGTAAATCCAGCTGAAATCATTTAAAGGGTGACAACCGCCTTTGTGATTATGAACTCAGACATGAACAAGGACATTAACCCTGTAATGCAGTTCACCACTGCCATTATTGATTGTCCATTTTCCTATTGGTGCCTCTTCGTAAGATTCGTTTTTTTTGACAATAGTAACAAACACCTCTAGAAAAAATGCTGAACAAGAGCAACTTGTGCCCCATTTACATAATAGGTTGCTGAGAGACTCAGCTAAAAAATAAATGCATCATCACTCAGCCATTAAATACAAATCACTAAAGAGGAAGGGAACAAGTTTGCAAAATGGCTTGTTTCAGCAAACTAATTAGCGCACATTATAATCATGTTTAAAGTTCTCACTGTGTTCTGCAATTGGCAAGTACATGTAAAAAAAGAAATCCTAAAAAGAGTTTTGGTCAGGTTTAGTGCACACACACACACACACACACACACACACACACACACACACACACACACACACACACACACACAGAGAGAGTCAGTAATTAAACATGTGTGTGAGGTGTTGGAGCGTGTGCACCTGTACTCAGAGACTCATGGAGCAGCAGGAGAGACAGATGGGACGAGGGTCAGGTTACCCTCATATTCCCTCAGCTCCAGCAACACAACAACCTCTAACCCCGAGCATCACTTACACACACTCGCTCCAACACACAATATGTCCATGCATTCTCTCACAAGAGCACAAAGTCATGGATGGTTTCAGACAGATGTATAAAACAGCTCTTCAGTTCAGACGCAGCCCAAAGTCTACGTCTTATTTTATACATAAAACAGGGTTTCAATAATGACAAATACTTACTCTCTTTTGTGGAGTCCAAATGACTTAATAAAGTCATTATGTGTGTGTGTATATATATATATGTTTGGAACATGAGGGTGAGTAGATGATGACAATTTTCATTTTTGGGTGGACTAACCTTTTAGAGGGTATAGCCAATTCAAATTGTGGGTAGTTGGCAAATAGTATGTCCAATAACTATTTTTAGTCAACATTAAACATTTAGGTTAACATTTTATTTGGTGTAACTGGGCAGCTTTTACTTACCATTTTTAATTACTCGTTTTGCATTTTACTTCAAGGGAAAGTTCACCCAAAAATGGACTCGCACTCACATTGTTCCAAACATTTATGAAGTCCTTTCTTCTGCAGCAAGATATTTTAAAGAATGTTTGAAACCCAAAAGTTTTTTTTTTTTTTCCTACTATGGAAGTCAATTGCGACCGTCAACTGTGTGATATTTTACCAACATCATGTAAAATATCTTCTTTTGTGTTCAGCGGAAGACATTCATACAGTAATGAGTAAATGATGACAGAGTTTTCCTTTTGTGGGTGAACTATCTCTTTAAATACACTGTAAGAAATGACCTTTTCAAAGTGGCAATCAAAACAAATAATATTGGAGTGTGTTACTTTTCAGTAAATCCTACAGCATTTCCCCAGTGTAGTTTTGCAGTGACACTTTTTGGTACAAATGTTCCATCAGTCTCTTTCTCGATCAATGGTTAAAATAATCAGAAACATTGTTTAAATCAAACATAACCTTGCAGGACACTGCTGACGTCATGGCAAGTAGCGTGAGAGCAAGAGACAATGAATAAAACAGAGCAAACAAACGCATCTAAACATGAACTTCAAATCGATTTAATGAAATGTTTCGACTTCTTCACATTTCTAGTAAAGATAAAGCGATTACTTTTTCTATTAAAAACAGTCTGATATGTTAACAAGTCATGATGAAATCTTCAAGCTTCCTTATCCAATGTCTTTTACAAAGATTATATTACAGGCATTATTATATTTATATCCTTCAGAATTTAGAACATTCAAAAAAAAAAAAAGAGACACAATATACAAGGCTAACAACAAAGTCTACAATAAACGTCAGGCTAGTTGCAGAACCCGTTTCAAAATCCACATCTATCTGGGATTCGGGCCGCCGGTTTGCATACATTCGTCAGCTTTTTCATTCAGTGCACTCAGAGAATGCCTCCTATGTTACTTAGCGTTTGGAAGAGAGGGGGAAGTGATAAAGACAAGTGTTCAGGTAAGGCAAAGTAGTGCAACACGTGTCCTGTTGCAGCGTGGGTGGAGCTTGCAGTGTGTGACACCTGGTCTCCGTGGCAACCAGGCCGGTCTCTACGGCGACAGAGAGGGGCGGCAGGGCGTTGGCGAGCGAGAGAGAAAGGGAGAGAGCGAGATATATATATATAGAGAGAGATAGAGAGAGAGAGATGCTGCTGGTATGGTAAAGGGCACTCGGAGAGGCACGTGGGAATCGGGGAAGCAGGTGGAAAAGATCCCCATCCAGCATCTAATCACACAGAAGCAGCTCTCACGAAACACAGACAATCTCATTCAATTTACTCCAGTGAAACGCAAGACTCGTGCGGATCTTTCTCTCGTCTGCTCTCCATCCAGGAAGTGTGGGATCAATTAAAGTCGCGGAGGGGAAAAACCCCACAGACTGGTTCCAGTTGGCCAGAGAGAAGCAGCGCACAGGCACTGTGAGGATTCACAGCCAGAGTTGGGGTTCACCTGAGGCGCTTCCTCGGGCCAGTCTGCTCCAACACGCCAGATACGGCTCCGTATGTACAACATGACACGAGTATATCATCAAATCAAATCAAAATGAAAGCAATGTACAGTACATTCAAACACAGAGGGAAGAAAAGAAGAAACGACGGCATCTTCACCACTGAGAGAGTGCAAACACATTGGAATGTTAGAGTAGATTCACATGACAGGAACGGGACGCGTTCAAATCCCAAATTAAGAAGCACGTTCATGCTACACCTCGAGCGGATCACAAACGACAGGTGCCTTGCATAAATCAATGCCATAAAACAATCAAAC
Source organism: Rhinichthys klamathensis goyatoka (assembly GCF_029890125.1). Lineage (NCBI taxonomy): Eukaryota > Metazoa > Chordata > Actinopteri > Cypriniformes > Leuciscidae > Rhinichthys > Rhinichthys klamathensis. Next base: position 2,313,006 of record NW_026606660.1, read on the forward strand.
CAGTTGCTTAAAAGTAATCATAACGAGAAAAAAGAAAAGAAAACATGATTTCATTGCTTTGAAAGACGTCACTGGTTACACGTTATTAAAGTAGTAAAAGCTGACGCTCTCTCTCTTTCCATGATTCGAGAGTGTCAGTGTTCTCTCAGACTGGCCGAAAGCGTCTCAGTGCTGGGACGAGACCAAAGTCTCTCCCACATTCAGCAATGCTTGGGGTTTCAGTGTTTGACATGAGGGAAAGTGAGAGTTCGACACGAGCTGAAACCTCAGGGCTTTTCAAACGTTTTATAGCATTATTTGAGTTCTGAATGCAGCGTTTCTATGAAAGTCCTTTTCTTCAGCATAAATTATTCTCTTGCACGACAGGTACATAATATAGTGACGACAGTTGCATCTTTCAATGCTACGAGGCTTCAACACACACACACACACACACAAACAAAAGTTACAGGGGAAAGACATTCCAGTCAAATAATACATTCAAGCACGCTGTTTAAGGACGCTGCAGAGGAAGAGTTCAGTTTGAGGATTTGCTGATGGCGCTGGCTGAGCGGCGGAGCTTCCCGGACACCCGGTGTTTGGATGCGCGGGGTATCGTGGGAGAGACCTGGTCACCGGAGTCGATGGTCATCACAGTAACACTGAGGTCAGCGCTCGTGCTGCCGCTGAGGGAACCTGGGAAATGAGGACATATTACACGCAGAGTCAAGCATCAGCAAACATGACATTAATAAGCTGATAGCATGCCATTCCTGAAGCAGAAACCCCTCTGATGGAGACGGATGTGAATGGTGCTCAAGTAAATTAGCCATTACACTGTTAACGCCAATTACTGTGGCTCTACAAACTCAGGCGTTTCGATGTGAAAAGCAGTTGCTCTCTGCAGCAGGAAAGAAACAGAAATGCAGAAATATGGATTCTGCCGGAGATCGGAGACGCTGGTACTCAAGAAAGCATCTAAATTAAACAAGCTTCCTGCTTTGTCAAGATGGCATCTGCTTGGCTATTTTCTTTCTTTTCGACCGTTTTCCTTTTTTTTTTTTTTTTACGGGCATCTCAAGTTTCTGAGAGCAGATGGTGTGGGGAACATGGACCTCCACTCCAGGGCTTCTCTGAAAGAGGGGGAGGAGAGCGGAGAACAACAGCCTCAGCATGTGAAAGGAGTCGGGGAGGAGTGAACGAGTGCGGGTGGTGTCCGTTCCACTCGTCCACACACACCGTCTCAGGATGCCAGCAGAGAGGACACACACTTATCCACAGGTCCCTCCTCTCCAATGCTGGCCGAACGAGGGATTTCATCATTTATTGGTCTCTAAGAGATGACTGTTTCCACACCGGAGCTGAGCGCACAGATCCAGCAGTGCTCTTCATCACAGTGATTGGTCCCATCATCTTCACATTTAACTAGGTGAGGTGTGTGAATCAAGTCAGTCATGCAAACCCCGAGAGTTTGTGTCTTTATCAGCACCTCTCATGTGTGCTTTTTCCTGAAGTGCACTCACAATTAAAAATGAGAGTGCACTGTGTTGCTTGTGAAAAGAAAAGCGTGAGTGAGAACAGCATATAAATATTACATGGGACCAAACACAAAATAACTATATATAAATATAATTAATTTCATTATATTTAAACATTTTTTTAAATTTTGATATAATTTTTGTAATACATTTTAATTAATTATATATTAATTATTATCAAAAAATACACACATTCTGAAAATACAGTCAGAAATGCCAAAATGTTCAACAGCACAGATTTATATTTATCTTAATACTGTTCATTACAGTCAAAGTTTAGAAACATAATAATAATCATTTTAAAATTCTCATATTGGTAGGAAAGTAGGAAAGAAGAAAGGAAGGAAAGGAAAGAAGGAGAGAAAAGAATGGTAGGAAGGAAGAAAGGAAGAAGGAAAGAAAGAAAAGAAGGACGAAAGAAAGGTAGGAAGAAAGAAATAAATAAAGAAAGAAAGAAAGGAAGAAGGAAAGAAAGAAAAGAAGGAAAGAAAGGAAGGAAAGAAAAGAATGGTAGAAAGGAAGAAGGAAAGAAAGAAAGAAGGAAAGAAAGAAAACAAGGATGAAAGAAAGGTAGGAAGAAAGAAAGAAAGAAAGGAAGAAGGAAAGAAAGAAAAGAAAGAAAGGAAGGAAAGAAAGAAAAGAATGGTAGGAAGGAAGAAAGGAAAGAAAGGTAGGAAGAAAGGAAGGAAAGAAGGAAGAAAGAAGGAAAGAAGGAAATAAGGAAGAAAGAAGGAAGAAAGAAAGAAAGGAAGAAACAAAGGTAGGAAAGAAGGAAAGAAGGAAGAAATAAAGAAAGGAAGGAAGAAAGGAAGGTAGGAAAGAAGGAAGAAAGAAGGAAAGAAGGAAGAAAGTAAGAAAGAAAGAAAGAAAGAAAGAAAGGTAGGAAAGAAGGACGAAAGAAGGAAGAAAGAAAGAAAGGAAAGTAGGAAATAAGGAAGAAAGAAAGAAAGGAAAGGAAGGTAGGAAAGAAGGAAGGGAAGGAAGGTAGAAAAGAAGGAAGAAAGAAAGAAAGAAAGAAAGAAAGAAAGAAAGAAAGAAAGAAAGAAAGAAAGAAAGAAAGAAAGAAAGAAAGAAAGGAAGGAAAGTATAGGAAAGAAGGAAGGAAAGGAAGGTAGAAAAGAAGGAAGAAAGAAAGAAAGAAAGAAAGAAAGAAAGAAAGGAAGGTAGGAAATAAGGAAGAAAGAAAGAAAGAAAGAAAGAAAGAAAGAAAGGAAGGAAGGAAGGTACGAAAGAAGGAAGGTAAGGAAGGTAGAAAATAAGGAAGAAAGAAAGAAAGAAAGAAAGGAAGGAAAGGAAGAAAGAAAGTAAGAAAGAAAGGAAGAAAGGAAGGTAGAAAAGAAGGAAGGAAGGAAGAAAGAAAGGAAGGTAGGAAAGAAGGACGAAAGAAGGAAGAAAGAAAGAAAGGAAAGTAGGAAATAAGGAAGAAAGAAAGAAAGGAAAGGAAGGTAGGAAAGAAGGAAGGGAAGGAAGGTAGAAAAGAAGGAAGAAAGAAAGAAAGAAAGAAAGAAAGAAAGAAAGAAAGAAAGAAAGGAAGGAAAGGAAGGTAGGAAAGAAGGACGAAAGAAGGAAAGAAGAAAGACAAACGTAAGAAAGAAAGGAAGAAAGAATATATTAGTGAAAATACTGTTGTGAAGTGAAACTGGGATATTTAGTGTAGTGTGTGTATATCCACATCCTGCTAATTGAAATTTATACAATTATTTCCTGTTTGGCCTCTATAATATATATATATATATATATAGAGAGAGAAATATATATCCCAGCATATTTCTAAAGTAAGTGTCCCTCATTCCCGTTTGCTCCCGCAGCAGTCCAAACAAAAGCGTAAGTGACAAAGACATGTTCCAGTAGGGCAGGTGTTAGTGTCAGATGTGGCCTCAGGCAAACACACACACGCCGAGGGACAAAGACGAGGAGAAAAGAGGGAATAAAGCGGAGACATGCAGGAGAGGAGGAAAGATGGAGAGCATTCATGCTGCTACTGTGTTACGATTACTGCGCTTGTGTCCACAATCAGAACCGCCTCGCTGTTCCTCCAGAGGGAATAAAGAGGGGAAGATGAGTAGACGAGAGGAAAAGAGAGGGATCTCTGGGACAGAACGCAAGCTTCCGCTCAGACCGAGACTCTTACCTTCAGTTACTGAACTCACACCTGTAACACACTTAATCTGAAGAGGAGAGAAGACAATAGAGCAACACGTAAGCTGAGCACCGTCACGAGGATGTCAAAGAGTGTGTGTGTGTGTGAGAATGCTGTGGAAAAAGTGTGTTAGTAGTTACTCCTAAAGGGGGTGAAAGAAGGACAACACAAAATGTTCAAATACACATAACAGTGATGAACTGAAAGGAATGTTTCAAACTGAAAAAAGAGGTTTGATTTAGCCGAAAACAACGTTTATTTCATCATTTATTTAATAATCAAATATCTAAGATGCATATAAACATTTTTGGTAACACTTTACAATAAGGTTTACTAGTTAATATTAGCTAACTACCTTAGTTAACATGAACTAAGAATGAACAATACTTCTACAGCATTAATTAATGTAGTTCATATTAATTTCAACATTTACTAATACGTTAATAAAATCAAAGGTTGTATTTGTTAACATTAGTTAATGCACTGTGAACTAACATGAACAGCTGGATTTTTATTAACTAACATTAACAAAGATTAATAAATACAGTAACAAATGTATTGCTCATGGTTACTTCATGTTAGTTTATACATTAACTAATATTAACTAATGAATCATCTTGTTAAGTGTTACCACATTTTTATATCAACTTCTTAATAATATTATGTTTCAACTCCAGTTTGTTGTTGAAATATAAACATTTCAATTCAAAAAGTTATTCTCATGAAATATTTATTCAAACATTTATTAAATAATGGTTAAGGTTAAGTAACTATGAATATGTAATACAGTGCATATATTTAGCAAAATGCTCTCTAGATTTTTTGAACTAACTAACAAGCTTTTCTGATGTAAATGTTCAGAACCTCCAAAAACCGAAAGTTAATTTTCCACCCAATATTTGCGGTCGCTGGGATTTCAGTGCATCACTGACACATAACATACAGTGCTCACGACAGACACGCAGAAGCTGACACACTTCTGTTCACACCGTGTGTTTTCTGAGAATGAAAGATCGTTTAACATGGAGAGAACAGAGAAGCTGTGGGATGCCAGACATCCGAGTCGGAAAAAGGGAAAATGTTTTTTCAAAACATGTGAATCAAATTTGTGTTAACCGGAATGAGTTTGCTTTAAACCCGAGCACAAGGCTATTTCTGAACAAAGATGATCGTTCGGTGTTTGTGCTGGAATAATGATCACGTCAGTGATTAATAATATCATATATCTGAGTTGTTATATGAGGGAGAGTGTAAATGATATCAGTTCCCGGCCGACGTCTGTAATGAGACTGATATATTCCAGAGCTCTTGTCCAACAACTATGATATTAAACAACAATTTAACTAGGGCTGGGGGAAAAAATCGATTTTTCGATTAATCGTTTTTAAAAAGGTGGTCGATTCAAAATCGATTCTCAATGGCCACGAATCGATTTTTTCCATATTCAGGGCAGGCACGGCGTTATGGGTTATTCCCACCCAAAACTTTCCTTAAAAAAAATAATTTTTTCCATATATTATAATTTTGTCAAGAATTATAAAAAAATCGCCAATAAGCTCATAATTTGTGCTAAAATAGTCTAAATGTTTAGTTTTAAAAACAATTTTGAAAAGCTGGTTATGTCTATTTTGATGTTTCTGCGCAAGTTCAGCAGACAGTGTTCGGGTCTGTTCCGATCAGAGCATGTGAGCGGAGAGCGAATTTCTGAATATTCCGCTCTGCTCGCTCATTCCGCAGGGTCGCTCGCTCAACCCAGAATGGCCTGCTGGTTCGAAGATATGTGGAATAAGGCCTCCGACTATTTTTAATTTTTTTTCCCTAGTCGACTAGTTGTTCATTTAAGCCATTAGTGGACAAATCGCCCCTTTATATTAATTTCATTTAGGCTATTTAAATAGGGCAGGCTATAGGCTGCATAAACAATAAAACATAAAAAGAATAAAACATTTTAAAAGATAATTGCGACTTTTTATCTCACAATTGCGAGTTTACATCTTGCAATTGTGACTTTATTTCTCAGAATTGCGAGATATAAAATCAGAATTTCGTGAAATAAAGTCGCAATTGCGTGAAATAAAGCCGCAATTGCGTGTTATATAAAGTCAGAATTTCGTGAAATAAAGTCGCAATTGCGTGAAATAAAGCCGCAATTGCATGTTATATAAAGTCAGAATTGCGTGAAATAAAGCCGCAATTGCGTGTTATATAAAGTCAGAATTGCGTGAAATAAATGCTTCTTTTTTCTTTCTTTTTTTTACCTCAGAATAGTTTAGGCTATATCTCACAATTCTGACTTTGTAACACGCAATTGCAACTTTATATCATGCAATTCTGCCTTTATATCTCCCAATTGCATATTATAAAGTCAGAATTGCGAGATATAAACATGCAATTCTGAGAAAAAAAGAATTTCAAGCTATAGGCCTATTTCTCGCACTTTATATCACGCAATTTTGACTTAACATACAATTGCGACTTTATATCACGCAATTCTGACTTTATACCTAACCTGCAATTGCCACTTTATATCACGTAATTCTGAGATAAAAAGTCAGAATTGTGAGATTAAAAAAATCGCAATTAGCCTACATTTTTTATTTTTCACTCTGTGGCGGAAACATGCTCCAGTTGTCGTGCAATGCAAGTGATCGTGCCGGCGCCTTATTACATTGTCTGCTATATATTTGGTTCTTATTTATTAAATACAGGCAATTGGTTGATAAAACATTGATCAAAATTAAGATACAATTTATACAAAACGAAAATCTTTTTTTAAAAGTCTTGCACCGAAACTTTTTAACAATGCAACAAAATATTTAAAAAGCATCAAGCTATTAAAATCTTTATTATGTATACATACAGATAATATAACAGTATATTAGTCAGTAATTTTTATTAGGTTAAACAGTGATTGGATAACGTTTTTAATTTAACGTTTTTAATTTAAGGCCCACCCACAATTGGTCTGGCCCATCCAAACCTAGAATCCTGGCGCCGTGCCTGATTCAGGGCTCTCGGTGCTGCGTCTTGTGTCTCTCTGCACAAGGCAAGCGTCAAGCGCTGCAGGCGTCGATACACACTCGTGTTTAGGAGTCGGGACATGACGGAATATTCACTTGCACAATCGGGCCAGCATTGCATCGTAACGAACGTTTATCATTTTCACGTCTTTTTAAGTTTTACCAGTTTAAACATTCAAGCATTTTTAAACTATTCAGTGCTCGCGCGCTCTCAGAGATGTTTTCACTGCGTGCACACACACACAGTAAAGCCTAAATCCGCCTCACAAACAGCTCGCCAGTAACACAAGTTCTTTTTCGTGGATTATATCGCTTTATCAGTTAAAAACACGAAAAATTATGTCAAAACTCTGGTCTTGGTGAGTAACCTCGTAAAGACAGTCGGTTATGTCTAAAATAAGCACAAAAAGCGTGTGAAACAGTAATGGATCCGTGCACTCTTAAAGTGAACGTAGCCATATGTGTCTGCCATTCATTTTGTTGTCAAAACAACATAATATAGCATTAATTGTAAGGAATCAGAATTAATAGCCTATGTATTTAATTCAGTCAGGACTAAAAGACTATCCAGTGTTATTTTACATTGGATTACTTTATTCAGTTTCTGTAGTATTTCTGACCTGCCCAAAAACTTTTCTTTTTATGTCTCTTTATTTGTGTCTTTATTCTATTGTATTTATTTGTGCTACTTTTTTCAATTTAATTCAAATATTGAAATCAAGCTTCCATGTGTTGCATAAACTCTTAAGAAAAAATGACCCCATTGTAAAAACAAACATTTAGGTGAGATCAATGTAAAAAAAAATTGATAACTGATATTTATTTATCTATCTATCTTAAACATAAAATAACCCATCGTGTTTGATCAAAGGCATGCGACTGTTCTGACTTGGCCAATTTTCAGCATTAATTTGGCATCTTGCATCAAAATCCTGTCTATTCATTGTATGCATTTAGTGTATAGTGTGTACCTAAAATAAAAAGAGTTCTATATACAGGTTTGTGGCTCTTAATTTCTTTGTATTAATTAACCACTTGTAAACTTATGTCCACTGTTCTTTTTTATAAATATAGGATTTGTATTACATCTATATTTATTATAGTCGAATCGAGAATCGAATCAGGAATCGAAAATCGAATCGAGAATCGAAATCCGAATCGAGAATAGAAAATCGAATCGAAAATCGAATCGAAATCGAATCGAGAATCGAATCGATTTGAGAGCTTGCGAATCGAAATCGAATCGAATTGAGAGCTTGCGAATCGAAATCGAATCGAATTGAGAGCTAGCGAATCGAAATCGAATCGAATTGAGAGCTTGCGAATCGAAATCGAATCGAATTTGAACATCTGAATCGATACCCAGCCCTAAATTTAACTCAATACTCAATTCCTGTCAACACTCGACTCAATCGAATGACCGAACGGCCCCAAACCAAACCCTGCATGGACACAACCAGAGATTTCTGCGCTCACATTTAGTTTGCCCTGTTCCAAAACCTAGAGTTTCCTACCTAGACATTGCTGATTTGAGGATCAAGAAACATTTCTGATTATTATTACTATGTTAAAAATAGTTTTTTTGTGGAAACCGTGATACATTTTTTTCAACACTTTAACAGAAAAATTCAATTTGAAATGCATTTATTTGAAATAATAATCTTTTGTAACAATGTAAAAGTATTTACCGTCACTTTTCTCAAATAAAAGCATCTGTTGAAAAAAAAAAAAATCTTACTGACCCCAAATCTTAGAACGGTAGTTTACTTGGCTTTGGCATTGCATGATGTATCCTTCACAGATGAGGCAATCCCAGAATACACAGCAATGAGCTCAGAAAAAATAAATTGGCAGACCGTGTTGAGAGATATATCACTTATATCATCAATCAAAAATAGCTCAATCTGAATACAAAAAGTTCCTTTCCAATCACCTACAATGCTGCTTTTCAAGATAAAGCTGCTTATGTGGTAGTGAACTAGGTTTTGGAACAGAGGTAACGTTTAAAACAATGAAATCTGTGCCGATCCATGAGCTCACATGATCCACTGCGCTTTCCACAAGTACATCTCACATTTGTGTTTTTTAAAGTGCCCCTATTATGCTATATTAAAGGTTCCTGATTTAGTTTCGCAGGTCTCCTACGACAGGTTTACATGCATTCAAGGTCAAATACACTTTCTTTTCCTCAATGTATATTGCAGCATCATGTTTACACCTGGCCACTGCATGTGTTTTGGGATAGCAGTGGAATCGTGAAAGACCAGGTGTAAATGCCCTCCGAAACGCATTCGAAACCGATTTAAATCCGATCGCTCAAACCACTTCAGGAGGAGGTCTGGGTCGTGTACCAGACGAAACTGGACGAGTGTAAATGCATCTGGTTGTTGAAACCACATATGTACATTTTACTCCTCCCAACAATGCTAAAAGATAAACGTGTGAGAGCGTGTTATAGGCTATATGTCATGTTATAGTCAGATATGACGGCGCTACTGCAACACACACCACCACAGATGAGCATCTCTTCATCAAGCCAACACGCAAACTATCGCAAACCAAAGTGAAAGCAAGTCGCAGACGCTTGACACACAATCATCTTCATTAAAAATGAAGAGTTCGCCTATTCTCCAATTGTCTTTGATTTAGAAATTAGCCGATGATCAATAAAATGCAGCTCATATCTGTTGCTTTCGGTGACGTGAACTCCACTATATCTGCATATAGCGCGGTAACTGAAGATCGGATTTATATCGGTTTTGTGGAAACACATTTATGTGACCAAGTGTAAATGGAATCGTTTTGATAAATCCGATAACTATCCGATCAGTATGAACACATGAAGTGACCCGGTGTAAACAGGCTAAGTGTCTGAAACGGTTCGATCAAGGATTTGGTCTCTCGAAACCCTTTATTCCTGAGAGCCTGCTCTGCTCTGATGCGATTGGTCGAACGCTTACTGTGACGAAATGGCCATTAGCATATCTGAACTTCAGCTCTTCCTCAGGACTTGACACAGTGATACGAACAGTAACGATGGTGTCAGTTTTTCTGTATCAACTTCTTCTCGACATGTCGGTAACTCGAACAAAACTCTTCCAGTCTCAGCTACAACTACAGTGTTTGTGGGCGGGTCAAAGTAGACTTTGTTCACGGACAGCCAATGAAAACCATAAGTGGGCATTATGCAAATGAGTTATACACCTACAGGTTCGTGCAGGAAGTGAGACTGGAATTGCTGACAGTAGCTCTGTTTCCATCCACACGTTTTTATCCGCATTAAGTGATATCGAATGAAAAATGCCTTATGGAAATAGTAAAATTCGATTGAATTTCATGAATATCGACTCAAATGAAATACGATCGGTCTCATCGGATTTTATCTTGATCGATATACGGCTTATGCGATAAACGCGGATGGAAACGTTATTATGGTGCGATCCATTTTGCCTAGTAAAACTTTGTTCGCAAATGTTGGCTTGAATGTTGTGCAATTCGTTGAGAAAATGAATGGAAACACCTTAACATGTCTCAAATCAATTCGATATACCAATTTGATCGCAAAACAGCATGTGACGTCATTACGCACAGGTTTTTATCCGCTTTAAAGCCGTTTGATGGAAACACACTTTCACCAGCTTTATTCGCATGAGGTTTTTTACCGAACTTCAGATAATTCGATTGACAAGTGGATGGAAACATGGCTAGTTTTGACAGTTCAGAATCGATTCTTTCTTTTAGGAGACAAATGGGTCTCATTCATGAAACACGAGAACGGATTTTTGTGTAAATCGTGTGTAAAGTGGTTCTGGCGTAAATTTTCGGATTCATTAAAATGTTCGTATTTTCCAAATGTTAGTTGGTACGAAAGAATCTACACCTGCTCCCAGCCACGCTTACATAGTGAGTTTAACATCCAAACGTTTTGCTCATTAATAACTAAGGCTGCATTTTAATTCACCTTAATCGGGTAGCATTTTGAAAAAAAACAATATATATAGTAATTACATTAGGTTTTTCTTTTTACTTCTGGGACTGTTTGATTAACAGATGAAACTCCATTACCTGCATCTGTAATATGCTGCCAAGCTTGCTTTTTTTTTTTAACGACCTGATACGCCACTATGTAGCCTACGCTTGAAAATAAAATGTGGTGTTTTGAATGAACTTCTGATAATAAAAATTCGATTTCTGCATCTGAGAATTTTTTCTTTTTCATTCGCTTTTGAGAAGACATGTTGAAATCCTTCGTTTGGTGTCATAATATGATGTCCATATATAGTTGTCAGTCAGATTTAAAGGCACACTGTGGAATTTTTGGCCACTAGGGTGCGCTCGACCTGTAATTTTCACGTCTAGTGCCCCTAGAGGCCACAAGCGCCGCAGCATTGTCGCAAAAGTCAACAAACAGTCAACCGGTCAACCTCCCGTGTCTTTATGTGTGCAGACGGCATTTGATTTGTATGTTGGAGAAAGTTAATCGATTCACTACTGACCAAAATAATAATATAAATATAAGATTAATAATATAAATCCTATAAAGAAAACAAATTGAATAAAAGTAGCATACGCAGAAAACAATGTCTGATCAGGTAAGTCGCATTGACAAGGATTGCCCAATCCTGCTCCTGCCGATCGTCTGTCCTGCACAGTTCATCTCCAACCCTAATCAAACACACCTGAAGCAAACAATTAACGTCTTCAGGATCTCTTTGCAATGGGTTGGAGATGAAATCGAGTAGTCGGGAAATCGTGTAACAAAACTGATATAACTCACTACATATTTCCGTTATTTGTAGTCTTCAGTTTGTTTTTCCTTTTACACAAATACAAACATATATGAGCTGAAAGGAAAAAACAACATTTACATTTGTATACGGCAGTATGTTGTGACTTATATCAGTTTTGTTACACGAATTCACAGTAAATATTACATTATATATACACTTTTATGCCGATGTTTATTTTAAACTCTCCCTTTTTCTTTTTTTGGTCTCCTCTGACAAAATCTTTGCTTTCTTCGCTTTCTTCCGAGTAGCTGTTGATTCAGCCATGACGACAACATACAGACGCCGGCAATCAAACGCGAGTTGAGCTCTCACGTTTGAATTTGAGGAAGTTGGGGTGGTGGGGGAAGTGACGTATGCCGTAAAGCGGTCGAATTTTGTAGTTCTTTTTGTGCTCGGGTTCCTACCCGAAGTTACATAGTGCTAGTAAAAGCGATACAGACACCTTCAGGCTTCGGCAGACGTGTCATCTAACCTATTGTAAGTCGATGTACCATCTCAATGGGTTTTGGTAATATATTATAAAGGTTGAAAAGTTCCACAGTGTGCCTTTAATGGGCGGGATTTATGGTAATTGAGAATGAGCGTGCACGCGCGTCCCGTTTACGACTGTTTGGAATTCATTAACACACACACACACACATTTCACTATCACATCTGACGTTTACGAAGTATTTGTGAATCAGGAGATGAGTTTTCGGGAAGGTCTCTTTACGCGCAAATCACTCTCATATTTACTCGTATATTTACGAATGTTTCATGAATGAGACCCAATGACTTTATTTGACGTGCACTGCGGTCATTAAAACTTCGCAGACATTTTACACTTACAAACAGCTATATTGCACACGGCACAAAAGGTAATATTAAAAAAAAGCATAATAGGGCCACTTTAAAAGAAACCGTTCCGGAAAAACAAGGAGGAAATTCGATGTGCTCAATTGACTGTCATAAAAAGGGAACATGCAGGGTATATTGAAAATGGAGAGAAGAAGAGTGAAAAAGACAGACGTGTGGGGCCACATGCCTAATGGAGGAAGCAGGCAGAAAGGCTTACAGTCCAGCTTGGCCCAGAGGTAATCCACGTCCCAAACCATCCCTGGCCAACGCCTGCCTGCTGTCATGGGTGAGATGGTGGTGAAACATGGAGCAGGTCATGAGACTGTCAGCCACACAACAGCTAAGGCCCTACTGGATGAGGAGGTGTTTGACATGAACTGTAGTTTAAGCATCTGTGAGTCTGAACCATGTAGTTGTGAGGGAATCTGTGGCTCTGTTCCAGCTGTCTAGTTCAAGCTGTCTACATGCAGTTATCTCATAAAAGTGTCAAGCTGCGATGGCTTGATGTAGATGTCAGAATATAAAACAAAGAAAGTGGGTAAATTACTACTCTACCGTTCTAATGTTTGGGTCTGTACGATTTGTTATGCTCATATGCTCAGCAAGGATGCATTTATTGGATCAAAAATGCAGTAAAAACGGCAATGTTGTGAAATATTATTACAATTTAAAATAACTGTTTTCTATGTGAATATATTTCAAAATGTAATTTATTCCTGTGATCAAATCTGAATGTTCACATCATTACTCCAGTCTTTCAGTGTCACATGATCCTTCAGATAAATATTTATTATTATTAATGTTAAAAATGCAAAACTTTATTTTTCAGGATTTTTTATTCAGCAAGGATGCATTCAATTAAATTTCGTTTTAAAAAAATAAGATTTTGGTTTCAAATAAATGCGGTTCTTTCTAACTTTCTATTAAACAAAGAATAATGAAAAAAAAACATGTTTTTCACAAAAAAATGAAGGAGCACAATTGTTTTCAGCATTGATAATAATCAGAAATGTTTCTTGAGCAGCAAATCATCATATTAGAGTGATTTCTGAAGGATCATGTGACACTGAAGACTGGAGTAATGATGCTGAAAATACAGATTTGATCACAGGAATAAATTACATTTGAAAATATATTCACATTTATTTTGTTAAAAGTTGTTTTAAACTGTAATATAATATAATGTTTTACTGCATTTTTGATCAAATAAATGCAGCCTTGATGAGCAGAAGAGATTTCTTTGAAAAACATTAAAAAAAAAATCTTACTAACCCCAAACTTTTGAAAACTAGTGTTGTCTCACCTTTATTTTCAACTTTAAGTGTAAATAGTTAGAGTATATAAATATTACAACATTAGTTTTACTACAACTAAGTATATACATGGTTAGAAAAATATCAGAATACAATTAGAATGTACTTTTTTTTTTAAAGTAAATAATTTTATTTCAGATGGATGAGGAAAATAAAATGGTTCAGAAGGGCATCAACTATGAAACACTAAAAGTGCATCACATGACACAGTGGAATGAACACTGTTAGTGCAGACATCATCAATAAAGCTATTCCTCTGAAGGCACAATGTGTATGTAGATAAAAATAGGCAATTCTCAGTTAGATTAAACTTTATGTATTGCTTCTTTTCAGCACTGAATGATATATTTATCATCAACATTTCTTTTGACTAATCTGCCATTCTGGAGGATTTTTTGTCCTCCTGAGCTTATCTGAAAGCAGACATCACTGCCTTTTCTGCAAAGGACACAAGCCTAAAACAACGCATCTAGAAGGCAGCATAATTATGCATAATAAATAAGTGACATCATTTGATAAAGCGTAACTTCACCGCTGTACGTTAACCGAAAAATAAGTGCACAGCCAATCAGAATCAATAATTCAACAGACTCACGGTACAATCAAAATGATGGTGTACCAGCCTTTGCTATGAACCTCTGATGTGTCTAAAATGCTCTTAAACTGGACGGCTTTGGAACAGAGCTTGCATGTCTTGTATGCATACACAGAATTACCACTTTCCATCTTAAGGCTACATTTTATGGGTATATTATTAATTTAAATGTTAATGAGTAAATAAATATTGAATTTGTAATTTGGTTTTGGCGACACAAACCGAAGAAACACGAAAAGAAAAGAAACAGGCATGACAACTCAGATTATACACAGAAAAGAATGAACATGAGACAGTAATTAGAACAAAAGAGAAAGGCGAACGAAGAAAAAAGAGAGAACGACAATCTGGGAAAGCAGTTTCTGATGTGTTTGATGGAGGGACGACAAGAAACCCTGAGATGCAAAAGAAGAGAAATTCAGAGAGGTGGAGTTTGAAGTGTCTAATAGGGTCGGTCTCCCTCCCTCCCTCCCTCCCTCTCTCTCTCTCTGGGTTCAGTGGGTGTGTCTGTGAGCCGCTCTGTATGCAGCTTTTGTCACGAGTCAATAGAGGTCACCATAGCGATTTTCAACGCCTTTCTAGGAAATAAATGGGCGTCGCTATAGAAATCAAAAGTTTCAGAGGATTATTCTGCAAAATGATGGAAAAGAATGAGTTCTGTACAGTGCTCTCCACACCAGACCGGCTGCATTCAGGGACGGGGGAATTACCATCCACTTGAAGAACAGAGTTTAACACATATTAAACAGCTATTTAAATAACAAAGAAAAGTAAATACACTCGGCAAAATGCACTACCTGTCCAGCCAAACAAACACAACCGCTTTTCTCATTCTGTCAATGTAAAAAAAAAAAAAAAAAATTAAAATCCTGAAAAACTGACAAAAATTAAGATTCAATCTTTGTTTGTTTTTTAAAGAAAAAGGGAAAGTCGTGACTGTAGTATATGAGACCGGGTTACTATCATGAACTAAAACTAAAACCATAAAAAAACATTTTCATTACGTGAAAAAAACAAACATTAACGGAAATAAAACAAAATGAAATATAAAAAACTAATTTTATTAACTTATTTAATTTCAGTTAGTTGCAACATCTCATTTCGGTTTAGTACTAAAAAAAGCTACAACTAAATAAATGTAACTTTTTAAGATTAGATTCCTTTCCATGACACCCTGGTTCTTTAAATAGAATTATGCCCACATCAATTTCTCCTTTTCAGGTGTGTAATTCATTAAGCTGTACAAGGATTGTGGTTTGACACTGCTTTCACAAGCGTAGGCTGTATTGATTTGATTTTTGCAGTCATAAAATGTCGAGCCTGTACGGTCAGTGCAGTGACCTCATGGTTTCATCCAGACCTGTGCGCTACCCATATCCATAGTCTTACAACACATGTGGACTGCAATAAGCAACCGTACCAGACAATCTATCCATTTTAGTGATTTCCCAATTTTGGGGTGGGAGAGGAATACCGAGGACAGCAAAATGAAAACTGTACTTTATTTTGCAGTGTGTGCACTGACAGTTTACTTACGCAAGATAAGTTAAAGGAATAGTTCACTTAAAAATGAAAATTCTGTCACCATTTATGGACCCCATTGACTTCCAGTTGGAAAAAAAAATACTATGGAAGTCAATGGGGTGCATCAACTGTCTGGTTACTCACATTCTTTAAAATATATTCCTTTGTGTTCAACAGAAGAAAGAAATTCATACAGGTTTGAAACAACTTGAGGGTGAGTAAACGATGACACGATTTTCATTTTAAGCGAAACTATTCCTTACATGGATTTGACATGGGTTAAGTTGTTAGGTTTAGGTTCTGGGTTAGTACAGTACCACTCATTTAAAAAAAGTCAAATGAAAGGCTAGAGACGGTGTCTCACCTGCTCCTCCCGTTGGCCAGTAGCTGGGGGAAGGAGAGAAGACCTGGGCAGCAAAGTCCTCGAAGGTCATGTTCTCCTTGTGGTTCTGAATGATGGCCTCCAGGTAGAGAGCTCTCTCCTCATAACTGACGGCCCATCAAGGAAAATGACATTCACATGACAGAAGATCATCACAGGGTTCAAAAATACTCAGGAACAACGACTGGACAGTGAAAAGGGAAATATAAACAAGAACATCAGAACAACAGCACAGAAAAAGAGTTATAATGCTGTCAGCATCTAAAAAGTGATTCATGAAATCATCACAAAGTCATTTAGAAATGTTGTGTGAGGAACACACTAAAATGTATGCATGCATATTCGAAAACGGTGAATCAAGATCTTTGCACCATTTTTATGCCAATGATGCCAAATGCAACCGGTTCTCATGAGTTTTGTTGCCAACCAAGTCTGAACATGCAAAAGTGCAAGGAAGCTTTGTGAGATATAACACATACTGTATATATGTTTTTAAAAGATGTCTCTTATGCTCACAAAATCTGCATTTATTTAATACAAATAAAAAAACAGTAAAAAAACCTTATCCCCAAAGCTAAACATAACCACTTAAAAAACTAAAAAACACATAAAAAACAATGCTGTCAATATGTTAGTACTGTATGTATACATACAAATACTTATAAGATCATGTTAAAATGCACCAGTTAGGGTTAGTGGATAGAATATACAGTCTCCACAGTATTAAAAAAAAACATTTATTACTATGGAAAGTCCACATAACAGATGGAAACATGTATGTGTGTGTGTTTGTGCGTAAAGTATTTGTAAAAATGTTAAGGAACACTTAATACTAATGCAATTAATGTCCAAAAAAGGTTGGTTTAAAGCACTTAATTAATGACATTTTCTGATTTTCTGTGACCTACTGTAAAGTGAGTACTATTTACGGTTAACAAAGCATTATCTAACTCTTTACATAAGAGCTACTTAATAATAATTTGTTAATTGCATGAAGAACTCACTATTTGTAAATAGCCTATTCATATATATAGAATGTAGAGACTAAACTATTAATTAACTATAAACTAATAGTTTGCAAATGATTTGTGAGTACTTTATTACTGATACTTTTTATAAAGTGTTACCAATGTAATTTATTCCTGTGATGGTAATTAGTCCAGTTTTCAGGGATCCTTTAGAAATCATGCAAAAGGTACGGTCACATTTACCGCTGCTCTGAAAAATTTCACAGGCGAAATCCAGTCATTCCAAAGGGAATATATTTGTGGAAACCATGATAAAAGATGTTGTAAGAGACTTTGATGAATAGAAAGTTCGAAAGAACAGCGTTTGTTTGAAAAATATTCTTTTTTTAACAATGAAAAAGTTCTGATCTAAATAAAATAATTTACAAAAAAATCTCCTCAAAAAAGAAAAGGTTCATAGAGTGTATTATAATGTACATGTCTTGGTGAAAGTGCATTATTTTCTTCAGCAGTGTGAACATACTGCTAAACTTCTCCTTTTGTGTTCCACAGAAGAAAGAAAGTCACACAGGTTAAGTAACACAGCGCTGAGTAACCGAGTTTTCATTTTCCCCCCTTGCACAGGCAGCTGAAATAATCAAGGGAAGTTAATCAAAAAGGAGATGTAGCGGAAGACTTTCAGAAAAAGGACAAAAAGAAGTTATTACAGTTTGCTTGGATTACAATTTAGCTTCAGGATCCGGCACATTCCACTTGGCATTTCAGAGCAAAATGGAAACTTCATGTAATAGGCTGGGCACTGGTACTACGGCAGATGAAACCAATCAAATCTTCCTGAAGCCATTTGCCCTGCAGTCTTTACACACACATGGTGAGCGTGGCCTGTTCAGTTACAGCGACAGTCCGTTAACCGTCCAAACAAACGCATGAGCAGGTGTTTCTGCCCTGACGTCCACATACACACCAACACAAGCCTGGCAATCACTCAAGAGCTAATACACGTATACAATCAGTGTGCATTGCTGTATTTATATGTGTGTGTGTGTGTGTGTGTGCTCTAATGTGTAATGAATAGGTTGAGGAGTGGAGGCACATGCCTGCCTGCTGAAATTCTGGAGGGCCCGACTGATGCCATTCCCATCTCATTAGGGAGGCTGCTTATTCCGCCAGGCGCTAGGCTGTTGCCAAGGCCTTTGCACTCCATCATGACCACGCTGGCTACGCCACACCAGTGTGTTTGTGTGTGTGTGCCACGTGCCGGCGCAGCAGGAGCTGAGGCAACCGTGACAAATTGTTGAAAAGGTCCGACTGAACCCAACGCTGACAAGCACCTGAGCCTGAGGGCTGCACACAAGGAGGGAGCGATCGGCTTCACTTCTGCATGCTTTCTGCTCAAAACACACAGCGGGAAGGGCGGGGGCGCGCGGATCTGGGTGAAACACGTCTAGCTTAGCCTCGAAATAAAACCGAATCGAAATGATCAGCAACAGACGGTTATAAATGTGTACGTACAAATCTGAGTATTACAGGGGTATTATCAAAAAATGAAAGGTTTTGCTGGTATGGAAACATGGGCAACATTATAGGAAAGAGCCTTTGTATCAGGAAGAAAAACCTTTGGCACAATATAGCTTAGCCTCGAAATAAAACTCTGTAATCAAAACGATCAGCTAAATACGGCATGCACACATAAACATAAAATCTGAAAATTGCTACTATGGAAACACGGTGAAGTGCCTTTATGGTTCATCAGGAAAGAAAACTAAAGATGAATGACAGTGAGTACTGAAAACACAACTGAGATGTAAAGCACATTAAGTAATGGGTGCGAAAGAAAAGTGTATGTGCGTGAAATAGAGGGACAGAGGGAGGGAGGGGAAGAGAGGAATGAGAATAAGGGATAATAAGCCTGATCCCACTAGGTCAACAGAGCCATATGGCGTGCCATTATCAGAGATGCAGATGACTTAAGCGTGGCTCAGCTATTGAGATTCCTAAAACAAATATTGACCTCAGCCAGAGTCACTGCTGCCATCGGCCAACCTGCACTCCCACTTCCTGAGGATGGAAAAAAAAATCCTAACCTCCCATCTATTGAACAGATTTACGCAGCAGTCACACAGCACATTACATATCATACATTCATCTGCGCCTAAGCGATGTTTGCGGCTTCGCATCAGTTCTGGCACACCTCTGATGTACGTGACACTGCTCCGGCAGCTGTTTACATAAATGCACGCTGCTCTTTAGAAATAGGATTTGTGCTTTATTGTTCCTTGTATGCTTGATATTATAGTATAAAAAAGGTGTAGACAATTAACTACAAAAAAAAAGTGGCGTAGAAGCTATTTTCACTCAGAAATTGCTGGTAAATTTAACAAATTACAAAGAAATGGCAAGTAACACATTGAATTAAACCTGAAAATATCTCGTAAAACGTACTCCAATAATCTCTAAACATCATTTTTACAGTGTAGAAGTCCAAACCATCACGCTGGTTTTACTGCCCAACATCTCATCTCTGTCTCGGGTTTCTCTAATTGTTGTGGCACAGGTTGTTCCTTTGAGTGCATGAGGTGGGTTCCTGAGGGCTGGATGACGGTGACATGGACTAATTCAATAAAGCAGAGAACAGTGACGCCGTCCAAGCGCTCGTCTCAGTCGGAAGCAGGGAGATCTGAACATACAGGAAACACGCTGAATGTTTGCACAGACTGAGGTCTTTTAGATGACACTGTTCCAAACGCTAATGTCGAGAGAAAAACAAACACGGGACCGTTCTGTATTTCCCGCAGACGAGCGGGAACCTATATAAAGTCATCACTGAGAAGAAAGTTATCCGAAGTTTAGGGATTTCCCAACGTGATTGTAATTTAAGTCACCATTTCAAAAAACTCTCCAGTCTGATGGAAACGAAACGCAGTGGGAGTTTCCAAACCCATCAATCGTAAGAACACGACTCCCAAAGTTTCACGCACCCAGAACGCTCTACACAAAATATTTTAGAAAGAGCTGGAAACGGGCAAATTTAACATCCCCCTGAATTGTAAAATAATGTGATGACCTCATTCAAGCACAGGTCAGATTGTGGGAGAAAGGGATAAAGGGGATACAAAAGTGTGTAAACAAAAAGTACAATAGCGCTGTTACAACAGAGAGGGAAAAACAGATGAAGCAAATCCACTTTGGAGAAGAAATGTCCTCTAAGCATACCGCGGAGGGGTTTGAACAGATAATGCTCTTTTTCCACTCTTTTGGAGGCCACTTTGCCACCCCACGGTGCACCAGGTGACAAAGGCGAGGCATTAAAGGCTGTCGAGAGCAGAAGCCCAGGGGACCGCACAGACTCATTGAGTATTCAGGAACAGTCCAAAACAATCTATTCAACTGGGCCTTCAACCAGAACACTGTGTGGCAGAAGCTTCAACTGGTCTGTACATGTGTTACTACAATGAAATCAACAAACGATTGTTTATAAATCGCAGGGAAACATTTGGATTTAGATTCAAGTATGATTCTGAATCATCACTTGTGTTATAATTTCGTAATTGTTGTTTTAACGATGCACAAGCTGACATTATCGAGTGTCATTCACTTTGCAAAAACCAAACAAAAGTGTGTGATGTATTCTAGAAGAATGCAGTTAGAATTACCCCATTTTTTTATATATATTTCCTCAGAATATCAGCACAAATAAAAATGTGACTGATTAGATAACAACAGTTTAATATTGACAAGAGGTTAATATTGTGTTGCATTTTAAACTTAGTATTCAGGAAACACATTTCGTTACTGAATGAATACGCGCTTTTGAACAAATCAGTCACTGATTCAATGACCCATTTATAAAGACAGTCACTCTTCATTACTGAAAGAATCAGGACTTTGAATTAATGACTCAATGACTCACTCAGTTTTAGTGTCATCTTTAAAGTTTTTTTTATTTTTTAATAAAAAAATTTAAAAACAATGTTTATTGATAAAAATGTAAGAATCTGACCAAACATATGATGCATACATCTAAAGGCCCTTGCACACTGAGTCCGAAATTTCCGTATGCGTTTTTTCGTATTCGTGATTCGGTGGCTCTGAATTGTCAAAACACCATTCAAACACCATTCGAACTGCTTGCTACGGATGCGAAAAACGCAGAAAATCGAACCCGATTCGATTTTTTTTTTGCAAGCGTGATTGACATAACGTGAGGTCGTATTTATTTTTTAACGTGCGGAAATTTCGGATACGAATTTCGTACTCACTGTGCAAGGGCCTTAATTAGGTGAGAAAAAAAAAGCCCTTATAAAAGGTAAAATGGCCATGGAAATCAATAAAACTGCTGTGAATTGCACAGAATATGAAGAATTTGAAGAGCTTGTCTACGACAGGCATAAAACCAGTCAAGTTACCAGCACAAAAACACACTCAGCAAAATATCATGTAATTACTGATGTCAACAAAATCCCAGAAACACATTAAGATACGATTTTTGTCAATATTGCACACTCCTACACGCATATTTAGTGGTTATTATAAGTCAGATGTTTTACCGTACGAGTAAGTCCATTGGTTTTTATCACCCTACCCAACTAAATTAGCCATCGTGAAATGATAATTTTTTCTGACGTGTGTGTGAGGGTGATAGAGCAAGATGAAGAGAATGTGTGTAGTTGTCCAGATGGTAAGGGGTGGCCAGTGGGGAATTGAGAGGTCAAGCACTTTGGCAGATCAAAGCCAAGGTCAGGTGGCAGTAGTGGCCATGTTCAAGGTGCAAAGGGACTCAGAGGGCCTCAGATGGCTTCTCATTAGCAGTCAGCTCAGGGCCCAGACCCCAGGGACCGCCTTCTGAACCCATCCCACCCTGAAACCCCTCCCCTCAGTCCACACACACAACAAAAGATCTCACCCCGCAGGACACCTCAACACTGCTGACTCAGGGTCACAACGCCAGTTTGACAATGCGCATAAATCCATCATTTACATGTTGGTGGAGATAAGGAAGTAGCAAATGAAGCGGGGTAACAGGAAAGGACAGCCTTGGTTAAGATTACATCATGAAATGGTCCTGTTAATGGACCTTAGTCAGAGTAGACACCATATGTAGTGTGATGTGAACTGAAAACAAGACTGTGAGGGATGTGGATATCAGGGGCCGGATCCATGAAAATCATCTTAAGAAAGATGTTAATCAATTTGCAAGAGTGTTCCTAGTTTCAATTCTTGAAAAAGTCTTAAGTTCTCAAATATATTCTTATTTTTGTTTTCTTGAAAAGAAAATGCCAGGTTTTGGTGTTCTCTGATTGTATGATGGTAATAATCAAAATAAACATTCACGTTATTTCCGTTGCAACTGGCTTGACTGGAGTTTAACGCATGTTTGTAATGCTTTTTTCAAAGAGTCTATCTCAATATGGAGAGGTCTGTTGCATTAATAACTTCATTAAACATCTTACCTTTGGGGATTTAAGACTTAAGAATTAAGTTGGAGATTATCCATTATTATCCATAATTAACTATTTACAATTTTAAGAATGTTCTTTTCAAGAAATTAGTTTAAAACAATCTTAAGAAATGTTTTTGGGAATACAAAATATTCTCAACTGTATTCTTGAGTTCACAAATAACAATGTTAATTGTATTGAAAAATTTCAATCACGACCGTGTTTTCTGGAGTTTTTAGTTCACAGTAAATGTTACTGCGAGGGATATTTTCAATGTTTTGTTTGCCATCAATAAAATAGTGAAAATAGTGTCTACCCTGACCAATGTCTGAAAATGTTTTTTTCTGTAAGTTTAAACTAATTTTGTATTTAACCCTATAAATAGTACTTTGATAAAATGGAACAGGTTTGTGACAAAGTGCAAAGAGCAGATGGACATAGTAACCCAGAGGGGCCTGAGGAAGAGATGTAATGCTAGAGCTGTTTCAGATGGGTTTAAAGCTCTATTAGCATCGCAGGGGTCAATTATCAGACAGAGGCTTGAGGCCTTGCACTGCTGTGTCTGGTTAAACTGAAGAAAGGCCAGGTCTGATCAGAGATGGAGGCTGTAATTGAAACATAAGGAGCCTCTGGAGTTCTAGCCTGAGGACAGGCCACTTCGCTGCGCTTCTGCATTTCACTGCCGAGCCTGACAGTGATGCTTGAACAAAAAAGTGCAAATTGTACAATGCGCTTAAAGAAGTACACTAGGACAAAATAAAACACAGTGTTTTAAACATGTAGCTACAAGACACACCTGTTGACACGAGACTAGTGTGATAAAAATCACTAAATCAATTGTTTGAGCAAAGTTACAATACTGTTAAAAGGTTTGGGATGAGTATGTTTTTTATTATTAATTTAAACTGTTTTATTCAGCAAGGACACATTAAATTGATCAAAAGTGACAGTAAAGACATTTATACTGTTACAAAATACATTATCTTCTTTCAATTCATCAAATAATCTGAAAAAAAAAATGATGTAATGATACTGAAAATTCAGATTTGATCACAGGAATAAATTACATTTTACGATATCGTTAGCCTCAGCATAATTGCCTTAGACATATTTCAAATAAACATGACTTAAGCAATTATGCTATGAGGCTAACGAAAATAGAAAACAATTATGTATTATATTATTTCACATTATAAGAGTTTTTACTCCATTTTTGCTGGGATAAATGCAGCCTTGGTGAGCAGAAGAGACGGTAGTGTACATCCAACTCCTGCCATAATAATGTCAAAATCTGGCTATCCCTAAAAATATATATTTTTTCTGCTTTTTAAACCCTCAGGAATTCCCACAGAGGTTGACTGCAACTGCACTAATGTGATCATGACATTTATTCACTTTTACTACAAACGCTGTAACATTTTACTAAAAAAAAGTGACTGCTCAATGTTCATCAAAGGTCTTCCTCATTACACTGCTATTAAAATGTTATTTTAATTAACCTCTAGTATAGACAGAAATGATGGACAGGAACGTTTATGGACAGACATTTAAAGTTTAAAGAGCAAATGCAAATTTCCATCATTTCATTGCCGTAACTATCAAGGCACGGCAAAGGTTAACAATACGCTTCTGCTCACCCCTCTCTTATTTGGCCTCTAAATGGGCTCTTGTGAGAGGAAGGAGAAGTTGAAGAACTGGAGAGTGACCATGCATGCTCAACCTCCACTCCAGCCAAGCACCAGCCATTAACCTCCACCAATCACATTGACCTTGCCGTCTAGCCGGGGAAGAGGATAATTGGCTGGTTTAGAAAAAAGGCCCCGCTGCTTTTGGGATGTTGTCCGAGCGAACGCACTGCTGACATTCTCTATCTGTGAATGGAATGTTCTGCATACAGATGCCTTTCCATTTCTGCTGCACTTGTGCTCTAATTAGGCGCTCAGTGTCAGATCAAACACACTTCCAGTGTCTCAGCTACGCTGTGATTATATAGTATCACCACCTCAGACTTATATTGTGTCATGCTGTGTGTTTGACCATTTGTTATGCTGAGATATGGGAAAGAACAAAACACAAACTTGGTTAAGGTGTTTATCTGACTAAATTAAATGGCAAAAAAGGCAAACTACAGTTCCAGGTTTTATTTTTCCTATGCACCAAAAAATGCATCGAAAAACAAAAAGCTCACAGGGAAAAAAATGCATTAACTACAACACAATCAGTTATTACTATTTTGTTGGTTCTCTCTTGTTTTTAAATGTCTTGGCCAAACATTACACCAGCACAATTTGGCATGTTTCATTGCGTTACCACAAATAAAACAATTGACTCCAAGCACAACTACACAATATGCTTACAAAATCGTAAACAAGTTTTTTAATAATATTTGACGCTGCAGATTCAGGGCTTGATCATACTCTTAAAGGAACACTCCACCTTTTTGGCTCTCGCGTCTCAGATGCTGCGGTTATCACTCCGCCCAAGTAGCAGTGCTTCGCCTTCAGAGAATATAGTTCCCAGTATTTATACGGTTAAAATATGTCTGTCTCATGTGACTTTGTTTTTTGTACACTCTGTGACTATACAAATCACAACATGTAAATAGGAAAATGTTTGCGTTATTTTGTCACTTATTTGGATTAGTATGCTAGCTGCAACCATTTACTTCCAGTCTTTGTGCTAAGCTAGGCTAGCGGTGGGTGCGTCAAACAGACTTATAGCACGCACGGAGATGAAAAAGGTATGTATAAACTTATCTAACTCTGGGGGATAAGGTGAATAAGCTAAAGTCCCAAAAAGTCAAAGTTTACTTCAGTTTTGGGCAAAAACTTAGCATATGCATGCAGCGGAACACAGAGCCTTGTGAAGTATTTTACAGCATTTGCAAACACAGGCGCTCGACACACGCCCACTTGAAAGTTTCATCTAGCGCTGCACGATTAATCGCAATTAACATGAAATCGCGCTTAAACCGGTTTGGCTTATTGCGTTTATGAAATCGCAAAAGGCTAAGATTATTTGTTATGCGCAGCTTGTCAGTGACGTACGGCTCTGTGATCAGTAGTAAACGCTGCTCCATCTGAAAGCACTGCGAGTATGAGTAGCTTATAACGTAAATTTGAAAAAGCAAAACACGCCAAACATCTTTCCAAACATGAGAAGCATTTATGATCCTCTTGTCCAACAAAAGACAACATTTAATAAATCAATCAAAGCGTTTCAATCTTCTGATGCCCATAGGGATTTCCGATCCCAGAGCCGTACTTCACTGACACGCTGCGCATAAAATAATCACAGCCTTTGCCAAATCATGTGCGGTTTCATTTTGATGAATCGTGCAGCCCTAAAACTAGAGTTGCGTGTACCTCTTAACCCCCTCAAACAAGTGCTCATCAACACGGGCGTCTTTTGTTCTTGCCGTCTTGCGTACAAATTTGGCTTACATGCATTCTAGCAGCAAATGTTAAAATATTTAAACGCAACTGAAGCTCAAATCAGATCCAAAAACTGCACATTTGCATATGGTCAGAACTCCACACAGCTCCTGTATTACTCTCCACTGGACACAAATGATTTCCGGTCTCTCATCATTGTGGGATAGTGCAAAGACAGCTTGATTACACGGTTTCTGAACATGAAGCATTTATAGAAGTACACTCAGCCTTAAATGTTAACTCAAAACGCTCCGCCAATGAAAGAATGAAGTATCGCTTCTATTACCAGTTAACCATTTATGAGGGCTTTTATGGGATGGGAAAAAGTATGTTGAAAAGCAAATCAGAGAAGAGCAAGCAGCAAGAGATGTACAGATAAAGAGAGAGCACAATGGACTTGATGCCAGTTCCCGTCAGCTCCAGTGCCCGTGGGATGGCAGGTGTTGATTGGTGGATTTCTATGGCACCGCTGTAAGGGTACCTGTTGTCACGGTACTGGACGGAGGCGCGAAGCATGTCTCGGTGGAAAAGCCAGGAGGAGGTGTGAGGTGATTATGGGATGGATGGGGGAGGGAAAGAGAGGGAGCACTCCGGAGGGACGAGTGAAACAATGCTGCTGATGTGCTCGTCATTAGCTCAAGGCCCTGGCGTCTCATTACTCAGCTTGTTCTCAGAAAGAGCCGATGATTACTGATCAAGAGTGCCAGAGTGAGCGTGTGCATGAGACACGGAGAAACTACAACAAACAAGGGTGGGGACGTGTCAGAAAACATCCCTCTCGTCTTTCAGTCAGTAATGTCAGCTTCTGAAGGATGTGCGTGTGTGTGTGTGTGTGTGTGTGTGTGCGTGTGTCTCTTCCACTTTAACACGAGACTAATTAAGGCCAAAGCCCAGAGCTGAGGGGACATGAAGGGGAGTTGAGACAGGTTAATTGAACCTCAAGGGGGACGTTCACACCCTGCACATCTCACCTCTCCAGCATCCATCTCAGGAGGAGACGCAGCGACGTAGAGTTACGAGCGTGACATCACTTCCCATGCAGATTCCCGTATAGAGCTGCCAGGCCGGCCGAGTCTGAGCGCAGATTTACGACGGGTTTAAATCAAACGTCTCTGCACTACCTGAGCGTGAACACAAAGGCTCCTCTGCCTACGGCGCTCGAAGTATTGATCCGATCTATGGGTCAAAGAAAAGGGCTTGTAGGCATAGAGTGAGAATGTAGAGAGGTTAACAGGTTACACCGCACTCAACGATCTGCCGCTGTGATACAGGTGGCACTCGTATTATGGATCTCAGGGGAATTGTTCATTAAGGTGAGGTGTATGTGACTCGGCAGTTTTCCACAGAGAAAACGCGTATCCTGAACGCCAGTCCGTCTCGCTTTCTCACTGGAGAAAGATCTGACAGGAATGGGGAAGTGACTTTAGAGGTTGTGGAAAGCGGGAACACAGGATTTTCGAAGACACAACTGGACGTGTCTCTCTGAATTTTTTTTACTGGTCAACCAACGCCAGCGCTGCAGCAAAATGTTTTCAACTTCTGTTCACATGATGAAGCGTTGCTTTTGTGAACCTTTGTACTTCTCCTCTGCCTCCTTGCGACAAACCATAGGCACTGAAATCAATGAAATCAATCATAGGCACTGAACTCTAGTGCGTAGGCATCTTAAGCAGGGCTTGACATTAAAACCCGCCATATGCGGGTGCATTTCAGCAGTGGCGTGTAACGCAGTCACTCCTACTAGCCACTTTGGCGGGCTGAATTTTATATAGGCCTCATATACAATTGTAGTCTTTTAAAAAGGCATCTGAAATAATAAACAGTGCAATCTAGTGTTGGTAAAAAATATAGATGTTTCGATACATGCCGATACTGAACTATCTGAAACTCTTCCGCAGGATGCACCAGCAACGCATTCTCCCTCTTTAATCTGTCCAACAGCGAGTTGACACCCTTTATAGTCTATGGTTGACACACAAACCCTTTACTCAAACCCCTTTAATTTACTCCGGATGAATATTGTTGGTTACAGGGTGAGGGATTGTGCATATTGGGCATAATAGGCTTTATGCACAGCTTCACTACTTCCTGAATTTTAGCCAGCTCCTTTGTTTCCTGTCTGCCATTATTGGACAAACTGATTAATCCAGGTGTGCCTGATTATTGTTACTGAGGCCAGGCACACCTGGATTAATCAGTTTGTCCAATAATGGCAGACAGGAAACAAAGGAGCTGGCTGAAGTTCAGGAAGTAGTGCAGCTGTGCATAAAGCCAATTGACCTCATTCCTGCAGATTTTGTGCTCACACCCAAAGTGCTTGTACATAAAGACAAGTATATTGGCTATTTAAAACAGTATAATGGGTCCGTGCGTCATGTCTTAAAGCAACAGCAGCCTAATATACTGGCTGCCAAATAATGAGATATTATAAAAAATATCTATATGGCAGTTTTTCCCTATGGTATCGATGTCAAAATTGTGGCCAGTGAGCAAAAAAGTTAATGTCAAGCTCTGATCTTAAGACTTTGAGGAGATTGCATAGCAACGCATTGCTTAAAGGTACAATATGTAAGAATTTTGTAATAAAATATCCAAAAATCACTTGCACAGTGTGATATATTTCCTGCAGTTGTGTACTTACAATATCCCAAAAGTCTCCGAAGATTTTTTATTTCAGAGAAATTCCAATTTTAAATAAGTGGCCGTCCCGGAAAAAAATGCCGCCTGTCAATGACGCAATATCCGCGCTATCCTCGGTTTCCGTTCATACTGCCATAGCCATGACGTAACCATGGCCGCGACTAACTTGGACTTGACAGAGCTTCACGAGTCACGACTTGACAGCTTTATTAGACAGGTGAGCAAATGTACATAAAACAAATCAATGTTATATAACGTTAGCTCAACATGATGAAATGTTAGAATATGGTCAGTATGTTATTCTAATGTTGATCTAGCTTACTGCTAGTTTCGTATAGCAAACGAACTAACACGTAGTATAACATTATAACTTTCAACACACATTTAAATGCCGTTTAGTGTGATAGTGTAACGTTAGACCAAGTGAAGCAGCGCTGCGTTCCCTCACAAGTTTAATTCGTCTAATAAACTGACCTGTGTGAGTAATCCAGCACTTGCGGGTAGTTCGGTAGAATTAAATGTCCTTATTCCTTTATATCCGCGGGACTCGCGTGTGATATCTGTCTCTTTAGCAATCGCGACCTGCTTCATACCACTGTAAATAATGTTAAAAAACATGAATGTTTGCACTCATCCATAAATATTATTAGATCCATCAGCTTGACAGCAAGTCCCATCATTCAGCTCATCACTGCGTCATAAACCTACGCCTTTGTTATTGTTAGAAACTGCGCCCTCTTGTGGTGGAAAAAACCTACATATTGTGCCTTTAACTCCAAATTCTAGTGAGCAGTCTTGCTTTCTACGGTCTGCATGGCACAGACAAAACCTGTTGATCATATTATCCAGCATGATGTCACAAATTAGCTTATTAGACTAATGACCTAGAATCAAACAAACAAAACAATTAATAAAAAAAATAACTTTTCAGTTATGGTCATTATACATTACTAGAAGAATCCATTTTTATTCAAATGAACATTTTTTTTCACTATCTTGGAGGATTTTGTACTCTTTCCAGATAAATGTTTTAACAAATTCAGACTGATAAGGGCTTTAATATGAGATGCAATGAGGGAAGTAATCAAGCCAACAAACCGCTACTATAAAAGGCAATTGGGAACAGTGGCGCTTTTAAAAGAAGTTATAATAAGATGGAGCCATCAAGGCAGACGCATCTCAAGTCAGAGGTGGGCAGCGCAGGTTCTTTGAAGAGCTCTTTTGTATCAGACACAGGCCTCTTTGTGATAAAAAGCTCCAGCATTTATAAAGCCCTCCTCACTGAGACAATGAGATTAATTCACATGCGAATATGCATTGGGCGCTGAATAATCAGCTAAACATGCGGTTCTGAATGGACATGGATTATAAGAGAGATCCTGTGATCCTCTTTTAAGGTATCAGACGAATGCATGGAAAATTAACAATGGTGTTAAACAATGATCCAAAATCAGACAAAGACAAAAAAATCTAACTCTAGTTTCAGTGAGAGAGAAAAATGCCAGTCTTTCGACAATATCAGTAGTACAGAATATTAAATTAATTAATTCAATACATGCCTTTACCACACATGCTGTTTATTAGGAACATGTAACCAAAAACATAATTAAATACAGTCAAGCTTTTTAATGGCGTTAATTATAAATAATAATGATTTGTCAATGAGTGAGGTTTATATAATATATATGCATGTGTTGTTTTGCTATATCAACTTTATGGATGATATAGTCTGATATAGTGAGACTATGGAGAAAAGCTTCAATTTTATCCAGAGGCCCAAACTGAGCAAAAATATGCAATTTGATGCAGCTGCTGATATTTATACAGTATGGCTAAAAATTAAGATGCAATTCTAATAGCTTGTAATGTAAATCAATGAGATCCATTTAACAGTATGATTATTCAAGTACACCTAATTTGCTTCAGTCCAGTAAGTGTTCAACTATTTTACTAAATATTACTAAAAATATAAAAGTTCTTTTTACGTTCACTTTTTAAAAATCAGTAAAGATTTCAAGCTAAAGGGGGAAGTTTTTTACAAGTATACTAAAAAGCCTTTTAAAAGCATGAACTATCAATCAGACGACAGAAGGCATGTAGTAGATTATGTGCGGCAGGTTTTCAGCAAAGGTTTGATCGTGTTGATAATTTAGATCCTTTCGAATTTTGAGTATCAAATATGATACAAGTAGGCTTTAAAGGGTTAATATTTATAGGGTTTACTATTTAACTTTGAATAAAGAAGCATGTTTAGTAGCAATTTGGCTTTTTCTGAGGCCTCAATTTTCACTGGTATTAGTATTACCTGGTGAACTGTTGATATCACAACAATCTGAACAATCAGAAATGAGAGAAAATAAGATTATGTGTAGGTGGGGATGATAACAGACTTCTGGAGTAGCAACCCTCCCTCCATCTTGTCTTTTTTTTCGGGGTGGGGTAGTGGGGGGGGGGGGGGGGGGTAATTCCTGCCTGCAGGCGCTCTGTGCAGTCAAGCGCACTATTACGAGGCAACAATTAAGCGTGATGTGGAAGCCGGCACCTGGTCCAAGGCATTCAGTGGCTTTCAGCAGCAGCTGACTGTACAGTGTCCTCCACACCAGGTGGTCCTCCTTCAATGACATTAGCTAGTGACTCCAGGGTTAATAAAGGGCCCGCATTGGCCCAGTGTGCTTGCACAAATCCCATTCACTTAGCCACAGACACTGGCTCTTTAAATGGGCTGACCAAACAATGTGCTCCCACAACACCCACATAAAGACAGCTCGAAACACAAGTTGAGAATGTTACTTGTCATCAGAAAGCATACAGGCTGTCTTTAAAATGTAAATATATCTTATGGATATACTGCTGGAGCAGCTGTAATGTTTCCTATTATTGGTCTCCTTTTCTGCACAATCACACTGCTGTGACAATACACACATACGGTATCTATATTTCTAACAAAATATTACGGTGATCCTTAGATTGTTTTTTGTTGAAATAATACGTTTAATCAATCATTTGTCCTATATCTAAGGAGAAAGGGATTAATATCATGATCCAACATTTTTAATTGTGATATATTTAGAGCCATACACCACCAGTCAAAAGTTTGGAATAATTAAGATTATGTTCACCAAGGCAGCAAAAATACAGTAAAAACAGTGATATTTTGAAATGTTATGACAATTTAAGTTTTATATTTGATTTAATTTATTATTGTGATGCAAAGCTGAATTTTCAGCATCATTACTCCAGTTTTCAGTGTCACATGATCCTTCAGAAATCATTCTAATATGCTGCTCAATTATTATTAATTATTATTTGTGCTTAATTATTAAAAATAGCATCAATGTTAAAAACAGTTTTTGTTGCTTATATATATATATAAATATATACGTGTACACACACTATACACACACACACACGAACAGAATTTATTTGAAATAGAAATGTTTGTAACATTATAAATGTCTTTACTGTTACTTTTGATTAATTTAATGAGTCCTTGCTAAATAAAGGTATTAACTTCTTTAAATAAATAGAAAAAGTAAAATAAATAAATAAAATACAATACAAGTATTAAGTTCTCAAAATATTAGAGTATTAAATATTTAGTGCATATTTAGTTTTTAACATTGATAATAATCAGAAATGTTTCTTGAGCACCAAATCAGCATATTAGAGATTTCTGAAGGACCATGTGACACTGAAAACTGGTATATACATATCAGATTATTACACAATATATTTGTGATCAAATAAATGCAGCCTTGGTGAGCATAAGATACTTTTTTCAAAAACATTAAAAAACAGTAATTATTCCAAACGTTTGACCGGTAGTATCCATTTGTCGATACCAAATGGATAATTCACTTTATAAAATGGAGATTACAAATCAATAAAACATTGTGATATCAATTGCATCATACTTATGGGAGATCAAGACAAAACCCTGGGCTGGTGTGGGGGAGGAACTATAAACACTTCCTCCGAAAGCCTGTGGCATCCTCACCTCACAGCTTTGTGCATTAACCCTCAATGAGACTCATATACATGACAACAGCTATAGATTTGTACTTGCTCTGCCACAGTAATTAAAAGGCTGTATGAACTGTTTGAAACCAAGACCTGCAAATCACAATGAGATGCTAAGAGCTTCCATTTCAGCAACATGCTGGATTGTCAGGCAATCAAAAGGAGCAGCAAAAATAAAAACCAATCGCACACAAGTAATGAAGTTCCAAACAGACGTTCGAAGATGAAATGGCCTCTGGTTGAGGCACTACTTTATAATGAGCGTTTCATAAACAAACAAATGAATAAGAATCACGGGGGAAATTACGGCATTATTATAGACATCCAGTGTGACGTTCTCATGCCAGGAAAGCTAAGGGACATCAGCAGAGCTTAGCCCTTCTCCGAGCAAACTGCACTCCTCTACTTCACAATGTAAAGAAGCTCCATTTCCACATCAAAGCCCGGCTGGAAAACAAGCATGATGCACACTTTTATGTTGCTTTGCGGTTTTTGCTGTTGTTTTGTTTATTCCCCCTATCCTCTTCGCAGAGACTCCGTTTTGTGTGAACATGCAAATGGAGAAGCACAAGGACATCCTTTAGCTCAGAACAATCACAGGCAGCGCGTGGAGGAGCCGTCTCTGCCTTTGAACTGTTTAAAGTGGTATTAATGGCCAACTTATAAATAATCAACTAATTCCTCTTTAAAGATATCCGCCAGGAAACTGGGAGCGCTGCAGTCTTTAAAGCAGCCTCAATGCGCAATGTTTTATTCATTTATTTTTTATGCTATGCAATGATTTGTTGCTTGCAAAACTTTATTAAACAGCAGATGCTTTAATCAAAGACCTTCCCCCCAGGCATTTCATTGA
This sequence comes from Rhinichthys klamathensis goyatoka, assembly GCF_029890125.1. NCBI lineage: Eukaryota > Metazoa > Chordata > Actinopteri > Cypriniformes > Leuciscidae > Rhinichthys > Rhinichthys klamathensis. The sequence goes on from NW_026606660.1 coordinate 2,346,477, forward strand.
AATCTGTTCATTTGTCTTTGTAAAAGAATAATTTAAATATTATAGGCAAATTCCAGGGTACATTCAGCATAATCTGAGCAGCATCTGTGCATTCAGAAGTTTGGTGCTAATGTACATTAAGAAATGAATTGTGTTTTTGTGAAGAGTCCTCTGAATGGTCTACACTCACTTGAGATAAAGACTGCACTCATACTGTAAGAGCTTTCAATAAAAAGCGTTTGCTTGTGTATAGTGTGGGTCGCCTATCAATGCGTTTAGTTGCAGTTGAAATGACGTGACCCACTAAATCTCGGAGAGAATCATTGGCTGCCAAGTTGCTAATGTTGTTGGATTATGCAGAGAGAGCAAAGTAGACAACGAAAGTTATTATCGTGAATCAGAACCTGTACGACCGAAGAAGCAGAAAAGGTCTGAAGCCAGAAGACTAATGGCGCTTTTCCACTGCATGGTACGGCTCGGCTCGGTACGGCTCACTTGTGGCGCTTTTCCACTGCATGGTACGGCTCGGCTCGGTACGTCACGCTTTGACGCTTTTCCACTGCATGGTACGGTACGGTACGGCTCGCTTTAAATGGTACCATCTATGTCGAGGTTCCAAGCGTACCGCACCGATACTAAAATGTGACGTAAACACACTTTCTGATCACTGATTGGTCAGACAGAATCTTCACTACCAGCGTCATTGTATTTGCGAGACATCAAACCCGCTAGATTTAAACAGCCAGTAACAGCCACCGCTGTAGCACCTGTTTTAAAACTACTTGCTTGACTTGCTTGAAGAAAAAAGAAAGAAAAAAAAACTTCCAAAAAAGCAATGGCTGATTCGTGGTCAGTGGACGAAGTGCAGACGTTCCTCTCGCTGGTTGCCGAGGAGCGGATAAACTATAACGGTCAGACTATAATCCCACCCACTTTGAAGCGGTACTAACTGCAGTGGAAAAGCAAACCGAGCTAAAGCGAGCCGTGCCGTGCCGAGCCGAGTCGTACCACGCATTGGAAAAGCGAAGCGAGCCGAACCGTGGCGCGCCGAGCCGAACCGAACCGCACTGAGCCCTACCAGCAGTGGAAAAGCGCCATAAAAGACTCCCAAACATAAAAAAAACCCCTCGTCCTGCTCGCCACACTTGCTAAAAAAGTCTAAACTATCAATCAGACGACAGAAGTACTGTAGTAGATTGTGTGCGACAGGTTTTACAGCAAAGTTTTAATCATGTTGATCATTTAGAGGCCTTAAACTTCCTGCCTATCAAATATGATACAGCAGGCTTTATGGTCAAACACCTTTCCTGTACTTGTGCTCAAAACACAGTCAAGAGATTGAAAATACCCAAGGATACTCCTCATTTATGATGGCCAAGTATTATATAAATGGACCAACTAAAATGTGTTTGGTACATACATGTGTTTAATTAAATTGCTCTTTATACACCTAACTTTTTTTGGTGTAGTGTTTTATAACTGTTAAATTAGTGCCACAGCTGCTTGACGGAAACAACACGGGCGGCACAGAAGCATAAAATGAACGTATCTATCACGGGACGTACAATACAGTTGGCGGGTTATACGGTGGCTGACATTTGAGTGACATTTAGGGAAGAATTGGATATGTGTTGCATAAGAGAGGATAAGCAGTCTTCATTCAGGCCGAGAGAGCCAGAGATGAGTGACCGAGCTCTGGGAGATTGAATGGTAATCAGGGCACTGCTGATATTCACCGATTGAAGACTCTTGCTCACCATTGGAGGATTTCAATATCACAAGAGCCCTAGAGGCAGTATTCTTATCAGCAACGGCCTCAGACAAAGAAACCCCCCGAATGAGATATGAGCTTTAACGAGGGCCGGTGCTAAACAACCATGACGATTAGCCAGAGAAGAATCAGGCATGCATGAAGACGCAAACACAAAGGCAGGAAGAAGCCCCTCTCCTGCAAACCTGTCCGCAATCCATATCCTGGCACGCAAACGAACACGAGCCTTGAGACACCACAACTCTTTTGAGAAAGACTATCATGCGAAGAATACCTCCGCTGCCGCAGGCAATCTCATTCTAATGAGCGAGAAACAAAACACAAACAAAACAAAGCAACAGTGCTCTGGAAAAACGCAGTCCGATCTTGCGCACACACACACACACACACACACACACACACACACACACACACACACACACACACACACACACTCTCGTACATTCAAATACTCCCACACTTAAGTGCCAAAGCTTGCCAGAATTGCTCATTATCACTCCCTTTACAAGACTATAGACAAAGCGCGCCAGAGACAAAACCCACACACGGCTCATCAATGCGAACGCGTTCATTGTGTACAAGGGCGACAAACAAAAAGCGGAGCGACATCCATTTGGATAACCTGAGAGGGCTAACAGCTTTCTCCCAGAGTTGGCAGCCTGAGGAGGGAGGAGAAGAAAGTTCATTAATTAAACAGGGCTTGGGCAGACAGATGGAACCGCTAGCTGGATGCTAATTACTCTGAGAAGACGAGCAGGTTTAACACTCGTCCACCCCTCCTCCGCCATCAATCACAATTAGCACGGCTCTGAAACGTCCATCCCGCTCATCGGACCGACAACAGGAAGAGTGGGAGACAGAGGCAGGAACTGTGACCAACTGGACCACTTCATGTCTGCTTAGAACATGTTTCGCAGATGCACAGGTGTAGACTTGGGTGTGGACCGGAGGATCGTGCACCAGTTACGAGAAATGAGCAAATTAAATGAGCAAAAACTTTGGAGAATGCTTGCGAACTTGTGCACGCTCCCTTCTAAGGTGTGCCTGAGAGACATTTATCCTCTTTGCATCCTCACTGTTCTGAGAACATATCAGCTGAACCAGCGATACTCAGGTAAAACTGTTCAAATACAGTAGAGGGACACAACTCTTCACAACCAATATCCACACTGACTGTCTCTGGCTTTTAATTGTGCTTAAGAAAATAAGCTCTCGGTGTCTAGCATTTATATTTATGTTTTTGAAATAAGTCGCTTATGCTCACCAAGGCTGGATTTATTTAATTAAAAAAAACAGTATAAACAGTAATATTGTGAAATATTATGGTTGCACTTTCTTCTACAGTGGGTGCACTTACCTAATAAAGTACTTGGAAATAAAAGGTAACTACGTGGATTGAGGTTAAGTTTATGGGTAGGTTCAGAGTTAGCTACCCAGATATTGTAATTACTTTAATAAGTATATTATAGTATGTACATGCGAAACAGGACTGTAAAATAACGTGCTACCAATATTATAACAATTTAAAATGTTTTTTATTTGAATATATTCTAAAATGTAATTCATTCTTGTGATGGCAAAGCTGAATTTTCAGCAGCCAGTTGTGCTGCTTTATATTTTTGTGGAAAACCGTAATACATTTTTTATTTCAGGATACTTTTAGGAAGAGAAAGTTTACAAGGAAAGTATTTCATTAAATTAAAAATTATTTGTATCCAAGTAAAAGTCTTTACTGTCATTTTGTATCTTATATGTATCTTATGGAGCCCAAATCTTTGAATGGTACTTTGAATGGTACAAGAACCACTGTGCACGAGTAGGGGACACACATGTAAACATAGAAACATTATGTCTAAACAAGAACAACCAATCAGCCATAAGAGCTAATTTCACTGTGTACTTCAAAACTTGATCTATTTGTACAGCATATAATGTTAAAATCCTTGCTTGGATGCAACCGTTTATCCATTGTTTCGCATTTAATACAGTCTCTAATCCACAAAAAATAAACAACAACAAAACAGGAGAATACTCTATGCCAGAGTGCATAAACACAAGCTGGCAGGTGCCAACAGGAGCCACTCTCACGCTTTTCTCACGCGGTTTAGTAACGTCACTCCTGAGGGAGCATTAATAAAGGAGCAAGCTCTGTGTAACTCTACCTCTCTCTCTCACACGTACACATACGTACACGCACACGTACACACACATACACACACACACGCGCTGGGGGATCCAACCCTGATCTGGCAATGGCTCCTCCATTCACAATAGTGGCAGAACATGGACAGATGTCAAGCATGAATGCCTAATGGAGTGCTAGTGAAATTTTTTTTTTTTCTTCGTTTTGTGTGGGAGGAGACGGAGGTTCAAGTTTAAACGTAGATTGTCAAATTCAATCACATTGGCGCAGACGTTCTGTGACAGAAAAAAATATCAGAGCAAAAAATACAATAGCTGCTAAAAGGTGCTAATTTTGTGAAAAAATGGTATGATTTTACCCCTGTGCACTTTTTAACAGAGGTTCTTTCTAACAGAGCGGCAAAACAAAAGAAAAAGGAGAGTATCATCAAGTGCGTATTTCATATCAGGTTGATAAAGTATGAAGGAGTTTGACCCAGTAGCATGCAGTACTCATATCGAATTAGACACGACTCGATGACCCGGGAGTCTTCCTGCTCCCTGCGGAAATTTGATTAAAAAAGCTATTGAGGATCCCGAGCATGATGATGATGTGCAGAAAAGAAAGCCGAGGCTGCATGGATAAACATGAAGTACATGAGATCCATACACACATCTATTACATTTGCCACCTGTTTTTTCTTCTTTTATCCATTCCCTGAGTTGTTTACTGACCTGTGTTTAAGTCCTGGGTTTACCATAAGAGAAAATCCCCCACGGGCATTTGTGTGTGCGCGCGCATGAGTGTGTGTGTCACTATTCTTTGTTCCAGGCATCACAAGCAGCAGGAGGGGTAGAGAGAGCTAGAGAAGAGTAATGCTATGAGTCATTCAGTGTTAGAGAGAGAGGGTGGGTGGGAGAATACTTGAGTATTTCATATAAAGAGGCAGCAGTGAGACGCCATATGCCATATGGGCAAAACTGACTTTCCACTCATGGCTGGGCTTGACAGGCCTGTGGATGGGAGCCCCCCTTGATTGTGTGTGTGTGTTACAGAGGCTATGTTCAGAATAAAATATATATTAACTTACCAAATAATTTACTTACTGGGCTTGAAAATATAAAGTGAAACAGTAGGTATTATTTCACACAGTGGTATGCTACACTATTGTCACACACTGTAAAAAGGTTAGTTGAGAATATTTCATCCATTCAAAAAACTTGAGCCATTCAGATTTTTAGGTTCTCTTACTTTGTAGTACATATATATATAGTTTTATAGAACATTTAATATGTGAAGTGAACAACCCTATGCAAAAATATCTGGATATAGTTTTAGAAGGTTGTACATAGACCTCAACATATGATATATAAACCTAAAAAATGGTGACAATCAACAAATGCAAATGATGAGCTCTTAACAAAACAAACAAATTCATAATAATCTGAAATAGAAGAAAGTGCTGTAACGTAAAAAAAAGAAGAAAAAAAAGCACGTCACCTTTAATATTTAGCAGTCGCAAATATTGAGTCAAGAAATCATTCTTTATATTGGAAAGAGAAAGTTGAGTGCATTAACTTGTGGTGTAAAGTGTTTTATACATTGCATTTTATATGAACTGAAGCAATAGCAAGGGTAGTATGGGAGTTTGCTATTCTCAACATAGTCCGTAGACTGTCTATGAATGTGTGCAGGCATGAGCGAGAAGAAAAGGAGAGAAAGAGATGGGTGGTTGAGTTGGTGTAACTCACTGATCTGAACACACTGGACTTTGTCAGGACCTCCAGTAACAGCTGGCAAGTTGGGAGACCCAGGAAAGCAGACTAGGGAGGGGGACAAACATGGGGCCGGAGAAAGGAAAGTGAAAACGTGCTTAGAGACGCTGAACTGCTCTCCACTGAGACATCGTCTCCCAGCTCTCCACTCAAAGATGCTCATATCAAAAGGGAATCTTCCCAGAAACATTATTTATGTAAGGATGCAAAATGTAGGCATGAATGGTGCCCAATGCATTGGAAGTGCACAGTACCGTTGAACATACATAATGTGCGCTCTCGCGTTTCTGTGGTGGTAACAAACCTAAGTGGTTATTGGGACATCAAGGGGGTTTCAAATACTGTCAGCTGAGCAGGGTTATTGAACTAAAACTTAAAGGTGGGGTATGTGATTTTCTTTTTTGACCATTTTTTCAAAATCACTTGAAATCCTATTCCTAACCCACTTACAGCCAAAATGAAAATTAAGCAATTTAATGATCTGTGGAACGGGCAGGACTCGAAAAACTCCAGCCAATCATTTCCAAGACCACCTAGAATCATTGGACAGTAAGTGCCTCAATCAAACGGTCGTGCCATACCCCCTCCCCCTCTTCGAATGGAGTCCCATACCCTACCTTTAATAAAAAATATAACTTTAAATAAAATAATAAAAATGACAAAAACAATGAAATTACTGGTACTGGAACTGGAAATATATAATAAAAACTAATTCAAAATATGAATAAAAACTATAATAGTATTTCAATTATACTAAAATATATCAATTGACCGTTCGCAAAGACCCGCCCCCTTTAGTTACTGTTGCTATGTTCGACAAGCTTCACCGCTCTCACGCCACACACCATGTTCTCACGCAGTGAAAAATACAATCGCGCTGACAGAAACAGTCCAGGTTACTTTTAATAGGAAACAAAGTCTCAACTTTCATATTTGGTCATTTTTTTGAAAGAAATTTAAACAATAAATACCGTTTTGTGGCTCTTTAATGTGTCCGACAGAGCCTCAGATAAAACTGCTCGTGAACCGATCATCTCTTCCTTCTAGTCAATTTATAGCATAGCATGAACATGAATGAACATAAGAAGGAATGTTGTTTTAACCGCGGAAAGACGTCAGTACACTCCATTTTTCAAGTTCAAATCCTCCAACGTTAATCTACTAACTCTCCTGACTGCTTTGTCAGACAAAATGGCGGATTCGGCGAATGGCGGATTATGATTGGTCAGATCGCCTGTCAATCAAACTCCCTGCGAAGGGTCAATTATACTGATACTTTTTACTTTTGGTCTACACTCATTTTCAACTGAATTTCTTCAGTCTTGTCGATACAAACATTTGTAGAAACTGCTGCACCATTATTTGAATGCTGTTATCTACTATTATACTATGTTGGTCTATTATTGTGGTATCAGTCATTTCAAATGTACATGGCCCCAAACGCCATGCAAAAAAGCTAAATATGGATGTCACTAGGACAGTCTCTTCCAGTTTAACTAGGTGGTTCTTAGCCAGAATAATCTGCAAATTATCGGCAGTCGAATGTCAGACTCTGCCTCAACACAAGAAAGCATGTAAGCCATTTCATCTCATTTGACTCAACCCTGACAAGTGACTTCAACATGATGTATGGATACTGTGCTTCAATAAGAAGCTACCATGAACACAGTCAGATGTAATATGGTGGGATGGCCACAATGACATCCAAATGATCACATTCATAATCCTCACCCTAAATTGCAGGTACTTGTATTATGGTTTATATGAGACCACATTCCCAACTTACCCTCGACCATCACGGGTGCTAAAAGCTGAATCTCGCATGACTGACGGTGGGTAGGAACAGATTATGGCTATTGATTGGTGCCTAGAGAAGGATCTGAGCCAGGAGAAGAGAGGGAGTAAGCAGGCTAACGCCATCGATTCTTGTTCAGCAGGGGAGGCAGCAAAGAGACTGAAGGTCAGTGAATCTCTGCCTCACCTCTTAAAGGCCACTGGACTGCCATCGCAAGCCCATTTGGATTAAAGCATCTCAGCTTCGTGCAGAGAATGACAGAAAGAAAGTGAAAAGACAGTGTATGACACACTGACCGTAGGCCAAGATAGGTCATATGGCATTAGAACAACACCAGGGTGAGTAAATAATGATGGAAGTTTAATTTTTGGATAGACAATCCCTTTAAAAGGACCCATTATACTCCTCAGCAATACAAAGAAAGAGAATATGAAGGAACACAAGGGTCTCGTATCGGCTGAAGATTTATTGATCTTGTAATATATCCTAAGTTTCCCTGCACAAGGCTTCATCATGGCCCACTTCAAACTCGCAGCAGCTGATGAATCAATAATCAAGACGCATTATGCGCGACGTGAAAGGTGTCAGCAGGAGTGAGGACTCTCCATTCAAGCTAAGCCCTTTGGAAAAGCATAATCCCAGAGTCGGGCGGGACAGAGATCCATAGATTAGCTCCGCACACTCACCTGCATACACGCATACGAACACGGACAATGGAGCGCAGGGGTGTGGGACAGCACAGGGCACAGGGGTGGATTGCAGTGCCCCATGCCAAGCGCTGGTGGTCATTTCACCAAAACCCATCCAATTAGAGCTGAGTGATGGTGTATCCCGCTGGAGGCCAGAGAGAGACACCTGCTTTTATCAGCCTGTGCAGGGAGTACGAGGACTCGCTTTCAAGAAATATTCAACTAATTACGTTGGAGCACCAAGCACAACAAGCAGGAAAATTGCAGGGATCCAGACCCATTGTGTAGCAGAAAACTCCAGAGAAGATTTCATCTCCACACAAAAACAGACGTCTTTTTTAGACTGCGAGGCAAGGTCATTGTTCTGACCGTGAGCCACAGACTGTAAGAGAGAGAGAGAGAGAGAGAGAGAGAGAGAGAGAGAGAGAGAGAGAGAGAGAGAAGAAAGAGGAGGGAACCAAGACCACGTTCACACTGCAGTTGAATGTGGATCAAATCAGATTTTTTCCCCCTCATATGTGATGTAGATCTGTTTATGGATGACAGTATAAACGGTAAAATTAACACTCAATCTAACAATTCTGGTCTGGGCTGCTTTCATACATGGAAATAAATCATAAATGTATCAGATTTTACATAATGTGACTTCAGTGTGAATATTGAAGTTCTCAAAAGACGATGGCGTCAGTGAAAACATCGATGTTGAGGTCCCATTATTCCAGGCTGAAATCTCCACAGAGCTTTTTTTTCTCCGCATTGTAATGTAATCTGAGTAGAACTTACTGTTCAAGAAAAAATGCAAGGCAATGCTTGGTTCTATCCATCAGTTATTGATTGGATTTTGGAGATGTTGGAGGTAGATCTGAATGAGAGCTTGCAGTCGATTGAAAAAACAAGGGGTGGGTTTAAGCAAACAAAGTGATTGGAGAAGTCTGGCATATGTCCATATGCCCACCATAGACAAGTCTGTCCCAGTGTTGTTATCGTTAACGTAAAATAAAATGGTTTTAAAAAATTGTTACTTGAAAAAAATAAAAAAAATCAATAGAAATTTTAGATGAAAACTAAAAAGTAGAATTTGTTTTTTAAATGTTGTCTTGGCAACTACCTGAGAGAAAAGTTGAAGTACTAAAATTACGAACTGGAAGAAAACTAAAACTGAAGCTAAAACTGAATTAAAGCTATTAAGAAATATATATAAAACACTGAATAAAAATGACAAAAGCACAAAAAATCAATAACGTTAAGACCTATTCATATAGAAAATAGGTAATGTGAATTTTCTGACAATGACAACCAGAGGATTTTGCACCCGCCTCGCTACCCTCATAATTAATTACTGTTGTTTTATTTATGCGGGTCAGTGCAGGAGCGCCGTCTGTTCAAGCCAATGTCTGACATGAGACACATTTTAAAAGTCACAACCTTAAAACCAACTACAACAACAACAAAAAACTCATTTGATCAGAAAACTGGAATTGGGCTTGTGTTGTGAACTTGGACAACGAGATGAGATGAGCAATGGAAAGACAAACAGAGAATGAGTGAGTGAGCGAAACACACAGAGAGGATGCGTGAATGTTGAGCAGATGTTCTTGTGACGGACAGATAAGAGACAGTGGTGTAGAAGCAGCACCCAAAAGCAGATCAATTATTCATAGAGACAGATCAAGTCATTGCAGGAAGCTGTGAAAGCAGAATATCCTTAATGGCCTTTCACACCCTATTCACAAGAGACAATTAACAGTCACACACACACACACACACAATAATGATCATACTGACGCAATATCATTCCAGAAAGCAAAGAGCAGAATTAAAAAAAAAATCAGGCATGATGCAGCAATATCTACTTACAGTATGATCCACAGTATTCTCTTAAGCGCTACAAGTGTAATACAAGCTTATTATTACACAGGGATGGGAATACCTCATTGGTCAAAACATTTTGAAAATCTGTTAAATAGATGCACTATGCATATGCACTACTTATTTCTATTTTAAATAAATGCTTTTTACTGAATTTATAACAACATTTTTGTTAAAGTCAACGCAGCCTTGACGAGCACAAGAGACTTGATTCAGAAACATTAAAACAATATTACCAACCCCAAACTTTTGAATGGTCGTCTAGCACTCTTTCTTCTCAAATATCAAAATTATATCCCCTCAAATCAATATTTTGTGACCATATTTTATTTATTTGATAAGAAGTCTTGTATTAAATGGGATAATTTGCAGTCAAAAAGCAAAAAGTAATGACCACTGTTTTATGTCAGTGTTCCTTTAAGGTTAATTTTGTGATAATTGGCAAATTAATTCATATTTTCCCATATACCATGACATGCACAACTGGTTGGCTCACTTTCCAAGAGTGTTGATTTGTTATTTACAGCTACACAACTTGACATATTACATTACTTCACTTCTTGCCAAACTTTTTCAAACAGGTAACGGCAGCTTATGCTGTTTTTAGAGAGAAGTTCTACATGCAGATGAAAAAGTTATGAGACAAACAAATATACATTTAGTAATAGTATAAGCATAACAGTTGATTCCTGACCACTGAATTATTGATGATTAAAGCCACATTTCAAGTTGGCCATTGACTTGTAATAATTACATAGCGGGTTTCAATCTGCTCATTAGTTCCATAGAAAATATGCACTACCTAGGAATTTCTCATTGTCAAAATCATTCTAGTGCAAAACAACATTTGCTCTCCGAAAATTCCCAGAATACACCATAAGCATTCAAGCGTACAGAATATTTTGACTTACCGGAAAATGGTGCATTATTAAAAATACAGCTGTTCATTGTCTTCGCCAGAAATGGAGGACGAGCTGTACTTTTAACAGCTATAACAAAGAACAACAAATGATGCCAAAAAAGAATCATAATGTGCTCATGCCGTCTAATACAGCAATAGTGATAATGATTACCACTATATTTAGTGGAAGTCATGTTCACCATATAATGATCAGGGAACTACAGTGTATGAGACACACTCGGAGTGTGTTTTCTCTACAGGTACAGTTAGCACCAAAAGCACTTACAGATACTCGAATGCAGTGATCTGACAGTCTACTGCATCACACACCACAACGGTTAAAGGATACAAACTCTGGTAGAGCGGCAGTCGAGACTTCACGGCCCTGCTTGCATTGATGCACGTGGCCCGAACCAGACTGGGCAACAGCGTTCCAGTCACTATCGCCCCGTCGAACAGAGGCCCGAAGAAAGGAACCTGGTCAAGAGAGGGTTTTAAACATTAAATCACTATACATGAAGTCTTAGCCCGATGTTGCATGTGATGTGTAGCGGAGTTACAACAGCTCGTGTCCTTAGCAGCTTGCAGACACGCACTAAAATGTCAGAAACTGTTCTGCCTTTTATGTTCAAACCGAAGTCGGACAATAATGGAGAGACTCAAGAGGAAGAGACAACCTGTAGAAGCAACAGGACATTTCTGAATGGTTAGTTGATGAATTTATGAGCTTATGTGTTGTTATCTTTAAGTCATTGATTAGCATTATTCTGTCTGATAATCTATAAATCGCGTTCAGGGGGCGGGGCTTATGTAAATTTTAGGGTTGGTGATGTCACTAACCCGGGAGGAATGTCGTGTAGTCTCTACCAGCCGTTTGTTGAAGTCCTTATAAAGTGATTTCTGTAAAAGTAAAGATCTCCCTTTGCTTTGAGCGTTGAGCGTCGTAACTTTGCAGATGTTGTTAACGCTCAGCAACATTACACACTAACTAAAGTTAGAAAAGGTAAATTCATTATCAACCACCCCTTTAAACATTAAATCCCTATGCATGAAGTCTCAGCCTGATGTTGCATGTGATGTGTAGCGGAGTTACAACAGCTCGTGTCCTTAGCAGCTTGCAGACACGCACTAAAATGTCAGAAACTGTTCTGCCTTTTATATTCAAACCGAAGTCGGACAATAATGGAGAGACTCAAGAGGAAGTTACAACATGTAGAAGCAACAGGACATTTCTGAATGGTTAGTTGATGAATTTATGTAGCTTATGTGTTGTAATCTTCTAGACATTGATTAGCATATTCTGTCTGATAATCTATAAATCGCGTTCAGGGGGCGGGGCTTATGTAAATTTTAGGGTTGGTGATGTCACTAACCCGGGAGGAATGTCGTGTAGTCTCTACCAGCCGTTTGTTGAAGTCCTTATAAAGTGATTTCTGTAAAAGTAAAGATCTCCCTTTGCTTTGAGCGTTGAGCGTCGTAACTTTGCAGATGTTGTTTATGCTCAGCAACATTACACACTAACTAAAGTTAGAAATGTGAATTCATTATCAACCACCCCTTTAAACATTAAATCGCTATGCATGAAGTCTCAGCCTGATGTTGCATGTGACGTGTACCAGAGATGGGACCAAGTCACACATGTGCAAGTCTCAAGTAAGTCTCAAGTCTTAACCTTCAAGTCTCAAGTAAGTCCCAAGTATTTTTTTCCTGGGCAAGTCAAGTCAAGTCAAGTCACAGGCTATGTCAAGTCAAGTCAAGTCAAGTCTTGTAGTAGGTCAAGTCAAGTCCAAGTCAAGTCACCTTATTATTGTAATTTTACCTGCAGAGTTTGATCTATGGGCGTCAGTTTGGTTTGAAATGAACAGAGGCGCATTCGGAAGTGCATTTGGGAACAATGACGCATTCATTCACTTTTCTCTTTCACGCAGGTCATGTTTTGAAAGATGGTGTCCTGTAGCTTACTAATTTAAAGAAATAAAAATGTATACAAAAATGTGATGTCCGACTTCTTTTATGAAGAAGAAAGCCTTAAAGGGGTCATATAATGGTACATGCACTTTTACAAGTTGATTGTACTGAAATGTGTGTTGGCAGTGCCTGTATGTATGTAACCATCATATAATGATAAAAATCCATACAGTGGTTTTGTTTTAATCTCCTTATATGTTTTCCCCTGCCTCAAATCGAGCCGTTCGAGCCTGTGACGTCACAGGCTCGGAAGCCCCTCCCACGATTGTTGAATGACAGCCGCGTTTCAACACAGACCCGCCCTCGCTCGTGAGAGCGAGCTGTCAATCATAGTCTGCGCGGACCGGCGCGGTCATTGTTGATATGCTGGAGCACTGTCTATGAGCAGAATGGCGTCTAAGCGATTGTGGTGTTCTGTTCTTGGGTGTAATAACGAACACAGTCATTTTAATGTTCCTAAATCCGAACCGCTGAAGACGCAGTGGTTGAGTTTGTTTTCGAAGGGAATATTCCCCACGAGCAACGTCAATGCTCTCATGTTTGCGCGAATCATTTCTCACACCAGACTGCTTTATAAACGAGGGTGAGTATAAAGCTGGATTTGCTAAGTAGCTGCTCATGAAAAAAGATCGGTACCAGATATTCGTGTTCCTGCTGAATCTCCAGAAGAACTGAAGTGAGTGTAACGTTTTATTCAACTTTATATTAATATTTATATCTTTGCAAATCGCTAGCTGCACACTTCACAATGAATGCGTCTAAGGTTTACACTCAGGGTACATTACGGCATGTTTTCTATGTATGACGTTCTCAATATAATTCATAATTCCACGTTTATACTGAACAACGCGTTATGGTTATTGTGTTATTGTGTTACAAACGGTGTACGCACAGAACAGAGAGGCGGGGTGAGCAAATTATCATTTAAAGTCATATGCACTGAAACGGCGTGCTGAAAACAGAGCTGTTTTTGACCAAGTAAAATAAGTGTTTTCTTACAATACTAATGAGAATTTTTAATTAAAGTATATTACAAACTTTTAATTTAGACCCCAAAGAATCATATTAGCTTGTACAAAAATGGCATTATATGCCCCTTTTAAGTTTTCAAAAAGCATTAGACATATGACCCACTATTCTGCTTCGTGTAAGTTATTTATCAATGAATTCAAACGCGTTGGCTGGCGCTGAGCCAGAGACATACGCTCTCAGTGCTGTCATATATCACAACTGTTCAGTGTTTTCAACCACATCATTTTTATTTTAGGTTTCAGACATTTAAATACACATAACTACTAGCAAAAAATATATTTGTAGTTTGTAAAATATACACTGATGTCTATGGAAGCGTCAATAATAATCATTTCCATTATAATAAGACGCACGTTTTATTCATATCAGATACACATTGTGTAAGTAGCTTTACATTTTACCCTATTCTTCTCCCAGTTCACCGGTCACTTACTTTCATGTATTTCGTGAGAAGTTGAGAAATTGACGTGTTGTAAACTAACGTTAACATGGCACTGCCCATTCGCACATAGCCTACAGCTCAACTAACGCGATCATTATAAAGGTGTTTAAACAACAAAACACATCCACTTACACATACTTGACAATCGGAATATCAGTGTTGCATGTTATAGCTAATACATTTGTGAACATTTTGAATAAAACAGGAAAAATGACATAAAAGCAGATCATTCATTCAGCGCTGTGTTGTGGTTGCGCTGTGTCACTTGACAAGCAATGACGCGTCACCATGAAACATTAAAGTGAGTGACAGGTTCTAAATAACGGTCGCCTAGAAAAACTCACGCTGGGGGATCAGTTAGAATAGTTTAAACTTACTTGTGAAAGGGTTAATGGCTACTTTAGCTATTACATTAGCTAACTACCAACTAACATTAACAAATTGACAAGCACTTACTGGGCAGAATGGCTCTTCAAATGACGGACGAAATTGGAGGTTGTCGTCTGGCTGTCCGCAATGTTAATGTTGTAGCCTATGTCTTGCAAAGCGCTGTTCGTCTTTTGCCATCGTGTGAATAATTCTTGAAGCCGAAAGCAATGACCCTCGGTACCCCTCCGGCTGACATTTTGATGTGATATCTGATCTAAGTGGGCGTGGTGTGCGTAAGGTACGAGGTATGACTGATGATAGTGTCGTGATCAACTTTAAAACATTTTTTTATATATATTTTATATTCAAACTGAAAACATGATGTGATTAACACTCAAGTCATTCAAGTCATCGTGTCTCAAGTCAAGTCAAGTCCCGAGTCTTTAACTTCCAAGTCCGAGTCAAGTCTCAAGTATTTCATTTTATGTCAAGTCAAGTCACAAGTCATAAAAATAGCGACTCGAGTCGACTCGAGTCCAAGTCACCAAGTCACAAGTCCCCATGTCTGACGTGTACGCCACAAACAGGAACAAATCTATGAGCAGGACAGCGCAATCTAGTCGATGGATAATGCAGTACTTCCATTCGCCAAGGCTTGCATTTATCGAGCGGATGACATGAGAGTTAGTTGAGTGGAACGGCAGATAACAGTGACACAGCTGAGGGAATTTCACTAATTGCAGCCGGTGACATGGTGGAGGAACCATATATATCTGACAGCATCCAGGCCACTCAACACAGAGCAGTCAAGGCTCGCAGAGGTGATGTGTTTACGAGAAATTACAAATGATGCACGCTTGGTTTCTCTGGGGATCTAGTGGCAGACGCGGGAGGAGGAAGATGAAAGGCAGCTTGACCGCGATGAGAGTGGCGTGCCGACAGTGCAGTAATGGACTCTGAGCATTAGTGCTTTCAGGGAACAGACAGGAAGAGATACCATTCAGCCACAATCCACATATCCTGACAATCAACCAAACATCGCACATCCTGGCGAAGATCTCAAGACGCCTCTGGAGAGGCATTTCACATAATATATGAAAATCTGGCAAGTTCTGGTGGACGGTTGTGGTTTTTAATGTAACGTAATGCCATTATCTTCACGATGTGGGGACGTACCTGGGTTTTTTTCAGGATCTGAACAAAGAACATGTGGTTTTTCATCGGGTAGATGATGATGAGGACATCTCCGAAGTCGGTGGGAATGATTCCTCGTCTGTAATCCCGCGTGTGCTCCGACCACACAATGTGCACTTCATCGTTTCCCAAGTGACGGAGCTATGACCAACCAGAGGCAAAACGCATCAATAAATCTGACACAAAAAAATTGTAAACATTAGTCATATAACTCACAAGGGCTTCATGTCGGAGAGAAAAAAACAAACAAACACAGATAATCATTTGTACAGGGCAAACATATTGAGTTAACAGAAAAACAGATTCTTCGAAAACACACTAAAAAAGGTTAACTCAACCTCACAAACATGTGTGTTTTCTTAGTGATCAACAATAATTCCAGAAAGAAAAGACTACATGTATTTTAGTACATAACATCTCCTGTAATTATTTTGGGAATTTTCAATCTGAAGACAAACGAGGTGGAGAAATTGGGTTTATTATGTCTCAATCATTTAAACAAATTGGCTTTTGCCAGAAAATTGGACAGATTTTCATTTTACATAAAAATATACATACATTTGTAGGAAATGCATTTTTCAGAAGCTTATTTTGGCAAGGAACGTGAAATACATGGGTGCCGAGAGTCTGAATAATATGTAGTTCTAATGTTGAAGCACCAGTAAAATATTGCAATAATTTGTTTAATGTTGTACATGTGGAAATCTATGTACAACATTAGCTGTCAAACCTGTAAATGCCTTTAAGTTCAGGAAAGAGAAGTTCAAAATAATAAAAATGTATAAATTGTTTCTAGAACTCGACCGGTGAGGGTCAATGCTGATACAGATGTCTAGAGAGCTGGTAACATACTGGTAAATCTAAATGAATTCAATAGTTATTCAGCAAACCTCAGCAAATAAATGTGTATCTATCCATTGACAAAGCTGTTGGTAGATTCACTGATGATTTTTTTTTTTTTTCAGAGACAGATGCAGTTGTAACCTAAACATATTATTTGTCTAGTTATTAAATTTTTTTTTTTAATGGTCAACTGCAACAGAGCCGTCACCTCAGGAGTGCGGCGTGCCTTCAGTAGCGTTCGCCAACTATATACAAATTATTTTAGAGCTCTTTGGATTCAAATCACTATATTTTCCTTATTCATTTGAAATAAAATTACATTACATTAATAAACTGTATATTTACATTTATTTAATTATTTATTCATTAAATTATAAATGAATAGGTAAGCCAATATTTTATTACGATTTATTTTAGTACGGTAGATTCTGACAATTAAAACAAACATCAGGCGTGTGTATCTATGACATAAATTACTGCTTTATTTGTTCAGAAACGGAAGTATCTTAAAATGTTATTTGTGTATTGTACTTTTCATATTTTTAGTATAGTACAGCAAAACTACAGTGCATCCAGTAGGCCATTTCATGGAGCTGTCCACACTGGAAACTCCGACCACACGCAATCATACATAAAACTATATGTTATTAAATAGTATACAAACAATTATTTAATTTACAAATTCCGTGCTTGTGTTTTTTTCTGCTTTATTCGATGCACGTGTTTCTGAATATTGCTTTATCTAAGCTAGTAGTCTACAACGTTTAGATTTTTTTTCAAAGTTTGCGCTTGTGAAAACTACTTTTAAAAATGAACTGCCAAAAAGAAGTTTGGAAAAATGGATAAAAAAAATAGTTTGGTAACACTTTACAATAGGGTTAATGTATAAACTAACATGAGCTAACCATGATCAATACATTTGTTACTGTATTTATTAATCTTTGTTAATGTTAGTTAATAAAAATCCAGCTGTTCATTGTTTGTTCATGTTAGTTCACAGTGAATTAACTAAGATTAATAAATGCTGTATAAGTGCAGTTCATTATTAGTTCATGCTAACTAATGTAGTTAACTAACGAACCTTATTGTAAAGTGTTACCAGTAGTTTTTAATGTGTGATACAGATACTGCAGTATTGTTATCAACCAAATTAAGAGAATAATGTGATAGGCATATCGCCCAATCCAATAGTAATGCACACATGAAGTGATAAAAAATGATTTTTCATACACGGCATCATTCACTGTTCCCAGCATTCACTGTCACTAAACAAAACAAAAGCAGGGCAGACAGACCATAAAGCCTTAATTCCAAATGATTAACAACAATTAAGTGGACTATTAGCAAAATAGTGAGACATTAAAGTGACCTCTGTAATCAAGAAAGAGGAGTCTTGGAAGCATTTCGCTGCAACAGTGTGGCCTTAAGCGAGCTCTTGTCAATGAGTCGTTAAACATCTGCCGATGCACCCAAGCCTAATGAGCCATTACCAAAACATGTCCTCTTCACCAAAAATGCAATTACCACATTTCCCCATAAGCCCTTAATTATGCTAATGGGCTAAAATTAAACAAATCCACAACAAGATGATTGGGTCGGCGCATACCGATCCATTTGGAGAGTCAGCAGAAGAATTGGCGGCATGTAAACAGGTTGGGGGAAGAGAGGAAATGCAACACACATCGCACACATACAACAGATGCCATTCTCAATGAAAGGGATCAGATGTTAAAGACTGCAGACTTCTTCGAATAGGGTGAAGTAGAAGGTGCTGCTGAAGGAGCTGAGGGTGGTTGCCATGCTGTTGCTAAGGTGTTCTATGCGGTTGCTAGGGTATCCGGCCCAAGCCAAAAGAGTCCCTAAGAGCCTTTGATGTGCTGGTCTCTAGATATAACTCGGGTCATTCCACCAATCAAAGGCTTTGGGATTTTTTTCACCCCATTTTATCACTCACCAGATGGAAATCACAGGGATGGCACAGCGTTTCTTAAACCACATGACTTGCGGTAACATTATGTCCGTGTTGGACAGGACTATTTGCCAAAGTTTAATAAGGGTATCTGCAGATTTTTAAAATCAAAGATGTTTTACAAATAAAATGAATACAGAATAAATTGTGTATCTACAGTAATATTATCTTACTTAATTAAACAGGCTGGGGCATATATTCAAAACAGGGTAAACATTTTAAATAGGGTAACCAAGTTAAAAATACTTGACATGTTTTATTTAAAATGTACTGAAATTGGTTTTGTGTACCAATATATAAATACATATGAATTATAGGTCGACTGATTTTGGATTTTGCTGATACGATAATGTGCTTAAAAAAAAAGCTACAAAATGTTATTGTGCCGATACTAGTAAAGTCTATATACCGATTGTATTAAATAATGTTCTTAGTTTAGGCCCAGAGGGAAGCCTCAAGAGTTTAATAAAATGCCAGTTTTTCAATGTATAATGCAGGACTTTTTTGATCATTTTCATGACCTTAAAATTTGATCAAACTGAATGGGCTTAGATCTAATTGTTTAATGCCAAGGATTGTTCAAACTACAATACCTTAAATTTATTGAAAATCAAGCTTTTAATGTTGTTTATATCAGTCCCTCCAGGATTTCCCGATTTTTTTTATGTGATTTTTGCGATCAAAATGACTGATTTTGTGGTGGTAATTTCCAAAAATTTGTGAAAAATTTTGCGATTTTTATATTTTATAATTAGGACATCACATTTACCATAATAGTATTATGTCAGATGCACAATAGTCATACATGACACAAATCACAAACAAAATGCATAAAGCTTGTTTATTTTGTCTAATCAAATTATTTTTAAAAAATTGTGCTGTAGCCTATTGTTGTTGCTTGATTAACATTAACAACAGCAGGTAAATTAGGTTACTGTCACTTTAAGACCTACTACAGTAATGACAAACGTCCCAATCAGTTATTACTGACTGTTTTACGTAAATACTTGCCAAGATGATTATTTTGAAGTAATTGTAGCTATGTGTATTTGTTCAAGCGCTATAAAGAGAATTCAATATTCTAACTAGAACGACAGGCGGTGACACGCAGTCAGTCAGTCAGTCAGTCAGTCACACACACACACACACACACACACACACACACACACACACACACACACACACACACACACACACACACACACACACACACACACACACACACACACACACACACACACACACACACACACACACACACACACACACACACACACACACACACACACACACACACTTGCAGTCAGAGACAGACTGTCACTCGACTGGCTGAAATTAGTTCTCTTTCACGGTATACTGCGCTTTTAATAATTCTTTTTAGTACCATCGAGCATATAATACTTTTTGTTATGTCATTCAATCATGTTAAACGCGTTAATAAGTTTGCCGTACTGCCCAATGAAAACCTGGGCGCTGAGAGGGCAGGAGAGACGCTTTTTCTTTCGCCATGTTTCTGACAGACCGCTCACAGACATCACGCGTGCGCAACATCTATTCTGTAATCTGTACCCACGTAAAAATGCATTGAAACTTTAATTAACTAGAGATATTTCAATTGGGTGATTATAATTTAATGTTTTGAGAGGACTTTTTTGATTTTTGTGATTATTTTGCGGTTAAATTTGGAATTATGCAGGATCGCAAAAAAATGCGACATTTTGTTGATTTTGCGTTGTATTCAGCGATCGCAGAATCGCGAAAAACTGGAGGGACTGTTATATGTGTATTTGGTGTTTTTAATATGCTCTAAGACAAACCATGTGTAAATTCATAAGTCGACAGCATTGCTGAGTATTTTCTGCTTAAACTGCAGTGAACCAAAGACAGTCTCAAAAACACGGTTTGAAATCGCTGGTGTTTCTGACGTCACAAACGACCTTGTAACCAATCAGATCAACGTGTGATCGTCAACCAGTGGACCTCTGAGCTGTGTGAGTGAGTGGAGGCGGGGCTCATTTACATATTCATAAACCCACGTATACTAAATGAGGCAAGGGTGTCGAGTTACATTCAAGCTATTTAAAGGCAAGAAGATTTTTTTTTAAGGAAAAAACATTTAAATTTGTAATTTTGGTGATCAGATTAGTTTTAAGGGATAAATGATTGACTACAGGGGGACTTTAAGTAAGAGCAATAGTAATAGTGGCATTTGCATTCGCAAACATGAAAATATGAGGATATTAACAGCCATATGTTGCATAGAGTATAACATTCACACTGAAAACAATTCACTCAGAAATTGCTAGTAAGTCTCAAAAATGTACGAAGAAACACATTGAATTAAAGTGAAATTTTGAAGTAGAAAGACTGAAATAGTATTTTCTTGTAAAACGTTCTCCAATAATCTTTATTTATAGCCTTAAAAAGTGTACATGCAGATTGTAAACACACAGACGCTGAGCAGAGCAAGAGATGCCCTGAAGCTTAAACGCTGCCTTGCAAAGAAGCAGCGTCTCTCCCTCTGAAACAAAGAAGTGTGTGTGTGTGTGTGAGGTGCCTCCTGACACCGGGCCTCGCATGGAAACACCCTCCCAGTAACTGCATTACTAGCCTGGCCAGCTGCTCTGCTCGATCTGCCCCCAGCACTCAATTTGATTCAGGAATTCTTCTCTTTTCCCCTCTCTGTTTTCCTCGCTGTCGTCTTTTCACCCCTCCTTTCTCTCACTACCTCTGAAAGTTGGATTTGCAAATTAGAGGAGTTACTTCCTGTCTGCCTGTGGCTGATAAAACAGCCCTTTCACCCCTCCTCACACACGTGCCAGAGCGGGAGCGCGGCAATTACGGGGCCTGGTGTCCAAAATGAATCGAGCATGGCTCGCGGCACACACACTCCCTCCCACTGGCTAACAGAGGAACGGAGTGTGGCTGAGATGGGCTAATATGAGCTCTGACGGTGTGAGGCTTCGATGTCCGGGAGCCTGATGAATTTTTCTCTCTGCAGGCCTGCGCATGATCGGATCGAGCGCTCAGAACTAAGCAGGATCCCACCGGCTCATTTTGCCAGAGTTAACCTGCTAACGCATGTCGATCGCCGTCCCGCAGACACAGGGGGAATTCGATAGCAGGGCCCTGCTGGTATCCGGCAGGCCTTTGGCCCTTGCGGCGTGAGTTAATGTGCTGATCGGGGCCCCGGTCACAGCGCGCACAGGAGTCCAGGGTTACTAAACCTGCACATGCTCGGCTCCCTCGCTCACGACAGGCTCTCGCAGCTCGCAGAGGTCTGACAGAGACCAGCGATCAGCAGCACGCTCCAGAAGCCACGCTTTACACGCATGTCACCCGCATTTAAATCAACATTTTAAACAGAATGAAATGGCATTACGTGTTTTTTAGGGGTAAGACAGCAGTGAGATATCACATGGAAATGAAGAGAAATAGGGAAAAAGGGTGAAAACACTAAAGACTAAAAGTGACTAACCAATCACTCTACGTGTCAGAGGTTATCGGCCCTGACCGACACACTTACAATAATAAATACATATATATATATATATATATATATATATTTTTTTACTTTACAAATGTGTGTTTTAGTGAGTGGGCATATTCCATCTTTGTTTTGTGTTGCTTTTAATTTAAAAGCACATACACACACATACATAAGGTGCGTTCCATTCGACCGTAAGTGGACTGCGAAGTGGACTTCACAGGGTGTTTCGCCATCTTAAGTGAGATTCCAATCCGAAGGGAACGAACATGTTCAGTTCGAAGGGCACTGCAAATGGTGTAGGGAATAAGGGAACATCGATACATCACTTCACAGGAAGTGGAGAGTGAAAATCAACCAACTGTCATTGTGCACCGCGTCACCAGTCGGAACTAACCATAGAGCAGAGCCGTTGGAAGGCTCTGAGTTTACGTATGCATTGAGTATTCATAAATATTGTTATTATTATACAAACTAGAGTATTTATGAACGGTTGGGGTGATGAATGTATCTATAGGCCTATTATATGATTTTAAATTAGAAAGAAAAGTAAATAAAAAGTTATATCATAATCTGCGCGACCCTGTTGTTGCCTTTCTTTGATGACGTTGCAGGGCTTTCCAAATGAGTGATTATTGTCAGCGAAGTCCACTTCAACTGATGTGCCGTGTTCAGGGAGTAGGGAGCAGTGAACACTGCGTAGGGACCCTGTCGAAATGGAACGCACCTATTGATATTTGACCTGTCATGCATTTTCAATTGACTACGACGGATATAGTACATTTCTTTGTCCAGTTTGTAGACTTCCATGGCTTACTTGAGACTATTTTGGTGACTAGATATGATTACTAGATTACAAATGCACTCAGTTTTGCACTCGATTTGATTGCTTCTCTCTCACTGCTTGACAGTGGTAGAACAAACGGCAATAGAAAAGCTTGATAGTGATAGCAACAGTAACTAAGGGGGCGCAGTTTAACGGCAGGTCGTTTCAAAACCAATTGAAAACCAATGAATGTGACTGGAATGCCTGCACTCCTGACCAAGCAGTGATGCAATTTATGATACTGATAAATGACACTTTTCTACCAGTTTATTGTGTAAATCACATCTATATCTATTTTAAAAGTGTATGGGTCTTGTCAAGCAGGAAATGAGGAACTACCTTTTTGGTGATGGAGTCATCTGAGTCAGAAGGCATGCGAGTCGACACGTGGAAGATGACCTCCACGTTGGAGGTAGCGTAGTATGGCGCTGTGTTTCCGGTGCTGCCATTCCTCTGCAAACCCCCCATAAACCCACAGTGAGAGGCCAGATTCACCTGAAAGAGAGAGAAGCTGTCTGATGTAGTCACAGGACATGATCCCTGCTCACTACAGACGCACTAAGTGGATTTTATGTTATTTCACCTCCCATCCCAGCCCAGAGACGAAGTCCTCATACGCCTGACTGCCCTCTGTGTTGGACAGAATCGAGCATTTGTCCTCTTGGCCTTCTCCAATGTAGAACACAGCAATCTTGTGTGTCTCTCGACTGGAAACAGAAAAACACAAGACGAACAGACATCATGCAAAAAGTTGTAACATCATGACAGTTGAGGTGTCACCATATTTAAAGTGTTCAGTGTATTTAATCAAAGGCGATCCAGAGAAATGGGATGCACATGAGAAACATTTCAAGTGTTGTAGCAAAGGGTCTGAATACTTACGCAATGATAATCAAAGTTATCAAAAATCTGGTTGTCATTATGGGGCATGAAGTTTAGATTAGTGTTATTTAGCATTTGAATATCTTAAAGCAACATATTTTCTTTGAATAAGGTTGCAACATAACATTTTAAATGTATTTATAAATAATATATCTTTTGGTTCCATTTTTTTTCTTAAAATAACAAGTTAACATTGTCGAATGGTAGAGCTTGATGAATATAAGTCAACTCTAAAAAGTGTTAAAAATAGAATGAGAAATAAAAGGAGAATGTATTTGTCTTCCCGGCACGCAGTAAAAAGGGATAGTTCACCAAAAAAATGAAAAATCTATCATTTACTCGCCCTCGTGTCGTTCCAAACCCGTAAGACTTTCACTCATCTTCAGAACACAAATGAAGATCTTTTTAATGAAATCTGAGAGCTTTCTGTCTCTCCATTGACAGCTACACAACTGACACTTTGACCCTAAAAAGTTCATAAAGAGATCCTAAAACTACTAAAACCCTTTAGTTCATCATATAAAGCGATCGATTCTGTTCAGAAAATGTGGACTAAACCGCTCAATTCAAATGAATTAGTTTTATGATCTCTTTATGAACTTTTTGAAGCGTCACAGTGGTAGTTGCGTAGCTGTCAATGGAGGGACATAAAGCTCTCAGATTTCATTAAAAAGATCTTCATTTGTGTTCTGAAGATGAACGAAAGTCTTACGGGTTTGGAACGACATGAGGGTGAGTGATTAATGACAGATTTTTCATTTCTGGGTGAAATATGTCTTTATGTCCTGGGCAGGGCCGTAGCTAGAGGATTCGGGGCCCCCTGAAAAAATATTGATGTGGGCCCCCACCCTCCACCAATATCATATACTGTACAATAGATGAACATGGAGGCCCACATAACAGAAGATGGTGATGTTGCTGTAAAACCTTTATTTTAAAAGTTAAATGTTTATTTAAAAATTACAACTAATAAAAACTAACAAAAAGCAAGAAATTGTTAAATAATAATAAAACCAATTTTTAAAAAGTAATACATTTTTTCCCAATCAGTCTGTTATAATTCATAAATCAAAAAGTAAACATTTAGAAATTGACAAGAATGCAGTCTAATTAAAAAAATAAAACCATTCATTGTCTTATTATTAAATAAAGCGAATACATTCATTCATCCAAGTGCAGTGTGTTGTATTCGTGTTTTCTCGATGTTTTAAATATCATCAGCCGGCAGGTCAGATGCATAATGCAATCCGTCGTGACTCGTGTAATTTTTTTTAAAACTCTATTTACAATAGTGTAAAAAAGACAGGAATTTAGACCACGTAATCATTCGGTCGATTGTGGCGCGCACCGATAATAAAAAATGACTGTACACGGCAGACTGTAGACGGAAGTTTTCTAATTCCCAGCGAAATAACAATATATAACCGGTCTTTAAGAACGTCTTGATCGACTGGGATACAACCACTCTCCTTGCCTCCCTCTCCGTCTTTTCCTGGCATTTCTGGTTCCCTGATTTATGTTTTCTTTTCCCCGACATTTTTCAGTCAGTTAGTCTCCTGCTCTTCCACCAAGTTCATCGTTAACTTCAGGCTGCCGCCTCAACTCTGATTGGTTCTGTTCACGAGCTGGGGCGGGACTTACAATTTTATTGGGTCCATCTGATGTTTGTCACTGACTCTGACTGAATAATTAATAAATACTTTAGGTCGGACTAAACCATTTTTATGGAGGTAAGAGAAGCAGATATTTGGAAAAATATTTACCCAAATTGCACGTTTTTGTGGTTTTCATTTAAATCTCAGGCATACAACTAATATAAATATTAGAATTATTCATACTACAGGGGCCTAAATAGTATAACTGCTGGATTTTGTGGGGCCCCCTGGGGAGCGGGGGCCCCATAATTGTCACCACCTTTCACCCCACTAGCGACGGCCCTGGTCCTGGGTGTCACAATTTTATCAAATGTTCCCTTTTTGGTTAAAGGGTAGACGTTGTGTGGTATGAAGACCACACATATGAAAATAAGATGCTTTTGGCAAGTTAATATTTCATTATTGTTAATTTTAATAATGCTCTCCCTAAAGAACAGTTGTGGCTTAGTTTCTATAAACAAATTTAGTGAAGTAATAGGATATTCGGTAACCTATACATGAAACAACCTTTGATATGCTCATTAAATTCATACTATTTTTTTTTATTATTATCAAAACAAAAACCATTTGTAAAAAAAAAAAATGGTATATTGTAACTTTACAGCTATTGGCTAATAAATACAATACTGGTATGTGCTGTGTATGTGTGAGCAGTGTGTGTCTCTTTGAGCAGTGTTGCTAATGAAGCCTCATGCCCTTGCAGTGTGATGTTTGGCACGCTCAGTCAGCGGTTGCCATGAGCGGGCCGGCTATGCCTGCAGAGGGGAACGCTGGCCCGATCCTGGGGGTATTCTTTAATAAGCCTCTGTAATTAGCCACTCTGAGTGCCTATTGATCGCTGTTGGCTGAGAAGTGTGGATCTGTGATCAGCCAGACGTGGGCAGGATTAGGCTGTGAGGAGCGGAGTATCTGAGAGTGTTCTTAAGACATGTCTCCTTAATAGTGCTTTTAAAGGATTTAGCCACTCTCTGTAGACTGGCATTAGGCTGCATGATAGAGCTCTCCAAATGCATGCTGTTGTTTGCTGCTGATTTTTAGCCTTAAGTGCAGATGAGTCAGAAAGAAGATATAATTCAGTTTTCATATCACTAATTTACTAGGTGTGTAATTATGTATGAAACTTGAACTCTTTCCCCACCATTGACTGAATTTTCCTGCTTTCTGTGTTTTCACTGTTATACGGTAGGGGGCGCTATCACGCATCTTCAGAAAGAGTACTGAATCTACTGATCAAAACACAGGAGAAGAAGAAGTAGAAACTAGCGATAGCATATGTAAGCAGACGCACATGTAAAATAACGCGATCATCAACATATAAATCAAAACCGCCTAATATTACCAAATGAAATGTCAATCCAGGACGAGACCGCAGTAGGACTGTGAAGCTTTGGGGGAGTTGATGGACTCGATCTACTCCATTTATGTTTTGATCATCGTTCTGAATCCAATATGGATGTAATCTTTAAAATGTAACCTAAAAATGCTGTTTTTATTATTAAACTTACTTACCCCTATTCAATTGTTGATAAAAAAGAATATATTAAAGGGTTAGTTCATCCAAAAATGAAAATTCTGTCAGTAATTACTCATACCTCATGTTGTTCCAACCCCGTAAGACGTTCGTTCATCTTCGGAACACAAATTAAGATATTTTTGATTAAATCTGAGAGCTGGATCACTCCTCCATAGGCTTCTTAAAGGGGTCATATAATGGCACATGCACTTTTTTAAGTTGATTGTACTGAAATGTGTGTTGGCAGTGCCTGTACACAACCATCATATAATGATAAAAATCCATCCAGTGGTTTTGTTTTAATCTCCTTATATGTTTTCCCCTGCCTCAAATCGAGCCGTTCGACCGTGTGACGTCACACGGTCGGACGCCCCTCCCGCGATTGTTGATTGATAGGCGCGTTTCAACACAGACCCGCCCTCGCTCGTGAGAGCTGTCAATCATAGTCTGCGCGGACCGGCGCGGTCATTGTTGATATGCTGGAGCACTGTCTATGAGCAGAATGGCGTCTAAGCGATTGTGGTGTTCTGTTTTTGGG
This sequence comes from Rhinichthys klamathensis goyatoka, assembly GCF_029890125.1. Lineage (NCBI taxonomy): Eukaryota > Metazoa > Chordata > Actinopteri > Cypriniformes > Leuciscidae > Rhinichthys > Rhinichthys klamathensis. The sequence continues at coordinate 2,374,096 of NW_026606660.1, forward strand.
TCTAATAACGAACACAGCAGTCATTTTAATGTTCCTAAATCCGAACCGCTGAAGACGCAGTGGCTGAGTTTGTTTTCGAAGGGAATATTCCCCACGACCAACGTCAATGCTCTCATGTTTGCGCGAATAATTTCTCAGCAGACTGCTTTATAAACGAGGATCAGTATAAAGCTGGTTTTGCTAATAAGCTGCTCATGAATAAAGAATCGGTACCAGATATTCGTGTTCCTGCTGAACCTCTAGAACAACTGAAGTGAGTGTAACGTTTTATTAAACTTTATGTTAATATTTATATCTTTGCAAATCGCTTCACGATGAATGAGTCTAAGGTTTACACTCAGGGTACATTACTGCATGTTTTCTATGTACGACGTTCTCCATATAATTCATAATCCCACGTTTATAATGAACAACACGTTATGGTATTGTGTTACAAACGTGTACGCACAGAACAGAGAGGCGGAGTCAGCAAAGCTCATGATGAGTGTTTTCTTACAATACTAATGAGAATTTTTAATTAAAGTATATTACAAACTTTTAATTTAGACCCTAAAGAATCATATTAGCTTGTACAAAAATGGCATTATATGACCCCTTTAAGGGATCGAAACTGGCCGGCCCAAAAGTTATGAAAGACATCGTTAAAATAGTCCGAGTGACTACAGTGGCTCAACCTTAAGTTTATCAAGCGACGAGAATACTTTTCGAACAAAAATAACGACTTTATTCAACTATTAATTTCCTTCTCTGTGGCAATCCCACTACGTGAAATCTCACGGCCCACAGAGAAGGAAATGAATAGTGGAATAAAGTCGTATTTTTGTTCGTTTTTTTGCGCACAAAAAGTATTCTCGTCGCTTGATAAACTTAAGGTTGAGCCACTGTAGTCACTCGGACTATTTTAACGATGTCTTTCATAACTTTTGGGCCGGCCAGTTTCGATCCCTTAAGAAGCCTATGGAGGAGTGATCCAGCTCTCAGATTTAATCACAAATATCTTAATTTGTGTGCCGAAGATGAACGAAAGTCTTACAGGGTTGGAACAGCATGGGGGTGAGTAATTAATTACTTAATTTTCATTTTTGGGTGAACTATCCCTTTAAGCTAGAATAAAGTTTTTTTTGTTGTCGTTTAAAAGCAGAAGTTCTGTTCTTTCTTTAGATATATTCATACCTGTCAACATTTGGTTTTCAAGATTTGTCCGAGGGGGGGGGGGTTGGGGTTTGGGGTAAATGTACAACTTGTAACGACTGGAAATAAGGTGTGGCCCCTTTAAGAGCTGTGCGCTCCCCATACTCTCTATGTGCGCTCCCTGTTGAACTGTCCGCAGTATTGTATTGTATGTGCCTTGGGCCTCGAACACCTTTACTGCATATGCGAACACCCCATGTATGAGGGTAATTTCTGTTTGATGCTAATTTTTATCTTATTTTGTTTATTAAGTAACGATGTGGACGGTAGAACGTGTGACAGACAGTTAGGCTACACGAGTTCGATTTGGGAATAAAGTGCGAGTTGTGAGATGCCAATCGCCTCCGTGTGTCTGTCTGGCCTCTGCATGCAATAACTTCAGTTGTGAGCTATCCCTAATCTTCCTGAAGCAACGCATTACAAACTGTACTTCAGTTTCATTGCGGGGACACCACCTTCACCTGCCATCATGTCTATCGGCTCGCTTTCGGGTTAAACTTTCCGCGACTGCGCAACTGGGTTATAGGTTGCCAGGTTGAGGTGACAAACGGGTTGAAATTGTAAATGGTCTGTGGATTGTGTGAATATAATGCATTTAATACAATCTGGCAACTGGTCAACATTAGACAAACATATTGGTCCGATTATTCATAAAGGAGTTTGGGCCATGCAATTTACGGGAGTTTCCCGGGAGAAATAACAAACCGGGAGGGGTCCGGGAGATAGGGCTAAAAAAAGGGAGAAACCCGGGAAAACGGGAGTATTGACAGGTTTGGATATATTGCATGTTTCTGATATTCAAACAACAAAATATTCTGGGGGCCATGAACATTTTGTGAAAATTTTCAAAATTCTGGCAGTGGCTGGCTTTACTTTTTCCTTTTCTTTTTTAAACGCTGTCAGGGAAAGAGTTAAGGCATGAACGTCAGATGTTGTCGTCCTGTTTCCAGACATTCTGAAGCAGAAGAAGGAACCCTTACCACTGCCTGGAGTCCAAATTCTTCAGCTCTCTCAAGAGCTTCGAGTTCTTCTTTAGAAGATGAAAGCTCTTTCTATAACGAGAAAATAAAATGGAACATCATAAAACTTCTCAAAAGATAAATGGTGAGACAAAAGCTAATCAAATTATTATTTTAAATGTTATTAAAATGTTTCCTCCTATCCCACTGCAACCAATGCGCAGGCCAACTAGAAGTACTGCATGCATTTAAAATATTTAGACGCCATGCAATCATATTCACACATTAGTTTGTGACATGCTCATATATTTTGAGATTCAAAAAAGATACTCAAAAATTAAAATTCTTTAGTCATTTACTCACACTCATAATTTCACATCCATATAAAGAAGTATAGAAGAATTTCTAAGCAGCTCTTTTACATTCAAAAAGAACAAAATGTCACCATAAAAGTTAAATTTTAACCATTGTTCGAAAAGTATATTAAGTATATGATCAATCAAAGGAAAGATAGACCATAGTGTTGCAATTGTATGACTGGTGTCTGTGTTTCTGTTGCTTAAATACACTACTGTTAAAATGTTTTGGGTCAGTAAGATCTTTTTAAATGCAAATTAGATTCTGGTCGATCCACCGATTAATATTTACAACACTGTGTATGCTGCGTTAAAAATAGGTCCGTTTTTTTGCATTGGTCTAAACCAAAAAAAAGCAGGCTGATTGAAAATGTAAATTTATTCTCTGCCAGTAGGTAGTGCTTATGGAATGGCAGAAATAAAGCGATAGCCTGGATCCTCTGTATAGAAATCGGCACTCATAAAGGCTACTTTAGGCATTATAAGGATGTACCAGAAAAAAGTGAAGGAAACGATTCTAACGGCAGTCAGTTTCAATGTCAGAATTGTGAAAGACAACAAGTTTGCAAGTATGAATAAACACCAATTGTGCCGCACAAGTCCTGAAAAGTGAAGCCAAAGCACTTCGATCGCCCCCCGGTGGCTGGCTGCAGTATACGCTGATTTCACGCAGCCGCCATTTTGAAATCGAAAGCGAGGCTCCGGTGGGAAGAACCCCGGAAGTACAGATAGACAACAATGCCTTGGACTACCAACCTGAAGCTCCTGCCGCGATTTACACTATTGGATGGTAATATCCAATATAGGGTATGTATATAGTTCGTTCCTGCTTCTTTTTTTACATTCTTAATTATATATAAAAAATAATTTTATTTATAAATGAATTTCACTGTTTATAGTCTAAAGTATGAAAGAAATGTATGTACATTTTTAGAATAACTAATTTCTACATTAAACACAACAATACGCCATCGCATTCGCGACTCTCCTTTGATTAAAGGCGACACTTCCGGTTTTCTTCCCACCGGAGCCATTTCAAAATGGCGGCTGCGTGAAATCAGCGTATAGGTCATAAACCCCGCCCTCTCCATGTAATGGAATGGGACGCAAGCCAAACTACAAAAATCCAATCATACTTCAAATAACTTTTTTCCAAAGATGGATTTCTGTCATTTTAGGTAGTTCTTATGTTTAAGTGTTTTTTCATTTTTCCAATAAGTTTGGGTTTAGTTAGTTATTTGATGCTATAAAAATGGGGTGTAACGTTATGATTGACAGTTGTGCTTGCGATTGTGGGCGGGAATTTGATCCCAGGGCTCCACCTCAGGATCACTACATCATCGACTCGGGCTCTGAATGACGTAATCGGCAACTACCGTTTCTGGGTTATTTAGGTGGAAGGAAATGGAGACGCGGCCTCGATCTTTTTTTAACAGTCTATGATAAACACCATAAAATAAACATTTTCATAATTAATTAACAATAGATCATAAGCAATCATTTGGCATAAATGTGCGGAGTTCAATTATTGTGAACTACTCTGAAACCGCGAACCTGTAGAACGTGCACCAGCGCCCCATTTTTACTTTGAAACGTCCAGCTCTCACATTTATTTCATTAAATCATCGTCTTTCAAGGTTTAAATCAACACATTAAGGCCTGGTTTCACAGACAGGGCTTAGAATAAGGCAGCTTTTATAAATGTGCCTTAGAAAAAAAAACATTACGTGTGTGCAACTTGAGACAAAAAAATGGCACTGACATATTTAAAGACATATTTACTGACACATACTAAAAAAATATGCCAGTGCAAAGTTGCGTTCAAGGTAGTCAAGGTCTGGGCTTAAGCCTTGTCTGTGAAACCAGGGGTAAATCACACACTAAATCCTGTTTTTCTGTCTCCAAATTTAAGAGCTCTTGAAATTTAAATTAAGAAAATTCTTATATGTAAGACTTTTTATGGCCTTGAATTTGATAAAAGTAAATGTAAGTTTTTAGCGACAAATGGGAACCCTGTCTGACCCCTAAGCGAAGAACGAAAAATAACTTCACTTGAGTATATTAGGCCTTAAGAATCAATGTCCTATCAACCAATCAATGTCAATCAATGTGGGAAAGAGCAGCTTTACAAGTGGGTGAATAAATGACTGAATTTATCTCGAGATGTACGATTTATTTAAATTCTTTCATTGTTTTCCAGCAACTTCTATGAAATGTTGTACCTGCGATCCCATGAGTTCATGCCGAGGTCGTTGAGGAGAAGTCTGCAGAGGTAAAAGGGGGATTTGGGCTCCTGGTGTGTGGGCTCTCTCTGTGTCTCTGCTCTGATGCTGGGGTCTTCACTCTGTCTCCACATCAGCTCCTCATCCTCTTGCTTCGCCTGTCTGTGGATGGCATCCATGATGAGGCCTTCCATCTCAGGGGTCATGCCCATGGGTGGAGCCGGTGGCTGTGTGAGCCTCAGCTGGGGCTGCGGGAGGCACTCGGGGCTGCTGTGGCCGAGATCTTCCAGTAGCTGGTCCAACACATCCACGCCATCCTCCATCTCCGACTCAGAGGAGCATTTACTGGAGCGGACGGAGCTCTGCTTTTCAGAGAGGCCGGTGTCATGAGACAACTGATCTCTACTGCCACTGGAGCTCAGGCCAGATCCGTCCAAAGTGCAGAAGAGAACGCCGCCGTCCCACGAGTACTTTCCCGAGATGTCCCTGACAATGACGCGGACCTCAGAGGAATGATCCCTTGGGTTGGCACTTACAGTGCTGGAATTATCAGAGGGGATCTGAAGGTACGAGACTAGTGTGCTGTCGTTGAAGACGAAGAGCTGTAGATTGGGGCTTTTGAAGACTTCAGAGGAGAGTTCGGAAGACTCTATGTAGGGGTTGTCGTGGTTCTCACTGACCAGGCTGTTTAAAAGAGCAGGGCCGCCGCTGAGAGGATGGTGTCCCAAATGATTGACCAGGTGTGACATTACCATCCGAGCAGTCAGAGGAATCAGCTCCATGCTTCTCCTTTTCTTTTCTGGGATGTCAAACAACTTTAGTTTAGTAAATATGAAATGGAAAATAGAAAAATTAATAGCAAAAATACTCTAAGGGTTAGTTCACCCAAATTTTTTTATTGTGTCATCAATTTATTTTATTTATTTAAAAAGGGACACTGAACATGAACAAATATTCAAATAAATGTTTATTTACCCGAGTTAGTCAAAAGGCTAATTCTCATCAGCACCCATTTTTGCCAGAAAAGAAAAAAGTTGCCACATTTAATACACTAAGATAATAAAGTATAATATAAATATAGTCTGTTTATGGATGTAAAAAAAAACCCATCAGTGTTGGCATTGTTGATCATCAAAAAGCCAATCCCTAAATCCCTATATTTAAATGAATAATAGGATGTATATGTGTATAATTACCCTCATGTCATTACAAATACATCAGACTTTTGATCCTCTTCGAAACCTCAATGAAGATGATTTCATGAAAACTGAGAGATATATGTCTTTTGATTAAAGGCATGTAACAAAAACTTTGATGCATCAAAAAGTCCATAAAGGTTTCGTAAACATAACAACATTCAGGTAAAAATTCAAGTCTTCTGAAGAGACTCGACCGCTTTATATAAAGAACAGATTTAATTTAATCTTTTATTCACATTTAAACATTGATCAACGCACATACATATAAAGCACATCGAATTTGCTATAAAATGAAGCTCAACCCTAATTGCTTGATATTCGAGACCAAACTTCATTGGTTCTTGTGCTTCTGTTGATCATATTTGATGCATCCGTATGATCTATATATGTGTTCATCATATAAAGACTTGGATTAAACGGCTTGATTTATATAGATTACTTTCATGATGTCTTTTGGAAAAGTCAACGTGTTTGGTGGACTTTAAATGGAGGGACAGAAATCTCTCAGGTCTCATTAAAAGTATCTTCATTTGAGTTTCCAAGGAAAACAAAAGTGTTATTATTTCATTTTTTGGGTGAACTAACCCTTAGAATGAAAAAAAGGTAATCCCCGTCACTGTTATTTAGAAATCTGCCCATCACCCTCTTATATTACATGGCTCTCTGGGATATGTGATTCTGATAGGTCAGTTGCGGTATTCTGTTGGTAAACTGACCATCCAGGCCAACTAGGTGGCCATTATTTGGCCATTTTGAGGTTTGCTGTAATTTGGCCATTTTAACCATTTTTTTATTTATTCATCGCACAGACTTTTTTGTAGCACAGCCCTGATAATGTACAGTAGTCATCACCACAAATGATCACAAACCTCTTTGTAATACCTGATTCTGATTTGATGCATTGACTGTATGACTAACTTTTTTAGGGTCCTGATCACCCCGTCAGAATTTATTTTGCAATAATGATTGGCTGACTGTTTTTTCCCTTACTTATCTTTCTCAAAAGCTAGCTGGTATACTGGCTTTTAGCTGTCATGACCAATGGAGGCAGTTTTCCCACGTTTGCACCATCTATACGGGTGTCCACATAGACACCTTTAAAATATCTATTCAGTCTCCTAAAACAGACTCAAAGAGCTTCACTAATGAGCATCACACCTTTCGTGATGAGTGAATAGGGCTCTGCAAGCACTATGAATTAAAGTCCTCTGAATGCTGAACACCTCTCAAAGTGAGAAATCTAGTGTTGTCATTAGTGGATATTAAGATTAGGATGAGAGAGAGAGGAGGGGGAAAAAACGAAGTGCTCACATTGTGACAGTGCTATCAATACCATCATCCCCATCAAAGTGGAAAAAGCTCTTTGCAAAGACGAGCAAGTTGCATTAGGGATGCACAGAGCTTTGAAGTGAACTAATCAATATGAGCTAGGTACTGGGATATTGCTTATGAGTTGCTCTTTGGCTGAGGTTGTTTGTTTTTTCGTACGCAGAGATATAAAAGGCATGTCAATGGATGGAGATGTTAGTGTTGCAAAAGCCAGCAGTCTTTTTCTTCCTCTACTCTGTTGATATAAATGTACTGTCATAAAAGGCATCCCTGTTGGAAGAGGAAAGATCCCCCCCCCCCACCCCACCCCAACAGCCCAACCAAAAACAGATGACATTTGATGACATGCCAAGGTAGAGAACACACAAGAAATATTGCCTAATGGATAAAGCAAGGTCGGAGGAGGGAAAAAAAATGATTTCTTTAATAATTGGCATAAATGGGCTTGCTTTGAGTGGATGAGGGAACTAATGCATACCTCTTTAAAATTCTATTTCATTTCACATTGTGCTACATTTGCTCTAATATGATTCACGAGAGCTCAGTATAAACTCAAAGGACAAATTAAAAAACATCCCTTTTTGTACTTTCTTTGCTTTTTTAAGGGAGATGCAGCGGTTTCACAATTTATGCTGGAAAAGTTGACATCATAAATTTTGTAAATTTGTCTTTACAATACAGACATTAAAAATTAATTTGTGTTGATATGTAGCAAAAATTGTTAAATATGATGTAACAAATAATAAAATAAATAAATATGGTTAAATCTCACAAAAAATTTTTTTTGCCGTACCATTAGTAATAAATTAAGTATAATAAATACTACTATGGTGTATAGATAACTAATATTTGACAAATGCACTTAATTAGGAAAAGGCAAAACAAATACTGATTTATTTTTCTTTTGATTTTTGGGTGAGCAATGACCCAGCAGAGTTTTCATGGGATTTCCCTAAGCACGTTGTCGATAACAAAACACAATAGCAATAAGATTAATTGGAAGGAAATCCTTACCTTCAGCCACAGTGAGGAGATTTCCAAAGTCTCCCATGACATTGTGTATGGGGGGTGGTTCAAAGCTCTTGACATTGCCTAGAGTAAGGAAGGGTTCGTAGTCTGTCGACAGATCAGCAAGGCTGAGGAGGTAGTGACTTTGTTGAGTGTGTAGGTTAGACCCTGATACACAAGTGTGCAGCACCTAAGACAGCAGAACAGTGAATTAAGTATACCAGTGATACGCTACAAAAAGAATGACAAAACTAAATAAATAAAGTAAATAAGAAAAGTTTTGCGGGCCTAATACAGAACCCTGGGGAACACCTTCAGAAAAAAAAGTGAGATTACAAGGATTATGTATTAAATAATGAGCAGCTTTCTCGCATTGTTTAGATGTAGTGCATTTTTAAAATCTAATGAGATGTTTCAAATAGAGAACTCTGTTATGATCAACAACTCAGCCATGAAGATGATCTTCTTGGCACACCACTGAGATGCATTAAAAAAAAATCTTTAATAGATTGAAACATTGTTGTTACACCCAGACGGTGTGGTTGAGTGCTGCAAGGCCACCATATGGAGATGGGACGATATTTACAATGCTAAGCCAGGAAACCCAAAGAGAGGGGCTTTATGGGCTAATAATCTATTTCTCCTGTGATATGGGAGTGTATCGATGTGCAGAAACAGATGGTCATGGCTCTATTGGCTGGAGAAGATAAGACACGGTCCAGCACAGTTTATCATAGTGCCTGAACAGGTTTGCTCTGTTTGATTTAATTAAGGCTTTATCCCTTGGCTCATTCTCAAACACCACACACTGACGCAGCAAACAATGACAATATAAGCTACATAAACATGATCTGATATACATTCATGTTGTAAAAATACCTAAAAATAAAACCACAGAACTTTGATTTGCCACATAATCACCACCATAGAGCTATTAGTGCCATCTGGTTCAACTGGAAACTGCTGATATATAAGAGATACAGGTCATCCAAAGGTGTGATGGATGATTTCTCAATGTAAATCAAGAGTAAATCAGTAATAACTATTGGATGAGAAAAAAACGAAATTGAAATGAGCTTGATGGCGACACCACTGTTTTCTGTAGAGGTGATTTATTCCGGTTGATTCCTGTTTATTACTATAAAGCTTTTTAAAAATAATCTGCATTGTAAACTCTATAAATAAAGGTGACTTGAGTTGACTAAGGTACAACCCACTGCATTATATCCCTCACATACTGATTGCTGAGAGCTGCGATACCTCGGCCATAAACTGATTGCTTTTCCTGTTAGATAAAGTAGAAAATCAAACTGACTAAGTATAAAGCCGTCACCAAGTGATAAGAGGAGAGAGGAAGAGAATAAATTGAGGAACATTTAGCACCCAAAGTATTAAATGGCATTCGCTGGTTCTGAGGATTCAGTGTGATTTCATCAGTTTATACATTTTCTAAGTGGCACTTCTCAAACTGTGCTGCATAAATGAACCAAGACTCCATAACCTTAAAGGACATTTATCATCAATTATTATTTGAGTAGTACTATAAGCATGAGATGCTAATCATTATTTCTTGCTCTTAATTGAGACAAGGCACTCGAAACAAGAGTATTGATGTGCTGTCCTGGCAAGGGTTACGTACATGTGCTCGTGTTAGATGCTATTCAGCTCTGAAAAATGGGAGATTAAAGTAATCCCACTGAGCATATAATAACTAGGAGAAAATGATTAACAGTCAAACGAGTGCAGAGGAAAACAAAGGACATTTATTCTTCCCCTTTCCCCTTTGCAGCAGGTGCATTTTCTCTCATATGATGATGAACTGAATTCTTGAGTTTGGCATTCATTGGTGAGCTTATCAATCCAACAATGGGACATTTAAATAATTCGGCCATTTTTTTCTGGGAGCATGACATCTGCACAAAGGTCCGTGTCTGTCTGCATCTGCACAACAGCCCGGGACTAATATCTCATTTATTCTGTGCCCCTCAATGCCCTCTCATTAGCGTCTGATGACTAAATATGAGCTGCGAGGGGACGAATGCATTTATAATAGAACATAACACGCACACACACACACTGGAAGATTTCTGCTTTAATTTCAAGTAACAAACTAGAGTAAAAGTCACTCTTTGGCTGCACGATCAATCGAAATAAAACCGAAATTGCAATATGGCTTAGTGCGATTATTAAATCGCAAAGGCTGTGATTTAATTAAATAATGTGCTGTGTGTTTCAGCACAAGCATGGCACTGTTTTTACACATGAGCAGCTCATGATCTGTCAGTGTGCTGCTCCACCCGAACTTCATCTCTGCAACTGCTCTGGGTTCGGGTCACCATAACATGCATTTCTGAACACATGTGCCAACCATCTTCCCATACATGTATTGAGAAGCGTTCGTGAACAAAAAGACTCCTGCGGTTTTCTGTCAAAATAACAGTTCCATGGTGAAGAAATTTAGGGTGTGTTCACACTTGTAGTTTGGTTATTTTAGTCAGGACCAAAAAATAAATGTATACATTTAGTCCTGGTTTGCTTGGCGTTCACACTGAACCATCTTAAATCTTAATCTTAAGAAAAGGTTTTTATGATGTTTATTTATTAGGGGTGTAACGATACCCTCATGTCATGATTCGATACATATCACGATACTGAACTCATGATACAATATTATGGCGATACTTCAAGACATATGATAAAAGGTTAACACAAAATGTACTGTTGATTAAAATGCTAAATTTGGTATTACATTGGGGGTGTAAATGAATAGGCTTGGACTTGGTGCTGGAAACCCAATGCACAGGACTATAGTGACACCAGAATAAAAATATCCATTATTCTGAAGCTGAAAATACAGAATTATTTTAGATGAATATGCTTGCACACTGTCACTGACAGTTTTTAAAATAACGTAGGCCACTTTTTACTGGTAACATCAGACATTTGGCATTATCAGGACCCACAAATATTCTCCCATTGCATTCATTTTTATACATTATATTCAACATTATATATAGTAGTTTGTTTATAAGGCATTTCTGATGCTTGCTCCAAACAGTAATGGGCAACATTGCTCCTATGATGAGAATGCGTTCTGTCTTTTGTAGGGTCATATATTGTGACGTCAGGGTCCTGATTTTGGGTTGTTTAGATGTCTTTGGTCAGTGTTGCTGCACCAGAGTTCCTTTGGAAGTGGACAGAGGCCAAACAGGGTTCAGATTGGCAGCGTTCACTATCAGAGCAATAGAGTTGGGGTACTCGAACTCGGACTCGAGTCCGGACTCGAGTCCAATTTTGAATGAACTCGGACTTGTCACGCACTTGGATGAATTTGTACTCGGACTTGACACGGACTCGGACATTTTAGACTCGGAAAAATGTCCGAGTCCAGTCGAGTCCGGGCACTGGAGGACACAATATTATTCAAAAACGAAACGAAACTACTTGTGTTGTTTCCGCGTTGAGCATTGTAACCAATCACAGACATGTATATTAAGCGCATGAACACAGTGGCAAATCAGAGGCGTTTTAGTCAACATGCGGAGAATTCGCTCTAAATGTATGTTCAGAATCAGCACGAGCTTCATCCCTTCGCAAATCCCCTCATAATCAACAAAGTCTAGACGCGATATAAATGAGAGATTCACTGTGCAGTGCGGACAACTTCAGTGTTTATGACGAGAGTTTTAGGGAGAGTGTAGAACGCGGTAAGTAAGTGATGGCTTAAAGGGAGTGCTATTGACAATCTAAATAATAGTTTTGTTTTTCGTGCTTCTAGAGGACCAGTGGTTACGTTCCCACAGTAAATTATAAAGAGTGATAAATGCATTTAAATGTGGGAGTGAATCCGCAAAATTTTAGTCATGTGAGTCATGAAATTGCGATGATTGACATAGTAACCATAGCAACATTTTGGCGTCTAATAGTTTTATGATTTTTGTTACATTTACACTTTAGTTTACATACACCTATCAGAATCTCCAAAATGTAATTTTTATTTTTATTTATAAGAAAGGATCATAAACACATTGTTTCTGTTTAGTAGGCAACTGCACTGAAAAAGCTTTTTCACATAACAGATGTTTAATAGCCTAGTCCACAAGACAAAATACAAACACAAAATACAAGACAAATTACTTGATTTTTATAGTGTGTGTCATTACCTGAATGATCCACAACTGTTTTTTTTTTGTGTGTGTTTTTTTGTTTTTGTAATGGTTGTTCATGAGGAAAAATCCTCCAGCTCCTGCAGATTTTTTGCTTTTCCAGCATCTTCTTCATATTTGACTCCTTACTAGCAGTGACTATGATTGTGAGATCCATCTTTTCGCAATGGTGACAACTGAGGGACTCACACACAACTATTACAAACCCTGCAAACATTTAGTGATGCTCAAGAAGGAAGCATCTGTTAAGAGCCAGGGGGTGTAAACTTTTGAACAATGTAAATTGGTGTAAATTGTTCTTACTTTGTTTAAAAATGAATTAATTTATTTAGTCCTGCCCTTCAGAGGCTAAAAAAGATATTAGCATGTAAAACAATATTAGAAAAATGTAATCATCACATCATCTTGCTAAAAATTTTACCCCCTGGCTCTTAATGCACCGTGTTGCATTCTTGAGTATTACATTGCAGATTCTGAAAGATGTACAATAGGTAAACGTATCACTGTGACTATACATTGCAATAATTTTATAAGGTTTAAAATATTAATTTAAGAGCTCAGTGGTGAGACCTTTTGCCGGACTTTGATTGACAGGCGATCTGACCAATTATAATGCAGACACCCGCCATTTTTGTCCGACAAACAAACCAAACCAGTTAGTAGATTAAAGTCAGTGGACCACCAAAAAATGGTGTGTATTGATTTCTTTTTGCAGTTCTGATTTTCATTCATGTTTAATTTGTGCTATAACTAGAAGAGATTATCAGTTCATGTGCTGCTTGAACTGAGGCCTACACATTAAAGCACCACAAAACAGTATTTATTGTTTGAATTTCATAATAATTTTTATTTTATTTTATTTTTTTATTAAAAGAATTTAACTTTTATTTCATACCAAAAGTAACCTGCTCTGTCTTGTATGTTGGCGCATTGTCAGTGTCCTCTTTGCTCCGCAATATATTTTTCACTGTGTGAGAACATGTGAAGTGAGAGCGGAATAGCTTATCGGACGTAGCAACAGTAACTAAGAGGGGCGGGTCTTTGTGAAAGGTCAATTTCAAATCATTTAAATCTTTGTGGACTCGGCCGGACTCGACTCGGACTCGGATGTTAAGGACTCGGACTCAAGTCCGACTCGGCCCTCTTTGGACTCGGACTTGGACTCGATTGTTAAGGACTTGGACTTGACTCTGACTCGACAAAGGTGGACTCGGACCCAACTCTACAGAGCAATCACACCAGAGTTGGTTTTAATTGAACCAAACCTGCCAAATGTGAACACACAGCGAAGGGCCGTTCACACAAAGAATGATAATGATAACGATAAATATATTTGAGTCCACACCAACGAACTGGTCTGTTTATTCTAAGCTCGCCCGCTACGGTTTCAAAGTGTGTACAATGTCATTGAACATGCTATGTTTTGAGTGAAGCTAGTGTAATCGATATAATAATCTAACAGTGAATTTAGCTGATGTAGTCAATATATTGGAATAAAAACAACAACTAGGCTTTTTCACTGCAACTTCAAAGGAAGCAATGTTGTCGAAACGAGGTAATACTTCTCACCATTTATTCAGAGGGTATGAACGATTGTTTTCCATATCCATTTTCTTTATAAGGGGCTTGACTTGTCAAAAAGTGGTGGATTTTTCTGGACCTCGGCGATTAACTTCTCCACAATGTCGTCTGACATTTTAAATGCGCGAGCTATTATCATTAGCAAACCTAGATTTTTTTTTCAATCGTGATTTTTATCAAGAAAAAATAAATCGTATTAAGATTTTTTCCCTAAATTGTGCAGCCCCTACTTCCTTAATACAAGTTCCCGAGGCCTGTACCCACCCTGTAAATGTAGTCGAGTAGCGGGGCTTTCTGTGAGGTGGGGTCATCCAGCACAGGCATAGTGATGGGCTCCAGGAGGATGGAGAGAGGTACGGCCATGCACCAGTCCAGCAGGCACAGCAGTAGAGACACCATTAACTAGAGCACACGGAGAACGCATTCATTTAGCACACTCATGACACCACTACAAAATAATCAATAAACCTGCCAAAGACAAGCTGTTAGGAAGGATGAAACGCCAAGCACAGAGACAGAATAACCGGGAGCTGCTCATTCTGAATTCCCATGTCCAACACTGCTTACACAAACAGAGATCTAAATCAAGACTCTCAGTTCTGCTTTGCTTACCTTTTTATCTGCCTCAACTGTTGAGTGTTCAGCACTGGGCAGAAGAAACGCTATGGTTGCTACAAAAATCTACAACAGAGGAAAAGCAGCGATTAATCAGGCGTCACATGCACAAGACCACAACAGATGCATCATGCTGATGAAGATGCTTCATACCTCTATAATTCTTTTGGGAAGGGACGGCTCCAGTCTCTGTAAGTGCTGCCAGTGAGAAATCAGTAGCTGAAAGATGTCACAGGCCACATTTGCCACCACCTTATTTCCAAACTAAGAGACAAAATCACATTCACGCTCACGTTACGGTCTAGATGAGAATGAAAAAAAAATGATAATAGAAATGACTGTTTTTCACGAAATGAACATGATCAGGAAGAAATACATTTAATAATAATATTACTTATATGCAGAAATTGATATAAAGCTAAGTAGATGAGGCTTTACCCCTTGTGCTTTATAAACCTTCTATTTAATCAAAGAATCCCCCCAAAAAATGGTTAATACATATGAAGCAGCACAATTAATTATAATGAAATATTTCATAATAATATTTCTTGAGCAGCTACACTGGAGTAAATTCAGCTGAAAATTCAGATTTGCCTACAAAAGAATAACATTTTAAAATATATTAAAATAGAAAACAGTTGCAACAATATTCTACAATATTACTGCTGCAACTGTAGTTTTGATCAAATAAATGCAGCATTGGTGAGCATAAGAGACATCTTGCAAAAAAAAGAAAGAAAGAAAGAAAGCAATACATTATCCACTTTGAAAATGATCAGAGAAAAGAACTGAACTGTTGAAACATTTCATTTGACTGATTCTTTCAAGTTATGGCTCACTAAAACCACCTGTTCTCAGATCATAACTCGTAGTTCATATACGTTGTAGATAAAAAAAAAAAAAAAAAAAAAAAAAAATATATATATATATATATATATGCAACTTAAGAAACTCTTTTTACAAGGTTTTACAGCCGTGTCTCCAATTTTTGTCAACACAATTAGGTATTAAAAATATTATATGTGATAAATCAGATGGTAAAAGATGACGCTGATACATAATACATCATCATGATTAAAACACATGCCATTATTTGTGTCATTTCTATTTCTATGTTTGTTTTTGCTATTTAGCACCATATTACTCTAGAGAAACACATCTCTGGGAGGATGCCAGGTTAATGGATTCTGTCTGTTGCTCTACCCACAATTCTCTCTTGCTCTGGGCTTTAGTCATGTGGAATCTGAGGTGAGAGAGAGTGAGTGTTTGCTCAGAGTAATAGAAGAGAAGAAGCCGCACATAAACTCCCAACAGCTCGGCACATGCTTTTAGAGATGGAAACCCTGTTCCTTTCCCAAAGCTTTATTCTGGCCTGACCTGCTGCGTGTCAACATGAACTGGACGTAATTACAGCTGCATGAGGAAGGGAATGTGAAGACGATATTTGGAAGGTATCGTTTTAGACGTGGTTTCAGATTAAAATAACTATGATTCAAAAAGTCTTTCCAACTACGTATACTTCAATTTAATAATGTAGTATTTGATAACATTTGGATTTTTATATAATCCATAGATTTATGATTTACGTTATGTTATATTGAAGTAATTTTCTAAAAAATTATCCTTTGCCTTTTTGAAAATTAAATTAAATTCTATTATCCTGGTTTCGGTCTCTTGTCACAACAGCTGTTCTCCAAAGGAAGAAGAACATGAAGTTTTCAGTATATAAAAACCATGCAATTAATACAAAATCCATAACGCGTAAATAATTTATACGCAAACAATTACTGAAGCATGTGAAAGTGTCATTAACGTAACGTTACACAGGTAGATGATCTTGGGACCTGGTAGGTGGACATTTCTATTCAAACTAATTAACCTGATTTCGCTTCTCTGTTTGCGATCAGATCGGGACAATTTTAGTCCAATGATCCAGTAAGCGAATTCAATCAGTCAAAAACAGCACTAATGTAAAGAAAACCAGGCGGATTACATCAGAGATGGCAGTTATTGCGTTTTCGGTGAATTATCCACTGCAGTGTGTTTAGCTTCAAAACACGAGCTCTGTCATATTCTGTGATGTTTCTGAAGGGCGTGAGCCCTCACACATCCACCGCTGTACGGGCAGATGATACGCAAACTACTGTATAAAGCAAACAAGCGTCTCATGGATGAGGATTGCATGACAAATGTGGTGACGTACAGGAGTCGTACAGTAGGCACACGCGAGTCTATTATATTGATGCACAAACAAACTGTGTATGTGCCCTCTCTGCGCATTTAGATATTATGTATTTGTGCACAGACAGATTTCACTACACTCTACGTTGTTTCCACACACATTCAGGATAATACACCACCTATACACTATAAATTCTGAAATGTTTTTTTTATGTCATTATAAGTGTCACAAAAGGGTGCAAATAATCACGATTAAAAACTGTAATCTATTGACAGCACTAACATATATACAGTATATATATATATATATATATATATATATATATATATATATACACACTCACCTAAAGGATTATTAGGAACACCATACTAATACTGTGTTTGACCCCCTTTCGCCTTCAGAACTGCCTTAATTCTACGTGGCATTGATTCAACAAGGTGCTGAAAGCATTCTTTAGAAATGTTGGCCCATATTGATAGGATAGCATCTTGCAGTTGATGGAGATTTGTGGGATGCACATCCAGGGCACGAAGCTCCCGTTCCACCACATCCCAAAGATGCTCTATTGGGTTGAGATCTGGTGACTGTGGGGGCCATTTTAGTACAGTGAACTCATTGTCATGTTCAAGAAACCAATTTGAAATGATTGGAGCTTTGTGACATGGTGCATTATCCTGCTGGAAGTAGCCATCAGAGGATGGGTACGTGGTGGCCATAAAGGGATGGACATGGTCAGAAACAATGCTCAGGTAGGCCGTGGCATTTAAACGATGCCCAATAGGCTTTATGCACAGCTTCACTACTTCATGAACTTCAGCCAGCCCTTTGTTTCCTGTCTGCCAATATTGGACAAACTGATTATTACAGGTGTGCCTGATTATTGTTCCTGAGGCCATGCACACCTGGATTAATCAGTTTGTCCAATAATGGCAGACAGGAAACAAAGGGCTGGCTGAAGTTCAGGAAGTAGTGAAGCTGTGTATAAAGCCAATTGGCACTAAGGGGCCTAAAGTGTGCCAAGAAAACATCCCCCACACCATTACACCACCACCACCAGCCTGCACAGTGGTAACAAGGCATGATGGATCCATGTTCTCATTCTGTTTATGCCAAATTCTGACTCTACTATCTGAATGTCTCAACAGAAATCGAGACTCATCAGACCAGGCAACATTTTTCCAGTCAACTGTCCAATTTTGGTGAGCTCTTGGAAATTGTAGCCTCTTTTTCCTATTTGTAGTGGAGATGAGTGGTACCCGGTGGGGTCTTCTGCTGTTGTAGCCCATCCGCCTCAAGGTTGTGCGTGTTGTGGCTTCACAAATGCTTTGCTGCATACCTCGGTTGTAACGAGTGGTTATTTCAGTCAAAGTTGCTCTTCTATCAGCTTGAATCAGTCGGCCCATTCTCCTCTGACCTCTAGCATCAACAAGGCATTTTCGTCCACAGGACTGCCGCATACTGGATGTTTTTCCCTTTTCACACCATTCTTTGTAAACCCTAGAAATGGTTGTGCGTGAAAATCCCAGTAACTGAGCAGATTGTGAAATACTCAGACCACACCCCTAAATGCATTGAAGCAACTGCCATGTGATTGGTTGATTAGATAATTGCATTAATGAGAAATTGAACAGGTGTTCCTAATAATCCTTTAGGTGAGTGTATAAATACACTGTATACACACACACACACACACACACATACACACACCACTTTATTAGGTACACCTTGTAAGTACTGGTTTGGACCCCCTTTGTCTTCAAAACTGCCTTGTTCTTTATGGCATTGATTCAACAAGGTGTTGGAAACATTCCTTAGAGATTTTGGTCCAAAGTCATTGACATGATGATATCACACAGTTGCGGCAGATTTGTCAACTGCACATCCATGATGCGAATCTCTTGTTCCAGCACATCCCAAAGCTGTTCTATTGGATTGATGACTTTTGAGATCTGAGGTCTGGTGACTGAAGGCCGTTTGAGTTTAGTGAACTGATTGTCATGTTCAAGAAACCAGTTTTTGAGGTGATTTGAGCTTTGTTATCCTGGAAGTAGCCATTGAAGGCATGTTATCCTACTGGAAGTAGCCAAGTACCCAGATGGGTACACTGTGTTCATAAAGGGATGGACATGGTCATTCTGACCCTACCATCTGAATGTTGCAGCAGAAATTGAGAGTCATCAGACCAACCCACGTTTCTCCAATCTTCTTCTCCCAAATTGTCCAGTTTTGGTGAGCCCGTGCGAACTGTAGCCTCAGTTTCCAGTTCTCAGCTGACAGGAGTGACACTGGTGCTTCAAGGCTTGACGTGTTGTGTGTTCAGAGATGCTCTTCTGCTTCAAGGCTTGACGTGTTGTGTGTTCAGAGATGCTCTTCTGCTTCAAGGCTTGACGTGTTGTGTGTTCAGAGATGCTCTTCTGCTTCAAGGTTTGATGTGTTGTGTTTTCAGAGATGCTCTTCTGCTTCAAGGTTTGATGTGTTGTGTGTTCAGAGATGCTCTTCAGCTTCAAGTTTTGATGTGTTGTGTGTTCAGAGATGCTCTTCTGCTTCAAGGCTTGACGTGTTGTGTGTTCAGAGATGATCTTCTGCTTCAAGGCTTGACGTGTTGTGTGCTCAGAGATGCTCTTCTGCTTCAAGGCTTGACGTGTTGTGTGTTTAGAGATGCTCTTCTGCTTCAAGGTTTGATGTGTTGTGTATTCAGAGATGCTCTTCTGCTTCAAGGTTTGATGTGTTGTGTGTTCAGAGATGCTCTTCAGCTTCAAGGTTTGATGTGTTGTGTGTTCAGAGATGCTATTCTCTTTCAAGTTTTGATGTGTTGTGTGTTCAGAGATGCTCTTCTGCTTCAAGGCTTGACGTGTTGTGTGTATAGAGATGCTCTTCTGCTTCAAGTTTTGATGTGTTGTGTGTTCAGAGATGCTCTTCTGCTTCAAGTTTTGATGTGTTGTGTGTTCAGAGATGCTCTTCTGCTTCAAGGTTTGACGTGTTGTGTTTTCAGAGATGCTCTTCAGCTTCAAGGTTTGATGTGTTGTGTGTTCAGAGATGCTCTTCTGCTTCAAGGTTTGATGTGTTGTGTGTTCAGAGATGCTCTTCTGCTTCAAGGCTTGACGTGTTGTGTGTATAGAGATGCTCTTCTGCTTCAAGTTTTGATGTGTTGTGTGTTCAGAGATGCTCTTCTGCTTCAAGTTTTGATGTGTTGTGTGTTCAGAGATGCTCTTCTGCTTCAAGGTTTGATGTGTTGTGTGTTCAGAGATGCTCTTCTGCTTCAAGGTTTGATGTGTTGTGTGTTCAGAGATGCTCTTCTGCTTCAAGGCTTGACGTGTTGTGTATTCAGAGATGCTCTTCTGCTTCAAGGTTTGATGTGTTGTGTGTTCAGAGATGCTCTTCAGCTTCAAGGTTTGATGTGTTGTGTGTTCAGAGATGCTATTCTCTTTCAAGTTTTGATGTGTTGTGTGTTCAGAGATGCTCTTCTGCTTCAAGGCTTGACGTGTTGTGTGTATAGAGATGCTCTTCTGCTTCAAGTTTTGATGTGTTGTGTGTTCAGAGATGCTCTTCTGCTTCAAGTTTTGATGTGTTGTGTGTTCAGAGATGCTCTTCTGCTTCAAGGTTTGACGTGTTGTGTTTTCAGAGATGCTCTTCAGCTTCAAGGTTTGATGTGTTGTGTGTTCAGAGATGCTATTCTCTTTCAAGTTTTGATGTGTTGTGTGTTCAGAGATGCTCTTCTGCTTCAAGGTTTGATGTGTTGTGTGTTCAGAGATGCTATTCTCTTTCAAGTTTTGATGTGTTGTGTGTTCAGAGATGCTCTTCTGCTTCAAGGTTTGATGTGTTGTGTGTTCAGAGATGCTCTTCTGCTTCAAGGTTTGATGTGTTGTGTGTTCAGAGATGCTCTTCTGCTTCAAGGTTTGATGTGTTGTGTGTTCAGAGATGCTATTCTCTTTCAAGTTTTGATGTGTTGTGTGTTCAGAGATGCTCTTCTGCTTCAAGGTTTGATGTGTTGTGTGTTCAGAGATGCTCTTCTGCTTCAAGGTTTGATGTGTTGTGTGTTCAGAGATGCTATTCTCTTTCAAGTTTTGATGTGTTGTGTGTTCAGAGATGCTCTTCTGCTTCAAGGTTTGATGTGTTGTGTGTTCAGAGATGCTATTCTCTTTCAAGTTTTGATGTGTTGTGTGTTCAGAGATGCTCTTCTGCTTCAAGGCTTGACGTGTTGTGTGTTCAGAGATGCTCTTCTGCTTCAAGGCTTGACGTGTTGTGTGTTCAGAGATGATCTTCTGCTTCAAGGTTTGATGTGTTGTGTGTTCAGAGATGCTCTTCTGCTTCAAGGTTTGACGTGTTGTGTGCTCAGAGATGCTCTTCTGCTTCAAGGCTTGACGTGTTGTGTATTCAGAGATGCTCTTCTGCTTCAAGGTTTGATGTGTTGTGTGTTCAGAGATGCTATTCTCTTTCAAGTTTTGATGTGTTGTGTGTTCAGAGATGCTCTTCTGCTTCAAGGCTTGACGTGTTGTGTGTTCAGAGATGCTCTTCTGCTTCAAGGTTTGATGTGTTGTGTGTTCAGAGATGCTATTCTCTTTCAAGTTTTGATGTGTTGTGTGTTCAGAGATGCTCTTCTGCTTCAAGGCTTGATGTGTTGTGTGTTCAGAGATGCTCTTCAGCTTCAAGGTTTGATGTGTTGTGTGTTCAGAGATGCTATTCTCTTTCAAGTTTTGATGTGTTGTGTGTTCAGAGATGCTCTTCTGCTTCAAGGCTTGACGTGTTGTGTGTTCAGAGATGCTCTTCTGCTTCAAGTTTTGATGTGTTGTGTGTTCAGAGATGCTCTTCTGCTTCAAGTTTTGATGTGTTGTGTGTTCAGAGATGCTCTTCTGCTTCAAGGTTTGACGTGTTGTGTGTTCAGAGATGCTCTTCTGCTTCAAGGCTTGACGTGTTGTGTGTTCAGAGATGCTCTTATGTAGACCTCAGAGTGGTTATTTAAGTTACTGTTGCCTTTCTATCAGCTCTGACCAGTCTGGCCGTTCTCCTGTCCTCTGGTATCAACAAGGCATTTTCACCCACAGAACTGACGCTCACTGGATATTTTCTCTTTTAGGACCATACTCTGTAAACCCTAGAGATGGTTGTGCATGAAAATCCCAGTAGATCAGCAGTTTCTGAACTATATTTAGACCAGCCCATCTGGCACCAACAACCATATCACGTTTAAAGTCACTTAAATCACCTTTCTTCCCCATTCTGATGCTCAGTCATGTCTACATGACTAAGGGTACGTTTACATGACAACGATGTGCTAAAAACTGAAGTTTTTATTTGTACAGATGACAAAACGATCCCCATTCACACGGACCCGCAAAAACAACTAATAAGACTAGATTATGTATGCCAGAGAAGTAGTTGGCGATGTCACTTTGTAAAGAAAGACTACACGGCTGCACACACAGGCATTATTTTACTACAGTGCACTCGAGCCAAATACACATGCCTATAGACACAAATTACATAATCTATAATTTTTTATTATCATCAGATTTTCATTCTAAGGATGTTAATCTTGATAATACTGTATTCTTACTTTGTCTTCTGGGTAAATTTCATCTTCACAAAGCCAGAAACATTCACCGTAATGCCAATTTTAGAATGTTCTCCTCTTGATATAAAGTCCCTTTTTACTTCCTTTAAGAAAATTTCAAAACCTTTGAACACAAAGGGTTCAAAAACATGTATTATCCTTGAGCCTGTTCTAAGAAACCTTCATTTTTTTTATGTAAGGTTCTTTCTGTTAATATCTCCATTCATTTGCAGAAAAAAAAGCCTAGACTAAATAGCCAACACATGTGCATGACGTCAACGGTTTCACAGTTTTTTTTGTAGTTTACATGGATACGATAAGTGTGTCGTTTTCAAAAACTTGAAATCCATTTTCAAAAGTTTGTGTTTTCAGGCCACCAGAATGCTGTTGTTGTGTAAATAAACGGCCAAAACGCTTTTAGTTGAAAACGGTGTTGTGTAAACGGCCCCTTAATGCATTGAGTTGCTGCCATGTGATTGGCTGATTAGATATTTGATTTAACAAGCAGCTGAACAGGTGTACCTAATAGAGTGGCCGCAAGTTGAGATATTAGAATTGAAAAGTTTATATTTTGACTGGACAAAACAAGGCTGAACGTCACAAACATCACACACACACACACACACTTTTCAGTGTGTTTTCAGAGAAGTGAGATACAGCAAATTATTAGCTTTACTTTTGTGGATGAATACAAAATTCATACACAACTAATAAGGATTAGGAGGACAGACTAAAACAACTTCAGAGTGAAGAACACATCAGACATAAATCACCTTCAGTGTGACACCCAGGACGTTGATTGCATCCTTCACCTGATGGTGTGTTTCTGTGTGTCTCAGCTCCTCACACACCCATAGCCCCAGACTGCAGATCGCTACACACCTAAAACATGGTTAAAACACACTCAGATTACTGCCAGACAAGCCATTTATATCATTCACAGGGTACAACAGATCAGTATGGTTGTATTCATTTATCTATGGAAGCTTGTTTCCGCCACAGAATAAAACATAAAAGATAATTGCAACTTTCTATCTCAGAATCGCACAATTTTTATCTTGCAATCAGAATTGTGAGATATTAAGTCAGAGTTGCGAGATATAAAGTCGCAATTGTGTGTTATAAAATCAGAATTGCGAGATATAAACTCACAATGCGTGTTATAAACTCGCATTATGAGAAATAAACCTGCAATTTTGACTTTTTTTCTCGCAATTGTGAGTTTATATCTCACAATTCTGACTTTATAACACACAATTGCAACTTAATATCACACAATTATGACTTTTATAACTCGCAATTGTGACTTTATATCACGCAATTCCAAGATGTAAACTCGCAATTGTGAGAAAAAAAAGTCACAACCCCTTTTTTTATTTTTCATTCTGTGGCGGAAACAAGCTTCCATATGCATGGGATTTGAATAGGATCAAAATAAAAAGTAAAAAATTAGTACAAGATCACTGAACACATAAGGCTCAGTTTCCTGGATTGGATCATTATAATAATAGACATAGGTAAGTAAGTATGTTGTTGTACCTGGCTCCTTCACATGTCTCATTACGTGCAGTCTTCAGAAGAATGTTTACAAGGTAGTCCTACAGACAGAAAGCATGACAAAGACAGTTAATGCTTATACATTTGGCAGCATAATACATCTAATAGAAGGTCCAAGGTTCAGTTTTGTGGCCTAGATAATGTTCGTAGGAATGGGTTTATATATTTGTATGCCTGATGTTTTGAGTTCACCCAAAAATGAAACGTCTGTCATAATTTACTAATCCTGTTTTTTTTTTTTTTATTATTATTTTTTTTTTTATGAAAGTCAAGTTTCATTTATAAAGTGCTTTTCACACATACACAATGTTTCAAAGCAAATAAAATGCATACTGTTCATGTTTGTTACACCTTAATGCCACATTTAGCAGTTATGGGCTGGATGATATGATTTTGGTGAAAATATAAATCAAAGCAGTTAAGCTTTGCTATATAGTATATATCGTTTTATGTATGTGGGTAGAAGTTGGGTAATCATACAATGGCTACAAAAAGTATTTTGTACCATTCTCCTGATTGGCACCTCTTCACGAGATCCTTTCGAAAGCTCTTTGTCTGCCTAAGATTCGACCGGGAAGACATTAAGAAAATCCTACGGAAACAGCTGATTTAATCACTTAAATAATGACTGGAGGATTATTATTACTTTTTAGTAATAATTTTAATGTGTTTGGTTAATTCCAAAAAGAGTAACATGCACCATTAAAAAGGTCGTGCACACTTATACAACTGGGCAATTATAGGCTTATTTCGGCCAGAATTACCATTAGGGGATGCGTATCACTGCCATGATTAAATGATGTAATTGGTTTAAGATTTTGGTTATATCGCCCACCCCTAAGTAGTTTCATTGAGAAGTCAATTGAAAGTCAATCCAAAGGCAACTGTGGCAGGGAAAATATAGTGCTCCATATGTGAGAAGACATTTAAACCTTTACTAACTGAAAATGGCATTGCCATGAGGAAATTAAATCATAAGGCTTTAAAATTTCAGAATTGTAATTAATTGGGGGAATAAATCCTTTAGATAACACTGGGGCCTTCTTTATCTGAGGATTTTTGACAGTTTGAAACCAAAATGTGTAACCAGCTGATTGGAAAGCTAATATCAACTATAAAAGCATCATTAGATGTCTACATCATTAAAAGTCTGCAGCAGAACACTAAATCATTTCAGTTTACCTCAGACCTTGCATGCGTTCAGTCACGGCGGGCTAAAGAGAACTGTCCACTCGGAAGACGAGCAATGTGAGGGAGCAGGGCCTAAAATTTACATTTGCCAAGCGCCAAATGCAAGTAAAATCGGTGTTGGTGAGTATATGAAACGGTGTCAATCGTCAGTTGGCCGGTAACTTTTTTATGAATCCAATTCCTAACAATGCAATGTTGTGAGAACATGAACGTGAACAAAAGTGAATGAGGTTCAGCACAGTTGATGGGGCAGTTCTGTATTGTCACGAAAGTTTGAGCCTTGCCAATTTAAAAATTCAAGCGCAAGACGACGGGAAAGGGAACTCAATTCGATTCGATATCTGTGTACACACATCCGAACCTCGCGCACAGAAAGCTGCGTCTCAGACAGCGCGCAAATACTAGAATGAGCTCGTCTTCTTGCGCTTGAACTGACAAATTCACATTAAATTATGTCAAAAATAATTAAATACATTTTTACTCAGCAAGTATCCTAGTAAACATATTAGGTTATGTCTTAAGTGAGGGTAAATAGTCGAGAAAGAGAATGTATGTATACAGTATTAGTATATTGGATCCCTGCATTATCGGTTTAAGTGACAGAAAAAACAATATTCCCTCTGCTGTCTGTGTTTTTAATGTTAATCACAAAACAAAAGACAAATAAAAAAATCTCACACTGATCTTGTCTAAAACACTTTTGTAAGTTTATTAAGGGTTATCCTACTGGCAGTTGAATGCTCGAATCTGATTGGCTTACGAATGTTCTAAGGTGTGCAATTATTTTCAGGGAAACGCACGACTAAAGTAGTTCCAGCAGGTCTTGACCGCATTACAGTTCCACATCACTTCACCAAATGATTTCAGTTATTTCAAACTACCACAGCAAGAGATGACCAAGACCCACAGAAACACTGACCAAGCAAATAAATATAGTAAACAATTGGATAAAAACTGACTAATTATTTCCATGTTTTTTGCCACAAAATTACGTTTCAGAAAGCACATACTCTTTCTCCCGCCCTCTCCCACAGAAACGTGTTGTCAGCGCTGCTCTGACAGATTTATCAGTAAAATAGTTTAACAACTCAAAAGCTACATGAATTTCTCATTAGCGAGGTAATAACGGCGCTGTTCTTGGAGCAGATAAACTTACAGTTTCGCTATTAGTAGAGACGCTTCTGCCGAACACTGTTTAAGACTCGCCTATCAACTTTCAGAAACGCATAGACTCCCAGTAATTTCCAATACATTTAATCTCTCTCTCTCTCTCTCTCTCTCTCTCTCTCTCTCTCTCTCTCTCTCTCTCTCTCTCTCATAACTGCATTATTCTGCTATCAGTGGCTGAAGTCTCCATCACAAGCTCTAAAATAAAGTTTTGGAATTAGCCATGGAGGCGTGGGATGAGACGCTTAAGAAATTAGTCCTACATTTTTTGATCCACTTCAAATGTTGACTACTGAATATTTAAAGTAAATATTAAAAAATACTGAATATTCTTCAGGGATTGAACTGGCCGGCCTCGAAAAGTTATGAAAGACATCGTTAAAATAGTCCAAGTGACTACAGTGGCTCAATCTTAAGTTTATCAAGCGACGAAAATACTTTTTGTGCGCAAAAAAATTAAAAAAATAACGACTTTATTTCAACTATTCATTTCCTTCTCTTTGGGCCTCTAGTCAGTTAACGTAGTGTGATTCCGTAGAGCTACGTCACACATAGGCTCACTATTGGCCGACGCTGGTCATGTGCGTGATCCGTGTGATGTACAACAACAGAAGCTTACCCTATTACACTAGTGAACTGACTCGAGGCCCACAGAGAAGGAAATGAATAGTTGAAATAAAGTCGTTATTTTTTTTGCGCACAAAAAGTATTCTCGTCGCTTGATAAACTTAAGATTGAGCCACTGTAGTCACTCGGACTATTTTAACGATGTCTTTAATAACTTTTCGAGGCCGGCAAGTTCAATCCCTGAAGAAGCCTATGGAGGAGTGATCCAGCTCTCAGATTTCATCAAAAATATCTTAATTTGTGTTCCGAAGATGAACGAAAGTCTTACGGGGTTGAACAACATGAGGGTGAGTAATTACTGACAGAATTTTCATTTTTGGGTGAACTATCCCTTTAATGTATACCGTGAAGACTAAATGCAATGTTATTTTACATTTGAATACTTTATTCAATTTATGTACCTGGAAACTACCGTTAAACCTACATGAAAAATCTGAAATACACTGTTTATTTATTTTGTGTGCTATCAGGTATATTTGTAATTTGATTATTTGTTCTTATTTTATTACGGACTGTTTACTTGTCTTTAAAAGGGTCATCGGATGCAGAATTCACTTGTTTTTGCATATATATGTGTCTTTGCAGTCTGTGGACACAACCACCATACAATGAAAACAAATCCATTCACTCCTTTTTTTTTAATCCTCAAAAAGCCTAAACACTCTCAATAATCAAGCCGTTTGGATTTTCTGAGCAACATGATGTCATATTGCTCATGCTCTGCCCACGACCACTGATGGACTGTCCCGTATTAGCATATTTCCGCCCTCAGCCATTTGTATACTGTCCACCAAGGCAGCACTTTATGTGTCTTGTGTCGACACCCCTCATTGGAAGAGATCATTTAAAGAGACATGCACTGAAACGGGTCGCTGTGAACGGAGCTGTTTTTGAGGAGGTAAAACGGGTGTTGTTTTACACAACCATTGAAGAATTTTAACCAAAGTATGTTACAAACTTTACATGAAGTCCCTAAAGCAGGGGTGCCCAATCCTGCTCCTGCCGATCCACTGTCCTGCACAGTTCATCTCCAACCCTAATCAAACACACCTGACTGTAATTTTCAAGTGATCCTGAAGACCTTAATTGGTTGCTTCAGGTGTGTTTGATTAGGGTTGGAGATGAATTGTGCAGGACAGTCGATCGGCAGGAGCAGGATTGGGCAACCCTGCCCTAAAGAATCATACCAACTTGTGGAAAATGGGCATCCAATGACCCCTTTAATAATGTTTTAAATTGATGTTAGTTAGGCTAGTAGTTTTAGCTGTGGTATCAACATTGGAATAGAGAATTGTGCATTTTCAATGTTCTCTAAAATTTTGGTGCCATTATTGCCTGTTTTTTTTTTTAACAGTTTCATGGCCAGTAAAATATGTTTATTGGCCAGTGCATTTTCTTAAGTCACCGGCTATTGGCAGGTTTGGTAAAATGTAGGTTTTAGGCCCAGTGAAGGAGTATTTTGACATGAAAATGGAAAAGTTTTGTTGCATATAACAATTCAGCTTGCTTATAGGCTTGTTATACTCCCGATTATGAGGGACAATACCAGTATAACATTTCTACTGGTTCAAAGGGTAACATTATGAATAAAACTTACATGACAAAAAAAAAACATATCCTACATCAATATTCTACCAAATTGACTGTTTTATTCACAGATTAAGTAGGCTATTTCGAATGCATATTCATATACAGACTGTTTTCTTCTGAGAGTTTGACTAGTCAGTCACTTTAATTTTAAAGTTTAAACATTAATGACATTAGCAGTGGTGCACATTCCTAGTGCCAAAACCTAGGTGGTTCAGATTTACAGGATTTGGTTCACCTGTATAACAGCATACCTTCATGTCCTCTTTGCCAACTACAATATCCTCAGATCCGGGAACAGACTGCAAAGATGGGATCTGTTGATACAGGTTAGGGAAGCACACCAGCGAACCAAGAACCGTCTGAGCCTCGATCCGTGGAGCCTGACAAGAACAAGAATGGAGAAGATGCCAGCATGAAGCAGTGTGCTGCTGTAGGTAGTGTAAGTGTGGATGTGTTCATTTAAAGATTGGGCAGCGGCAGCATGTACCTCAAAAGAGTCTGTGTTCAGGACGCGAGCAGCTGCGGTGATGAAGTCTCCCACCAGCATGGTGAAGCCCGGCAGGCCAAGGAAGAAGAATCGTGGTGAACACCACCTAATCATCGTGTTCAACACATCCTGAGCAAACCAGAGGGGGCAAAAAAGACAAGATAACGTTTTAGGATATTCTGTGTGCTACTCTAATTTAGAGGACAGTAAAGAAGTGGTTCTTGACTAGGAACAGATAACCTAATAAAATGTGGTGACACTATTTCCATAGTCCACTTTAGACATTCTACTAACTGTAAGTAACTTTGCAACTACATGCCAACTAACTCTCCTATTATTATTATCTCAGTATCTCAGTATTAGTCAACTCTTAGGTTAGGGTCAGTGTTAGTAAAATAAGTTGACATGTACAGGTAGTTGCAAAGGTTTTCAGTATTCAAGGTCTGTTGGGGAACATCAAAATAAATTGTCAGCAGATATTAAACAAACGGTCTACTAATACTCGAATGACTGTTAGCAACATTAAATATGGGTGAATTCAGGATGATTTGGACACTTTTTCCAGCAAAAAGGAGTCCCAATCACTCTGAATTCACCCCTACGTATTGATCTGCAAATTAGCAAATGTCTTATGTCATATACATGTCTAAAATCATATTACTAAAACATTAAACTAAATATCAATTTAAGTTACTGATCATTCAAGGTTGCAAACAAGTGAAAATAATGAAATCTGTCTTAACTTGTTTAGTTCACAAATAGCTCAACACATAAATACAGTATATGTGTAATTCTGTATGTTTTATAATAAATACTAAAATGCCCCATTAATAAAATGAATCACACCATCAGTCACCGCAGACTCAAGTTTCAAGGATCTCGTGGCACATTTGAGTCAGAAAGAAATGACAAATTTAGTGACTTGCTAACTTACTCGCTCTGACTCAATCACTGTTTTTTTCTGAATTTTTTGGATCAGTACAATTTGAGAATTAATCATTCAGCGTGATCCGATTCGACAGGTTCATTAAAAAGAATCAGCTTGCTAACAAATTGGACGTTGCTATCGCGTCTCAGAGCTTCAATTCAAAGCAACAAATTATATGTTTTTTTATGAAATGCAATGGAGATATTTCAACAACAAAAAAAAGTACTTTAGTAAAGTATCAAAGTAAAATTACAGAGAAGAGGTTCTGGAAATAACTCAAACTCAGATTCAAACCTAAGGTTACTTGCATGCAACGTTTCGAGGATCTATCCGTTACTCTGAAGGTGTGAAACATTACGTGACACAGAGTGTATGCATTATAAACGCGTTATAAATCACAATTTCTGTTTCTCTCACATCAGTTCCTTTAAACCAACTGTGCCATGCACACACACACACAAACAACCAAACACACAAACAAACAAATAAACAAGCACGGCTTCTCCGTAACCGCTACATTCATCTTCCTTAATTGAATCCTTTGTAAACACTGTCAGACGAAGAAGAAAAAAACCACCAATATAGGCAACGTCGCAGCATAAAAAGAGTCCTGCTGAGAGGGAGATGTGAAATTGGTGGAAGCGGTGCATCTGCAGGGACATTTTACCCTCATTCTGCAATAACTGACCTTTGCAATGCTTAGCAACCAGTAGTAATTAACCGCCACCAAACTGCTGCGTGATTACCCAAAATGAGCATTTTGGAGGAAGCGGCAATTCTGCAAAGCGGGACTATTATGCAGTGGTAAATAGAGAAAGCGCAATCTGAATCTGCAGTGTGTGTGTGTGTGTGTGTTTGGCAGCTCAACATGGCCCAATGGTTTAAATTGTCAGAGCAGTGCAAGGAAATGTACATGTATCGTACACACGGGTGAAAGCGCCTTTGCATCTGAAGGCTCTAGATGTGCTACAGCTTCGACAAATCTCTGACCTTTATATGACTCCAAACGGTGGAGGTAAAAATCAATGAGTGTGTCCTGAATCCAGCCCGCAGTCCAACACCTGTTAGCAGTGCTCTTATGTGTTGACTTTGCTGTCCCTATAGCGGCTCACAACGAAAGGTTTAATCATTAACTACAGGTTCTGTGTGATTAGGGTTCTTGTATACAGATACATTTCATAGCAAAATAATATGTAATAATAGTTAAATAAATGCTTGTGATAATTCATTTTGAAGGATATTTGTCATGAATCACTCAATGGGTTATTATATCCTTGTAATTATATTTGTGAACCAGTGACTTACTATCGATATAATTAAAGTCACTGTGAAATCAAAACTTTTTTTTTTTTTTAAAGAAATGTTGCGTATTATATGCAGGTGATTATTTAAAAAAGATAAAAAAGAAAAGAAAAAGTGCTGCTGTAGAATCTTCAATAAAAATTAAGTCTCACCTCCCTCTGATGACAATGTACACTGGCTGGAGGGCTGGGAAATAACTGTCCAATAGCCAGATGAGTTTCAGTCCTTAATAACAATAATTCGTTACATTTATATAGCGCTTTTTCTGGGACCTCATATGGAAGGGGGAATCTCCTCAACCACCACCAATGTGCAGCATCACCTGGATGATGCGACGGCAGCCATATTGTGCCAGAACGCGACCACACACCAGCTTATTGGTGGAGAGGAGACAGTGATGAAGCCAATCAGTGTATGGGGATGATTAGGAGGCCATAATGGACAGAGGCCAAGGGGCAAATTTGGCCAGGATGGCGGGGTTACACCCCTACTCTTTTTCGAAGGACATCCTGGGATTTTTAATGACCACGGAGAGTCAAGACCTGAGTTTAACGTCTCATCCGAAGGACGGGTCACTCATATGAAACAGCTGTCTATGTTTGTAACAGCCACTTTATACCATTTTTTTTTAATCTCAGTACGATAAGCTGTTTCTCTCAGATATATGTCACATCAGAGAAGAAAAGTTGGTCGCAATTTCCGTTTACAGGCGACTTTAACAATTCCAAATCTGAACTTTATTTTTGACCACATGGTTTGAACAGATGTAGGTTTCATATTTCATCAGATTTACATATAAACCAGTGTGTAATTAGAAAAAAAAAAACACAAAGCACAGGACCATCTGGATGTAATGTGGTACAGTGCTTTGATATTTGCTAGTTCAGACCGTTATTGTTGATTTTTTTGTACTGAATGATTTTCAATCCTAAAACATTTTGAATGTAACAAGAGTATTTTGAATATGAAAAATACTCTTTTCAAATTGGTTGCACTCGATGGTCCACTTTAGACACTCTACAAACTATACAAAACTTTGCATGTCAACTATTAGTAGACTGTTAGGTTAGATTTAATAAAATAAGTTGACGTGTAGTTGCAAAGTTTCTTATAGTCAGTAGAATGTCTGTTGGGGAGCATCACAATAAAGGGTTAGCAAATAAACAGACAGTTGGCATGTAGTTTCAAACTTATAGTTAGTAGAACATCTAAAGTGGACTATTGAACTAGGGAATGACTGACTCCTAACATAAAAAATAACTTTTTTGGTTGCCAAATTACAGAATCCCTTGTCCGTGCTCATAATATATTGCAGTGGGGTAAGGATTAATGTGATATACATGCAACTCACTCTGTAAATTTACAATTTGCTATTTCTAGAAGATCAGTATGTGGAACAGTCGCAGAAAACTGTGCATTGTACACAGTGTAGCACTAGTGCAACAACATAAACACTAACACATGCATTTTGCTGCTTACTCAAACTAACTCAAGTTATTTCATTGGTTTCAACCAGTTTGAGACTAGATTAATGATTTTTGTTGTGTTAAAGTCGCATTGTGTTGTACAGGACTGGACATGACGTTTTGTACAGGACTGGACTGCACATGTGACATTTGTGTTTAGATTTAAATCGGTCACACTATGTTTTGTAAAGAATATTTGCGACTGTTTTGGAGGGGGTTAAAAAAAGTTCTTAAATGTGTTGTTTATGGTCCCACACCCTAACTTGTGAAGAATGTATATAACTGACTCATTTGAAAATCACATTTGTCAAGTTGCATTTGTGATCATTTGAGCCCTATGTTTCCACGTTGTTGACTGGTGATGAAAATCCCCAAAACTTGCCAAAAATCACATTGTACACACTTCCACACCTCTATAGAAACTCTATAGTTCAAGCTATTATACATTATTATTGTATTATATGTTAACAGCTATTCAATTTTTAATGCTCCTAAAAAGAACTGAGTAGCATAGAACTACGGTTGAATTGCAGCTCATATCTAATGCAATTTAAGCAGCTTTTGCAGGTGGCTCTGCAACTGTATTGCTGTGAACATGAACAGTTGTTTCAGAGCATAGACTGTAAAAAAAGATGGACGACGCCCCTTCGCTCTTTTCCATTGGTCAGAAGTGAAGCCGCCAGTGTCCCGATATGGCGCTGACATCTTGGAACTTGAGTCTGCGCAGAAGCGATCTCGGGACCAGACATGCGCAGTCGTGAGCAGGAAGTAAAGCCACGAAATCAAGGCCCCGCCCTCACTCTCGCAGAATCAACCGCAAGGACACGCTCCTGCACTTTTTTTTTTATTAATTAAAGAAATTTAGATATTAAATTTAAAGCACCAATCTCCTCAGTCCTCCGAAGATCCCGAAAAAAAGTCTGTTGGTGCTTCAGTGACTACTTCGCTCAGAGAACCTGTCAATCACAGCTGTCAATCATGACGCCACAGCACCGCATCTAAAAACAAACTTATTTTAAAAACAAACACTTGAAATTACATCAGCGTGATAAAAACTACAGTAAATGACAGAAACCATATTTGGAAACAGGATATTTGAAGTGTAATTTAATTGTTTAGTTGGTCTCAGGTGCCGTTGAATAACATGGGGAGGCGGGGTTTATGAGCTATACTATGACCAGCCACTGGGGGGCGATCGAGACGTTTTGGCTTCACTTTTCAGGGCTTGTGCGGCACGCTTGTTTCAGAGGTGTATAAGATGTGAACGTTAAGCTGAACTTTAACAGCTCCATCGAGTGAGCGGTAAAACCACCGCAGAAAGAGACGCACTTCTAAGCTGCCATTCCCATTGTCTCTGAGCTTCAAATCTGCCCCCATGTGGAATTGGAGTGAGACTCCGAGGCAACAGTGACACAAATGGAATCTATTATCTACAGAACAGTGGCCAAATGCACTTTAACAATCTCCATTGCCTTTTCATTGCATCTCCACATTCAGGGAGCTCTTATTTTTTTTGTCTAGACCAAATAAAAGAAACATAAATAAAGAGTGGCTGTGCCAGCACACACACACCACTGGACATCTGCGCATATTTCACTACACTGCATCATGATCCAAACCATAAACAAAAAATATAATAATATAAAGCCTATAGTATGAAAACAATGTTGAGTGTATATTAGTCACAATAAGATCAGACTTTCTCTCTTTTGATGATTCAATAATGATTCTTTGCGAATGTTTATTAGGATTCAGGCATTATATTTTCTACAGATTATGGGAGCTTTAGAGAGCCTTTACTGCATCACAAACAAGTCTGTTACACCATCTAGTGGTCAAATGCATGAAGGTTTATATTACTTTAGGTTAAATACTTATGTTCTACTGGAAGATTTGGTGGCATGCTGCCAAAAAAAAAATTTAATTAAAAAAATAATCCAATAAAACAAACCTGTCCCTCACATTTTAAAAAGCAGAATGGAAAACAATGTATTTTTTTTTAAATGAAAGTCTAACAGGCTTTGCTTGTTATTGACATGCAAATTAGTCTAAAACATTTTTATTAGTGGAAGTACTTTTCTAATTGGATGAAGTATTGGTTATAATTATGATTTACGTATGTAATTCCTGTGGAGTTGGCAGAACTCAGCTTCTCTGTCAAGTCCCTCTCATATCTTTAACACAACATTTTTACTCACTGAAATAATTAACAACCCATCATTTATGTGAAGTTATAATCCATAATTCGCCAAACAGAAATACAAAACGTCAACACAGGAAGTTTAAAACCAAGACGGTTTAATAAATGCATGCAGAATCGTACCTGATCGTCGCTGGTGAAGCCTTTGTGCATGACGTGGTAGAGGTGCACCAGGAAGTCACTGTTGGGCAGGACGTCTTGATGTTTGGTCATCATCTCACAGATCAGCTTATACGCCTGCAGCTTCCCAGCTTTGAACTCTGACGGCAGCATGGTAGCCTGAACACACACATTACAGGTCGTTCGGTATTCAATATGCTATTCCTATTCAAAACAACAAGTCGCAAGCACATGCGGCGAAACATGCGCACTGCATCATACTGTATGCTAGTGCCAACTCTTTACATCTGTTCGCTTCTCTCCTACTCTCTGTGCTCATTTACTCAATAAAGCTGTTTTCAATTATTTATTTCTGATGTCATGTGTGTAATGTCCAAGGCTGTGTATTTGTTTTGATATTTTATGTTTAGCCTATATGAGTGAAAACTAATCACTGAAGCTCAAACGTGATGCGTAACACGAGAATGAACCTCATTGGTTCTTCTCACTTATCAAACGAACATGCTTGAGCTTCAGTTTAACACAACTGATGTGTGAGTTGATCAATGTTTATATGTGAATAAAAGCCTAAATTCAATCTGTTCATCATATAAAAAGATCGAGTCTCTTCAGAAAATGTGGACTAAACCGCTCAATTCACATTAATTAGTTTTATGATCTCTTTATGAACTTTTTGAAGCGTCACAGTGGTAGTTGCGTAGCTGTCAATGGAGGGACAGAACGCTCACAGATTTCATCAAAAAGATCTTTATTTGTGTTCTGAAGATGAGTGAAAGTCTAACGGGTTTGGAACGACATGAGGATGAGTAATTAAATAACAGAATTAAAAATTTTTGGTGAATGATTTTTGTGGAAGCCATGATACATTTTTCAGGATTCTTTGCAGCATTTATTTGAAATAGAAATCTTCAAACTCTCTCTCTCTCTCTCAAAAAAGAAAAAGAAAGACTGACTGACCTTAAACTAAATCCAATCAGAGCTAGACACATCTGGGACACGTTATTATCAGGCGTGAACAGTAATGTTTCTTGGCTGATCACTTGTGAAACAGGGCAAAACTGTTGTAGTCTAAATTTGAGAGAATGTTCCTGATGGGCTGTTTTGAACGTGTGTTACCTTGAAGAGCCAGGACGCCAGCATGCGCAGAGGAGGGAAGAACAAGGGTCTGGCCATGGCTGTGTCTGTATCCACTCTGATCCCTAGATTATCTCTGATCTGAAACAAGAGTTCGACATCAGGATCTTGTAAGGTAACCGTATAGAAGGCACTGTGGGGAATGAAGGGAACCCACCTTGGCCAGCTTGTGCCAGAGCTCATAGAGGTAACTGAAGACCTTGGCGTGGATACGGGCACAGCGGATGCTGTTCACATCACCCAGAATCCCCAGGATCCTTCTCCAGAGAACGAAGGCCGAGTCTGCGTGCCAACCGGTCAAGCTGCCACCGGCGATGATGCTGACATCATCGGCCAGAAACTCGCTGCTGTCTGCGAGGAAGAGCAGGCACACACAGAGTCCATTACAAGAAGTAGCATTTATACTTATAAAAGCCTTTTAGTATCATTGTAAAAATGTCCCATAAGTTAATGTTAAGTTAATGTTTATACAGTTAACTTAAGAATAACTTCTATATTGTTAGTAATATTTGATGAACGCTTTATATTTGATGAATATTTAATGAACACTTACTGGACTGAAGCAACTTCGGTTTACTTGATTATCTATACATAATTTTTTAGAAAAATCATGTTAAAATGTAAGTATCAACTATGATCCATCAGGCTTTTGATGAAGGTTTATTTGCTCATCTCTTAATCATTACTGTATTCTGTAAAACAGGTTGCATCTCTTCCGGCTCAGGTTTTTTTGTATATGCTTTTTTTTTTTTTATAAATATAAAGTCGTTTTACTCAAGATGCCTTCAATGTAGCAACCAAAGATGAGTATAACCGATGTCCATCACATTTTCAGATGGATATCTAAAAGTTTTTGATTGTTCTTCTTCTCACTAACATTTCGATATTTAAATGGAATAAAAAAGGCAATAAAAAGAAGAGCTATGTTAGCGGATTACCTTAAAAGCCCATAGATATTGCAGTCAGTTTGTTCTGCTGTTAACACTTTCTCCGACTAACAGACGCAATGAGACCAACTTCCTTGTTTGTTCCAGTGATGTCCGGCATCAAGCCAATGGCATTGCATTATATGTTTAAAAAATACAGAGCATAAATCTAAGCGTTTAAATATCTGTACCACTGAGAAGCACAAAACTTCATTGCACAGTTGTGCAATGTTATTAAAAGTATTCTTTTCTATTCTATTCTTACCTAGACATATTATTGGCAGATATAGGGCCCTATCTTGCACTCGGCGCAAATGACTTTGTACACTGACGCATGTATCATTCCTATTTTGCACCCGCGCAAACCGGACTTTTCCCTCCACAGACGCACGTCGGTTAACTAAGAAATACACTTGCGCTCCCCGGGGCGGTTCAGCGCAAAGAGGAGGCGTGTTCCGGCGCAAACTTTCCCTCATGCTATTTTGCTGTTCTATAAAACAATTGCGCCACTGACCAGAAAAAACCTAGTCTAAAGTCAGTGGCGCGTTGCGCGTTGTTCATTATGCTATTTTAAGGGCGCATGCTTGGCCATAATCAATGTAGCGTGTGCACAACGCGCATACACTTTGATTCTCTCATCTAAGCAGCAGTTTTCATTTTTGCAAATCATACATTATAGATAGATAGATAGATAGATAGATAGACAATTTATTATAAAAGCATACATGTAGCTTACACATTTACCCAAATTATCATACGCCTGTTTAACAGAAGTTAATTTGGGTGGGTTTCTCCATCCCCAATGTCACTTCTCTGTGTTTTACGGCCCTGACGAGAACGTTGCTCTCCTCGGCTGTGAACCGCTCCTGGCGCGCGCCTGGCAAATCCACCGTTATAATAGGAATCCGCTTTAGAACAAGCGCGCCTGCTCTTAAAGGGAATGTGAGATGACGCTCTGATTGGTTTATTTCACGTTACGCCCAAACCACACCTATGAATAATGAAGCTACTTCAGACCAACCCCTTTTAGATTTGCGCCAGGCGCAAGAGGCATTTATCCCGCCGGGAAAATAGCAACAGCGCCGGGATCCGCCCACAAAGTTACTTGCGCTTTGCGCTTTGACACTTGCGTTTCAGATCGTTAAAATAGGGCCCATAGAGTGAAAACTGATATTTATATGCATTTTATGTAAGTAGTCTGTTCTACAGTTATAAAGATCTCATTGATTTACATTACAAGCATCAGAATTTCATCTTTCATCACACTGAGTAAATATATATTGTAGCGATTCAGTAGCAATTTATTAATAAATGTCGTGGGGCAGCGCTGATAAGTTTCTGTGCTCCTAAATGTTTCTCTGTGTGCGAGTGACGTATACCAGAGTTTCCGCTAGAAAAAAATGGTGCCGGTCAAAGTGACCGGCAGAGGTTTCGTTTAACAGACATTTAGATGATATGCCGGTCAAATATCGCCTCTTAATTAGTCAAGTTGAGGAAAACTGGAGGCAGGCTATGTAACTTAAAAAATGACATAATCAGGCCGTATAGAATGCAACATGTTATTATTAGCCTAACTTTCAAATAGACGGAAAAAAACATGAACGTCCGATTGGCGTCAATCAACACCAATTGTTTTTTACTAAGGTTTCACACACATTCACTTTTTGAAACATTGAGGCACGGATGTACCTAATACAAATAAATAAAACATCTCCAGTTAACTAGCAGATCATTCATTTAGTTCGCTATTAAATAAGAGATCTAGCGCTAAAATCAGTTGTTTTTTAAATCAAGCCTGGCGCTCGTGTCCGCTGCTATCAGTTGCATGGCAACGACGTGCTGCGCGAGTTGCGCAATCTTCACTCGGACGCGCGTTTCAATCTATCGCCGTTGCGGAGACTCTACACAGGCGAAGCACTGCTACTTGGGCGCAGAGATATCACGCAACACCTGATATAAAGCTTGCCACAAAGAACCGGCGAAAGTAATGATTATGCATGAAACATTTGAATTGTTGATAAATTGATAAAGTTGACGATGCAGACTCGCCATCTTCGCAGGAGTGAACGTGCCTAGAGAGAAATGCTCACTTCATATGAAGTGTGCACGCGCCGGCGCCTCCGTGTCCTGATTATATTGTCCACTATATTTGCTTCTTATTTATTAATCCAGGCAAATTTGTTGATGAAACATTGATTAAAATGAAGATACAATTTATACGAAACGAAATAAACTTTAAAGAAAGGCTTTCTACAAAACAAAACTAAATAAGTGGTCAAAATCTGACCCATTCCAAATGTTTTCCGATATATTGGTCATCTTATGATCCTATCTTACTCATCTCATGCGGTTCCCTTTTCATATAATCAAAATAGATGAAATAAAAAAATAATAACATTATATTATTTATAAATATGAAACGTATGTTTAAGTTTTTTAACTTATAATAAGCGTCACACCGCTTCGCTTTGCTCACATGCTCTGGTGTGTATGCATGTGTGTGTGCGTGCGTGCATGTGGTGGAGGGGTGCGATTTTCGAATAATAATCAATCCAGCGATCTTCGAATATTATTTTTGCTTGAAAATTTCGTTTTGTATAAATTGTATCTTAATTTTAATCAATGTTTCATCAACAAATTTGCCTGGATTAATAAATAAGAAGCAAATATAGTGGACAATTTAATCAGGACACGGAGGCGCCGGCGCGTGCACACCTCTCTATAGGCGCGTTCACTACTGCGAAGATGGCGAGTCTGCATCGTCAACTTTATCAATTTATCAACTTTATAAATAGGCTAATTCAAATGTTTCATGCATAATCATTACTTTCGCCGGTTATTTGTGGCAAGCTTTATTTCAGGTGTTGCGTGGTATCTCTGCGCCCAAGTAGTGCTTCGCCTGTGCTTCCAAACATGCATTTGCCCACCTATCTAAATGTAGGGGAGACCGTGAATAACCCCAATTTAAAAAAAAAAAAAAAAAAGGTGGAGTGTTCCTTTAAGGCTAGCCTACCTGGGCCTGGCCATATTTGAAACGTCTCACTCAATCGTTCGTTGTTTAGGTCTATATTACAGCCGTTTTAGGCGTGCGCTTTATTTGAAATGCAGCATGCAATGTTGTTTAATAACTTTCAAACGGTAGAGCCTGTTCCTTTATAACATAGCCAAAGGTCGGTGTATTTTTGCTTTATACATTTTAGGCTTATTCTCAAATTCATATTGTGTTAGGGGGGCGGGATTATTACGCAATTTTAATCTGCCAATTTGACCGGAGAGATTTAATTTTGTCGGACATTTCATTTTTTTTTCCCGGCCAATGTCCGGTAATTACCGGACAACGGAAACCCTGACGTACACATGTGTGTGTGTGTGTGTGTGTGTGTGTGTGCGTGCTTAAATGAAAACAGCGCATTAATGTAGAATGTGATTAAACTGACTTGGAACTACCTGTGCATTAAACGGTTTTAATACACTCCTTCCAGCCAATCAGAATCGAGTATTCAGACAGACCATGGTATAAGAGCCATAAAAGATAAATATGATGCTTTATAAAAAATAAAAAACACATATGCAAACTGTTCTTTTAGATTAAAAAATAAATATTTTGTCTAAAGGTTCAATAAACTGTTCCATCTAAAAAAAAAAAAAAAAAAAAAAAAAAAATTGGACTATTTCATTTGTCATGCTTTACAGGGTTAACTACAGGCCTGTCCACTAACTCGAAGACTTGAAACTGTTCAAACTGCCCCCATCCTCTTATTTTTCCCTGTATAGTGAATGTCATTCAGCCCACTACAGGAGTGAACGAAAATGAATGAGTGAACAATAACATTGATGTAAATACTGAGGAGGGCTGTGAAGTTAATGCATAAACAATTTCATCACACACACACACACACAACCTTATACATTATACAAAATAAATACTTGCTCGAAGCAAGAGAACCTTAATTGGTTTGTATATGAAGCATGTTTGAGCTTCTGTTAACTGCATCTGATGTACAGTATGTGTTGATTAATGTTTATATGAAAATAAAAGCCTAAATTCAATCTACACATATAACTTTTGGCCCTCTACTGGTTCCAAAACATAACTTTTTCAATAGAATATAGCTTCAGCTCGGCTGCTCTGTGAATGAATGTGGACCGAGACACCAGTGAACACAGATACAGGATTGGACAAATAAATCATGCTTTCTTTGTGATTTGCTGATCCATGGTCAAATGTTCGTGTTCATTGTGACAGCAACCTTATAGCTTTGCACTATGAACGCACCAATTAGGCGTCACAGTAGCCAGAGCTGTGTGTAAAATCTGTCCTGACCACTCTAAAATATAAATCATTATTATAGGTTCATCAGTGTATTTGGATGAAGTAAATACATGGTTTGCAAGATTTTTTTCCACTCTTCCTTTTAATTGGTTTATCATGTAACACAATCATGTCTCTTGGATTAAACCTTTACATTTATTTGCATTACTTTTACAATGTCATAATGAACTTTTTGATTAAAGTTAAAGTTTTGTCAAAGTTGTGGTGGAATGAAATCTCTCAGGTTTAATTAAACATATCTTTTCAATATTGATGTTCCGAAGATGAACGAGAGTCTTATACTTTGAGTGAATGACGACTGAATTTGAATTTTTGGGTGAACTATCCCTTTAAGATAAGTGTACGTCAACAGATGTCTCAAAAGTACTACGTTATTTTAAAATTCTGTTAGACAGGGTATCTGCACACTTTTTAAAGTCAAATTTAAGGCTTTTTAAGACCTTTTTAAGCCATGAAGAAATCAAAATTAATACCTTACATTAGGGGTGCGCAATATTGAAAAAAAAAATTTCTCAATATTTTCAAAGTTTTGTTTTATGATAATTAGATGATATTTTACTGATTGTGTTTGTGTACTGGTACCATGGCTGGTTTAGGCCTGTTGTTGACAGCTGACTCACGAAGATATTCATATTTTTCATATTCTATGCAGTGGTCAGTTCACAGCAGTGAAAGGAATTAACATTTTTTTTATTAAAGGGCAATATTTGCAACCTTAAATTGAGTTCCAGGGGCATTTTCACCCATATATGGACTTTTTTTTTTTTTTACTTAGAGGTATGCATCACCTTTTATGTCAAATTCTAACATTCAAATTAAATTATATTAGAATAATAACACAATACCACTGTTACCAGTTATATTAAATCATTAAATCAAAATCCATCTTTGCAGTGCAGAGGAGACACAGAAGCAGCATCAGAACTGGCATTAATATATTTATACTCCATTTACAATTGCATAAATAAAGCTATGATATATTCAATTCTTTCAATTCTTAATTCAATATTTAAATATGAACTGATTTCTAATTGTAACATTTTAATTACAGGGTACTTTAAATGTGAAACTAAACCCGCCAGTAGGTGGCGGCAAGTCACTGTCTCAGGGAGTCATTCATTCAAACGATTTGTTCAAACGGCTGATTCATTCAGGAACTGCAAGTGATTGTTCATTGAATCGTTAAAATGATTCGTTCAAAACGCGGATTTCAGTCAAGAAATCATCGCTGTCTTTTGCATTGAGACTCTGCTACGGTTTCATTTTGAAATTCTCGTCAGCGAAATAAAGGGAAAACATAAAATAAAGGGATTGACAATATTGTTTATAAAATGTAACAATGTTAATTTAACTGTTATATAAAATAAATATCATATTTGCTATTGTGCACGGGAAAACAGCCCTCTTGCTGATGTAATATTGTATGATAACAACATATGATATATAAAATACAAAAACTTTATACGTCTATTAGGGAACATACCTAAAACTGCACTGACACATCACGCAGTGAAAGCAAGCATGAGAGACAAATGCGATGTCAGCTCGCAGTGCGCCCTCGTACATAGTTAACGTTAAAGTAAAACAATGATTACAATATCATAATAGACAATACACATCGCACACCACTACGCACATAAAGAATGAACTTACAATTGAACTGAAATTAACCAGCTTTCTTCTCCTCTCCTGCTGTTTCGCGTGCAAAATGTCACGTGAACGAGCAATGCACAAAGAACGAATAGTAAATAAAAAAGTACGCTAATTAGATAGTTTTAATTTGGAAAACATTTAGATATGTCTAACTCAAATTGCCATTGAAAATTTAAGACCTTTCATAAGTCAAAATAAGACTTTTTAAGACTTTTTAAGGCCATAAATTTTTAAAATCTAATTTAAGACTTTTTAAGACTTTTTAAGGACCCGCGGATACCCTGGTTAGAAGTATTAGCTTTTCTACTACATCTTCAGGACACTAAAAAGTTAATTGCTATACGGAGGGAAAACAAGGATAAGAAAATGGACAAGGGAAACAAGAAAAAACAGACTTAAACTGCCAAAAATACTGCTGTAGATTCAGTGGATCGGTCTAAACCTCCCCGGTGTAATATGCAGTAGATCACACTGAACTCTACATCTGAGGTGCCTTAGCGCAACCAGCACAAACCTTCCAGAACATTATGGATTATTTTCCAATGTTTGTAGTTTGAAAATGTTGTATTTATGGTGTATTTTCTACCTTGCAGGAGAGAAATGCTGATAAACGAACTGACTGACTTCAGATCTGTTTTAGACCCTAGTGAGTTGCCTACCTAGACAGCATTTTAAGAAGTAGGCACCTCAAAAGCAAAGACTGATCCAAAAGGTAAGCAGCAAAATAATGCTGCATTCTAAGATTCCTTGTTTTAGACAAATTGTCAAGCAGAAATGCACGTATCCTTCATGGATAAGGCCAGGGAAATGGGAAATGCCATTTCTAAAAATACACTGTAAAAAAAATGATTTCTTGAATTTATAATGAAACAAAAACATATTGGATTATGTTCTACAAAAAAAAGAAGAAAAAAAAAGTATTTCTACTTTAAAATGTTACATTCAATTCAATGTGTTACTTTTTTTTTTTTGAGTGTGAAATTTACAAAAAAAATTGAGTGAAAATTGGTTCAATGTAAATCCCACACCAATGTTTTTCGGTGCACCTCATGCAATACTGAGCAGATTCTCAACATATTTCATTCTAATTACTAATGGACCATTTCACCCAATAACTGCATGTGGTTTTTGCATTTCCTGCAGTTTCGTGGTTGTGCTAACGCCATTGTTCGTTGCCACGAATATCATTTCAAATCAGTTATTTATGAGATTCCATTTTGGCGAAGATGTTGTCTTAGGAAAAAGTCACCTATGCGAGGGTTTGGAAAAATGTTGTCTTTGAGGGATGGAGGTAGAGTGAAGTACAGAGGATGAAGGAGGTTGAGAGGATGAGTGCAAT
This sequence comes from Rhinichthys klamathensis goyatoka, assembly GCF_029890125.1. Lineage (NCBI taxonomy): Eukaryota > Metazoa > Chordata > Actinopteri > Cypriniformes > Leuciscidae > Rhinichthys > Rhinichthys klamathensis. Next base: position 2,418,475 of record NW_026606660.1, read on the forward strand.
ACCCAGATGGTGAGGCATATTCATGGCATCCTCCAGGAGCTGAGGGCCCTCACAGCAGCCATGAGGCAGGAGGAGAGCCGGAGACACTGGGGGACAGTGAGGAAGGGCTGCACAATCAGACCCTACACACACACACAACACAACTATGGATGGCAGGGTGGTGGTGGTGGAATCACATTACACACACACAGGGAAATCAAAACACTTAAAGACACAGACAGCTGATAATGAAATTATTTTCTAATAACCAGTAGCAGACGCTAGGATGATTTAAAGCAGTGGTTCTCCACCACAATATTCAAAGGCACTTCTCTGTAAATTCAACTTCAAGATTTAGTTTTACACGCTGGATATTTTACAGTCGATTTACTGGGTAAGAATTAAGAATTTTGACCCAATAAACTAGAAAAATGTATATCCATTATAAAAATATGCATTGAGGTTTAGGATTTCACTAATTTACATGACTTTTCCAAGTCTAGAATTTATTTAATTAGGGTTCCTCATATATTCAGGTTTTCCAAGATCAAAACTGTTGTCGAAGGGGTGAATTAAAATAAGAAAATTGAGATTTTTTGTTGTTTTAGCTCATTTTAATACTTTTTTGTTTTATTTTACATCATTTTATCAGTTATTTTAGACCAAAACATTTTCCATTTAGAATTTTTAAAATGTTTTACTTCATCGAGATGGTACAAAACTTTTTAGCACTTACTATATGAACACAAAATAATTTGTTGATATAATTAGAAAATGGTCTTACAAATCCCACTTGTGATCAAAAATGACACCATAGTAAATGAATGAAATATGAAAAGAGCAATTGCACATTGTCTATTTTGAGCTCAGAGGTCTTAAGTGAAGAACAGTCGTCTTTAGGCCCTTTGAAAGTCTGCTGAGGCCCCCTAGTGGAGCCCCGGGCCCCAGGTTGAGGAGCACTGATTTAAAGGAATGTTCTGGGTTAAATACATCTCTCTATTCACAGAGTCGGTGGTATGCTGTCCACTAGCACAGAAACCATACCAAACAGTACCGGTACCTCAGTTTTTTTTTTTTAAATAAAGTAAATTAATTTACAATAACGCACTTACAATGGAAGTCTATGAAGAGTAAAGTAAATTTGCAACTTTACTCGGCTTCGCTATTATTCAGCAAACATAATTAGGTAACAGTTTATTTTAAGGTGACGTAGTTACACCTTACTGCATGTACTTACTATAGTAATAACAGTAAAGTATGCATAATTACAAGTAACTAACCCTGAACCAAACCCTAACTCTATAGTAAGTACATGTAGTCAATTAATATCACTCAGTACTTATTTGAGTAAGTACAATGCAACTAAGACACCTTCAAATAAAGTGTAACCCATAATTAGTATTTGAGCTGAAAATTGTGCAAAAACTAGGTAGAAAAAAGGTATTTTCTAGAATTTTTCTAGGTTTTGAGTTATTCATTATAGACACACACACACACACACACACACACACAGACACACACACACACACACACACACACACACACATATATATATCATGTAAATATTGAAATATTGACATAATTAGTATTTGAGCTGAAAATTGTGCAAAAACTAGGTAGAAAAAAGGTATTTTCTAGAATTTTTCTAGGTTTTGAGTTATTCATTATAGACACACACACACACACACACACACACACACACACACACACACACACACACACACATACATATATATATATATATATAAATATATATATATATATATATATATACAGTATTTGTAGGTGTATTTGTATGCGTGTTCCATGTAAACAGTACTTAACAACTAGTACACAGATAATGATCCTATTAGTAAATGAGCTAAATATATTGGGCAAGGCAAACAATCGGTCGATATCTGGGTATTTTGAAATCAACAACTGTCAATAACGATGCCCACATGACCAATTAACAGTTCTGTTGAAACCATTCTAAAATCTTCCAAAAATCTTTATGAAAAAACGATTAGGAATGCAGGTTTCTTCAAGCGTCTTGGAGACGTTTCTTCTGGATTTAGTCTGTCTCAGTTCTTTCTGTTTCTTCACGTAATCCCAGATGGACTTGATGATGGTGAGATCAGATCATACCGGCTGTTGTCAGACTCCTTGTGCATACAGAAATCTCACTGGTTTATTACAATTATTCGCAAAGGAATGGTCGGCAATGTAATGTCTCCTACTGAAACACTACAGCAAAATATATAAATAACTGCTTAAAAACATTTTTTTGGGTGAAAATACTAACGTGCTTAAGACTTTTGCACAGTACTGTGTGTGCTTAAAAACAGAAACATTTACTTTTATTACTGTGCCTGATTCAATTACTTGATCAAAGACATGGTTTGGGGATCAAGAAACATTCATTCTTATTACAGTATTATCAATGTTTAAAAGAATTTTGCTGCTTAATATTTTTGCGGAAACTTTTTTTTTTTTTTCAGGATTCTTTGATGAATACATAGAGAACAGCATTTATTTGAAACATACATCTTTTGTTTAAATCTAAATGTGCTCTTGCTGTTATTCTGGTGCTGTACAATCACCTCATAGACTTCCAGTGTATGTGCTGAGCGTTGAAATTATTGTCAATAAAATGACCCTCAATGACAGAATAACACAGACGCTGGTGTATTTAGCCCAGTTTCTATCACCTGCTCACATGACAGATACCGACACCACGGTAACGGGTAACAACAACACACACATTAAGAACAACACAACTTTCAAGCACAGAGGCTGACAGACAGGAGGTCATTACAGTGGTAGTGACGGGACACATGAAGGTTCAGTACCTGCCAGTGCTTCAGTGTGGCTGAGCAGGAGACTCCTCTGGCTCACTGTATCCGCTGTGACACTCATGTCATGAGTGGAGGGAGAGTCCGGCTCCTCCTCGACCGCATGCCACGCCAGCAGACCCACCTCCGCATCGTTCAGATAACCGTTAGACGTCTCACTGCTCACACTCTCACCTGACAAGAGAGAGGTTACACTGACATTACGATGCATTCAGTTAATATTGACAATTATTTATAATAGAAAGTTGCTCCTTTTGATATTTTCACTATACTATTGCTTGACCCTGATATTTTTCAATTGTATCAGAGCAGCACGATACACTAAGTGTAAATCCGGATAAATTAAGAATCACAAAGTGTTTGATAATCTACTTATATTTTTACAGGTTCAGACAAAATGTTAATTGCTGCAGTCTATTTAAAAATATTTAATTTAATGAATTATTTAAAAAAAAATGAGTGATTCAATGACTCATAAATACATTGAATTCATAAAGACATTAAATCCACCTTGTTTCATTACAGGATGAATCCGCAGGCGTTTCAGAATGATCAAACCAACATTTGAGATACTGTGCAATGAAAATGTTCTGTTGCGCATTGAGGGATTTATTCGGTAAATGTGTTTCCATTGTAGTTTATGCACGTCTTCTTATTGGATAAAAAATGTATCCACGTCAATTGAGAGCACAAGTTAATAATAAAATAAAAAACCACACGAGCGCAACGCCGGTTTTGGTTTCGGTTTCAGTTTGGCTTGAAATTAGTTCGTTTTGGCTTGACGTTTATATATAGCTACTTTTTATTTTTCATTCTTGTTCTGCTCTGAATACCGTTAAATTGAACGGATTTATTGAGAAGTGAGGGGAACTAAAATAGCCTATGTTTATAGCGTTGTAAATTGTAAATATTTTGCTTTATTAACCAGTATTTTACATTAACGTAATAATAAAATGTGACATACACCATTTTTTTATACGCATCTTTTCTCTCAAAAGCTACATTTTATATGTGTAGATTATTTTTTAACTATGCAGCAAACGTTTTAAAATATCTTGAAAAAATACTTGAAAACGTACTTTTTAGATCGCTTCAGCATTTCAATTAGTATTAATCGGTCAAAATTCATACGGTTGGTTAACCAGTTAATTATGAGCATCCCTAGTTTTCATGTATTGAGGTATACAGGAACAAGCAAGCAAGCAGGGGAGAAAGAAAGGCAGAAAGATTTAGATATATCTTCTTTAACCCTCTGGGGTCTGAGGTGTTTTTGGAGTCCTTGAGATGTTTTGACATGCACTGACATTTCTGCTTTTTTCAGTTGCTTATAAACATATTACTGGCACAGGTGAAATTACACTCTATTTAGCACAAACAGGGCTACCATAATATGTGAGCAACATGTATGTACATGTTTGTATTTTTGAGAGAATATTGTTTATGCATGTTTATTGATAAAACTAAAAATTAAAGTTTCTGAAATAAGGCCACAAAACACATACTAAATATGTGTCCACAAGACTTTTGACAAATGGAAGTTGTGGCCTAGAGTATTTGGTTCAAAATGATCTGAAAATCATCCTTTCTAATCATTCACATAACACTTTTTGCTTTAAATTAGGGGTGCACGATATATCGAATCAATATCGTTATCGCGATATCACGTTGCTCGATATCAATATCGAAAATCTCGCGATATTTATGCGATATTTTGTTTATGATGCGTCCGGTCCGAGATGCACCGTTGCATTTCCCCCGACTCATTTCCTGATTCTGCTTCTCCATAAACAACATGAAATCAAGGAGAGGGTTAACTTTTCATGCTACAGATTTCCCACAGTGGTCAGAAAGAACAGGGGAGACACTTTGTTTTTCTCAATATGACTGAGTCGCTACTCGCTCCAAAGCTCATCGCCGTCACTCTCTCACTTCTCCCTTGCTCTACTACCACACAGTCCCCACACACACACACTTGCCGGCTCGACGCACACACCAGCGCACAATCAGCGGCCACCTGGCAACTTCATGCGTTTTCACTGATCGGATACCTATCTGATTTATCAAAACGATATTCCTTTTACACCTGGTCAGTGGTCACATAAATGTGTTTTTGCTAAACGGATATAAATCCGATCTTCAATTCCCGCGCTATATGCAGATTTAATGGAGTGCACGTCACCGAAAGCAACAGTTATGATCTGCATTTTACGATCATCAGCTAAAATGTCAAAATCAAATAACGCAGTGAGAACGGCAACAGCCCTGTTAAGATCATTCCGTTTATTTACTTTTAATGAAGATAATTGTGTGTAAAGGGTCTGCGACTCACTCTCACTCTGATGTGCATAGTTTCGGATAGTTTGCGCGTGCTTGATGAAGAGATGCTCATCTGCGGTGACGTGTTGCTGCTGCGCGCGTCGTCATATCTGGCCATAACATGACATGTAGCCTGTAACACGTTCTCTTTTTTAGCATTTTTGGGAGGAGTAAATTTTACTTATGTGGTTTCAACAACGAGATGCATTTACACTTGTCCAGTTTTGTCAGGAATGCGGCTCAGGCCTCCTCCTGATGTGGTGTGAGCGAGCGGATTCAAACCCGTCTCAAATGCGTTTCGGAGGGCATTCACACCTGGCCTTTTCACGATCAGATAGCTATCCCATCACAGAAAACGCATAAAGTGGCCAGGTGTGTTCTGTAGACTTGCTCTTTATTTATTGTTTTTTACAGTGTAGTGTGTTATATCTTTGAAGAACAAGAGAAGACGTTCGTAATCTTGTAAATCTTTACTGAACTCAAGGCAGCATATAACATAGACCACACATCTAGCTTGATCAACTCCCGGAAACACACTGCCCGAAAACACATATCTCCACCCCAGAACAGCCACGCCCTCCCCAGGCTTTTAGCCTCTTAAAGGAACCTCACTCTTACAATAGGCAGTCAATACATTACATAGTGTACATACAACCAGTAAAACATGTCCTGTTCTGTAGACATGGTTATTATTTATTTATTCATGTTGAACCAGTCCAATATGACTGTCAGTTGAAATAAACCTTATTGTAAGAACTTGTTTTATTTATTAATCTTTTTTGATGCGTTTTCCCATAACTTTTGTTATGGGAACGTTTTACATACGTTTAAAAATATCGAAATTAATATCGATATCGCAATATTCTTTATCGATATCGCAATATCACCTTTTTGTCAATATCGTGCACCCCTACTTTAAATTGTGAAAAACATTTTTTTGTTTGAAAGGCAATATGCGAATGGGCGTGAACGGCCCAACCCCCTCATGAATAATTAGATGATTCTCACCTGAGGAGACAAAGATGCATTCATTTCATTCAGGTGTGTCACAAGAAAGAATGCAAGGAAAATATACAGTATATACCTATATACACACACACACAGACATATATATATATATAAAATCAAAATATAAATGAAAGTCAAAAGCACATTTTTAGTCATACCTGGAAACAAATCCTGTTCAAATAGGTTATATGGGCCATTCTATAGAATTGGTTCAAAGTTAGAGTTGGAAACATCTTGAAAAGAAAATTGTCTTTTTCCATAAATCTCTTATAAAGTATTATTTTTTAAAGTATGGCAATACATTTTATTATACATATTTCAAAGTTAAGGATTCATTATTTTGATATAGCCTAGCTGGAACAAACACTATAACAGTTGATAAGTTTATTTTTGACAAAACATACTATATATTTAACATATGAGCAGAAACTGCTAACAAAAGCTTATTTGATGTCTATTTTAGAGTTAAAACTTTATAATCGATCCTAAACTAGTCAAACACACACACACGCAGAAACATGATTCAAATTTAAACAGTAGGCTATTTTTGCGTTTACAGACACTAACGTTATTCTATATCGCGATTAGAACAAAGCACAAGAATAAAACACTTACAGTTCAGCTCGCTCCACGAAGTGAAAATAAACCAGCACTTGTTCTGAGGTAGGTAAATGTCCCAGGATTATACCTCACAGCCGCGCCAAACGACAGTACATTAATCTGACTAAATAAAGTGTGTTTACAGAGTTTGTATGGGCGTTTTACACGTCTCAATGTGTTGCTTCAGATCATTAGCGTTTGAATAGCGCGCGCTCTCCCTGGGCGTGTCACATTAGGAAAATAATGAGCTGAGAGAACGATAATGAGAATGGCTGACACATCTCTCTTTTTATATAGATTGCATAAACAGGGAATATTTATTTTAGTTTTAAATTAGATAATTTAAAAGTACAAACTTAAATGATCATAAACATATATTGCTCATGTCTGGGTGAATAGTATTCGCTGAGTTTTTTTTAAGTTTAGAGACGTGCTCCAGAAAAAAAGTTCACGGACACGGAGAGGCAGAACGCACACCCTGTTTATTTTCTTTATTTTACAAAAGCACAATATTTTATTTCGATTGTAGGTGGGCACATAAAAAAGTAGACATTTAACAGTTTTTTTTAAATATGTTTCATAAATCTGTATGACCAGAAATGATGGAGTAGTTTAAGTTTATTTTTCTGCTATGTGAAAACAATCTGCCAAAACGCACGGGTGCATTCTTGGTCCCCAGAGGGTTAAAGAAGAACAATAGAAAGATTCCAGGAGTGACGGTGGGACAATGCTCACTTTTCTCACGCAGTTTATTTTTCAGGAATGTTGGAGCTCCCTCTCCTGGATAATCCAGATCTGCTGGACTGCTGCTCCGCCGGATCAGAATCTGACAAGATCCACAAAACCTCAATGAAACTTGCATGTGAAGAATCATTTAATGAATCAATGCCAATGAGATGTTACTGACCATGGGAGCGTCGCTCTCTCTTTTCCCACTAGAGCTGCTCTCTGACACACACGTTCTGCTCGTATCTGCAGACTCATCTCTCTTCTGACCTGCATTTCATTCAGGCGTCCCACATATTAGAAATCACACCACCTTCGATTTTCAAGCAAATTTCTTCAAGCAGTCTAAAAGAGACTAATTCTTAGTTTATGTTGCATTGGCCAATTTGACGACTGTGGCATCACTTTTTTAATGGCATCTTTTACTAAGTACTAAGAATCAGAGTCCTGCACGGGTCCTGTTCGGTAAATCCGCACCCGCCCCACAGCCGCAGAACACCCGACCTATTATCCGACAGCAACACTAATTTAATTCCTTACCCGACCCGACCTGTTAGACATGAAGACCCGAATTGCACCTGCATTAGGGCCATATTTACTAACAACTTGCGTCAGCGCAAACCCTCTTTTGGCTTTAAAAAACTACTGTCAGGATTTACTAAAGACACGCAGGGATAAATAAGCACTGAAAAGGCATGGACAGGGTTTCCTTTTCAGACGTAAAATTTATGGGAGGGTTTTTAAATGAATCATGCAAGGTGATTTACTAATGTTTGTGCTAGTCAATTTACTGGTACCAGACGCTAGTTTGTGCTGCTCTTGGTAAATTGCGTTGGTCATTTTGGAACTGTGTTCTTTTAGGGGCTGTTTACACAACACAGGTTTCAATTAAAAAGTAAAACATTTTATGCGTTTTGGCCGTTCATTTACACGACTACAGGGCGTTTTGGGTTGCCTGGCTCCGCCCTCCTACGCACTTCCGCTCAATTTTAATTTTCCTTCAGTATTACGTTTGAATTTGCTGTATATTCTTTGGTTTTCTCCGGTAAATGTTTTACCAGTCCAATCAGCGAACAGAGGGAGTGGCTGAGAACGATGACGTTGAGGTGCGCTAGTTTGAGTTGTCATACGTCACGACCAAACGTTAGCGATTGGTTATGGCAGATCCAAAAGTTTTAAACTTCTACAGTAGGTTCCTACAAGGAATTTAACGCTTGTCAATGGAGCAAGGCCACAAATGAACAAATGAAATGTGTACGAGAGTCTGGTGGGACCAGGCTACGTTTTGGCTGCCTGAAAACGCAAACTTTTGAAAACGGGATTCAAAGTGCAAGTTTTTGAAAACGGTCTCCGTGTAAACAATAAAAACGTGAATCTATGAAAACAATGACGTCATGCACATGCGTATTACGTGTTCAGATGAAACACTATTGTGTTTCATCGCCATCTAATGGCCTGGCAGCAGAATACAGCGGTTTTAGTCTTTTTCGCAGATTCGTGTGAATGGAGATGGCGAAGAACGTACTGATGTGATGTCATTTCAAACAAAATCAGGTCAAAACAAACTTTGTTTGCTCACGTATTTCCAACTTCGTTTTACCCCTGAACGAAGAACGAAAAAGAACGCAGTCCAACATGGTAATAATTAACAGGGAAAAAAAGATGAGAACGTGTATCCGTCGTGTAAACAATACAAAACTTTATTTGGAACAAATGTGCATAAATCACAGCATAGGCTACACAGACGCTTAGATGTCACCATAAATTAATAGAACATATTGCCAAATATGAGCCTTTACTGTCATATAATTTTGGGGATATTTTAGCCGATTCACTCTAGATTTAAATGCAGTTGTCTCTCCTGAAGCTCCGCAGTGTATACGTGGCCGTTGGTTCTCTTAGAAGCATGAACAAAAAAAAAACTTTTATTTAAATTGTGAATAGATTATATACAGAAAGCGAGTGAAGAGCGCTCCCTTAATAATGACTGAACCTGAACGCGCTGTAAATAGAAACCTTTGATGGTCTTCAGACTACAGAGTGTGAACACATCCTATCAGTGCGTACCGAATTGAGTCGAAATAGTCTTGGCTATTGGACCCGCAGTCCGCCCCAGCCTATTGATTCCCGACCCGCACCGCAAATGACAAGGTAAATATAATTCCACCCGTTACATTAAATATTAGCGGTTCACCCGTCAGGCACCCGCCTGCGTGCAGGGCTCTGCTAAGAATGGGCCCACCACAGTTTCATAATGAACCACATTTTTTAACTCCTTATAATAACATAAACGGTGTTATAGATGCCTCATCTATAGATCATCAAATCACAAAAGGCTGTGATTTAATGAAATAAGTAAATTAGGGATGCAAGATATAGGATTTTGGCCGATATTCGATATGCCGATATTTTCTAACTAATTTTGCCCGATGCCGATATATTTGTATTTTTTTTTAAGTGCAAAAAAAGCTTATTAAAGCTTCTATTAAAGTCCTCAGTCAAGAGCAGTGAGTGATTTCCTCTGTGTTTTGTTGTTTTATTAACATTAACGGGATAGTTCTCCCCAAACTTTAAATTGTCATCATTTACTCTCTCAAGTTTCTTTCTTCTGTTGAAATTATAAAAGTTATTTGGAAGAATGTGGCTAACCAAACAGTTGCTGTACTTCAGTGACTTCCATAGTATATTTAAGCACAAGAAAGAAATGAATACAGGTTTGGAACAACATTAGAGTGAGTAAATAATGACAGAATTTTTATTTCTGGGTGCAGTATCTCTTTCAGGACAAGCGGCAGCATATTATTACTGTCTCTTTAAGAACTGCATGCGAAGCGTCTAATATACACGCATTTGACAAGCAGATTTTCTCTGTTTGCTTTCACTTTAGACATAACCAACTTTGTTTATATAAACCTTGTGTGTATTTGACAGTATCAGCGCAATAAGACTCGAAAGATTAGTCCAGTATGCAGGCGCTGTGACAGGCTTTTAGTTTTAGAAAAGCGGTTGTTAGAACAGCGCATCAGCACGTGAATGACATGTTTACCTAGCAAGACTTTGACGCACATGCAAATAATGAACTTTTGTGAATTGCAGTGTCCCGTGAGTGTAACTCTACCTCTGCGTTTACATGTGATGTGATGTGTTGTACAGTATGTTGAGATGAAGGCGCCAGAATTGAACTGATAGAATGCACGATACTATGATTTTTCTTCAAAAGCAGATCGTGGAGACATTTTAATCGTCCACGATCAAAAACGCGTGAGACGCACACCCCTAGTTGGAAGTTTAAGTTGCTGGCGCTCATGCTTCGTTCACGGTCGTCACGTGCGCATAGGAAACACGCCACCCTATTGGCAAGGCTCATCGGCAGAAATATTCATATCGGCCGATGCCGATGATGGTCACTTTAAGCTTTTATCGGCCGATACCGATGTTGTCCCGATATCATCGTGCATCCCTAAAGTAAATAGTCTATTGCGCTGTAGTACGCTCCAAAGAGAAGCACGGCACTGTGTTCATGAGATTTATAAACCTGTTTTCACAGAAACTGCAGTTGTATACAAAAATAAAAGAGGGTTTAACTTTTGAAAAGTGAAGAAATTAAGACATAAGTATTGTATTTTACTATAAAAATAATAATTATTATACAATATTTTTTTCATTTACAATATTTTATAGTGCAGTTGTATTACAATAGTAATATATGTATTATAATAGTAGTATATCATTGCCTTAGAGATGTGCAAAGCCAAAGCAAAGGTGTTTTACTTTCTGTAAACCCCTTCAGCTGTCAGTATATGAATGTGTGTAGTTTGAGTGATTGTGCTGGTACCTGGGAAGGTGTCGTTGATCTGCTGTGTGATGTCAGAGGTGCTGCTACTGCGGGGCAGAGGACTGTCTCCATCCCCCATCTCACACTCCGACAGCTGACACTCCTCCACGTCTAGCGGACAGAACAGACACACGGTCAGCAATACTGCACCTCATACAATCACCATTACAGCTCACAAGAAGAAAATGATATACATTGTCCATTCTATTTGTTTTCATACTAATAGGGAAAAAATGTCATAATTGAAGTTTGCTACAGGCAGTTCTGAGGGCACTAATGGAAAACTTGTTTTTGTCTTCATATTTGCACATTGATGGAAATAAAGTAAAAGAGTTGCATCATATTATTTGCAGATTTCCATGTGCTCTGCAAGGTTTTCAAACTCACTGGCTGTCTACACAGTTTGTATGCTTCTGCAAACACACTAAAGTTACTAGATGCTCCGTGAAAAAAAAGCATGAATGAAGTGAGCGAGTGTTTCCATCAGTGCTCTCAGCACGGTCTGCAATGAAAACAAACAGGTTCCTTATAAAAACACGCATACGATGAATTATCTGCCCTTTTCCTGACAAAGCTAAATCTTAAATGAAAGCAAACGGCAGCAAGATGGAAACCGGGAAAAGAAAGCTCTGTGAGAGAGGAAAAAGGAAGTTACCTGAGAGTCTGTGAGAGCAGTGAGAGTTGTGAGAGACACCAGGTAAGAAAGAGCTGACAGTGTGGAGGAGCATGGGCACACTCTTAGTGGCCGGCAAAGCCTCACAAAGATGCACACAGTTGCTGATAGACTGACTTCGCTTAGCTGCCCACAGAAGCAGGGAAAGAGCGCGCAGGGGAGAGAAAGAGACAGACAGAGAGACAGGGAAACAAATCAATTGCATTCTTCAGCTGTGGTAAAAGCCAGACAATTAATTCAAGTTGAAGTGTGTCATTTTTTATGTGCCAACAAAGAGACAATTGAACAAGCAAACTCGCACCAATAGACCTTATGCATGAGAGAAACAAGCGTCCTTTTTTAGCGTCCGGTAGCTCTGTATATTTCTATGGCATCGCTGTCAAAGAGTGAAGTGGATTTGCTTATTGTAGAGTTAACGAAAGTGATCATGAGCGTTGTAATGTTTGAAGCAGATGTCATAATAGATGTCATTAGACCGTGAAGATTTTAAAACGATCGGTTCATTCATAAATCTGCAAGATTTTACCTTTATGCAGTGAAAAAAACAAAGCGGAAGACAGAAAACAAGCGTAGCGCTGAAAAAGGGCAGGGCTACACAAGGTATTTACGGTAGATTGATAAAGGGTTTTGGAAAGCGTTTTGTAGCATTTTAGCACTTTTAATTCAATCGTCTTTAAGTCTTGGTTTTGGCTTGGTTTTATTTTTTATTTTATTTTTTGTTTTTAACATATAGAATAAAGTAAAAACCATCTCAAGATTTTCTCAAGCTTTAATCTACGAAATAATATACATCAGTAAATATATCAGTAAATATATCAGTAAATATATCAGTAATTTTAAAAAAATATAAAATGAACTAGCTGACCCGAAACCAAAACCATATTGCTGCAAATTTGTTGTTCAACCACATTGGTTAATGATGTCACGCACGTGGTGGAGTAATATTTTCTTTTAATTAATCCGTTTGAGATCGAATTGATGATTTAGATGTTTTGCTATAAATTACAGATGTGGCATCTGAGGACTAATTCTCATTTTTCTCAGTTATTTTTCTTTATTTCCAGATTCACATTCATAGACTTGCTCTTATGTACTAGATCACGTACACACATGCACACTCTTCAAAAACAGCACTTTAAATCTCTTGACCAACTCAACGTTTATAATTGAAATGAAAAATATTAGATTGTGTTGAACTTCAACTTGCTCAAGATAAGGATTTATTAAGTCAATAAACAAAATGAAGTCATGCAAACAAGAAACTATGCTTCTAACCACAGGTCGAGAGAACTCTTCAATGCCGTTTGCGAATGTTCATTGGTACTGGTTTCGGGAAACACTGACTCTATGCTGAACTATGCTGATATTAACAACGGAAATTGCGACCATAGTTGAATGCTTTTGGGAAACGCACCCCTGGTAAACTCATCTACTCACTAGTCGCTTTCACAGCCTCATCGTGTTTATAATCGCGCTCTTGCAAACTATTCTACCTCGAACATTCAGGGAAAGAGTTGTTGAAGCTTAATGCTGGTGACGCTGAAGTCATGTGACCAGGTGTAGCTTGTTTACATCTTATGTTTAGGTTTTTATTTCTAGCGATTGGATTTTGGCTTCAAAATGTATTAAAGTTGTGTTCATGTGTGAAGATTATCATGATGAATAAACATGTTAACTGAGTTATACTGTTAACTCTTTGTTTTGATTAGAAAACATCACATCTGGTCGTGTGGTCGCATACGGTTCACATATTTCAACACAGCCGAAGCTCAAATTAGATCTGAAAATTCTACATTTGCATATTTGCATACTATTCTCCATTGGACTTCGGTCTGTTATTCATCGCAATTCATTGCAAGACATTCAACAGTCTACAACAATATAAACTGTCCAAAAGCACAATGACTTTTCTTCATGAGCGACCAGTAAGTCTTATTGGTTAAAGTAATACTACACCTTTCCTCTCCTAGAGCCTCAAGAACTAATGTATCAGTCACATCTATGAACTATGCAGGAGAGGTTCTTCCAAGCCGAAGTATGAGAATCAGTAACCGTGAACGCCAATAAAAACACACAGACTAAAATATAGATTCAGTTCCAGGACCCCATGAAAGCATCACATCAAAGCACAACCTGAATGTTGTATAAAGAGCATTTTCACCAACCCGCATTGGTATTTTAAGCTGAAGTCTAACCGTGCTCTCGTTCGGCTCGTGCCGTCCTTTGATACTCAATCCCCGAGCAGGAAATATGAAGCACATTATTTCAAGTTTTCTCTGCCAGCTCAGATAAGACAAAATATTAGCATTGTGTTTTTTGGCCACTCCATGTCACGTCTGGAGAAGAGCCGTGAAAGCGGAGGGCTCTATTATTCCCTCTACGGTGCGCTTTAATTACTGCCTTTTCTTTCTAGATTACATCGCTTTCGCTGAGTTACCTATTTATGCATATTAATGAGCATTAATTACGCTCTTAATGAAACTATCAAAAACAGGCAGGCAGTTTGATGAGGCGGCTCTCATAACGAGCAGGAGAGGACGCTGGGCCGTTTGAAGAACAATGTAGGAGAAATCCAATTAGGCAAAAGAAAAGGAGGGAATTTAAAGCCACGCCGTTTCATGTGCGCGTACACACACACTCAATCGAGGATGTTTCTGGGGGCGGCGTGTGTGAGAGGCATCCTTCAGTCTCAAACACATCTGCTCCAAACTCAACAAGCTCTCCACTATAAAGAAATACAATCATCTCCAAACCAGGAGACAGTCGATGGAAAATGTTTCTGCGCATGTCCATGTAACGAGACAAAGAAACTGAAAATTCAAGCTTGAGAGAGTTGAACTCTAATCAGGGTTTGAAGTGACTAGTTGATGTGTGTGTGTGTGTGTGTGTATGTCAACTAGACTTGGATCACATGGGTTCAGCTGAACTTGTTGTATACATGGTAACATGTCCCTCTGTCCCAGTGAAGCTCCTTGCCCAATGTCATCTTTAGGGACCTATGATTTACACAATGCTGAAAATGCGGACAGAATCGCAGAATCCAGTCATTCAAATGTAATTTACAGTATAACGCAGAATGTCACGCAATTTGGAAAATTTTGTATACATTTTTTAAAAGCACAGCTGTACACTTAATCAAATCATGATATGTCTGTAAATATTAAACTGCAAAAACACTATTTGTTTAAATATGAAGTCTGCATATTCTTGGAGATTGTGTGTGAATGAGCGGCAGAGGTTTGTTATCTACAAAAAATCAAGCTTGGGACAGCATTCAAATATTTTATTATTGTCGAGTAGAATGTACTTCTCAAAGTAATAATAATACAATTTTTAGCAAAACTTTAAGGAACATATTTTTTAAGGAATATCAAGATGTATTTCCATGTTTTCATTTTAACAGTAAACCTCTGTTGTGCTGTTTGTTTGCCAACATATTAATAAGTATAATAATAATTTAATTACACTTTAAAGGGTTAATTCAATTGTAGTGTTATTGAAAATTAAATTTAATGTTTTATACCTTCATTTAATTTTTTGAAAAAATTAAAGCCAACACAAAATGTATTAGTGCCCTATTATTATAAATATATATAAAAAAAATAAAAAAATAAAAAAACATTAATAACCTATTATAATGTTGATTTGATATGCTTTTTGATCATTAAAATGTAATTAAACCATTAAAACAGAATCGATAAGAATTAAAACAGATTTTTGGACATAAAACATAACATAAACAGATTTCATAAGAATGTTTAATAAAATGCTGTTAAATTGTATTTTCATGATCAATTAGACATCCATTTTTTTTTTAACCATTAAAATGGAAAACAGAAATATTGAAAAAAAAATTTTTTAAACAAAACAAAAACAGAATTTGGGATAAAATAAAACAATTTGAATAAATAACTAAATAAAACCGATTTCATAGAACCCTACATGGAATTATGCAAACAGATGTTATGAAACCACCGTGCAGACAGCTGAGCCGGTCTGAGCTCAGGAGTCCTGAAGCTAGTTCTGACCTGAAGCTTTCTGCCTGACGTTGTTGCGAGCTTTCTCCACCGCAGGAGCTCCAGTGGTGGTGGCGCTGCGAAACCTCATGGGCTCCTGAGTGCCGCTCTGCTCCTCAGAGGTCCTCCAGCTCAAAGAGAAGGTCCGCGCGGTGTCTGCAGACTTCTGGGAGTCTTGCATCACTCCTGAAACACACACACACGTTGGGTTTTCATGTTTTATAGGGACATTCCATAAACAATGATTTTTTATACTGTATAAACTCTATATTCTCTCCGCTAAACCTACCAATCACAGAAAACTTTCTGCATTTTTTAATAAAAAAAAAACATCACTTAGTATGATTTATAAGCTGGTCTCATAATGTAGGGTTTACCTACACACACACACACACTAGGGGTGGGCGCTATACCGGTATGAACGTGAATACCGGTATTATGTTGTGCCATGATATGGATTTTGCGATACCGAGGATACCGTATTCATAAATTCAAATTTTGCAGTTATATTGTTTTGTTCAATTTGGTAACTTACTCTTTACAACTGTTAACACTAATGACGATACAGAATCGAATACGCTGTTTAAGGAAATGGCTGATTTGGCGCTTCATACGCGTGAAGTTGCTGAGGCGATTAACCGCTGTCCTGTGACGCGTTCAATGAAGGACGTAACGTAGAACACATCGCTAGTGCTAAGCGGCTGTTCATAAAGGATGCATCTTTTGCGGTGGAATGGGAAATTACAAGGTAATGAGATATGAGACGCAAGTTTGACTTTTAACTTGAGCGCAGCATTTTTAGAATGCCGTTTCATTTGCGAGACGCGGGTGCAACACCAAAACAAGTTCGTCAAGCACAAAAAAACGTTAAAGTTCCAGGCTACTGTGTGTTTGAGATGTCATGTTTTCATGAAGGTTGAAAGGCTGAAAGCTGCTATTATTATCTTTGTTTTTACAAAACATTTACTGCTAATAATATTATCCACGTGGAGACATTTCCCCGCAATGTAACGTTAGGCTATGAATAACAGGACACGACACACACATAAGCGCGCGCATACACACGACAAGCGCGCGCATACACACGACACACACATAAGCGCGCGCATACACACACACTGGTCCACTATCTTTGGGGACTCTCCATAGACGTAATGGGTTTTATACTGTACGAACTGTAGGCCTTTATTCTGTCTCCTTACACTAATGAATTAGTTTGTATGAAAATTTTCATTGTTTTTTCTTGTATAATTTTAAGTTCTATTTATTTGGTGCTTTGTTCAATCTCAAACCATTATTTTATTTTTATTATTAAGATGTCTGCACAAGAGTTAACTGTAATCTGTGCAAACATTAAACTTAAATTAAACGTCTCGCTTTGGTCTGCACTGGAAGTGTTCTGCTCGCTCTGCTAAAGCTAAACTATAATTACTAAAACTGAAACTAAATAAAATAAAAACTACATAGAAATGTGTTTGCAAAATAAAAACTAAATAAAAAAACTAACAAAACCATCAATGAAACTAGCTAAAACTAAACTGAAATTTAAAACAAAATTGAAAACGATATTAAAATAAAAACTAATTTAAAAAAGCAAAACTATAACAACAGATATTCCCAGAGACAGAGCACACCCGAAGACGGCTCTCACTCAGAAATCAATAAAGTCTTCATTCGCTGCCGGTTCTCATTATGACAAGACGAGCAAAAAGTGGAAAGACATAACAAGTGCATTCAGGCCTACCTCATGTTGCACGTTTGCACTTTTTGAGAAAAAAAAAACATTTCAGGTCTATATGTCCAATGAAATGCCTCACCTTTTTCTAGTTATCTAGTGTTAAAATACATATTTTGCCTGTAATTTAACTAAGGTGTACTAAAATGTGATTCAATCCAATTTTTTTTTCTCATATCGCGATATAATATCGATATCGTCCGGACAGTGAAAAATATCGTGATATGAATTTTTGCTCATATCGCCCACCCCTAACACACACACACACTGATTCAACTATATTTGTTTAATCACAAAGTTACCTTAAAATGGTGTTCACAATCCACTTTTTATGACATATTTCGTTCAAGTTGAAAAATAAGAGTTAATTGACCAAAAGGAAAGCCTGTGCCATTTAAGAGGAAATACATTAATATCAATATATTTTATACAATACATAATGTCAAATATAGTCAAAACTTGTGATGTGCACAAGTGAGGTCTGGTTCACACTAGACATAAGTAGAGCATAAGAAACGAATATTTTTCAGTGACCTTGGTAATAGGTCAAAGCATTTACATGCACTGCGGCATCGCGCTGTTTTCCTGTCTATTTTTTGCTGCATGACAGTACATTAATTATGGTCAAAATAATTATGGATTAAAGGTGCTATATGTATTTTTTAGCGGCCTCTTTCGGTGATGTTTCAGATTGCAACCAATTTTTACAAGAGCGCTCGTGCTCTTGCGCGTGCTCGCTATTGTGTTTTTAATAGCGAGCGAGCACTCATGGTAACGGCCACACTAAGACTTTCAACACACCGGAGAAAGCATCACACAACATGCTGGAAACTCATGTAAACTCCCACTGCAACGTTACAATAATAGGCTACTTTTATCAGCTTGACGTTGAACTAATGCTCCATGCTCGTACCATGATAACGTTACATCGACTGCATTTAGCCGACATGTGGTGTTATCTAGCATAAGGCATTTCACTAACTATTCGTGTATCTTTCACAATCAGCAATGTCAACATAGGTGAATGTATAATATGATAACGAAAACGGCTAGTGAACTAGACTGAACAATTTCAGTGTAACAGTAAGATCGTAGGAAGTAACATTACTGTACTGAACGTGTCTGGAAATGTGTATTATAAACAATATGATAGTAATGGGATGAGTGACGTTAGACAGTAGATCTAGTACATAAAATAAAAGTTACATCCTAAAGCAACTACTTTTTGTTATCCTGGAACAGTCTTTTGTATTCATTTCATGTCTCATGTATGTTGTAGTTTACCTTGCTATTTCATTACAGTTTACCATTATTTATTTCAGCATATCTGAAAACTTGTAATTTATCACAATAAAAATAGCGGAGGTCAATTCAAACGCTCTGCCGATGTTGATCCGTGTTTTCGCCCTAAGTCGATCCGATTCACGTTTGGCCTGACGAGCTTCAGCAGATACATTTTTTGTTTTTTATATTTATGTGGAGTTTGTGTTGGAGTGTTTTTATATTTATGTGGAGTTTGTGTTGGAGTGTGTGTTGTGCTGGAGGCAGGTCGTTTTTGGTGTTATCAGACTACATGTCGTCAGCTGAAGTGCCGTCGCATAGATTGTATATAAAAGGAGAGAGGCTCGGGAGCGCGAATGCACGTCACATCCGATGGATTTCGCAGAAAATCCGACCCGGAGACTTCACATAGAAATAGTGGTAGTGTAAGACTTCAAAGTGGTAGTAAGTGGTAGTGTAGGCCAGTATTCACTGGCCTTCAGAGGTAATAGCAAAACCCGACAAGTGGATCATTGTAAATAATGTGTGATTACAACCCTTTCACACACAGGCAATAAAAAAACGATTCATTTTAGAAGAAAAGTTACATTCAGCACCTTTAACTTATAAAAAGAAGCAATTTCACCATAAAAGTGTGTAAGTGAAGTCTGATGTGTCTCACACAGTTGCTGTATGACTTTCAGCATTGTGTTGAAAAACAAAAATCAAAACAAAACAAAAACACTATTGTACCAGGAGTTTAGATTAAAAGCACGTTTAAACTAAATTATATCTTAAGTTGAAGACAAATGTAATCATAAAAACTACATGACACCGCATGTTATATGCTTTAACATGTCTTACACTACCAGTGAAAAGTTTGGAATACTTAAAATGTTTAAATGTTTTTGATCAAAAATGTCCGTAATATTGTGAAATATTATTACAATTTAAAATAACTGTTTTCTATGTGAATATATTGTAAAATGTAATTTATTCCTGTGATCAAAGCTGAATTTTCAGCATCATTACTCCAGTCTTCAGTGTCCTTCAGAAATCACTCTATGATGATTTGATGCTCAACAAACATTTCTTATGATTGATCATAATTGTGCTGCTTAATTTTTGTGTGTAAATCGTGATAGATTTTTTATAGTCAGCCTCAAAGATGCAGTTTTGCTTATTTTGAATAAGAATATAAAAATATGATATCCTTTATAGACCGTTTTATAATGCACTGCCCTAATGAATGCATTATTAATGCATGCTGTTCGTTTAATATTTGTGAGTAAAACACTCATTTTAATTGTATAATTAATTACGCAGGTGTTTGAATACAAAACTCAAGCTACATTTTAGCTCCATCAGCCCGCCCAAACACACTCCGTGTAGTTTACACACACACACACCTCTGCCACGCTGCTTCTTTTTCTTCTGCTCTGAGAGTTTGTCCAGCGGTAGGTTGTGGAGGTCGAGGCCGTAGACGTAACGGGCCAGCACTGCAGTGAGAGAGTCCATGATGCTGGCCCACTCGAACACCAGCTCCTCCCAGTGGCTGAGAGACGACAGCACAGCCAGCAGGTCGTCCCACAGCTCACGGGATATAAACACCGTCAGGTTGGCCCGCACCCACGCCACAAAGATCGTCTGCAAATGACACCAGCACACGAATCAAACATCAGATACAGTCACAGCCGAACCCCCATATCAACTATATCATCACAAGCACCTCTAACAATCTTACACGTATGATGAAGGTAAAACAGTCTTGCGCTTTCAAAGATTTTACACTTCTATGTACAGATTTGGTAAACCCTATAGGAAGACATCTTTAAGGAATTTTAGAATTAAAGAACATTAGCTTGATGTTGAAAATCATTGTTCAAAACGATTCTGGCAAGATTGTACGATACAGGATCATTAACATCAAAAGTACTTGCTAAAAGTGCATGTGTACACTACTACGATTCAAAGGTTTGGGCTTAGTTTTCGATTTTCTATTTAGATTTTTTAACGGGTTTGATAGCATTCTCTTATGCTCACCAAGACTGCTTTTTTTTTTTTTTTTACTGTTCTATTTGAAGATATTTTAAAATAAAAGTAGCCTATTTTATTCCTGTGATCAAAGCTGAATTTTCAGCTTCATTACTCCAGTCTTCAGTGTCACATGATCCTTCAGAAATCATTCTAATATGATGATTTGCTGCTCATGAAACATTTCTGATCATTATCAATGTTGAAAACAGTTGTGCTGCTTCATATCTTTTCGTAAATATTTTTTTTATAATGAAATAAAATGATATTGGTACATTTTTTTCAGGACTCTTTGATGAACAAAATGCCATAATGCTGTTTAAAGAGAAGACAAAGTGCGATACAAATATCAAGTCATAAAGCTACCCTTACGATAACTGTTCTGTTAATAACTCTCATTCGATCCAAATGTCTGTGGGCGGAGATACAAAAATGCAGAAGTATAATCTGTAGTTTTCACAGTACAGAAATTCCAGTAGTCGGTACCAATACCAGTAACATTTCACGGTTTTAAGAACCAATTTCGGTACCACAGCAAAAACTGTTTGAACTATTTTATAATTTTATTTAACAAAAAATATAATATTTATTGAGTTTAGTATTTACAAAGAAACATATTACAGAGAACAAGTGACAGGTCTATTAGTTAGCATGTACTCTCCAAGTGTTAATGCACAGATCTATTTTGACATTAACAGTATCAGTATATGTTTTGTCCCGTATGCTATGGTTATACCACTGTCAATCATTGCCGTTTCGGATTCAATCGCGCATTTAAACACAACTGTAAATCCAGAAACTGTGCAGTGTACTTAGCAGTATGAAAAACAAAACTTTTATTCAAATTGTACATGGGTTGAAAACCGAAAGCGAGCAAAGAATGCTCCCTTTATAATCGTTGAAGCTGTCAATCACGCCTGCCCACTGAGATCTGCACTCTTGTTAAAGGGATACTCCACTTTTTTTGGAAATAGGCTCATTTTACAACTCCCCCAGAGTTAAACTGTTGAGTTTTACCGTTTTTGAATCCATTCAGCCGATCTCCGGTTCTGGCGGTACCACTTTTAGCATAGCTTAGCATACATCATTGGAGTGGACAAGA
Source organism: Rhinichthys klamathensis goyatoka (assembly GCF_029890125.1). NCBI lineage: Eukaryota > Metazoa > Chordata > Actinopteri > Cypriniformes > Leuciscidae > Rhinichthys > Rhinichthys klamathensis. Next base: position 2,440,593 of record NW_026606660.1, read on the forward strand.
CCATTAGCATTTCTCAAAAAAAAAAATGACCAAAGAGTTTCGATATTTTTCCTATTTAAAACTTGACTCTTCTGTAGTTACATCGTGCACTAAGACCGACGGAAAATGTAAAGTTGCGATTTTCTAGGCTGATATGGCTAGGAACTATACTCTCATTCCTGCGTAGTAATCAAGAAACTTTACTGCCGTACCATGAGTGCAGCTGTAATCCCGCTGTAATCAAAAAGCTGTCTTCACTGCACAATGAATCTCTTATTTACATGGCGTTTAGACATTGTTGGTAATAATGAATGGATTTCCAAGCATGAAGAACTCTAAAGCGCGCCGTGAAATAACTTAAAAGCCTCTGCGTTCACGCGCTCAACAGATATGTCTGTGATTGGCTACAATGATCAACACTTTTAAAAACACGCTGTAAATAGAAACCTATTCACAGAGCACTTACACAGATACAAACAGTGGACTATCGGCGGTAGGCCTATCAACCTACTAGCGGTACTGAAGAAATGTTGGTATCACCACATATTTAACATTTCAATACCGATTTGATACCAAAGTACTTTAGACAAAAGTCTGTCGTATTATGCAACATTTTTGCTGACAAAAAAACTTGAATTTCTCTGTCCAGGTAAATACATCGGATTTACACGAGTAAACATTGTTCATTTACATTAACTACCGACACTGTAACAATAGTTATTCTTTAATCTCGAACTCACTTTGAAGAGGATGCTGGCCAGGCTGTGAGCGAACGTGTCTTTTCTTTGGTTCTCCTGTGGTCTCTTCATCACTGCCTCAGTGATCCTCAGCAACACCTGCAGCAACTGCTCCCTGAAACAGCCCACAGCCTCAGTCAAGCGGGCTCACACACAACATGCTGAATGTTTCTGAATGTATATTAAACCAGAGCTGCGCTCCATACAGACTGACCAGGTCTGGCGGTCCATGTTCTGCTCCATGATAATGTGCCGGTAGACGCTGAGCACAGCTCGGCACGCCTCCAACTGGTTCTCCAGCAGTTTGGGCACATCCTGACATGGCTCCAGCAGGAACACGTTGGCAGAGTTGGTCAGGAACACCTAAGAACACAACAAACAATTCACTCTCTCAAACAACACTACCGCTCAGAAGTTTGGAGTAATTAAGATGTCTTGATGTTTTTGAAAAATAAAGTCTCCTGCTCACCAAGGCTGCATTTATTTGATTAAAAATGCAGTAAAACAGTAATATTGTGAAATATTATAACCATTTTAAATAATCTTTTTCTATTTGAAAATATTTGAAAATGTAATTTATTCCTGTGAATTTTCAGCATCATGACCATAGACTCCAGTCTTCAGTGTCACATGATCCTTCAGAAATCATTCTAATATGCTGATCTGGTGATCAGTTATAGTAAATTATTATTTGTTCTCAAATATTAATCAATAATTTTTGTGGAAACAGGATTTTTTGGGGATTCTTTAATGAATAAAAATATGTATTTACTGTAAATAGAATTTATTAGCATATTATAGCATAGCATTTATGATGAATAGAAATCATTTGTAACATTATAAATGTATTTACTTCCACCCTTGATCAAATTAATGTGACCTTGCTGAATAAAAGTATTGATTTATTTCTATTTTTTTTCTAAATCTTACTCACCCCAAACTTTTGAATGGTAGTGTGTATCACGGCTTCTACAACATTATGAAGCAGCACAACTGTTTTCAACTGATAATGATCAGAAATGTTTCTTGAGCATCAAATCAGCATATTAGAGTGATTTCTGAAGGATCAATGTGACACTAAAGACTGGAGTAATGATGCTGAAAATTCAGATTTAATCACAGGAATAAATTACATTTTAAATGATTTCCAAGTAGAAAACTTTGAATATTGTACTAATATTTCACAATATTCCTGTTTTTATTTTTGATCAAATAAATGCAGCATTTGTGAGCATAAGAGACTTCTTTCAAAAACATAAAAAACAAACCGGTAGTGTACGTTCTGTATCTGCAGACAACATGACACAGCATTTTCAACACCTCTAACATCTCCCTGAAGCAGAATAGTCAATCAGACAGGGTAGTGTGAGAGTTGCGAGTGTGTGTGTGAGCACCTGCAGAGTGGACTGGACCCCAGCCTTCACGTCCTGGTTCTGTTCTTCAGTCAGACAGCCTCTGCTGATGGCACTGCTGAAGGAGTACGTGCGCCCCCAGCTGGACGATCGCTTGTGCCCATGAGGCTCCAGCACCTGAAGGTTTGATACAGGACAGGTAAGAGCGATCAACTTTATCCATCAGCATGAACCATATCGTGTGCGTGTGTGTGTGCGTGTGTGTGTGTAACCGTGCCTCCACATGCACACTGTCCGTCTCTGAGACCAGCTGCTCTTCCTCTCCATCTTCCTCCTGGCTTGTCGTCTCAGGCTCAGACATGAATGTGGGTTTATCCTGAAGAATCCACTTCCTGTAGACTTTGATCACCTTGCGAGTGGCTGAGGCTTCACAGGACGGCAGCAGGAAAGCCTATGCAGTGACACACACACACAAAAAATGATGCAAACTCACACAATTGTTACGTGCTTTGTGGGGCTTTCAAACTTGTTGATACCAAGGACTCCACGACATGTTGTAAAATATTAAACAACATTTATACGTGTTTCCAAAATGAAATAATTGGCTTTTATGATTTTTTTTTAAATTGATTTACTTAAATAACAACAGAAATCAAATATAACAGAAAATCAAATATAATTCTGGAAGTCATTAAAAAAAATTACACATTTTTTCACAAAACTTCAAGCAGACTTTTTTATTATTATATATATATACACATTTCTTATTGTTAAAAACAAAAGCTCTCAATTAATCTCATGACCAAACTAGAAAGGAGAAAGAAACAGTAAAGTCAAAAAAGCTGTTTAAAAGCTGTTTTTCTTACATTGAAAACCCCTGGTCTGTAACACATATGTGCTTTCTGGTTAATATTCTTCAAAACTTTAAATTGCATGTGACTCTAGTAGAATAGCGATTCTTTATTGTGATTCACACGAAAATGTACTAAACAAATAAAACGAGTAAATCTGCTGAAACAAGTATTTTAACATGATGAACAGATTCTGGCCACAAGGCGGCAGCAAAAGACAGAGCATCTGAACAAGCTACATAACATTCTGTGATACAAATAAACAATTAATGATGTATATCTTATACAGTACCTCGAAAATATGGACACTTATTTTTAATTATAAAAAGCATAAAAGTTGTTAAACTAACAAAATTAAGTAACACTATTTTACAGTGTTACATGTTATGTTACAAGTGGTTACTGTAGTAATATTATGCATAATTACATACAACTAACCCTAAACCAAACCCTAACCCCCCATAGTAAGTACATGTACTTGCATGTATAATTGTACTGTAACAAAGACACCTTAAAATAAAGTTTTCACAATTGCATCAAATTTAATTGAAAAAAACACCATTGATAAAATGAAGACAAAGTGACTTAGTGATTAGTTCTATTGGACCATTTTCATAGCAAATGTGATGAACTACACCTGTGGTTACTGAGATATATTTTAAAGTTACTAGTCTATGTTTTTCCTCTAGAAATGTCAAATATAATTGTATTAAATTTGCACTTTTAATAACATTTACTTATTAACATTTAAATCTAATATGATGTGAATATGATATGCCACAACATGATACATGTGTATTGTGAGGCAGTGGACGATATCCAGCCCTAGAAAAGTGTCTAAATCGTTTTTTTGGGGTCACTGTATCTCTAACCAAGTGTGTCTAAAACCGTGCCGACATGAGGTGACGCGGTCTAAGCGGCAGCTGCAGATCTGATCACACTGTCTCTGACCTGATGGAAGACCTCGTTGACGAAATTGACATTGTCTCGTGTGGAGAGCAGGATGGACTGCACCATGTCGTAGACGCCTCGATGCTCCTCCTCGATGCTACACACACTGGAGTTGCTGCCTCTGCGATCAGAGAGCGTGCTGCTGTTCGAGTGATTCTTCTCCTGCTCCACAGGACCGTTGGACTCGGAGTCTGCGCTCTTCTCCTGACCGATGCCGCCCGCAGTCACCGTCTGAACACCAATACACACACAACAGAGATCTTGCTCACATTCAACTATTTCTACACATTATAGTATTAACAATTACTAAGAGATCCCCCATAATCAGTGTAAAACACAAGTGTTTAAGCCCATTTGGGAAAACACACTTAAATGTAAGTAAATAAATAATATTAAATATTTAATCTGTCACCATTTACTAGGAATTGGCCATTATTTCACCCTCTTGGTTACCGTCACAAGTTTGTACAAAGGTTATGAGTAGGGAATTCTAGAATCAGATACTTGGGATAATTCACCCAAAAATGTATTTCTGTCATCATTTACTCACAAGTTGTTCCAACCCTGTATGCATTTCTTTCTTCTGTTGAACACAAAAGAAGATATTTTGAAGAATATGGGTAACCAAACAGTTGATGGACCCCATTGACTTCCATAGTATTGAAAAAATATATATATATATATTATGGAAGTCAAAGGGGTCGTAAAGTTTCCCTCTAAAGGAACAACTTATTGGCTCACACACTTCCAGAGGGTGTGACATCATCACCGATCACAAGAAATCCTGATGTGAAGACTATGCTGAGCTAGAAGTCTTCTAAGTTTGTGCCAGGCTGTGTCTTTCCATTCACTACAGATCCTCTGACTCCCAACAGGTTCCCTCTCATCAAGACCACATCAGCAAAGATCAACTGGAGCCTCAACAAATTACATCAAGACAACTTACATTACACTGAGTATCCCTACCCGTTTTAAAGACGGGCGTGTTAGAACTAATCTGATGGTTTGCTCAGGCTGTTGATCTGCTCAATTTTAAACAATGCTATAACTTTTTGCTTTCCTGTATTCTGCTTCAGCTCTCTTTCCCTTGGTAAACTGTATGCATGTGTGTGTTTGTGTGTGTGTGTGTGTGTGTCAGATTAGACTAAATGTTTAGTCTAGTTAATAAAAGTCATGTTCCATGTAAAGTTGTTCGTGGTTCATGCTCATATACTGGAGTCCCTAATCATGCAGAGTTTGGCTACATGCCCTGAATAGTACTGTACTTTAAGAAATGTATTTCCCTCGCCCCCGATTATTATTATTATTTTCAGAATTAATAAATGAATACCAAGCGTTCGCTGGACGAACATGTTAGTTGATTGAGGTATTAATTCTGCTACATCAAGTTAATTATATTACCTGATACAAATATGTATAATTAATTATGACTTTTAATTAATTGTTCATATTTCCCTTTAGCTAATTTGCTACAGCAGATTTAGAATCGCTAGCAATCAAACGATACCCAACCCTGGTCGTGAAGCTAAGTAACACAGCATGTCATATAATACATTTTGTCAATTGTTTTGTTTTCTTAAGCATTCTCTAGTTTGTTGTCACTCAAAACAACAGCGCTGCTGGCTTCTTGCCTTGTGTGTGTGTGTGTGTATGGGTATGTGTTATTTTTTTTGTCTGATGTTGGTTTGATTGTAGGTTTGCTGTGTTTCGATCGTATATTTTAACATAATAGTATTTCTTACTAAATGTATTGTAATTTTTATATTGTTATGCAAATATGTAATTTTACTCTCTTTTAGGGTGACTTTTTACCATCTGTCTTGGGACTAGAGATGAAAAATAGCCTTTTGGCTAATTCTGGCATATTTACAGAAATGTTTATTAATATGCACTGTCCCTGTAATAATTTTTTTTTTAAATGAAGAAAAATTTCAATATTAATGGCATTTGTTTTTTTAAGGGAGCGTATTGCATTCACTTCATTCACTGTTTTTCTGAATTAACGAGTTAATTATCTCAGAATTACGAGATAATTTTTCATGGAAAAAAGTTTTTGCTCTGTTTTTCTGAATTAACGAGTTAATTATCTCAGAATTACAAGAAAATTTTTCATGGAACATTTTTTTTGCTCTGTTTTTCTGAATTAATGACTCAAAAACTCAAAAATTCAGAAAAACAGCAAAAACTTTTTTTCCATGAAAAATGATCTTGTAATTCTGAGATAATTAACTCGTTAATTCAGAAAAACAGAGTAGTTTTTTTTTTCTTCAAGTGAATGCAATACGCTTCCGTAGTTTTTGGTGCTTTTTTACTTTATTTTTGGAGCTTGACAGCAAGTGGTATGGAAAAGAACAGCTTACAAATTCTGCTTTTGTGTTTTTAAATCAAGGGAGTGAGTAAATGATGACAGAATTTTGGCTGAATTATGCCTATAATGAAGGTGCCAAACAAGGTTCACTTGAGGAAAATGAGATTTCCTTTGAGTGAGAATGCTGTCCACGTTAGCCAGTAGACAGTGAGGCAGCGTAAATGAGGGAAATCCAAGTGGTTTTTGGTTATCAAACTTCCTCCCACCTGGATAATCTTAGGAAGGACCTCTCCTCCATTCTTAGAGCTGCTCGTGGCCGAGTTCACATACTTCTTCTCCAGGAAGAAGTTAACAAGCCACGTGATGAAGGCCACGCGGGGAGCCAGGTACTGATCCCTAGTGCAGTATGTACTCTCGCTGTTGCGTGTCACTTGGATGTAGAGGGGCTTTGGTCTGTGAATGGGAAGATCTGAGAGACAGAGAGGGGAAATTATAACTAAAGATAAGGAATAACAACTGTGTTTCCAGTTAACTGCCTAGACAGTTTCACAATGAACCGAAAATATTTGAACACTTCTCATAATAACCAGCTTAACCAGAGCATATGTTTGGTATACGCTTTTATAGAAATGTTTCTTTAAAAGCATACTTTTGTAAAAGTTAGACAGTACAGCAATGACATGGGGTGTGATGAGACACTTAGCTCACGAGACGAGACACGAGATTGAGTTCACGCGAACAAGATTTTTACACAGTATTTCACACAAGAAATCCTCGTTGACGAAATATGATAGTCTGCAGGTGCATTTGAAACTACTCATCTTCTACTCTCCGAGTATGAATTATCATATGCAGTAAAAGACAACAATACCCAAGCACTGTAAAAGGTTTTGCAACGAACTCGACTGACTGGCTTCTCTCCTGTATGATTTCATATATGATCATCTCTTCAGACCTTAGGACTGTACATGATTTATGAACTTTAGATTTATGAACTCCTTTCCACAAATTGATCATAGAAATAAAAACAAAAATGAATAACACAGTTTTCGCTTAGTCTTATCAAGTGTAAACAAAAAGTGCAACCATAATCTAAGTACTCTCTCAATATTAAACGTGCAAATGATCCTGAGCTAAGAGGTGGTTACAACTACACAGCCCAGCCTAAGATTAGCTATTCATATTTCATATCATTTGAGATATTCACATGCATCAGTGAGCCGCTTTCAAAATGCGGGGTATTGAAATCACATTTTAAAGATCGCGAGTACTCTGTGTATAGGGAGCGGCGGTGCTGAGCGCACGTTCTACAAGATAAGACATTTGTTCGATGCTTAGGCTCTGTTGTGCATTGAATCCTCTTGTCAGTCATCTCGTCACGTGATCAGTGAACTCTGGTTCCTGCTGCACTACGTACGACACTGCAGCTCGTGTTGGATGAGCTGGATGGAAATAAGCGACCATAATCCAACTGAATTAAATGGTTTTTATTTCTATAAAATGCAAAACAACAGTGGAGGCATAATGTAAATGTAGCGGGTGGCATATTCTGTCCTAACTTCACCCTCACACTCCATCATGGCAATATCCCGAGACAGCTTTACACAGACGAGAAATCTAGTCACATTTTACTCTCGCGAGATCTCATCACACCCCTAGAAATGACCCATATACTGATAAATTGAACTCGGTTACATTTTACAGGGGCAATATGTAAGAAGTTGCATGTATTAATTGCTTTTTATATAACTAATGTGTGAACAGCTTGAAAGGAAACTTAAAAAACAAGACCTGTTTATGAAAGTCTGTAGACTGATTTTTATGTGAAGGACTTGGGTCGTTTTCGCCGGGGAAAAAAAGGATGTGACGTTTTCGTGCACTCTCGAGAGCCTCTCTTCCAATCTCTGACACATGAAATTAATGCTTATGCTTATGTTCAGGATAATGCAGAAAGAGCTATTCTGTACTGTAATGTCATTGTATCATGCAAAGAAAAGGAATTCATTCAAACTACAGTCAGATCTGTATAGTCTATAGTCTCAAATATACTTTATAATCAAACTATCATAAACAGTGTAATTTTTAATGACCTCATCTGTCGACATGATGCCTTGAATCAGAGCTGGTGCAAACACATCCACATCACTATGAGCAGATGCTTTCTTAAAGGTAGAGTAAGTTTTATAAACGCTTTTTATTATACTGGTTGAAACTCTCTTCACATCCTGATAGCAATCAATAATCGATGTGGTCTAAAAAATAAAACATGTACATACAGTATATCTCGTGTGGACGTCTCAGGACCAAAAAAGTTTGTCCAATCATTTCATTCGGCCCGACTGACAGACAGCCACCGAGTGCCAAAAACGAACAACAGCCACCTTTTACAGTTCCTCCTGAACCAAAACAACGAGCTGATGCTGCGTTCATGCCATGCCGTAACCGTTACGAGATGGAAACCCGTGACGTTCCACCCGGAGCCGTTAACGTCCTCAGACTCGGATCAACGGCGAAATGAATCTGCAGCAGTCAGGTGGTACAAGTCAGAGCTCTGTGAGTTGTTTATGTTCATTATTATTGTAATGTTATGTGCTTTGAGACATGAGGTGATTTAACGCTGTCTCTCGTGATGCTTTGCAGAATCTGCTGTGTTTCGGAGGAGACGTGGCTCTGCTCTGAAGGGAGGGTGGGATCTCATGCTTTCAAAGCTAAATTGCTATTGCTAATCTCTCTGAAATGGCCTTCACTCCCTCTAACTGCAGCTTTCCCACTGCTGGCATTTTTGTTGTGTTTATTTTGTTATTGAGAGAAAAGCATGCAGCACATATTTACATATTTATCTAAACGTCGCTCTCAGCAGCGTGGACGGCGCCAAGATGTTTGTTAACAGCATATCGATGCAAAGGTATTTCCCCTCCTTTTTACCCCTGAATGAAGAACGAAGAAGAACTTTGCCGTGAGTATATCAAGGCATTGAATCACGCTCAGTTTCTTGTACGTTACTCGCGTACGAGTGCGAACAGGAGCAAACAGTTGCTGGCTGCAGTTCACTCGATGGCCACTAGTGTCGCTAACAACAAGGGTTTCTGAATTCTACGTATAGCCCATTTAAGTTTGTACTGATAGTTTGTCTAAAAACTATTATTATTATGAGATAATCTGTGATACTGAATTTTTATTTATTAATAATTTAATCTCTTGGCTAGTTCTTGATGAACAATTAATGAAAATGTGAGCTGCTAAAATCAGATTTAAAGTGAAATGTTTTTTGTCTCAAACCCACCTAATTGTGGCTTGTAGAGATTGGTGTGTTTTGTGAAAGAAGGGAAGAGATGAGGCAGGTAGTACTTCTTGAACAGGGAAAAGAGAAATCTGAAGCCTGTGTCCTGGTTCTCTTTGTTTTTCCAGTCCAAGCTGGATGCCTGTGGGGTGAAAACAAATATCAGGGATTTAGATTACATCACGGCTATGCGAAACATGCAGATATCAGACACTGATGTGAGCAGCTCTATCTCACCTGGAGAACCATGACCTTGAGCACAATCTGGAGGACAGAACAGGTGTGGTCGTCTGCCACCTTCTCTCCGGGAACCGCAGGCACCAGTGGGGTGATCTCCTCCGGCACAATCTTGGCTGCAAACACAGAGTATGATTATTTAAAAACATCTGTGTAATTTATTTGCCAGAAAGATTTTAAAGCTGCTCATTTCACCCTTTTTGTTATCATTTTATTTGTTTGCATTGTATTAACAGTTTATTTCTTTATTTTCTTTAGCATATACACTATTTATGACCAAATAATTTACATGAATGATCAAGTCTTTTTAATTTTTACAAATATTATTTACTTAAAAAACAACCGTTTTTACTGAACAGAATATTATATAGCTTGACATAACTAGAAAAGTTAATATTCATTTTAGTTTTAGTTTGGTTTTCCAGGTCTATAAATTACACTTTTAAAATGCACTTATATATCCAGGTTTTCCAAGAGCGTGAGAACCCTGGTTCTTAAATAAAAATTACAGTTGTCGAGGAAACAAATATGATGTCAGTTTACAACTTTTTCTTTAGCTATTTACCTTATTTTAAAACCCATTTTACCTTATTTTTATTAATTTTAAGCCATCTTGAGGCCCCTCTGGAAGTTTGCTGAGGCCCCATAATGGGTCCCGGCCCCCTGCTTGAGAACCACTGCTCTAGATATTTCAATGCAAGTTTTTTTATCACTTTGGAAATCACATGTTCAATTACACTAGACCCCTCAACAAGCTGCACAATATAACAATACTTGGATGAATCAAATCCCAATCTTAAAAGGCCATATTTTTGCCTTTTACAAAGTTTTATTTTTGTTTTTGGGCTCTACTAGAATAGGTTTTCATGCTTGGATGTTCAATATAAAATAAGTCTTTCCCATATTTGACATTGTCTCAGCTCCTCTTTTCCCAGTCTGTTAGTAACTCTGTTTAGTTCTTGTCTCTTTGAAGCCCCTCCTTCCGAAAAGCGTAAATGCTCTGAAATGATCTAAAGAAAGCTGATAATGTAAAAAAAAAAAAAAAGAATGCATAGTAGAAAGAGCGATACCTCAGCAAACAACACTAATGATGCTCCTACCCCCTCTAACAACAGGTAATCCTGCACAAAATATTCACATCACTGGTTGAGCCAGAAGTTCAGACTGTGCTTTGTCAGCACCACACAGTCTGTTGTGGTGTGCATGCTTAACTATAATGTCTGAGAGTCTAAATGAACAAATGGCTCACACTTTATAGCTGTCTATGCACAATAAACTGGGATAGAGAAAGCATTTGAACCATTTAAGCTCTGAAGGCATTTGTGACATACACAAAAGTAAAGACTCATAACTCGTTACGAGCGATACCGTGACATAAATGCCACTTCCTTATATTATTTGCATATGGGTCTTGCAGGGCTTAACGTACAAAAACTCGCTTAAGTTTAGTATGAAGGGTTGGTCAAAATCCCTTGCCTCTTCAAATGCATCCATAATCATATATCCTTTTGAATGGTTATATACTTCCTTCATAAAAATCAATAATCAAATATATTCATTATCACATAATAATTTTTATATTCTTGTGCTTGTGAAATTATATTTTCTTAAATGCATGGATGCAAGTAACCAGTTTCTTTTAGGTGCATTCCAATCTTACTTTGAGATTGCACGTAGTACACGCAGGACACGAAGGCCACGTAACCCACAAGGCCGTTTGTCTCTTTCTCTGGGATCAGTAGAAAGGTTAGAGGGTCCTAAAGGCAGCGTGGGCACATGTGATTCTTCGCTGGACATATGGTCAAGCTATATTGAGCGTTACTATCAAACTTTAATTGTTGTATTAAAATGTATTCTTTCCAGTATATTTCCTTCCTTGGGAGTAAATGCCAGTGATCTGTTTTTCTCCCAAACGAGTGAATGTTTTAGCATTATGTTTTGGTATACTTAACTGATAATAAGGAGCTCAGACTCTCTTCAGCCTTGATGGGAGCTGTTATTTGCTAGTGTCTGTTATTTGTGTGTGTGTGCGTATGACATTCTATGTAGGTTCTGGACGGTCGGACCAGACACCCCGGCGCCCTTCTCTAACCTGCGAGGCCACCACAGACCTAAATCCAATGAGTGGATGACAACTATCTTTACTAATGGCGATAGGGACCCCTATCTCCTCACATGTGTTAAATTGTTTAGGCTTTCATGTTTCTTAGCCAATGAGAATCATTCAACCTGTAAGCAATGACGTAGCTTAGACCTTGGAAATGGTATAACTGCTGTGATCTTTGTAACTGTAAGTGGGGCGGCCTACGAACTCCTGTGTGAGTCTTGAAGCTGACTTCTGCTGATGAAAATGCAAACTATCTTCAGTAAAACTTTTCTTTAATTTTTTATAATTCTGACTCCGGGTCTTCATTCTTCATATCTGGTTCTGGGTCTTTGACTGTATACCCCTTACAAGTAAAAAGCCCCAAAACAATTATGCTTGTTGTATTCTTCTCCGTGCGACCTTTCAAATGACATATGACACACGAATATCTGAGTTGTATGATGTTTTAGACACATATTATTACATAAATATTACAAAATTATAAATTATGAATTTATTTATCAGCAAATAACTCAACACTACTTAGGAGTTAAACACATCATTGTAAAGTTCAGACTCTAAGCTTTCAAATGACATCTATTTTGTGTTGATCAAGGCAGTAGTTTTGAAAAATATGATTATTAATTTTTTCGTAGCTAGGCGGCGCCTGTACGGGGTGCTACACTCCGGTTTGGATAGACTACTCAGCACTCGTTAAGAGTTGCATAAAAAAGCTGAGTTTCTAAGCTTTAAAATTATAGTTATTTGGGGGGTACACTTTGGGTTTAAAGCAGTGGTTCTCAACCTTTTTTGGGCCAGCGCCCCCTATCCAATATCCAGGTCCCCGACCGCCCCCCACCCCCAAACTAATGAGCGAGCAGGAACGAGTAACAGATGAAATAAGTACAAAATTGTCATTTATTAATACAATCGAACTATACTCCACAGCGATTAATCCAAAAAACAAGCTATAAACTGCATTGAATAGCAATAGCAGTGTTTCTCACAGGATTTTTGGTAAATCTGTGGTGGGTGAACCTCGGGCCTTCTAGGGGGGTTCGGGGGGCAAGCCCCCCGTAAGAAAAATGTGTGCATTTTAATGTTAAATGCATCAATCTGGTGCACTTTGAGAGTTCAAAATTAAAAGCTCCAACCCATATTCAGTGTGCAAATTAAACAAAGAAAAATTCAAACCTCTTTTAGTTGTGTTTGTCTACATTACACTACTACATAATAATAGTTATATTATATTAATCCCATGACATAAATAGCCATATATTATAAAACAAATGCACTGAAAAATAAAGGACAGTCATTAAAGCGGTAATGTTTGCACGTAGGTTTTATTAGCATTTAGGAGAGTATTGCAAGAAGCTGCTTACATTAACCTTACTTAAAAATAAATATACAATCATGATTTTTCATGAAAAATTATGTTAAAATTGTAGGCCTAAAATACCTTGGTATCAGGTATAATTAATACAATTACAATTAATTTGGTTTGTCGTGATTAATTTGTTTTCATAATCAGTAAAAAGAAAAATCTTCTAACAAGAATAAACACACAAACAATTCAATTATTATTGTATTATTAATTGTTTTTATATCTTGAAACTAACGTTACCCAAGCAGCGTTTCGCTCTCAGATGTGATGGCGGAATGAATAGCCTACATTACCAAAATGTGATTGCAGAATATATTTAAATATTAATATAATATAAAAATTATCCATCAAATTGTCATTTTCAAATTGAGTTTACGATAATGCCTGACCAGTAAATTACTTGGTGAACAAAGAAAACATTTTGGCATTAGGCATTGGAATTAGTTAATGCCTAAAAAATTTAAAGTTTTACCTTATAAATAGAATTTAGTTTAATTTTGAAATTCGTCGCCGGAGTAAATGGGAACATGATTTATTGAAAATATTTGAAAAAATAGAAGTGTTTCAATACTTAAGTCAATACTTTTTAATGGCATGTCAACTTTCCATTCCTCCGCTGCGTGACTCTAGCCAGCGCTGGATTGTTGTCAGCGCGAAACACATGTTTGAGCGCGTGAATGCAGATTCTAGCCAGCGCTGGATTCTAGTCAGAGCGCTGGTCTATAACTGGAAAAATAATATAGTCGTTGCAAAAGTAACGATACATAGCTTAGGCTACATGTACATTAAACTGGAAGAAGAATCACAACAAGCGTGTCGGTGAGAACACTCATTTAAACAGCATTCACACCCGAACTTGACTGCACATTATATTTTTGACATTATTGATACTGCTTTCAATCGTAATGCAATAGAAATGAACACAAAAAACCTGCTAGTATACTGACGGTGGACTTGCGGTCAGGAGTAGGCTAGAACGGCCGCGGACGAATGATTTTCTTTTTTTTATTTGAGCGCTGCTGACGTTTTCTTTCACGCGCACCATAGACGTGCGCGCACACACAATATGACATCACAATCTACGCATATGTTTTACAACATAATTTAACATATATGGTCCTAACACTTTTTTAATAGCCCACTTAAAGTGTTTATTACAAATAAATTACTAAATGCTTAAAATGAATCACAGTAAATGAACACAAATTTCCGTTACTCGTGAACGCCCCCCATTAACACCTGAACGCCCCCCTTTCAAGACTCTTGCGTCTAACGCCCCCCGTTGTTCTCTGAACGCCCCCTGGGGGGCGGTACCGCCCCCGTTGAGAACCACTAGTTTAAAGGGTTGACATCCAAAAAACTGCACTCCTCACCTTTTAAGTAAAAACAAATGAGACAATTATTTTAATAATTATTTTTTTTGTTTAAATCCATAACTCTTTCATGACTTTTTGCAAGATTGCATGCAGCTTATTTTTATCACATGGATTGTTTTTTAAGGTTTTGTCACTACTGCCTTTGTCATTTCAGAGGGCTGAACAGCCTTCAGCGTGAATAGCTTGGGTTTCACTAATGAAATCTATTCAGACAAAGCACGTCAGCACAGACAGAAAGGATTCACTGATTTCAAATACATATGAACACATTCACAGTGCTTTGAAATGAATGGGTCATTACCAGTTCAAGGGCATCAATAAAATCTTTTCCAAGAGAAAACATCAAGGGAAATCATTCCTTTCAGCATTTAACAGACTCTGACCTGCTTTTCTGAGGATGCAGTGTCGCTATTTGATTATTACACTCTAATACTAGATTTAAAGTGCCTTTGTGCCACAAAGAGCATTAATGGCTGCCATTAAAAATCACATTCCCAGACAGAAACATAGTAGATGTGCTGTAAATGGTGAGGGATGAAATGAATGAAGGACAAAGTATCAGAAGCACAGAAAAATATCAGGGTTATTGGCTACTTCAGTTAAGGCAGTGCATGTGCAGCATTCGCTTTGAGTTCGGCAGATTTGTCCAGGAGCTTCTTTTTAAAAGAGTACAAGCATCTGGAAATGAGAACTAAAAGTCCTGCGAAATTCACACCTCATGTTGTCATTCCCATCAGCCACTACCTTACCAATGCTGAAGATTTACAGTCTCAGACAACAAGTTCATGGACCAACTGTCACATAGAGTCCTGCAGGAATGACATATTTGTGTAGGCCAAAACCTGGAAACAAGCACTTCTGGTCCATCAAGTCAATGGGTTTTTTGAATGGGTTTTTGGTTAAATGCCTAAAATAAGCTCTGTAGTGAACACAAGTTCAATATATTTATATGTTTTATTGTATGACATAAAATACATCAGTAATACCAGGCTGTTTCTATAAACATGTTTCTCATGTCTGTGTGGCAAGTACTGTATATGCTGAGCTTTAGTTCACAGAGACGGCAAGAAAGCACATCCTGCTTGTTTTCTTTATTTTTCAAAAGCACAATTTTTTTTTTTTTGTGAATTAAAAGTAGACCCTTTACAGCTCCAAATGATGTCTTACCGAAAATTACACCGTATTTTAAGTTCTTTCCAATGCTATCAGGAAAAAAAAAGCGTTGGCGTGCTCGCCAACCGCAGAGCGTTAAATATGATCAACCGAATAGGTCAAATCATCTACTCACTAGTCACTTTCACAACCTGATAGTGTTTATTAAATCATAATCACAATTATTTTGGTCAATACTGAAATCACGATTATTTAACACGATAATTGGTGGGCTATATGATCAAAGTCTTATTTCATGATATGAGTCATTTTAGATATATGAGTGAAATTTCACAATGATCAATACTAGAGCAAAAAAAATACTACTAGTTTGACTAATATAGCTAAGTACAAGATCCTCAAAACAGTTACATTAGACAAATAAACAGTCAGCAATACAATAAGAACTAAGAAACTAATTACAAACAAAACCGACAAATAAATACAACAAAAATACAAATGAAATAAACAGTGTTTTAGGTTTTTCAGGAAGATGTACTAGCAGTGGTATTCAGATAAGTGCTAGCCTACAACAGAAATTGAATAAAGTAGTCAAATGTAAAATAACTGCATACATTAAATATAGACGAATCCTTATAAAAACTACAAAAGTTATTTATTCAAGAGCAGTGAGTGATTTTGTCTTTGTCTTTTGTTGTTTGATTAACAGTAATGACAGACTGAAGCCGTAACATTGGGTTGCAGTCACTGGATCCAATATACTCTGTTACACACAAATGTGTTTTCTTTCTCAACTGTTTACATTCACGTAAGACATAACCGACTGCGTTTACGAGGATACTCACCAAAACGGCATTTCGACATGTTTGTGTGTAGGCTATTTTACCGTTTATGCACGTATCTGAAGTCCATAATACACTGTGCTTATACTTTGCATCTTGGAGCGAGCACACAGAAAGCCGTCTGGGGAATAGTGTCTCTTTTTGCGGTTAAATGCATTTTTAATAACACTGTTTAATATCACAATAGCAGTTTAACAACTTAACATGCTGATTTGGATATTAAATTGTATCTTTATCAGGGGCACAATAATCATTTTACCTCGGTTATCTTGTTTTCATAATCGTTGGAAGCCAAAATCGAATTGATTTCTGTGGAATAACACAGCCCTAGTTCTTACTAATGTTGTCTATATGTTCTTTAAATCAGAGATTACTGGTCTATTATCTGAATGATTTATATGTATCGACACAACAGTGTTTTATTAGTGATATTGCTGATTTCAGGTGTTGCCATACCTAAATCTGCAATCTGCAAGAGCTCTACATGTCAGTGCGACAGTTTATTGTCAGATTAAGGATGAAAGTGGATTTTATGCAGATAGCCTAGAGACTAGGATTAAAACGTTAGGTCCCACTTTATATTAGGTGTCTTTAACTGCAATGAACCTATGTCAAAACAAAAAGTTAGGTAAAATGTATTGGTTGTGTTCATGTCGTATTGCAAAACACGGTAACACTTTATGTTAGTGTCCTTGATACATACAATATAAATTACAATAAATGTTGCATGATTACAAACAACTAACCCTAAACTAAACCCTACTATAATTACATGTTGGTAATAATATTACACAGTACTTATTGGTGCAATTACGATGTAAAATTGACAAATAAACCAAAATACCTTCGCTGTTATTGAGGTGGGATACGGGTTAGGGACAGGTTTGGTGGAATGGCTTTAAGGGTTGGTTAAGGTGTAAGTCAATGGTCAACAGTATAATTACAGCTGTAATTACATGCAGGTATTTTTTATTTTATTTTTTAAATATACATACAATGTAAAAATATGGACACAATAAGTGCATTCTATCAAATGATTAATTTAAATGTTAGTATATATGGGCACACTTTATTTTAAGGTGTCATTGTTACAATGTAATTATACATTTAAGTAAAGAGTAATAATAATTAACAACATGTACTTACTATAGGATTAGGGTAGGATTAGGACTTGGTTGAGGGTTAGTTGCATGTAATTATGCATAATTTACTGTTACTACTATGGTAAGTACATGTAACATATCGTCGCTGCCCGATGAAACTCACGTATGTCCAAAACGGTTACTTTTCAGGAAGTGAAAAAAACACGTAATTTCAAAAGCAGTTGAACGTAGCGTTGTCATACTTGGTACGACAACTTTAAATGTAACCATATTCTTGCCAGTCTAATGATATAATCCACATTTGACCAAAATTGAGTTTAAATGGACATACGTGCATATTTTACAGTAACGGTGGTCGATACGCGTTTTTCCGATCATTAATTAGAATGACCCAGTCGCGTTTCATATTGACAGATGAATAGGCTACGCTCAGTTTATTAAATAGCCTACGTCTCAGTTTATTAATACGCTCAGTTTATTATATGTCTCTTGCAAACTATGAAGGGACAATGAATCAATACACTGACATGGCAATGATAGACTGATAGCTACTATGAGGGGGAAGCACAGGCGGAGCACTGCTTGGGCGCAGAGATCAGCTATCAAGCAACACCTGAAATAAAGCTTGCAAATTTGTTGATGAAAACATTTATTAAAATGAAGATACAATTTATACAAAACGAAATTTTCAAGCAAAAATAATATTCGAAGATCGCTGGGTATTATTTGATTATTAGCATGTAAGCAAAGCGGAGCGGTGTGACGCTTATAAGTTAAAAAACTTAAACATACGTTAACGTTTCATATTTATGTTTAAATAATACAATGTTATTTTTTTTATTTCATCTATGTTGATTATATGAAAACGGAACCGCATGAGATGAGTAAGATAGGATCATAAGATGACCAATTAGGCCTATATCGGAAAACATTTGGAATGGGTCAGATTTTGATCTACTAAGTTTTGTTTTGTAGAAAGCCTTTCCTTAAATTTTATTTCGTTTTGTATAAATTGTATCTTCATTTTAATCAATGTTTCATCAACAAATTTGCCTGGATTAATAAATAAGCACTTCATATGAAGTGTGCATTTCTCTCTATAGGCGCGTTCACTACTGCGAAGATGGCGAGTCTGCATCGTCAACTTTATCAACAATTCAAATGTTTCATGCATAATCATTACCTTCGCCGGTTCTTTGTGGCAAGCTTTATTTCAGGTGTTTGCGTGATATCTCTGTGCCCAAGTAGCAGTGCTTCAAAACTTCACGAGACCGGCGAGATGCATCCACAAGGTGGGAGATACGCGGCGTGATTGACAGCTTTGACACCAAATGGATATACGTGAAAATCAGATGACATGATTTCACAACTTTTCATTGGTCATTTAGATAATGTGAAGCATGCTGTATACGGAAATGAACCTGGACATTATATCCGTCAAAAAATCTCAAAATCGGCAAAATGGACATACGCGGTTTTCATCGGACAGCGACGATATGTAACAAGGACACTGTAAAATAAAGTGTTACCGTATATAGTTAAAGACACTTTAAATAAAGTGGGTCCAACATTAGTTTTGTATGTCAATGTGTGTATATGTCTGTTACCGTCAGGCGGGTTGGAAAAGGGGTTGTAAATGATGGTGTCCAGTGTGCAGGGTCCTCTGGATGAGGCAACAGCAGGGAATCCTGGGATCAGGCAGGCGAAAATGAGGAGCTGCTCTTCTGCACAGTTACTCTGCAGAGCCTCTAGCCAGAGCAGGAACAGACGCATGCCGTCACAGCGGATCTGCACACACAGACATACACAGATTCCTCTGGTTACACATCAGCAACAGAGTTCTTCTAATCATTTTGGAGGTCTTCTGATTCATAAAGTGACCTACCTTGAAAGAGTTTCCAGTGTGCAAAAGTTTTTTGAGTATAGACCCTATGAAAGAAACAGACATAATCAGTAACAGACTTGAGCATTGCAATGCAGAAATCTGCAGCCTTATGATGCACAACACCAAAAGCAATACAAAAAGGTTAATATTGACTATGATCATGAAATTTGAAGGCTGACACCCTCTGGTGATGGAGGTCTTAGGCCTCTATCATGGTATGAGTGATTTATATCATGGTAATGGTATATATATCACAATACGAGTAATATTATATCATGGTAATGGTACATGATATCACAATATAGTTCTTTTTGCTGGAAATTCAACACTAAATGTTTTAAATATTACACAACTCAATACTCTAGAGGTTTTACTTTAAAAAACTTAATGGACACAAGACAAAATATTATTTAACAAATGAATTGTCACCAGCGTAGAATCGTTTCAGATAGGGATGCACAATATATCGTATACATTTCTATATGTTCCTATATACACAATCCTTATCTTTAAATCATTCATTTATATTTTTCCATCATTTTAAATTTGATTATGTAGTGTGCAAGGCTTCATGGGATTGTTGTTCTTTCCCTCATTGAAGCTGTTAGGTACACAGTCTTGTACTTTTGTCTTTTTGTCTGATTTTCACATACGTTTTTGCTATAAATCAAAGTTAGTAATGTTGTGAATCCTCAGTTACACACTGGTGGATCAGATGTGGTGCGCAACAACTTCCCTTATAATCAACTAGCCTATGTTTTGATACTTCATAACACACAGAGGATTACGAGTGTAAGAAAATAATAACACATACGTATAAATGAAATCAATAATGATAAACCTAGAAACTGTTGCCTAAATTTTTGCTTGAATTTCCCTCGGGGATCAATAAACACGGTCTGTCTGTCTGTCTCTATGTGAAGGGCTCTAATTGAGGTTATTGACTCCTTTGAGGGTCTTCCTGTACGGAAGACTGAAACCAAGAGACGCATAATTTAATTCAGTAATTTGCATTTCAAATGAAGCCTCTCATTTGCATTTCTCATTTATTAACCTCCTGCTCTCCCTCTCTCTGTAGCTAATTATTTTCTCTGAGAAAGTATTAAACCAGGTTACACCGACTCTCTCCTGAACCTGCTTTAACACCAGAACTCTTACACACCGACTCATAAATAATTATGCACAAAGAAATAGTGATACTGTAAGCAATTTTTCAATTTCAACAGCTAAACCTTTGGCATGAACCACATCAGTGTAACATGGTCTCTCTGAACAGCACTTACCTATACTGTGAAACTGCCATCGACTGTTGATTTTCTCAGGTAGAAGTTGAAGAATTTTCTGACGGGGAAAAGAGCACACAGTGAGTGAACACATTAAACTAATACCAGAAAGCACAAGAGCTCAATTTATGTGATTTTCTTCACCCAATAATAATGAACTGGTAAAATCCAAAAAGCCCATGCCACATTTCTATGATATTCTGTTATGTCTTTAATGTAAGTTTATGGTTTATTGTCCACCGGGCCAAAACACAAAGAATGATCACAGAGAAGAAAAGCAAACTTCTCAATTATCGTTCATGTTATTCCACCCACTATGGTTAAGGAATATACCGTTTACGATAATATAGTAATTGTTTTGTCGATGTGAATGCTGACATTATCAAAAATGTCACTGCAAAAAAACAAAACAAAACCATGCCTCACACTTTCATTGTGTAACACAGTTAAAATGACCACAAAATTGAAGATATTGTGACAAAAATGCCCCTGTATGAGTTTCTTTTTTTTCCTTCTGTTTTTCTAAACAATCTGCAAATGTGATGTATTATGAGTTGTATTGTAGCCATTTTAAACACAATATTGTATTGTTTTTACTCTATGCCAATGATATTTATAAAATAATCAGTTGAATAAATAGCTCAAGGACCCATCTACTGGAAAGTACAGTTACAAAAAAAAAACATATTCAATATTCAAAATATTTTGATAAATCTCAGCGTTACTTATGCAATTGTAATTGTAGTGTAAATACTGCAAATCTAAATGCTTCTTTGGATGCTTTTGTTAATACTGATTTCAATGATTTCACTGATTGGAAACAGCATATAGTGTTATATTATATTAATTGAATGTATTGATTAAAATGTATGACTTTGACATATAATTATTAGAGTATACATAATCTAATAAGGTTAGAAAAAATCCTCTTAAAAGGAATATGAAGAATATGAGTCAGCTGTCCATTAGCCTAAACTATCCAAAAACACTCAAGTTGAAAAAAAAAACTAAATATTGTTTTCCTTTTAGTCACACACTCCTAATTCATAATAATTTGTAATTGGGTATTTGTCTAAAAAATGTCTAAAGAGCTCTTGGTTCACTAAGACCCTTCTGACACCATATCATCAGTGTATTCACAGACAGTTGCATGTGTCCCTGTAGGGTGATACACACAGAGACAAGTGGGTTAAGATTCAGACTAATGGACAATGGTAATCATCAGTGGCAGTGCATTATGGGTAATGCCATTATAAGACACTCAACCAAAAAAACAGCAACATGGGGTCAAGTCTGTCCCCACACACTCCGGTCCACAGCTGATTAAACTCACTCAAAGAGTGGCAGTCGTGACACTCCACAAGAAGAGGACACCATAATGTCACCATAATCTCACGTGTTACGTGACAGCCGTCACTCAAGGTGCAAACAGACCCGTCTCATCGTGTCAATCTCATTTACTCGCTGTGTTGATGTGGAACGTGATGACACATGAGTATGAGAGCATTCAAGCCCCTCAGTATTGATCTTCAGCGTCTATCAGGACAGCTCTGGATTACAGCCTGTCATTGTCATGAGGAAGCAGACAAATAACTGGAGCTGGTATCCAGTGGCGGGATCTGTTTAAGCCTGCGCTCTCGGGGTTCGCAGAGGAACTGAGGTTTCGGCAGCGGGAACGGGAAGCGCTCCCCTGCTGTGCCGCTATGGCGTCTGGGATGGTGGATTTGAGACGGGTGGCGTGGAGCTTGTGAGTTGCTGCCGGTTGCCAGAGTCTGTGCTAATCTGCAGTGTCTCTCCAAGCATAAGGATGAAGCATTACCGCAGGCTTCCCTGCATCTGCGTTAACCACACTCAGTGTGCTTATCACATGATGAGCATGACTGAGAATACACTGGAGCCGAGCGGTATATCCACTCTGATATATATCGGTTCATTTTAAAAACAATATGACGTGTAGCCAAGTGTGGTGTCTCATACTCGGCTTTTGTGCTCTGAGTTTCACCCATCCAAGCGCACACACACAGCAGTGAGTACTGAACACACACACACACACACACACACACTGTAAACACACACCCAGAGAAGATGGTGAAAGAGAGTAGAAGAGAGTTCATTCACTCCTCCACATACATTTACTGCCGTAATGTAGAGAGTTGTCAAAAGTGGCCAAAGGCCAATCAGAGGTGTTTAAGAATCTGTTCAACAGCGCATAAAATGCTAGAGATTGAGAGATTATTGAGTTTTACTGGGGTACCTCAGGGGTCTGTATTAGGGCCCCTACTTTTTAGTTTGTATTTGAGTGATTTACCTGATGTTTGTCCGGATGTGCATATTCAAATGTACGCAGATGACACTGTGATTTATGTACATGGTAAAACAAATTAACAAGTGGCACAAAAATTAGGTGTCGCAATGTCCACAATTTCAGACTGGTTTACTCAGTGTTGTTTAACATTAAATGTTGAGAAAACTGTATGTATTTTAAAATTAAAAGAAAGGAGGAGAGCCTTCCAGATATATTAGTTTGTGGTGATAAATTACAAATTGTGCCAGATTTTAAATATCTTGGAGTTATCTTAGATACGCATTTAACATTTGAAAAGCATATTTAAAAAATAGTCTATGCCGTGACACCTCAACTAAATTTATTTAAGTTGGTATTAGCCACAGCCCACAGTCATAAAAAATATATAAAATGACATGAAGCTGAGTAAATGATGACAATTTTCATTTTTGGATGAACTATCCATTTAAGACCAACTAGTTAACTAGCTGTTCAGACATCCCACAGACTAGATGATTTTGATAATGTTTAGTTTTATATATCCAAAAGGCACAGTAGAAATCAAAGATGGGTCATAATTTCAAGCAAGTCAAAAGTCCATCCATAAAAGGACAAGAAAGTTAATGACGCAGAAATGGCAGTCATAAGACACAAGGACCAGCGAGCAGTGAAAAAACCACAGGAAGGTCAGAGGTCACAGTCTGTAAGCACATGGTTCGTACAGTGATCAAGCTCATCGTTTTATGATAATGTATCGCTCAAGGCACAGCATAAGAGACACTGAACAAACATGCAGCCTATACTGCTGTAACTAAGAAAAGCTCAACAGTATTTTGAAATGTTAAACAAAGATGTGTTGGTGATTATGAACTACTAATAGCCATTTAGTTTGTTATTTTCAATCTCTTTTTTTAATTGATTAAATTCGGTTTCAGGTTTGAAGTCAGCATTAAGTCAATGTCTGTCTTAATATGCCTCTCACATGTCTGTGTGCAACAAGAGATTTATGGAGAGTTTTTAGACATCGTAAGACAGATATACATTTCTTATAGAACATTGCATAACGTATCTGTCCAATGTGTTGCATGCATTTGTGAGAAATTTTTATTGTGAGTTACAAAACAAAAGAAAATATAATGTGCATATTGTAATAAATCTGCATGTCTGACTTTGAAGGTTTTTTCTTTCTTTCTTTTTTAACACTAAAGTATATAGGGCCTATGCATGCGTCATGTTAGTATTTGTAATATTTCTTTAATTCATGCAAATTTAAATAAAACATTTAGGGAACATTAAAAAAAATGACAGACAAGAAAACTAACATTACTGTAATAAATGTACTACACTTTACCAAATTAAAGTCAAACAAAAGAGTCTAACAACTTTGTTTACTGAATTAATATCTGACTCTCTTGACTGAACCTTTATGTGAAAATGAGTAGTTAACGATATATTAAAACACATTTTTTTTCTAAATAGTGGAATACACTGATATGTAAAACATTAAAGCTGCAGTCGGCAAGTCTGGCAGATTGAGTGGACTTAGGCAAAATTTTGCATTTTTACA
The DNA here is from genome assembly GCF_029890125.1 of Rhinichthys klamathensis goyatoka. NCBI lineage: Eukaryota > Metazoa > Chordata > Actinopteri > Cypriniformes > Leuciscidae > Rhinichthys > Rhinichthys klamathensis. The sequence continues at coordinate 2,465,211 of NW_026606660.1, forward strand.
ACTCTCATGCCCCTCCCCCACTATCAACGGATACCCTCCCACCGAGGGTATCCGTTGCACATTTTACACAGTGATATAAAATATAATGTACAAAATTGAATTGATAGAATTTTGGTGAAAATACTGTGGAGTCTCACTTTAGGAAAGAAAGTGTGTCTACAATGCAAAATCAAATCAAATCAACACTAAAAAAAAGTAATTGCCATTTGTTGTGCTACAATAGTACAGGTAACTGACTGATCTGAATCACTTTACTGATTAAGTTATTGTGGATAATGTGCCATGGACAACCTATGAGTAAACAGCATTTTGAAGGACATCTAGATCAACCAGTAAACGAGCATTATCTTGTCTAAAATGAACCACATGCTTCTTGCAGGTTAGATTTTAGGAAACATCACTGCATTACCCAAACAATCCAGAAGAGGGAAGCAACTCAATACAAATCACTCTAATACAGCAAACGTTTCAGTAGTTGCACTACTCCAAAACAGGGACGTCAGAAAGAGAAACTGAGGAATAGAGGAACAGGACGTGGCAGTATTTCTCCATCATTAACTGAACATATTATACTGACTTTACAGGCCACACATATTCATGTGCTTTGTCAACTATATGTCTACATGAAATCAAAAATGACCCTATTTATTGTCTTGCTCTTTCCCGCTCTTATTGAGGACAGTTATTTTGGTTATTGGTTATTCTGTCTTCATAATATGAATCTGCATTTTGCCGTGGTCAACTTCATCCACACCATTTGAAACATTATGAACCTGTTTGTGTCAGGGATGCATCTTATTATTATTGCATCGTATTATTGTATGAAAAACGCTTCATGTGGCTTAATGTACTAAGACAGTGATATTAACAGATCAAACTCAGTAAACATCATACTAATAAAGTTTACCATGTACAGAAAAGCAGATGAGCCCAGAATATGAACGCAATGCTTTTTATCATATTCGCCGGTGACGTTTAATTACAGTAAAGCGTTTTCCTCCCCTTGCAAACCCTTATAGAAAAACCGCTTAACGTAATAATAAGCGTCAAGCGTTTTCTTTATAAGGGTTTTCAAGGGGAGGAAAACGCTTTACTGTAATTAAACGTCACTGACGAATATGATATGATATGATATGATACTTTGATATGAAGTAGTCATTTCAACACACTGAAACAAAAATGAATTTCTTGTTGTATTTGTTGGTTTTGCAGAGTTTAGGTATAATAATGCTAATATTATCTGCTAATACCATAACATTAAATCTGATTGGTTTGCATTGGTGACATCATATGTAAATGGCCTGTGAGACTTGCACTCGGACCATTGTGCGGCCCAGTGGAATAAAAGGTTGGGAACCATGACTTGCTTACTTGCATGTCACTTTGACTCATAGGTATGTGTGTTTAACCGTTCAAGCCCAATCGGGCAGCAAGAAGCACTCGGGTTCAGTTCGGTTCTCACACACTTCATGAGCATTGGCTTCTGACAGCGCTGAGAAACAGTCTCTCTGACAGCACACACACATATACCGAAATGAGTTGTCTTTCACTGATAACTGCGCTTTAACGGTTTAAAATCACTTGTTTTTACACTGCAGTGCTTAAAAACGCATCTAGCTAATTGACTAGCAGCAGCAGTATCCTTTAATCCACTAGTCAAATAGGCTTGCACATCCCTAGTATATTACATGTTTTAGCAGAATTAAAATACACCTGTGTAAAATGATCATAAATGCCATGTCAGATGCAGCTTTTGTGCCGCCTTTACAGCATAAATATGGCTTTTGTTGGTGTTGAAGCCTATAGGCTAGTATTTAAGTATTTGACATAAAAGACAACACAGATACATTTAATAAGGTAATTGTAAAAATGACTCTTACAGTTAGGGCTGGGCGATATGACCAAAATCTCATATCACGATAGAAGTCATCTCATATCCCGATAACGATATATATCACGATATACTGTAAAACATCAAATAATAGCCCGGGCTTTTATTTTCCCAAATCGCCGAACTGCACCGGCTTGTATTTGAGGCAGGCGTCTATGAGACAGGCCTTTAATTTAGTGTAGGCCTAGAGATAACGAAGATTACGTTTTATTTATAAATGTGTTTAACAAATCCGTTAATCTAAGAATTAGCCTAGGCTACTTTATTATGTCTAAAGGGGGTCGCTCACCGGACGAGAAGCGCGCGCGCCGTGTCTATAGCAACTCGAGGTATCGCACACCGGACGCGCGCTGTCAGTTTATGGCCAGCAAATTGTTATGTTTAAGGACATTATGGAATTAAGATCATGTCTGTACTATGTTATGATAGTACTGTACAATTAAATACAATCGTTGCTTAGTCTGCAGTCTGAACACTTTACCTCAGAGCGTCCGTTAACTGAATGAATTGGGAATATCACCTGAAAATCCGATAACAGCATCAATTTGAATTCAACCAGCTGATTTCTGTAAATGAATGTACAACTAAATGTATGTTGCAGCACAGGGTGAAGTCAGTATATACATAACGATAATTGTACATTTAATATAACCATAGCTTTTAGATTATTGGCAGAATAAAAAAAAAACGAAACGATGTGACAGCCATGGGCTGAACAATACATTACTGGTAATATCCATCGAGCCTATGAACTTGTTGCCCGAAACACATCAACAAGAAAGAATGAAGGCTATACCCTGTAAAACGATCTCCTTCTCTCTCCGGCCTCCGCTAACTCTGCTTGCGCTAACAACTCCGCCCAGATGCGCGCAATCTGCACCACAGAACTGGTTTAAACAGACGATCTGACGGGTTTTAGAAGATTAAATACAAACCGAAACTAAAAAACAGACCAGGCCTCTATTTGAGACTGGCGTTTATTTATCCAAACCACCCTAAAATGGTCAATACAACAAATAGAAAGTTAACCAAACCATCTAGCCCCTCGTTTAGGAACGAGCTCCTCGGTTTGTTCTGGCTGGTTCTTCTCCTGCTCGGAAACACCCGGTTCTGTCACCCCTTCATTCATGCTGTTATTCACGTTTCTGCCTGCATCCCCATGTGGCGTGAAAGATTGCAGTCATCCAAATTTTTGCCGTAAACAATGTTTTTTTGCGACACCACGATATAAACGATATGGCATAATATGAAACGATAGGCTTTTTATATCGTCCATCCGATATATATCGTCATATCGCACAGCCCTACTTACAGTGGCAAAAAAATTATAAATAAATGACCGGAAATCAATTTCTAGGGAGCTAATATTGCCCCTTAAATGAAAGGTTAATATCTGACGCTGGTATCCATGAAGTCATGCTTGACCTTTGATTGCTGCTCCATGAATTTATTCACTTACAATCATAACTTACACAATCCTGGGACCAGCCGTGGCAAATATTCCTCTACAGACAGGCTCCAGATCAGCAGATCACTAGACATTTTATCCAAGCAGTAAAAAGACCACATTAAATTAATTGTGCATAACCTAATAAATATCCATAAGTTGGCTGATGTCACAACCATCACAACTGTGTTAATGGTATTAAAATACAAGTCTGTAATATTTGTATGACGTAGTAATAATTTTTCATTTAAAATGAATAAGAGACTGTAAAACTGGATCGGATCTACCAAAAATCACAGGGTTACTTAAGGTAATTTATACAGATGCGCAGAGGAAGTGAGGGATAAGGAATGAGAGAGAGAGAGAGAGACAGAGAGACTGAGTTACAAATCCTTGTTCTCTTATTTATGACCTTTTAGGTCCATTTGCATACTGATGCGTCCTAATGTGCCTAAATGGATGTCACTGATGGCCAATCGGCTGTTCGTGAGAATGGGCACAATTACAAATGGATTCTGATAACATTTGGTACAGAAGTCATCATTTTAACTCGCTCTCATCTTATTAGGGCCGTGCTGAAACAATCATTTAATTATTTATTCTGAGTATTTTTTATATTTTTCTCCTGATACTGCACCAATTGCACCAGTTCATGAGGAAAACTAGCTGGTTCTGCTCATATGTTGTATATCAACATACTATTAAAACTGTTTAAAAATTACTCTTAAAAATTAGAAAACATGTGCACTTTTTCTTAGTCAGAAAAAAAAAGAAAAGAAATCTAATCTAAATTGACCCTATTCACTTTCCAAACTTGCATACCTGGTTAGTTGTGCACACTTTATTAGTGCAAATTATTTAATAGAAGAACAAAAAAGAGGTAACTCTCTTTCAACCTGAACATAACCATATTTAACACTCAAACACACATCTGCCGCTTCTATGAGGCTCCATACTGGATACAAGTAGAGGAACATGTCCATCAGCAAAGTGCCCCGTGTTCACTAGAGACTAAGCCGTCAGCAAAAAAAGTCAAACTGCAGGACAGCACTGACCCAGGGTCAGCCCGGTCAGATGGGATTCAGGAAGGAGGCGCAGGAGATTCAGGGATCAGAGGTCTGCTGATGTTATGGAGACAGAAGGGCCTGGGACCACAGCGTTCAGGACTGGACCAGTGAAACCGGGTCAGGGATTCCCGCAGACGCTGACACAGTCACATTAAACATATTTTGATGAAATTTCAGGCACTATAAAAAAATTTAAATGCTAAGTAAAAGCTTGTTGATTGGTTAACTGAAAGTTACCTTACCATATACAGTAATGGTACAAAACAGTAGTTGGTTTAACATCACAATACATATAATTTCAATGTTAAATTCACTGTAAAAACTAAGAATTATTATATAAAAACAGAAAAACAACATTCCCAGAAGTCCCTGCTTTACACATCACATATGATTAATTGTGTTTCTTCTTATTTTTGTAATGATAATTAGTGTGTTTTGTGTTATACCTATTGATTATTTTCTGATTAGTCGGTTAATCCTCTGGTTAACTTGCCAATAAATAATAAAATGTCAAAAGCAAATCAACAAACGGTACTAAAAATACTCTCACTGTATGCGGTAAAACTACTGAAAAATCACGATCCTGACCTTAATCTCCATACTGAAAATCCAGATGGCCAGACAGTGCTTCATCTTTTATGTATCGTTAAAATATTTGTGTCCGGGACACAGTGAGCCCGGAGACTGTTGCATAGGCACTGTGAGTTTATAAAAGCGTACCTTTTATGTGTAATATGAGTACATACACGGTATTCTCAGGATTGGACCGGGAAATGCTATTTCTTACATTACAACTTAAGTGGATAATCATAACTTCTGCAATTAATCTTATAGGTTTTATTCAAACAGCAGGTTTACAGAGAATGTGGTTGTGTGTTGAGTTCTGAACATAGTTCTGTTAGTTGAGTTAGTTCTGCTATATAATGCCGCTGTCACACTAAATGCTGTATGAACACAACGGTATTTGGTAAAAAAATATGGGACTTCACCTTTGCTTCCATTTTGCATTTGAACGGACAAATTATGTCAAAATCCCTGTCTGAGTATCCTATTGAACAGTAAGTTGTGTCTTAATTAGGGGTGGGAAAAAAAATCGATATTGCAATATATTGTTGTGCTCTCTGTCGCAATAAATAATCGATACACTAACGCCCAATATCGATATTTTATTACAACACAAAATGATTAATTTACCCGTTGTCAGTGTCACTGTCACTACCCAGTATCTACCATTCTGTTTGCGGGGGGCGCTGTTCGAGTAAATAGGGGTAAAGTGGCGCAAACAGCGGCCGGTGAAGAACACAAGTTAACTAACAACAACAGAGAGAAGCGAGAAGAATGGCGGAAAACAATATAAAACGAATCAAAGACCCACCCGCTAGTTTCCACTCTAAAGTGTGGAGACACTTCGGGTTTTACGAGCAGAGAGAGCGCAACGGCCGCGCGCGCGCACTCTCACGTCTTCAAACAACACGAGCGCTGTCTTGCTCTCTCTCCCTCGCGCATATTAATCAAAATCAATTGACACGATAGTAAAAGGTCGGAAGACCGCAGTTTCACGTGGAGCATTTGGAGATTTTTAGAGATTAGAGACTCGCCTAAACTCAATGAACAACATCTCAACACTAAATTATAAAGGCCTGTCTCATATAGACGCCTGTCTCGAATACAAGCCGGTGCAGTTCGACGATTTGGGAAAATAAAAACCCGGGAAGTTTTACGGTATATTAATTCTCAATATGTACACATGCATTGTTAATCTTTCTTTTCAGTCACATATATCGTGATATATCGTTGATGAAATTTCTTCCAATATATTGAATATCGTAGATATCGCGAATCGTGATATTATCATATCGTGGACCACATATCGCCACAGAATTGAATCGTGAGGTACCTGTATCGTCCCACCCCTAGTCTTAATGGAACATAAAGAGTAAAGACAGAAAATGCATGTGATGTGTATCATCAGTCTATTGGATCAGTGCATTAGTCTTAAAGTGACAGCAACCTAATGTTCCTGCTGCCGTCTGTGTCATTAATGTTAATCAAACAACAACAGAAAGAGAGAAAATTACTTTAATAACTTTAATTTTAATGATTAATCTGCATTTATGTTATACAGTGAAGACTATTCATTTGCACTATTGCTTATAGCTTGATTCTTTATTCTAATTTTATTACTGACTCGTGTCTTTGAAATTTATTAGTTAGTAATTTATTATTTATTAGTTAGGCTATAGGTTTAGCTGTTGTATCAAAATTGGAATCGAGAATTGTGAAATTTCACAGGTATCTAAAAGTTAAGTGCCATAACATTATTATTACAGTAAAATATTAAATTGGTCAAAAACAACTAAAACAATAACTATTCAATTTTATTTATTTACTTTTTTAGCCAGTGAAAATTTTGGCAGGGCAAATAAAAAGTTGAATCATTGTCTCAACTGAGCCATTAGAAGAAAGCCTTAGCATTGAGGCCTGAGAGCGCACAAGTCGTGTTGACAAGTGTAATGATACTTTAATGGTGCTTCAACTGTCCCCATTCACTATTATTGTATAGAAGTGAGTAGCATGAACATTATGCTAAATATCTTCTCATATGTTCCATGAAGTCTTTATGCTCATCCTCAACATCTATTCTAGGGATGCTCTGATCGATCGGCTGCAGATCGGTGTCGACCGATAATCACATTCTATGACTGATCGCTCGAGTCACTAAAAGTGGCCGATCTTATGTGTCGAAATGTACTCTGTAAAAAATTATCGTGATTTTAACGGTAAAAAACTATTAATTGGTTAACAGAAAGTTTCCTTACTATATGCGGTAAATAACTGTGATAGATCTAATGTAATTTTACTGTAAAATACAGTTAAATTTACAGTTTTTGAAAGTGAAAAAGAACAACTCATTGTATAATTTACAGTGAAAAACCGTAAATTGACATTCCCACAATTCCCTGCGTGACACTTCACATTTGATGTATTTTTGTTGAGATAACTATGTTTCTTCTTAGTTTTCTTAGTTATTTTCTTAGCAGTTAAGTACATTAGAGTTTTATGTTACATTTAATGTTGTTAAATTAATGTTTATTGCATTTTTAAAATTTCATGTGTTACCATGATGCTGTTTAGTGTTTGTGCGAATGACACTGTGCAGCTTCTTTATATTAGTATTAACTTTCTTGTGGAAGAGCTGCCTGTGATGAGCTTTGATTTATCATGTGACTTTCATCACTGCTGTGATGATTGTTGTTTGTCAGTGTATTACAATGGTACAAAACAGATATTAATACATAAATAGGTTGGTAAATTAACATTATATCAGATAATGAAATACGGTTTATTACTGTAAATTTTAAATTAAGTCTGTAAAACCAATAATGTCTGTACCATATTTTTGACGGTAAAGTTCTGGCAACCACAGCTGCCGGTATTTTACCGTAAAAATGCCATTTTATTTTTTACAGTGTACGTCTTCTTCGCGAGTATCTTCGTAAACACAGTAGTTTGTCTTACCTGAACGTAAACAGTGCATTCGGTGTTAAAGAGAAAGCTGGCTAATAAAGCTGATGCTTTTCATAACAGTCTCTTGTATACGGTAAAACAACGTTCGCTCAAATCCAGCTACGACATGAAATTTCTCTATACTGTACTATAAGTGTTATAGCCATTAAAGAAAACATATCTAGTTTCATATTTATGTTTAAATATGTTTTTTTTTTTTTTTCATCTATGTTGATTAAGAAAAGTTAACAGCATTAGAACGCTTAGCTCCGCTCACATGCTCACATACGATCCACTCAGTCGCTGACGGCACAAGCGAACGCTCCACTCGTGAACCGCTCACACTCATCAAGAATCCTGCCTTACCTACTTAAATAGGAATTAGGAAGAAAGAACACAAATACTCAGCACTTGCTGCACATTTTTGTATCAGACTACTCATCATTTTGTTAATTTCGGAGTTGCAGTGTTTCTATTTGTTTTTGTCCTCAGTCATATATTGGACAATGTTTAATTACACCTTATGGGTTGTAATTAAAGTTAATTTTGACATCAAGTCTTGTAGGCTCTGTAATAAGCCAGAGTGTCATAATATGGTAGTGTTTTGCATAAGCCCAGTTTTTAAAGGCCTGACACTGACATTCAACAGAGAGCTTAATTATTACTTAAAGCTTGAATGATGATCGGGATCGTTATCGGTATAACCCGATCATGATGACAAAAAAAGCCAAGGTAATCTGTATCGGCTGCAAAAATCCTGATCAGAGCATCCCTGTTTCAGTCAGAAATACATCAGATTTTGGAAATAGTTAGTGTGTGTTGATCTGAAGCCAGTCATAAAGGGAAGATCTCAGATTTCAAGAGAGACGTTTGGGACCGTTTTAAGAGGAGATGGGAAGCCATGCAAATGTGTCCATCTCCCTTCTTCCATAAGAGGCTCTTTGTGTGTGTGTGTGTGTATGTGTGTGTGTGTGTGTGTGTGTGTGTGTGTGTGTGTGTGTGTGTGTGTGTGTGTGTGTGTGTGTGTGTGTGTGTGGCACCTGTGATGGGTCTGTGGGCAGCTCACAGCGAGCCCCATTATGTGCCCATCTAGATGCCAAAGGAACTGCCTTAAGCTAATGACTATCAAGGGTGATAACAGTGCTCTCATTCATCATCCAAGTAGTTTCATGAGCAGCCAGCATGAGTGTGTGTTTGAGACAACAGCATGCTCGAGTTCAATTCAGACCGCAGTGGCTGTATTGAGTCTAGAAGAAAGGCGAGAAAGTTGATCTGTTTATTCTGCAATGCATGGCAAAGCCTGATTTCACAGCATATGGAATAACTGCAACAGCGTGTCCTAAACAGGTGAAAGGCGATACGTTTCCAGCATCACGTTATTCGCCCGTCCACACTAAAAACTGAAATGCTGAGTGAATCAGATTCAAAAGATACTTTATTTTTAATATAGATCTATGTGATTTTGACCAATGAGATTTCATTGAAGGTATGTGACCAAAAGTAAAACGCAACAGAAATAAAAACCATCAAAATATCTTGGCTTGCACAGAAACTCTTGGTTAAAGTTGTGGTGGCGCAGAAGATAATCACATTTCTGGAGGACGCCGAGCTGCTGTAGTGCTCTCAACTGCGGTACCCAACGATACCAAGCGGCAGATCATGTGACCTTCACTGCCTGCATTGATAGTTGGCGTAACGCTGTGCATTTGCATAAAGCTGCTCAACTCTGTCAAGCGTTTTTGTGGCCATGTTGCTTGGAATCGCCACTGAAACCATGTTGAAAAATGTCATTGTCACAGTGAATATGCTTGGGCAAGGCTGCTGTGGGTTGGCTACATTCATTTTGTGCATTCATATATTTGTGCAAAAACAAATAACAGGATGTTGAGCTGTGCAGGGTTATTTTAGTATTATTACATTATAGTTTTTTAATTACATTTTATTGTTATATTTTCTTTTTCCACTTTAATTTTAGTTAAAGTTTTAATTTGTCTCTGTGTTATTGTCATTTACATTAGTTTTTTTATATATATACAAATAATATATACTACATAGTTGTTATACATTTTTAGTTTTAGTTAAATGAGAAATGTTGCCTTGGAAACTAGCAGATCGCGATTCATCGAAATTAATCCAAAATAAAAGTTTGTGTTTAGATAATATATGTGTGTGTATGTGTATAATTATTTTGTATATATCAATACACACATATACATGTATCTATTTAAGAAAAATGTGTTATTTATATATTAAATATTTATATTTATATATAATATAAATTATGTATAAATATGTATATATACACAGTATATACATGCAAATATTTCTTAAATATATACATGCATATGTGTGTATTTATATACAAAATAATTATACACAGTTCACACACATATATTATGTAACAAACTTTTATTTTGGATGCGATTAATCGCGATTAACCATTGCCCAGCACTAAAAATAAAATTTTTTTTTTTTTTTTGCCACCGTTTGTTTCAAGTTGCAAAGATGTTTTTTATGGTTTTAGTTCATGATATAACCCTGTGTCATCAGGCACGATCTTCAGCTTACACATTAACAAGACATAAACGTGTGCATGCTATTGAACGTGTGTTCACCACATATCCACACTCAGGAGAACGCAGCCATGATCCACGAGTGCGCTAGATGTCTCGATGGTGCCAGACACAAAGAGAGAGGAGGAGGAGGAGAACAATACCAGCCCCCCACACAGAGCGATCATCTCTCCTCTGCCGACCCATAAAAAAGGGGGTCAGTCAGACACCCACATGGAGGTGTTTGCCGCAATCCCCTCCGGTGCGGTCACAACACAGAACAGCAGCGATGCCAGGACGGGCTGTGCCACGGGATGAGTGAGAGATGAGGGTGTGCTGGTGGAGATGGGCCTGTGTAAGATGGAGGTTGTGAAGCTTTCGTGCTGCATTAACAGCGTGGATCTACTAATGGTTGGTCTCCTGCTGTCGCTGTACGCAGGCGCTCCTCTACACAGCTTGCTAATGCAAACGGGAAAAGCTTGGAAGAAATCTTCAAGCTAATGAGATGTTCAGTTTGAGCACAAAGTCCATTCTTCTCATTGCTGTTAAAAAATAAATAAATAAATAAATAAACAGGGTGTCCTCATAAGTCAGCCATGTTTAGATATTTCAAAGCTCATTTTTATGATCCTGTAAGAGCATTATACTCCACAACAATATAGTTATTGTGGTTATTTCACACAATTAATTTTTATCTAAATACATAATATTCTACTAATAATTCTGTATTTTACTTTATGTTTCGGGTTAGGTTTTTATATACTTGTGTTTCAGGTATAGTTGAAGCATTAGCTCAGGAATCATCGGAATATTTCCATCTAAAATAAGCATGACCTTTGAATTTAAGGGCAGAAAAAGCTACTAGAGCTGCTATTTTAAAAACACCCTAACGTAGGAGGATATATGTTGAATGTATACACAATTTGCTCAGCAAAATAGCGTTTTACACCTATAGACACCCTGCATCAAGCTATCTTTCTATCCTAAATAGTAGCCCATTGGAAATAGGACACCAGTAAGGTCATGCAGTTTTACAGGTTGACATTTTTCAACTGAATATTTGATTTTATTACTGGTCACTCACAATCCCTTCACTATGGAAGAGTTGACGGTTCTGTTCTTTTTTTCTAAGACAAAGTTTTCAGCTTACTTTTAGTTATAGTATTTATTAAACTCACTAAATATTTTTGTTTATTTTTTAACGATTATTTTGTCGCCAAAGATTAAAATTACTAGACTAGATTGTCTAAATCAGGGGTCAGCAACCTGTGGCACGCTGAGGGTTAATCACTGACACATCAACCCGTCAAAACAAAAGTTTTTAACTTGACAGAAATATATTACTGTTGTACAGTAGAATTTAGATAAGTCTCAATGTAATAAAAATACTAACACTAATACAAATAAATTATCATCAAAACTTTATTTTTTAAGGAATAATAAAAAATGTTCTTCCATGTTTTAATTTTAACAGTAAAGCTCATTGTGCTTGTTGTTTGACAAAAAGTTTGTTTAATTTCATATGATTAAAATAAATTAAATTCATGTTGTATGTCTTCATTTGATTACCAGCACCAAATTTGTGTGGGAAAAAAAAACATTTCACAGAATTTAATTTTTATTTTATTTTTATTTTTTAAGTTTAATAACTGTATAAGTTTCATGATTTCAATTAATTGGTCTACAATGTCAATCAAACAAAAGACAAGGAAATCACTAACTGCTCTTGATTGAATAGCTTTTGTAACTTTAGGATTAATCTTTAATTTATGCAGTCAAATATGCAATCCTATTTTACATTTGATTACTTTATTCAAGTTCTGTACCTGAAAACTAATGTCAGCCCTACCTGAAAAACCTGAAAAGCACTGTTTATTTGATTAGTATCTTTGCTCTATTGTATCCATTTGTGCTGTTGCTTGTAGTTAGATTATTTGTTCTTATTTTCCTTTTTTAAGTGACATAAGTCATTTTTTCCCTGATCATAGCACATACCAAACCGTACCGAAACCGTGACCCTAAAACCGTGATACAAACCAAACCGTGAGCAATTTGAATTGTTACACCCCTACAATTTGGCAACACGGGCCCTGACTGTTGTTTCACAATCGAAGAAGAAACAAATAAGATGGAACAACAACTACTGGAGACCACAGTCATGTGGATGCAAGGAGGTTAGGAGAAAGCCACAACTCTAGTTTAAAAGAGTACCAAGACATTTTAGCAGTTATAACTCCAAGAGAGAAATAGCACAGACACTGGACAAAGACTGGAAAAAGTTTATGATACTATTGCTGTCATATTTTATTACTGACCTGAAACATGTTAGACAGGTTCTGATAGTTTCCCTATTCAAGTATTGTATATGAGCTAGCCTATTCATTTTGCCCACATACACAACAGCAGCTCTGGGGTGTAACCAAGATGGACACCAAGTGAACCAACTTGCCTTAAAGAGTAGAAAGACTGAAATATTAAGGTAATGGCCATGTGAGAGAGTTATTATGTATTGTTAATATGAATGGGGAATTGTTAACGTCAGGAAATTATGGAGTGCCACAAGGGTCTGTTTTAGGCCCCCTGCTATTTTCAATATACATGCTACCCCTTTGTTATATAATTATAAAACAGAATTAGTTATGCCAATAATAGTCAGTTATACTGTATATTTCATCACGAGAAGATCAAATCTCTAAATTATCCAAGTTGACCAAGTGTGTTTAAAATTTTGAAAATACATTTTTTCTATTCAATTCAGATTGAGATATTACTTACTGGACCGACATCACAGAAATATGTAGGAATACAATTTTGTATGTACTGTATGTACAAAAGGATGTACTGTTACTTCATCCTACTTCTTTCAATAATTATATTTCAAAAACAGCCTTCTTCCACCTCAGAAATATTATTAAGCAACAGAGCATGCTATCAGTTTCTAATGCAGAAAAGCATTCATGACCTCTAGACTAGTTTACTGTAATGAACTACTAGCTGGTTGTCCTGCATGCTCAAGAAGCAAACTACTGTTAGTCCAAAATGCAGCTGCTAGAGTTATTACCAGAAAATATTATCATATTACACCAATTTTATCATCTCTACACTGGTTACCTATTAAGTTCCGTATCAATTACAAACTATTGCTACTACTGACCTATAAGGCCCTAAACGGTTCAGCTCCTGTGTATTTAGCCTAATTGATCTTCTATCGCCCTATAATTAGGGCTGGGTGATAAATCGATTTTATCGATTAACTCGAATGTGTAGTTTACGTTGATTTGTTTGAATGAAAATCTGTTTTCTCTTTAACATCCGCCGACGCTCCCCTCTGGGCTCCCGTAGATCCGAACGGGCTCAACGTTTGCCATAGATATACACAAACAACATGGCAAATGAACAAGACCGCGGCAGCACAAGCACACCCGCCAAAAACATTTACAAACTGAATCTGCAGGGCCGCAACTCTCACAAATTCACGGTGAGACTCACGCAATCGACACTTCTTACACGCTCTCACGCCACACATCCATTTTCACACGCAAATTTTTCGCAAAGAAAATTGCTTCGCAAGAAAAATTGCGAAGCAAAGAGCACAGTGACACCCAGAGACAAGAAGAGAAGGTTACTATATGAAACAAATTCTCAGCTCGCAGATTTTGTCAATTTAATTACAAAATTCAAACAATAAACACCGTTTTGGCGTGACAGATCGCTGACAGATCTCAGTTCAAGCGGCACGTGAACCGATCATCTGTTACTCTTTACTACTAGTTAATAGTAAATAAACACGAATTATCAATTGGTAATTTGAAAGATACAGTTCAACTTACAGAAATGTAATAAAATCGATCGATAAGTATTTTTCAACCGCGGAAAGAGGTCCATAAAACAGCTGAAGAACAGTATGTCACGTAACGTAACATTTACCCCAGGAAAGCCATTTAAAGACCATAGCACGTTAGTTGGACTTTTAAAATTGTTATAGAGAGGGGTATTTTGCTAAATATGATAACTATATTACATATTTATTATATTTTTACCTATATCATTAAAATATTACAACGTTGTGATTATAAAAAACGCATTATATTTAATTTGAGATGTTATTTTTAACCTTTAATAATAATACCAGCTGACAGGGCTCTGTATGTTTATTACAGCATTAGGTGAGATTTATCTTTTGGAGAAAAATTAACATAACACATTAACGTATCTACTGTACCTAATATTTATCCAAAGGAATTGATATTGAATCGCAAGAATTGAATTGAAATTGTGAAATTTGTGTCAAGCAATAATAAAAACAGTAGCATTAGCAGTAGTCATTATTGTATCATGTAAACATTGTGTTGTCACTAAACTTAATAAAATTCTGTTTAGTTAGGCTACCAAATGTTTTGACAATCACAATACACTTATACTTGTGATGCAAGTTTTTTTTTTTTTTTTTTTTTACATCCCCTTAATCCCAATCCACCCATTTTATGTTATGTTATGTTACATTTCCACTGTTTACAAAGGCAGGGCCTGCCATCTTGTCTTTCTGGCTTGTTGTTTCTGATAGCACTTTAACCCCAAGAAATCCAGATCAAATCCCAGAAGGGAAAGTCAAAACAAAATAAAGTTAAAACTTGTTTTGAACAATTTCTTTGTCATCTGCAGATTGATTTAAAGTAAGGGGGGGGGGGGTCGTATTTTTTGGAAAAAATATGGGATTTTTTTTTTTAGACCATATCGCCCAGCCCTACCTACAATCCATCATGCTCTTTAATGTCACAAAACTTTGGACTTTTGGTAGTACCTAGAAAGTCCACTAAAGGAGGGAGAGCGTTTTCACATTTGGCTCCTAAACTCAGGAATAGCTTCCTGATAATGTTGGAGGCTTAGACACACTCTCCCAGTTTAAATCTAAATTAAAAGACACATCTCTTAAGCCAAGCATTCACATTGGGGCAGTTGTGGCCTAATGGTTAGCGAGTCCGAGTAGTAACCCAAAGGTCGCTGGTTCGATTCCAGTATGACTGATGAAATGACTAACCTAATGACTAACCCCTAATCGCATAGTGGCTGCCCACTGCTCCGGGTGTGTGCACTAACTGAATGGGTTAAATGCAGAGGACAAGTTGTGTTACCATACTTAGCCTTCACATGCACCTCATAGCCTTGAACTCCAGTTATATCAGATCAAATGCACATGATTATCTTTTGCTTGAAATATTATGAACAGCAGTTATGCTAATTATTTTCCATCTGTCCCATCCGAAGGTAACTAGAGAGTATGTCAGCTCCAGTTTGGATCCAGCCTCTTATGAAGACTTCAGATGCCCAACACCTGAGAAGAGGTGACGCTAACCCCCCTGTGAGGACTTCAGATGATGCCAGCTCTGAATCAACATGCACCACTGCCTTTTCTATATGCACCACCATTTTCTATATATTGTAATCATTATGAACTGGTAATAACTTGTTGAATGAGATCATTGTTTCTGCCAAAATGAATACATGATATTAGCTAACTACATGATTTGTATTAGAACTAGGGCTGGGCGATAAAACGATAACGATAATTATCGCGATATAATTTTTCTCGATAAAACGATATCAAGAGGTCGATAAATGTTCGATAATGTGTATGCGCCAAAAGCGGAACGAAACTCATTTGAACCGCGCGCCTCACGGACTGTTTATTATCCGCTCGGATCAAAGTCCAAACGGCAGCGCGAGCTCACTAGAGCAGACGCGTTTACTCTGATCGGCCTCGGTCACGAGATCCAGTGAGAAGCGCTTGAATTCAGCGAAGAACACAAACGTCTCAGTGATTTAAACCAGTTTAAAGGCAGATGAAACCGCGCTGACGAACAGGAGAAACACTGTGATACAGTCAGAATATGAACTGATACTGAATCCATTTACCATGGATTTACTGTAAGGTTAGCCTAGTAATATTAACTGCACCATGAAATGTGGGATATACATACTGAATTGTATTATATTATTAATGTAGACAATGTTTTAAATGACTAATGGAATATAATTACAGTATTTAATAATGTATTTAGGCTACTTTTGTCATACAAATACCATAGAAACCATAAAGTTACATTTTGCCATGATAGTGAGGTGCTATAAGTTAGGCTATGCCTGGTTTTATCTGTGGTTATCATGATCTAAATGCATGATACTGGATAACCAATGGTTCATTTTAATAAAACTCAAACAGTCAGAATATTAAATTTTACCAAATAAAAATGTGGTCGTTAATTTTTTTTTTTTTTTTAAACATATGTTACTGTTTTTGTTAATGAACATAAATTGAACAGAGTAGTATTAGCTTGAGTTAGGATGCAGATTTACTGTCAACTCACTGTCAAATATGCATTTCGAGACAAAACATGTAATTTGAATATTGCAGCCTGCACTGCAAACTGTGCTGAAGAAATATTTTTCTATTCAGATATTTATTTTGTTAAGGAAAAATGACAAATGTTTGAATGTTCTACCTCAGATTTGTGAAATGTTCACCTGTTTGGCAAGTGTTTGTCATGATATGTTCTGACAATAAAGAGTTAAAACCACAATTAATGCTCTGGTTTATACAACTTTCACTTAGGAGCAAAAATCTGCCTTTAAACTTGAAAGAAATAAAGATTTGACGTTTATCGTGATAATTATCGATATCGACTGATATAAAAAAAAATATCGTGATAATTTTTTTGGGCCATATCGCCCAGCCCTAATTAGAACTGCACATTTTTTACATATGGACATTAATTTGACACAGTCACCTATTGTAACAGAAATTCTCAATTGTAATGTAGAAACATTCACATACAAATAAATGTGAAAATGTGAATTATTCTGATTAAACCTATTAAAGGCATTTCCCCAGGGTGACCTTTCAAGTTAACTTCTGTTTATGCAACGCAAACTTTCTTCTCACACCGAGACTCTATTTTTCCTAAAAAAAGAAAAGAAAGACTGTTCACCTCCCTGAGCAATGAAACCAGAGAATGCCCTGCCTGCCTATTTGTATTGCAAACTAGAGTCTACTTTTCAGCCACGCGGGAAAAACACAGGGAGGACGGCACCTCCAGGAAAAGCAGGAGAGAGAGTGGAAAAACCTGCTCTGTGCAGAGCGGCACACAAGCCGTCCAGAAAACCAGCATCTATGCAAAACCTCATTAGAGCTGCAGGTGAAGCAAACAATCAACAGATCCAGAGATACCAAAAGATACTCAACAGCAACAAAACTAAACACTAATGAAGTGCATGCTGAAGGAAAGACTTACTTCAAAAATAAAGAGGATGGAGTCCAGCTCCTCCCGTTGAGATTTGTTCCCTGGAAGAAAAAAGCAAGAGAATTAGTTGTGTAATTACAGATTCACACTTGTTGTTCATGATCAGTCATGAAAACGATGATTGTGTGATCATATATTAGGGATTTTTTTGAAGTCGACATTTATGTGATGAAAGTCGAGTCAACGTCGACTAATGACATGATTAAAGAACAAATAAACCTGAACCTCGAGCCAAGACTTGAACACGGGTTTGCCTCGTGCACAGCTATGATATATGACACACAAGACTAGTCCGATCAGTTCTTTTGTTTTTGGGTCGTTATATTTCTCACAGAATTCAGCTTGTTATAAATCAGATGCAGATAAAGCAGCAAACAGTGAAGATTACATTTATATGAATGCAATAGTGAGAGTGATAGCGTGTGAATTCGTTCTAAAGGCAGCGTCTCTCTACTAATACACTGTAAACCCTAATGCTCAAAATAAGTAATTGGTTTGAGTAGGACAAACTTAAATTAAACAAATTAGTTCAGTCAAATTAACTTTTATGAGTATTTAGCACTTTCTTTTTCTTTCAAGTTCACTGAACTGATATATTTTAAGTAAACTGAACTGTTTCATTGTTTTGAGTTTTATGAAATTATTTATTTTAATTTAGACGAACTTAAGTTTAACTGAAACAGCTGGGATGTCTATTTCCCAGCATGCTTTGCCGATGGCACTCGAAAGGGAGAGTAAATGCTAAAATTAAGTGTAATATAATGTTTTTTTGTGTGTAAGATTAATGTTATGTGTGAGATTTAGTAGTGATTCATGTTTTGTTATGCTAATTTAGAAGAATTTCTGTTAATGTTGGCTTTAGGATAGTTACCATCATGGTGACAAGTGGTGCATGCAGCTTGATTTGAGAGCAAATAATCCATTTATATTGCTGTGCTCATACAGCAAGTGTTTCTGTATAACATACTATTGCTAATATGTTAGCATTTACTATGTTAGCAGATTAGCTTTTTAAAGCTAACTAAGTTTATACTAATAAAAGTATTTTGAATTCTGCCAACTTATTTGGGTTTACAGTGTACTTCATAGATTTAAGTTATATTAACTGAATGGAATTAGTACTATTAACTTTATTTACCCAAGTTATCTTAACAATAAGTTATTGAGTTACTTGAACACAAATCAAATATTTTTTTAAGCTTAAATTGTTTGAGTTAATAAACTTAAATGATTTAAGGCAATCGGTTTCCTCAAACGGTTTGAGTTGAACTAACTCATCAGGTTTTGTGAAGCTGTGGGTTTTAGTTATTAAGAAATATATGTTAGAACTTTTCAGTTTCTAAGCTATTTTATTGATAAATCACAGAACAGTGTTGACAATACAATTGTGTGCACGCGATCTGCGCATGATGTGCGAGCAACTGTGTGTGTGCGCGCGATCTGCGCATGATGTGCGAGCAACTGTGTGTGTGCGCGCGATCTGCGCATGATGTGCGAGCAACTGTGTGTGTGCGCGCGTTACAATACAGCACCAATTCAAAGTCAAAGTTTTATTTGACATTTGTAAGGCACAAAAGAATTTGTACACATACATAGGAATTGCACTGCATCACCCTTAGAGTCAAGAAGGAAAGTGCACTAGTGCTTACTAGCCATTTATACTAAATATCCCCTATTTATGTGAATTTGCCATTAGTTTCACTGCTGCTGGATAAAAGCTGTTATAAAAACGTGTTCTGTGTGTGATGATACTGTCCGCTCTTGTATGTCTCAGGCTATAGGATTTGTATCTGGGCCTCAATAGTGAATGCGCTGGATGATGAATGTCACTAAGTATGGACTGAGCTTTCTTCTTACAGCGCTCTATATAGTGTTGTTATGGGTGGGAGGTTAGTCCCAATGATTCTCTCTGCAGTTTTTATAATTAGTTTACATTGGCGAGTAACTTACAGGTCCAATAAGCTGTTTAAACGTGCATTCTTCCGATCCATTTTGGGCATCCAGACGGTATAATCAAACATATGAAATGCATGATATTAACATTGTGTGAAACTAATTTTGTGTGAAAACTGAATGGAGATTATTGAACTATCATATACTTTGTGAGTACTTTACAGCACAAGAGAACTCAGATAAAGGCTTAAGGAACGTTTCTGTCAAAAACATTTTTTATATTAAAAGGACAGCTATAAAGAAGCAACTGTTGAGCAGCAAACAGGTATTTGAAGCTGCTGGTGTGTCTGGAGTCTCAAGAACCTCTTCATGCAGGCTGACAGTTGTGTGTAAAGTTGTATTTCAGCCACCTCTAACCAAAGCTCACAAAGAGAAACAATAAGTGCAATAAGTCTTGCCGTGTAAATGCAAAAAAAAAGCTGCTCTGCCACTTTTTTCTATGTAATGTGTTACTGTTCATTTTATTACTAACTTTTCAAATCAGTTACTCAGTGAGTTTGTATATGCAAATTTACAGATTTTTAAATATAAACTAGTTCTGAGCACTTTGTTTTATGATCTGTCCTGATATCTGATCTGTGTGTGTGGATGACCGTGTTCGTATGCCGCCACCGAAGACCATTATTGACCCAGGAAAAAGAGTTAGGGTTAGGAGTTTGTTCATCTTGAGGGTGATACTCAATCTTAATAAGCTCTTAAGAAGGTTAATGTAGTTATTATTACTACAGCACTGCAAATCTGTGTTCCAAGATTTTAATTCCTGTCCAAAAAGTTACTAAGTTAAAAACTGCTCAGCTGAATCACCACTCTCCTCAGGGAAATAAAGAGGTGTACGTTTCAAACAAATACTTCTGCTGTAGAATTGTGTTTCAGCATGAAAGACAGGTGACCTTCACTGAATACAGTGCAGAAAAAAACACTTCGGTCAGAGATGGGATTCAACAGAAACAAAAGCCTCATTAACCTCACACGAGGGGGCATACAGGCAACAGCGAAGCAGGGCTGGTACGTCCAGCTGAGAAAGTGTTGGACTGAATCGGTTTTTTTCCTGGAATCGCTTTTTTTCCTGGAAGGATCATGCATTATTCAAAAGCTCTTTTTAAAACGCCCTACAATAGAAGCACAATATATATCAAGACCATATCAGTCATTAGCTGATTGATGATTTCTCGTTTTAAATATTAGTAACGGAAGATATTGCATATTTATCAGCAGATATTCGATATTTAACTGTAGACTCCCACTAAATTTTGATTTAGATCACTTTTGCAGTCATTAAAACTAAAGGGATAGTAGCAGTTTTATGGAAAATATATAACCTTTATAAGAGCAAACTCTTTTTGGGTAATTTTTTAATGAATTTTATTTACATGCACATAGAAACACATGCACTTGATTCATTTGCACACAAGTGCTTGATTCATTTAGATTTTCGGAAATATTTCAAGTATATATAATTGTTCTTAAAAAAAAAAAAAAAAAGAAGTCTCTCAGCTAATTCTGTAAACTATAGACCGAGGGCAGCCTAGAGACTTATAAACACATCTCCCCTGATCTGATCCACTGGCAGACACATGAAAATAGGGCAGGTTTCCTTCCAATGGGTTTTTTTTTTTTGCGAAAAAAGGTTTAGAGCATCAAAATGTTTACCGATATAGCTGGTGGAAATGGCAATTATCGATAATTTTTTTGCAAATGTCGACACAATCTTTTTCTGTTTAACTTAAGCGCATAAATTCTAGGTTGATACTTCAACTATCGCGAAAAACTAATTTAGAAACACCTTTTGTCAATAAAAAGTGTTTTAACAAATAAATGTGGTGTCACATGACAGAATTAGCCTATACAGCGTACAATTTATTAAATACCATTTATTAATATGTAGACTAATATATTTTTATCTCAAACAAATTAAAAAAATAAAGTGGGTTACTCTAAAGCTCTAAATGAATTTAAGAATTGTTAAGACGGGATCAGTTAAGCAAGACCATTTTAAAAAAAGTTAAATAGGCCTGGCTCCACAAATAAAATCTGCATCTGTCCCTGAAAAAAATCTGATTGATTTGATGTTCTTGAACTTTGCAACCAGAACGAATAACCTTTTTGGTTTGAATGATCTGAATATGTTCTCGGCCACATCAAACCGCAACTCGCTTGACCGCATGTTTAAGGCTTACATTAAATATTGTTGCTATATGACCGAACATTTCACTGTACTGCCAACCTTTTTTATGAACCCTAAAATTTTGCATAGGCTACCCTGTGTCCAAATGGGCATCGTCAGATAAAGGTTAGGCCTACATGCAGTCCTGTCAGACCCCCAGTCCCACTTCGGCGTGATCTTCTGATTTACTAATATTTCCTAATTAAAGCAACACCAAGTAAGAATTTTTACCTTAAAATAATGTTTTCAAAATCGTTTCAGTGGTTCATTAAGTCGTGACAGGGTGAAATGCACTTATGCCTCCGCTTTGCGGTCCTTTATCTGATATAACCACGCTATGTAAGATTGCCAGACCGGGTTGCGTTTCTGTAGTTCTAATGAGGTCAATTCCGCTTCCAACCTGTAGGGCGACCGCAGAGGAAAAGTTCTTTAGTGTTGCTTTAATAGGCTTATTATTTGTAAAAAATATTAAGCAGTAAACTGGCGAATTCCAATTGTCTTATTACTCTGCCTTTAAAAAAAAAAAATGCAAAAAAGATACAATATAATTTGCGCTATACTCGAGATTATTTATGGAAACGGCTTGAGGGCAGATTTTCTTAGCGATACAACAAAACTTATGCAACAATGCGTTTTTTTTAGGGATGATGTCATTACGCACACCATTTTATCGGTAGAAGGCCAATTGGATGGAAACAGGCCGGAGACAGCAAATTTCGCAATCTTTTTTTTAATGCATGTACACTTCATCGATAACAAAACAGTGCAAAAAGTGAATGGAAACTTGGCTAATGACTCAGCCATTGCATTTTAAGCTCCAGAAAGCAGACAAACATGTCTTACCTTTTTGCTTTAAGTTGCTTTCCAGTGTAATGAAATTTTCATAGAAGATAAAATAAATCTGTGAGCAGTTGGTTTCAAAAAATGTCCTCAGTTCATTCCTGTCAATAATATCTGTGGAAAAAATAATCAAAAATAAAGAATTAGACAAAATCACAAAATAATACACAATAAGTCCAGATGACACTGCAGTTATAAATGATATGATTAAACGCTGACCAAAACATTTAAAGACATGCATGTTAGTAGATTTCATCCAGACAGAGATCATAAAATCAACTGGTTCAGACTATGGCTGTCAAGGTTTGAGTTTGTTTTGTCATGTTTATGGTTTGTAATTGCTTCTGGTTTGATAATTAGTTCTGTTCCCTCAGTTTCCCTCACCTGTTCGTTTCTATGGTTACAGATTTGATTAGAGTCCTTAGTTCGGGTGTGTCTAGTTAGTTTCTCCCTTTGTTTTCTGTGTATATATAAGCCCTCTGTTTCAGTTAGTCCCCTGTCTTGGATTGTTTGTCATGAGTGTTAGGTTGTGTGTTTCTTTCTCCTGTGTATCCCAGTAAGTTTGTAATTAAAGGCTGTTTAAGGATCTCTAGTCTTGGTGAGCTACAGTATCTGCTACAGCCAGTCCATCACAATGGCTGTGCTTCAGAAACATAGACTATTTTTGGTAGAGTACCTAGTCATCTGCAAATGACACCCAAAATGTGTGACTAGTTTATCACTTTTACTAACTTGTCAATGCAACATACAAGCAATCTGAACATAAATTGCGCTCACCTTTAAGGGAGTAAAATAGTCATTAAACAGATATACGGTATGCAATAGGGCTGCATGATTAATCGTACTTTAATCGTGATTATGATTTCAGCACTGCAAAAAAAAGAAGTTCAGATGATCTGAAAACACTGACAAACATGTATGCTGGAGTAAGGGCTGGGCGGTATAACGATATCGTTACCACCAGGGTTTGAACCTTTTTACTCAACAATTTGGCTACTAAATTTTTAAGTTACCGGCCATTTGGAACTACTAGCCCCCCAAAAAAAGGGAAAAAAGAAATAATCTACATCACAGCTTATACACACACACACACATATTTTAAAATTTGGATTTCATACATTCATTTCTTATTCAAACAAAATCCTGTCATCTAACCATCTCCTCCCTTCCTCTTTCATCCTCTTCACCAAAAATGTATTTTATGTGGACAGATCGATACAGTACAAAGAACATAAAAAAATGAGGACGTATGGAAATAACAATGTCTTTTCTGTTAACCAGATGCTTTTTAATCTTCGCTATTGCTTCAATGCAAATGAACAAGTGTGCCGTTATTTGTTGCGCAGTGATGTGTGTGTGTTCAAGTAAGCCAGATATGAGCAGATTCTGCACAATACGCTGTAGTTTATATATCATGATGACTCACGAGTTGAGTATTTGCGATAAATCTGCACAGATTTGGCTTACACGAACTTCCTCAGCAAAGTGAGTATTAAACATAATAAGTAACCTAACACGCCAAAATCGGCTAGTTATTTGACAGCGTTACCCGCCACAGTTGATTTTTACCCGCATTTGGTGATATGGTGGGTGTTAATTTCAAACCCTGGTTACCACGGTATAAATTGTCTACCGTTAAGAGATTTTGCTATATCTTGTAGTCTATATTGCTGTATGTAAATAGCACTATTGACACTTCAGAGAGATGAAGTGGTGCAAGTGCTGACTGGCACACTGACAAAGTGCGCGCACAGAAAGCTGCCTCTCTCAGAAGGCGATCGCGAATTTTGGACGTGCTCGATGATAAAAAGTGTTATAAAGCAAAATAAGCAGTGAACAAGAACTCAATGCAGTGCATGCGCTGACTGACACACAGCGTAATCAAGCGCACCGAAAGCAGCGTCTCTCAGAATGCGATCGCAAATTCAGTTCTCTCTCACGTCTTATTGCGCTTCAAAGGTCGAATGATTACTTTATTTAATTTGTACTGTACTTGAATACTACTGCTAAGACCTACCTGAAAAACCTGAAAATCACTGTGTATTTCATTTATATCTTTATTCTATAGTATTTATTTATGTTATTACTTGCTATTTGATTGTTTGGTCTTATTTTATTATTGACTGTTTACTTGTCTTTAATAATGTTTGAAACTTATATTAGTTGGCCTAGTATTTTTTGCTGTGGTATCGATCGACATT
This sequence comes from Rhinichthys klamathensis goyatoka, assembly GCF_029890125.1. Classification (NCBI taxonomy): domain Eukaryota; kingdom Metazoa; phylum Chordata; class Actinopteri; order Cypriniformes; family Leuciscidae; genus Rhinichthys; species Rhinichthys klamathensis. The sequence goes on from NW_026606660.1 coordinate 2,490,131, forward strand.
GGAATTGAGTTTTACTGGTATCTGAAATTTGGTGTCGTAAACCTATTTATTCCAATACATGGGTCAAAAACAACAAAAATAATAAAGATTTCATTTTATTTATTACTTTTTTTGTGGTGGGCCCAGTAAAATGTTTGCAGAGGCAAGTAAAAAAATTAAACCAAGAAAAATAATAATAATAACAACAACAAAAAAATTGGATTTAGAAAAAAATCTTTAGCGTTGAGCACTGCTCTTTCCTCTTTCCAAAAACAAAACCATTAAAGCAGCCCAAAGCTGCTCCAGGGGAAACTGGCATTTGCAACCAATGTGTAGTAGTGGCACTGGCCTGATTTTTAATAGCAGTAGTGACAGATGATAGATGATGACAAGGAATGGATTTGATGGCTGAAATAATATTTTGCCTGGAGCCAGACTGACAGAGCTGTGAGAACAGCCATTTGACAAATGTGGATGTAGTCATTGCACAGGGCCAGTGGTGCTTACACACTGTATTTTAGGGTAACTACCCACCGAATAATAACATTCTCTGAGAAAAAATGTATGAAAATCTAAATGTAAATGACATCTCTGGCACTGAAATTACCATAAAAAGCTATAAAAGCTGAAACACATTGTGATGGGTGGGCTAGCCCAGGGAGAAAATCCACATCTGATTAAGGCAAGTAGACATCCTAAATAATGACAAGATGTAAAATCAGGATGGACTACTTTAAATCTGTCATTAGACTGGATCTACAGGCCAAAGAGTAATTACTTACACATTATAATTTGGCACTGGAAGATGGATTTAAACTTTTCTGCCTTTCTCCTCACACAGACTTTATCTGTGTATATGTTATTCAGAGAGAGAGAGAGAGATTATACTCTCAGGACTCATGGAAAATATTGACTTTAAATTCAGTCTTATGGGCCTCGCTTTAGTCTGCATGATGGGGAAATATGTTGAATATTTATAATAAATTCACATAGATTTAGCTGGTAATATACAGTTTAATTAGGTTTATATTTACAACATGTTTTTGCAGTGTTAAGCTTTGTAGCCTATCAAAGACATGATCTGTTTAGCGTGTGAGCAACAATGGGCATCAGATCCACTCAATACATGTTTTTGTTCAGCGCGAGTTCTGCACACTCGTCACTTATAAACACAACGGCAATACGAGATTCACTGCACAGCTTCATTGATCATAACGGAAGGGTTTTGCAAGAGCGCAGCTTTGTGTACATCACGTTTTAATATGTATTTTGCTTGCTGCTAACTACACGTTGCAAAATTTCTGGATTGACAACCATATTTAAATGTGCGATTGAATCCGATAGACATTGATAATCATAGCAATGGATGGAACAAAACAATCTGATACTGTATGTCAAATGATCCGAGTTAAGTCTTAACTCGGCAAAATAATAAACCTGCCACTTTTTCTATGTAATGTGTAGTTACATTGTTGTTCACTTTTCAAATCAGTCACTTTTTACATTTAAATTTACAGATTTTCAAATACAAAATAGTTTTAAGCACTTTGTTTTATGATCTGTCCTGATAGTGATTATTTTTTTATTTCAGGAATAAATGGGATAAGTTAATAATACAAACCGATTATTTGCATTTACGTTGGATTTATTAATTGGCTGGGTAAGGTACTTTGTACTGTGTGTGTGGATGACGTGTTGGTCTGCCAGCACTGAAGACCATTTTTGGTTATTATTATTATTTTGGCCCTGTTATTATTGTTGTTTAATGACGTTCTGAAACTAATTGTATCCTGAAAATAATGTGTAGGATTTACATTGAAACAATTTTCACTCAGAAATTGCTAGAAAATTTACCAATAATTAAAAAGAAACAGCAAGTAACACATTGACTTAATTAAACATGACATATTTAAGTAGAAAAGACTAAAATAGTATTTTCTAATCTGTTTTATTTACAACTTTGTTTTATTTTACAGTGTATCTCAACAGTGAATTGCAAGTTTTGCTATGTTTCACAGAACCAATATATGCTGTTGTTATAATGTTAGCTATAGTAAAAGAACAATTTTGAGTGTCATTGTTTGTCTGGAGCTGGTGTGCAGCTGGCAACTAACAACCAGCTTTTGCACTCTTGTGAATGCATGTTGATTTTTGTTCTTCCTTGTCGTTCATTTGTCATCTTCGCTTTATTTTTGCTTCACTTCTGCTATGATAAAGAGACATTATCAACTCTTGCATTGGGTGTTTGTGCATTTTGAAGGCGGACTCAATAAAGGGAGTGTGTGTTCGTTTGGGTTGATTTCAGATATCAACAGTGTTTCTCAGAAATCGCTAGCTGCACCTTTAGAAATTTAGAACGATTATACATCTTTGGACTTACTCTCATTAACGGCCATTGCACCCCTAGTGAGTTGAATGAATATGATGCATGCATACATCTGGTGTGTGTTCAGATGTGTGCATGTGTATTACAGTAGTGCGCTCATGAAAGAGTTGACACACAGAGATCAGGGCAGAAGAGCAGCAATAACAGCACAGGCGTATCTCTTATCACAGCCTCTCACATGCTCTGCTTTTCAACCAGGCCTCTTCCTGCTGCCCAATAAAACACACTGACCTGTTGACAAAACCTGGGGTTTGCCTGAGCGTGTGATGAAGAGAGATCGCTAATAACAAAGACTTTAGAAAGACGGCGCACTCATATTACTATGATTGAGAGAACGTGCAATGTGCAATATGAGGGAATAAGTCCCGCCTCCTAAATAAAATAACTAGAGATGCACCGATATTACATTTTTCAGCCGATACCGATAGCCGATTATTCAGACTGAGACAGAGGGTTGATTGGTACCATTTTGAGGGATTAAACCGCATGGTGATTTTTGTGTAGGTATATGACCCTGTATTTGAAAAATGTGTGATAGCATTAGATTCAAGGTAGTTTTTGGTTACGGAGGACGATTTTCAAACATATGTCAAGAAAAAGGATAAATTAATTTATCTTTAAATAAATTTTTATTTTTATACAAATTTTATACAATTTGATAAAATTTAATACATTTTTATAATAAAAAAATTATACATTTTTTTAATAATTTTTTTTAAATTATAAAATGATACATTTTTCTCTCTTGTAGTCACTGAACACCTTGTCTTGAGGATGATATAAGTGTTGATTTCTAATGAAAGCTACCATGGATCGGATGCTATCACACATTTTCCAACACTAGAGATGTGTACCTTCATGAAAATCAAAAAGAAATTTAATCCCTCAAAATGGTACCGGTAGCCCAAATTTGGGGTCCCGTCTCATGGCCTAAATAGTTTGGGGTTTTTTTATGAAAAAATGAATGCTGCAAACTATACAGAGAACTCACTCATTTGGCATTGAGGTATATTAAACTGCTTTTATTTTCAGATATCATAATTACACCCAAATAGTTTTCATAAGCACTTGTCTCTCTTTATGGCAAATTTGTCCAAACATACATATATAATTACCAGTAAATAAGCTTCTCTTTAGTGTTTTTTTATAGCTGATTATCAAATGGATGACTTTCCTGGGGTAAACGCAACATTAAGTGATATTGTTCACAAGCTGTTTAATTGACATATTTCTGTGGTTGAAGCACAGATTGAGTGATTACATGAGACATGATACTTCGGTAAGTTGTCAGAATACCTTCTGATGTTCATGCATGTTTTTCTAGATATAATTTGTATTAAAGTGGAAGAAAAGACTCGCGCACAGCGATCTGTCACGTAGGGCTGGATGATTAATCGAAACCGAAATTCAGAGCCTATAACCGATGTCATTTTACCATGTCGGTTATTTCGTTTTTTTAATCCTATTAATATTTCCGCCCACTGTGTGTTAATGTACTTTGCCATTTAAACATATATTACCGCGTGTGTAGTCACGTGACTCTGCCCTGTCCAGTCTGCGAGCCACTTCTACCAAAGAAACACGCAGTGTCCGTCGTTTGGACACATTTTGGATTCAATAAAGACGACACACTCAAGTCAACTGCAAACACTGCAGAAAAACTGTTATTGAGAATGAGAAGGTGACGTCACGCGTATCACTCCGCGTTGCATTGTGGGAAGGATTCGCCATCTTGGTAGGATACGCTATCCGTTGTCATGGTTACTTCGACCGTGAGACCGAGAGAAATAGCGACAGAGAGAGAGAGCAGCTTGATATTTGTTTGCATTTTTGCGATAAGGCACAGTTTCTTGGGAATAAACGAAGAAGGGGGAAGCAAAAGGAAAGGGGCTCTATCGGGAGAGACTAAATAACAACACCAAGCAGCGTTTTTTAGAGAAACTACTTGACATCAACATGGACCCGTACGACCTGCTACAGAATGGACGAAAGACCCAAAGCACTACCACCTTTCACATACGCTGACATAGTTAATTACCTGGTTTGTTTATGGTATCAGTGACTAACGTTACTGCCTACACAATGCAAGAGTTCAGAAGGTTTAAGTCATTAGAAGCTGAACAAGTCTGTTGCGGCTGCGGGTGCAAGACTTAGAAACCCCCAAACCTGTAACGTTAAACTGCGAGAGATCAGTCATACTTGATGTTTCATTCAGGCCTCATTCATATGTGGAAATAAATCTGATATGAATCAGATACGTGCATTTGCACCTGCCGTGCAACGTTAAGCGAACAGATCGGACATTCCCCTGTCAATGCGAATCGTACGTCATTTAAAAAAAGTGTCTTTTTAAAACATTTCGCGGTACAGATATATCTATAACAAATGAAACAACTCTAGATAAATAACAGAGTATTAATTTCATTCGTTTCTATTAAATAAAAGGCGAACTGTGCTGAAGTGTGTTGCTTTTGAAAGCAGGCTTTGCTCGCTCTTGCTGCTGTCAGTTTATTGACAAGCAGTTTCTCTAAGCTGGCTAGCATTGTTATTTACTCTCTCCCGATAGAACCCCTTTCATTTCTCTTCCTTCTCCATATCTTCCAAAGAAACTGCGGCGTATCGGTAAAATGTAAAATGTAAACAAATACTAAGCTGCGCTGTCTCTCTCTCGCTATTTCTGGAATGTTTTAGTCCCGCCTCTGTGAAGTTCTGAAGGCGTTGCCCCTGGCAACCGATAGCGTCTCCTACCATCATGGCCGACCGGCTCAGACCCCGCCCAAATCGGCACGTGACTCCTCACTCTCAATAGCGACCAAAGGTAATACCAGCAATCTGTTGTACCGAATATGAAGAGTGCATGGCTCAAAAAAAGAGAGAGACTGACAAACGCCCAGTGCCTCCACAAAGCAGGTGTAACACAAGCATTTACAAATGCTACACAATATGAAAAGGATTCAAGAAGATGGAAAGAAATAGTATATTTTTACTTTTAAGATGGCAATATTTACAATAATTTATTTTGTTTACAAAAATAACTTTTTAAAAGTTCTTTATTTTCTAAATTGTAGGAAACTTTCTTTTTACATTAAAACTTAAATGACTTTTTTATAAGACGTTTTTATTGCAAGCATTGTATGCTTTGTTTGATTCAATTGTTTGAACCATTTAATAAATAAGCATTAATAGCTATCTGTGCGTTTCCTTATTTTAGAATCACAAAGATAGGATGCACTCTTTCATTAGAAAAAATAACCGTGAACATATTTACAGTAAGCCTTGCCAGTGACATATGAGAAAAAAATTAAAATAATCGTTCAATAATCGTAATCGAGGTAACTTGTCCGATTAATCGCGATTATGATTTTAGCCAAAAACGTCCAGGACTGCGTTTCCCAAAAGCATCGTAAGCCTAAGTTGATCGTAGAGACCATTGGTGGCAATTGTTCTACGATCAACTTAAGCTTACGATGCTTTTGGGAAACCCAACCCAGCCCTACTGTCACGTCACATTTAAGAGTTAACACATTTAACGCCATTTATTGTTTGAATTCCGTGATAAAATGGACAGAATTTGAAAGATGACACTTTGTTTCTTTATAGAAGTAACAAAGCACAGAGCTATTTGCGATTATTGAATGAGAGGCGTGCTACAAATAATGTTTAGTGTAGGGAAAAACTGCAGATCTGGCAACCCTGGCTTGAACTACGGGTGATTCATAGGTTGCTTTTATGCAGCTGTTTTGAACTGTTAATGCGTTATTGACGCATTAACTTGCCCTAAATTCAACACGAGAGATTTTCTTCACACACAGTATGAGTTGCAGTCAGACATTGACAGGATATAATCGGCCCTGATAATTGTCTGTTTTTAGTGAAAATAATAGCGTTTATCGGCCGATACCAATTATTGGTTGATACATCGATGCATCTCTAAATAGAACCAATCAATGATTGATAAAGTCATCGTGTCACTGCAGCTGCCGTTAGAAGCTCCGGTCGCTATAGAAATAGTTTTTACCGCTATTTTAACATAAGAAACCACATTCATGAGACACTTGTTGTCAGATTTCATTGGTGATTTCAAATATGAAATTTAATTTTAACGGCACTTGCATGACTGAAATAAAATAGCTGCCGAGAGGTGTTTCAAAGATGGCTGCCGGGTGAAATTACTTGTCTTAAAACTAGGGCTGTCAATCGATTAAAATTTTTAATCCAATTAATTACATACATGGTACAATTTCTGGTAAGCTACGTTTTTATTATTATTGCTTGACACAAATTTCACGATTTCAATTTAATTTAATGCTTGTGATTTGATGCAATATTGACTCATTTGGATAAATATTAGGTACACAAGATAGGCATTCATTTTTCTCACCAAAAAAAACAATCTCACCCAATGCTGTAAAAATACAGAGAGCCATATCAGCTGGTAGTATTTAAGGTTAAAAATAGCTCAAATTAAATATAATGTGTGTTTATTACAAATAACAACTTTGATAACGGCTAAGTAAAAATATAATACATATGTAATATAGTAGTAGGCTACATACATTTAGAAAAATACTCTCTATAGCTCTTTTTTTATAGCCAACGTGCTATAAGGTCATGAAATGGCTTTCCTGAGGTAACTAAGGCTAAATGTTATGTGACATAATTGTTCTCCAGCTGTTTTATTGACATCTTTTCGCGGTTGAAAAACACTGATTGATCGAGGAATATACATTTCGGTAAGTTTTAGGCTGCCCTACTTTATCTTTCAACATTGGTCATTCGTGTTTATTTACTATTAGCTAGATGATCGGTTCACGTGCCGCTAGGGATCTGTCATGTCACATTTACAAGCGCCAACGGTATTTATTGTTTGATTTTCGTAATAAAATTGACAGAATCTGAGAGCTGAGATTTTTTTAATATCATAAGTAATGTCTGTCTTGTCTGTTTCCGTGTCCTCTCTTTGGTGCGCGATTTTTCTGTGCGTGAGAAAATGGTTGTGTGACGTGAGAGCGCGTGAAAAGTTATTTCTTCTCAGATTAATTAATCGAAATAGACAGCCCTACTTAAAACCATTGGTGGTGGTTGAGGAGATCCCCCCCTTCTATGTAAAGCGCTTTGAGTGCTGAGAAAAGCGCTATATAAATGTAATGAATTATTATTATTAAAGGGACTTTGCTAATATGTAATGACAGTTGGATGTCTAAAAGTTGTCAACATGAATGTATTTGAGATGTGAATGGGACTGTCCTAAAGGTCACTTCATCTTCCCTCAATCAGTAACAGTCAGGCAGATATAATCCTATTTTTGACAGCACTGTTAAAAAGAAATGGCCATGTAAACAGCATTTCCTGACTGTCTTGACAGAATGTTTCAGGTTTAATTCAAGTTAAGATCAATCCACAGCATTCACCCTATGAACTATACATAAATGTTGCACTGGAAAAAAATAAATAATGTAACATGATGTAACAATTGAAAAAATACATTTTGTTGTTTTCACAAAAAAAAAGGGGAGGGGGGGCAATATTAAATATGTGACCCTTCTTAAAGCAGTGGAAACAATCCGACTTTGACTCCATGATAGCCATTTAGGGTGCACAACTGATCTTATTAAAACTTGAATAGCTATATGACCTTGCACATGTAATAAACCACAAAGACTATATACTCTGCATTTACTGCTTCTGTTAGAGTGAAGAAATGGTGCACTGTTAGCATGTAGGGCTCTTAGCCAATAAACCATTTTTTGCAGAAACAGAATAATTTCCTTCCCAAATGTTGGCTATAAATGCAGTGAGCTTAAATAAGACCACAGAATTAGTCAATGATCTGAGTCTTCATTAGGGTTGGGTACCGAACTCTGTACTTTTAATGGCACCGACAGAATTCACATTAAATCAATCGGTGCCAAATTTCGTAACTGAGAACGCATTTAAATGCAAGACTATTTAAATACGAATCCTTCATGCGAGACTGCCATCCGGGAAAAGGTATGGAGCGTCTGCTGCAGATCCAGCATGATGTTGAATAGCTTTCTCCACAAGCAATCAGGATGGTGAACAAACTGTCCCTCCCCCATGATCCCACACACTCCACATACACGTTAACATTCAATCCCACTGTACCTCCTTACCATTGTTGTAACATGTGGACAGCTAGTCATCTGTCATGGTGTTTTCTTATTAAAGCACTTTATTAAGGACATTTAACAATGTTTCTTATGCAGCTGTGAGTGTGTAAATATTTTGTTATGTTAGGTTATGCTAAACTGTACGAGTGGAATATTGTTTAACTTATTCTGACTTTTTACTTTTAATGCACTACAATACGCTGGTGAGGAACGGGATTTTGTTTCTGTGTTTATGTAATACTCGGAGGAATTACAATAAAATGAAACTCTGAACTCTGATGTTCTGCTGATCTCTGTGTGATTTGAACAGTATAAAGCTCAGTTGTGCAGCATGTTGTTTGACAAAAAAAAAGTTGACTTGCATATGATTAAAAGTTAAATTAAATCAATGTTTTATGTCTTCATACACCGTCGCCCGTCGGTGTATGAATGAGTGAGTGAATGGGTGAATGTGAGGCAAATGTAAAGCGCTTTGGTGGCCATTGGATCTGTGAAAGCGCTATATAAATGCAGTCCATTTACCATTTACCATCTTCAGAAAATACATAACACAGAATTTGTGCAAAACAAAAAAAAATTAAAAATTTTTTTAAAATGGTTGTTTTTATAAATATTCAAACATCACAGACAATGGCAGACAGTGACCATGGCACCTCTGGCATAATGTATAAATGACTTACAGTTTCTTTACAGTTATTGAGGTAAACATGCCTAAAAAAAGGCATTCATCATTGTATCCAAACCTATTCAACCTATTCACCAAACCTAATCATCATTGTGCTTGAGCCTCCTGGAGGTTTGTCATTATCCCACTGATGTCTATGATTTCATTTGAAGCTTCTATAACATTTAAACACAATTAAGGAAAATATCAATTGTCTTTTGATCTCTCTTCTGAAAGCATGAAATAAGGCTGCGAAAATGTTACTCTAGTATCTAATATCATGTGCTCTCTACTAAAGAGTAAACACAAAGAATATATAGTATTAACTACTAAAGCCACATTTTATAATGTCTGTAATTTGATGGAAATGCATTCAGGCGTTTCAGGACCGTCGTCTGTTCACATTGATGAAAAATCATTTTGTTTTTGTTTTGAATAATCATGCAGCCATAACACAAACAGCCAAATACAGATAAGAAAGTAAAAAAGAACATAAGTGAACGTGAGCAGTGTGTGTGTGTGTGTGTGTGTGTGTGTGTGTAACGGCTCCAGTGGGATGAATGTCAAAAACCATCGGAGCCTGGCATGTCCCTTTCATGCACATCTACATTGTCCTCCACTCACAGTATTCAGACCTCTTCATTTTTATTTTCTTCACGTTTTGTTATAATGCAGCTGTATGCAAAACTGCTATGGCTGCATGATTAATCGTATTTTAATCGTGATAATGAATTTTGCTTCTCTTTATTAATTCAAAATAATCGTTGGGATATTTTCCCAGCTAATTATTTGTCCTGAAAATGTTTTTTATTTAGACATTACTATTATCATGCATTGGTAACAATTCTCCACTATCTTTCCTGCTTGGGGTTGCCAGATCAAGGTAATAAATCCCCCAAACTGGGCTTTTCTTGTAAAAGGATACATTTTCTGCCCAGTGTTTTACTTAATCTTCTCAATCTACTGTAGCAATAATGGAAAACATTCATGTTGGCTTACACCCAAGGTTGGCACAAACCAGTGCTTAATTTGTAAATAAATAATTGCCGGATCAAAAAAGCAATTAAAAAGGCACTGTGACCGACACCGACAATACAACTTAAGTTTTTCCCGGAACATAAAATGACGTCATAAACAGTGACGGCACAAGCATCATTCACACGTTTCTGCTCAGACTTAACTACAGCCTAGTGTGTTATTCTGTCACGTTTATCGCTACGTTGAGGCCAAAAATCATTCAGTTGATCAGTGATATTCTCTCGTTGCCTTTTCCATTACATCGATTCCTGATTCTGACTAATCTAATTCCCGCTCCCGCTATCCTGATTATTATTAGCAGTTCCATCTTCAGGATCTCTTTTGATCAGCAACACTACCAGCTTTACTCGTGGATATGGAAAATGAAAAATGAAATATATGCTTGACGATATGAACTAATTTATATTAGAATAATTCACCAGGGATATCTCTCTCTCCAAACTTGATCCTACTCTCAAAGCGCTACGCTTTACTTCGAGCTAAACAATAAGCAGTCAGCACCAACCAATGATATTGATTTTGAACTAAAGAAAGCTGATCAAAAATATATTTGCTGAGGGCCGATCGCAAAACAATACATTTGCATGAACCTGCGCTCGCTCTGTCTCTCACGTGCACCCTGGCACGAAGCGGGCGTTTTCAGTTTATTCCTATGGAAGCTGAGCGTTACGCTCACGCACGAAAACTAAACTGAATTAAAAACGCTCACTTCACGCCAGTGTGCACACACACTGTCAAAATGTAATGCACTTTTTATGCCAGATCGTTTAAAAACAACACCGGAACGCAAAAGTCCAAAATCTGACATTTCCCGGAACAGGATCCGTCTCAAACTAAACTGAATCATATCTAGCTATCCACCTAAACCGGCTTCATGGTATAGGCCCCGTTCATGTGCTCATGTCCTCATAAAGTGAGACAGCAGATGCTGAGAACACCACAAGCATCAAGCGTGTTTGAGTATGTGTAGTAAATTAAACTGCTCCACTCATTCACACAGAGACACGTAGAACATGCAGACTTCAAATTTCAATAGCATTTATTTTTGTGGAGTAATATATTTCATAGTACATTTCATGATTCCATAAATGTACAGTGCTACTTTTGATTTATTCATCCAAATTTCGTGGCATTGCATGTTAAATGCGTGTAAAATCAATTATGACTGTATTCCGTGGTTTTGTAAGCATTTTCTGCATAGCAGAAATCATAGGGCCCTACAGCAGCCATGGAGAATATTAAACACGAAGCTGAAAATCTGTAATTTGGCATACAGTTATAGGGATGGGTATCGATTCAGATGTTCCAATTCGTTTCGATGTCGATTCTCGATTCTAAATTCGATTTCGATTCCCGATTCGACTCCATGAATATAGATTTAATACAAATCCTATATTTATAAAAAAAGAACAGTGAACAAGTTTAAAAGTGGTTAATTAATAAAAATAAATAAAGAGCCACAAACCTGTATATTAACCTCTTTTTATTTTAGGTACACTTGGGTACATTAAAAAAAGCATCACCTGTAACATTCACATACAAGTCTATGAACAGTGCAGGAAAACTAATACTGGCTTTTGGGTGATAGATAAATAAATAAGGAAAAAAATTATTCGTGGCCTTTGAGAATCGATTTTGAATCGACCACATTTGAAAAAACGATTAATCGTAAAAAAAATGTTTTTGCCCAGCCCTAGTATCGAGTTCGATATTTTTTTTATATACCGACCGAATTGCCTCAATACCATCGAGTATCCAAACATTTCTTGTTCTATCCGCGCTGAAGCTGAGATCGTTCGGCAGCTTTGTGGAACGGTACGAGATGCGTCAGTGTACATGTTTTCGACGTGTCCGTTACACGTCACACCTGACGTCACGTGTCTTTAAGGGATCTTTACGGGATGTGTGTCAACACACTCACAGATTCTGGAAAATCACTGGCAGTGTGAATGACCCCAAATCAAATGATCCCGGGACACATTATCCGTGTATTTTCCGGAATCTCTGAGTAAAGGGGCTCTAGAAGCTCGGAATACCTCACGCAGACAAGCACTAAAATGTCAGAAACGGTTTACAGTCGGAAAATGATGGAGAGACTCAAGAAGTAACAACAACATGTAGAATGCAACAGGACATTTCTGAATGGTTATGAATTTATGTTGCTGATGCGGAGTTAACTATCTTCATCTAGCATATTCTGTCATGATAATCTATAAATGGCTCGTGTGGGAACTGTTGTAAGAAGCCTACAGAGTGACATGCTTTTGTGCATTTGTGTTGCGTACTGTATTGCATGTAAAAAGACGGATGCGACAGCTTGAGCAGACTCACAAATGTGCTCTACTACAAGAACTCTTCCTCTTCTCATTGGACCGTGTGTTCCCGGGGGCGGGGTTTATGTAAATGTTAGGGTTGGTGATGTCACTAACCCAGGAGGAATGTCGTGTAGTCCCTACCAGTCGTTTGTTGTAGTCCTTAAAAAACGATTTCTTTAAAAGTAAATATCTTCCTTCCTCATGCTCAAACAGCAACATTACACACTAACTAAAGTTAGGCCCCGTCCACACTACTGCGTTTTCGTTTAAAAACGGAGACCTTTTGCTACGTTTGCACCTCCCGTCCACACTAAAACGGCAAAAACGGAGACCTTTTGCTACGTTTGCACCTCCCGTCCACACTAAGGGCCCGTTCACATATCGCGTCTTTTGCGCGCTCAAGTTCATTATTTCAAATGGAGGCGCGCGGTTTGCGCGCTCATAATGGAAGCGACGCGGTCGCGGTGCGACGCGCTCGTTTTTTCCAGGCGCGTCTGCGCCGCATCGAGATAAAAACATCTCAACTTTTCAGAATGCCGCAAGCGCACCATAAGCGCACAGTAGGTCACGTGACAAGAACCAACCGGAGCGCAACCGCCCTAGCGTTTTGAAAAAAAAGAATGCGGCGCGCCCAGCGTTTTCTACGCGTTTTTAGGCGCGATATGTGAACGCAGCCTAAAACGGCAAAAACGGAGACCCAAAACGGAGAAGTGTAGAAACGCTGCCGATCCGTTTTTCATTTTGATTCTCCGGAGGGCGTTTTAGTGTAGACGGGTCAAAACGGAGGACTTTAGAAACGATGACGTAGTAGAGGCTCACGCTCGGCTCTATGATTGGGTGTCATCAGTCATGGCGTATATCTTTGCTAGCAGCTGTTGTACAAGTAAATTCTGCATTTTACAATGCTATAACTGCCTACATGCGCCGGAGTCAAGCTATTATTCGAGCGATCTGTGACAATTCCCGTGTGCAGCGGCGGCGTTGACCGTACATGGAGCGTCGGTTTGGGGTTAACCCAGAGCATGGTGGGATAATTTTATCAATGAAGTTGTGTTTACACCGGCACGCGCATGCCCAGTGTTGGTGAATGGTCACGTGATCCGCGTTTTCAGTCGTTTTAATGTGGACGGAGATCAATTCTAATACGCAGCTAAAACGCTGGTGTGGACGGAGATCGTATTCGTTTTAATTATCCGTTTCTAAACTAAAACGCAGTAGTGTGGATGGGGCCTTAGAAAAGTGAAATCATAATCAACCACCCCTTTAAACGAACCAATTCGAATCGAAATCAAATAATCTGATTATGTAATCTGAAAAATGATTATGTAATCCAAATGAAAGGTGCATTTCTCTCTATAGGCGCGTGCGTTCACACTGTGGAGATGACGAGTCAGCAACGTCAACTTCATCTTTGTAGTCAACACTGACTCAGAAAACACAAGTTTATTAATAAACAATTAAAATGTCTCCTTGCTATTTTTTCCCCACACATTCATAATCATTAGGCTACTTTTGCCAGTGCTTTGTGGCAAGCTTTATGCGTGCACTTGAGCGCGAGGCAGATATTCCTCCCCCAGTGGCCTATATATGAGTCATTGAGTCTAAATAAGTCAACAAACTGAAAAAAAAAAGAAAAAAAACAGTTTTTTTTAGATATGTAATGCAATCTTTCATAAAATTGATATTGAAAAAAAGTATTGTTAAGGAACTGCTATCAAAGTCAAGGTATAATTTTTAACGATTACCCATTCCCTACAGGGAACTGATAGCTGAAAGCTGACAGCTAAAGACGTAAACTGCACCAACCAACAAGCCATTTTGCTTAAAAAATATTTAAATGGCCTTAAAAAATTTGAATTTCTTCAAGCAAATTCACAAGCAAAGTACAAAAAAACAAGGAAAACAAGTCACTCACTGTTCAAAAGCTATGCAGCTTGGTTATGAGATATGCTTAACAGCAGAGCTCGTGATTTGTGTTCAAGCCCTTAACAGGGATATTGCTTTCTACACCCCCAAGGCCAAAAATTCCTTCTACTTCTCATTTAACCATTCCATTGTTTGACACCTCACAAAAAAATGATTAAAAAAAATATTTTCTCATTTTACAAAACACAGACCTGATGGCATGTTTTGCACAGAGTGCTCAAGTCTGCAGAATGAGTTATGAGTGGTTTCCTAATGGGCTGGTTGTTTCAGGACGGCTGTTTCCTGCAGGCACGGCCACGGGCACAGCAGCGTCTGTTGAATTATCATGTGGGAACGCAAAGTGGGAAAAATAAAACCTACAGCAAGACCTGATGGGCATATAAAAAATTCAGACTGGAGCATTCAGGGTGAAAATAACAGCTTTCCAAAGCAAGTGGATTCGATGTGTGATCAAACATATTGAAAGCAAAATAGAAATATCAGGCTAGAAATCATAGACTGGTCTGTGAAACACAGATATATTGGTGCTTTAAGCAGACAGTTTCAAAGCATTTACTCTCATTTAAAAAAAATAAAAAAAATAAGACCTGAGCAACTGATTCAACTTTAGCACACACACTTTGGACTAAAGGGACTAAATGCAAGCAAGCGAACACAGAGGCACATGGGAAGTAAAATAGTGTGATGTATGTACCATGCAACGGCACAAATGTGTCAACCGAGAGAGATTTTGCTAGACTTTATATTTGTTTGATTGATTTTAAAGGTAGATTTTGCATAGAGAAATGTGGGAAAGAAACAGAACGGGTCCCGAACAAGAAGATGTGGATCTTGTTCTCAGTGGAGATTGCTAATTACTGAAATTAGAATTATTATAATTAGGGATCAAACTAACCCTTAAAGGGATACTTCACCTCTGGAAAGATGAATGTGTGTTTAAAATGGGTCATTTATGTAGAAGAAATGTAAAATTATTTTTGAATTTGGAGCTTTCTAGACTGAGAAAAGCCAGAAAATGTATTTTTGGCTTATGTGGATGAAAGACAACAACTCCCAGAATGCACTTGCTTCGCTGCCCTAGGAGGCCACGCCTACCGGTAATGAGCGCAGTAGTTAAACAACAAGTCTAGGCTACTAGTGAGTCTCCGTGATGAGTCTGCCCGGGATTTCGAGATCGCCCAAAATGTCCGGGATTCGGCTTTTGCGTTCTACAGTCGCCGTTCATTATGTTTACTGTGGCGAGCAGGACGAGGCCGAGGGGGTGATTACTGATGAGCGACACCTGTGAGACGCCCCAGTCTCGTATCTCTCACGGAGGAGCGGGAATTTTCTTAGCAATGTTAAAACGCACATCAACTGAACACTTGTTTAGCGTTCATGTAAACACTACATTCAGATTCACCAATAGGAATGAATTCAGTTAGATTGAAACAAAGGTGTGCATGTAAACAATGAATGGCGACTGCAGAAAGCAAAAGCTGAATCCCGGACATTTTGTACGATCTCGACGGCCGGACATGTCCGGGAAAAAGAGAATGGATGGTAACCCCTACTACTCAGCTTTCTCATACTAAGTTACTCCGCTTTCTCCACAGAACAAGAGCCTGCTAGCTTAGCTTCCAAAAAAGATGGCTGACACTATGTGTCCATTCTGTGAGTGAGATCCCACCCTCTATGGGCGGGTTGAGGACATGCGGGACAGCCTCTACTACTGACTGTAGTCTTTAGCCTCTGGCCAAAAAATCCTCCGATGACGCAAAATGACGATTTTTGCGTCATCGGAGGATTTTTTCCAGACAAAAAATACATAAATCTCTCGTCTCAGGGGGATATGAGGGTGGAAAGCACGGTACTACAGGTTTTCTACTAATACAAAGCTTAATGCTAAATCCTGAAGTATCCCTTTAAAGTTGCGATGTAACAAGTAGAGACAGATCTTTTCTTCAATACTTTAAGATACATCCGAGTGAAACAAATGACTATCGGAAAAAGTAAAATAATGTAGGGCAGGGACAACGATTCATCGGTTGCTGATTGGATGGAGCGTCTGAATGTGAGCTTGCAGTCGATTGTAAGAAAGAGGCAGAAAAAACGATTGAGGAAGTCGGATGTTTCACCGGATGGTGGAGATTAAAAGCTAAAGCTTGAGAAAAAAAATAACTGAAACGTATGCAGAATGAGTCATTCACAATAAGATCAATAAGATGCATTTGGAAAATAGATAAAAGAAAATAGAAATGTCCATTACATGCCAACTTTAACTCAGCACCAGTTTTTTTTACTTTGAAAAATGCCGTGCTCACATTTATTTCATTCATAGGCTTTGAAATGTATAATTACTACATTAGGATGTATTGCGATTCCTGTTATTCAATGGTTGTTTTTAAATGTGCTATATACTGTAAATAAACTTGAAACATGAAACTTATTCCATCCTCAAATGTAAGACCTCTTCAAACGATAATTAAGACATTTATAAAACTTAATTTTGTAGACCCACAGATACTTTTTTTATTCCCACACGTTCTCCTAAATCCATTTAATCTATTTTAGCTGTAAATGCGAGTGAAACGCTCCATCCCCACTCATTCCTTGACAATATGTTCATATTACCCACCACTAAAGGAAAACCTTATTTATACATTCAAAGCTGCAGTATTTCTCAGCTTACCATTTAATACAAATAGTTCTCCATAACAACAATGACAACAAAAGTAAATACAATAGACCAGCAGAAAAAGACAACAATAAAGCACAAATGTGCACTGGCTCAATGGGAGTCAGGAGCTGGTGTCTTTCTGCAACAGACTATTAAGTATTGAGAAACTGACAAAGGCAGCCGCTTTCTGACCACACTGCGACAGGGGTTAATAACAAATCCATGCCTGTCAGCTGGAGCTAAACAAATATGAACGCAGAGGGCAATAAAGATATGCTGAACTCTGGGGCTTTTACAGCACTCTAATACAGTGAAAGTGAGTGCTGATAGATTCTTGGAACGGCATCAAATTCAGGATGTGAATAATAAATTATAATCAATTCTTCATCCTCACAGTGGGACAGACAGCTTTCATCACAATGCCAACTAGAGGCCATTCTTCAGTTCAAACTCCTGCATCTGAAACACGTAAAGCTGTGACCGACGACGAGTGTGGCCTTCATAAAGCTTCACCTGTCAGACAGAGGAGGTGAAGAAAAGAGTCCTGTTAACACACACAGTCTCAAAAGCAATAACAGTTTCATATATTAATAACAGTTTGTTTGCTGTTCACTACAGCCTGATAAAGACGGGACTCTCCCTGCCGAGGAAAACGTCTCGTCTCAAGGTCCCACTGGCCTTGTAGTAAAGTCAAACACCAGAAGTGTCTGTCACATGCTGCCTTGCATGTGTTTTTAACTGGCAGGGTGTGTGTAATCATCAGACATTTAACGTCCACTCCCAACACTCACAGGCTTTATATGATGAACAAGGCTGTTGTTCATATTGTGTAGAACATTTGCAGTGTTGACCAACAATATGACCAAGAGCAGGCAAAAGTAATTTGAGGAATAAATTGAAGCAATTGACTGAACCCATCAGTAAAGCTGTGCCTCTTTTGTTTATAGTTCCAAACTCATTACAGAGAGTAATTCACTACAGGCAATATCTGTAATAGCAAAGAAATAAAATAGTTTATATTGTCTGGCCATATTCAACCCTTTCAATCATTTCCAGATTTGTGACATTACTTTTTATGTAATGCTAAAACACTGCTGTTCAGTTTCAGAAGTTGTAGGGATGCTTTCCTTTCCCAGGAAGAATGAGAATATTGGTTTCAGTTTTTAAATATTTTGAATATAATGTAAATTGATTTTACACACTTAAAGCAATATCGTATCGCATTTTGAATATCACATTATTTAAGCAGCCCTAATATCAACTTAGTACCAAATTAATGATTTATTCATACTTTGAGTGCAAGGAAAATTCCACCAATCATAGCCCTATGCACTCAAAATACTTACATATTTGTATGCATATTCAGCAATGAACTTATATTGTTTCTATAGGTACAATCAACTTTAAATTACTAGTTTTATATTTCACCACCTTTTTTATTTGATTGTCATTTGCTAAATGCCGAATTTGGATTGGAGTTATTTTCCTCACTAAAGCCATTTAAGGGCCAGATTTACTAAACAGGACAAATTAGCATGACACTGCAATCCCATAAATTAAAAAAATAGGGTAGCATGTCAAACACCAAATGGGTGAAGACATGCTTTTGGGCGTTAGATAAATGGCACAAATATCAGTAATTGACTACCACAAACCTTAGTAAATCACGTTATTTAAATAGTTTTCTCCCATAAATGCTGTGTCTGAAAGGGAAACTCCTACAAATCCATAATTATGCAATAACATCAGCCACAAAAACAACTGTGTCCACACCTTTTCATTGCTAATTTTTCACTCTATGTTTTTAGTAGATCACGACAGTCATTTATTCAATGCCAGAGAGGGTTTGTGTTGGTGCAAGCGGTTAGTAAATCCGGCCCTAAGACCATTGTTTTGTTTTTTGTTTTTGTCCACTTTTCAAATTTGTTTTTGCTTCAAATGTTTTTAATTCTGTGATTCACCTCATAACTGGTTGGTTGGCTCATGGCTTATAACGCTTTTAACAAAGACTTGAAAAAGTGGGTGGGCACTAATGCGCTCTATTATACCGGTAAAGTCAGCTGAGCACTGGGTTTTTGTGTTAGATTGGACAGGAGTGGCACCACTCAGCCTGTTGAGCTGGAACAGGAGGGGCGCTCAATACCACTCCCTCTATCTATTCCTATAGCATTCCTATTCCCTAAAATCAACTCATCATGATTACAGTTGCCTTTAGAGTGGGAACAGCAGGTGCACGGCACTCCTAATGTCTTCTGAAGTCACCAAACCTGTACAGCCTGCCCTTTCACAAGAGAAAGCCCATGTACTGTGAGTGAGAAATGAGTTTTGTCAACTTCAATATCACAGCAAATACTTTCACAGCAGAAGATTTGATGTGAGGAGGATTAACGGATATGGTCTTGGACTCACAGACAACTCACTGTCCTTTAACCCGTCAACCACTTGGTGCATACACAAAAATGGCAAGCACTGGATGGCTGGATAGTGGATAAGATGCATTTTCCGGGAGTTTGGGTGCAGAAATTTTACTGGTCAGCCAGAAAACAAAGGCGTATTTACAAGGACACTAGATGTGCCAAAGTTGCAAGGCTAGTGGCATCACATTTTTGAAGATAGCAGGACATAACGGCCACTAAAGGGTGAATTACTGACTATAAACAATCAAAACTTCACTGATTCATATGAGACTGTAATTCAGAGGTTCACCAGATTGTTTTAAAAACGCAAACGTGTGAATTGTAGGATGCCGATTTTCTTAAAGTCATTACAGTGATGGTTCTGACTCACCGTAGTTAGAAACAGAGAGGACAAACACACTGAAAATGAGTATGATTAAGTGCGTGTGTTCGATCTCGGTCTCACTCAAACAAATGAACTATTGTATGATTAATGAAATATTATATAATTGATATAATGAAATATTAGATAATTGATGTATTTCTCTTGTTTTTGAGCACATCACTGGAGCAGTTTGATCTCATGGTGTTCACTGGTTGAACACAATGATCTTGTGTGATTTGTGTGTGATTGTGTGAGTGTTTAGTATCTTACAAAATGTAAATTGTCTGAAATTTTAGAGTGTTGTATATTTCGATGAGGCATATTTACAAGTGTTGCAAGGATGACTTACAGCCAAAAAAGACTTGAACAGAAAGAGGGGGTTTCATGACCCTTTAAGTAGTCAAGTAAGTTATCTTTATTTAAATAGCGCATTTTACAATACAGATTGTTTCAAAGCAGCTTTACCAAGAAAATAATGCAACAAAGTTTGTTTCTGCTGTACAGCAGATCTAGAAGAAAATAGCGTCACAATCCAGCGTAAGTAAGTTCAGTGATGGTTCATTTCTGTTGTAAAAAAGTTATTAATTTAGTTAATTTATCTATACAGCTGCTCTGGAGAAAACAGTGATGTCCTCGTCTAGCGCAGTTCAGTTTTCATATAATGGTGTCAATGCAGGCAGATCAATAATATTGTTGAATATTAAGTGAATAGCACAACTACTAAACTAACTGTAGTTAGTCACTTTACATGTCAGTCAGGACTTTATGTCAATAGTCTAAGTCTGGCTATTAAAGCCTTAAACAGTAAAAAAATAAAATCAATAAAACACCAAGTGTTTTAACTTGTTTTAACTGTTTTAACACATAACTAATTCACTTTTCATTTAAAGCACAGCTGTCAGAATATCAGTGGCGCGCTACAATAAAAGACAAAATTACAATTAACAAATAATAATCATAACATGCTTTGTAGTGACATTTGGGGCCTTGAGACTGATGGATGGATGTGTGCGCAGCTCTGTCCTTAACCAAATCATCCAAGGTTTGCAGACGATGATTTGCATCATTCAAACACACATGTAAATGCAGGACTCATGTAAATAGATTACAATCAGCTTCCTGGTAACCTTGCACTGGGAAACAAGTGCTCAACTATCCCTGTATAACCATATCCATCTTATTTTCCATCACAATTGATCACATTTTTTAATTATATTTGACAAAAGCCCAAGACAAAAGATGACGATAATGTAGGGCATTTCATTATTGCGCAGTAGCGTTGTCACATTAGTCTACATATATCGCGGTACAACAGTACAACAAGTATAAAGTCATTGCGTTATTACCATGTTACTATTCAATTTCGGTAGTATTTCTTACATGTTAAATAAACCTATGCTACTGTACCTAAATAACGTAAAGTTTTTTTAATTTGTACATTTTTTTCTATTGTTTGTGTCCTATTATTTGTAATTTGCTGCTTTGTTCCTATTTTTAATATCAAAAATAAAGTAAAATTGCCTGCCTTGCTTTATTACAGAAGACTGTGTGTAATGATTGTAGTCAGCTTAAAGGGCATGTGTTTTATAATATTGGGTTGACTAAAATGGGAAGAAAAAAAAAGGTTCACATTTAATTCAGTATGATTTTTTTTTCTTCTAGACCTATTAAACTGTCTACCGCAGTCAAATAAGAAACATAAAACTACAATAAAATCTATATGCACATATCGAAACGAAATTTGATTCAAAAATCGAGAATTTATTTTTAATCAAATCGTGACCTCAACAATCGATTTAAATCGAATCGTGAGGTACCAAAAGATCCCCACGCCTGATAAATAGCCTATTTAAAGAGATTTCCCCAAATTAAAGTTAGCCTAGTCCACATAAGTCAGAACGTTAAGGTATTGTTGTTCGTAATTGTGTGTCTGGGTTTGAGTGCACTTCTCGTGTATGAAAAGTATCTACACATAAAGGCCAGCAAATGCCACAAGAAAAGGCTTGTCGTGTACTGACAACTACATTATTTAACTGTATTTTCTTCGTTAGGATGTTGATATAACAACTGTTCAAGTGTCAAGTAAGTTTCATCTATAATATTTCTCCTTTAAACTCCTTAAAATATAAAATTTCATACCGTATTATCCCTCATAATAACCGAACAAGCCTATAAGAAAGCTTAATTGTTATACTAGTTTGACATGAAATAGAAGAACACGGAAAAGTTGTGTGTAGGCTGTCAAAACACTCCCTCATCTTGCTCATCCTGGACGTTTCTCTGAACCACTGTCAGTGAAAACCAACACATACTAAACAATAAACAAAATTAAATTATTTAGTTTTGGTGCAGATATACACTTTTTTAAAATAATATATTAACTTCAAAGATGTAACATTAACGTGATGGTAATTTAAACATAGCCTTTGTAAAAAAATAAATAAAGCAAAACATTAATGTGCAAAGAAAATTGTAAACAACTAGCATTTCCAAGTGTATAGCAGCAGCAGGAGCATCATCATTTAACTAGCCGGCTAGTCTCGCACGTCCCTAATCACGTCCTCCTGTGAGAACAGCCCATAATGCAGCATTAAGCTCAAACAAATGAATCATTTAAACCATAAGCATAACTCTACAGCTGTGTTTAGCTTCAGTGCCACATTTAAGATTAATCAGTAACGTACGTGCATCGCCATTTTGAGGACCTTTCATTGCCTGTTATTGTGTGCATTAACAAAGAAAATGGCAAAGGTTGCAGACCTAAAAGTGGAATATTACTTCTAGGGTTGTTATATATGAATTTAAAAAAACATATCCGGAAAAACAGCGTAAAGCATGGATAATTTAATCCACCCATGCACTAGAAGCAAAATGATTTTCATTTCAGAATTTTTTCTCCAGCTGATTAGAGACGAGTCGGTGGAGTGGGTCATCCCTGTGACCCGGACTGTGGTGTTGACCGTTGTCCTGTCACACTGATAGTGGGGGGGGGGGGGGGTTATTGTGTATGATCAGGTGCTGCTGTAATTACAAAACTCAACCATGCATGACCAGTGAACACACTGCTCTCCGACTCTAACCCACAGCCACTGCATTAATACTGCTCAAAACTTGTTTTTGGTACAAAATTAATGCATTGCACATGAAAATATTGCCATATTTGAAAGTGGATAACCGATCTAGATTGTCCAATAAACATAAAGCTAAATTTATATTTTTAAAAGCCTGATTACAAAAACAAAAGGCTCACCATTAAAAGCTATGTGCCAAACACTTCAACATAAATCAAACATGTACAGTACAGTACTCAGTGGTGGACCAGTGTAATACATTTTTTTAAATCATTTTACACTCTAATGGCCACATTTCCTTATAAAAAATAATCACTGCCTTACAAAGAAATAAAATAATGCCTAAATAATGCAAACAAGTCACCGCAACCAGTCAAAATAAAAGTTTGGTTTAGCCTAACTTGACAAATATATTACTGTTGTACAGTAGAATTTAGATATGTCTTAATGCAACAATAATACAAACACTAATAATAATAAATTGTTATCAAAACTTTATTTAAGGAATAATCACAATTCTTCCAGGTTTTAATTTTAAGTATAAAGCTCAGTTGTGCAGCATGTTGTTTGACAAAAAACAAAAAAAGGTCATGATTAAAAGATAAATTAAATTAATGTTGTAGGCTATGTCTTCATTTGATTACCAGAAAATACATACAGATTTTTTGAAAAAAAAAAAAACATTTTATAGAATTTTTTTTATTTTTTTATATATATATATATATATATATATATATATATATATATATATATATATATATATATATATATATATATATATATATATATATATATATATATAAAGTGTTGTTTTTATGAATTCAATTAATTAAGTAGCTAGTAGCCTATTATTTACGTGTAACTATTACAGTATACAAACATCACAGACAATGGCAGACAGTGACCAAGGCAGATCTGGCATAATGTCAATAACACTTCTATAAATACCTAGAGTTTCTTTACAGTTATTGAGGTAAACATGCCTAAAGCCTGTTTTTTATAGGCACCAACGATTTGGCCAACGGCATGAAAACGTCAGCTCCTTTAGTGGGCAAAAGGACACTGGACAGGGTTTTGCTTGGGCAGATTTGTCTGTATGTGATTCATTAACTACACCTGAAATGGCCCGAACACATGACCAAATCATATTCAATAACACAAGCAACCAAACAAATAAATAACAGCACAGAGAATTTAAAATCAGGGGGGAATAAATAAATAAAATAAGGCCACTAATGGCCCTTCTCTATAGCGCCATCACTCATCCTCACTTCCTGTCCACACAGGAAGCAGCCTGTGAGAGGAAATTCTTCCTTTTATGAAAACACTGGACAATGTCACACTGCAGCTGGGTGATAGTTTGGAGATCCTAATAACAGCTGATGGCAAAACACACCGGTTATATCTAGCTATACCGACCACAAAAACACACTAGGAAGTCACAGACAGCATCCTCTGACCTCTGACCTCTGCTTACTTGCCTTGACACTGAACCAGAAATGAGTCAGCAGGAAAAGCACTGATAAACTAAACTGTTCATAAAGACAGCTTGCAGTGTAAAAAAAAAAAAAAAAAAAAAAAACCTTTAAAAGGTGAAACAAAGAGCAGCAAGTACAGAGATTTCATGTTTCTCAAAACCCAGTGAGATGAAAGTAGACTGCACTTTTGGACATGAAGGAGAGCGCAATCCAATGAAAGGCGGTGAGTGCTATCTGTGAAGGAGAGCTGTGAGGCCGCGATTCACTGTTTATACATTTAAAAGCACTGAATCGCCATTTAATCGAAATTTATTCGATTCTTAGCATTTTAAATCGATTATTGATCGAAATTTACGATTCACGATTCCAAAATACATGTTTCAAGGTCAATGTATTGGCAGGATTTGTAATCGATGCATCTAGAAAACGAGTGAGTCGTTACTCGTTACACCCCTATCCATTAGTCATTGTGATCTCGACTTCAGTGAAAGTTACATTATTGTCTTTATGAGTCAGTAGCAAAGACTTTTATATTGAAAGGGACTGAAACAAGGATGTAAACAAGGACATTTATTTTTACTTTAAACTAGGGCTGTCGCGATAACCACAATATTGCAATACCGCGCTACTGACCGCAGAGGAATGCAAGTAACCGCAGCAACTGCGAACCGCGTTTTCTTTTTTCATAAGGCCACCCTTCGTAGTTCGTACCATGTGTTTTGAATGTTAAATAAGTTAATAATGATAACAAGACTGTTTATTGCTTCAGCTTTGCCCAAAAGTGAAGCATTGCTGGCCAGCTGAGCCTTGAAGTGGAGCTCAAAGTTACAAAATAATTAACACCTTGTTTCATTACATCTATCATTTAAGGAATCAGCTTTTTGAACGTTTTCGTTGAATGAACGGTTTAAAGGAGAACTCCAGCGCAAAATGAACCTTTGGTCTAATAAAACATTGGTACCTAGTCAACCGTTCTCTGAGATTTGTTTTCATGATAATCGAATGTAAAGAGTTTTATCTCTAAAAACTGTTTAGCGTATAACGCTAGTAATGGGGGCATTTAATAAGTAAAAAGAATCGCTAGTTTATACCACTAACAAGGCTCAAAATATCCCCACACGAACACAGTAACATAATGAGGGTCCCTACATGCAAAACGAAGCATTGAGAACTTTGTAAGTGTACAGACCGTTTAATAAGAAGATAAAGATGAAGACAGTCCACTTCGTGTATACAGACAGGAGCCATCTTTGGAAAACAGACTCGACTAAAGGAGTTCTCCTTTAATGACTCTCTCAAAAGACAGTCCGTTGGCGTAACAATGTGCGCGCTGAGTGACAGCCTTTCAATGCGCAGAAACGCTGTTTAGTTTCGGTTACATTGTTTTTGTGTATTCTGACCACATCATAACACATATTTATATAGCAACAAATAAATATAAATAAATATAAATAAATAAATGGCGGTAATACCGCATATCGCGCTATTGAGCCACTCAAAATTACCGCAAGGGAAATTCCTTCACCACGACAGCCCTACTTTAAACAACGCCTTATAAAGACGCAATTTACAATTGCTTTGACTAGCGCTGTCATGGGAAATCCCCTTAACTGTTAAAAGGGCAAAGACAAAGATATTGCTTTCCTCAGAGGGCATTCAAACTGATTTTGTGATTATGAATAGGCTATATGATTGACCTGAAGAATATCTGCAGGTAATGCACTCGCATAGTCTCATAATACTACATAATACAATAAGCTTAAGTAAATTAAGTAAATCAGGGTTCCAGACTGCGACCATGAAACACGCCAATTAGGAATTAAGTCATAATAATCGTAAGTTAAATGTACAGTGTACGACATGTAAAAAAGACAAGAGGCTAACAATGTCAAGATCAATATTTGTGTAGCCTGACACGGTGTTTTCACACTGCATCCGTTCCAGGAGCGGTGCGTAGCCGTGCAGAGATCGTTTACACACCGAGTCTATTTCTGCTGTGCTGCACGCGCTGAATTAAAGTGACAGCGCATAGTTCGTGGTCAAAATGAGCACAAATTGACATGACAATGAATTTCATCATAAATGCATTTAATTAAATAAAATGTAGTCATCTCACCATTAATGCATTTAATTAAATACTACTATTTTTCATCTTTTTAATAGTTTTTTTTTGAGAATATTTTGATTTGATAGTTAAAAGATTAAAACATTTTGCTAACACGAGGTCTTGTGTCACTGTCAGTCTTTTTACATCAGTGCAAAACTATGGTATGCAGATTAAGACCACTATTCATCAGCATGCATTGATAAATCCCATGGCATGTAAAAAAAAAAGAAAAAGAAAAAAGGTGCGACCAAATCATATGCTGGTGCGACCAACTGAGAAAGTTGGTAGCACCAGTGCAACCAGTGGAAAAGTTAGTCTGGAGCCCTGTAAATCTTATTTATAAAGCACATTTAAAAACCACAGCAAAACTGACCAAAGTGCTGCTGAACAGAGTAAAGAAAATATTAAATAGAAAAACAGAATAAAACAAAATAGAAGACAAACAACACTAAATACTAAAATTAGATTAAACCGCCTGGGAGAAAAGATCTAGCTTCAATGAAGCTAAAGTGACGTTTAAAGTAGGGATGTGCACGAATATTCGAATTTTCGATCTGTAATTATTATTCGAAAAATAAAATACTATTCGAATTTTACTACATTGCTTTGCTGGCCGTAAATGCAGTGAATCCATGATAAATCCCAAGCACTAACTCGCAGTTATAATTAAATGCACTGGGTGGCGCTGTGGAGTGTGTTAACAAGTTGTGTGTATTTGATCACATAATGTTGTCGTCTGCTTCGCGAAGTTTGGAATTACTTGAAAATGATCTTACTAAATGGAATTACTTTTGATCGAATTAATTAATTAATCTGAGTTATAATATCATCAACACAATGAGAAATCACATGAAACCCAAACAGTCGAATGAGGAAAGACAGCTGTCCATCACTGCATTCACGACTGCAGGTAAACGCAGCTAGACCCCGCGTGATCCGAAATGATAACTTATCTTATAGCAAAATGATTTTGAGACATATACTTCCTTTAGGTTTCGTCGAGGGAGACCGGTTTAAGAACAGAAAACGCAAAGTGCTGTTAGAAACTTAGAAGACCGTTATCTTTGTGTCTCTGAAGCGTCTGTCAGCAAAGCGCCTTTTCTCACTCGAGCATAAAGTGCTGGCGGCGCCCCTGCATGTGTATTGTTTTTCTCAATAAAAACGTGAAACAATATAAACACGATAATCATATGCTGACTCGTGTGTGTGTGTGTGTGTGTGTCTGTGTACGTTCTGTACGATATCTGGCGCAATCTGCTTTATTAGACGTTTTTTTCCCGTTCGCTCTGCTTAAGCATGCTTTTATTAATGCTTTTGTTTTTTATATTTTTTGTTTACACATAGGCCTACTGTTTAATGTTTTCAACTAAAAAAAAACTTTAACATATTGTAAGCTTGTTGTGTTGTGTATATTGCCTAATTGTAAGCTTGTTCAGAAATGGTGACAAAAACGTGAAAAAAAAATTTAACTTAAAAAATAACGTCTTTTTCATTAAACGTCATTTAAATAAACGAATAATCGAATATTCGATTTTTATGAGCCCGAATATTCGAATGCAATATTTTTAAAAAATGCCCATCCCTAGTTTAAAGGCAGGGAGGTAATTTGTTCCAGAAACATTGTTTGTTATGCTGGTGGATGGAGTAGGACCATTAAATGTTCGTCCAATCACTGCATTCGGTCCAAATGCAACGATAAGATGTTCTTCCTGCCTGTCAACGCATGTATTTCCATACCTCCGCGCACCTGAGACATCACACATCATCAGCGCATTTTTATTAAGCTATACCGAGTTAAGGCCCTTGCACACCGAGTCCGAAATTTTCGTATGCGTTTTTTCGTATTCGTGATTCGGTGGCTCAAACTGCTTGCTACGGATGCGAAAAACACCGAAAATCTAACCCGATTCGATTTTTTTTTATTACGGACGAAATTTTCGGAGGCAGTTTGCAAGCGTGATTGACATAACGTGAGGTCGTATTTATTTTTTAACGTGCGAAAATTTCGGACCCGAATTTCGGACTTGGGGTCTTTAGACAGACGTCAGTCACCGAGCACCACAACCGAAACAGCAGCACCTTTACCAGTTCCTCCTGAACCGAAACAACGAGCTAATGCCGCGATCACGCCAGAACTACTGACATTTGGAAGAGATGGAAAACCGTTACATTATACTTGGAGCGGTTCGTGACTGGAGTTTATGTTTCAATGGCAACATTATCAACTCTGAAATCCACTGCAGCAGTTTTAGTGTTTTACTTTAAGTTGATTATGTTCATTATTATTGTAATGTTATGTGCTTTGAGACATGAGATAGTTTAACACCATCTCTCATGATACTTTTGTTTGCGTCCTGCTGTACGTGTTCGTGTGTTTTGAAGGAGGCGTGGCTTTGGAGACGCACTGAATGGAGGGTAGGATATCATGCTTTCAAAGCTAGCTCGCTATTAGTGTTTATTTTGTTAACGAAATCCATGACATAAAATGTTCATTGACGACCTTTTTTTTCTATGCCTAAGACGTAAGACGAGATGACTCCAACGTCATTAAACGATAACTGTGACTAAAGACGAGACTAAAATTTTGATAAAAAAAATAAAATCTTGACCAAAATCACATAGTTTTTGTTGAATAAATGAGGACTAAACATTACAGACAAGCAGTTTTTAACAAGCAGCTACAATCTTTCATGATTATGGTTGCCAGATTTCAAGAATGTAAATCCCTCAATCAGAGCTTTTCTGTTAAAAGACCACGTTTTCTTCAGTGTTTTACTTAATATTGGCAATCTGCCAATAATGCGAACGTGTGAATATTTGCTCTCTCTACACTCCAAAGAAGCGCGAATGATCTGAAAACACAGACAAAAAAGTAAGCTGCAGTTCAGCGATCTCCACTTGAGATTTTCTGCTTAAAGGGTCTTTAAGGCGCTTGCGCTCTTTGCTGCGATCAAACCTTCTCAGTGATGAACTGTAATAAATCCAAACATGGATCTCGACTATATTTGCGATTTTCATTTTTGATAGAAGTTTTTTTGTTTTACCAGTTGGCCTATATGATAAATAGCCTATAATAAACCATATTGGCTCAACTGTTAAACTATCAACTTGAGATTTGAATCCGTGGAAGAAGGAAGTAGTTTTAAGGGGGTTTTAAAAACACTCTGTTGTTGTTTCTTACTTATTTACATACTTGTGCCGTCACCATCACACTTGTCGCCGTGCGATATGGCTCTATATCAGTATTTTCTACAGATTTTCTACCATATAATATACAGTACACAATGGTGGCCAAAAGTGATGTCTAGAGGGGATATTTGTTTTAAATGACTCTACAAGTTCGAATATTTGGGAAAGAAAAGGCAAACAACACCTACAAGTTATACTTTACCATGCAACAAAAAATACATAGAAAAACAAGAACCTCACAGGAAAAAGCATAAATTACCTACAACATGATCAGTTACTAATATTTTTGTTTGTTCTCTCCTATTTTTGGCATGTGTTCATAATTGTTCATAAATGTACAATTCAGCATCTTTCATAGCGTTATCACAAATAATGTATAAAACAATTGATTGCAAGCACAAACAAAATGCTTACAAAATTCGCACATGACATACTGTGAGGTCAGTTTTTTTTACATATTCTCTATATATTCAGACACATGTCCTTTTATTATATTTGTAGTTTATTATATATATATATATATATATATATATATAATAACATCCTTGTATTATGTTTGTTGTTCAAATATGTGTGTGTACGTGTGTGTGTGTCGTGTGTTATTTATGTTTTCTGTATATATTCACACATGTATGTGTGTCATGTCTGTTGTTTATATATGTGTTATATTCACACAAAACAGGCTGTCAGGTCTGTTGTTGATGTAGCACGATAAGCTAGCTAACGCTAATCATTCAATCCATACATTATCGATCACAAATGGAGTAACACGCACATTAATGCCCCTGTTTCACATTCAAACACCTAGTTTAACATCTCTGTGGCATTTAAACCTTGAAACCCGCAGATTTGCTGAGGATAAATCCGCGGTGTAGGGAATATATGCCTCTGAATGTTTCAGTCCTGTCAGAGTCTCACTCACCTAACAGCGCGCGTAGATGCTTCAAACGCGTGAAAACATCCTTCTTTGGGTCCAGAACTTTCTGTGTAGATTTCTTGACGTCTCCATAAGCCCTTCGAGTGAACATTCCGCTGTAAAAGGCGATTTTGTAGCCGGTTTTACCTTCCTTTCACCATTCAGACCTGTGTGTGTGTGAAGAACAGCAGCTGCCTGACTGACTGACCGAACGACCGACGGCAGGGCGCCAGATCCGCTGAAAAAACTCCCCTCGATTACTGAGGGCAATAAACAAACACACTTACCTCAATATTTTCAGGCTTTCTGCTGGCATGGATGCCCATTTCTTGACAAAACAAAGGTTTCGTCTACGAAAAATATGACATATTTTATCTACATTCAGTAGTGCATTATTTAATGCATTAAAATATACATCCCTAGGCGTGCACTGAGGTGTATTGACAATACTGTGTATTATTTACAAAACTATAGGGTGTTTTTGAAAATATGGCAACACATATCGCCGTTGTGGGTGTGTAAATACGGAAGTATACTGACAGATACACTACCTCATGTTGTTGTTATTATTATTATTATTATTATTAGCCTGTTATTATTATTACTACTACTACTCTTTACCTAGCAAAAAAAAATGTTTTAAACATTTGCCATATTTACCTATTTTCATAAAATTATCCAGATAATTTATATGTCCTACTATTATGTGCCATTATTATTAAACATTCCAATTTCTTCCATGATAAAAGATATGACTTCATCCCGTAGGACATGACGTAGCCCGCAGGTTCAGATGTAGCAGGTGTACCTGAAATTAGATTATACTCGCGCGCCACCTGGTGATTGATCTTGATATTGCATCCACCTGCTGCTATTACTGCGCATGTGCAGCACCACCAATCACAAAAATACAGTATTTAGACTTCTGATAAATTTAGATGTAGATTTAGATGTAACATAGATTTAATAGCATTTATTTTTTAATATTAGACCATTTTATAAAATTATACTTTTGATAAGGAATTTCGAAAATGTTTAGTAAAAATGTTTATTAAAGCTTGTACAGCAAAAAATATTTATTTTAAAAAACAAACAAAATTATAGAATATCATATTCTTTTTTTCCCTTTTCTTTTTCAATGAGCTGCACTATATAAACAATACACGTAATTATTTTTAACATGTAATTCACAAGCATTATTAAAAAGATAAATAAATAAAAACAAAATTAATTAACACTAAATCCTTACAATGATCATGGTAAACTCTAAAGGGTTTTCTTTTATTCAAAGAGTGTGTAAAATAATGTGTTAATTACAGAATTCTATTAATTTGCACATAACCTGCCTGGAACAATAGTCAATTATATAATACAAAAATATTTGCCTCAATTTTAAAGAACCCTTTATGCCAAAAAGGTTCTGTATAAGGAAAAATGTCTTTGCATAATACTTTCATGTTTATTTGCATTTTTTCAATAAAGTGCGTTTACGAGCTGTTTAATTCATAACATTTGATTCGAAATAAAAATTAATTATAACAGAATTAATTAATAAAAACTAAATCCATAAAATGATCACATGATGTATCCCCTAATAGGCTCTATGTATCTGACAGAACCCTTTAACGGTCTATAGAGCCATTTCTTAGTTTACTCTTTACGAGGAGTGCAGTGGGATTTTTGCTTGGTTTAACGTCTCATGCAGAGGAAGGTGCTTGTTTCAGTAAAGTGTCCCGTCATCAGGACCCACACAGAGCACAGGTGAGCGCCCCCTGCTGGCCTCAATCTCACGAAACCTGTTTTTTCACAGGTATTACTGACCAGACTCAACCTAAGCTTCAGTGGGCACTGGGCAGGGTGATATGGCTGTGTCCATGTGCTTGTTGCTGTCCAGCGTCTGCATGTGTCATATTATTTCAATCAATTAGTAGCAAATTAACATTATGAGGTTTACCAGAGAGCAAATGTATTTGCAAATTGCAATACAAGAATGCGCCTGCAAAGCTGCTAATTGAATTAAAGCTAAAAAGCCATCTTACAATATGCTTGATTTGAATTGTGTACTAAAGCTTTAAAGGGTTTGTTCACCCAAAAAATGAAAAATCTGTCAGTAATTACTCACCCTTGTCGTTCCAAACCCTCTTCAGAACACAAATGAAGATCTTCTTGATGAAATCTGAGAGCATTCTGTCCCTCCATTGACAGCTACACAACTACCACTGTGACGCTTCAAAAAGTTCATAAAGAGATCCTAAAACTAATATAGGAATTGAGCGGTTTAGTCCAAATTTTCTCAACAGAATCGATCGCTTTATATGATGAACAGATTGAATTTAGGCTTTTATTCGCATATAAACATTTATCAGCGAACATAAACAGAAGCTCAACCGAACTGGCTTGAGACGTGAGAAAGTGAGCTTCTGTTTACCACAACTGGTGTGTGAGTTGATGAACGAAAAGCCTAAATTCAATCTGTTCATCATATAAAGCGATCGAGTCTCTTCAGAAAATGTGGACTAAACCGCTCAATTCACATGAATTAGTTTTAGGATCTCTTTATGAACTTTTTGAAGCGTCACAGTGATAGTTCTGTAGCTGTCAACGGAGGGACAGAAAGCTCTCAGATTTCAACAAAGATCTTCATTTGTGTTCTGAAGATGAACGAAAGTCTTACGGGTTTGGAACGACATGAGGGCGAGTAAATGATGACAGATTTTTCATTTTTGGGTGAACTATCCCTTTAAGAAAAATTAATTGGATAAATGGTAATTTGTCCTCTGATTTGCAATCTTATCACTTGCCTGAATATTAATATTAAATAAAATTGTAAATGAGAAGGTATGTTGTCAGCTCAGTAAAAGTGTTTGTCATATGTTTTTTAAAGAGGAATTATATTGACCATTGTTCACAATTACAATAGGCGAAATAAGACATTTTGAAGAATGTTGGTAACCAAATTGCTGGTCCACATTGACTTCCATAGTATGAAATAAAATAAAAATAGCCTACTATGGAAGTCAATGAGGACCAGAAACTGTCTGGTTACCAATATCTTCTTTTGTGTTAAGCAGAAGAAAGAAAGTCATACAGGTTTAGAATTACCTGAGAGTGAGTAAATAATGACAGAATTTTTATTTTTGGGCGAACTATCCCTTTAAATGTCCCTTCACTGATGTGACCTATACATCCTAATTCAGAGCTGGTATTGTAGAGAATGGGTGATGAGAATATGCATGCAGATTTATTTGTCTAAATTAATCCAGACAACAACACCATTTTTTCAGAATCACTTATAGAAGTTAAATTCAGTTCACATTTATTTGTAGCGCTTTTCAGAAAACACATAGTTTCAAAGCAGCTTTACAGAAAAACCAAGAGTCGACATTACAATTTATTACAATATAAGTTAACAATTAATTAAAGTTGAGGCTAGTTCTGTCACGTGACTGATAAAGATTGACGGCAGATGGCGTCATTGAGACGCCTGAAATAACGCATCTTCAAACTGTTAGAATAAAACTTTAAAGTAAACATTTAAAATTGTTTTTGGAAATGTTGTTCGATTTGTTTAGTGTTCATAATGTTCAATCACAACTGTCTGGCTAACCTCTAGGCTATTTAACCTGTTAACCAAATTAAATTAAGTTTTTTTAATGCATTTTACAGTTATGCATTTAGCAAACGCTTTTACAAGGCAGTTCTACAAAAGAGGAGCAAAAGCAGTTCGTCAAAGAGTCAACTAGATTAGTAAGCAAACTAAAGAATAGGTTAGCTATATTTGAATGAGCAACAGATCACTGTAGAGTTGATGGCTACTAATGCGTTACATAATGAGCAACTGTAGATTTGTTAGTAGCCTAATACGTGAGGCACAACATTTCCCAGACATCATGTAAGTGGGCCTATAGAGTGGTAGATCTTTATATTGAAGCTAACAGATTTTCGGTCACTCTAGGCTCCTATACTTGCAGGATGTCTGGGAAACGATCGAGGCCACAGGGTGGCGAGATGACTCCATGAAAAAAACACTGCCTCAGCTTTACAAAACACATTAATGGAAGGCTTGAAAGCACTTGTCTCTACTAAATTTCACATGAAGAGCTTGCAAATACTTGACTTTTGTCTTTGTGTGGTTATGTTTTCTCCTTGATGTGAATCAAAGTGTCGTTAAAAGTAAACGTATCCGACTAAGATTAAAGGACAGCGCGGGGCTATGGCTATTATTCCTAAATGTAGGACTACCTGCTTGTAAATACTTCTTCAGACAGAGAAATATTCCTGGACTTAAAGAAAATGCGTGCGTGCTGACTGACTTTAGTCTTACACATTTACTAGGCCTGGGTGTGGAATAAACCTCAGTAACAGCAGCGACAGCTTTTATTTGAACTCAGAGAATTAGGCTAGGCTAGGCTACATGCATTCCTATTTATTCATTCACTACTGTTTTTAGCTTTATCTCGAATGCGTTAGGTCCGTTACAAACGCAGTGTAGCTAAACCAGTCAAAGGAGAGCAAAAATAAATTAAATAGGCTAAATAAGTCAATTAAATAATAATAATAGGCCTAAATAATGTGCAATCGAATAGAAAGGCTACCGGCTCAAACAAATACTTAAATGTATAGGCTATAATACAATAACTTTTCACCCTCATGTAGTAGGCTATAATATTATTCCTTCATATTTTTTCAGACATTCGTTTGTCCTCCAGAGGGCGTTTTCAATACTTTTCATTTATTAAACAAAACAGCTGCAATACGACGACATTTAAGTTCTGTTTCAGTTTGCTGATCATATCATCCTAACACGTTGAACATCTTTTAATCAAAGCTATATCCCAATACAACAATAGGCTACATTTGACGTTTATTTATTTGCTATTGTATAGTAAAATTCGAAAGGATGCACTTCTGGTTATTGTTAGCCTATAGATATGATGGCACAGATAAACACGTAAGGCTACCTTAAAACATTTTTTACCTAATACTGTAATTAAAATTCATTCATTAAGACTTCAGTTCAACCTAATTCTATGTGCCTACTTATAAAGCCAAGCACACAATTAATTAAAAAGCTCTGTCCCAAAACACAAGATGTATCTGAGCAGATAATCTACTGTGAAATTAATAAGCATTAGAGAGGGGAATTCTTATAATGGAGAGAAGGTGTTTTTGGTCATTTGCATGGCAGGGGTCTCTGTGTTGAATGTGTAATAAAAACTACACAGCAAATAGATTTTCAGTTTTCTTACTCTATAATCTGATTCCAATTAAATTTGTCATCAGACACTTAGGAAACAAGATAGTAGATGTGTAATCCAAAACATCTCTGTCATAATTGAGTTTGGTTAAACGTAACATTACCTGCCCTGTGACCATAGCTTAGCTTTTAAAGGTTTGAACCGTACATCAGTTAAACTGGGAAGTAATTTCTCTCTTCATTTATTCATCTCAGAAAATAACAGACTAGCAGCCTCGCATTTCAAATAGCAGTGTTCATCTGACAAACAGATTGTAGTTTTCAACGAGACTGCTTGAAATTCAATGTCCTTCGACATGAGGCAGTTATCAGTCAAGTTTTCATCTTCCTTATTGTGTGCTTTTTAACAACTCAACATGTGGTGGGATTGATTCAGTCAGACACACAAAACAACCATCACAATGTGTGCACATGCATTTTGTTAATAAACTTAGACACACAAACAGAAATCAGCAGCTCTGATTTGCTATAAGAAATCTATCCATGAAGGCCTCCGAGTGATTCCACCCGGGTTCATCATCACTGCTCTGGTTCCATCTTGAATTTGTAACACAATCACTTCCCGCTACCTCTTCACCCCCCGATCCTCCACACCGTTCCTCCACCCCTGATTGGTGCACTGGCAGTTTGAATACTAATGCCTGCTGTGTCCATCTGACCCATGCATGTATGCGATCCCGATGGCTTCAACGGCTGAGGACGGAGTAGTATTTACACCATCAGTATTTACAATCCATTAATGAATGTTGTTTCCTCTCTTACTTGCATTCACCGTAAATAAAGTTTAACGAGTAAATAAAACAGATTAGAGGAGTATGTTTCACAGGAAAATACTACTTTCACTAATTTCTTTGTAATTGTTTGTGCAATTTACTAGCAACTTCAGGGGAAAATCTTTTTCTACACTATTTATTACATGGAAGAATTTCATGTACAACCAAACTACGACTAATATTAGAATATGGATTATGTAATCACGTTAACTAGATCAATCCAATACTCTGACTTCTAGAACACCTATTGTGCAAGACAGCTGGCATGTGCTTGTATTAATTGGATTAATTTTGGGTTTGGGAATATCCACTGCAACGCGATATTCATTTAAACATGCACGTCCAAATGAAAGCGAGCAACTGAGCATTGTTCAGTGAGATTTTTTATTTTTTTTTTAAGAAATGAACACAATTCGGTGCAAATGACTGAAAGCACCGTTATAGTCCCATGATTTTACTCATTGTCAAGGACATGAATGACAATTATTGAGTTAACCACAGCACTGTGCAGAATTATTAAAATAATTAATAAACACCAAAAGCATGAAAATAGTACAGGAAAAACATGCAATTCTTTGTTTATTCGGAATATGCTCATCACACAAGATTATTAGGTGTGAAGCATGTAAACCTTTTTTCAGAATAAAGCCTCTAGGAAGCTTAATTGGGAAATGATGTGGATGCAAAAAATGGTCACTAATTTATGGCATTTATTATTTTCATCAGATTATTTTTGTATCATTGTGCAACACCATTATCCAATTTGGCTTCCCATATTTTCTTGGTCCAAGTCAACAAAAACCTAAAGATTTAAGTGGCTCTTTAGGGACCTATTTGGATGGCTAAGAACAACAGTCTTTTCAGACTCAGATTAACCTTGTTACCCCAGTAAGTTTTATTGCTAGTTTTTAAGGGATTGTTGTCAAACTTGCAGCCACAGGGGTGTGAAATAACAAGCACCAGTGGGATTTCAGACAGACCATCATCACAAAAAACACACACAACCAGCCAGTCCTCTGAAACTCCAGAGTTTAGCTTCTCTCAACTAAAACAATCACTTCAGTGAATTATTTCTTAATGTTGACTCGAAATGCTAGAGATCTCAGCATCATCATTATCGTTCCTTTCCTCCACGTCTCCGACTGAGTCTGGTGATATACCTCCTTTTTTAGGTTTGTTTTATTAGTATCTTCTTGTCGGTGAAAGGCACGGTTTATCACCGCTATCGTGCGGACGGCCGTGAAAACAAAGGGCCTCTTTTCTTATGTGGCGACAGAAAATCGATACCCTGCTTTCCCACAGACGGCTAATTAACGAAGCACTTATGTCATGTTGGTTCACAGGAAGAGGCTTTATGTAAGACGATTGTATCAGTGTGAATGCATGAGACACTGAACTACAGATTAAAGTGTCAAAAGGTGAGAAGTAAACACACACGTGCGCACGTGCACTCGCGTACAAGATAACATATTTATTTCCTCGGGTTTCGACCAGAGAGTTCTCGAGCTGAAGATTCGGCAGTCAACGGTGTGTGTGTGTGTGTGGAGGGGGGGAATTGGAAATGACCAATCCGGTACATGCCGCCGAGAGTGACACTTGCGAATTTCCAGTACGGACAAGGTGGCAGTACAAACGCTTGATAGATGGCAGGGAATAAAAGGGCTTCTCGTGACAATCTTTCAGCAAATGTCAGCCTTTCATGGTGTTGAGAAGGCCCATTTCATATCTATTACAGCAGGCTTTCCATGGCCGATATTTCAGATTTTAGTGCACGCCGTGCCGCAAATCCTCTGCCAATCTCCCCCATAAGAATCATTTGCCAGCTCCCCCACCCGACGCATTCTTCCCCTCTGTACCTCCCTCGCTCGCGTCTTTGATGTGACAGAACAAACCACGACCTATTAGGATTAAGGCTTTGAAAAGATCTTTGATGCTGCTCAAGGTTCCTTTAAACTGGCAAACTGACAATATGAGCTGTGTGGAGGCAGGCTTGAATGAGGAGATTGGTTGTCCTCGCTGAGGTCCGCAGCAGCACCTCCGTTCCCCCACCTTCCTTCTCAACCCTGAAAAACACCCCTGAACCCTGCAAAAAGAGGAGTCTCGTATAGCCACAACCTGGTGTAAGACGCCTACAAATGTGTATTTTGCTGTGGGTTTTTGTCTTGCGTCGCAAGCGACGTCTGTTGCGGAGCGCTTGGCTCGGTGCCCTTGCCATATCTGAACTGTTGCCCGGAATCGAAGGAAAACAATAGCACATTTTATTTTCTACCCCCCCCACCCCCACCCCCACCTTCTTTTGATTCCTAAGGACACATAAGCAACGTCAAAGGCAGTAGCAGCAGACTGCGGAGCCGAGGATATGTGAAGGACAGGGATAAATGCTGTGCCACGTTATTCAAAAGAAACGAGCAATGGAAAAAAGAAGCCCTTTTTAAAAGAAGAGGGGGGAGAAACCCTCAGTCAATCTTCTATCGCTAAATTGAATTCGAAATGCACCAATGAGGGCTCCTGCATATCCTCCAAATATAACGGCCCCCTGTTTTGATAGTTGTAGAGACTTTGCGCTAAAGGTGTATGACTCCTCACACCAGCAATACGGAGGATGTGGAAACGGTAGTTTCGCAAGCAACGGATGGTAGCGTCTATCTATAGCGCATTGCGTCATTGCATTCAATCTGCTGCCAAAGGACATTATTTGATCTCTCAAGAATATGCTAAAATCATACTCGTTCCAAGTCTTTTGGTAGAAATATCCGAAACAAGATTTGCATGCAAAGCATGCTGAGCCTGAATCACACTTAATGAGACTGATGACTGCTAGCAGACAGCGTTTCAGAGCAGTTCTCTTCTTTAAAACATGCCCTGCCTCTGTAGTTTTAGTTTTGACCTTATCTTCGTAACCTTATTGACCTTATCTCTCAAGCTCTGCATTTCAATTCTTAACATTGCTTGAAAGCCTCTTGGGTCTAAAAGAGAGGTTACTGATCTTTTTGAAGAAGAGCCTGAAGTTTCCTCTCTGATTTGGAAATTATATATTTTTTTTAACAGAAATATCATCTTAGATTATTCTGCAGCTGAGATTATATTTAAGAATGATATTTTTTAACAGAAATATCATCTTAGATTATCCTGCAGCTGAGATTAGATTTAAGAATGATTTGTTTTAAAGCGATAGATAGATAGATAGATAGATAGATAGATAGATAGATAGATAGATAGATAGATAGATAGACAGACAGACAGACAGACAGACAGACAGACAGACAGACAGACAGATAGATAGATAGATAGATAGATAGATAGATAGATAGATAGATAGATAGATAGATAGATAGATAGATAGATAGATAGATAGATAGATAGATAGATAGATAGATAGATAGATAGATCTAAGCTGTTAAATTGGATAGTTGACTGTTGATTTGATGTTTTCTTCTGTGATCTTTTCTACCAAAAGTAAAACGAAAAAAAGTTTAAACTCAATATTTAGTAGCCATGTACCACAGGATAATGTTGGCACAGTGCAGCCCTGTGTCTGCTTATGGCATTCATAAGACATTTATAACACAGAGCACGTTTCGCCGCCTTATGGATTAGCTAATTAGATAAAGACCAAAAAAGCAAGATTTAGGCTTCAGCAGAAGCCTGATCAATCTGAACAATGTACCAAACCGGTGGTTTTATTCCTTATACAGATTCAGTGCAAGGAGAAGCAACAAGCCTTGACCAGGCATTGTTTCTGTTCAGAGAACTAGAGAGGCATGTTTGTTTTTAGGGCCCGTCTAAAAGACCCAGTGGTGCATTTTGTTAGTCCCAAACAAACAGCAGCCCCACATTACTGGCCTGTGATCCGCATCCTTCAGCCATGAATGACCATTAAACAATAACAAAGTTACCGTTCCAAGGTTTTGAGTAGCACTAGTTGGCCGCAGATGACTTTTGTGTATAGCTCCATTAAAATCCCTGGGTGGAAATCCATAATCCATAGAGACAGACGTGGTCATATACTGCCAAATTCCCTCCTCTTCAGTCTGTGTCAATTTTCAGCTCCTTTTAACGCGAGATTGCTTGCATAAAGTGGGTTCTTATGCCATTGTTCAACTAATCATATCCTCTTCTGTAATTTCATTAGATGTGAAAAGATGAGATAGCAACCATTAATCTCTTATTGCTTCATCTAAAATTAAAATAGAGCCAAAAAAAAAAAAGCTCAGGAGAGAACAGGGAATCAATTTGTCATAGTTAGCACATTCACTTGAAAGGAAACATTAATTTGTGCCATTATCTGTCTGAAATCCCATTAAAACTGGGTTAATGTGGTAGCAGCAAATTTCAACATTGTCAGATCACTTCTTTATTGATATCCTGTGTCTTTCTTCGCAATTCATTTATTTAGGGTTGCAGAATGTTAATCTGATTTTGTTGATAATATCAGGTCAGAGTACTCTGTAGAAAATTGAAGAGCCACAGAGCATGTTCTGTTTGTTAATGGAATATAGAGAATATGGATCAACAATATCATATAGGGCTCTATCATACACCCAGCGCAATGCGGTTCCAGGTGCGACGCAAGTGTTTTTTGCTAGTTTCAGCCTGACGCAGTTATCATTTTCACATCCTGCGACACGTTGTTTAAATAGCAAATGCATTTGCGCCCATTTGTGCACCCATG
Organism: Rhinichthys klamathensis goyatoka; assembly: GCF_029890125.1. Classification (NCBI taxonomy): domain Eukaryota; kingdom Metazoa; phylum Chordata; class Actinopteri; order Cypriniformes; family Leuciscidae; genus Rhinichthys; species Rhinichthys klamathensis. The sequence continues at coordinate 2,531,473 of NW_026606660.1, forward strand.
TGCTGCTGGTCTAAAAACGAGGTGTGTTCGACGGGCGCATTGTTGGTGCGTTGCTATTTTGAGGCAAATTAAATTGCGCCATTGACCAACTGAAATCTGGTCTAAAGTAAATGGCAGCAACAGCCTCAGTCGCTGGGAAATTCCACCATGTGAATAGCGAATCCGCCATGCGCAACTGGCTTTTAAAGGGAATGGGAGATGAGACTCTGATTGGTTTATTGCACGTTACGCCCAAAACACACCCATCACTCATTAAGAGAATATGGAAAGCGTGCAGAGCATTTTTCCCGTCATGTGCAGTTTTACAGAATTATTTCTGATACTTTATACATTTTCTGGGATGTCCTGCATTTCAGAAGTTGAAAGGTAATAACAAAAACTAGAATGAACATGAACAGCAAATGTCTGATTACTAGTGTGAGACATCTATTAAAATAAACATGTGATGTTTGGTTTTATGAAAGAATAATGTAATATTATACAATATTAGCACCTGCTATTTACAACAACGTTAAGCTAAAATAAAGTGGGACTGGATAAAGTATAACTTAACACAGTGATCTACGCATTAAAAGTTTTCTGTTCCCTTTTGAGGGAACTCGTGCTGCGTCAACGACGCTTTGGGAACACCCCTGCATGATTGCGTCTGAAGCACGTATGTCCACTAGTTCAATGGCGAGAGTGAACGTCATGGGCGGATGACATCATGATCAGGAAAGGATATAAGCACATCCGGTCTGACCGGCGTTAGCTTCTGTGCCTCAGCAAGCGCTTTAAGATGAAACTGTCTGTTATATTTATTGTTGTATTGTCTGTTCACTCAGTATTTCATGGCGAAACAAATGCAGTCATTCAAATTGTGTGCTTTTCCCTGCCCGCGTTATTTAACAGGTGGGGATACACATGATTTGTTTGTTATGTGTTTGGGAGCGGAGCATGCTATGTCAGCCTTCGAGGGGGCTGACTGTCAGCATTGTGAGAGGCTTCTGCTTCGCACGCTCCACTCTCACCTGTCACTTTTTGAGGAAAGTGGCCAGGCTTGCGATCCTCAGGGATCCGGACCCGCTTTCATGGCATTCATGGGGATCGCAAATGGATCTCTCAGCGGGGGTTAGAGACGGGCTCTACCCTTTCTCTTCCTTTACCCGAGGGATCCAGCGCTCTCTCACCGGTGTTGGAAGCCCGCCCAACGGCTTCTTCCGCCCGGGGTGAGAGCCCAATGCTTCAATGCTCTAGTTCCGAGGAATTTGATGTGCTAAGCATTGAAAGTGAAAATAAGGGGGAAAGGATTCACCACCTCTTTCCCCAGCGTATGAGGAGCTGGTGGAGGTGATAACTCGTGCCGTGGCTAAACTTAATATTGACTGGCCGACCGAGAAACAAGGCGCTCGTCCCAAAAGCAAATTACGCAAGCGCTTTTTTTCACAAACTAATGTGTCACCTCCATCACGGGGCTTTGCATTTTTTCCTGATCTGCACGGTGAGCTGTCCAGATCATGGAATAAGCCGTATTCATCCCAACTTTTCATCCCCCAAGTACATATTTATTCCAATATTAGGGGGTTGAAAGAATACGGCTTTGAAGTCCCTGAAGGCCCCAGTGCTACCCACTAAGCCACTAAAAACAACCCATGGAGTATATATGGGAAGTTTATGGCCAAGCGGAAGTGGATCTATTTGCGTCTCAGAACACGACGCACTGTCCACTCTGGTTTTCCTCCACACTTCCAGCCCCCACAGCCCCCTTTCAGCAGGGTTATCTCCTTCCACCCTTAAAGTTTACGTGGCTGCCATTGCGGCTTACCACGTCCCTGTGGGTGATGCATCTCTGGGGAGAGACCCTCTGATTAATTGTTTAGTCCGTGGAACTTTGAGGCTGAGGCCTGCAACTTGTACCCGGGTTCTGGCTTGGGACCTTGCTATAGTCCTAGAAGGCCTATCTGTGGCTCCCTTCAAGCCCTTGGAAACAGTTTCAGAAAAGTTTCTGACTTTAGAGAGTCGGAGACCTTCAGGCCCTTTCGGTTTCTCCCACCTGCCTTGAATTCGCACCTGGGGTGGTCAAGGAATTTCTTTACCCTAAGCAGGGCTATGTCCCTAAAGTGCCGACCAATTTACCAAGGCCAATCGTGTTGCAAGCCTTCTATCCTCCTCCTTTTACTACTCAGGACCAGGAAAAGCTGCTTCTATGTCCAGTGCGAGCACTTGGCACATATGTCCACAGAGCTGACCCGTGGAGAAAATCAGATCAGCTGTTTGTCTACTTTGGATCACCTAAGAAAGCTCTTCCAGCATCTAAGCAGACAATCAGCAAGTGGATAGTTGAGGCTATTTCTCTTGCTTATAATTCCTCTGGCCAACCATCACCCTCGGTGGTCAGGGCTCATTCCACTAAGAGTATGGCGGCCTCCAAAGCCTTACTCTCAGGGGGTTTCCCGGTGTGTGATGCGGCGGGCTGGTCTTTCCCGGTCACATTTGTGAGGTTTTATAGCCTGGACCTGGACGCTGCTCCAGGGTCTCAGGTGCTTATGACTTAGTGCCACAGTTTCCCATACAGGCTTTTGTAAGTCTGGCGTTTGGGTATTGTCATTCCCAAAGGGTCGTCGACGCAGCACGAGTTCCCTCGAAAGGGAACGTCTCAGGTTACGACTGTAACCCTATTTCTCTGAGAAGGGAATGAAACGCTGTGTCGCCCTGCCATACTTCCTGCAGTCCTGTGATCGACTTGCTTCGGCTATATTGAAGCTAACGCTGATCAGACCGATGTGCTTTTATCCTTTCCTGGTCATGACGTCATCCACCCATGATGTTCACTCTCGTCATTGGACTAGTTGACATATGTGCTTTGATGCAGCACGAGTTCTCAGGGAACTAGGGTTACAGTCGTAACCTGAGACGCTTTCAGTTGAAAGTGGTGTCGTGTAAGCGGCCCCTAAATTGATAACTAATGATTTTCACAACAGTAATGAATCATTAAAAAACTTACTTACTTAAGCTGGACAATGACTTTCTTCTAGAGCTTCTGTACAAACTCTATTGCATTATTTTCCTGTTATCACTGTAAAGCTGTTTTGAAACAATCTGTTTTGTAAAAAGCGCTATATAAATAAAGGTGACTTGACTTGACTACTTTGTTAGCATAAAAAACTTGCCAAAATTTCTTGCACCATCTAGCTTCATTCTTGCCGACTCTTCTGTTATTGAATGCTAATTTTGAGAATGATCACAAGCCATATCAGGAAGCAATCATTGAGCATGATATGCCAACATTTGCACACAAAAAAGATATATATTTTTTTTTTTTTTTGCTATAGCGCTTGTGTTATGCTCAAGAAAGAATATATACAGATATGAAATGTCCAACAGTATTAAGAAAAAGTCATCAAACTGCTTGCTGAATTACGGTCAGCGAAACCGAGCCTTTTGAGCCCTTGGAGGATTTTTGATATCAAACACAGCAACATTTCTTAAAAGCATTAAAGTCGAGAGGTTTTATGATTAAAATAAAACTTCCGTGGTGAGGACGCTGAAATGAAGCTCACAAACTCCCATCGAACACAGGTAAATTGAGAGGCATAAATTCTGTATTCTCCAGGTCTGTCCTTTATTGTTCAAGGAAATCAAGGACTCTCACCATTATGATTGGCTGTGTTGCTCTAGTGTTACTAAAGCCTCATCATGGCTTTTTGTTTACCTTCAGAGCATTCTCTCTCAGTCTCCTCTCGCTCTCATTTTCTTTCCCTTTGCACCAAGTTTTTCACTTCACTCGAGATGTGCATGAGAATGACCTCACATCGGTTTTATTTTGGTTTTGTCAGATATTCAGTGTAGCGATCTGCCTTTGAAACCGCCTCAAAGCGCAGATCAAGGATTTTCTCTTCCTTGTGCAAATTCTTGTATTACAAGTCGTTCTCTCTCTTTATTTGCAGTTTAATAGTCTGAGGCTATAGCTGGCTAAAATTCTGTATTTCATGAGATGGCAAAAACAATTTATTTTGCATTCATGGATATGTTTCATAGTCACATGTATTTTAACAAAGGCGCTGTGGTCTTGTGTTTAGTCATACATGTATTCTCTTAAAATGCTATTACTTTTAAAATGATCCTGGAAAAGCATCTTGAAACTTTTTTTTTTGCTTTCAAATAGGCCTAAATATGTAAAAACAAAGCAATGCCTCATATGCTGGACCCTTTCACAATATGAAAACTGGCTCTCTGACAGAGTTTTTGTTAACTAAACCTAAAACTAATATATATTGAAAATATTGAATGAAAAACAAAAACTTAAAAAAAAGTAAATGAATATAAGAAATGAAAAACTAACTGTAATAAATAGGTTTAATTTCACAAAAACTGAAATAAAAATAAATGAAAGATGAGTAGAATATTAGCAAAATTACTAATAAAATTTACAAAAGCACATACAATTACTAAATCTTAAACTACAATTTAACTAAAAAGTAAAATATGAACATAAAATATATTAATAAATATTATTATACTAAAATAGCACTGCTCTGTGAAAACTTTTTTTCTTGTAGGTTAATTTGTTTGATAAATGAAAAAAAAACAAAAACATCACTGTCAGGGTTCTGCCATGGCAGCCTTGTCTGTTTTGTTGTGGTTTCATGTTTCTGTGTTTGTCTTGTGTTTGAGCACATGGCTCTGTCTTGGTCTGTGTTTGCCATGTGCTCCTCATGTCCCGCCTCCTTGTTTCCCTTTACCACGCCCCCTTGTTTAGTCCACGTCTTGTCCTCGTTTCATTAATTGTGCTCACCTGATCCTCATGTGCTCTGGTCCCTTATTGTCTTCATCCCTTGAGTCTTGTCTTGAGATCTGAGATCTACATCAAGATCTGAGATCTACATCAAGCTGCATGTTCCTAGTGCTCCTGCCTGGTCTTTCCTTCAGAGCTGCCTCTATTGCACTCACGTCATCGCCATCTTGCTGACGGTCTCAGTGGTCATCCTTCCTGCCTGTCGTTGTCGTCTGCCTTGCCTTACTGTTTTTACTGTGATTCACGCTTCACTCCCTGCTGTTTCAAGTCTTCAGTCCTGTTAATAAAAACCTTGTCTGCTCATTTGCGTCTGGGTTCCATATCTTGCAGAACCCTAACAATCACAGAAAGCACAATGTAATAAAGCTTAAGCAGATCAAAAAGCTGTGATATGCCAAGCTTTGCTGACAAAGTTGAATGTAGACTGATTTTCGAAAAATTGTGCGCACAATTTGACAGTCATTTGACCAAATTTACCTTAATACGACATATATAAGCTATACGTGCTGGAATCATATTAATTACATAAACTATTATTTTTATTTGTAGCAACAGACCACGAGTATTATGTGTGGAATATGCTTTATAAGGCATCAAAACTATTTTTCTTCCATTTTGCCATTTCAGGATAATGACAACATGTACATTACATCTTAATGATCCTTTAGATACAGACTCTTCTCAGAAAAACGGCATTGCATATTTTTGATGTGGAAAATTTTATTTTGCTTGGCAATTCCTGCCATTGTATTGTTGATGAAAATGTAGGATGAAAAAACGTATACACAAAATTGGAATATCGCATAAAACATTTGTGAATAAAGCAGTTTCCATCCAGTGAGCCGAAGAAAACAAAATCTGATAAACTGCCGCTATATCGCTAAGAAAAATGGAAGTTGCTGCAGTAGAAGCCACTGTACGAATAATTTTGTATAGCCTATAATAAATTACTTGTGCCTCAGAGTGCGCAGACAAAACACAATAGTTATTTATTTAATTTCAGAACAACCGTGCAAGATGCAATGAGATCGTTCTGTTGGTTAGTCCAGTTATGCCGTCCCTTCGCGAAGTCACATGACTTTTTTGAATCGCATCGAGGAATTTATTTGATAAATGTGTTTCCATCGTAGTTTATGGGCATGTTTTCTTATCGGATAATGATTTCCATTACACGAGAGTAGATGTTAAAACTTCATGCTGATTTGTACTCGGCTTTCGCCAAGATAAGCAAGACTAAGACGTAGCTTTACAGTAAACTATGCTTCTCCATCCATTTACACTTCTTTCCATATGGTGGTGTGACTCCTCTTCTGTCCGGCGTTAACGGCTGCAGTGTACTTGGTGCGTCAGCACACACGACGGCTGCAACTACAGTGTGATCTCCCCAGTGGACCAGCACGACAACCGTCTGGATTGAGCCGAGTAGGGAACATCTCTAGGGTCTTCAATTGGGCACCTTCCGTCCTCAGTGTTTCGTCGACTAGCCCACGCCACCTCAAGAGGGCTCGACAGTGACTCTGGCGTCCCAGAGTCACCCCCCTCCGTCCCCCACTCAACTCAGCCCAGCTTACTGACCTCTACATCCCTCCTGCTGCTGAGACCTAACCACAATCTCTCCGCAACCCAACCATACGCGCCAACCCGTTTGACTAAGTCTGTCGAGCCCCACTAGTGCGTTAATATGCAGTTTCAGTGGCAACGGTTCCGTATGGCATACCACCTACCGCAAAACACAATATCTGCCCAACCACCCGTCATTCACGCAATATACACAGGAACGTAATAACTGTACTTACTATACAACCTATACAAATAAACCAACAGACTCTTCGAGTTTTCAAGAATTCTTCGAAACCGTAGCGTGGCGGCCTGTACACAGCCAGCTAGAATCTTTCCGTCTCAACCACAGCCAGTTGCTGCTCCTTTCTGCTGCTTCAGATTAGTTCTTTACTGTGCGACGCAACTCTTGGCCACTGAATCCGACGTCTCTGAGGAACCGGGTTGTAGAGTGTGCCACAAAACCTCGGCAACCCACTTCCACTGGATAAACCTGGACTCTCCATCCTCGCTGTTCTGCTTCAGTGGCCAGATGAGCATACCGCAGTTTCTTCCTCTCATATGCCTCATCTACCGCATCCTCCCATGGCACTGTTAACTCTATCAGTTGAACAATGCGTGCTGATCCAGACCACAAAACAATATCTGGTCGTAGGTTAGTGGTGGCAATCTCAGGTGGAAAAATAAGCCGTTGATCAAGATCAGCCAGCATCTTCCAGTCCCTAGCAGCTTCCAGTTGTCCTGGGCGAGAATTGGTGTTAACACCTTTTCTTGGTGGTTGCTCGCCTGGGCGGAGGAATATTGTCTACTATTGTCTAGGAATTTAAAACGTTTCTAAGACTCAATTGAGCACATAAAGTATGTTTTCTTTTTTAACCCTCATGTGGTGTTCAAAACCCTATAACACCTGTGGTGTTCCCGGTCAAAAATGACCGGGCCATAAAAAAAACCTTATAAATCACTCATTATACCATATTTTCACCCAATCTTGGATTCAATCTTTTTGTCAACATGTTCTCTTTCAATTAGGACTGGTTTTATATTTTGATTTGCATCTGAATAATCATAGGCCTCATTTATTTGAGAGTAGGCATTTCATTTTTTGAGTAATTTTAAAAAAAAAATTGAATAATTTTGGAAATATTAAATAAAATCTGAAGAAAATTGGTACTGTTGATCACACTAGTCAACTTAACATTTTCACCAGGAATTTTGTTTTGATACTTTTGTTTTGTAAAAAATATGGCACATAGTCACACTTGTGGTGTTCCCGGTCAAAAATGACCGGCCTATAAAAAATAGCTTATAAGTCACTCATTATACCATATTTTCACCCAATCTTGGATTCAATCTTTTTGTCAACTTGTTCTCTTTCAATTAGGACTGGTTTTATATTTCTGTTTGCATCTGATTAATCGGGGGCCTCATTTGTCTGAGAGTAGGCATCTCATTTTTTGAGTAAAAAACAAATAATTTATGAGTAAATTTGGAAATATGAAAAAAAAAAATGAAAAAAATGGCTACTGTTGATCACACTAGTCTACTCTAATGTTTCACCAGGAATTTTGTTTTGAAACTTTTGTTTTGTAAAAAATATGGCTCATAGTCACACTTGTGGTGTTCCCGGTCAAAAATGACCGGCCAATAAAAAATAGCTTATAAGTCACTCATTATACCTTATTTTCACCCAATCTTGGATTCAATCTTTTTGTCAACTTGTTCTCTTTCAATTAGGACTGGTTTTATATTTCTGTTTGAATCTGATTAATCGTGGGCCTCATTTGTCTGAGAGTAGGCATCTCATTTTTTGAGTAAAAAACAAATAATTTATGAGTAAATTTGGAAATATGAAAAAAAAAATGAAAAAAATGGCTACTGTTGATCACACTAGTCTACTCTAATGTTTCACCAGGAATTTTGTTTTGAAACTTTTGTTTTGTAAAAAATATGGCTCATAGTCACACTTGTGGTGTTCCCGGTCAAAAATGACCGGCCTATAAAAAATAGCTTATAAGTCACTCATTATACCTTATTTTCACCCAATCTTGGATTCAATCTTTTTGTCAACTTGTTCTCTTTCAATTAGGACTGGTTTTATATTTCTGTTTGCATCTGATTAATCGTGGGCCTCATTTATCTGAGAGTAGGCATGGTCAAAAATGGTCACAATGGCCGACCATTGAAAGTGAATGGGAGAGACTGAAAATAACAGAACAATTTAGTTTTCAGGAGCATGTTCATTATTTTCATGTACACATATGAGCATGTGTGCTTGCAAACATCGAGCCCTTGGACCTGTGCATGTATCGATACATTTATACACACGCTATCCAGACACACACACGTTAAAACACACAAACTTTTTAAAATATTACACACATTCTTTTCCACAGAGAGAAATTTGATCCTACCCTAACCTGCATCTAATATACATTTATCCATCTGACATTACCACACACACACACACACAGGCCGTGATCAGATTTTTGACTCAGAAATTAGTGAGGAGGAGGAAATTCAGGATGCATCTTGCAGTGAAGATGTTTCTGAAGAGGAAGGCACCACTGAATCGGCTACGGAGCTTGAAACAACTGATGAGGAGCAGTCTTCCAGTGATGAGGGCCCAGCTGAGGTTACCGTTTCATTCTGGTCAAAAGATGGAACTTTGTCCTGGCCTTCATCCCCACCTATGAGGCAAGGCAGGTTTTCTTCTGAAGGCCTTCCTCTTCGGAAACATCTTCACTGCAAGATGCATCCTGCATTTCCTCCTCCTCACTAGTTTCTGAGTAAAAAATCTGATGAATAACATCATGTGCAGAGAGCTGTTTTGCCATTGTGCTGCCACAAATGAATGACAAGCAAGGTGCTGTGAGGCATTTTATATATGCCTGTGCTATCACATGATGTATATTTGTAAATATTGTCTAGTTCTGTGTGTGAACCTCACAGTTCCAAAACAAAATGTCATAATATTTTGTCTGGAAGCTGTGATGAAACAAGACCATGAAAGAAAGATTCTTTTGAAGCCGGGTCACTGCAGTCACGGCCAGTTTGTGTTTGTGTGTGCGTGTGTGTGCGTGTGTGTGTGTGTGTGTGTGTGTGTGTGTGGTAATGTCAGATGGATAAATGTATATTAGATGCAGGTTAGGGTAGAATCAAATTTCTCTCTGTGGAAAAGAATGTGTGTAATACTCAAAAAAAAGTTTGTGTGTTTTAACGTGTGTGTCTGGGTAGCGTGTGTATAAATGTATCGATACATGCACAGGTCCAAAGGCTCGATGTTTGCAAGCACACATGCTCATATGTGTACATGAAAATAATGAACATGCTCCTGAAAACTAAATTGTTCTGTTATTTTCAGTCTCTCCCATTCACTTTCAATGGTCGGCCATTGTGACCATTTTTGACCATGCCTACTCTCAGATAAATGAGGCCCACGATTAATCAGATGCAAACAGAAATATAAAACCAGTCCTAATTGAAAGAGAACAAGTTGACAAAAAGATTGAATCCAAGATTGGGTGAAAATATGGTATTATAAGTGATTTATAAGCTATTTTTTATAGGCCGGTCATTTTTGACCGGGAACATCTCAAGTGTGACTATGTGCCATATTTTTTACAAAACAAAAGTTTCAAAACAAAATTCCTTGTGAAACATTAGAGTAGACTAGTGTGATTAACAGTAGCCATTTTTTTCATATTTTTTTTCATATTTCCAAATTTACTCATAAATTATTTGTTTTTTACTCAAAAAATTAGATGCTCACTCTCAGATAAATGAGGCCCACGATTAATCAGATGCAAACAGAAATATAAAACCAGTCCTAATTGAAAGAGAACAAGTTGACAAAAAGATTGAATCCAAGATTGGGTGAAAATATGGTATAATGAGTGATTTATAAGCTATTTTTTATAGGCCGGTCATTTTTGACCGGGAACACCACAAGTGTGACTATGTGCCATATTTTTTACAAAACAAAAGTTTCAAAACAAAATTCCTGGTGAAACATTAGAGTAGACTAGTGTGATCAACAGTAGCCATTTTTTTCATTTTTTTTTTTCATATTTCCAAATTTACTCATAAATTATTTGTTTTTTACTCAAAAAATGAGATGCCTACTTTCAGATAAATGAGGCCCCCGATTAATCAGATGCAAACAGAAATATAAAACCAGTCCTAATTGAAAGAGAACAAGTTCACAAAAAGATTGAATCCAAGATTGGGTGAAAATATGGTATAATGAGTGACTTATAAGCTATTTTCTATAGGCCGGTCATTTTTGACCGGGAACACCACAAGTGTAACAATGTAACAAAACTCCCACAAAAAAATAAGAAAATTTTCAAAAAAACCCTGAGATTTAGTTAAACCGTTTGGGAAAAAAGTCACTAAGTTTCAGTCCAAAGCGATAACATTAACTAGTATTTTCGGGAAAAAGAAAATCTTCTCCGGGTCAAATTGACCCGAACACCACATGAGGGTTAATGCACATTTATAGAATTTATGCGCATTTTTAGAATTTATGCGCATCTTGGCATTTCCATTCAGCGTTTTTTATGCAATATCTCAAAATGCGCACACGAATAGGTGGATGGAAATAGCTATTGTGAATTAAGTTTCTAGATGTATTTGTTTACAAAGTCAAGGATATTACAAAGTTTTTAAAATGATGTTCAATAAGCCAACCCGATCTCACGGCAATTCATACGTATTTTGTGAGGTGGCTAATTCGTATGCATTTGTAAGACCTCACTCGTAGAAGAATCCAGGAGGACCACCCTTAACCCGCCCCTAACCCTACCCATCACTGGGGTCTAGACAAATCGTACTAAACGTTTCGTACGAATTAGCCACCTCGTAAAATACTTACGAATTGCTGTGAGATTGCATTGCAACGATTAATCGTGATTAATCGCATCCAAAATAAAAGTTTAGTTTACATAATATAAGTGTGTACTGTGTATAATTATTTTGGTAACACTTTACAATAAGGTTCATTAGTTAACATGAGTTAACTACCATATAGTTTACATGAACTAAGAATAAACAATACTTCTACAGCATTTTTTAATCTTAGTTCATATTAATTTCAACATTTACTAATACATTATTAAAATCAAAGGTTGTATTTGTTAACATTAGTTAAAGGTGCAATGTGTAAAAATTAACAGAAATGCAATATGACATCCATAACTATGTTTTCGGTGGTGTATAAAGAACTTTAATGAACTAAAATAAATCGTAATGTTTTTATTACCTTAGAATGAGACATTTATAACCGCGGGCACCCCCTTCTATGAAGGTCGCCATATTGTGACGTCATGTTTCTACCGTAGCCGAACGCGAACACACAGCGCTACAGAGCGCGTTTCGTCACTACCTTGAACGAGAAGCCGCAGAAACCTAGAAGCTAGCCATAAACACAGTGAGTAGTGACTTTTCCCTTGTCAGTGGTGTGAAATATGTAGTTGGATTGTTTCATGTAACTTAGTTATTCTCCCTCGCTATGGCTTTGCTATGTGGGGAGAAATGTGTTGGTTATGTTTGTGAGACAATCAGCTGATTACTATTATTATATTATATATTAAGACCCCTGATCCTCACCTGACTATGGCTTTGTAAACTTTATCCATGATGTGGTTTATAATGGACTGTGGTAGAGAAAGAGTGACAATGTTACACACTCTTGGCTTACTCTGGCTATTCTCTGCTGTCTCAGACGACGATATGTTTGTCCCGTTTTAGCCACCGTAGCTTCTTCGAAAGGGAGGGGTGAGCAGTGGGCTGAGCCCTTAGTGCAACTCGCAACCATACCGCTAGATGCCGCTAAAAAATACACACAACACCTTTAATGCACCGTGAACTAACAACAAACAATGAACAGATCGGATTTTTATAAACTAACTTTAACAAAGATGAACAAATACTGTAACAAATGTATTACTCATTGTTTACTCATTGTTAGTTAATAATGAACCTTATTGTAAAGTGTTACCATTATTTTGAATATATAAATACACACACATGCATGTATATATTGAAGAAAAATGTGTTATTTAAATATAAAATATGTATATATAATATAAATAAATATATATAGAGTATTTACATGCAAATATTTCTTAAATATATACATGAATGTGTGTGTATTAATATATACAAAATTATTATACACAGTACACTCACATATTGTATATCATGTAAACACAAACTTTTATTTTGGATGCGATTAATCGTTGCACAGCACTAATTCCAACACATGTAAGAGTAAACGCGGACACACACAAAAAGACGAACACTGTAGAGAGAGGAAAACAGTCAGTGCTAATGTCAGAGAGGTGTGTTCTCACCTCAGTCGTGATGGAGGGAAGAGAGGGAGGTGTGTGTGAGACAGAGACGCTCATTTGTTCAGTCATCTCTCAAACGGCTAGTGTTTGACTTCCCGCCGGTAGGAGTGGGTAATCCAACGGCACCGTGTGAGCTTGTTAGATCACCAAGGCCCACGGTGGTACCATTCTTTGCAGACCCTTGACAGCAAATATGTAGTAATGATATTGTCTCCAGCTGGGTAATAACACACAATTCAGACGGCCACACACTGCACTGCAGAAATACAGGGGAGAGAAGAATTACCCTGAAGCACTAGAGGAAAATGACAGTAGAAATGTCTCCAGCCTCTGAAGTGGGGCATTGAAAAATGTTCTTCGGTGGAACTGGACCCTCAATAGCCGTTTTGTCTCTCAACAAAACAAACAAGCTGCTTGAATAAATGAATGTATAAATAGTTGCAAGGACATGTGACTATATAGAGACACAAAAAAATTATTTATCGTGCTATTTAAAACATATTAAAACGCAAAAACCGCATGATATCGAAAATGGAACTGTGTTGTTTCTGTTTTCATGTTTGGTTCAACTGTACGGTGGTCCGAACCCAAGTTCGCTTCCACCCCCTCAAGTGCTATAATGAGTAACATTACCACGGTCACTAGCAAGTCAGGATGAGAAGATGCTCATTATTTTATTCATGTGTTTGTTGCTTTGGATGAGGAGGCAAGAGTGAAAGCAAGCTAGTGTACGTGGAGTCATCTAGCTAGTGTACAACTAAAGGTTAGAGGATATACATGTTCATCTTTTTCCCATGCAGGATAACAGACACACACACATGTTCATGATTCATCACATACAGACAAAATGCCCCCCAATTTCAAGATAAGGGAGCGAAAAAAAAATGCCACTAGACAATTAATCAAATTCTATAATGACTTTTGCGACTAAAATGAAATGTGAGAAATGTTGATTGCAGCATTACACTGGCGTCAGATTTCTTTTTACTCAGCGTTAAGCATTTTTAATCACACGTTTGACTTTTCTGTCGAGCTTACGAATACAATAGCCAATCAGAGGCGTTTAGATTAGTCACCACCACTGAAAACACAGTTTTGTTCAGTGCACGTTTATATGATGATTCTATTAATCAACATTAATAATAATTATTACAATATAAAGAGCAAAACTCAACAATTATGATTTTATGTTACAATACTGTGGCCGTACGTTGTTTTAGAATTTATATACTGTATGTAAGCTATTTACATAGTGTAATTGTTATGTAAATACATATATGCCATCATTGAGCAATATTAAACAGTCTGTGTAAATAAACATAAATGCCATGCAGCTTCTGTTCCAGCTTTGCAGTGTAAAGATGGCTTCCGTTGATGTTGATAGAATTATATTGGTAAAAGTCTATAGTATTCTGATTTAAATTGAAGTATTTGCCCAAAGACAACACAGATACATTTAATAAGGTAATTATAAAAATGGCCCTAAATAAAAAGAAAGTTAAAAAATGAAAGAAAACCCCCTGGAAATGAGTTCCAGCTTGAAATGATTGCCCCTTCATGGAAACATTGATTTCTGATCCTGCACAGGAGTATTTAATATAATTATTTGTTGCCCAATACAATGTACAATTATAAATATCACATGCCTCTGACTAGCAATAGCAAGAAGCAAATCGTGATTTGGCCAACGTCCAGTTTCATTCCGACATACGTCACCAGAAGAGACAGAAATGTGCACGTCAATTCATTTCATGCTGCCTTTAAACCAGTCAGACTGACATTGATTGATGACGATGACATTTACCCAGTAAAAGTGAACTCCTCTCACCTCTTTGTTCCCCTACTGTAGTGTGAAATCGTGGCACATGATTGTTAATGAGTGTGAAGTAGTCAAGGGCTTGATATAATGCCTCAGGGGCCCCACTGGAACAGTCCATTAGCTTCCCGCTGGGCTCTGGCTCTCACACAGAGATCACTGCTCGGGGTAAGATGTTCCAGTGTTCCTTCATGGAAGCCTTCAGGCTATAAACTGCACTTCTGCTGTCAATCACATGCGTTAGGAGACTGGGTTAAATCAGTGGTGTTGTTTGTAAAGAGTTAGGGTATTGCCTAAATAGTGATATGATTAAACTGCTCACCATATAAATTCATTTTCGGTACTTAATTTGTCTTGAACAGGGGACAGAATTATTCCTCAGCATGTGTGGCTTTTCAAAGTGATACGATTCAGAAATTCAGAGATTTTCCCCTGGTGGGTGATAAAAGGAAGGATATTTGTGCACTGGAATATCATAGAGAATTGGGGGTGGGATCTTGTGACGTAAAGCAACCACCCAGAACACCTTTGTAAAAGTACTTAGCAATTTCACAAGTTTGCTTAAAGGGGTGGTTGATTATGATTTCACTTTTCTAACTTTAGTTAGTGTGTAATGTTGCTGTTTGAGCGTAAACAACATCTGCAAAGTTACGACGCTCAAAGTTTGAAGCAAAGGGAGATATTTGCTTTGAAAGAAATTGCTTTATAAGGACTACAACAAACGGCTGGTAGAGACTACACGACATTCCTCCCGGGTTAGTGACATCACCAACCCTAGAATTTACATAAGCCCCGCCCCCAGGAACGCGATTTATAGATTATCAGACAGAATATGGTAATCAATGTCTAGAAGATAACTACACATAAGCTCATAAATTCATCCACTAACCATTCAGAAACGTCCTGTTGCTTCTACATGTTGTCTCTTCCTCTTGAGTCTCTCCATCTTTGTCTGACTCCGGTTTGAACATAAAAGGCTTTTGAAATGTCCAGTGCATGTGTGTGTGAGGTAAAAGGACACGAGCTGTTGAAGCTCCGCCCCCTCTGTGCCGGGAGCAGCCGCTCATTTGCATTTAAAGGGACATACACACAAAAACGGTGCGTTTTTGCTCACCCTCAAAAAGTGACAATTTTAACATGATATATAAAAATAAAAAATCTATGGGGTATTTTGAGCTAAAACTTCACATACACACTCTGGGGACATCAGAGACTTATTTCATCTTACATCTTGTGAAAAGGGCATTATACCACCCCTTTCATCATATAATCATAGGGCAAAAAAGTATAGGAAAAAAGCGTAGGCCTATTGGTGGAGAAGATGATGAGGAGGAGGGATGCTTGAGCGACGTCATCGGAAGAAGGTATCGTAAGACGCTGCTTATGATTAGATGAACAAGCTCCTCCTGAATATCCATCATGAACTTCATGTATTAAAACTCGCCTGGCATACAAGCTACTTGAACTATAGCAAAGACTCAAAGAGTGCAATGTGGCGATAAAATATTTTAGAGCAGAGCACAGCTATGAAAGTATTCTTGGTTTTTGAGTTTTCTTGGTCTGGAAATGGCAGTTTTTTTCTTTATCTTAATAGTGCTGAGGTTTGACTCACTATACTGTGAGACAGCTGTCATCTGCTCGTGTGATAGTCAGTGACTTTCCTGTATTTAAAAATACTCAATGATACTTCACTTAACATTTTAAATCGATTCTTGACTGAAACAAACAATCCATGGTTCAAAAATTCATGTTTCAAGATCCAAGCATGTAATTAATGCATTGAGAAAACGAGTGAATCTTTACACTCCTATAGGCTATGCGTTACTGTATTCTCCCATGCGATGGCTGAATGAAAACTGAACTGTTCCATTTATACCAAAGCTGGATGACCTCAAAGATGAAGGGAATCCTCCCCCACTCCCACAGTGACACACACACACACACACACACATTGTTCATGAGGGGTTGTGCATGGAGAGCTGTCCTCGGGCAGGAGAGAATACTTTAATCTGAATGCTTGATCAGAGCTCTCCTCACACTCTGAATCTCTCTGTCACCCCGCTCAATGTCCTCATCTTGTGGCCGTGAACTCTGTCTCCCATCTAAACACTAAGCGAGCGAATGGATGAGAGAAGAGATAGAGGCAGAAAGAAAAAAAAGAGCTTCCTGCTCCTCTCCATTATTTCTAGCCTCTGATGCCAATATTTTATAATGTGAAAATAAATTAGAATGCGATGTAAAGCATAGCCTTGATACACCCTGTTAGAGAGAAAAGCAGCCACGTTAAAATGGACTAATTCATCAGGGGTTTTTTTTTCATCTTGTTCATGGGCTAGAGCTGCTTTATTGAAATGAGTCCCGCTTGCTGCATACACAGCAAACATTTCATATGATTAAATTCATGCAAGTAAGAGACGTAAATGTTCAGACTTAACTTTTCTCCTTTTGACGGAATGAAGAATTTAAGCCTTTTCCTGACATTTGGTAGCCTGGTCCTACCAGACTCTCGTACATTTCATTTGTACAGAGAGTCTGGCCACTCTCCATTGACAAGCGTTAACTTCCTTGAAGGCGGGTACTCTGTTGAAGTTTAAAACTATTGGATCTGCCCAGAGTCACTCTGGATCTGCCATAACCAATCGCTAACGTTTGGCCGTGAGTCTCGTGACGTATGTCAACTCAAACTAGCGCACCTCAACGTCATCGTTCAACAAGAAAACCCAAGAATATACAGCAGGCCCAGACGTAGTACTGAAGGAAAATGAAAATTGAGCGGAAGTACGTAGGAGCGCGGAGCCAGGCTAGACATTTGGAGCTCTTCAGCACTGAATCCAAGTCTACGTCTTGTTTAGCTAGTGTTTGTAAAAATCAACTTGAAGCTGCACATTAACCATACAAACAACTGTTGAACCAGCATGCAATTTCGCAATTCTCTCCACAAATCACTTCTATATCATTGTTAGGGAATACTTTTCCAATCCATTTCACGTCTTGGAGTTTCTACTGACCAGCTAATGAGTTAAATCAGGTGTGTTTAACTAGGAAGAGCTCAAAAACGTGAGCTGTTGGTGTGCCTACATTAATCTGGATACATTTGAAACTGAGTTTTCGTTTAAAACCGCTCTCCGTCCACACAAGCGTTTTCAAAAAGTTTGTCATCCCCAGTGAAACGTTGGAAAACGCTAAATTCACCTTCAAATTCGCATGCGTAAACTCTCATGAAATCTCATTGAGATACAGACAGAACAAGACATACTCAAGTTATCACACAATTATTCTGGCAGGATCATTTTATTTAGTTATATTTAATTAGTTTTTATTATCTCAGCATTCACTATTCATTAGTAGGCTATGTGTCCAGGTCACACTCACTCACCATTATATGTCTGGTCTAAAACACAACTGCTCTCATGTTTTGCTGCAGAACACCAAATACGAGTGAATTTTCTGTCAGCTTTGCAGGACTGTGATATGAAGAGTGTGAAAAAGAAACATTTTAACAACTGTGTGAAAGTGAATAGCACATTACAGGCACAATACAGTATTAACATCTAAGGGTTCAATATGCGTCACGACTAAACTTACTTAATCGTTTTTAAATACCTCTGTTTTGACAGTCCACACTACAACGCGAAAACAGCGTTTTCAAATGTATCCACTTTGGAGAGAGTTTTCAAAAAGCTTCGTTTTCATTAATAAAAATGCCATCTCAGTGTGGATGGAAGGACAAAACGGAGAGAAAAAGACGCGTTATCAAACGAAAACGTATTTGTATGGACAAGGCCTAGAACAGAGTTGGGAAACACTGGCTTAGAAGGACACACGCTACACTAAACCAGTACCCATCATGCCGTCACATACTTCAACAACATGGAAAAGGAAGAGGTTTTCAATAGTATCAAATTCAAATATTATCAAATATTCAATATCAAATAATCAACTATTCAATAGTATCAAATATGATGCAAATTCAATCATTATTCACAATAAGAAGTAATCTTATTAAAGAGTAGGATGGAGCGATAGAAGTCTGACTGATTTAAATGTTTGGTCCGCAGAGAAGTGCCCTCCTGGAGTGTAGTTGCACGATGCGCGCAGACTGAGAGATATGTGTGTAAGGAGTGGCACCCCTGTGTCTTGGTTCCATGTTCTCTTTTATTATTGCGCTTTATCTTGTGCTCTGTGTGAATGGTACCTAAAGGCTCATTGTATACTTACGGCAAACTTCTTTGTTCAGGGGTTTGAGACAGCTGAGCAACGGAATAATGTTTGTGAACATTTGTATGCGTAAATCTGGAATGACGGACAAAGTGAAGAAATAAACGGGAAAAGTTGATTTCAGACTGATTTGAAATTGCCTGTGTTTTGTTAGCAACCCACGATGAAGTGAGAGTGTTTTCGCTACCTGTAGGCGATGACACAGGATGGCTTTATGGTGTGTGTCTAGATGTAGCTTTTCTAAGTTTTCGCCATACAAAGGAGTACAATAGAAATCAACTCTTCTTGAGGCTGGCCTTCTCTCTAAAGAAGCCACTGAATCTTTCTTTGCGTCTGTCTCTCTGAAGCAGGACTGCCAGTGTATTATTCTTATACTGCAGTCACAAGTATAGAGTTTGTCTAATAAAAAGCTCCACATGAAATTCAATCTTCTGCTGAAAGAGGCAATAGAAGAAGTTGCTTCGATTCAGAAACAGCAAAGCAAAGAAAATCCCAAGAAAGAGGGCAGGTGGGATCTGAGAAGCTTGAATTTCACCCTTATGAAATTCTGTTTCAGAATGTTGAAGCTAAAGCAACAATTCAGTTTAGAGCTAAAGGATGTATATTTTCATTTTCGGATTGTAAAAAAGCATAGAATATTTCAGATATTTGTTTTTTGGGGGCAATGCATATCAGTTCAGAGTTCTTTCAACTGGGCTTTAATTGACTACTTTCACCAATACCAATGGATGCAGTCCTGGCCCCTCTGAGGCTCCAGGGCGTTTTGAATGATCTTGACACATGGTTGGTGATAACACACTCTGAGCAGCTGACTTAACAACACTGAGATGTTGTTCTCAGCCATCTAAGGGAATCAGGCCTGAGATTTAACCTAAAGCGACTCTGTTTCTATGGACGTAGCTGAACTTGTTGCCGATGCAGGCACTTTTGTCTCAATCCCAGGTTCAGTCATTCTGCCACTTTGTTCAAAGTAGGGCACAGTATAGGTATAGTATTTGCTTTAATTTTTCTGGTCATTTTCAATGATTTTGGGGGCAGGCCTCTTTTTAAGAGATGAGAAGAGACGTGGGGAATGGAGGTTGCATTCTCAAGTGGTTTTCTCAAATTGACAGTCCTTTGGTGGGTGTCTTTATAATGGAAGGCTTTTGTTAAGTTTTACAATCTGAATGAGCAGTTAATGCCTGCTTCTCAGGTTTTGTCTGTTTGATCAGTAACTTATGTATGTGTGCATATCATTTTGGTTGACCACCATCTATCATCTGGATGCATCTTACAGGCTAATAAAGGTGGAAGCTATTCATTAATATGCCTTGCTAGAACATATGAAAGACCACGCCTCAGTAACATACAGTATGTAAACCTGTTCCCTGAGAAGCAGGGGCGGACTTAACCATTAGGCAAAGGTCGGCAATTGCCTTGGGCCCCGAGCTACCTAGGGGCCCCCAAAATGCCCCATTAAACTATGCTTAAGTTTTTTTTTTGTACTTTTCGCAAATTATATATTTTAAAAAAAAAATGTGCGAAAAAAGGCATCAAATCATTAGTCGCAGACAGGAGGCCCCCCCCCCTCCCCCCTCCCCCCCTCACTACATTGGACTATTCCATTATCTCACTTTCTCGTGCCAAGGCTGTAATGCGCCAAAAAAAAACTGACGGAGAAAAAGAAGTGATTAACAGACAGTGTACAGAGTGACAGACAGAGTGTACAGAGTAGTAGACAGAGTAAAAATTAAGCGAAGCTAACCAAGCGGTGCTGAAAAAACAGGAAGCGGGAGGAAAGCAAAACGTTTTTAGCAAAATTGCAGAAGGTAACAAACTTTTTTGTGATGCCCGCTGACAATGACAACAATGCTAACGATATGTTACAAGTCCATGGCCGTATAGCCAGCTATGAGGTGACCGAATTCCGGAACTCTGTCATTTTTTTACATTCAAAAATAAAATGTCAAGCTCTCTGAATGATTAATTACCCGTTTAAACCACCTCATATGAGTGTTTGCAATTCATGTTGCTGCGAGAAGCTAGCGCAGTGAACGGGGCTTGAGAGCGTTGTGAATGAGGGCGCGGGTGCAGCCTCCGTGTTGCCAGATCCACTAATGGAAAGGTGGCAGTAGTCTTCTGGACCTGTTTTTCTGATTTAATGTGACACTTTAGTTTAGGAAGTTATTAAAGTGAAAAGTTGCATGTTAGGGTTAGTGATATATTAATCTTATTTCCAAAACACAAGGTTTGAACTTATTTTGGATTATTATTATTATTTTGTTTTGTTTTTCTTGTTTTTTCGTAGCAATATCTGGCAACATTTTACTGTCGACATTAATAAAAAAAGCTTGTAGACAAACTGTAATTGCATAAAGCTACCACATTCGGTAAGACAAACGCAATGATCATCGTGATTATCTGTAAGAAATGTATAACACTATCAAAAACTATAGCATAATACAGATCTGTATGAATGAAATTTGCCAAATAACTTACTGGCCAGCTGGAAGACGGCTCATGCTGTTTAGTTAACCTTTCACAAAGTCATCATAAAAACATTAATAAAAGCAGTGTTTCTCAACTAGCAATCTATTCAGTCAGCATATTTGTGTTTGATCTGTGTGAATTACAGAAATATAAGACTTGCTAGACCTACTTTTTTCTATATTTCTTTGCACAGAACTCTCCAGAAAGTGCCATTTAATGGTTTATTAAAAAAAAAAAAAAAAAAAATCATTCTCTTTTAAAGATCGGATGGGGGGCCCCATACTACCTTCGCCTTGGGCCCCCAATTTGCTAAATCCGCCACTGCTGAGAAGGTGACGAGACAGCATAGCTTGACCACACTCCTTCACTGCTAAAAATCAGATGGCTGCATATAAGTGTTTATTGTGAAGAGCCTTCTGGGCAGCGCCAATCATCATCAACCAATGCTGTCATCAATCAAACCTAATTCCAATGATTCTATACAGGTTTAAGGAAATTGTCACACCTGGACATTCAACACAGTTGTGCACAAATGATGCTGCTTCTATGCAGCAGGTCAAGAAACAAAAAAATAAACGTAATGTAATGTACGGGGGCGGCAGTGGCTACATCATCAATCATTGTGTATACTCACAATAAAAACAAAGTGTTGTGCTTTTTGCCAAATAAATAAAAATAAATGATGCGCGTTCTGCCATCTCTCTCAATGTGAAGTCCATTCTGAAACGCGTCTGAAAATTAACTGAAACTCAGCGAATACTCAGTCACACAGGCATAACTCTTGAATTATCTTCTTTTAAATGAAGTCATTTATATAAAAAACAAATATTCTCAGTTTATGCAATCTGTATAAAAAGAGAGAGATGTCAGTCGTTCTCATTTCAGCTCATTAAGTGCTAATGTGAATGCGCCCACGGAGAGTGCATGCTATTCAAACACAAATAATCTGAGGCAAGATGCAAAAGTGTCAACGCCCACATCAACTCAATAAAACACATCAAGTTTAATCAGACTTATGTACTTCACGACTCTGTGAGGAATAATACTATCGTAATAATAATCCTGGAAAATTTACCTCAGAAGTGCTGGTTTAGTTTCATTTCGAGGAGCAACTAATCCAGCTGAGGTGGAATAGTAAGTTTTTTATTCTTAAATGCTTTGTTCTAATCGTGATATGCAATAGTGTCTGTAAACCGCAAAAAGACTGTTTAAATACGAATCGCATGTCTGTGTGTGAGTGAATGAACTGCACAGATGGGTGCTGTTGTTTACTACAGAACAGCTTGCATCTGTGCCGTATAAGCAACGCATTAAACTGCAAATTAACATTTATATGCTAATATATCATAAAAACGATATGTTACAGACGAAATATGAATGTTTAGACACTATTTCTTTGATTAGTTTTGGATAGATTATAAAGTTTTTACTGTAAAAAAGACTACTGTCACATCAAATAAGCTTTTGTTCGGCAATTTCTGCTCATGTTAAATATATAGTGTGGGATGTTTTGTCAAAAATAAAGTATATTGAATTATTAACTAAGATGTTTTTATAGTGTTTGTTCCAATATTCAAACTAATGAATCCTTAACTTTGAAATACGTATGATAAAATGTATACTTTTTACAAAGAAAGATTACACTTGAAATATTGTTAAAATTGTAATTGATTTACATGTGAAAACTTTTGAAATAAAATAGCAAAACATATATTTACAAGGTAGATGTAAGCAACATCTTAATATGTCAATATAAGCCTTCTCATTAAATTATTTATTATTGTTTTTTATTAGTGACACATTTGGGGAGAGGATATATTCCAAAACTTTCTGAAAATACAGTATGAGAATTAACTCCATATTACTAGAAATGTTTACCTTGGATATTATACAATTTGCATGCATACAAAATAAGTCCTCACATTCTTTCTTGTGGTTCCCTCTCAGTGACACACCTGTGTGAAAGGCTCATTATGCAGCTCATTATGCGGGTCATTGTCTTCTCAGGTGTGAATCAGAGCATTATTCATGATCATTCACGCCCCCACGCATATTGCCTTTCCAAACAAAACGTGTCTTACAAAGTTTAAATCAATGTATTGTTTTATGTGTATGATTAGGCAGGATGATTTTCAGATCATTTTGAAGCAAAAACTCTAGGCGACAACATCCATTAGTCAAAAGTCTTGTGGACACATATTTAGTATGTGTTTTGTGGCCTTATTTAAGAAACTTTCATTTTTAGTTTTTTCAGTAACCATGCATAAACAATATTCTCTCAAAAATACAAACATGTACATACATGTTGCTCACATATTATGGTAGCCCTGTTTTCTCTGTGTTCCATTTGTTAGTTTGTTTCCATGGTTATTCATTGAGTTCTTCACACATGTTCCTAAGTTTCATTAATCACCCCCTGTTTATTTAAGCCCTTTGTTTCCTCAGTTTCTTTAAGCTCTATTAAATAATAGTAATACAAAACTGACATATCACATGGCATAAGTATTCAGATCCTTAACTCAGTACTTAGTTTACGCATCTTTGGCAGAAATTACAGACTCAAGTCTTTTTGGATTTGATGCGACAAGCTTTGCACTCCTGGATTTGGGGATTTTCTGTTATTCTTCTCTGCAGATCCTCTCAAGCTCTGTCAGGTTGAAGGGGGAATGTCAGTTGACAGACATTTTCAGGTCTCTCCAGACATGTTTGATTGGGTTTAAGTCCGGACTCTGGCTGGGACATTCACAGAGTTGTCCCTAAGCCACTCTTGCATTGTCTTGGTTGTGTGCTTAGGGTGATTGTCCTGTTTGAAGGTGAACCTTCTGCCCAGTCTGATGTCCTGAGCACTCTGCACCAGGTTTTCATTAAGGATATATCTGTATTTTGTTGCATTCACCTTTCCTTCTACACTGACCATTCCCACAGTCCTTGCTGCTGAAAAATACAGCATAATGCAAGCTTTACCATTGGGATAGCATTGTGCATGTGATGAGCCGTGCCTGGTTTCCTCCAGACAAGTCCTTTAGGTGCTTTTATTTTTTTTTTCAAGTGGGCTTTCATGCGTCATCCACTAATGCAAGGCTTCTGGTCACTCTGCCATAAAGCTCAGATTGGTGAAGGGTTCCTTCAGCAAAATTCTCCGATCTCCACATATGATATCTGTAGCTCAACCAGAGTGACCATCAGGTTCTAAGTCACCTCTTTTACCAAGGCCCTTCTCAGTTTGCTCAGTTTTCCCAGTTCTCTGAAGAGTCTTAGTTGTTCCAAACTTCTTCCATTTAAGAATTATGGAGGCCACCGTGTTCTTGGAAAGTTCAACACAGATTTTTTTGTAGGCTTCCCCAGATCCTGCACTCTAAGAAAAGTCTGTAAAAAATAAATATGAAGGATTATATAATTTTCGGCACTGATTTTTAACAGGTGTTACACTTGTATTTTGAATTCCGTATTGCATTGTGTCATGTTTTAGGGTACGTAAATGTCCGTAAATTAACATATATTGTCCTGACAGAAAATGACCAGTACCAGTAAATATTTTCCCCTGCTTATACTACGGTTACCACACCAGACATTGTTCAGATGTTTTATTTCAAGACAGCAAAAACTGTTTTCAACATTATTGATATATTTTTTTTCTTTTTTATTTATTTGATTGGGACAGTGCATTTTAATGAACATAACATGGAGTACAAGCATGTAAAAATGCCGGATTTTAGCCAAAGGCTAATTTCCATCCGTAGTCCCACGGGCCAGGATCATAGAACTCACAAAACATTGCAAAATAAAATTTTACATCTACAGTCAATTCATAAATTAGCTAAATCCTATATACAATATTCACACAAGACTACATTCAACTTCACAAAACACTCATCCATATACACGTTACAACAAAACAATTTTAAAAAAGGATAAAACCTACATACTAGTGTGTGCAGCTTTGATTTGCCCATAGCCATTTTTTTCAGCTGGACTTTAAACGAGCTATATGTAGTACATTCTCTTAGTGTTCGAGGAAGACTATTCCACAGGTTCCCACCCCGGACAGACAGGACCGTCTGACCGAAGGTGGTACGCCTGTGAGGTATTATCAAGTCTCCTCTAGTAGAGGCTCGTGTAGTCCTTAGAGAATTGTCTTTCGATTTAATAAAATAATAATAATAATAATAATAAATGTTTCTTGAGCAGCAAATCATATTAAAATTATTTTGAAAGGATCATGTGACATTGAAGGATTGAGTAATGATGCTGAGGATTCAGCTTCACATCAGGAACAGATAATATTTTTAATTTTAATAATATGTCACAATTTGACTGTTTTTACTGTATTTTGGATTAAATGAATGCAGCCTTGGTGAGCAACATAAGAGAAAAAACATTAAAAACAGTAATGTTTCCAAACTTTTGACATGTACTGTATAACTTACCATTTAAAATTCCAGATTATAAATGATTTACTTAGTCAACATTCTGTATGTCAGGACATGGTGCACCTTTTCTTGTCATTTTCACCCCCTATATCATTTTAAGCCCATATATCATAACATGCACAGTGTTTAACAGAGTAATACACCTAATAAAACATCAGTCAGTCTGCTGCGCACATGCAGGCAAATGGACAGTGGCTGGTGCTATGAGCTGGAGGTCTGAAGGATTGTTTTGTTATCTCAGAGTGAGGAAACTTCTCCATTGCTCCCCTCCTGAGAGCGGCAGTGACCGCGCCGCAGAGAGAGCGCACTGCAGGTGGGGAAAAAAGCAATTTCATGGTTCATTCAGCCTGTAATGTGTGGCTGTAATCTTCGGATAGAGCCTGGCTTTTTGTTTAAGTTTCTCAGAGGACCGAGCTCAGCCCTGCCCAATTAATCATTCTGCTAAAGTGAACAGCGATGGTGGGGGAAATGAATGTGAGCTTGTGTATGTGCAAATATGGATGTATAGAAATAACATGTTGCTTGTGTAATGTTACATCTAAATTTGTTCCACATGCATGTACAACTTCAATAACTCGAGCTCACTGAAACACGTTTGCATGCGAGTCAGTACATGAATATGTCGCAGTGTGGTTTAGGTAATCCTCTCTGGCTGATGCATTAGCTCTCGCCATCTCTCCTCCTTTGTTTTCATCTCTGAGTGGCGGTCTGAAGCTTTCAAACATGCAGAAAAAAAAAAAAAAAAAAAAAGCCAAGAACAATCACAGCATGAGGGTCATTTTCTGCAAGAGCTCACCTCTGCTTCCCCAGCAGCCTCTTGCCCAGCAGGAGCACTAAATTAACACTTCACTTCACGGCACTGCGCCTCAGCGCTGATGAGCCCTAACTACAGGAGGAGGAGGAGGCGAAAAGGAAGAGTGGAGGGTGCAAGGAAAAACGAGTGTGGGAAAACAAACACTCCATTTCCGCTTCATTTGGCCCTCAAATGCAGAGATACGCTCACCTGGAGGGGTGGCGATTGGAGATGTAGCAGCTCACTTCTGGTCTAGGTGAACCCTGACAGGGAAGTTGCAACTCTCTTAAAAACAATGGTTCCAAAACGGGTTTTTAAGCGAGGCCTTAGAAGAACCATTTTGGTTCCCACAAAAAAAAAAATCTTTCAATTAATTTTTCAGGATTATTTGAATCCTCTAAAGAACCTTTTTTTCACAATAAATAAAATTGTGTGCAATGTTTCCATGGATGTCGAAGGTTCTTCATGGAACTATAGATGCCAATAAAGCACCGTTATTTTTGAGAGTGAGATTAGCGCGGAGATCATGAGGAAAGGCTATGAATATTATATGAGGAGCTGATACAATAGCTGCAGCGGTGAGCGCTTGAGTAATGACTAGCGGGATGTGGTGTCACGGTTTGGGACCCATTGGTTCTCTTACACCTGTTGGGCTTCATCTAATTACTCAGCCAGAACATATGCTAGCCGGTTGGCCGCTGTGGAATTGGAAGATTGCGACACCGGCGGAGCATGAAATATGGAGCAGATCATGTGTGGCCGTGAGACATGATGGGAAGGCGAAGTGTGGATGAGAGAAAACACGTGTGTGTGTGTGTGTGTGTAACAGAGGGACCTTGTGTATTTGTTTTTACACTTCATGTACTCAGAAAAGCAAAACATTGTGTAAACCAACGCTTGACATCCCTCACGTGACTAGTTCAGAAATATTCCACTGTAGCCTCATTACGGTGAAGAGACATTCCACAAACAAAAAACCAGCGCAAATCAGCAAAAGTCGTCTGTTGGGGGTGAGAGTAATTTAGCAGGGTGGCATGAGCATATTTCTAAAGCATTCATCATGTTATACTTTCAGTCAATTTCACCATTGTTTTTATTAGTTTTTTTTTTGGTTCTCTTTGTTGTTCAGAGTGTTTATTTGGACGCATAAGAGGGATTTGACGTTTTGTATCCGAGCAAATAGAAGCGGAAAAGTGCTTCAGAGTGGAATTAATTAGCGTGCTCTTAAACATGAGCGTGGAGCGAGTGTTTTTTGTTTGTAGGGTGAGGCTAAGCAGCAGCGTGGTGAGGGGGTGGATCGCAGGCAGGTTAAAATGACTTGTTATGATGGAGAGCGTCATGATAGGACTCCAATTGGTCAGAGCCGTCAAACAATCAACATGGCCATCGGAAAAACAGCTTCATTCCTGCTATGACCGCTTGAATGCTGATGGAAATGAGCGTTTGTGTTTGTGTATGTGAACGAAAAAAAATTAGCCGCAAAAGTTTAGCTTTAGATGTCTGAATGTCAGACAAAAACATCAGGGAAGAGAATATAAAGCAATTCTTTCTCTGTGTATGTTACCAAAGATTATATTTCTTGATGAGATTGCTATCTCAATGTCAGCTGAACCATTTCAGGTCTGTTGTTCCATTGTAATCAACATAATCAATAATAGAAGTGACATGCCTGTAGTGGAATGGAGAATGGCTGTTCCCGGCTAGATAAGATCCAGGTAAAGCAGGATGACGTTTGGATCGTTGCTTGTTTAACATCTCCATTTTTGAAGTGTCTGAGGAGAGTGATCTTATCATGGATTAACAAGACTCAAAAGGACATGGACACATACCAGTGTAAATGCCTTCAATTAGAAAATCCTAACATACTTTCATTTTTAGTGTTAATTTGCCCGAATAGTCTTTAAAAGGCTATGATTTGTGCCCCTCATATACATGAGTGTTACCAAATTATCTTTGCTATATTACCAAACATGTACATTTACATGGGAATAAATAGTCTTGATTCTTTTAACAAACTATTAAAAGGTCTTGAAGTAGGCTATATGTATCAACCGTATTTCCGTCATATTTTTAAATGAAAATAACAAACAACTTTTTCATAATGACAGATCATCCTTTCAAAAA
Organism: Rhinichthys klamathensis goyatoka; assembly: GCF_029890125.1. Lineage (NCBI taxonomy): Eukaryota > Metazoa > Chordata > Actinopteri > Cypriniformes > Leuciscidae > Rhinichthys > Rhinichthys klamathensis. The sequence continues at coordinate 2,560,004 of NW_026606660.1, forward strand.
GTGAACCCTAAAGAGACAATGGTATTTCGTTGTGTTTGCCAGGCGATCTTTGAAACTAGAAAGTGAATATAAAAGTGGACATGTAGAAAAGTCAGCATTATATTATCTAAGATGTGCATTATAGAGGTTCTGAGGCATTTATATTTATGCCACGAGAATATTAGCACAACTATCAAAAGTAATTTGCCAGACTTTACCTAGCCTAGTATAATAACAATAGTTCATGTTCACCAGTTAATGGTCATATTCAGGTGTGGAACAACAACAAAATACTAACCGTCTGTGTCTCTGGATCTTAACTGTGCACAAAATCATTCACCTACTACAGTGCCTTTCTAAACAAGAACAACTGAGGAGCTGCAATTTCTTACTGTGGGTGAAGCATGAGAAGCTCAATGGGATTGAAGTTACCAACCCACGACAGAAGCTTGCAGGCTTCAGTCTTCATCAGACGAGGCTCCTCAGCTAAGCACCATGGACAGCGGAATGGCCAGACCTTGAGAAATGGAAACACTAGCCAAAAGCAATGGATTTTAATTGATTTGAAATAATTTGTTTGTCACAATTCATTTTTTGACAATATGTGTACTTATAAGGTGTTTCACCCTTGTAGGAGAGTATAACCTTATGAAAAAGAAGTGCTCTTTCAATGGTGTACACTTATAATATTAATGAAACAAAAGTGCCCTTGATTATACTTTTAACTGTGGTGTGTTATTAAATGTACTAAACTTCATCATTAGAAATGTGTAATTACAAGTATATTTAAATAGGCCTACATTACATACAAGTTTCAATAGAATTGACATGCTAGTTTACCCTAAATTCTTGTCGGTACATTCAGCAGTGCACTTTAGCCATATTTCAAATACAATAGACATAATTATGAAATTACACAATGGATTCGTACTAAAGTCTACATAATTGGGTCAATAAAAAGGATTATAAAGTTCAGCTAAGTGCATTTGATTTTAATTAACTATAATTAAGTATGAGACATTTGAATTTAATTGCATTTAACATGCAATTAATTGTCTAAAAGCATTAGATTAAGTTTGCAGGGAAGAACATTCTTTTAAAGTATATTACTTCTGTAATAAGTACTCTTTTTTCACATATGCCATCTTTGTGGAAATATACCATCTTTTAGCCAATCACCTGAGCCATAATCTCATGTGGTTAATTACAAGACACGCACAGTCCCAAACTCTTCGCTGATGACTATCCCGAGCTTTGACATGAAAGACAGCAGACAAAACGTAAGTCAATCTCTCGCTTTTAAGAGCCCTCCAAAAACAAACAAACAAACAAACAAACAAAAATTATCAAATATCTCCTTTGATATAATGCTTGCAAAAATATATTTGGGCACATTACACAGCTACAACAAATGTCTGTGAATGGAAAAAAAGATGCTTCACAAAACCATATGGCGTAGCATGAAACAGCAGGTGCTAACTGGATCATGCTAACCAGACAGATTTCTATCCTTGGGGCAGTCATGAGCTGATTTATTCATATGTCAGATGTCAGAAAGATGAGTAGTTCAGTTTCAGTCAGTTCCCTAGTTTAGTTGAATCGTCTGTTGGACTAGATTTGGACTGGAGTCCTGAAAGTAAAATTTCTCACGATTTGAGCCCTTTAAAAGGAGGAGCGGGCGGGGGTCTGTTCGGGGGAAGAAGAGTGGGACAGAGATAATATGTGGTGGCTCTGTCAGAGAATGTTGGTTTCTCAAAGACACACCCACTCGTTTCCAGTGGTACAGCAAAGCTCTCACTCCCTGAAGTGGAGACACTTGAAACACTAAGAGTGACAGAAACTTCCCATAAGCTAGGAGGGCTCCATCACAACGGCCTCCCTCCCATCCTCTCTCACGCCTCACCCCAAGGCCGTTCCACTGTTCTCCCGGGTCATAGGCCACCCTGCGTGGGAGCACAGCGCTACCGTCACAGGTAGAGATTAGAGGGGTGATAGTCCATGATCCCTCGCCTAAAAAAGAGGAGGATAAAAGAATGAAAGGTGGGATACGCGGGGGGCTCTCGTCCTCTCTGTGGCGAGCCATAATTGTTTCGCTTCGCTCCCAGTCACAGGTGCCACCCAGCAGTACCGCAACCATGTAATCCCCCCAAATCCAGCCTCTTCCGACGAGTGCTAACCAGGAATGTTCTAGCAGGGTCAATGGATTAGATGGAATTCACGGACATGGCTTGGCTTGAGAGGCAGAATTAGAGGAAGAAGTGACGGACGGAGACGGAGAAAGAAAAGCACAGCGAATGAAAGAGGGACAGCGCTATATTAAAATGAGCTTGCCAGGTGGTCCCAAGAAAAGTGGACACAGTGTGTCGAGTAATCTGAAAAGAGCCGGGCTTCTCTCGCCCCTCATTGGCTCCCGCTTTAAAAAGCGAGAAAATAAGAGCGCCAACGAGGGGGGTGGAGGTAGGGTTTGGAGGTTGCACTGATGTGCTCTATTGAGGTCTCAGTGAAATGTCTGTCAGGCTTGGTTTACCACAATCACAGCAGTGATTAGGCTTCTTTTGATGATAGGTTTAGTTTTCGGGCCATTGTAGAGAAAGAGGGGACGAGTAAAGGCTGGGGGATGTGCGGATGGGATGGGCAGAAGGAACGGGGAGGGGTACCGGGATGGCATATTAATGTCCTAAACCGGGAGGGACCTCCTACGTAATTTCCCAGCGGGTCGAAGGGGTCAGGTTTGTATTTAGTTAGTGGTAATGATCTCGTTAGGGATCTGAATGGACCACCGTCTAAGCCTTTTCAGGCCAGCGAGCGTGCCTGTCCGCTAACCCTCCCCCAGCCGACGCTGTGTGGGCTTCCACAGCCCCTGAACTGTGATTAATAGACTTCCAGGGCTTAATAACTTGCAAAACAGCATTAAACAAGAGACGGCCTGGGACAATCGGCCCAGGGGAGCCCGGGAAGGCCGCGGAGGGGGTGGGCCGTAAACAGGGACGGCAACAATCGCCAATGCCTGGAATTAACTGAGACGGCAGCGGACAGCACAATGCTACAGCTGGCCACTGGCGAGATGCCAAACTCCTTTGCAGCTTCCAGGTGGCCCGAGCCCAGCCCAGACTGAATCTTTTCAGTTGTGTAAGTGTTAAAAGATAGAGAACGGGGAGGGAGGGAGTGAGGGAGGGAGGGAGCGAGGCGCTGCCTGCATGTGTGTGTGTGTGCGAGGGGTGGGACGGACAGTGAGAGGAAGCCATTGAGCAGGGACAAGAAAGGGAGTAAAGAGCAGAGAGTGATAAGCAGATAATAGGCAGCACATTCAATGGAACAAGTAATCCTTGACATGTCAAAGCCCAAATATGAGCGTGCTTTGTTTTTGCAATTCGCTTCGCCCACAACACTAAAGTGGGAACAATGGGCATGGTGACCCATACATACACAAACACACACAAACAACCCCCCCTCCACCGCCCCACATATCTTCCAGCCCCTGCGCTCTCTGTTCCCACCCTTGTGCTCTCTTGTCTAAATACAAATGTGCTCAGCATGGCGACTTGTTCAGTCCGCCCTCTCTTCATGTAATGTAGCGTTTCCTTTCTTTCGGCCGTGGGTGTGCACTTTATGCCAATATATCTCTGCGTTTTGTGCAAAAGTTTCCCTGTACCTCCAAAGAAGCACTTTTATTGAAGAAAGCCTAGTAGATTCCTTATTTGAGGCATTTTATTTCTCCCCACATCGAAAGGTCTTAAATGTATAAATATGAAAATTATGCAAGAAAACAAGTTCATAAATCTAAGCTCTGCTTAACATATGCACACGCACATACACCTATAGGAGCAATGTTTGTATTGGTCAGATGGATGTGTCTCTTTGTGTAAAGGCACTGATTGTGCTCCATACTGAGAACATGTGGCCTCTGTGAGCGGGACACAAGGATGGGTGGCGGAGCAGCGTTCGTCTCACAGAGAAGCTTATAATCAGAGCATCAATTAAACAGGCCCGCTAAACGGCCATTGGCAGGAAACACATAAATCGTGCAGCATGTGCTCAATTATCACCAATCATGAGACAATTCTGAAGGTATCTGCTTAGAATAAGAACAGGTCATTTTTTCTCCGACAATTTCCCACTAATCTGTCTTCTGCCGCCATTTTTACCCAGACAAAGCCAACAGCTGGGAAATGTAGTAAGACTACAATATTATGGACAGCTTAACTTTTAAATCAACAATTCGAATTCCTTTTTTCAAAGACTATGAAACAAAGGCATGTCATGCAAAGCGAAAGTGCGTCTGTGTCTAGGAATTAGTGTGTGGGGAGAAAAAAAATGCAATTAGTTTTGAACAATTTTCAATATGTTTTAAAGTATACCAAACTGAGTCTCTGGGATTTTTTTTAAAGCCTTGAAATAAACAGAATTTTTAAAGATTTTAAGACACTTTAGAAATGTTATAGTGCAAAGTGAAATAATATAAATAATATATACAATACATATAGTCCTTTAATATTTCCAGGTTAGTAAATTTGCAATATTGACCACATTCACACCTTTGAAAAGTCGGATTTTCTTGCTTCCGTTAAAACACTCAAGGGACATTTTCTACTCATGCTGGGATAACACAGATTGTCAGATTTTGTTTGCATGAGAGGGACATACTACATCCTAAATAAGTCATTCTGAAATTAATATACTGTATTTTTTGGTAACATTTTACAATAATGTTTGTTAACATTATTAACTAACATGAACTAAAAATGAGCAATGCATTTGTTACAGTATTTATTCATCTTTGTCAATGTTAGTTCATAGTGTATTAACCAATGTTAACAAATACAACATTTTGATTTGAATGATGTTTATTTACGATTAGTAAATGTTAAAATTAACATGAACAAAGATTAATAAATGCTGTAGAAGTATTGATCATTTATAGTTCATGTTAACTAATAATGAAACCTTATTGTAAAGTGTGACTATTTTATATGTTGCTGTTCTATATTTAAAGAAGAGTTTTTCATTCACCAGTGTTTTAATGACGTGCATTTAAAAGACAAGTGACGTTTAGATTCAATAGGACAGTTCTCAGGTTAAACTTGCACAATAGTGTAAAGTCGTCATATTCTTTACACTGCTTGTCAGAGCTGCATCTTATTTAAAGAGGATTGACAAAAGACATTTAGTCCGGTTCTAATCTGTTTTCCCAGCAGACGAGGGGTTTCTGCGACGAGTCCATATGCATTTGAGAAATATCTGCTTGAACCTTTCATGCGGAAAATACATTAAAGTGAAATTCGAACAAGTGTGTGTAAGGAGAATGAGTGTGTCAGTGTTGTTTATCGGCAGACCTAAGAGAGAGTTCAAAAGTGTCGGAGTGCTTCACTTTTTTTCTTGCGTCATCTCGCTCCTCCTCATTCCCTCTTTTTTCCCATCCCAAAAAAACCTTTTTGTGTCTTCTTTGTGTCTCTTCCTCTCTTTTTTGACCTTTCTCCGTTCCCTCTTCCCACCCTTTCTGTGTGCTTCTCCCAGCTGTCGCGGGCTCGTAGTGTGGGGGTCTGAGGGCCGGTACGGGTGGGCTTCTCTGCAGTGCTAAGCCCCTGACTCCATGCTTAGCCCTGCCATGAATAATGGATTGAAAAAAATACATTTATCTTTTAATAGCCATGGCCTCCCCCCACGGCCCACTCTGTTAGGCTGACACTGGAGGGTGAGGTTCACACTCGTCAATTGTCTCCTGTCTGTTTGAAGCCGTCGCTTCTTAGTGTCCTAGAGAAGTTTAATCAGGCTTGATTTGATCTGCCAGCGATATATTTCTTTCTCTTTTTCTCCAATAAGTGGGAATGATCAAACATTCTTTCTGTTTTTCTTCAAAAGTTTGTGCTGCCAAATTTTTTAAATATATAGTGCGTATATTGTCAGGAATGCTCACAAAAACCGCTGTGTCCTGAACGATCAATCATTGTATTTAAATGAACAATGAAATAATGTCAAAGTTTCAGTTTTCTCATTTGTCATAGCAAGTACTGTCAAATTACAATATTTATGCAAGTGGCCTTGAAAAATTTAAGGCCCCTTGAAATCAAAATTAATAATATGATGTTTTGATGTTATTGTTACTAAAATTATTACTTTATACTAATAGATGCTGGGTTATCATAATAATACTATCATGTTGAAAATATTTCGGTAACACACAAGGTTCATTATTTAACATTAGTTAACTACCTTAGTTTGAACTAAGAATGAACAATACTTCTACAGCATTAATTAATTTAGTTCATATTAATTCAACATTTACTAATACATTATTAAAATCAAAGGTTGTATTTGTTAACATTAGTTAATGCACTGTGAACTAACATGAACAGCTGGATTTGTATTAACTAACATTAACAAAGATTAATAAATACGGTAACAAATGTATTGCTCATGGTTAGCTCATGTTAGTTTATTACAATAACTAATGTTAACTAATGAATCTTATTGTAAAGTGTTACCAATATTTCAAGCTAAAATGCTTCAATATAAGTAAGTATATTACCATAAGAGATGAAAGAATATTGTAGTAAAGAAAAAAGACAGATGCATTTTTGTTTGCATTCCTGGAGATGGAAAGAAGCCTCATGCACTGCGAGGGAGAGAGAGAAGAGAGAGACTATTTGTGCAGCCAAATGAAGTATTTGCAACACAAATAAAGGAGCGCTACTTCAGCGGATCATTTCCCCTCACTCTTAATAAAGTGCCTTTGAATCTCATCTCAACCAGCCTCTCAGGCCCCTCTCTCTAATACACCAATAACTCGCCTCACTTTGTTTAAACGGGATCGGCAAGATTTGTGAGTGGAAGAATACATCTCCTCTTTCATCCTCTCATCTACATGTAATCCATAGCCTTCGTGACAACAGCCCGTCAAAATCAAAACTGCTTGAACATGCCAACATGTTTTCTGTTTTGTTTTATACCGTGAACATGTGGGAGATTAGGTTTCACAGGTCACAGTTCCACCGCTGCAATGTTGACCAAGAACACATTTAATGTTGTCATACCTCTACACTGAATGTGCATTCATTTATTCAAAATGTTTACATTTCTAATGATTCTGTTTTGAATATGAAACGATTAACACAGTACGACGCAAAAACACCCAGTGCGCCAACAAATATTATTTGTCATTCTTTAATGTTGTTTCCCTAAATTCATATGATTTGTTCCTTAGATTGATCTACACTAATTATGAAAACCACAGGATGAGGAGAGGATCCTGAAACACGTCCAGCTACAGTCCGTCTGCGTGTAATATGATATTACTGAAGATGAGTTTTGCATACAGATCGTTTTCTTTTAGTGTTAATGAAAATGCATCCAATTATACAGGGCTCTGAATTATTATTATTTAAATCAAATGTTGGGGTTTTTCTAAATGAAAACGAGTCCAGGTTTTCCTTGTATTTTAATCAAATAAACAAATCAATACAGCAAGTAAATAGTAAACAGGTTAATTACTGTAATAAAGCAGTAGTAGAAATAGCAAAGGTAGTTATAGTAGCAAGTATCAAATGAAAGTTATTTTTTTCCCCTCACTGAGAACTTTTAGTCAAAATACAGTTACTCCTGAATAGAGATGCTACTATCCTCCAATCAATCCTTCTCTGGGCTCATAACAAGCATCTTCATTTCCACACTCACGCCTCGTATAAACCCTTATTCCCCCAGTTTGTCAGTCCGTCCGTGCAGCAGGAGGAGCTGTGCACTGGCCAGGGCCTCCTCAGCGCGGCTTTCTGGGCTTCCAGGAGCAAAAAGAGACAGGGAGAGGAGACTGAAAGCCTCATTTATCATCACTTGTGTGGGCAGTGTTGCCAAGGCAACACTCAGGCTGGCAAATGCCACTGCGTGGAATACTAATGAGGCACTTGGCACACGGAGGACACTGCTGTCACTCGGCTCCAGGAGCCCTTACAGCTGAGGTAAACAGTCAAAAGGGAAATCAATTAAGGGCCTTCCATAGGGCTTGGCAAGTGTGTTAATCTGCAAAGCCACGTTTAAAATAATGCTCCAATCTGCCCGCAGTACCCTCCAACTGCTGGCTCAAATAAAGTCGAGGAAAAACACAAACAAACATGGAAGACAGACAAGGAAGTTTCACTTCAGTTCGCTCTAGCACCATTTAAGATGTTTCCATTCATTTATGCAGATTACTCACTAATAAAACACCAGCGCTGAATGTATAATCCGGAATCATTCCTATGACCATTTCATTTAATATAGGAATGATGGCTATACACATAAATGAATTATGCTATATTTCTAACTAAGATGATTCATTTAACATTATTATGTATATACGTAGGTTAATATGAAATGTATTACAAATATTATTTATAATTGTTTGTTATTCTTAAAGCTAAGCAAATGAGACTTGCAATGCAATTGAACAAAACATATTTGTTTCTCAAATATAATATATTCTGCATTATTTAAGTTGTGATCTTTGTAAATCCAATGATTTATTAAACTATTAAATATAAAAGTCCTATTTAAGCACCGTTCATAGCATATTATTTTTGGTAACACTTTACAATAAGCTCCCCGTATTACACTAACAATGAGCAAGACATTTGTTACAGTATTTATACATCTTTGTTAATGTTAGTTAAAAAACAGTTTATTAAATAATATTAACAGATACAACTATATATTAGGTAATGTTAAAATGAACTAACATTAACCAATGTTTTCATGGTTAGTTCATGTTAACTTATGTAACCTCACGGTAAAGTGTTACCGGATTTATATACATGTACTTTAAAGTAAACCGATGCTATGCTACAGCTTCCCCGTGACAGCATGGCCTATGATGTTTTGCAAAGAAGCAAACTCCAGGCACTAAAACCCGCCGTGAACACCTCTGTCTTAACAAGACTGCTCATTTCCGCCTGACAGATTAGTGTGGTTTCTCCCCTCTCATCTCTCTCTCTTTCCACAAGAAATGCTGCATGGGATAAATTAAGCTGGAGCATGTCTTTTCTCTTCTCTCTGTGCTACTTTATTGATTCAGGTACTTTGATCGAGCAGGTCCTAATCAATTCTTCAGCGGTGAGACGTGGGCAAAATCATTTCCCCGACAAACCCCCTTCAAATGACTTGTCATTAATTTGCCTCTTTACTGGCACTTGTTTGCTCAGAAAACGAGATGCGTTTGGCTTTCTCTGTCTATTAGCAGGGGTTGTGCTCTTTGGGGGATTTTCATGGGCTGCTAAGCGTCAGGGAGGGCACAAGGAAGGATTCGATACACCATGTTTGCTCATCCTTACCGAGTCACTTATTAGCGCTAATTGGGTGGGACAGTTCAAACAAGCACAGCAAAGTGGGGTGTCACACAAGCGTGACATGGGTGCAAACAGGCAGACAGCAGTGGCATTGGTGCTGTTTAAGGTGGGGGTTACACCGCACACAGCTCCGGTCAAACCACAGTGCTTCTTCTGCCAGCCTTCATAGTGCTGGTCTGGTTCCAAGCCTGGCAGGACTGAGGAACACAGAGTCCCCCACCTTGGGGAGCCTTTTTACAGCTCTTTTTGAGTCAACAAAAAACAAGGCTGGGAACAACAACACGGGCACATATGAAAAAGAGCATGAACACTTGGGAGCATGAAGTACATGGACAGCTGATGTAAGAAAACGTACACTCACAAAAACCCCCCCCACAAATTTGGGCAATTTTCCCCAGCAAATTGGGTTATTTATTTAACCCATCATACTGGGTTGATTCATTTTTACTATAGTACTAGCTTTTTTACTTCATACATGAATTAATGTTTACAGAATAACTTAAATCCTCTAAACTTTTAGCGGGGGAACTTCAGACCGCCGTCCTGCGCTACCCTCCAAGCCGAAATAATGTTGTGACTGACTCCATAACCTGTCCATAAACAATCAGTGAACAGTTCTGAGAACATATTTTAACATCCTAAGTATGTATATTCTGTATTTATATTTTATTTATATCTATAAATTATACAGATTTATAAAATCATAAAATCATCAGGCGTTTCCATCACGCGAAAAGACAGACGCGACACTCGTTTAGGTGACTCAACCTTCGTCTAGGCCCCTGCATGTTGCTTTGCATAAAATTAAACGATATACAGAAACAATAACGAATTCATAGATACAGAAAATGTACACAAACCTTTATTTTACCGAAGGCACGCACCAGTTTGGCGGAGCTGCACTGCTCTCTCCTGAAGAAGTTGCAAAAAGCCTGCGAAAAATAACTCAATCCCTGGGTTGTTACATCTGACCCAAGATCTGGGTAACACAAGAAAACTACCCAAACATTGGGTTGTTACTTCTGACCCAGGATCTGGGTTACACAAAAACTACCCAAACACTGGGATGTTACTTCTGACCCAGGATCTGGGTTACACAAAAACTACCCAAACACTGGGTTGTCACGTCTGATACAGGATCTGGGTTACACAAAAACAACCCAAACACTGAAAAAATAACCCCAAAAAATTGACCCAAAAGGCTCAACCCAGGATTTGGGTAGAAAAAAAATAACCCAATATTTTTTAGAGTGTATATAAGCAAGCACGGTCTTTCAGCGTCCATCCATCTACGCCCAATACAAGGTCTCAACAACCATGTGATGCTCCACACAGCCCCCCTGGCCCCTGGGAACCTTATGCTAATGAAAAATCACACCATCTCACTGTCAACACCAAGACCCTTTCCCCCCATAATAATGTTTAGGATGTGTTTTGGCTAAAAGATGCTAATTTCCAGGGATTATTTACCTCCATAATAGCTGCAATTATATTCCATGCTAACCGATTTAAAGTATAAGCACCAATTAGTAACTGGTCATTATCTTGAGCATTTGAAACTCGCAGTGAAGTAATAGGCTGACATTTCCTAGGCTGTGCAGGGGAATTGCTGTAGTGCCTCTATAATTAGAGCCTGTTTACCTTCAGTCTCCAGAAGATGATATAAAAATCACAGCTCTATCGTTCTGCAAGATGCCCAGAGCAAAATCATGAAGGACGTATGATGATATCTAGTCAAAAAAGGTAAATTCTTTCAATAGATTGTTTTAATGAGCCATGCATCCTCGTCTGCTCAAGCAGGGTAATTGGTGTAATTACTCACAACATATAGCATGGCTAGAACAATGGCAGAATCAGAACTGACAATCTAACACACACCTGTTAGTGTGAAAAATACACTCTTAGGTTCTTTATTTGCATCTGTGGTTCCATTAAGAACCTTTAGCATCCTTTCCATTGCTCCAAAGGTTCTTTATATCGGAAAAAGGTTCATTCGATTTTTAAAATGGTTCTTTTAAAGAACTATTCACTTAAAGGCACGCTGTGTAATTTTTCGCCGCTAGAAGTCGCTTATTCAAAAGAAAGGTGTATCTTGACGCCGCCGTGATTTTATTACGCCGCAGACGTCCTCTTCCACTTCTTCTGGTCATATATGTGGGGTAACAGTGTAGATACATTCGAGTGTGTTGAATGTTATGCTATAATGCTACTCTGTGCGTTCGCTACTATGAGACACTTGTTGCACACTGCAGTGAGCTAGATCGATATTAGGCATGGTAAATATGATACTCGCTGTAAATCAAGAAGACTAGATTTAAACAAAAATACTAACTGTGTTGAGCTGTATAACAATGATTAGTTTTCTGTCATGAATGTATCCAAACAGTCGCTCATCTGTCAAATAAAACATAATATATTAAAGCATCTTTTGCGTTTCCATGATTTCTACAGAATAAAAGCGGAAATCAAGGGTAAGGGGGGATGATGTCATTGAGAGGCGACGCACGGACACGGTACATGTCCTGGCTAAAACTCCTTATTTCTCTGGATTTTAACATTCTTGGAAACATCTGGGATAATGTAAGTACACAAGTCAACAAAATATATAACATTGTTCTAGTGTTTTTTGGATATTTTAATCCAAAAACCTTACATATTGGGCCTTTAAAGGCTCTTTGAGGAACCCAAAAGGAAACCTATCACAGAAAAAAAAAAAAAAAAAAAAATCCGATTCTCCCACATTTAGGAAACTTGAATCAGTGATTTTATTTATTCTTTCCCAGTTTTAATTAATGTTGTTTACCAAGCCTTCCTAACTCGCCGTTCTAAGTTTTACTGCGGTCTATAGCGTTCGCCGCAGTGGCGGGGCGGAGAGAGCCTCCATCTCCCAATAAATCAAGACAATACATTGGGTCTGGCTAATGGATGTTTAACAAAACCCCCTCATTTCAAACAGTTTGACCCCATGTCCCAAAACACAATGTGAAAACTCCCCCTGGATTACCACTGACCCCAGGGGCAGGCGGGCCACACAGGCACTAATAGAGGCTACTACTGCTGTCGTGGAGCGGTGGCTCTGGGAGTACGCATGAAGGGAACAGCAACTGCGTATGCATGAGGAAGATTTGTATGCATGTGTGTGTGTGTTAGAGAGATACATGACAGTGGGTTGGGACAGGTCACTGTAAAGACTTCTTAATGGATCGTCATTGACACCCACTAAAGCTGCGCCGTGTCTGGGTGCTTTTTAATTAGGCTTTGTGTTCCCGGCGCTGGACTGCCCACATGAATGAGCCGACATATTTACAACGCTACCAGCCTTTCGCCAATGTCTTCTCTCGCACTATCCGTTTCTATGGCACGTCTGCTTGTGTATATCTAACCCACAATCCAACAAATTCATCCTTCAGCAGTCATCTCTCTCACCCTTGAGATGAAATTGCCTTTCATATTCCAAGATCAAAACTATTATTTCACTTAAAAACAAGTCTATTTTGTTAGAAGTGGCCCCATTGAAAAAGTGAATACACCCATCAAAGAGGGGGGAGAGGAGGAAGTAGTTTTCATAAGCGGAAAGATGTAGATTGAGGTGGGAGAAGTCAGATAGGAATGCAGATTTTATTTTCTTAGTGACTGACCTTGATCTGACAATCAGGAGGGGGTCAAAGACTCTCCAGTCATCACTGCAGAACCCAGTAGAATGATAATGAATTGCAGCGCTGCATATTAAAACGAGGCTTTTCAGCGGCGCGTCGAGTATCCCTGGCTGGAAGATGAGAGAGATCTGGTTGTGAAACTGGGCTGGAGCCGTTCCACTCTGTTCCAGCAGGGTGGGTATTTTCCTCCTTTTTTCTCTCTCCCACTGCCATGGTGCCGAGCGAATGAAAGAGGTGGTAAATAAAAATTTCTCTCAAACGAGGGCTGCGTGACACAGTGCGGTTTCGGGGAGCACAATGGGTCCTTTCAGGGCCAGGCGAGAGCCAAGCCGTTTCCGCTGGCCCGGACGTGTTTGAGTATTTATCTGCGGTTTTGTTTTGTGGACAGCTGCAGGCCTTGTTTGTCTTGGCCTGTTTTTGATCGCTTAGCACGCTTGAAGAGGCCACGAGTCACAATTGTTTCAAAACAGAGTCTGGCATTGTAAGTGCTGGGACTGCTGTAGTGGCTGCTATCTCCAAAATCCAAACAGAAAGCGCAAAAGGAACAAATGCATTTCTGAAAGGAGAGTGAGAAAAGAAGAGATTATTGCAATACTGAAGCCAAAAACCTACACTCATTTAGTTAACAAATTCTACCAAATGAAGACAAATGGAGCACTATTGGAAATTTATTTTAAACTATGTATACAACAAATACACACGACACAAAATATATAGCCTATATATTAAAATTAAATATTTACTTGAGTAGCTGTAATGTTGGAAGTCAATAACTGATTTTTCAGGAACGTTTCTTCATTTAAAATGGAGATTTCATGAGTCAAGAGCTCTTAACCCTCAATCTTTAAAAATTACACCAATCCCATGATTTCCCAATATTACTATTATTAGAGTAATAGTATTAATATTACATTAACAATATTATACAATAACATTACAATAATTATCGTATTATTATTGTTTTATGGAACTGTTATGCATTTTATGTAAAAAAATGAACCAGCACTTGAAAGTATGTCAAGCAGACGCATATTTGCTGTAATATTATATTGCAATTAAATTCAAAAGATCTAAATAGAAAAATAATGAAATATGAGAATATGATTTTCAACTGGCAAATCATTTTCTAAAAAAACTGAAGCAATTAAATGCCCTTTTTCTTCAATAATAAGAGACAAATCAAAACAGATTTGCTCACATGAGATCAGATCTGAATCCACTCATCACACTGAAATATCTGTGCAAAGACATCCAGAGAGCTGCTATTTTTGAACACCTCTCTAGTGAGAGTGCTTTCATTCAGCGGCTCAGACAGTAAGCTCTGATGATATATCAGAGAGTGAGAGAGACAGAAAGCTGCCTGTCTTGTTGAACTCTACAAACCTGGTGCAAGCATCTTAGCACTAAGCTTTCTCCCTTTGTCACAAATTTTTACATGGTCGCAGCTGGGATAAAAAAAAAAAAAAATGAATGTAGAGAAATATATCAGCGGACAACATCTGCAGATGGTGATTAGCATTAGGAAATTGCCTCCTTGAATGAAATTGGAATGTCGACTGTCAATTTCCTTTTATGCTCGCGACTCCTTTTCTGGAAAGCTAGAGGGCACTGCTTTGTCCTTAATTGGTTACAATTTAGATAAAGAAAAGAAAAAATCCCCCCCCCTCCCCCCGACAACCACCTAAGAAAGACACACACACACACACACACACACACACACACACACACACACACACACACACACACACACACACACACACACACACACACACACACACACACACACACACACACACACACACACACACACACACACACACACACACACACACACTTATGATGTATTATTAGAACACAAAAAAGGCACAATTAATTGTGTTGACTATGAAGGCCTTTATTTAAGTGTTTCGCGTAACTTCTTCTCTTTTCTGTTTGGAGGCTTCTTCTTTTTCTGGGTGTTATCAAGATGTTTGGCTGTAATTTTGCGTCTGCTTTGTGAGGCAGTATTATCTTCAGTCTTCAGCTCTGGGTATGTGTCTCTCTTCCAGCTGATGAGGCACAGCTTAATTGGGCCTGTGCTTTAAAGTCTGTAGGGCTCTCCACAGCTCACAGAGCTGCATTCATGCTCTGCCCATTTACCTCGAGTGTGTGCTAGATGGAGATATTTTATTTACATTTACAAAAGCCACACAACACCGAGGGATTGCACTTATTTCTCTTTACATTTTAGAGGAAATCTGTAAATTAGTATGGTGATAATAATAATTATAATAAAAATAGAGCAACTGCATAAAGGTTGATGAAAGATCTCATTTTATGCTATGGTCATAATATAAATTAATATTTATCTAATTTGTTATTTGCAATTAATTAGGTAAAGTAAACTAAATATTTGTGACATTTAATTTTAGGATGTTCTAAAACAGGGGATCTATGGCGGTACGGCAGGAGATTTGCCAATTACTGTTTGATTTTAAATCAGCGATAATACATTTTAAGTATTAAGTTACTGAAGCCAAAGCTCAGCAAATGTTTATTGTCCTGCAAATGTATGAAATTAACTTAATGTAATACAACTATATTATACAAATATGTGTGTACATATATATATATATATATATATATATATTATATATACAGTACACATTCACACACACACACACACACACACACACACACACACACACACACACACACACACACACACACACACACACACACACACACACACACACACACACACACACACACACACACACACACACACACACACACACACACACACTTATTTGTACAGCTTTGCAACATAATCATCATAAGAAAATATGTAACATTAATATAGTGCTGTATGTATGTTACTAAATGCAATATAAAATAATGAATCCTTGCTCTGTCTCTTAATCCAACAAGGCGTCATTGGACTGTAAATGGTAAAGAACTCGTTATACAATATTCAATTCAATATTGACTGTATAGGACTGACATTAGGTAATACATTAGTTAATATGAACTGACTATGATCAAGATATTTTTACAGTATATATTAACCTTTGGTAATATTAATTAAAAATACAGTTGTTTATTGTTTGCTCATGTCAGTTCACAATGTATTAACTAATGGTAACAGATACAACATTTCATTTTAAATGTAGATTTAAGATTAATCAAGATTAATAAATGCTGTAGAAGTATTGGTCATTGTTACTACATCTTACCTAATGTAGTTAACTAATGTTAACAAATTAAACCGTATTGTAAAGTGTTACCAAACATGCAACACATTAATTACACGATATGCTTAATTATTAAGATTAATAAAAAAATAAAATATATTTGTTGAGAAAATAACCCAAATTAGGATAAAATGCTATTGTGGAAGTAAATTACTGAACAGACAAAACAATTGACTTTTTGTCAATGTATTTTTTGTTTTATTTCCAAATCCTATTACATTGCCTGTAATAGTGCACAGGGTTTTTAAAATTAAATGTATATATAAAATAAAAAAACATTTAATTTAGTTCCACAATTTGTGATTGTACTAATATTGGTAATTGTTAATGTCACCAGAAAGCATAATAATAAAAAAGACAAATACTTACTATTTAATGCATTATGCTTGCACGTAAAAAAAAGTATATCATTCAACAACAAAAAAAAAAAATTTAGTTCCGCAATTACTTGTACTAATATTGTTAATTGTTAATGTCACCAGAAAGCCTATTAATCATAAAAAATGACAAATAATTTTCTATTTAATGCATTATCCCTGCACGTAAATTATTATTATTTTTTAAGTGAACATTAAAGAAGTCCATCATTAAGATTTGAGTCACAGAGGTCAATGCATGAGGAAGTTATAACGATTCTCTGCCAGAGGAATATTTGTGCAGCTCCCAAGACCTTCCAAGTGCTAATGGGAGACTACAAACAATGCCGACCACAACAACAGCTCTGCTTTCCTTCTCTCTCGTACAGGCAGGATTTACAGGGCGCCCAGATGTGCCACAATAAGGTTTTAATGCTGGAGCTGTAGATAAGGGTAGAGGCTTCTGTAAGCACGCACACACACCAACACACTCCAGCAATTAGCATGGCCGTTAAACCCTAGTGCAGCCATTAACCAGGGAAAGATGACGTGTGCGAGACAGTGGAGAGTCTGTTCCTGCTTCCCAAACTCTTGAAGTATATTTGGCTTTCTTTTTATGGCCATATGTGCATGGATATGGAGTGTCTCCGAATGTACTGATAGCACGACACTCCTGTGAGGCTGATGAAGTGAGGAAGACTCCCCTTCTCCTCTCATTAGTCAGTGTGGCTCAGCATTGCCTCACACAGGCATAAATGAGGCAGCTATCAGCCACTGCCTCCACGCTCGGCCTTATCTCATTAGGTTCCACATCAAAGTTAATCAGAGATGGGCATGGTAATTGGTGGAGGAGACAATGCCATAGATCGGGGAGGAGGGGGGCTTCTCTGAAACGTGTGTCATCTTGAAACATTGGCAGGGCTGGCAACAGAAGATAGGCAACGGCAGAAGACAGAATGGGAAGAGTGTGAATGAGCGATCGAGCGAGAGAGAGAGAGGGGGGGAGGGTGTAGAGGGAAAGGAGTAACGGCACAGGCATAACAAGCAAGCTGCTCAGAATTAATGAGCTTAGCCAATAAGAAAAGAATAACCAATCAGTGTGTGTTGGGCAAATATAATTTAGGAATAATTGCTTGATTGCTTTTCTATCGCGGGCTGATTTGACCACACACGAAAACTGAGAATTAAGATGTCAAGACAAGAATTAATTTGGCATGCGAGGGCACATAAATTCTTTCTCTCCTCTTTTCCCGCCCGGCATCGCTAGGCGATGTTAGCGGAGTTGTCTCCCGCTAATGATGAAAACACAGAGGTAGATTGCGCATTCATTTCCTGACTCCATTATCCGTAAGGAGTCGCTTCACTAATGCCACAGATGCCCTGATATCATGGAAAAGAGTGTGTATGCTAACGCATTTAATTGCTGTTTTTGCATATTCCACTCCAGCCGTGATAGCAAGCCCCGGCTGATTGTGCAGTTTGTTTCTGTATTGATTTCAGCTTCTTTTTTTCGCGAGACGTGCAGGCGGTAATTGTGATGTCTGACGGACCCCTCCCCTCCCGCGACAGTGCTCATTTCTGAAGCTCTCACTTTTCTCGCTGGATTGCTAATGTGCGACGGCTTAAGAGAGGACTTTTTATTACTCACTACCTGCTTTGAGAAATGAGCCGCAACCTCTCTTGACAGTCTCCTTGGAAGAAGTCTCGCGGAAACGTTTTGTCTCGTCTTAGAGAGGCCATGGTCACGGGGAGCCCGAGTGTGGCGTCTGCAATCCCAGCCTACATCTCGGACGCTCTCCACTAAATTGACTGACCAGAGTAACGCGATTGCTTTATTTCGACTACGGGAGTGCGAGGACAGCATGCAGTCACTTGTTAAATAAAAGAAAGGAGGATATAATAACCACTATATCTAATGCAAGACTGGGTTTGACATTAGCGTGATCAGTTGGATTGAGTTTGAGCAGCCCCAGTTCAATTTATATTTAAATAGACGGCGTGTCCAAATAGGGGAACGTGCATATGAATATAGCCATATATTTGCTCCCACATGTGTCTGCTACTTAGTTCCAATTAGGCTCAAAACAGCACTGCTGTGGCACAGTGTCTGACTTATCGCTGCTCTGCAGGTTCCACGGCTACGTGTTTATTCGTTTCTTTCGCATGCGTGTGTGTGTGTGTGTGTGTTGACATCAGCGGTGGGCTGAGTTAAAGGGGAATAAATAAGGGGATGAGGTTTGTCAGGTGGGTATTTTGACTGCCCTCGGTGTCCCTGAAGCTTCAGCTGGGAAAGTCGCATTCAACCCCTACCTCACCGTTTAGGGACATAGGGTACAAGGTACCTCTGCTCTGAACCGCATGAGGCCTAATTGAGTCACAGCCGATGACTCTATCTCTTCACATCAAGGAATTTGCCAGTGTTCGATTATTTCACTGGGGGATTAAACCTCATTTTCGGGTGTTCCGCATTAACCTATTAGGAAGGCTCATTTGCATTGCTAATGCGGGTAGGGGACAGCTGTCACAGGCAAGGGGAAAAACATGATCGCGCAATCCTTGAGTGAGTGATCCCAGCTCCGATTAGCAGCAGTGGAGTTCGCTGAGCCCAAGTGATAAGACAGGCAGAAATTCCCAAGTTGCCAATAGCTCTGAAATTTATCAGACTGTAGGCAAAGGCAAAATTGTGCCTCGCGGCGCCTGGGCTTCAATCCGGGGACTGCCCAGATTGACATTATTTAAAGCTATGGAAATGTGGCATGCCTGCCTATCAGACCCAGGGTAAAATAAGATTCTCTCTCCTTCGTGCTCGTTTATGTACATTTGCAGTATCCTGCCATTCTCGAAAAAGCAATTTTGAGAATAATTTAACAATTTTATGATCTAATCCGGATAACACAAATAAACAAACCTCTGCAGCACTAGGAAGGATGCTGGGTACAGCATTTTGATGGGCATATGGTAACATATGCAACAAGAGTAAGCTACGTGCATTGTTTCATTGCCATTATTGCAATGGTTACATGTCCACAGCTACAGTATCACATGCATATGCATTTTTATTGACCGTTCAGGACAGAAGGTCACTCTTCACCACCAAAATATCACTCGTGTGACATTCTCATCTTGTTTCCATCTAAACTGCAATATGTTTTATTATATTTATATATTTATATTTTATAAGCATAACATTTTTTTAAAATGTTGCAATGAAAAAGTAATAACTGCATAATAAATAATTAATATATATATTTAAAAGTAAATAAATGTAGACAATCATTTATTCGTAACATGAAAAAGCACTACACTTCAGGTTCTCTGAAGACAATGTCAATATCAATGCCACTTTATTTATAAAGCACAATTTAAAACAACAACTGTTGACCAATGTGATGACATGAGACTGAATCATCGGTTAAAAGCTAATAAGAGCCAATGGCATTTCACATCACTAAAAGCAAACCTGTTACAAGCAGAAAATGTTAAATGTTTTTTTTTTTTTTAAGTGAGATTTAAGTTTGGTGCAGGGAGTTATTATCAGTGGATAATTTTGGTCTATTCCTCACACAACTCAAGAGGACTTGGATATAGCTCTCTAATAAGACTAAGACAAGTTTTATGTTGCTTTTGACATTTTTGGAGATTCAGACGTTCAAGAGAGGAAAATAAATCTAATGAGTAGTAAGTACATGGCAACAAAATTTCATTCAATCTTAAACTTCAACATTTAAATTTAGCCTTGGATAAGGTCATATAATTCTCAACAAACAAGCCGAAGAAGGTCACCAGCTAAAGTAACATGTTCGTATGAGACGTGTTGTGTGTTGGTAAGTGGTAATGATGACTAGTTATTTAAGAAAACAGGTCATTTTTGTCTGTCTACAGGGGCTTCATTCAACATAGTTTTTAAATGGCTCAATTGCAGACTGGCAGACTTGATGCATTTGTAAGGTGGACTATACGATATTGTACCAAATATGTGGATATTTGGACAAAATGCTTAGTGGCATTCCTAATGAAATGAATTTCCCTAGTTCTAAAGAACAAAAACATCCTATATTTTGATACGCTGTTGTCATATTCATATGCGACATGTGAAGTCACATTTTCCACAGGAGGTAGTCTCAAGAGGCCCATTGAAACCAACACAAACATCACTCTGTGCCAGCCTCAGTACATTTACAGCTCTGTGGGTCAGAATGTAGTGTCCTGCTAGGTTTCTCTGACATTGGGCATTTGCCAAATTCAGCTACTGTTGGAAGAGCAATGAAATATGCAGATTCTGTACAGTCTCATCTGTATGCAAATTGTTCTCATTGTTGTCTCAATAGCAGGTTGGTGTGAATGTAACTTTTGGCCAGTAAAATACAGATCAACACAACCAGTACTTCAACAGAACTGTTTTGTTTTGGACAGCCTAAGAGAAGACATGCATGTCCTTAAAAGTGTCACAGCACAATATTGCAACATGCATATTGAACACTCACACAATTGTCCCAAATTTTGCCATCATAGTTCTAGAACTATATAGCTGTGAGTTATTTCGCTAAAGAACTATTTGCTTATTTGAGGATAAACTTGCATCTTGCACAGTACACACTGCGGAGAGTTTCTAGCTGAGCCAAACCTAATCAATGTCAGGGTTGAGGAGAGAATCCTTTGGCCCATGCTGTTTGACTTAAGCGGCCTATTTGTGCGTTCTCTGGTCCCATTGCCTTTGTGTGCATTGTAATGAGTGTTACCATAATCCTGGGATTTTCCCTTGGCTTGACCTCAGGCAATGCCTTCTCTCTGCCGCTCCACACCAGGACACCAAGAGTTTACCCCAAACATTATGGCTGGACGAAACACAACAATGACACATCCCCCAAGAGATGCGTCCATTTATGGCTGTTGTGGAGCTTTCCCTGATAGACCTGGAAACCCGTTTTAATCCTATTAGAGCTGCCCAACAAAGGGTGAAGCTGCAGCAGGCAGGGTGAAGACAGAGCTCTTCTAATATCTGCCAAAGGGACAGTGAAGCTCCCCCACATATTCTCATATATTAGAGAGGCAGACACAAGGACAAAAGAAAAATAACAGGAATCCATTGTATAAAAAACAGACAAAAAAGAGGACCACCAAATACAAAGTCATCTCATTAGGACATCCATCTCCAGCTTTAACGGATGTGTTATTGATGGATCGGGTGATAAATTTCTTGCCGGTCGAGGCACAGGAAGTGGTACTGTGGTGCCTTGTGAGCGTTAGTACCTAAGGGTCGTCTCACAAAAGAATGGGGAGGCTGGGAGGCCTCAATGTGCTTTTGTTTTTCTCTCCGATTATGGGACATGCTGCGGCCAAGTGTGCTGGTGGTCCGTCTTGTTGCCCCATCACCAGTGTTGAAGCTTAAAGTCTCCCATTGTGACGGACAAGGAGGAGGGGTTACAGGGTCCATACAGACAGAAAGTCTTCTTTAGCCAAACAGGGCAGGATATGACTCTTTAAGAGCCAAGGGGGTGTGAATGGACAATGCAACGACAGAAGAAAAGCAGCTCTATGCTGGGACTGCTGGGTTAACATACTTCTACAAGGGTGAACTGCATGCGTGAGGCTCATAGTTCTCCGTTTAATTGATCTCATGTAGACTGTTCAAGGACAGCTGAGCAATACATTCTACAGATTTCTCAACAACACCTATACATTAAGACACACATATCTTGGAGATATCTGGAAAACGCTCAACCACAAAACAACTTTCGATTTTTGGGTGTTTGCCTTCTTCTTTTTTGACACATAGCAAATCAACAGAACATGTTGTGGGAGAAAAAAATAGGGGGATGGGATCTGAACTCCAGCCGCCCGAAATAGCACCACAGATCAGTGTGTAAGCAAACCGCTACGCCATGACCCTACCAGCACAAATCTTTACCTTCATTAGCTTATTAACAACCCTGAATAGCTCTCATATTTGTGCTAAGAAAAACTTCCAAAATGTTCCACAAATATCAGGACCAATGCCCCATTTATTCCGAGGTTATCATTATGCAAACAATCACACTCAATGATCCTCTTTTGCCAAGTTCTGCAACACTATTTCTTCCAATTACAAAAGAGGTTTGGGATGGAGAGTTTGGATGATTGACAGCTCCTTTAAGGCTGCTGTATGTTTAGGTGTGCTTTGTGTTTCCCCAGAGGCTTCCAGTAGAAGCCTGGGATACTAAACACAGTGCTATACATTTGTGTATAGACCTGACCTTTTCAATAATGAGTTCACACCATCACTGAAAATACATTCAAATGCTTTCTCTGCTGGCGCGTGTGACAAGAACCAGGAGGAAAAGAAAAGATACAAAATAAAACCACAAAGAAAAACGATAGACGAGACTAACACACCTAGCAAGCACCTATAACAACAAAAATAGAAAAATGTAGAACATTTGATCTTTATAGAAAGCCAAATTGAAAAGCAGCGAACATTGTTACCATTTAAAGTTAATTTCCTATTTACAAATGTGAAATAATGTAAAGCTATACAGACCGTTCTACTTTTAAATTCTTGCCATTCTCTAAAAAATTCATTGCAAACAAACAAATAAAAAAATGTGTGCTCTGAAATGTCGAGAGATGGCTTCATTTTGGCAACAACACTTCAGCCCGATGGAAAACCTGCTTAATAAAGTGCCAACTATTTGGGATGCAAACTGAGAATCTTCAGAACTGCCAGGTAATATTGACTCTGACCTATTGGTTAGACTTATGCGTTGAACACTTATCTGTTTGCACTATAGTCACTCTGTATCTTGTGCTCCACTGTGAGTGTTCTTCCCCTCGTGTTTACATCCACTGGTAATTCCACACACAATGGACACAAAGCAGAGGAGAGAGGCGTGGGCTCACCCAACACATGCCCCAGACATAATTGCCTCCTTTTGCACCGTTGTATCCTTGTACATCCCTGACACAAAACAAGTGCCTCGCGCTTGGAGCCGTTCATTACAGCTATGTTTGCAGCGGAAGGAAGCAAACATTATCTCAACATGCAATCACTGAATGAATCTGTGCCAGCATCTGTTCAATACATTCGTAGCTCGAAGCTGGTTTATTGTACAATAGATATAGCGGAAAAGAAGCAAGTCGGAGCGGTGTTACAATATATCAGCTGTTATTTTCCAGAGTGCCGAGTTTGCTGGCAAGCGCACTGCAGCAGGTCAGAGAGTGTACTTGACAGAAAATATGCATACTGAGTGGCTACTTGTGCTGCTTTTCATTTGCATTGTGTATTGATTTTTTGGGGGGGCCCATTTAATCTAATATTATATGTGGGTCTCGCAGCACTTTCAGCCCTGTCTGAGAGGAACGCTTATATAGGGGGCTTAATGATAATTGCCGCAGTCGAGGTAAACCAAGGTAGATTTCAGCCAGTACGCCCACACTGAAACGCATCCCGTGTCTCTCTGTTCCCGTCTCTCCAGTCTGTCATTTCACGCTGAGTTGCAGTCAAACATGTCAGACACTATATGCATATGCACACAGTAAAAAAAAAAGTATTCCAAAAACAATGGACGGGTGGATGGAACGAAGCATAAATGAACAAATACGGCTAAATCCAGTACGACGGAAATAAAGAAACCCTAACACGGCTTTCTTCACGGTGAAATATAATTAACCTTTCATGGGTGTTAGTCGGGTCTTCCGTACACTTCACAATAGAGGAAATATGAAAGGCCTTTTAAAAGGTGACATTTCTAATTTCTGTGAGATTACTTATGCTGTCACACATTTGCTCCTCTATGGCTGTATGGAGCACTTCCATCTTGCCGGACTGCATGGGATATTACTCGGAAATGTCAGTGCCTGAAGACAACATCAAATCCACAGCTCTCAGGGGATCTTGACGAATGCCATTTTTGTTCCACCCTCAGTCGTGGAATTGTTTCCACCACTAATAAAACGACAACCGCCTGCCCCCGATATGAGATGTTATCGTACAACATGCATGTAAAAATAATTGAGAAATGCCTCCAAAACATGCAAATACTACTGTCGCCTTTCCTTGTCTCCCGATAGAGCCAGATTAAGCTGTCAGAGACGGTGAGACGCTAAGCTGTTGTTTGATCTACAAATGAAGAGTAATGAGGGGCACTGGCAGCCAAATACAGTCACACACACATCCTCATTCCTCCAGGACAACATTTCAATTCATGCCTTCATTTAGATGCACGAATCTGGCCAACGGAGGATTCAGGTGAGTATTTTCTGCCTCTTCCTCTCTCATCTCATCGTTTAGTCTCCTCGCTCTGAAGTTGTTTCACTGAGGTGGTGACTGTTGCGGTCTCCAAAAGTGCCTTCATTTCCAGGCTTGTTTACAACATGTGCAAGCAACGGACATGCACAAACATTAATGAGCTTAACGAAGAAGCAGTGAGGAATATTAATTAGACTTGCCAAAGAGCTGTAGGCTTAGAACCGCACCGACAGAAGGCCCCTCAGGGCCACTGCGGGCGCAGGACGCTGTTTGAGAGACAGATGTCAGAACAGGATAGCATTGGAAGCAGCTTTTCCAGGAGACTTCATCAAAGTTTAACACAGAAACGTGTTTACGGAGAACAAGTTGTGAGTTAAACTGAATTCAATGTGTGGGTGAGTAAAAAAGGCAACTTCTTTAGCATCAATGTTTTACAGCGTATAGGCGCGACAAGCGTTTTTTGCTAGTTTCAGCCCAACGCAGCTATCATTTTCATGTTCTGCGCCACGTTGTTTTAATAGCAAATGCATTTGTGCCCATTTGTGCGCCGATGGGCTGCTGGTCTGAAAATGAGGTGTGTTCAGGCGCATTGTTGGCGCATTTCTATTTTGAGGCAACTAAAATAGACTATTTTCGCAATATTTGTAATATGTACAACACACGTACACTTTGTCCCGTAGATGGTCCGCTTGCACGCTTTAACCTCGCACACGAGAAGATCCGTTTCCTTGCTAGAGAAGCGTTCAGTTTTTCCGCTTGCAAATTCCACCATGTAAATAGCGAATCCGACATGGCGCGAGCGCAACCGGCTTTTAAAGGGAATGGGAGATGAGACTCTGGTTGGTTTATTGCACGTTACGCACAAAACACACCCGCTAATCATTAAGAGAATAGGGACAACCTTTATAGACCATGCGCTGGGCGCGCCGACCATTTTTCCCATCGGTAAACTAGCAAAAGTGGATTCGGACACGACCTAAGTGCACTTGCGCCGTGCGCTTTAGACCATGTGCTTAGATAAAGAAAATAGGACGTTAAAACAGGGCCCCAAGTTTGATGGGAACGATTCTGCAAAAAATGATGTTTGTAACGTGTGCGTTTTGACACGTGTTGTCAACCAAACCCATTCCCTTGCATGTGAACTATTCGCAAGATCCCAATTCAAATAGTGCCATTTGTTTTGATCATCAATGAGCACCTCTCAGTGGTCTGTTTTAACCTCTATTAGGCAGGATTACAAGGCTGCTAGCTTGCTGGCATTTGGTAAGTGTCACAGTGACAGCACTTGGTGGCGAAATGCTGGGCTGTCAGCGGCAAGCTTTATCACCAGGCTTTTCTCCTGCACAGAGTGTGGACTAATAAGCCTAGAAATTACAATTGCCTCCCTGCTGAATCCCCGATAGCTGCAAATAATGATATCAGTGCCCTGCTAATCTCCTCTGCTCGCGGCTTGGCATCAACCTATTGAGTCACCTGTCATACTCATGTCTGATGAGGTGAACTTAATCTTGCCGTCCGTAATGACAATAGAGGCCATTTGAATGTTAAGAATGATATTTGTCAAAGTTTCCTGTCTTTTATTGTCCCTCAACATCTTTTTCAGACAGTGCAATTGAAATGCCCTGTCAAAATGCATGAATCCCTAGACTTAGTTAAGACAGATTCAGATACGAGTCCTATTTCAATTTTATTCTCTATTCATGATTTCAAAAGACTGGATTGAGGTTGACAACTTTTCATCATTTCGATCGACTGTGAAATGCAAGCATTTAGATACAGCTAGCGATTATTTTCGCTGATATCTATAAAATCACAATAGCAGTTTTTGATGATGACATGGTTTTTACCATACTATATGCCAGTACATTTTTTGCAGCTTAAGTATACTGCGGGGATGCACTTTTGATATATCAAAGCTGTACTCTGAACCTTCAGAGTTCAAATGTCCAATGCTTACACTTATAGATTAACAATACTACATTCATTCTGTTTGAAGCACTGAAAAGCCTGTAGGTGAGTTTCAGAAGTCAGGTAGAGCAGATCTATATGGGCTTGTGTAGGAGGCACCTCAGTCAAACCTTGCATGGTCATCTGTCTTCAAATGCTCCCTTTGTACCAATCTATTTATGAGCACATCCAATTTTCAGTGACATCAGCTGCAGCACAACAGCAACAAAACCCCAACAAATTCTTCCATTATGACACATATAAAGAGAAGAACTAGTTCCAGTACTTGCAGATTTGAAGCAAACAGAGGTCACTTCAGGTATGCGTCAGGGCCCCCTCTCTCCTGTATTATTCAGTCCTATCAAGAGAGCCAAGCAGAGATATATTGACCTAAGAGACACACACAGAAGTACATTGAGAGTTAAACTAAATGTTCTGGAGAGTGCTGAAAGAGGTGCCTGTCTATTCACTACCCAGCTCTCTATTAACAGCCGTATCTGAACCACTTAACTACGTTCTGTGCCTCTTTAACAATTTAAGCTGTTTAAAAATGTCTTCTGCCATTTTGTACAGATGAACGGTTTAAAGAGTGATGGGATGAACTCCATTGCACACAGTGAATGACACGCCAAGTGCCTGAAGTTGAAACAAAGAGTACCAATTTGAAACCTGACAGTAATTTCGAAACATGACAGTCTCCAGTTTAACCAATACATTACTCTTGACCAATAGAAAACCAATAACAGCTAGTTTCTGAAACTACTGTACTGTGTATGTATGGGTGTGCATTTTAAATGACAAGAACTGTTGAAATTTTGGAGATGTATCGCACAGTATTAATTGAAGCACAATGCCACTATAGAGTAGTTTCTTAACTGGAAGCAAACTTTTTGAAAGAGGAGCTGAGATGTTCTTCTTTGGGGGGGGGGGGGGGGTGTTTAATGTGAGTTTACATCAAATATTTACAGGCTGAAAGAATTTATATATATATACACACACATATCAAATATATATATATCAAAGCGAACGTTCCAAATGCTTTTGTCTGTCAGTTGCGCAAGCGTGTGTATCCAGTGTGTCTATACACAGATTGTGACCTGCCAGTTTATACCAACGCGACTAGAATCAACTGTGTATCCTTTTCCATAGCAACGACAATTTACTTTTCAGGTTTCTGTGTGGCAGTTCCCGAAGTTCCTGTGAAAAAAGAATGTTTAACATTCAGACACAATACAGAAACAATATGCTTTTTTTCTTGATCTCCATTGGAAAAATGTATATGAGCACTTCTTGTTTGCTGATTGGCTACAGTTTGTGATAATCCACGTACAATTGTATTGCCAAATTACCAAAGTGTTTGATCAACAAACTCATAAATGTAATTTCTATACTGTAGGGAAGCTAATGATAATGATATTACAACTGTTCATTCAAATCATATCTGTTATGTGGCATTCAATGACGAATAATATCCATAATAATATATACTAAAATATTAAAAGAAAATCTATACTATACACTACTGTTCAAAAGTTTATGGTATAAGTAAGATTTTTTAAAAATGTTTTTGAAATGAGACTCTTCTGCTCACCAAGTCTGTATTTATTTGATCAAAAATGTAGTAATATTGTGTAATATAAAAATAGCTGTTTTCGATTTGAATATATTTAAACATGTATTTTTTCCTCTGATGGCAAAGCTCCATACTCTAGTCTTCCTTGTCACAAGATCCAAGGTCAGAAATTATTCTAATATGCTGATTTGATTTATTATTATTATTAGCTGATAATGTTTTGTGCTGCATACTGGTAGTGTTTTATCAGTTTTTTTTTTTAGAAAACAGAAAGTTTTTAAATAGAATTATGAAATGAGAAATATAAATGAATGAAATAGTTGAAAATATTTCTAGAAATGTTTATTAACATTTTTTATGTTTATGTATTTTTGTATGAATGTTTATGTATTTTTGTCTTTTTTTTCTCTTAAAAAACAGGACATCTTCTAAAACTATAAGGGATAATAATATTTTGCAAGAGTATTAGGGAAGGAAGAACAAACTTATCTGTAAAAATTCCAATATAGATATATACAGTATGCTAAACAGAATTGTGTAAGTATTTTTAACCTTTGGGGAAGCAGCGTATGCCAGATATCATTTTAAAGAAACCTCAACATTGCCAAAGGCTACAGCACTGAAAAACACCAAAAATGCTTAAAAGTGAAATTAAATCAATTTGTTAAATTTACTGTTGAATCAATTTAAGGAATCCTTGAATTGATGTGAATGAAAGTATCAGTTTCTTAAAAAAAAAAAAAAGATTTGTACAAACCCCACACATTTGAATGGTAGTGGTAGTAATGGGCCAAAAAAGTTTTGAGAACCACTGCTGAAAAAGGTTTTGTTTCTGATAAAGGACTAGTGCTTTGCAGTGGCATCATTTCTCCCTTCTTCATCAGCCATTGATCATTCACAGGGAAAAAAATGTGTCATTAGATAAATGACTGCTTCCCTCTGCTGTCGGATTAACACTGACAGCACAATCAGTACTTTCTTATGTCTGTATAGACAAAGAATCTTTTAGGTACTGCCTCATGTCTACTGTACTCACTGCCACAACGTGCAACACATGACAGTTGTGACCATGCACTTTGAAGGCAAGTTGATTTCTATCACACATTTTCCCGTAAACCTTTTCTAACTTCCTTCCTTTCTTCTTCGTTTTTTTTGTAAGATGATCGTAACACTTGTGGAAAGGGCTGAACATAGCAGTATTGTTTTTCTAAGTTGTTTTTCTCCTAAGCTATTAATCACTGACAACACTATAACACGTGTCCCTATACAAATTTAGTTTCAGTTCGATTCAGAATATTTGAGAGAACAAGATGAGGTTGTTCTTTTAGGATTGTTCCGGGTCATGCAGGGACTATCCAAGCAGTGTTTTAATTTATTATCATAAGACACTAGTGCTCTGCCTTCAAATGTACTATAAATCTCTATTAATAATAATAATAATAATAATAATAATAATAATAATATGTACTTTCTGTGCTGTCATTGCTAATATTGTCTACTAACCGCTACTGTGTCGCCTTGTAAATGAACAGCGTTTTTTTTTTTAAAGGGGAAATTTCACACAATTTAGAACTGTATTAAAAATAAAAAAGGACATATCATGTTAATACATTCAGACTTACCACCAAGTGAAACCTGACACACAGCATTCTCCTCTAACTCTACATGGCATTTCCTAAAGTATGCATTCTAATCAGGACTAAACAAACAGCCCGTTCTCTGTGTTCAATATTTTTTTCTCAAAATAACTGCCTGCTTCTCTTCTGCTGTAATTTTAAATCTGTTTGGCTCCCATGAAGAGGAGTATTATTTCTGCGGAAGAGACACAGTCGTGCTAATGAGCGTGGTTATAAACATCATTATATTTTAAGTGTCATTCTGGTGTTCACAGCAGGGAATGTAAGAAATCTCTGTAGTAATCTGCTTTTGCGTCTCACATTCAAAGTGACAGAAGAAGCTGCCGCATTAATGCTGTGCGATCATTAGCATGTCAGATTCTTTTGGTGTGCCGGGGAAGACAAACAGTAATGAAGATACATTAACAAGGACTAATTCGGTTGTTCTTCAGTTCAAGTCACTGCCACGCTGATATTTGGTCTTATTCGCACTGATGTCTCAACAGAAGTAGTGTGCGGCTTGAACAAAAGGGCTAGAGTATGTTAAGTGCTTTTGAAATTGTGAGCTTTCCAGGCAGCGGAACCATGCCTGATGAAAGGGTGTGAAATACAATGTGGAAATCGATTTCACAATCTCCTGATTCACTGTGCCGGCGCTACACGGTGCATGTCTGTAAATTTAACACACTCAACAATGAAGGACTTAGCAATTTATGCTACCGCTGTTAAGCTTGATAAATTAATGCATGTTTGAGCTCGGATAAGAGGTGGAAGGGTAGGAAATTTCAATTGTTCTGAAATTGACTGGATTGCTGATATAACGTAGAACCACTGCTGTTGCATTTCTGAAGACAACTCTTGCATTTTGCTGCTGTGGACGGTTAGAGAAGAAGAAGGCTTAAATGTCTCCAGATGAAAACCCCCCAAAATACATGGCGTGGCATCTTTATTGTACCGAAGGCTTAATTAGCATGCTAAGCGCTGCTAATGGCAAGTAAGGAGTAAAGCCCTGAGCTCCTCTCTGAGTGATTGACATCTGAAGCGCACTTGTCAGGATGTCTGATGTAGTATTTGTGTCTTCGCATCATGTTATTGTTGTTATGAGCTGGCATGTCTTTTTCCTCAGAGCATGTGTCCGTTGAATATAAATGGCAGCTCAATGTCTGCCGATGACAAAAGGCCTACAGAATAGGAAGCGATGGGACAGGCAGACAGAGCGCGAGCTGGTTTCTAGAGCCCTGTCTGTACCATCTGTGGGGATGTGGAGAAAACAGGATGCAAGCACAATGAAATTAAAAGCCTTTTTCTTTCTGATTAATGGCAGTGATACACGTCAAGCCATTTAAGCATATTTAACACTACTATGGCAGAATGCAGCTGTTCTGTTCTGTTTTTGAAAATGACTGGGAGAGAGAGAGGGAGAGAAGGGCAGAGAGAACGACGCGGGGATGGAAAGGAAAAGAAAAAGGGCACTGAGCATTTCACAGCCTCTGTAATTCCTCCCAAGGGGTAATAGATTTTAAATACTAAAATGCTGTTCGCGATAAAGCCGCCTCAAAGTGCAACAGCAAAGTTTTTAATCGTCCCTTTAGCGAGCGTTTTGCCGCTTGTTGTCTCAAGTTAAATAGATACATATATACCTAAATAAAAGAGGATAAACTTGGGAGTTAATTAAAGGACGTCTTACTTACTGAAACTATCTGTCCTGGTCATCACCATAGGTGGCAAGTTTACTTCTGAGACTCAAGCCAAGACAAATAAACAGTGAAACAAGCAGCAGGCGCAAGACACAACATCCCAAGATACCTATTATGTGAGGGGAGGAACAAATTATGCCCTGGCAAATTGCTAATGATGAGCCAGTGATGTCTTGTCAAGTGACATTGTTTGGCCTCAGATCCT
Organism: Rhinichthys klamathensis goyatoka; assembly: GCF_029890125.1. NCBI lineage: Eukaryota > Metazoa > Chordata > Actinopteri > Cypriniformes > Leuciscidae > Rhinichthys > Rhinichthys klamathensis. The sequence continues at coordinate 2,591,801 of NW_026606660.1, forward strand.
TTTGTGTCGGCCTTGTGTTCCTCGCCTAACGAGAGACAAGAAAGACTGGAGTGATGCGTTCGGTCCTCCTCTTTTTTTTTTCCATTTTTGTTTTGCACAGTTAACTCATGTCTGCATCTTTGCTCGGCTCTGTCACTTGGCATCGGCAGGCCTGATTTGGCAGAGGAGAGCATGCTAGAGTGGGGCTTCGCAGCGGGAGGGAGGCCTTTGATGGAGACCCCCTGGGAGCCTGACGCCAAGGCAGCAGTGGGATCACAGATGTGGCAGCTTTCATGTAACAGTTAACTTTTTCCTAATTAAAGTCGCCCAGCTAATTACAGGCGGTTCTATCTGATCATTGGAAAACAGGATAAGGTATAGCTGCACAAGCGAGGACGGCTCACATCAAAGATGTGGGGCGAGCGGCGATTGGAGCAGATGGGGGTAAAGCGGCGGCTCTTGTCAGGGATTTTGGGCTCACCTGGACGCAGGAGTGCATCAGTCACAAAACACAGCAAGGCCCATCTCATTTGCAACAGTTCCTTCCCTGAATGCTGAGCTGTAATTATGAAAGAAGAGTCGAGAAAAAAATGACCAAAGAAAAAAAATCCCGTAATTAGCAAGGCAACTCCAAGCACAAGAAATGGAAATTAGTCACAGTGTTATAAATTAGCCTGTGCATACATTACGTGAAATGAACACCCCCGGGGCCACGAATTAGCGCTTTTGGCTGTGCACCCTCATGTATCTAAATAAAACATTCCGTCCTTGGTTATTATGGGCTAACAAAGAGACATCTCTTACACAGTCATCCTCTACAAATTGGCCACACACACACATCATTTAGGAGGGCTATATATGCTACAGGGAGTGTGGGATGGCTGATGGAAGGGGGGTGTATTAGATATCAGGTGAAAACCGCTTACTATTTTAGTTCAACAATCACTGTTCATAAACCAAAACACGTTCTTGGTCAGGACCCCTCGGCGTCATTTTTAAATGCACATGGTACCCCTTTAGCATAATTTTTCAACGCGCACTGTACCCCATTGCTCTCAGTTGTTTTCCTTACGCATCTGATCAAGGCGCATAATTATTTGCATTTGTAAAAGTAGACATGATTTTATAAATATTTATAGGCTACTTTTATATTTTGGAGCACCTATTTATTTTATTGCAGAAACTGACCAAAAACAGTATATTGACTCATGTTGCATTCCAAGTCTTCTGAAGCCATACGATATCTTTATGTGAAGAACAGAGTGGATCTTAATGTTTTAATCGCTGAAATGATCCTGCCGCCCCATGAACACACGCAGTCATGTCTGATTCAAAAGATACACCTGACGCAATCGGTCACGAGACACAAGAGAGCCAATGGAATTTCACTATCGAAGCTGACGTAATGCTTCTTCAGGCGGCAATTTTTTAATGAGTGCATTGGATCTATGGCGGATAGAAACGTTGATGGTTTTTGGGTCTTTTCTTCACACAAATAAATCGGCCTCGGAACACTTGGAATATTTGCACTTTTTTAATAAATTGTGCCTGTAGTCGTATCTACCTGTTAAATCCTGCGTTTTATATCATATAATACACAAATGAGTAGGTTTAGGGGTGGGGTTGGGTTACGTGTTCAAACGTGTCTAAACAGCGTAAATTAAAAAAAATATATAAATGTAAATAAAAATATGCTGGTTGATTAAATTAAGAATTACACTCCAACATGTCATAATGGCAAAATTATAACCCATATATAATTTCATCATGACGATAACATTCCCATGCCCAACGAGTCTGTGTATGATGCCACAGGTTTCTCATTGAAATCGCATTAAAAAATTACGCTAAAGGGATACCCTGTGCGTTAAAAAGTGACGCTGAAGGGTCCTGACCGTCAATATGTGACGAGGTGGGAGTGAGAATGTGTTTACCAAAACTAAACTTCGAAATTGATTTGAGGTGGGAGAAAGTTAGCATACTGGGGTTCTGTTAACAACAGTTAACAGCAAGCAATTCACAAATTAAAAGTGCATTTTGTCACCAGGCTTCACTGTCCATTTGGATGCGGAGGAGGGGAGACGATAAAGAGGCTCGGGGTTAAAAAAAAAAGGCACGCAGGCGCTGGAATCGTGTTTTGATGAGTCTTATCTAGAGCGATTATTCATACTTGTCCTTCTGCTTGAATTAAAGCAAGAGTGCTGGAGCCTGTTAAAGCCAAATACTTGAATGGCTAGTGAACTCTCACCTTCGCGCGCATCCATTTAGCTTGCAAATGAAAGCCAAGTACAGTCGGCGAGAGCCATAATGGGCCTTTCTTCTTGCAGAGTGCGGTCATTACATACTAATTTCTTCTGGAAGCTCTTCAGGAATTGAAACACTTGGCTGTGGTGGCCCAGCCTCGTGCTGAAACGCACAGGCCAACAATGACAGCACACAAGGTGTTTGTTTAAGGCCTACTCATGGCAGCTGACCACAATCAGACTCAGCTGAAGAGGGCTGATTGCAGCACTGTGTTCACAGAGAGAGAAATATCATAATGGAAGGACAATACAGCCATCAGTATACAGCATCATCAAGTGCATTCCTAGTCCTAAAATCTTCCGTCATTTTTAAGTCTTTTTTTTTCATGCCAAAACACTGATTCTCCCCAAAATGTTTTTCTGTATACTGTAAATGTGATCAAAAAAAAAAAGTGGTCTTATATTGTATTGCATTAGCATTAAGAAATACTAAATGATCTTATTGTTGTTCACCTTATTTTTCAACACGGAAGTAAGCTTTTTTACGCCCGTTTCTTAAGACATCATTTTCTGTGAATGTTCGAGACTTCTGATTCATCAGCTATATGTAAATAACTAAAAGAATAGCAAAGTGCAGTAAACGGTACAATTATTTGGGCTACAAACCAGTGTGTTTATTATTATGGTAATAAATTAAAATATCAGTTTGCAATCAAGCAGCATAAAAATGTTTATGTACAGCTAAAATAACAAAGCAGACCGGAAGCCTTGCACATTCAAGTTTAAAATGGCAGTGCATGATCTTACATTAAAAATAAGGTAGATAGGAATGACAATTATCATTCTGATAGGAAAGGAAAAATCTTTAGGTTTAACCTGAAATCAGATTTATTTCTTTCATAAAATAAAGCATTTTTTGAGGTAAAAGCACAACAAATTATTTTAATCCTCTGGGGTCTGAGGTGTTTTCTGGGCCCTGGAGGTGTTCTGACATCTGTGCTTATTTCTGTTACTTGTGACATTTTCACGGCTAAAGTCTGATTACACTGTATTTAGCACAAACTCTGCTACAATAATATGTCAGCAGCATGTATGTAAAAGTTTGTAGTTTTGAGATAATGACATTTATGCGTAGTTTGTGAAAAAAACTGAAATAAGGTCATGAAACCCATACTGATTATTTCTTCACAAGACTTTTGAAAATTGTATCACATAGCCTAGAATATTTGCTTCAAAACTATGTGAAAATCACCCTGCCTACTCATTCAGATAAAACAATATATTGATTTAAAATTTGCAAGACATGTTTTGTGTAAGAAAGCTTTATGTGAGGAGGGGTGAATCATCAAGAATATTGATGTGTTTCACACCTGAGAAAGCCATTATGGCCCTATAAGGTGCTATCAGACCCTATCATTATGAGGAACCTTGCACAAAGAATGAGGAGAGATTTAAAAAAGAATGGCTTTTTGATTGTTTGGGTTTATTTACAACACAACATAATCCAAAGATACACAACAAATGACAAAAAAACACACATTATTGAACACACTGATCTAAAGAAAGAGCCTTGAACAGTCACACACCTTTGTGCCATTCCTGAAACATAGTACATACCTGTCATTTCCAAGGTGTTTGACTTTTCACTTCACCATGTTCATGTACAGACACTGAATGTTTAAGTCAGCAGGACTCCTCAGTGGCATCTGGTCCCTGTAAAAACAGCTGTGAAAATGCTGATATCAAGAGAAACTATAGGGCTGCACGATTTTGGGAATACATTTCTGATTTTTCTAGTTAAAATTGCGATTTAAAATGTACAAAATACATATATATACACTCACCTAAAGGATTATTAGGAACACATACTAATACTGTGTTTGACCCCCTTTCGCCTTCAGAACTGCCTTAATTCTACGTGGCATTGATTCAACAAGGTGCTGAAAGCATTCTTTAGAAATGTTGGCCCATATTGATAGGATAGCATCTTGCAGTTGATGGAGATTTGTGGGATGCACATCCAGGGCACGAAGCTCCCGTTCCACCACATCCCAAAGATGCTCTATTGGGTTGAGATGTGGTGACTGTGGGGGCCATTTTAGTACAGTGAACTCATTGTCATGTTCAAGAAACCAATTTGAAATGATTGGAGCTTTGTGACATGGTGCATTATCCTGCTGGAAGTACCCATCAGAGGATGGGTACATGGTGGCCATAAAGGGATGGACATGGTCAGAAACAATGCTCAGGTAGGCCGTGGCATTTAAACGATGCCCAATTGGCACTAAGGGGCCTAAAGTGTGCCAAGAAAACATCCCCCACACCATTACACCACCACCACCAGCCTGCACAGTGGTAACAAGGCATGATGGATCCATGTTCTCATTCTGTTTACGCCAAATTCTGACTCTACCATCTGAATGTCTCAACAGAAATCGAGACTCATCAGACCAGGCAACATTTTCCCAATCTTCAACTGTCCAATTTTGGTGAGCTCTTGCAAATTGTAGCCTCTTTTTCCTATTTGTAGTGGAGATGAGTGGTACCCAGTGGGGTCTTCTGCTGTTGTAGGCCATCCGCCTCAAGGTTGTGCGTGTTGTGGCTTCACAAATGCTTTGCTGCATTCCTCGGTTGTAACGAGTGGTTATTTCAGTCAAAGTTGCTCTTCTATCAGCTTGAATCAGTCGGCCCATTCTCCTCTGACCTCTAGCATCAACAAGGCATTTTCGCCCACAGGACTGCCGCATACTGGATGTTTTTCCCTTTTCACACCATTCTTTGTAAACCCGAGAAATGGTTGTGCGTGAAAATCCCAGTAACTGAGCAGATTGTGAAATACTCAGACCGGCCCGTCTGGCACCAACAACCATGCCATGCTCAAAATTGCTTAAATCACCTTTCTTTCCCATTCTGACATTCAGTTTGGAGTTCAGGAGATTGTCTTGACCAGGACCACACCCCTAAATGCATTGAAGCAACTGCCATGTGATTGGTTGATTAGATAATTGCATTAATGAGGAATTGAACAGGTGTTCCTAATAATCCTTTAGGTGAGTGTATATATATACTGTACGTTTGAGCAGATATCCACAAACACAGTATTTAACAGTAAACACGGGTCTAAGCATTATAATATTCACCATATTAGAGTAAACACTACTAGCCTACTTTTATCATGCTGTGTTTTATTATCGAACATAAAAACATCCTTGTGTCGTACATGTATATAAATTTAGCATTGAAAGGTTGCCTACCTGTCTAGTTCAGATTTCAACATGTTTCTGTCTATATATAGATAGGCTACACATACATCTACGACATTAGGCTTTATGTTTTTACTCCAATCTCATTTAATTTCAATCATACATTTTAGTCTGGCACCAGTTTAACTAGTAGCTACAATGTAAAGTTTATACAACAATAACATGCTTACTATATTATGAGTGGATATTTCTTACCTCAAGAATCTTTCTCATCTTCAAATTCTTATAATTCTTCTGAGGTAAATCGAAGGTAAACAGCACAACACAAACACAGTCTTCCAAACTCGATGAAAAGCAGAGGAGTATGTTACTGGAGTCTCTGATTCTTTGTTTTTGAGGTGATGGGCGTTTACAGGCCTGTTCCTTCACGTGGACTATTTGCATGTCAATCGCTCATGCGCGTGTTAGAAGTAATGAGGACACGTTTGAGAAAATGTACATGTCGTTGCTTTCATACGGATTACTTTGTTTTTGATAGAATTTACATCATTTAAAGGTCATTTTCTGTCGCGTTTCAGAATAAACTTTAGATTGAAAGAGACGGCAGAACGCGCATCATGTTTATATTCTTTATTTTACGAAAAACACAACATTTTGTTTTTACTATGAGTGTACACAAATAAAAGAAGATATTTAACAGTTTTGAATGATGTATAACACTTACATGTAAGATCAAAATCAACAGAGTATTTTGAGTCTCTTTTGCACTGATAAGAAAAAAAGCGAGCTGGTCACGCCGGCGTGACCGCCGACCCCAGAGGGTTAATATCAGACATTATTAGACTGACACAACATAGAGATACATAAATCATAATAACAACGTGCGATAACCACTTTGCCCTAAAGATACAGGTGATCATGTAAACACATGTATGGATGAATGCGTAAGTGTTGTGATTTGTAGACATGCATGCATGCAAGTCTCGGATGATGCATTTATGGTTTAGACTCACCTTTGGAAAGGGGAACATTTAGACTGTTATACACACATCACTTCTTTTAGAGAGGTTGCTGATTTGATTATGCAATTAGGCAAGTGGCTGATTAAAAGCTTAACTAATAGATATCATGATTAGCGGTTTGCCCAGTTCAAAGCCATTTATAGTCCAGCCATTGTGGGTCTATTTAATTCTGTATTTTAATAATACCTTTGCAATTTATTCCACAGGAATTCCACAATCAAGAATCATATTGTTTTGGTCACTACTGGGACTATAACATCCAATAGGGGTAATAGTGTTGTCTTTAATTACAAAATTATTCAAGCAGTTGCCATCAGTTTGCCATCTTCATCTCACCCCTTCAAAAGTGTCATCATTGTATGCTGTACTTGAAAAGCTTTTCTAGGAACTCAGCAAAGACGGCATGACCTGCCTGCCTGTCTGTCACACTGTGATTAAGACATCACAGTAATCCATGTTTGCATTGCTGTCTGCATGTGAGTTTGTGTGTGTTTGGGTTTGTGTGTCATGCCCCAGTGCTAAACATACAGAATTAGGTCCCTATTTGACACCCCTGGGAATCGCATTAACCGTTTTCCCAATGGAGATATCGCAAAATGAAGTAGTTCCAAAATACACCAAGCAAATGAAAAAATGATCATGCAATAATCTGGTGTCTGTCCATTAGTTAGGTTAAAATTTCAAACTATTTCCTCCTCTTTTGCCATGACTGATTTCATCCACTAGAAAATCCTCATCCCCTTCTTTCCCTCTCACCAAACTCTCGTTCTTTCTAGCATTCTCACTTTTCCCTCGCTCTCACTCTACTCCCTTCCCTTTCTTCCCCTCTCTATCTCTCCCTGTCTCTGTCTCTCCATTGCTTACTCAGAGAAGCAGCCCATGTTTACTTGCCCTTATCCAGCAGCCTAATCCCTGCAGCAGTGAAAGACTCCACTAAATAGGTGCTGGAGAAAAAAGAGGCGAGGGGGGACAGGCAGAGCCATTAAAGGAGAGTTTATCAGAGTCGCTCAATCTGTTATCACTCCTGTCCCTCTGTCTCCCCCACCAGCCTGCTCCCCCCACTGTCATAGAGCCACTGATTACAGCCTGCCGCGCAGCTCGCTCGTGGGTGTGCGAGTGTATGTGTGTGGCTCCTGTCCCCTGCGTGAGAGCAAGTGTGAGAAAGAAAGACAATTTTCTCTCAAAGCTTCGAGTGAGTCTGTATTTGTATGGCTTTGGATGAAAGAGACGGGAAAAAACTCCTTAATGCTGTTTGTTTATTCTTGTGGCATAAGGGTTTTAGTTTTATTATTATTATTATTATTTCTGGCTTTGCATGTCACAAAGACTGCAATTTAGTTGAATAAATAAATGCGCTGCATGTTTCAGAGTGAAGCACAGCACTATTTCCTTACATAGCCGCTCGTGATATACCGGTGATATAAATGCTACTCCACACGAACTCCATCTCTGCATCTGCTTTTAGTTTGGGTTACTTTAATGTGTTTATGTAAGAATGGAGTATTACAGTAGTAATTTCTTATTTAGATTTTAGTGAGAATTTTTTATTTAGTAATAATAATAATAATAATACAAATATGTGTTATTATTTTATAGCTATATTGATGTACACTGCCCAGCCAACCAAAATAATAATAATAAGTCGTGTTTGGCTTTAAATGCGCAATACTTGAGTCTATGATTGAATCATTATTGCAGTGATTATTATGTTCCTAGCATGTTATATGTAGGGCTGGGCAAAAAAAAAATCTATTTTTCGATTAATCGTTTTTTCAAAATCGATTGTCAAAGGCCAAGAATATATATTTTTTTATATTTATTTATCTATTACCCAAAAGCCAGTATTAGTTTTCCTGCACTGTTCATAGGCTTGTATGTGAATGTTACAGGTAATGCTGTGAGATTTTATGTTTGTTTTATATTAAACATAAAATAACCTGATCCTGTTTGATAAAGGCATGCGACTGTTCTGACTTTACAATTTTCAGCATCAAAATCCTGTCTATTTACTGTATGCATTTGAAATATAGAGTTGGGTTCTTTTTTAATGTACCCAAGTGTACCTAAAATAAAGAGTTTAATATACAGGTTTGTGGCTCTTAATTTCTTTTTATTAATTAACCACTTGTAAACTTTTGTTCACTGTTCTTTTTTATAAATATAGGATTTGTATTAAATCTATATTCATTGAGTCGAATCGAGAACCGAAATTGAATTTAGAATCGAAATCAGAAATCGAATCAAGAATCGAAATCGAATCGAACTGGAACATCTGAATCGATACCCAGCTATATGTGGAGTAGACAAAAATGTATGCACCTCTTGATGGAAATCTTGTCCTGACAATGTAAGAGTCGAGCACTCTGTAAAGTCTCCTCCCGCACATCCCAAAAACTTTCAATGAATTTAAGGTCTGGAGTCAGAGGTGCCAAATCAGGTGTGAAAATTATTTTTCATGCTCCTCCCAACCATTATTTTACAGTTTGAGCCTGATGAATCTTGACAGGTTCGTCCTGAAATATGGCCACGATGTGTCTTCCTACATGATTATTTAAGAAATGAAAAGCTACACACTCCATCAATTAGGGTTAAAAAAAACCCCGTTGCCAAACATAAAACATGCTAGAAACATAATAATCACAGTAATAATGATCCAGTCATAGACTCTTCAGTATTTGCGTATATAAATCCAAACAGCAACTTTTTTTTTGTCCTGCATTGTGTAATCACAAAATTTTGGCCAAATTGTACAAACAAGCACAGCAAACCTGGATTTTTTTTAAAAATTGCATCTTAAATCGCTATCACTTTTTTCAGAAAAATCTGTTGTTTTTTTTACCAAATGATACAGATGTGGTAAAGTGTTCAAAATACTGAACCCAAAGACAGAGCAGTTAGCATAACCACAGGGCTAACCAATTCCAGTTGTCATACTGACAGAGACTACTGAAGCATATGTGCCTGAGAGGACACACACACACACACACACACACACAAGACCTGACCTCAGCCCTTAACTAAGACAAGCTAGTCATTTTCCCTGGAGCTTAATAATCTCTGGAGATAAACACTCACTGAGGCCATCTGAGTAGCATCCATTTTCAGTTTCCTCACTTGAGCTCGACCTTATCATCAATATGGCTATTGATTGTATACAAACACACCTAAACAAACTGTGTCCAACACAGCGCTATACACAATGTCAGAAAAAAGAGAGCAGAAAAAGAAAATTAGCACATGTAGCCTCAGATCATTTTATCAAAGAGAAAAAGTACCTAAACACACACACACACACACACACACACACACACACACACACACACACACACACACACACACACACACACACACACACACACACACACACACACACACACACACACACACACTTTAGGTTTTGCCTAAAGTACAAGGGATATTGTACAGAATCATCAGGATGCCCTGTTCTACTATAATGAATGACATTATGACTATTATTGCATGGCTACTTTATCATGAATGAATGAATGAATGAATGAAAAATAAAATGTTGATTTCAGTTAATGTTTCAGTCAATTGAGACATTAAGTCAAGCATAGGTGTGTAGGAAAATGTTTGCCTGGGACAACAGTCAATTATACAGTTTGGCGGCCATTATATAAAACTATATCTGACTGGAGAATTGACCAGTCAGAAGGAAGTGTGTAATAAAAATGTCCAACTAAAATTCACACACATGCCTACAAGATTTGTGCTTCCATGCAGGGCAACAGAGAAATGCCCCAGCCCCTAGCAGCGGTTAGCATACAGGACCACACCGTTTACACCCTAATGGCTGGTAATGTAAGCTCTGTGTTTACTGAGCAGTGGGTTTCCAGCACACAGGCTGTGACAAATTATGAAAGGCGGGCCAGCGTAACCAGGCTGAATTTCATTAAACTTTAACTGGCCTTATCTGCGGCGCAACAGAGGACAACATAATAAACGCTGACAGGTATCTAAAGATGTGTGTTTGGACTAGGGAGTGGGAACAGCGGGAGAGATGCTGGCAGCTTTGTCGTCGAAGAAGGGACATATGTTGTGGGCTATAAAACCGTAAAACAGATGCTGTTTTTTGTGTACTCGTGTATAGGCTGAGATTTTGCCCTTACTCTACAGCATGCAGTATTTCATTTATTCTAAACAAAAATCATGTCTCTTCATGATTGAGGTATGTGTGTCGTGTTTGTAATCCGTCCTAACAGTACATCATTAAATTTCAGTTTTCAATTTAATAACAGTTTGTGACACAAAACTTTCAATACAAAATTCCAAATTTAGAATTGAAAATAATAAAAGCACTATATATGTCAAGCAAGTAAAATTTCATATTACTGCAAATTTGTTTTGCCCAATTCCAATATTTTGAATCTTTTCCTATTTTAATTTTTTTCATCAGATCAGTTATTTGCTTTTGAATTATCAACACAATTCAATTACCCCCATATGGGATGTAACTGTTGTGGTAACATTAAGTCAGTTACTGGTATACCATTATAAAACTATAATAAATAAAGGTTTACTGTTCATAACTATGTTGAGTAAAATGATATTTCCGTCCCTTTGTCAAGATAAGTATTTTTCATTATTATTTAGCATATTTCACTTAATGGTGCATTTGTGCCACTTGCAGCATCACATTGTCCCTGTGAAACCCTCCCTCTCACTTTATATGCGTTTTGGATGCTGAATATGAGTAACATCACAAATCAAAGTGGTACATCTCTAATTTCCTTTGCATCACGCTAGTTATATGACTGAATTTGGGCTAAAATGCTTCCTTTTACAGTCCTGTTACCCATGTACTTACTATGTACTTATTATAGTAACTATAATTACTGGGTAATAACTAGGTACTAACCCTGAACCTACCCCTAAACCTACCCCTAACCCATGTACTTACCTTATATTAGCCAGTACTTTCTAGGTTAGTACACTGTAAGTACACTTAAGTACTTTACTGTAAAGGGAAGCGTTACCATTGCTCCTACATCTCCATTTTAGTTCTATTGTAATACAGTTCTCAAAAAAAGAGAAAAACTTTTCTGACCACCCACAACCACGTGACTCTTTTTTATGCATACGGATAAGTAATTGCCGATGTCACTTTGTAGAGAAAGACTACACGCCCGCGCTCATACGCATTCAAACGCACATGCCTACAGATTAAACACGTAATATGTGCACGTCACCCATTTCACAGATTCATGTTTTTGAAGTTTTCTCAGGCCACCAAAACGCTGTTGTCGTGTAAATGAACGGCCAGAACGCATTAAAAGTTTTCAGTTGAAAGCGGTGTCGTGTAAGAGGCCGCCAAGTTAATAATAACTAATGATTTTTACAACAGAAATTAATCATTAAAAAACTTACTCTAGATCTGCTGTACAGCAGAAAACAATCTTTGTTCCATTAATTTCCTGTTATCACTGTAAAGATGCTTCGAAACAATCTGTATTTTAAAAAGTGCTATATAAATCAAGGTGACTTGACTCTAACAAAAGCTTGAAAAAATAACAAAATGAGAGAGAAACCAGAGAGAAAAAAGAAAAGAAAAAATATATTATTAGGCCTATTAATATTATAAATAACACTCATTAGCATCCAGACACGTTGTTTTATTAATATAATTGATGCGTAAACAACCATCAGAATGGTAAAAAGAGAAAAACATACAAGCATTCTGACAGAGAAAGCAATAATCTCGGACAGCTTGTCTAAGATTATTTCTCTGAGTAAAGGAACCTGTTGTAAAGCCCCTCGCCGCCGCTGTTTCAGCGCTTCAACAGACTACGCTCACGATAAGCTCCACGAGCGGCAGGCAAGTTCTCTGTGAGAAGTTCTAACCATAAATATCTATGGTTCTAATAACGTACTGGTTCCATCACTGACAGACGCACATAATCTTCAGGAACATGGACATTTCTCTGTTCTTGCTCCACTTCATCTGCCAGTAAATGTATCGCTCTTTATAGCTCTGGCGCCGCCATGTTTCCAACACCTGGCCCCGCCTTCATGCAATGATTGACAGGGCGTGATCGGCTCGGAATGCATTTTCAATTCCACATTGAATTTTGCTACATTCATCGCGGGACATTTAATGAAAATGCAATCGCAAGTGTCTTAACTGTGAGTGTAAATGCAATTTAGAAAAAATTACATTTAAATAGTCATTTAGCAACAATTGTTGCTTGAACGTTAAACATATCTAATAATTTCTGTAAAACATTTTAATTTTGCAACCTATAAAACGTTAAAATATATGTTTAAATTACATGTTAAAGCTAGTGTAGGAAAGAGCAAATGTAAATTGTATTCTTGAATTTGAATTAGCATTTTGCTCCAAACGTTGCACATATGGGGCCCTATTTTAACGATCTAAAACGCAAGTGTCAAGCGCGAAGCACAAGTAACTTTGTGGGCGGATCTCGGCGCTGTTGATATTTAACCGGCGGGATAAATGACTCTTGCGCTCGACGCAAATCTAAAAGAGGTTGGTCTGAAGTAGCTTCGCTATTCATAGGTGGTGTGGTTTGGGCGTAACGGGAAACAAACCAATCAGAGCGTCATCTCACATTCCCTTTAAGAGCATGATGAACGAGGTGCGCTTGTTCCATGGCGCAATACTATAACGGCGCATTTACCAGGCGCGCTTCAGAATCGGTTCACAGCCGAGGAGATCGATGTTCTCGTCAGGGCCGTAAAAGAAAGAGAAGTGACATTGGGGATGGGACAAACCCACCCAAATTAGCTTCGGTTAAACATGCATATAATAATTTGGGTAAATGTGTAAGCTTTATGCCTATTTTTCCCATCGTCATGGAGACAACAATGATTTCCCTCTTATTTTAATATTTTTCCTTATAATAATGTATAATTTGTAAAAAGTAAAATGCATCTGTGTTGATGAGAGAATCATCTACAGTGTATGCGCGTTGTTCACACTCTGTATTATGGCCAAGCATGCGCGCTCAAAATAGCATCTGAATGTACGCGCAACGCGCCACTGACTTTAGACTAGGTTTTTTCTGGTCAGTGGCGCAATTGTTTTCTGGAACTGCAAAATAGCACTAGGGATTGTTTGCGCCGGAACACGCCTCCTTTTTTGCGCTGAACCGCCCAGGGAGCGCAAGTTCATTCCCTAGTTTGCCGGCGTGCGTCTGTGGAGGGAAAGGTCCGCTTTGCACGGGTGCAAAATACGAATGATACATGCGTCAGTGTACAAAGTCAATTGCGCTGGGTGCAAGATAGGGCCCATAGTATGGAAAATGTAAATTTAAATAGGCCTACATAAAAGCATTGCCATTTTGCATATTACATTTCATAATTGAATATTGCTACCCAGATGCTTCCATATTCATCAAGGTCAACATGCTGGGATGATCAAGATTTGGAATATAGGGTTGAATAAAGGGCAGTTAATGTAACAAAGACTAGCTGAATTATGCTTTGTTTGGATCTGAACTGATTTTTGTGTTTTATGTTGAGATGAAGAAAAACTAAATTGGGCCTACCCTGCAATAAGGCAACCCAATTTTGTGTTAGGGTTGAATATAAAACATTTGATTTCATCAGTTTAAATAGCTGCAGAGTTGATGAGAGATGATTGCATTTTTTCTTCAACTTCCGAAATGGACCTACATAATCTTCCCCAGACTTCCCCCAGCAGTCATTAATAAAACCATTTTACATAATTTTCACATCAAATGCAAGAATTTTGTAAACAATTTATATCTGTGCCTTATAATAATTAAACAAAAAGACTTTTTAAAATAAATGTTAAAGGAATTACAAAGTGCAAAAAATGTCTGTCCCGAAAAGTAGAGAAAAATATTTATATATTTGATTTTACCAAGTAAATATTCACAACACCGTAAAAAAGATGATGTAAATAAAACATTTTGGTAAATAAAAGATTATTGGAGTATGTTTGACAAGAAAATACCATTTCAGTCGTTCTGCTTCAAAATTTTACATTTAATTTAATGTGTTATTTCGTTGTAATTATTTGTACAATTTTACTAGCAATTTCAGAGTGAAAATTGTCCAAAGTAAATTCTACACCAATTGTTTTTTTCAATAGAACGGGATCTATCGTTCCAATGTTTGTCTGTTATTCTTCCGTGATAAAAGCCAAGGCCTATCCACCGCAACATCTAAGAATGTCGTTTTCTAGATGAGAGGACACTCAGGGTGTGCAAGACCCTCGAGCCAAACCCAAACTCCACACGAACAACACACACAAACACTCTTGTGCCACCACTCAAGTGTCCCTGGGCTGATCCAGTGGAGTTGTGTGGCTTTTCCATTTAAACAGACCTCTAAGCTCTTCCACAAACAGTCCGAAAGAGGTCCTCTGCACCAGGAATATTTGCCTTCGTCCATCATGGTGACACTTCAAAGGAGAAAGGTTCAGTGCTCACATTTTACTAGTTGAGTACAGAATAGAAATGTGCAAAACTAACCGCAGCTGAATATGCCTTGGATTCCACGGCCTTCCTGTCTTGTTGTCATGGCGTGTTTGCGCGAGAAAAGGCGATGTAATCAATAACGCACAGCCTTGAAAACGTCTCTAAACAGATGGTCCATTGAGAAAGGAATGCCATCGCCTTTGTGGCCAGAGCCTTTGCATTAGCTGGCTTTAATTTACCCACAGCAGACAAATTCTTCTCCATCTCAGCTCTAAGCAAGCTCAAAGATGATTGAGACCGCTTCGTCGACACCAGCTCACTGTCTCTCACTAGTCTCTCTTTCTTAATTATCCGTACTGAAAGACCAGAGAATACATCATCTTAACTCTCAGCAGAGAAGCTCCATTTCCCGCACAATTGACTGGAACTCATACGATGAGCCTGCAAGAGACATCGAGCAAAACGGCTTGTTAAAGTGTTGTTGTTGTTGTTTTTTCTACTTGGGATCGTTTCTTTGGCCGTTCCTCGTTTCTTTATTTAGCGAGCTCTGGCTACTCCAAGAGCCACAGTGATGCACCATAACAGAGTGAATTCATGCTCTCTAGACACCTGCTCAGCTCTGGAGAAGCACAAGATATTGACCTTCAATTCAGTCAGCATTCAAAAGCGATGAAAGGAGATAAGAGCTCTAATCGTACCTCCGTCTCGGGCTCCTCTTTATTGACTAACTGACACATACTTATTCCGGCTCTGCTGCCAGTGCCTGCGGTTTTGTAGCCTTGCAGATACCACACACTAAATCGAAACAGACGTTTGCTCCAATAGCGGGCTAATATGAAAATTGCCAGTAAAGATGTACAAATGAATTGGATATTGAGTAATGCATCAAGAAGGCATCAGATCTTCTCTGCAGACGGTGAAGCATCAGAAACATGTTTCTCTCTCATTTACAGTGCAACATCTCACATCATTAGATCTATTTTTTCCCTTCTGTCTAAGAAATGCTGGTTAAAAGGTTGACATGAAGAGGAACAAATTTAGATACCAGAGCCAACCGCACTTAAAAACATGGCCGATGATTCAGGTAGCATGTCTTGACCCCAGAATATGGTCCCAGCGTGGTTTTTTTGTGGTTTGGATGCTTAAAATACTTGAGCTGTATAGTCTAAAATGCAGGATGACAGTGTCCATTCATTCTGTTACAGAACGCCACTGAGATGACTACACTAATGGCATCACCCCCAATCCACATAAACACACACACACACACACACACACACACAAACCATAACACATGCCAGCCCAAGCTACATTTTTACAGACCCCCCCAGTCATTTTCATATTTATATTTACATGCATATGAGTGTCCCCATCCATGAGAATTCAGGCAGTGATATTTGAATTCCTGTCAGAATCCATAAATACCCAGCCTGGGCAGATACAGTGGTATATTTATTTGACTGACATTGTCTAAATTGAAGTTTGACACTCTTCACCACTCTAACCTTTATGCAAATGCAAAATCATCCAAATGTGATGGACAGAATTCAATTAACTGAGATGACAGAGAATAATCTAGTGAACTGAATACATCAGCCAGTTGAAAGGTAACACAATCATCACGCTGAGGTGCGGGGGTGGAGGGTTGTTCTGAGAGAGAGAGAGAGAGAGAGAGAGAGAGAGAGAGAGAGAGAGAGAGAGAGAGAGAGAGAGAGAGAGAGAGAGAGAGAGAGGGGAGGGGGCTAAGGATGTAGATATAGCCCATTTCCCCTGTCTTATCTAATGGCGCAAGCTCTATTTCTCCAAAGCGAAGTCTTCAGTCCAGTAAACTCTTGATCTCAAATGAGAGGTCTGCAACACTGTTGCTAAGCAATTAGGAGCCTTTATTGAACAGCTGATTCCTGGTGCTCAGTGTCCATCAGTGCGATTTCGCCTCACCTAATAGACTTCCATACTGATGAACAGAATAGCCCTGTGCTCAAAGAAAATGGCTCAGGAGATGAGCTTCAAATGAAAGCACAGTAAGCATACTCCTTTCTTAAAACAGCCTGCACAAAAACAACTGTTGCTTGTACATTTTTTTTTTTCATTCTAACTTACAGTCCTTAAGGATGAGCACATCCGTTACAGAGAAAGAGAAACATTTTAAAATGAGTCACTGAAGAGAATTAAAAGCTTCCAAAAAAATGATATTTTGAACATCATTTTAATATTTAAAAAAAACAAAGGTAGCTTATTGTTTTATTAAAAAAAAATTTCATCATATTTGATTGAAAGTGAAAACAAACTCACATGCTGCAATGTGTGTGTGTATATGAAGATAATCTCCCAGTCTCAATCCACCAGTGGTTTAATGTGTCAGATACAGAACAGACTTGTGGCCAGATGGGGGCACCCTTAACCAATTTTTGAAACACTTTGCCTTTGCAAGTGCTGGAATACCAGAGTCTAAACAAATAATCTATTTACAGGTGGTAATAGTTATGATGACTGCAATTATTTAATGATAAACAACAAATAAAAAAAACCCACTTAAATCTCATTTTAAAGTTATGTATGGGATTAAATATATATATAAAACCACTATTTTATTAAACTATAGAATATTGCAACAATGTAGGAACAGGAGGCCTGTTTTAAAATGGTGTGTACCTATTCAGTATAATTGGGGATTTGGGAAAAAAAATGCTTTTGCATTAAAGAATAACCTTTAAAAAAAACTACAAATCTCAGGACTGCTTTGCTTCCAGCAACGGAAAAAACACTAGATGGCTCTGTTGCGATACATGAAGCACTGATGGACGATTCTGATTTCTTGCGTTTGTATCTTTGCTTTATACATATCCTTTTATACTCTGTGCATATTTTTACTTGAGTGTCTCTAAGACAAAATAATATTGGTTAACATTTCAGAGATACTCAGCAGACTGTTTATTGCAATACAATGTAATTTTATAAGAGCATAACAGAAATGCAAATTATTTTACCCAATAAAATGGCTTACGCACAGATGCTGTCCTCTATGGTATTGCAAAGCTGTCAGTTCGGGGGGGAGGGGGGTAGAGTGGAGTGGTCCTTAAACATTTCTTTTCACAAAAAATATGCTGTTATTTCACAGAAAAAAAATGCAACACACACAGCATGTTACCCTTTTTACATAAAACATTTACATCATCTCCTTGGTCCATCAGCAGGCTCCATTTATAGCTTTTTAAATGATGCTAATTACATTTTAGAATTATCAAATCTGATCCTTTTCTTTAAACAGATTTTTTAACCCTTTCTATGAACGAGCAAAGAAAGGAGTAAAGTTAAATTGCATCCATTAATGATAGTCAAGCGATTCTCCACCATATCCGTTACATACAATGTAACTTCCATTAGCCCTCCAACTGACTACAGCACACGGCATTTAATTAAATATAGCCTTTCAAAGAAACGTACTGCAAGCAATTTAGAGAGTAGCATTTGAAGCTTGCATGAGGTTACTAGTGCTTTTAACCACTAGTATGAGTGCATAGACTGTTAATTAACATATTTAGAATTAAGTGGATTTGCTATGTACTAATCAGACTCTAATTGACTAAGAACTGTACCCTTTCAAACACTGGACAGCAATCACAGCAGCAAGAGCCAGCATATTACATAATCACTAATTATGTTTCAGATAGTAAATAAATAAAAAAACAAAGCTGATGGATTACGCAAAGCTCATCAATATGACTGGTTAATGACTACTGGGAGCAGTCATCAGACTTGTGCAAGCGAGGGAAAATACCAGCTATTTTGTCTCCAGATTGAGTGATTGCACATAGCTGACTGAAGCACAGTCTGATTGTGTCAGGTACAAGGCACAGCGTTACTTATAAACCAAGACATCCACTAATTTTTACCACATAATATATGAGGAATATATGGAATATATGTCATTTGTCACTTATTATACTTTCTTCATAGACAACAAAAAGAAAATTGAACCGAATGCAAGTCCAAAATTGTATTATTATTTGTATTATTATTATAACATTTAACATTTTCGAGAATATGCAATTGACCTGACTCTCTATTTATCTGTCTCTGAGATTAGTTTAGGGTTGAAAATAGCATGTCTTACGTAGTTGCTGACACAGCCTTGAACCTTCTGGGCTAAGAAAAATCGCCCACATTGATGACTAGCTCCTCTCAGACCTGTGTGGACGGGGATAGCAGACCTTCCTGTAGGTTCTGAAAAAAGACCTCTGATTTCTCTACAGACGGATAAATATGGAAGACCGAGGGACCCATAGAGGGTGGCGGCTGTCGGTGCTTTCATTTCACTTTGATATCCTCTGTCAAGCAGAGCAATGACATACAGGCCAATGCATTGTTATGAGAAAGAAGGCTGCATTGATAGAAAGTCGTGGAATTGAAAAGTAAACATCTGAACACATCCACTGCATTATATTGGTTAATTCCTGGTTTGAATACAAAATGTTCACATACATGTACAGACAGAGAAAAAGAAATCATAAATTCTAAGCAATGCTAGGAATATGAAAAGACAAGTAGAAATATATACGAAACATAAAACACTGAAAGGACAAAACAGTCCATGTCTGCTTATGTCTCTTTTTAAGTAAAGTAGTCTGAGGAAGATCAAATGGCTGAAATACATATGCGCAAAAGAAAGAGAGCATAAACGCTGCTGACCACACACATGCACCAGAATATGCACAGCCGGGTCGCTCAGCTCCTTTCCATCTTTGAAGTTGGACGCTAATTGACCCACTGAAGACTAGTCACTGGCTTGTGTTTTCCATAAATACCCGTGTATTAATGATGTTTACAATGTAGAAAAATCAAGTAAAGACTGACTTCAAGAGCACAGGTAGGTCTGAAATGCCAAACAACATTAAGACGTACCACTGGAGATACTGAACAGAACTAAACTGCTCCTGTCCATATCCAGTCTGAGATGTGTGTGTGTGTGTGTGTGGGTGTGAGGCACTGAGAGGGCAGCTGGGGTTTCTTTTCACAGCCCTTCAATTCTCTACACTGCCGCTAGGCCGGGGCCTGTTCAACGCCACAGAGAACTGGAGAAATATGAGTGCCGCTTTGTTTGACTTCCTCTCAGCCTCCAAGACACCAGCAGGGTCTGGTAATGAGTCTGCAAACAGGACTCACGAGGAACGTCATGCCACTCATGACTAATTGTGCTCCAACACTTCACTGAAGAGGAGAAGGAAGTCTGTAAGCCTGTAAGATATGCTAGTTTAGAGAGCTTTCAGGTTTTTTGACACTTAAAACTGGTTACAAGACAGAAAATCTAATCAGTGAAAGGGCATGGTACCTTTTTTTGTGTTTCAAAATGGTATCAATGCAGTAGTCTTTTAAACATGTATAATGTTTAGTTTAATCATAATAATAATATTGAAACACAAGGTGTTTTCCACTTATGATATCTATATTTTAAAGGCAAACAAATGCAAAGTGTTGCTTTTCCTCCATTCACAAAGATGAGATCCCAAATACATCCTGATTATATAAAATGACGGCTCCAGAACAAGACCGCACAAAAATCCTCCTCTCTCTGCTGGAATGGGGTGTGATATTGTTCCAGCCAAGCACCATAAAAACAGACCGGACGGGGCTCAGTGCTCAGGAGAACTGGTAAGCCCCTGTTTTATTCATGAGCATGCAGGCTCCGCCAGCTGAGAAAACCCCTGCAGTCTCTTCCAGCACATCAAGGTTTTGTGCCTGAATTACAATCAGGCCCAGGTCGCTGCTCTGACACACTGCATTAAAAAGCAACAGAGATTAACGGACCCAAGTCAATTTGGGGATTGATCGACAGGTCCTCGTCTAAAAAACAAAAACACCCCGAAAGAGAGCTTTGACCGCCGGGATAATCAGAGCACGCTTATTCGACTCATGGAAATCAAATATGAAAAGAACATAATACACGATTCTTTTTTTTGGCGAGACGGAATGGAATTTGGGGAAGGTTTGAAGAGAGAAAAAAGTTTGCACTATTGAATTGTATTATTGCTGATAATCCTGTGGAAATGGAAAGAGAGTGGCGTCCCTAAGGTGAGACCAATGCAGCTAAATGGTGAGGGAATGAAGATCCGAAGGCCAATCTCTAGAAATTGGTTTAGATTCTTCAATATAAAGTTCATGCACTCATAGCATAAAAAAAGAGCAAAATATATCGTTTTTCAGAACTCTTGCATGGTTTTTGTCCCCTACGTATATAAAAGTGTACTTCTTTATAGCGCATTCTGAAACATTAACTGGCATTTGGAAATCTGTGCAATGTTACATAACAGGTGTAAACAATAAGAATGCTCTCATGCTGGCATTTATTAAAAAAAAGAAAAGAAAGAAATGACATGCGCACACAAATAGACACTCGCTCAAGGAAAAACAGATGAAGATGTTCAAGCAGGCCTGACAGAAAATGAGCAGGGAAACAAACACAAATGAGTCACTTTGTCAATGAGAGGAGAAATAATTGGTCTGCTTCCCATTATGCTAATAAACAAGCAATAATGATAAACAAAGTTCCAGTGCAGATTAAAAAAAAAAGATACATCTCAGTGGGAGGCCATCTATCTACATCTCGCCCTCCATTTCACAGCCATTAGATGTATCTCGCAAAGTCAAAAAAAAAACAACGTAAAGATTTTTTTCATAGCATCTAAATTTACAGTTTAGAGGACGTCCCCTAATTGCCCTCTTTGAATGTAGTGTCCCAGGCTCCCTGTCATTATGGCTGCATTGAAGTCCTAATGAGTGGAATTGTCATCCACAAAGACGCCCCCCTTTTTCCCTGCTGTGCGAGCACATTAAATCCAGACAGCTCATTTCCATTCCCCTGCCATCTCTCCAGAAATGACGTGCGATGCTTGAAACTGTTTATTTCCAAATTCAGACCTCCTCCGTAGCAGCCATCGGCTTCAATTACCAGTTTTTCTGAGCGCAGCCATCAGGCAGCCTGACACTAAGGTCCAACCTAATTCCCACCTTCTCCAGAGTCAAGAGCATAATGTGCAGATAAAAAAGGTGGAAAATAGCCTGTGCCTCATTAGCATGCGGTGGCTGCCTGTTCATTTGCTCGCCTGCGAATGAAAGTTCTGACACTCGGGCGCCTTCCGCAATATGAGAATGGTCCTCTTCAGACAGTGCGCCGTCCTTACCGCAATGAGAGAGGTCAGGATGGGAGGGGGGGGGGGGGGCAACATCGAACCCTGCTAGCTGTGCCCTGTGACTGCAGGGCCGGTCGGGTTGCCGAGAGGAGGGTATTGATTCTGGGAGCAGCTCATTACCTGCTGAATCAACACATTACAGGCACGTTTGAAGCGCGCACAGCCGAATTGTTTACGAGTGTCTTTAGTGCAGGCCAAAAGCTAGCACTGACAGGGCATGACCACGCTCATTAGCCTGCAACCCCACGATTAGATGTTATTCGATACACTGCTATCTGCAGTGTCCGTCTAACCAAGGCTGCTGGCCTGCATTGGCCTGGCCCATTACGGCCTCTCCCGTCTCTTTCCTCCTTTCTCTCACCACTTCCCATGAATGTATCCATTAGGCCGCCGATGTGTAAATTGTTTTCACCTGCACTGCGGGCAGATGGAGGAGAAGGAGAGGCGCTGGACGCATAATTTCCTATGCATGAGCTTTCTAATCAGCTGCAGAGTAACATGATTCCCCAGCTTCTCATAGATGTGGGGGGAAAAGAGTCTCTCAAATGCACAATCTGCAATCAATATGCATGCTATGTTATAGGGATATTGGAGGCAGGGGAGCTGGTGACTGAGTTCATATGCGCTTGCCTTATATAAGTGAGATGGCTTAATGGGAAGGATGCGGGGCCCAGCCTGATCCCATCCACTGGAGATCGAGTTCAGCTTGTGCTGGATGAATTT
Organism: Rhinichthys klamathensis goyatoka; assembly: GCF_029890125.1. Taxonomy (NCBI): domain Eukaryota; kingdom Metazoa; phylum Chordata; class Actinopteri; order Cypriniformes; family Leuciscidae; genus Rhinichthys; species Rhinichthys klamathensis. The sequence continues at coordinate 2,614,584 of NW_026606660.1, forward strand.
GGAGGATAATTTGACCTACAAGACAAAGCCCCCATAAGAACAATTTCCAGTGTCAGCAGAAGGCAACCCAGATGAGTGAAAATGTGTACGCAACCTCACACACGCACAAATAAATGCTGTGTCTATGTAATGCTGAAACTACAATTCAGTTCCTAAGAGGATCATGATGTCAAACGGGCCATCTGGTGCAAAGTTGAATGCTAAAAAAAAGGTATAATTATAAACAGGATATTCTGTGTCAAAGAATGTCATCTTTTGTAAGTAAACTGTTTAAAGATCATCAAATCTAAGTATGAAACTGCCCAAACTTCAAAAACAAGGAGTGTGAAAATAAGGTCTTGACATTAAGCCTTGTCATGTGCTTGTCCTTAGGTCAAGTAAATCGGTTATTCACTTGTCCAAGTAAAAAAAGTTGCTTGTGTAAGAACTAGAGGTGGGCATAGATTATTTTTTTTAATCTAGATTAATCTAGATTAATATTGAAATTAATCTAGATTAATCTAGATTAAAATGGCTCATTTGAATTCTCCCGAAGGCATTCAGAATATGTGTGCTACCCAAATAATGACTAAAAGTAAGTCTTTGAGAATAGTTTGCCTCGCGTAGGGATGTGCATTTCTGCCAAAAATGCCATTCGACAATCGAGGAGCAAAAGTCGAATATCAAAAAAAAAAAAAAACCCGCAATGACAGAAAGGGAGGCCAATTTCATCTTTAGCGATTTGTCATCAAACAAACTGTTTATTAATTGAACAAGTAACATGTTTTCGTCCTTTTTTTTTTTTAACATAGTAGGCTAATTGGAAGAAGAAAAAAAACAATACGCACGACAGTCCGTTTTTGCATCGCCAATGCTCGTTAGATCAAAAAATAATGTCATCATATGTCATAAGAATTTTATGTGAACCTGCCTTGTTACTGCAATAGCCTCATTTTTAAACAAATTAGTTTCAATCAATGTAAACTATTCGTGTGATTATGCCACTGCGCAATACACGCGCAATACACACACAATGTATTACCTGAATGAAATGAAATCAAATGTATCGTCCTGTGGAATCATTCATTCACAGACAGCTTACGAAGATGTTCAACTAATAAAGATCTTCATCGCTGGCAAAAATATGATGCATTTGCAGATTTGCATTCACTAGACTAGACTGTAGATCGGCCACTTCATCCAACGCTCTTGATGCTCTTAAATCTTCCTGTTTCGACTCCGAGTGTGAATTGAAAGCGCTTCAGACGATTCAGTGCGCGAGGAACTGAACAGATCAACTGATTCGCGAACCAATTTAGACAGATCATCTGACAACTTGTTTGATGAAGTCTTTGAACAGAATCGACTCAAAAGAGTGATTCATTTGTAAATGAGCATCGCTCATGCCCATACAAAGGACACAGCGCGCTTGGAATAAACTCATTTAACAACGTATTGCATTAAAATAAAGTAACGAGAGGAACGTCGCCCAACGTAACAAAGTAAAAGTACACCTTGTGTCCCTGACAGGAAAATACCCTACTGCGCGATCTGTGACAGTAGGCGCGGCGTCATACTACACATTAGAATTGCGCGAAAATATAACGATATTCGAAAAAGCTATTTATGATCCCAACCCAACTTTGATTAACGGCGATATTTTTTTTATCGCCCGATAAGAGTCTCACGTTAACGCAGCACGTTAACGCCGATAACGGCCCAGCACTAGTAAGAACATATAATTTTTTTGTGGTGTAAATATTATTTATTTTTAAGCAATATTCTCATCAGTGTTCTATCAGCTTTGACATGTTTAAATCTGCATATTTGTGATATTTATCCCAAGGGCATTTTTTTCCTTAAAAGGGCATTTTTTCCACTAATGTTATTAAATGTATGCTATGACATAACACACAGTTTCTGCCAATCTCATGTTAATCTTAAGTACCTATAGAGTAGTACTGCATCCCTCATATCTCTGAAGAGTCCTTAGTTTTATCAGATTTATAGAAGACAGATAGTGCTGTACCGCTTCCTTCCGAAAACAGTCAAGCTCCTGGAGGCGTGACGTGGTCGGAGCTAAAGAGTCACGAGCATGCGTAACTTTTCTTTAAAATATTTTTTGTTTGTAACCAATGTAATGTAACCCTTGTTCCCTGAGAAGCATGACGCATCTGAAGTCTGTATGGAACTAGTCTAATCTTGATTGTTGTTCCACATGACCAAGAAACGAAGCCATCTGCACGTTACTTTGATCGTGCAAAATGGGTTCCCCCTATGGGAAAACCCTCTGGTCCTGAGCCACCACTGCAGGGCCCTCATACACAGCAGGCCAAAAGGTATTACGTTGGACGCTGCTGCCAGAAGACCCAAAACCCTTTGAAAATGTTTGACAGTGATGGCCTGGCCTAGCTTGGTACTCGTGACTGTGGTCAAGATGGTGTTTATACGAGCAGGAGACAACTGTGCCCGCATCGTTACTGAATCCCACACTACCTCCAGGAATGTTGTTCTCTGAAGAGGAATTAGTGAATTTTTCTTGGCATTGAGTGCCATTTTCTTGGCATTGACCTCAGGTGGCTCAGAACAACATCTTGATGTTGAACCGTCATCTCCTTTGACTGTGCCAGAATGAGCCAGTCGTCGATGTAATTGAGAATACGAATGCCCTGAAGACTCAGTGAAGCTAAGAGCAGCATCCATGCATTCCTTGAAGGTGCGAGGTGACAATGCTAGGCCGAATGGAAGAACTCGGTATTGATACGCTTTTCCCCCAAAAGCGAACCTCAGAAACTTCCTGTGATGGGGATGGATATGTGGAAATGCGCGTCTTTTAGATCTATCGTGACAAACACTCTGAGGCCTGCGCATCGCGTCAGGACCTCTTCGCCGAAGCCTTCCTTGCCTGAATGACAGTCCTCAGATCTGTCTTCGGCTTGGAGGACTTCGGCTGAGAGTGTTGTCTCAGACCCCAGGCCTTTTGTCTCCTGCTGCTGCAGGTGCGAGGAGCTAGCGGATGCCTCGTGGGACTGCCCCCTGGCAGCAGACCCATGAGATCTGGAACGACGACGGGGGATAAGTTGTTTGAATGCGGCTGACTGTCGCTTCGCCTCCTGAAACCTCTCGACGACAGTATTGACTGCGTTGCCGAAGATCCCAGAAGGTGAGAGCGGGGCATCGAGGAAGAAAGCCCTGTCTTTCAAGCCAATGCCCGACAGGTTCAGCCACAAGTGTCTCTCCATTGCTACCAATGCTAACATGGAGCGGCCGATGGCACGGGCCGTCTCCTTAGTAGCACGGATACACAAGTCAGCCGCTCAACGCAATTCTTTGATATCGTCGAGGGCGACCTCCCCACTATTGTCCACCTCTTTGAGGAGGTCGGCCTGGTATACCTGCAATATCCCCATAGTATGCAGGCATGCACCAGCCCGACCTGCCACCATATATGCTTTCCCCACTAAGGCTGATGTAGTACGGCGGGGAGAGGGGAGAGCCGGAGCTACCAGGGACGATGCGGCGCCGGGCGAGAGATATGACGCTAATGTCTCTTCGACCCACGGCATCGTCCCATAGCGCTTCTCTTTCGAGCCCACGATGGATGAATATATGTGAACATTGGGGCTCGACAGAGGGTACGAGAAGGGCTTATTCCACAATCTTAACACCTCGGTGTGGAGATCGGAAAAAGATGGGAGGCTCTGGCACGAAGGCTGCAGGAAGCGTTCATCTAACTCGCTTCCTGCTTCTCTGCTGGCCAATCGATGTTTAATTTGGCCACTGCCCTGGTCACAACCTCTAGCAGCTTCTCAAAGGCAGGAGAATGGGGTGGCGAATCCTCACATTCTCCTGCCTCGATGCTCAAAATATCTAACTCCTCGGAGCCAGATAATTGGAGCATCGTCACGGTCCCCGACCCGTGCGCGGAACCAATGGAGGAGGCTGAATAGTGAGAAAGGGCCGAAGCCGTCTCAACATCATCCGCCAGCTCCATTTGCGATCCCCATGTGTGCAGGCGCCACGCTGCCTCAACAGACGCGAGACCTGACTCACGGGGAGCGCGAATCTGGCCTAATTCATTGAACAGGCTCAGGCGGGAGCGGAGCGATCTCAGTGGCAGCAGATCACAGTTTGCACAGACAGCGCCCTCGAGCGCTGCCCGTGCATGCTCCACTCCCAGACAAACAGCGGGTGACACAAATAGCGCGGGCAAGGGGACGCACACTGTCTGAATTGTTTCTCTTTATTCGACATATTTTCTTTTTATATAATATAACAGTGAGTGCTTAGACAGACAACACCAAATAAGACAATACAGTCACACAGAACGCTTGCTGAAGACCAGAAAGCTGACGCTGTTGTGATCCGGCGTCCTTTTATAGCTTCCGCATCACCGTCACATGCGACGTCACGAGTGACGTGATGACGCAACACCAATCGAGATTGGACTAGTTCCATACAGGCTTCAGACGCGTTAGGCTAAAGGCGTTCCCCAATGTGTCGATTCTCGACGCAGTGCGAGTTCCCTCGAAAGGGAACTACTTTTAAGCATGAAAATAATCCGTCAATATTGGATTATTAATATTGGCCATATTGGCAGCAAGTGACAGTCATTGTGCCATTCATTCAAACGATTCATTCAAATGGCTGATTCATTCAAGAATGAGGCAGTTGTTTATGATTGGGTCGTTGAATCTTTGATTCATTCAGTAATGAAACACGGCTGAGTGTTGCTGTGAGGTGTGCTATAGTTCTGCTGTAGGGCTGGGCGAATTACAGTATATATCGTTACCACGGTATAAAATGTCAACCGTAACAGATTTTTTTGGGCGAGAAATAAGTGGGCGTGGTTAACTCATGTGCACCGTGTGTGAGACTGAGATTTATCAAAGAAATATGGAGAAAGACAAACGAGCAGATCAGGAGGATCCACAAAGGAATTCGATTTTTCTAAAGGGTTGTTAATGACGTGATATTTTCGGAAATAAAAGGTGCAACAAGTTTCAAGTTTATTGTATTTATTAAGCACATTTAAAACAACCTTGATTGACCAAAGTGCTGTACAAGATATAGCTATTTAAATCCATACAAAACTTAAGAGAAAGATTAACAACTTTCACAAGACATTGAACGCACAAGAGTACAAGTAGGTTTTTAAAAGATTTCTGAACTCAGACACTGTGGGCGCTGTTTTAATATGTAATGACAATTTGTTTCATAACCTGGGGCCAGCTACCGCAACGGCTCTGTCACCCCTATATTTCAGCTTGGATCTGGGTACTCGTAACAGATGATTAGACTGTGATCTGAGCAATCTGATCAGTTTGTGTTCCATCACCAGCTCCGTAAGGTATTGAGGAGCAAGATTACTTAGTGCTTTATACACGAACAGCAAGACTTTAAAATCAATACGATAGTGAACTGGTAACCAGTGCAGTAAACGTAGTGTGGGCGTGATGTGGTCCCGTTTGCGAGTGCCTGCAAACAAGCGGGCAGCTGCGTTTTGGACCAGTTGAAGTCGGTGAATAGATGACACAGGTAGTCCTAGATATAGCGAGTTACAGTAGTCAAGTCGAGATGAAATAAAGGCATGAATTATAATCTCAAAACTGTTCCTACTTAGGAAAGGTTTAACTTTCGCTAATCTCCGGAGATGGTAAAAGCTGCAACGGTGTTACGAACTGGCAGGAATGAAGCAGAGAGTGAATACAAATGCAAGCACTTTAATAATCCAACAAACAAGTAATCCAGGGTAAACTCAGAACTAGGAACAAGGTACTCAGACTACACGCAACAATAAACAACAACCGACAGCCAACAACTGAAACACAGGGGTTTAAATACACAGACAAACAAGCTAAACAAGATAACAAGGGGGCGTGGTTAATCAGAAACACATGGGGAGACTAATCAACAAAACGGGGAACAGCTGAACATGAAACAAGACACATGGCAGGATAACATGACAAACAGGGAATCACATGACAGACAAGAACAAGGAACATAACACAAAACCCACACCGTGACAAACGGACAACTGTATTTATTTGTTTGTTTAGGTTAAGGCCACTATCCAATATAAAACCCAGGTTCTTTGCCGAGAGTGAGTGATATAAAGTGAGCGAACCCAAGTCAACATTGCTCAGGTCACTTTTCTCAGTTGGCCCAAACAGGACTATTTGAGTTTTATCATCGTTCAAGTGGAGAAAGTTCTTACTGAGCCATGTTTTCAATTCTTGAAGGCAAAAAGTCAACTGCAAGAGCAGTGTAGCATCCGGACAGTTTAGAGGAGCACACAGGCTTGCAACAGGAACAACAGTTCATATATCAGTATTGTTACGAATAGAAATAACCTTAAATAATGTATAGTTATCATCGGCATGTTTCTGTCTCCTATGTGAACAGTTACTTTTTACACACGAGAATCGCATTCAGCGTGGACGCGTGGGCGGTTGCCATGGTAATGAACCACCTGCTTGTTAATGCGAAAGTACATAATTCTGTATCTGAGGCAAAATGACTAAATATTGAGAATGCAACAGTGTGTATTATATTTTTCTATCTCCAAAAGATATACTACCACTGATCTGAACCAGCTGACAATAACTTCCTTTAATAAGATACGTCCCTCAACTTGATGCTCAAATTAACTGATCACATTTTAATGGCGTAAAAGACACGTTAGTGCTCATGCAGTGAGGCTAATATGAAAGGCTGAGCAGCGGTGTGTCAGTCTTCACTGGGTTAGAGTAAAATAATGATGCGGATACAAGGAGTGTATAATTTAAACTACATAGTCAACACTAACAGTAGCTGCTGTTCAGTTTGCATGGTGCTGCTCTCCTTTATTTGCATTTTAATTGCGACTACGAGTTGTATTTAATAACAATCAGTTTGGGGCAGTTCATCTAAAAGTTGAGTGTGTTTCATTTATTATATTTATCAATATAGTTTACCAAACAAATAATTTACCAAATAAAAGAAAAATGAAACAAGGCGAAGTCCTTTTCATTTATAAAGTATTTGAGTTATTATATAAAGCCCCTTTTGTCGATTTTCCAGAATAACTACATATACTGTATAAATAACGTATCGGGTTATGAATATAACCCTTGTTCCCTGAGAAGGGAACGAGACACTGCGTTGTTGAAAACGACTCTTTGGGGACGCTCCCTTATTGGCGCCTCTGAAGTATGAATGAAACTATTCCAATCCTGATTGGTGTTGCGTCGTGACGTAACATGTGGCGGCATAACCGGATGCATAAAAGTGACGCCGGCACACACACACATTAGCGCAGCGATGAAGCAAGCCGCTCTCAGGCATTGAGGGGCGTGGCAGGACGACGCAGTGTTTCGTTCCCTTCTCAGGGAACAAGGGTTATAGTCATAACCCGAGACGTTCCCTTTCGAGGGAACTCGCACTGCGTCGTTGAAAACGACTCTTTGGGGAACGAATGCCCACTAGGCCATGCACCGAAAAAGGCCTGCCCTAGAGTGAAACTGATCTCAGGGACTCAGCTAGGACGAGAGCACACGTGTGCCAGGCGTACTAGGGAGGTGCAGACTATAAAACCTGATAAAAGTGTGCAGAGTAGCCCAACCGGCTGCCTCACAGATCTCCTGGAGGGGCACTCCCGAGAGGAGGGCCCTAGAGGATGCCATGCCTCTAGTAGAATGAGCCCTTATGGCCAAAGGTGAAGGCAAATTGCGCACCTTGTAGGCCGAGGCAATAGCCTGAACAATCCAATTACTAATAGTTTGTTTGGATGCACGGAGCCCCTTCTTAGGTGACCCAAAACACACTAACAGTTGGTCCGACCTCCTCCAAGAAGAGGACCTCTCGAGGTAAACCCTCAAAGCTCTGACAAGGCAGAGCAAATGGAGCCTTTCTTCTTCTGCCAACACATGAGGTGGAGGATGAAATGCCTGCAGGAACGTAGACCATGCCGTATTAGAAGGCACCTTAGGCACATAGCCAGGTCTCGGGTGCAGAATGGCCTTAACTCCGCCAGGGGCAAACTCCAAGCAGGCTGGTGTTACTGCCAGGGCTTGAAGATCTCCCACCCTCTTTAGAGAGGTAATAGCGAAGAGAAAAGCCATCTTGAACGTCAGGTCCTTGGGCGAAGCCGACTGAAGGGGTTCGAAGGGGGCCAGGGATAACCCTTCGAGAACCACCGCCAGGTCCCAGGCAGGAACCCTGGACCTGGTCGTTGGTCTCATCCTCCATGTACCACGGAGAAAACGAATGAGCAGCTGGTGCCTCCCCAGAGGCCCATCACTCAATGGTGCATGGAAAGCCGCAATGACAGCCACGTACACCTTAAGTGTGGAAGGGGAGAGACCCGCAGAGAAACGATTAGTGGTCGACCGATATGGGTTTTTTGATGGCCGATGCCGATGCCGATATCTTAGAGAGCAGGGTGGCCGATGGCCGATATTTATATATATACACTACCGTTCAAAAGTTTGGGGTCAGTGACAATTTTATTTTTTATTTTTTGGAGGAAAGAAATCAATACTTTTATTTATCAAGGACAGTAAAGACATTTATAATGTTACAAAAGATTCTATTTCAAACAAATGCTGTTCTTTTGAACTTCCTATTCATCAAAGAATCAAAAAAAAAAAAAAAAAAAACTGTACAACTGACAGACCAACAACTGTTTCAACATTGATAATAATAATAAATGTTTCTTGAGCATCAAATCCTCATATTATACTGATTTGTGAAGGATCATTTGACACTGAAGACACTGACACTGGTGATGCTGAAAATTCAGCTTTGATCACAGGAATAAATTACACTTTACTATATATTCACACAGAAAACAGCTGATTTACACTGGAATAATATTTAATACTATAACTGATTTTTGTTGTATTTTTAATCAAATAAGCGCAGCCATGGTTAGCAGAAGAGAATTCTTTTAAAAGTATTTAAAATCGTACCGACCCCAAACTTTTGAACGGTAGTGTATATATATATACACATATATACATACACACACACACACACATACATATTATATATATATACATACATACACACTAGGGGTGGAGCCGAACCCGAATACGGTATTCGGAAAGGTACAAATAACGTGTTTTTTACGAATAGTTATTTCGAACAAATACTTAAAAAAAAATTTGTATTCGGGAACAAGAAAAACTTTATATCAAAAAGCTGCGATTCCTCACGAGACCGCAGTGCATGCACGGATGAGTGAGTGAGTGAGTGACGTTCAGGAAGAGGTGACTGACACAGGCTGCTCCACAGACACAGCAACAGAGAGGGCTCGGCTGAGCGAAAAAAACACTTAACTGCATCACTATTTTTGTTGAATAGATTTTTGTACCTTAACTGGGTTCCGGAGGCAGTTTATAACTTTCGGGAAGCGGAGTTTGATCGGGAGATTATTCCATTACGCTGCATTATTGACGTCTGCAGTCGGGTGCTCTCATGTTCGCTCTGTTAGCTCGGTAATTTAGACAATAGGCTGTTGACAGAGTAACGTTAACGTTCGGTTAAAAAGGTTAAAAAATGCTTGTGTAGTTGTGTCGAATTGTATGCACTTGTGGGAGTTATATGGTAGGCAGACATCCCAAGTCTCAAATTAGTTCAAATCTCCCGGAATCTAACGCGCATGCGAGACAGAACATACTGTGCTCCAAACCGTGTAGCGCGCGCACGGAAGAGAGGGAGAGAGCGAGAGACCTTGCGTGTGTGCGTTATGAAAGCTAGTCATACTTATATAAATCAATATTTAATAAATTTGATAAATTTAATAAATATTTAAAAATCTTTAAAATAAACATGCTTAGGCCCTATACTTTAGATGGCAACTTCTTGAATCTGCAATCCTATTACAGATTTTTTCACAAATAAATTAATTGTTTAAAAATATATGAATATGGGAATAAAAAGTAAGTAAACACTGTAACAGGGCACTCAGTAATCTAGTAATTAATCAGTAATCCCTGATAATCATATTTTTTTCAAATAAAGACTTTTTTTTTACTTTGACTTTTGACAAGGTAACGCTAATTTTACATACAGCAGCACACAGTGAAAACGACATGAATATGACACAGTGGGCCACTGGATATAGCACAGCATATTTTAAAATGAAGGATTTAAAGTGTTTCGATCGAGTCTCCTGTGAAGCTGATCTTCTGTTCGCATTTACTCACTTCACACGACCGTCATTCCCAGTCACACGTTTATGCCGGCTACAAATGCACACTTCACAAGATATCACAGCTGGATTCGATTAAATCTGCAAGGTTTGTGAAATGTTTATTAGATATTCAGAGATTTGTTTAAATTATGTAGATGCGCATTTGCTGAATGTTGACGTAAATGAGCAAGTATTTTAGTCTGATTGTTTGCCTTTTCGGTTACAAATAATATAAAAGCAAACGTATTACTTTTTCGGATACCATTTACTTTCTTTGACCAGTTCTGTAGCCACCGGTTCTGTCTAACAAAGTTTTAGAACTGACTGACAGAGATCGTAAACTAATGAAGACGGAGAATGTGAGTGAGCGCTGTGTGATCAGGCGCTGCCATTCTCTTCTCAGGTGCTGGTGTTCTCAGCGCCGCCCGTCAAAATAAAAGTCTGCAGTGCCGTCAAAATAAAAGTCCCGCTTCCAACACATCGGCCAATCAGAAAAACTTATCGGCCGATGCCGATATTTTAAAAAAGCCAAATATCGGCCGATATATCGGCCGTGGCGATATATCGGTCGACCACTAGAAACGATCTTGAAGAAACTCCAGAACTGAAGCCACCGGGCAGTTAACTGGATCTAAGTCATGTTCTCTACACCAAGTGGAAAATACATTCCACTTGAGGCTAAGGGAGCGTCCCCAAAGAGTCGTTTTCAACGATGCAGTGCGAGTTCCCTCGAAAGGGAACTATATTGTGATATATAACGTTATCGTGAAATAAAATTACTCATACCGGGAAACATAATTTCGGTCATACCGCCCACCCCTATCTTTGTTTGGCTATTTTCACTACTGAAATAAAACAAAAACAATTAATATTGCATCTAAAATGTAAGTGACTTAATATGAACTACTTGTTTATTGAACTGTTTTATGAAATCAGTGTCATTTTCAATCGTGAGGGTATTCAGGAAAATGTTGCCTAACTGTATCATATGTTATGAATATAAAAACATTGGGAAGGGACACATTATCCCTTACATATATGGCAGTTTTTTCCCCATGTTATCAATGTCAAAATTGTGGCCAGTGAAAATGCTGAGTGGCTAACTTTAGAAACCCACTAGCAACAGTGGGCAAAAAATGTCAAGCGCTGAATGTGACCCATATTTAACTACACAAATGTTTGCATTGTCCATATACTGTGCTACAGATTTGTGAGGTTTAGTTAAAATTATTTATAGGTTTCCACAAATATGTTAGAGATAGAATACAGCCAACCACTGAATGAGAAAGACATTCATAGGCAAAAACATACACAAAATACATTTTAAGGGCTGTAATTGTCTATTATAAAACTCCTAGTTGATTTTAACTCTTATAATGTAAAAGGAAAATAAAAAAAAAGTATGCCTGACATCAAAAAAGCTATGCCTTAAAAATGTGATTTACTCCATTTCTATAATAATGGACAGCTTTAACACCTATGTGTTAGTTTAGCAGATTCTGTGCAGGTTACCTCATTGTGACAGTGTATGCTTTTAGCAGTCCTCTTGATTATGATCAATTTGGCCTAATTAAACTGCTTTACATTTACTAGGGCTTCGTTTTCCAAAGGCATTTCAAATTATCCCTCGTAATTAGTCATGATGAGATCCCATACAGCAGAGGCCTTTGTTTTTGAATTAGCTTTATACCACTCTATTAAAAATGTGTGAGAGCTTTTCTATTCCACGTCAACTTTTAATCCTGCTCCTAAAGCATGAAAATTACTGTCAATGGCATGGATGACATGGAGTCTTGACATTTGTTTGGGAGACAGGCTGTGTCCAATTCTTTCTATATCTTAGGCTTTAAAGAAAAGCTTCTCATCAAGCCACACTCCATTGTACTTTATTAACATTTCGAGCACATTTTTTGAAAGAGGGTTTTGAACCTTTTTATCCACTTCACAGCACTTTATTAATTGCTTCTGTATCTCCTACACACTCATAAATGTGCAGACACAAATTCTTGCATGTTTGAGAACACTGTAATGCAGACATACCATGCTAACTTCTATGCATCAGTATTTATTCAATGCATCAATAACCACTTCTATGCATCAGTGTTTCCTGTAACTCTTTTTAACGGCAGAGTGAATCATTAGTTAGGACAGGCGATATATTATCATTTACGATTTACCATTAAAAATTCTCCTCACGATAAGAATTAGTCTTCCCGCGATAATAACGATAAAGCCTAGTGAAGCCTGGCGTAGTTCTGTTTGGGACGCATTTGCAGCTCACGTTACGTGCTCGTCGTGCAGAGCGAAAACAAAATGACATAAAGCTGAGACGGAGTTTATCACTAAACAAGTTTATCGCTCTACAATCTGGAACTGGTACACACATATATATTTTCACTCGCCGAACACTGACTGAGCGCTTGAGAGTTTCGCTCTCCATCAAGCGGTCCGTAAAGCGCACTATTTCAGTTCATCCAAATGAATGCACAGTGTATTTGACGCACAGTGAACACTAGTGTGAGGCGCCCGACTCGCGTCGCTTCTCACACACTCAAAGAGAGAGAATACAGAATTTACGTGCTACATGTAAACTATATTATTTGTTGTATGTTTAAGTAAAAATAATGGAGTTAATTTGGAATTATTCATGCTTTATGAGCAAGTGGAAATTAATGAGCAAACAGCAATCTCATTGGCTGCCGATCACCTATTACTGTCCCTGTTTTGATTTCAGCAAATCAGTTCGAGCAAACGCAGACAATGTGATTAATATTCATGAACCCAGCAGCTCATAATCCTTAGTGCGGTTTATATTAGTAGTAGAATTTGTAGTAGTATTATTATCTTATCAGTATTATTGTTAGGTTTGTTTTTTTACAGAAATACTGAATGACCAACAATGTCTTTCTTAAGTTCTATCATTAAATAATGCTTGATTATTTGCACACTGTAATTTTGTAACCTATCTGAAGACATGGTAGGGATTGTTACTTTTGCTGTTTGCACTATTTTTGCCACTGTTTGCACCATGAGAGTATGAATAAATACAGAATCTGTTTTTACATTTCAAACTTTTAATTGATTTGAATTATTATTGTGTAATGTTTTTCAGTACAGTTGCACTATTTAAACATTATCTGCACTTTAACAGAAGAAATGTATATCTGCAACCTTTCCATTTCTGTAAGCGCTGGTGTTTGGATTTTTACTGTTTTTTTATTCTTTTATGTAATTGGTAAATTAAAGGAGCCTATTTGATGATACGTTTTACTTTAGATCAATGTTTGTGTTTCTGAGGCTCTCAAGAATGCATGCAGCTGTCTCTTGTAGCCCAAAACAGTGGTGAATGGTATTATATTTATATCGTCATTGATATCGTTATTGCAATAAATACAAGAAAATATCGTGATATAGGTTTAAGTCCATATCGCCCATCCCTCCTCAGCATCACATTTTACCCAATAAGTGAATGTAAGTTTGCGCTTTGAATCAAATGAAGCAAAAGATAAAAAGACTGTGTTCCACAATATAATGGCAAGAAAACACATATCTCTATTGAGTTGTCCTCATGGGCTGGACACAAAGAAGAACGTACATAGATCGTACCTACACGTAGATCAGTGTAGTCCGCTTCATAGGCAAGTGACTACATGAGTAGTTCTTCGGATGAATCGAAAACAAACAAACAAACAAACAAACAAACAAACAAACAAACAAACAAACAAACAAACCTCAGCAGGTTTGAATTAGTCAGACAAATCCTTCACTAAAACATCTAACTGAATCCGTCAGAACAGTGGTTTGTAAAACTTAAATCAATGTCTATCAATTTCTGACTGGTTATTCACATGACAATTAGGGTTGGAAGAAAAAAATTGATTCTCAGTTGCATCGCGATTGTCTTTTCAACGATTCTAAATTGATTCTGAAAATTTCTGAATCGATTCTTAGTTTTGTTTTTAACTGTGATGGAACTGTGTGCACTCTAGAAACAGCTGTATTCTGCTTGCTTCCAGTTCCACACACACACACACACACACGCAAAATCCTCTAACCTTTCATAAAATAATCTACTATAAATTTTGAAAAGATTGAAGCAAATTGCAAGGGCAACCGCAGACTTCATTGAACAGGATGAATTGATGTTACGCTTACAATGTGGGGTCTCGTTCGCAGGCATTTTAAGCATTTTCCCCTCAAAATGCTATATGAAGGCATCATTTATGCTGTTTGGAATGCATTAGATCTATATATTCAATACACAAAACTCAATTACTGACAGATGGCTGCTTTCAAATGCTCACATGCGGTTTGTGAAGAGTGCTTGCGGTATGCGGCTGTGTGAGACTCTGTCGTGTAAGCGGTTAAATGCACTTCCATCTCAAAATGCTTTTATGACGCGAAATTAATGTAAACAAAATCATCAGTTATGTCTTAAGGGATTAGACCAGGGGTGTCCAAACTTGGTCCTGGAGGCCCACTTTCCTACAGAGTTTAGCTCCAACTTGCCTCAACACTCCTTACACTCCAACACACTTAGCACCATTCCTGCCAGGAGGTTTCTTGATTAGCTGGGTCAGGTGTGTTTAATTGGGGTTGGAGCTTAACTCTGCAGTACAGTGGCCCTCCAGGAGCAGGAATGGACACCCCTGCACTAGACAGACAGGACGGACATCTGATGTCAAAATAGAGCTGTACATTCATGCAAATGTGGCCTATTAGATCCCCTGCTGCCTATGATGTCATCAGTAATAATCAATTAGAAGTTAAGCTGAGAAAGAGAAAAATCACTCACTGCTCTCGACTGCAAAATGTTCAGATACTTAAAGCACTCTTTGTTTATTGCTTGTAATGTTTCTTTATTTCTCTTTATTATTTACTATTTGCTTGTGTGTCTTGAAGCCATACAGAATTAGCTGAAAATTCTTGATATACAATTGTTTTCATTTAATTTTTAATTATTTTAAAAATAGCTGCTTGAGGTAAAGCTGAAGCCCGTTCTATGACACACAATATAAGATAAATAATCAGATATCCTAGATACATTACATAAATGTGACATTACTACTTGCATCTACACAAAAGATTATAATGTTCTCATTATAATCCTATATATGGCATGTATATTGGCGCAGCACATTTGGTACTTAATTTTATTTTTCATGATAGAAAGTGATTACAGTCATCACTGGGAGTTTTCAAAGCCATAACAAGAAACAATTTTGAATAAAACATTCACTGTTAAAAATGAGAACAAAATAACACTGCTGCATTATCAATATCACCAATAATTTTGAAGAAGAGATCACCCATCTAAAAGGAGTATGACCGTCTCAAATAACCCAATCGTAGTCAATAATGTCGGACATTGCATTTGAGCTGAAACTGAAGAGTGAATGAACGGTTTGTAAACTGCAGCGTTTTGCTAGCTGGTTATTAAACTCAACCAAACGTGTCTTATATTTGAGATTAATCAGATATAGACAACATAAAAGTAATCTTGCAACTGCACAAAAGGATACGAATGCGCACATGAACTTGACCGTGCTACTCTGATGTGTAACTCGTGAACACGCTCTTCCGTTAACAGCGCGCTGAAAAACTAAAGCACAGAGAATTTACAACATTCTAGCTCTCATTATAATGGTATGAATATGATAAGATTGGTGCTGCACATTTTGCACTTAACTGCATTTCAAGATCAAAGGGGATTCCAGGCATTACTGTAGTGCACGCTTTCAAATCCAGTTTCACTTTATTTCGCCAGTCTGGAAGGAGTGCTGCCTAATGTTAACAAATCAGACCTGAGGAACCGCCCAAATGCTGCAATAACCAATCAGAAAAAAAAGAGAAATATATTTTTTAAAGTCAGGGAAATCATCCTAAATTGCAAACAGGGCAATCATCGTTTTTATGATCGATTGTCATGGTCTCGTCACTGGAATGGCAAAGTGCATAAAGATTCCCACCCCTAATGACAATGTGTAGTATTTTGTAATACAAATCTGTTTTAATTAGAAAACAAACTACAAAAAATATTAGCCTATATGATGTTTAAAGATTAGCTCAGTTCCAATTCCATATAACTCATCCTGTTTCTCACCACAGATCAGTAAGCTAGTCTCAAATGCGAAATAAAGCACAAAAAAAAGGGTCATCAATTAACATAAGTGTCCAGTTGTTGGAACGATGATAAAAGCTTAGCCAAATTCACCTTTCTCATGCTATAAGGCCATTAAAATAAATCAAGTGACTATTGAATTAACACGGAGAACTTGAAAGCTTTTATACTCTGATGCAGAATACATTCGGGGAAAAAAATTAGTTCACCTCTTTTGCAATTGCTGTGGGACTCTTAAGCTGCATGGAGACAATTTATTCTATTTAAAAGGAAAATCTCTATTGTGAACTTGTCTGAATATGTCACTCATATTGTACCTGGAAAAAAACCTGGTCCGATATCTGCAACTTACTATGTTTCATCTCTTTAAACGTTTTGACATTTTAAATAAAATTCTGGTCTCTAATTATTGTCACCCCTAGTTAAATTAATCCTTGGATACTGCTTAAAATCACAGCAATTGTGACATGAACATGAGAGACAGCGATTACAAGCAATACTCTGAAAAACTGCCAGCAGAATAAAGAGGAAATACATTTTTTAAAAGAAAGGAAAAACATGTTGCATTCAGTTGAGCTCTATGTTCCAGCTTTCACACTGGAGACAAAACATAGCCTTCAGTGTGAATAATTTGACTATTTGTATGAGCGGTTTATCAAATTATTGAGCAGACAGATGTTTGTGCCTGCTTCACGGTTACACCCTGGATCTGCCAGGCACCACAACAAAGGTCTAAAGGAATGGCTTGTGATGTGCCCGGAATATCAATTTAATTTACTGCTGTTAATTCACATGCAAATTTTGACCTCTGTTAAAGCATATCAATTACCTCACGTACTGTATCTGAGGGACAGCGAGCAGTGTAAGAGAGGGGAATATAACAAACCACAAAAGAATTGTGGTGATACAAAAAGAAGGACAATTATTCGGAGGACAAGTATTTTCCATACATGCTTAATTCAAATTTCATGCACTAATTTATGAGCTAGAAGAAAAAATGTTAATTGCAGGCAATTAGATAAAAAAAATACAGTATAGAGATATACTATCCTTTTGCTTGCTGAAATGCAAATAGTTTAGACACTCTTTCTTGCTTCCACTAAATGCAAAGACCAAAGATATAATGCACCAACTGTTTATGGCATTCAACTGCACCCCAATATTTTTAAGTAATTTCAGTGTGAAAGAAACTTAAAATGACAAGACAAGCTTTACAGTTCAAGCTAAGTATCCAGGTCAAAACTAATTCCAAAATCTTTTCATACTATTTCAATGTGAAGCAAAAGAGTCACAATAAGTCTAGATGGGTCAAAACTCCCTTTCACCACCTTATAGACTCTCTCTTCCCAACAGCATCTGTTTTATTCGACTCAAGTGCTGTTCTATGCTGCATCCTTTAGTACAATATCAAAAACACTCCTACATTATGAGTGCTTGCTGAATGACACATTTGTCAACAATTGATTGCTTTCTGAGCTCTGTTGGATCTTAGTAGAAGAAGAGCATTGAACATTTTAGCTCTCAACTTCTCAAAGAGCTTTGTGAAAATATCAATTATACATGCAGGAGGCAAACAAGGGGATTTATTAGCCAACAAATAATCTCACAGAATGACCATGAATGGAGAAGATTAGCATGTGAAAGGCAGAGCAAAACTCCCTCGTTCAACTGCTAAAGAGCAATTTAATTGGGCTAAAATTGGGGAAATTGTATGATTAAAGGCCACATTTGTAGGGGATCATAATCAGAACATCTCAGACTAAAGCATGAAGCTTTAACAAGTTACGTGCAAAACTACCAGTTTCCATAATTGACAAGTCTGTGATATTTCTGAAAGACTAGGTCTCTCTTAAAGGGTCATTAAAAACCATATTTCAGCACCGGATAGTTCTCACTACAATTTAAGATAATGCAAAGAAAAATGGGAGTGGTATAATGTGGAGTGAACAGGGGAAGAGGGAAAACAACAGACAATTTAAGCTTTATTTTGTATTAGAGTTGTTCCGATCTCAATACCATTATCGTTAATGCCTCCGATACTGCCGAACATGCTGGCATCGGTATCGGCGAGTACTGGAGTCCAGGCACCGATCCGATACCACGTAATTTAATCAAACATTTGAAGACGCGTCACGCTAAATAGCACGACGAATTTACCAAAGCTAAGGGTAAAAAGAAGGACGAACTGCAGCAGCAAACTCTGGAAACTGCCTTCCAGCGACAAGATAAATTCCCCAAAGACAGCCAAAAAGCAACAAAGATAACCGACAAAATTTTGGAGTTTATTGTCCTGGATGACCAACCCCTGTCTGTCGTCGAAAACGTGGGATTTCGCCGCTTAGTGGAGCATTTGGAGCCAAGGTACTGTTTGCCAGGTCGTAAATATATCTCCGAAACTGCGCTACCCAAATTATACGAGACAGTTAGTGAACACATTTTGTGTATGCTGAAAGACGTGCATGCAATCAGCTTTACCACGGACATTTGGAGCTCCGACGTGTGCCCCATGTCTTTGCTAAGTTTAACGTCACACTGGGTGGAGAGAGAGTCAACATTTACCCCTCGAAGTGCGGTGATGCACGCCAACGAGTTCCGAGGGTCACACACTAGCACATTAATTGCTGAGGCAATTGAGAGGATGCTAGTAAAGTGGAAAATCCCCAAGTCCAACGTTCATGTTGTTTTGCGCGACAACGCTAGCAACATGAAGAAAGCCATGGACGAGATGGATGGACCAAGTTTGGGATGCTTTGCCCACACTCTTTAGCTGGTGGTGCATGAAGGGCTACTGTCACAGAGAAGTGTGAGTGATGCACTGGCAAATGGTAGGAAGATAGTCGCACATTTCAAACACTCACCACTGGCTACTACACGCCTGGAGGATATCCAAAAAGATCTCCAAATGCCCACCAAACGTCTGCACCAAGACGTAGCAACGAGGTGGAACAGTAGCTACTATATGGTTGAGAGTTTACTGGAGCAGAAGCGGTCAATTTCAGCATATGGAGCTGACCACGACCTGCCAGTGACCCTTACGGCTAACCAGTGGGCTTTACTGGAGAAAACAATCACTGTTCTGGCACCATTTGAAGAACTGACCAGACAGATTAGCTCCTCCACCTCTTCTGCAGCTGAAGTCATCCCCTCAGTCACAGTGCTGAAACGCCTGCTTGCTCGGGAGAACGAGGGGGACACGGGTATAAAAACCATGAAAACAATCCTTCTTGAGGCTGTCCAGAAAAGATTCAAGACCATTGAGAATGAGCCCTTGTATGCAGTTGCCACTCTTTTAGATCCACGATTCAAAGACAGGTATGTCTAATTTTTTTCAAATGTCTATATTATAAACAAAATTTTGAAATGGTGTTTTGGATAACTCGATATTGCATTATTATTGATTACTATTGCATTAATATGTTACCACAAAAGCTACTATGTAGGAGGTTGTTTATTTGTTTATTTTACACAATAAGAGACATTTATTTATTATTTTTCATTGTTTTTAGATACTTCACAGGAGCAGACAGCATCAAGCATGCCAAGGATGCTCTGACCCGAGAGGTGGAAAAGATGGAGGTGTTATTAAGCAGGACCACACCTGAGGGAGCAGAGACAGTACCAGAAAACCCCCATAAAGCCCCACGTATGGAAGCACAGCCAGACAGCAGCAGCAGCAGCAGAAAGAGCAGCTTGAAAGGCCTGTTTGAGGAAATCCTGCAGGAGCATGATGAGGAATGTGGGGCAAATAGCACAAGTACACAAGTTCAAATACAGACATATTTGACAGAGCAAACAGTCCCACGCTCAGACAGTCCATTCCAGTACTGGGGAGTCAACCAAATTCGGTTCCCCACCCTGGCTGCCACTGCTGCAAAGTTTCTCTGTGCTCTTTGTACCAGTGTTGACAGTGAGAGACTGTTAAGTGCAGCGTCCGCCGTCCAACATTGTTGATGCAAGAAGGAACAGGCTAGGAGGAGAGAGGCAGAAATGCTCATCTTCCTGAAGAAGAATCTGCCTTTGCTCTTGAAATTATGAGCAATACTAAATTGCTAAAATGCTACTGCAATGTGTAGCCTACTTGTTTTAAAGTTTTTTTTTTGTTTCTTGTGTAGCTGCTGCTCTTTTGATTTGTATTTTTTTATGTTTACTTTATAGGTTGGTGTTGCACTATTGTTAAATACTGCACTATTTAAAGATTGAAATGCCTTTTTATTTTAGTACATAATGGCTGCACTTTTATTTTTTTAAAGGAATCATTAAAGTTGTTGTTGCACTACTGTTTTATACTGTTCTATTTAAAAATTGAAATGCCTTTATTTTACAATATTGTGGCTGCACTTTTTTTTTTTTTTATAATTATTCCTATATTTAAGTTAAGTTGCTGTTGCACTACTGTTTTAAACTGTTCTATTTAAAAATTGAAATGCCTTTATTTTACAATATTGTGGCTGCACTTTAATTAAAAAAAAATTTATTCCTATATTTATTTAGTTAAGTTTCTGTTGCACTACTGTTTATACTGTTCTTGATACGAGGTGCGATGAAGCTGAGAAGAGGCTGGATCCAAACGCAGTGTGGCTTTATTAAACAGGTTACGAACTCAGACAGGAACAGGATACAAGGACTCAGAAACAGGAATAACTAACATCAAACATTCAACAACTCACAAAGACAGGGCAGAAACACAGGGTTTAAATAATCAGACAAATGAGCTAACAAGATAACAAGGGGGCGTGGGAGATCAGAAACACCTGGGATAATTAATAGACAAGACAGGGAACCATAGAACATGACAGGAACACAAACCCACATCATGACAGTTCTATTTAAAACTAAATTTAAAACTAAATGGCTTTCATTTGCTGTATTAATTCATGTTTTACAAAGGGTTTAACCTGAGCCAGGCCTTACCACAATGATAATCATATCACAGTCATGCAGGTGTAGTATGATCTTTTTCTTTTTTTTAACACACTGGTATCGGTATCGGTACTCGGTATCGGTCGATACCCACAGCACGAGTATCGTAATCGGTATCGGGAGGGAAAAAATGGTATCGGAACATCTCTATTTTGTATCACTGAGTTAAAAACATCAACGGTTCCCACAAATCTATGCTGCATTTCATCACTGGAATCAACAAAATTGTGCTCTAGCGTCTCACACCAGGCTCTAGCGTTCCATCCATACAACCATCAAACTGTCCAGTCTACTAATCAACCACATCTGTCAGTCATTACTACTCCAATTCACTCAACAATAGAAAGAGGACTCACCTTTCAGTCAGTGTCTGGCCTTGTTTTGGAATACAGACTCACCTGCTTGCATCCTTTCTACTCCAGCGAGTTCCTGTATGTTTCTCTGGTTGTCTCCAGTGTCTGCTCCGTACCAGTTGTCTTCTCTGTTGTCTCGTCTCCCCCTGGCATCCTTCAGCTTTACTATTCAACTAAATTCTTACCCGTGTATCCGATTTTGCAAATTAACAGTCTGCAATTTCATCTCCGGACTCTGTGTGCTCTGCCACAAACTCAACCTGTGACTCTTCGTTCAAGACCCACACATTAACTGGTCAACCCTTAATTCAAGTAGGGTTGTTACACACAGATAATATTGTGCTTTCGGTTCTGGAGAGCTCCAACACAGATGTGATCAGATGGGGCGTACTTTGCTCAATCACCATTCAGTCATTTCCTGGTCCAACGGAGACATTCTGACGTGGAGAGAACAATGCTTTCCTGAGCTTCCTGTTCCTAGACTTCCCAAGAACTCTGAACCAGCCATTTCAATGGACCTGTGTACTACATCTATCAAAAGTCCCATCTAACAGTTATCTATGGAGATTTTCCCTTGCTATTCCCACTTTCAGGAAATCTTCTGCCCCCAACGAGCCACTCATTTACCTCCTCATCGACTATGGGACGGTGCAATAGATCTTCTGCCTGCTGAGCTCATTATCCCTTCCTGAGCAAAAGGCCATGGTTACATCGATCCATCATCAAGGTCGCATTTACCTACCCTGCTGCTTTAAGCTTTTGATGCAAAGACGAACGGAGGCTTGCAGCTCTTGACTACCGGTCCCTGAACAAGATAACGGTCAAATTCTGTTATTCTCTTCCCCTTCTATTGGCTGCCCTGGAACTACTGCGGGGGAGCGACCATTTTTATCAAGTTGGATCTCCGCAGTGCATACAACCTCATTTGGATCCAGAGTGGGGATACATGGAAGACCCTTTGTTACCCCTAAAGGCCACTATAAATGGTCATGCTGTATGGCCTGGTAAACGCACCCTCTGTGTTCCAAGAATTCATGAACCAGGTGTTCTGGGCGTACCTCCACCCTGGACTGAGTAAACACATAATTTCCTCTGCCAACTGTCTACCGGACTCACTCCATTTCAATGCGTATTTGGCTTCCAACCACGGCTCTATCCATGGTCAGGAGAACCATCTGATGTACAAGGTGTTGACCACTTGTTAAAAGAAAGCGAGAGGGTTTGGGACTTAGCGACGCAAAAAGAGCAATGCCGATGCCCGGAGATTAGACCCTCCAATATACCAGCCCAGGCAGAAGGAATGGCTCTCAACACAGGACATCAAGCTTCACCTCCGTCTAGACAGCTAAGTCCCCGCTACATTGGTCCCTTCACCATTCAAAGGCAGATAAATCCTGTGACATACCAGCTTCAGCTCCCTCCTCAGTACCGGATTAATTCATGTGTCTAGATTAAAACCTTACCATCCCTCTCTCTTACCCTCTTCTGCAGAGCTTGCTCCAGCTGCAGACCCTCCTCCACTGCTGCTCCTAGAAGATGGTCTCACCTACATCAAGGGGAGCCTAGATTCCCAATGCCGCGGAAATCCTCTTGAGTATCTTGTAGACTGGTAGGGCTATGTACCAGACGAATGTTCCTTGGTACATCAAAATGACATTCTAGATTGTACCCTGGTTTCCACCTTCCATGAGTTACATCCACACTGTCCTGCTCCACGGGGAAGGGCCTCTGGAGCATTGGTCCACAGGAGCGGACTGCTGGGGTGGGGGGTTAATGTCACGTGCATACCAGGCTCCACCGCTCCATCCATTTTCACCATCAATGTCAATATTACTTCAATTCACTACGCAATAGAAAGAGGACTCACCTTTCAGTCAGCGTCTGGCCTCATTTGGGAATACTGACTCACCTGCCTGCATCCTTTCTACTCTAGCGAGTTCCCCTACATTTCTCCAGTTGTCTGCAGCACCTGCTTCTTACCTATTGTCTCCTCCTCTGATGCGTTCTCTGAACTAGAGCCACACGATTAATCGTTAAAAGACTGTGATCTTGATTCAGACACTCATTTACATTTTTGACAAAATCACACTGGGACACTTAAATCTGAGTTTGCGCTACCGCTGACCCAGAGAAAGCAGTTATGTATAGGAAACAGCTTCACAAACAGTACTTTTAACCCTCTGGGGTCGGCGGTATCGCCGGCGATACCAGCTCACTTTTTTTCTTATCAGTGCAAAAGAGACTCAAATTACTCTGTTGATTTTGATCTTATATATAAGTGTTGTACATCATTCGATCCTGTTAAGTTTGTATTTTTTTTGTGGAACCTCACAATAAAAACAAAGTGTTGTGCTTTTCGCCTAATAAAGAAAAATAAACATGATGCGCGTTCTGCGTTCTCTCTGTCAGTGAAGTCCATTCTGAAACGCGTCCGAAAAATGAACTGTAACTAAGTCAATACTTATCACAGAACCACGAGACATGTGTCTTTTTAAAGCTTGTATTGTCTTCTTTTAAATGAAGTAATTTATTAAAAAAATAAATATTTCCAGTTTATGTAATCCGTTTGAAACCAAGGAGAGGTACAGTTTTTTCGTTCTCAGTTCATTATCTTTAATTAGCTGAGGCCGCCATGCCCCTAGCGCTTTTCACATGGTAAATAGGTGATCTAACGTTATGCATAGCACACGCCGAGCGATCAATGGCATAAAAACACGAAGTTTCTTCACTGATAGATTCATTGCGTTTTGAGGATGGCACGGTACTCCGACAAAGAGGCCCTTCAGATGATTCTGGACAGCGAGGAAGAATTCACTTTTCCTCAGAGGAATTTTATAACTCGGACGAGGAACGGCTGCATTTTGAAGAACGAATTGATCCCACGCCGAGGATTCTGAGTAAGTTGTTTAGTGTTTTATAATTTCTTTTCTGATCGTATAGAGCTCAAATGAATTTTCAGACTATATTTTGCCTAGCTTTTGACATCTTACAGAAAAGATTGCCTCACAATATCCCTAACATTCGCTCGTGTAAACTTTTTAAATGTGATATTACTCTCTAAACATATTTGTATATTAAATATATCGTTTTGATTAGCTTATGACACTGATTATCATGCTAAAATACTGCCTTATGCGTTATGTATTTTGTTTGCGAATAACGGCATGTTTAGGTATAGCCTATTGATTTAGTGAAATATATTTCAGCCTCCGGTAAAATATGTGATACTGTCTAAATACAATATATTTTTTTATATAAAAATGTTGAGTTTTGGTTAGCCTATGACACTACTTATGCTAAAATAGTGCCTTATGCGTAATGTAGCCTATTTTGTTTGCGAATAACTGCTTAGGTTATATAACGAGAAATATATTTCAGGCTCCGGTAAAAGAGGTCTAAATACAATATATTTTTTATATAATTAAATGTTCAGTTTTGGTTAGCCTATGACACTATATCATGCGTAAATAACTGAATACAGGTGTAAATGTTTGAAATGTAGTGATGTGTCGTTCGCGAACGATCCGTTCATTGCAGTCCTATCACTAAATGCGTGCGGTCTATATGGGCCATCAACAGATATTTCTCCGTCCCATGGCCCATTAACAGATATATACATACATTGTGCATCCATACCCATTAATTGTCCATCAGTTTACTTTGGATAATGTATGCTAACAGTTTTTTTTTTAGTTTTTTTTTTAGGAATGTGTTTGCATCATGCTCTCCTTCTCCAGCACCTCGCAGAGGGACACGCAGGTGTCGTTCAGTTCTCAGTGCGATCGATAATCATACTGAGTTAGTGCACAGACGTAATATTTTACAGATGAAATTTAGCCTAATTGTGTTTACATCGTCATAATGTAAAAGTAGGCTACCTATTCTTGTGTGAAATAAAAAAAAAAAAAAAAAATTATCCATGGCAATTAGTGATTGATAATGATAATAATACAGTTTATTTGATTGTGTTATCAGCATGCTCATGCTTTTTTCTTTTTTATAACAGATGTGACAATGAACACGTCCATCCACCAGTTCCGAAGAGAGCCAAGGCAAACAAGCAGGCAAGCAACAGGCAGTCCCCTTTTTTATATATATATATATATATAAAAAAACAAGTTTGGTCTTTTTATGTTTTTTTTTTTAAAGGATGTGTTAAGTGATAGTAATGACTTTAACTCTTTACGTTCTTAGGAAAGATTTCTATTTTGAATAAATGCTGTTCTTTTTAACTTTTTATTCATCAGTGAATCATTCTTAGTTCAGGCTGCCTCACAGCACCTTGATGGGCCATTGGGGGAGTGTCTTTAGTCTTCCCACCCAGGTGTAATATTCATGGCCATTCACACTCCCATGCATACAGCAGTGCTGACCAAAAACTGACGTAAGAAATTTAAATCATTATATTGTTGTTTGTGAAAGAGTGGTCAGAATGATTTTTACTTAATTTTGAAGTAAAAATTCTAGCCTACAAGAAGAGTAACTCAAAAGTCTTGTAACTTGTAACTTTAAATGGCCTTATTGCGGTGACATTTTTTCCCCCAAAACGTACTAACCACACATAATATTTTTTTTCTATAAAATGCAAACATGTACATCCATTTTGCTCACATATTATTGTAGCAGAGTTTGTGCTGAATACAGCAAATTTATATGTTGGCAAATGGTATGTTTTAAGTAGCTGAAATAAGCACAAATGTCAGGGCATGTCAAAACATCTCAAGGGCCCCCAAAACACCTCAGACCCCAGAGGGTTAAACCACACAGTATTGCTATTTCTGTGTTAAAAATATTCAAAATAGCACAGAAGTACTGGGATACAATTTTATAGTTCAATATATAAATTGATGTCTACGGTAGTTATCAAAGTGGAGCAAATCACCTTTTCAAAGTAACTTGATGCTTCAGATAAAGATTGTATCAATTACATTGTTACACCAGTAGGTGGTGACAAGTTACTGTTAAAAAATGTATTTGTCATTGAATCAATCATTCAAGACATTCGTTCAAAAACGCAGATTCCCCATGTAATAAAACAAGAAGTCTTTATGAGTGAGTCATTGAATCATTCCTTCAAACAGTTTTTTTTTTTAAAATAATTTATTAAAATGAATTAAACATTTTTTAAATAGACTGCAGCAATTAACATTTTGTCAGTCCTCCAGTATATGTTATTTTGTTTAGTTGTCTGTTCGGAATCGTTTGAGAAAAAATAGTATATTCCTCTACATGAGCAACCAAAAATAAATAAATGCAATTTGGAATACCAGTGCAATGCCCGTGCAAAATTTGTTTTTGTGTGTTTTTAGTAGTTGTTGGTTTGGTATGTTTGAGTTGCTGAATAGCCTAGGCTACTATTACACAGGAGCCTAAACTATGTGAAAACGATAACATTAAGCGCACCAGAATAAAATATTATATTCAGAATTAAACAGTGTAGCTGACTTACAGATTCAGTTAACATCCACAAATGAATAAGCGCGATGATTCAGGGAGCAGGTTACACAGTGAACGCAAAAAGTTGGTGAATAGGCTACTTCAAATGATGGCCGTGAATAAAATATAATATTCAGATATTTTTAAACCACAACCCTCTAATGTCAGAATGTTTATTTGGGGGAGTGGCCACTCAGTGTGCAGTGTGAGACAGAGTTACCAGCGGCTAGAGCGGCAAAAGCCAATGTGTGCTTCTTTTACCGATATATTTAATAGGGATGCCACAATTCTCAATATAATATTGAACCGTTCGGTACGACATCCACGGTTCAATACGCGCTTGTGAATTGCGGTTTTTCGGTTTTATGTTTAAATCATTTATGTGCGTTTTATTTCTCTCCGAATTGACTGTTTGTGTGTGCCTGTAACGAGCTGAGATGAGGAAACTCCTCCCCGCGACTGCCGCGAGTAAGTTAGGGGGCGCGCGCGGCTTAACCATCATTCTACACTTTAACATGGCGAGCGGCGGTGAAGTGAGGCTACAGTACGAGGAAGCGCCGGCGTCTTTCAAATCCGTGGTGTGGGGACATTTCGGTTTTGCCGTTGAGTATAATACCGAGGAAGTAAAAAAACGGTAAACAAAAAAATGACTGTGTGCAAGCATTGTTTTACACGTGTAGCCTACTCAAACGGAAACCTCAAAATACAGGAATAGATAGCTGACCTAAGTGAAATTGCACTTTACATTCTGAATGAAGGACACTGTACTGGAGTACTGTTAATTTTAATTAAGATGGTTTATTTATGTTTACTGAAGTGCAAGTATGTTTATTTAAAATGGTCAATTTATGTTTACCAACTTCACATGTATGTATATTTTCAAAATTTAGGAATTTATGTGTTCCCCAGTTTGTACATGGGCTACCAGCAGCTGTGAAATGTCAGTGTTAATTTTATATTATACAATACACTAGGAACTAGTGGACTTTTCTTAGCTTTTAAGTAAAATAAAGGAGTATTGCAATTAAATCATTTTTATATTTTTCTCCTTAACCTCTTACTGTTCCTATTGGCTAAGCATAGAATAACAAAAAAACACTCTTATGTGTCAAGCCATCAGAACCGAACCGAACCGAAAACCGTGGTTAAAAAACCGAGGTATGTATTGAACCGTGGGCTAACTGTATTGTTGCATCCCTAATATTTAACGATATATCTTTTGCATATCTAATCCACACAACGTCAAACTCGGCACTGTACTTACTCGTGCCTGTAGCAAGAGACCTGTCAAGTTTGAAATCCATCGGACTAACGGTTCGAGGGATATGCGAATGACAGATATGCCCGTTCAAAATCAGTTTTTGTAAATGTTTTTTTTGTGTTGTTTGAGTGCTCATTGTTACAATTACACAGCAAAGGTTTAGTGACATTTTTATTTGTGCATGGTTGAAAGCAAATACTGATACTGACATAATGACATACAATACATATGGAAAATTTAACTACATATATAACTAACTACTGACAACTAACTACTTCTGAATAACTACAATAGGCCTTTATCGCATCACGATAGAACGCCGGAAGTAGCCGTCAAAAATAGCTGAAGCAGTGTACTGCGTCTTCCGGTTATTGCGTTCGAAATGGCTGCCTGTAATCGCTGGACAACGTCGCTCTCGCATCTCCCAAAAGTTGGCCAAGACGATGTGGTGCGACTCGTGAATGAACACTCAAAGGTAAAATCCAAGTTGGAGAAAGGATACAAGTTCTTCTTCGAGAATTTTGTCTTCAATTATAGAGGTAAGTAGCTTGAATTCTGTTCTGTTGGCGAGTTATCGCTAGCTTGTTATGTTTAGTAAGCTATTCGTCAGCTTGTTAGATAGGTTCACTTCAAATACAGCGTATCCTATTTGAATAATTCGAACAATGTGACTTTTTTGCTTTCACTTGATGGATTTCATCAGATTTACAGTTTGGATCCAGACAGTGCTACAGTATCAAATTACCCCAAACTTGTAATGTGTAGTGAATAGAGCATGGTTTCACACCTACAAAGGTTCAGGTGCATTTGTTCAGTATGTTTTTGTTTCTTCTGCTGTTGCAGATGCTCTTTTTTGTTGTTCCATATCTGCTGTTGCAGATCTGTGCCTTTTTTTTTGTTCGGCTGTTGCCTTAATTTTGTTCAACCTAGTTTTACAATAATGTTCCTAGTGTCAAATAAATGCTAATTACTGTATAGGCTAAACATCCAAACTTTCCCTCAAGTAAATATTCTCCATTTCTAGATTGTGCTGCATGCCGTTAGACCTGTGGAGTTAAATGGATGCTCCTGCTCGTGTGCTGCTGGAATGGCTTTATGCAACCATGTGGTTGCACTCCTGTTTCAAACGGCTCACTACAGCACCATGGGGCTGAAAACTGTGCCAACCCCACTGTCCTGCACCGGTGTGCTTCAATCATGGCACCGTAAGTTTGTCTAATGCAAGTTGTGTCTTTAAAGTTTGAAAGTGCACACTGTTGGAATACTGATTCTGGTGATGTTTCTGCACAGTGTATCCATATCCTACACCTCATCCATATGAATTGTTCACATGGTAATATAAGATTTGTCTGGGTCCCTCAGATATAGCCATACATGCAATTCTAGAATTACTCACACATCACATTTCAGTATACATTTGTTTCCTTCTATTTTGCAGAGCAGCGGTTGCCTGCATAGGATGTACACCTACAATATGACTTGTGTGCTGAATTAAACTGATACTCTCTCAGACTTGCAACTGAATTTAATTTATTTTTGTGTTGATACAGGGGATTCGTCCCGAACCCACGGATGAACTCGTGGTACGAAAGCCAAAGGCGCTAGGACGCAGTAGTGTCAAATCTACTCTGTATCGCGCTTACGCTGGTAAGTTTTAATTACGGCAATTTACTTAGACTTTTATCACGGCAGAATTGATTACTGGAAGTGCTCGTCGAAGCAGTGTATCGATTCTTCCGGTTATGTATTTTCAATGTGCTTTTGTTAACATCTAGTTGAATAAACGCCTCTGAAAATGTCCAGATTTGTAAATCATTCTGCGGGTGTTCATTTTAAGAGACAGGAGAAGAGATATTTTGATGATTACTGTGTACATGATTTTTCAAACTCAAAGGAACTTGTAGGTTTTTAATCTAACATAAGCCATGGCTCTTAAACATGCGTGAAATTTTCACCCCACGTCAGTGCTCGTCTAAATAGTGACCACAACGCTGAAGTGTGTATGAGCACTGATGAATAAGATCAAAATTAATATTTTTATTTATTTGTATTAAATATTTTAGTCATTTTTCATTTCACTGTATGTAATTCACACGTTTATTCCAAAAATCGTCGCACTGTTAGCCTGTTAAGATGAATTCAATTTGTAGGATCGTTACATTTCTTTACGGCAGTTTAAGACATTAATTAATCTATTTTCATACTGCTCTTACGATAATAGACCACGGTTTTACTACAAATAAAATACAAAATAAAACAACATGTTAATAGTTAGCCTAAATCATGGTAACCAAAAATCAGCCATATTTTAACCATGTTTATCAGAAAAAAATTGGTAAAATTCAGTTTAGGATTGTAAATTCAGTATGAAATATGATCAGTAAGAGAAAAGCGCTGTTAATGAGAAGACGAGCACTGGACTTCGTCAGGTTAGTTTGGAAATAAATGTATGTATTAATCAGAATGCGCATTTGAAAGGGAAATATATTTACAGGAGGAACATTTCAACTAGTTGAAGATATAATGTAAACATCCTTAGCGCCGCGTCTAGGACAACTCGAGGTATCGCACACCAGATGTGTACTTTCTCAGTTTATGGCCAGCAATATTGTTGTTTAAGCACATTATGGAATTAAGATAATGTATGTACTATGTTATGATTAACCTGAATCCGATTATTCATTATTATTACTATTGCTGAAAGTCTGATAACATCAGCAATTTTTAAATGAGAACATGCAGATAGTTCTTTATATCAGATTAGCTACACTGTCGCTTGTAAATCATTGGCAGTTATTAACTGATGAATGGTTTCTGTTACTTGTGTTTTTAGGACCCCTTCCTGACCCGACGGTGTTGTCAGTTGGAGCCCAACTACGCAACCATCAGCCACAACCTGGCATTTGCAAAATCTTATGTGGCCTCTCTGACCTGACTTTAGTGGACTCTAAATTTGGACTATTCAATTCAATTCAATTCAAATTTATTTGTATAGCGCTTTTCACAATACATATTGTTTCAAAGCAGCTTTACAGAAAGTGCATTTCAGAAATGTACATAGAAGAATATAGTTAGTTAATCATCATGTCCCTCGAGGTTCAGTTCTTTCTTATCAGCACCAGTAATACCCCGAGAAATCATTAAGCATCCATAAGCTCCCTCATTCCCACAACTTCCATTAATTAGTGGCTTAACATTAGAACGGCATCTACATTTTGTCCCCAATTGTCATCAGTTTTATCACATACAGAGTTTAAAACTAGGGATGCACCGAATCCAGATTTGTGGGGTTCGGCCGAATACCGAATCCACTGGTTAAGATTCTGCCGAATCCGAAACCGAATACCGAATCCTACTCTCATCCTCAGTCCATTAACACAGTAAACACATTAATGAAGTAAACAAAGTGGATTTTTCATTTTATTTTATTACTGTAAATAATAAACACTACTTTTACTTTTATAACTGTAAAAAAAAGAAAAGAAAAAAGAATAAGCAACATTATGCATTTTAACAGCGGCGATGTTGTGTAGCCTAGAGTCCTTGCCACCATGAGACAAATCGGCATTGCAAATTGAACATGTAGCTCGACTTGAATTGCCTTCTTTCACTGAAAGTAGCCTACTGCCAAACAACACTTTTTCTGCTCACGAATTCCATTTTCACTTTCTCACAGCCTACTGCATTGAACGGTCCACCTACTGTAGCGAGTGGAAATAAGGTGTGGCCCCTTTAAGAACTGCGCGCCGTATGTGTCGTGCGCCTCGAACACATGCCCATGTATGCGGGTTATTTCTGTTTGATGCTCATTTTTACCTTATTTTGTTAAGTAACGCTGTGGACGGTAGAACGTGTGACAGACAGTTACACAAGTTCGATTGTGGAATAAAGTGCGAGTTGTGAGATGCCAATCGCCTCCGTGAGTCTGTCTGGCCTCTGCAATAACTACTACAGGCTTGTTCGACTTGAACCGGCGCTGCACAGACAGATCAGTTTATGACATCAAAGTCCCGCGAGAGCAATTCAAAAGCATAAGGAGCCGTCTGCTCTCTATTCGTTCACGCGGTACTTTGATGTCATTCACTGATCGGTGACTTCGACGTAGCGCGCGTAGTGCAAGGCTAGGGTTCGGTTCGGTGGAAAAAAATTCTGAGGTTCGGCAGAAACCGAACCCCGTTAAAAAGCCCAATATTCGGCCGAATCCGAATCCTGGATTCGGTGCATCCCTATTTAAAACTAACCCGTGAATGTGCAAGTATCATCGAAGAGAATACAAGGGGGCAGTCGGAGAATCCTTTGTGGAAGGAAGTCCGACAGCCCCGCCTAACTTCCAGTAGATTCGGCGAAGTTTGTAGCGTTAGAGGGGAGTCATCTAGTCAGGCTCTGGCAGCCAGGATCATAAAGGGGGTAAGGCAAACACCTGCCATGAAAAGGGGTATTGACCTTGAGCCAGAAGTTTTACAACAGTACAGTGACCGTTCCAATGTCAGTGTCGCTCCTTCTGGATTCGTTGTGAATCCTAATGCGCCTTACCTCGGTGCTAGCCCTGATGCCAAATTGTATGATCCCACTGCAAATCCACCCTTTGGGTTAGCTGAAGTGAAATGCCCAGATGTTAACAGTATAACAGAGGTTACACATGTGAAGTTTATTGGTGGTCAGGCCAAACTAAAAAAAATCACAAGTATTTCAGGCAAGTGCAAGGCCAGTTAGCCATAACTGGTTTAAAATGGTGTGATTTCATTACATCCACACAAAGTGACCTCACAGTAGAGCGAATTTGGCTCAACAAGTCGCTGATCAGTGAAATGAAAGGTAAACTTGATATATTTTATTTTGCCACATATATGGAAACGTACCTGAAACTAAAGTAAATCCATACATCTCCCCCCCCCCCCCCCCACCACACACACACAAACAAACAAATGGGATCTCTTTCTGATTTTATTTATGGAACGGACATACCTACTCTCTAATCATCACCACCACCACATGCATGTGCGCACGTACGCACACACAAACACACACACGCAAATGTTCCCACACACTTGTACTTAATCCATTAACTAATTGTTTTAATTGTAAATTAAATGTATGTAAATATAAATGTAATATGAGTGTCTGATTTTTTTTAGTGTATAAATGTTATGTTATTGTATTAATTTTCTCATAAATTATTATTTTTTTATAATAGATGTATATATGTCATGCTATATATATATATATATATATATATATATATATATATATATATATATATATATATATATATATATATATATATATAATAAATGCTGTGTCATGTTTTAATGCAATAAAATGAAACCAAACAAATCTGAATCATTCATCTTATGCCTATAGCTGAGTCGCTATTCTGAAACTCTTCAACTAACGTTACTTCAAAACGCGCATTAACCCGATCGAAAACTGACTGGCGAAGCACACGAGTCTCCCCCCAGCTGTTCCACGAAAATCGGCTTGGTGTAGTACCGGATTTTAGTCTCCTCCGCCCACTTTTCGAGACGTAAATGCTTTCCTCGTCAAAGTGCAAGCTGCACACAAACGTACTAGCTACCCCGACTTCTATGGAACGAAGGACCTTCGTTCCTCCTTATCAATCTCACCCAAGCCTTGCGAAGGTGTTCGTCTTTTGGGAAGTCATGGAAGCTAAGGTATGGCTGTCTTTGTTTTGATGTTGAACAACCCGGTACACTGCAATAGCACCGGCGAGAGGAGGCAGCCATAGTTTATCTGGTAACTAAGTAACCACCGGAAGTGCGAGTACACTGCCCGGCGATTTCGAACGTTCCAAACCAGGAAATGCGATAAAGGCCTATATTCAGAAGTAAACAGTGTAGCTCAGTGTTTCCCAACCCTGTTCCTGGAGGCACACCAACACTACACATTTTCCAACTCTTCCTAATCGCTCACACCTGAATCAACTCATCAGCTCGTTAGTAGAGACTCCAAGACCAGAAATATATGGGTCAGAAAAGGGAGACATCCAAAATGTGCACTGTTGGTGTGCCTCAAGGAGCAGGGTTGGGAAACACTGGTGTAGCTGGCAAAGTGTTTATGTCAGAATGTTTATTTTTAAACCACCATTTTTAAACCACAACCCTCTTTAATGTCAGAATGTTTATTTTTAAACCACAACTTCAATGTGTGCTTCTTTTACCGATATATAACGATATCTTTTGCATTTCTAATCCAAACAACGTCAAACTTGCCACTGCACTTACTCGTGCCCGTAGCAAGATACCTGTCAAGTTTGAAATCCATCGGACTAACGGTTCGAGAGATATGCGATTAACAGACAGGCATACAGACAGACAGACAGACAGACGTTACTGTAATTCATAGATAGATTTGGATGTTGTTCTTTATTGCTTTGTACTTGCATAAGATAGAATTCTAGATCATGTCTCCAGATTATCTTATGAAGTGACTCATGGAGCTGTACAAGTGTGCAGTCGTACATTTCCTGTCCTTTTATAAAGAATTAGCCTTTTCCTTTCTATCACCATAAGACATAATGCCAATAAATGGCAACTGCAACTGTAGGTTAGTGGTCTCAATTTGCCCTTTCTGAGGGGAGTTTCCTTCTCTATAGTAGAATAGTCTAGCTGGGAAATGGAAAAAACTGCCAACATGTGTAATAGATGTCAGAATAAGAGAGCAATTTACAGTAAGTGGGTTTAACTTCTTTCTGTCTTATCTTAGAGAAATGGTAAGAATCCAGAAGATTACCACCTAAAGCGAATCTCAATTGACAGCCAGTAGTGTTGTCCCCGTATCCCTGACAATGCTTGATTACTCACCTCTATCAACTTGAGAGACACTTACCTTCATGTTCTGAGCGTCTATCTAACTGATGTCTGCCTCTGTGCTGATAGAAATACCCAATAGACACATGAAACTCTCACTCAGCTGTCTTTTTTTTCGATGTGGACACCACACAGCTAGAGACAGAAAAGATAATTTAGTGGACCATTTGGATGAGGGTCAGGAGAGTGTAGTTATTTCTGAAGGCAGTGACACCTGTGTGCTTACCTTGTGGACATGCCTTCATTAAGGAGTGTGGAAGAGCCCAAAGACAGAATCACAACGAGCGTTGAAAGGTAGATGAAACTGAACTGAGGAAGAAGAGCGGACATAACCAATAACTCCTTCAAGATTCCACCCAGTAGTTCAACAGTAAGCAATAGGTCTTTTAAAGGGTTACAAATCCACACTCGTGAAGCAGAAATTTCAATAGATTTGTTCAGTCTTTAGTCACAAAACACAGAAGAGGATTAGCATTTTCAAGCCATTAGCTTCCTTGGTTATTTCTTATGGGTTTTTAGAATGGTTGTTTTTGATTTACGTGCAAAATAAGGTATATATTTGGCTAAAGTCAAGATGAAAAAAAGTAGCAACACATCTTTTCTTATGTTTTGTGACGTACACCCGAGTGTAACGTATTATCAAAAATAAAATAAAAATGTAGGGCAGAGACTTCTATGCCTCAGTTGTTAATTGGATGTTGAGATATGGGCATGGCACTCAAAAGTGCAGGCAGATGAATGTGAGCTTGCAGGGACAGGGTTTAAGTGAACTAAATAATTGGAGAAGTTCAATTATTAACGATATCTTTTACGTCATTAGAGAGAAATCTGTCATTTTCATCAGAAGGTCCAGATATGACATTTTGATTAAACATTACAAGGTCAATATTTTTGAAAGATGCACAGATGAATTATCACAATAAAATCTATAAGATGCATTTAGAAAATAGATTAGAGACTGATCGATAATCGGTTTTACCGATATTTTTCTAGTGCTGCCACTAACGACTAATTTTCTAACGACTAATCTTTCGACTAATTTTTCGATTAGTCGACTAATCTAAACGACTAATTAAAAAAAAATCAAGTGTTTATTTCGTTGTGTCCATTTTATTTTGAACTCAACTGAAGGGCCAAAACTCTGTTCAAAAACATTATGTATTAACAATCTAAGCATTACTGCATTTCCATTAGGCTATACCATATTAGTCAGAGTCCTAATCTAATCCTCTAATAACAAACATGTATGTATTACTTAAATTAGCTCTTTGTTCTGCCTTAAAAAATGTACAGTAAGCTAATAATGATTAATTTATGTACATTTCTGAAAAGCATAACTGATAACATCACTCTGAATAGTAAAGTAGATGCACTGCATTTTCTGTGAAAAGCGCTATACAAATAAATTGGAATTGAATTGAAAGAGTCTGGACTAGCCCACTATGAGTCGCGCTGAAAGCAGGCAGGCACGCAGTTTTGTAGCTCGCGTTTACACTTGTGTGCATGGCGGGCCCGTGCCGCGGTTCGCGTGAATGTGAAAGCAACACGGACTCGGGAGCGCTTGTTCAGGAAGTTAAGTAACCTGCCTATGCGTTTTAGCTGATTATGATGCATTTAGTTAAATAAAACACATGTAAGGGATGATAGTGTTGATGATTTACCTTGGATACGCGAGAGTTGAGTCTGCAGTGTATTCGCGCATTGCACATGCAATCAGGGCAACACATTTGGAAATCCACTGTCTCCTCAAAAGAGTCCGTTTGAAAAACACAATATATTGACCCGCGTTCTGTTTTCTATCATGCGCCGTGCACGTTTGCGATGGCATAAGATGCACGCAAACTCAACAGGGTTCGATAGAATTGAGTGTGAAACCAGACCAACGCTGCGGAGGGCGCCGGGAACAATCGCGCTCGCGCTCGGACTCGGACCGCAGCAAACGAGCCCACTGTGAAAGCTCTGTCACCTGCCTCCGCAATTTTTCATATCAAAGCAGTGAAGGCGGGCGGGAACGTGAAGGAAAATGATAGCAGATAAACCAGCAGGGTGCGCACGGCGCACAGACTGGTGTGTGGAGGTGAATTACAGTGAGCCGTTTGTGACGGGAGACCAAAAATAAATAGCGGTCAATAGTAAAACGACACGTCGACTAAAAAAATTGCCGTCGACTAATTTGCATGGTCGATTACGTCGACTAAGTCGACTAATCGCGGCAGCACTATATTTTTCCCGATATTTAAGCATTTTCCCAGTTCGGGTCTATTATCATTAGCCTCGTTGGACAGATGGACTGTTATGACGGTGGAAGGTGAACCCAGGCACAGACAGGATGCAGTGACACAAAGTTTATTATAGACAAAACAGAGAAAACAAAACCCACGAGGGGGCAAAACATGAACAGCAAAAGAAATGACAAGACTAGACCAGACTAGACTAGGACTGACAAACTAGACCATAAACTAACTACAGAAACAGGATCAGTAATTCTCCAGACAAAACTCTCACAAGGTACTCACAGGTAAGTTTAACACACAGGAAGAAATCACACTATGAGAAACAATGAACCGGCACAGGACAGCAAATAAATCAATAAATAAATATTGGTTATGTATATTGGTTATCGGGCACATAAACATGCAAATAATCAAATAATAGTATTAGTGTCTTACTCCTTTTTTGATCCGATTCCGGAGTATTTTAAGTTGTTTCTGCTGACATAAGGAATCTAAGTGATCGAGCCGGCGCCTCACGTGCACAAATACAATAACAGTTCTTATTGCTTGACATCGTAGCCACTTATGAGACAACTAAAATAAAAGTTATGTGGTTACTGAATTTAATTTCTATGTTGTACGATATGTAGGCTGTCAGCGTGAGCATCACCCTGCCGTGGGGTTGGCATAATTCCAAACAGATTTTTTTGCGTATGTGAAGGATGATAATAAATAATAGTTTAACAACCAAATGTTACACTGCGACTATAACAAATTATTTATTTAACAAAAGGAAAGGTGTGCGAGCCCACTGTGTTCAGTTTCAGTTTCGCTTTAAATAAGTTTGTTATAGGCTTGGCATTTAAAATCAATTTTGCTTTAAATGAATGACACAATTTATTTTTATTTTATACATATATTTGAAAATTTTTCTCTGTTCTGAATACCATTAAATTTAAAGGATTTGGAGTGAGGGGAAGTAAAATAGGCTACATGGTGTTTTATAATAGTGTTTGTTAACGTTTCGTTTTATTTAGGCTACCAGCATTTTACATATTTCTGTGTAATAATAAAATGCGAATTATACACCGATGCGACTTATCTGTTTTTTCTCTCTCAACAACGCAAGTTTGACCTGGTGCGACTTATTTCCAGGAAAATATGGTAAATAATATAATTGTGCTGTAGTATTAAAAAGTGCATATACAATGGGGACTGTTTGCAACAATAAAACAAGTATATTACCGGTATGTTCATTACTCCCACCCCCCACAATAACTTTGGGTTTAATCTGTTATAATTTTGACAGGATCCTTAGAAAATGTTCTCCCCTGTAAGGAGTCCATGGCTCCAAAAAGTTCGAAAACCCCTGGTTTAAACAACCGTGATGTATTGTTCTCTTTTAAAAGGTTTGATTTTGAAACTGTGATATCATGGTTTAATTTGTTTTTAAATTATGTGTGAATTATCCCAAACACTAAGACAGTGATATCTCTCTATGGGATTTGTGATTGTTGTCATATTTATTTAAAAAAAATCTAAAATATGTGCATATTAAAGTGAGAATTGAGGGAAAACACATCTTTTGGATAGAATTAAATAAATAAAAAGTACTTTGGGTGTCTTGTTCATCATATTTATTTTCATATAAAAGCAACAGAACTTAAATTACATCCAGTTTATTAGCAACACAATGCAAGAGTGAATACCGCGATATCCACCTTTGATCTCGTTTGATCCACTACGAGAAGAGAGAACTGTCCATCTTGGCTGCACTTTTTTGACTCTTCCCCTCACTGCAGCCCCCTATTCTCGCCTAAATTTCAGGCAAGGAGCTTCTCAAATGAGCCCAGTGTTGCCAACAATTTTCAAAGGAAAGTAGCTAAAGCCTTCCCAAAAAGTAGCTAAATGTAGTCTAGAAGATGACCACACACCAATGGGCTCTATGCACGGCGGTATTTCCGGTGAAGGTCTAAGGATGCTGGATTACTTCCGCCGATCGTAGAGTCCAATGCTATACCAAGAATTTATATTGGTTTTTATACTCTATTGCTATACTAAAGAAACGTTAGTCACAAAAACAGACAAAACAGACACCCCTCATTTTGTTTATGCTTCTTTGTTTATTATATTAAATAAGCATAACTATATATAAAATTACATCTAAACGTATTAAAGTTTCGTTTCAAAGACGAGAGGACAGTACATTTTGAAGACTCTGCCATAATCCCGTTTTCCTCCGCTTTAAATCTCCCCAACCGGAAACGCAAGAGCATCCTTGCCTCAAACGCGGAATTTATGCGTGCATATAGCCCATAGGCTTTATGCCGAGCGTCACGTGACCAAGCCGGAAAACAGATCACATCGCTTCCGATTCAGGTCTTTTGTATGTGCTTCATGAAATTTTTTGCGGTTTTACTCAAGATAACTTAAAAGGAGCAAGCAAAAATGAGCATAACCAATGTCCCTCGCATGTGCAGATTGATATTTAAAAGTTTTTTTTAATTTTTCTTCTTCACACTAACGTTTAGATATTTAAATAGCATAAAACACCAATAACAAAGTGAACTTAGTAGGTTAGCTGATTACCTTAAAAATCCATAGATATCGTAGTTAGTTCTTACGGCCGTTAACACTTTCTCTGACAAGCGGATGCAATGAGACCCGTTTTCCGGTTTGGTCACGTGACACTCGGCATAAAGCCTATTAGCATATTGTGACGTCATCATGTTGTACATGCATTCTGCCTAATGTCTGTTTTCTCTTTTAATCTGTACTGTATTGTATTGGAAAATAAAGCTGTTCTCATATGCATATTTTCTGTAAGACAACAGAACGAGCATAATATAGTGAATGACAATTTTTTTTACGTGTAAGTTTAATAAAGTTTAAAGTTTATTATCATGTTTGAATATATACAATGAATGTACAGTCTCTAAATAAATTATCTAAAACCGGATGAACTAAAGCTCTGTGATAGTGAGAGTCGCTAGGTGCT
Organism: Rhinichthys klamathensis goyatoka; assembly: GCF_029890125.1. Classification (NCBI taxonomy): domain Eukaryota; kingdom Metazoa; phylum Chordata; class Actinopteri; order Cypriniformes; family Leuciscidae; genus Rhinichthys; species Rhinichthys klamathensis. The sequence continues at coordinate 2,654,869 of NW_026606660.1, forward strand.
TTTTTGGGAAAAAGTTGCTAAAGGGGTCTGAAAAGTCGCTAAATCTAGTGACAAAGTCCTAAAAAAAAAAACTACTGGTGGTAAAGTGACGCAACTGACGCCGTAGGTCAAATGACAGTGACAACATATTGAACATACTTTTTTAACAGTCACGAAGTAGGTTTCAAACCACAGTAGCTGCATCCCAATTCAGAGGCTACATCCTTCAAAGGGCGCAAAGGTCAGACCGAGCGTCCGTGAGGGGCTGCCGCTTTACTTTCGTTTGGTTGTTGGCTTATTTGTGTCATTGATCGTTCGCAGGTTCCCGTCTCTCCCTTTTGGTTCCTGCCTCCCCCTTTTTGCTACAAACGCTCTAAAGTTTTTTTTTTTTTTTTTTTATGTATGAATTCTGGGGTAAGGTTAGGCAAGGTCACCAAGGATCTGTTGTATCCTTCATTGCACAGGAAACTTGTTTTTTGTATTAAAGATTATGATAAAATTGTTAATTTTAAAATATTTTCTTCAGTAATAACTAATTTTGAGATCATACTGCAATCCAGCTCAGTAGCCTACAAGTTGGAAATGGAAGCTTCCAAATAAAATGTACCCTAACAACTTGGTTTCTGGGTTGTCTTTATGAATGAAGCACCATTTTTTTATATTAAAATATAGCTTAGGTCTACATATTTAGAAAAATGCTATTTTGACAGTTGGATTAATAATAATAATCATCGTCTTTTTTGTTTTTACCTTTTATTTCGTCTGTTTCAGAGACAAAACGCTTGTAATTGGTAGCTATCTTTTATCTCGTGTAAATGTTGATGTATCTGAGGGAAAACGTGGCATTTGTACATTTTATATCGGGCTAACCTGGATGTCTGAAGTAAAATGAGTCTTTTTCTCCTTTTCTTCCCGGTTTCACAGCTGTGTTTCTTCCCGAGGTAAATGTGTCTCCCCGCCGCCTCAGCATCAGAGAAATTCGCGCCCTTCAGTCAACTCGCTCGCGCGGTCTCCTGGGTAACGGTGCGTATGGTAACCATTGTAAACAACGCGCCCTACAGCGCTGAGGTGAACAGCGAACAAAACCAGCCATGGCTGTCTGCAACACCGAGTATTTCGATCAGATAGGAAATATTCAAAATAGCATACACGAACGGTAAGAACGCTGTGTACTTTTTCCTTTAGCTTATTTATAATAAATGCTGTTAAATGTTTGGAAATTGAAGTGGGCCTTGAATGAAGCAGCGTGGTAGATTTCAGCTCTCGCGGACTGTAACGTTAGCTGTCTGGCTCGGTGAGCAGGAGAGTGATAATAACCACCGGGACAGCGGTGAACGACTCGGTAGCTTTTGATATAACATGATTTTTTAATAATCACCCGTGTATAGCAGTGAGCTCAAGTAAGTTAGTCTGTCGGATGTCTTATCTATCTTTGGATGTCGGCTTTTTCATAATTAGCTAACGTTACTGTATTAGGATGACAGATTCAGTAAGTTAGCCTAGTAACGTTATATCACAATATTTGTTATTTTTCTATTTAGGGTTTGTGGGGGATGTAAAGTTATGCTTAATGTAAAGAACTATTACTGTACTATTATAAAGTTCGTCAATTTGGTAACGCTTCCTGGATTCATCTAACGTTACTCAAGCTATTTATTTAATCTATGTAGTTTTTTTCTTCTTCTTCCTTTTGATCTAACTTAATTTAGTATTTGTGGAGAAGAATTGTTTAAAACTACTTTTTTGTTTAGGGAGAGAAGAAGACATGAACTGGAAGAAAAACTGTTTGCCTACTTAAGATCAGATGAAAGACTGTAAGTATAACACAGTAACGTTAGACCCTTACATTATGAAATTAATAGTAAATATCAAGAAACCTATATATTTGAATGTTTTTAAAATATTTATTTTCTGCTCACCAAGGCTGCATTTATTTAATTAAAAAACAGTAATATTGTGAAATAATATTGCAATTTAAAATAACTGCTGTTTGAATATAAATGTAATTTATTCTATCATTACTCCAGTCTTCAGTGTCACATGATCTTTCAGAAATCATCTGTCTAATATGCTGATTTGCTGCTCAAGAAATATTTATTATTATTATGATCAATGTTGAAAACAGTTGTGTACAATTACAACAACAGCATTTAGGCCTATCTAAAATAAAAAAGCTTTTGTAACATTTTACACTACTGTTCAAAAGTTTGGGGTCAGTAAGATTTTTTTATTTTAAAGAAGTGACAGAAATTAATACTTTTATTCAGCAAGGATGCATTAAATTGATCAAAAATGACAGTAAAGACATTTATAACCTTACAAAAGATTCTATTTCAAATAAATACTGTCCTAACCCTAACCCTAACTTTCTATTCATCAAAGAATCCTGAAAAAATTTGCATAACTTTTTTTCAAGCATGGATAATAATCAGAAATGTTTCTTGAGCAGCAAAATCAGAATATTAGAAGGATTTCTGAAGGATCGTGTGACACTGAAGACTGGAGTAATGATGCTGGAAATTCAGCTTTGATCACAGAAATACATTACATTTTAAAATATATTCAGAAAAAAAGTTATTTTAAAGTGTAATAATATTTCACAATATTACTGTTTGTTTTGTATTTATAATTAAATAAATGTAGCCTTGGTGAGTGTAAGAGACTTCTTTTAACATTAAAAAACATACCAATCCCAAACTTTTGAACGGCAGTATATATAGGCTATATATATATATATGCATGGATTCCGCTCAAGTAGAAAATGTATTGATATTTTTTTGCTTCATACGCTACTGTTTCCAGTATATGTATCCAACACCGACTTTCAGATGACATTTTTAGGGATTCCTTTACAACCTGAAAGAGATCAGAAATAAATGTTTTACTGTATTGTGCTTTCACTTATTACTTTGATAATTTAAATAAAAAAGACTTTTTTTTTTAATCATCTTGTTTATTTTTATTTTATTTTATTGAGTCTATATTGTAGTGACATACGTCTTTTGTTTGCTTTTTTTGTTTCACCCATATAGCAGGCTTTCTCCGAAAAATGGTTATTTCGGGATAAATAAGTAGACCGATGCACTCACTCATTGATGATTTGGGGTCATCTGTTTCTGTTTAAGTACTTGAGGCCAGTTTGTTTTTATGATGGCTCAATTAAATGCATTTATAAAAATAAAGAATTTTGATATGGGGCCATGATGGTCAAGGATGTGTGAGAGGTTAGTAGATCAGCATTTATCATTCATTTGAACATTTCAGCCATTATTATCCATTTTCGCCCTTTGCTAGTCACAAAACTCCATCTTAGCTGTGGAGAATCCATTAGTACTACTGTAAAGTGGCTCTTGACAAATATGTAATTTTTTACTTTGTCCTGTAATATGCACAGTGAGGAGCAATTAGTAATACTAATAAGCTAGCATTAACCTATTTATAGTAATGTTTGACGTATTTGTTACAGGTTTCTATATTTATTTTCATGAATGCAAAGACAATGCAGCCTTTTTCTATACAGAGAGTAGCAAAGCTGTCCGTTTCACGTCTGTCTCCTGCTCACAGGACTAAGCTGAAGTGTGCCAAGATGCGCTGCTATTACAAGGAGCTGCATGAGAGAGAGCAGCAAGCAAAGACACGCAACCTTGAGCTACTGGGGAATGTGGAAAACTTGGCATCCAAATTGAAAGAATTCTCCATTGATTGTAGCAGGCTGCTTCAAAAGAGGGTAACAACAACCTTGGACAACCAATATTCATCATATGTGCTTCCTAAAAAAGTACTGACTGTGTGTCAATTGTTATGCTTATTTCACAGTTTTTATCTTTGAATATTTACTTGTGTTATGGTTTAGACGTATTTAGACGTATAGATGTATTATGGTTAATACATCGCTTTATCATTCCAAGCTGTGTTTTGGTTGTTTCTGTTATTCTCATGTCAAAGCACATGTTTGCGTTGTTCTGATCATAGAGGTGAAATGAAATGTGCAGTGACCCAAACGATTGCTGATCGGTACCAAACATGTTAGTGTAGTCTGAATGTTTGCATTTCCCAAAACTAAGGCATTATTTTGAGGTACTGATCCCCCTCCCCCCATATATTCTGAGCCTCAATTAGACCATTGCCATAATCCTGTAATTGTCTGTCTAATTGTCTTCCAGTGTTTAAACTTTCACACTTATTGTTGTTTGGGAACAATCATAAACACTCCAGCACTCATTTATCACTGCACGCAAATGAGAAAAAGAAAACAACAGCTCCGTCAGATTGTCACTTAAAACTGAACAGTGCTCCACAGCTTAATATCAAATTAGACAAATTGTTTAATTACACTACCACAAATTAATCGCCCTGTGTTCAGATAGTGAAGTGCCACCGAATTTCCCTTTTTGTGAAAGAAACCCGTTTTCCTCCTTTTTGTGCGTGTTATGTTTTGTTTCGTTGCTGCAGCGGTAGCCTAAAATTGCAATTGTAAGAGATACTTGCTAATCTAGCTGCCAGTCAAAGGATATCACTTTAATTTCTATTACACTAAATTGAACTCGATTGCTTAATTGCTCAAATTCATACCATCACCTCATACCGTAAAGCTCTCATTTCTCTTTTCTTCCCACTCTGATTTTAACAATGCTAATATTTGTCTGCTTGTAACTGCACGGACCACTTTAGATGTTATCGTGTGTAAAATTGGTGTAAATGGTAACTCTGGTCTCTTCTGGGAGTGCAGATATTGTCTTACGAGAATGAAGTGGGAGGTTGGAGGTAATCCCAGCGCCGTCATCTCTGCCACTGGTTAACTCGCCAAACTGATTAAGAGCCTTGGCAGGCACTATTAGGCACTATTAAGGGCACTCACAAAGGAATACACTCGCTGATTGGCTTTGATCCTGTTCCATTGCTTTGTTTGTAATGTTTATTGAAATAAGAGGTTATATTGGAATTTTTTTGTGTGATGTATCTCGTAACTGTGGTCACTTTGACTGCCATGACGTAAGCCAGTGCCGTGTTACAACTAGTGTTTTTAAGCAAATACGTTTTGTCGTTTAGATCGTTGAAACAATCTATGTTAGTAATGATTTGACTTGAATTCATTTCAGTTGGAGTACAAGAATCACATTACCAGACTGAAGAAAGACAAGAAGAAAACGGGGAGCAGGGGGGAATCGGAAGCGGACGAGGTAAGAGAAAATTATCATGTCATCTATGGAAATTACAGTTCAGTGGGGAATTTACAAAGCTATCTGTGTGCCTTTGATAAAACTGCAGTGCTGTGATGGGATCCAATGGAAGTGTGTCTCTTTTTTTTTTTTCAAAAGAAGAGAATTGAGAGTTGTAGAGAAAAATACCACAACCATTATTCAGCTCAGCCTCCCTCTTCAGGAGACACTTTTGACAGTTTATATGGGGTATCAGTGTTCAAAGGCCACAATTAATTTATAATCAAAAGCAAATTGGAAAGTGCTTGAAGTAATTTCTGTTTTGCTCAAATGACTGCTTTGGTTTAACAAAGGAGTATCACAGTCTTAAAACAAAATGATATTACACATTTTAAAAGGCCATAAGGAAAAAAAAAAAACACAAATGGAAAAGAGTATTTTTAAAGCCTCTTACAGCTAATGCAATCCAACTGACCATGTGTCATATTTTTCGTTGTGACAGTCTGCAGTATTGCACATCACACGGATGACAGCTAAAACAATATGCGTCCAAACTCTTTCTGTCACTCCCTCGAATACAAGTCGCTGTTATGTAGATTGCTTAGCGGTGGTCGTGAGGCTGTTCATTTTCCCTCTCGTATCTGTAGTGCCGCAGGTGTCTAATCCTGGCTGCTTTCGCCCGAACCGACAATAGTTCAAGCCCGTGGCTGTAGCTTTCCCTCTCTTCAAGCGACTCGAGCTCTCTCGGATGAAATGTGGAAGACAGCTCATAATGACTTAGAGCATTCTGTCTAGAGCAGTCACTTGTGACTGTGCCGTATCTTCCCCCCCCTCCCCTCCCTCCCCAAATCCCACCCCCCCCCTTCCAGCCTGCCGATATTGTAATGAGCAGAGATGGGAGGAATCACTCCATTATGCATAGGCGCCACCACTGGCTGCGTGCATGTCCCCGAGGCTGCAGCATTCATTAAGGGGAGCTTACCAGCCTGAAAGCTGGGAAGCCATGATAACGGGATATGATTTTCATATTTAATATATTCCTTGGAAGAGCAGGCGCGTGCCGCAGATTGATAGAAGAATCAATTGCTACTTTAGCGAAACACTTTCTACTTTGCCCTGCAGCTAGCGATGGAATCACTCAGCCAAGAAATTAACTTTTCCTCTCACTCCATTTCTTTTTTCCTTTTCTTTTTTTTACTTCCACACTGGATCTGCCAGACAGACCGCGTGGTTTACAGTGGATGTTATTAAGCAGCTAACGGGTTGGTATTTAAGACCCTTATCAGAAAAGAAACAGAAGCCATGTTTTTTTATTTTTTTTATTATGTGTGCTGATTTTTTTTTTTTTTCGGTACCCATCCACCACTCTTCCTCCGTAGTGCAGTATTTCTGTCATGAAACAGAGTTTAGGAGCATAGGATTGTTAATAAGATTAAAAGTTAAGACACTGATCTCAGTGCACTCAGCTGAACAGACAGTCTGAAGAAAATCTAACCTTGACCAAAAGAAATCTTAGTATAAAGCTACAAAAATGATACCTTGAAATGTTTTGGATTAAAGTTTATTTGAAAAGAAGCCACCGTAACCTGAATTGTCAGGGTTGAGTTTTGGGGCCAAGGACTAGTGGAAGTAAAGCAATGAGAGAATGATATAGCAGACATTTAGCTCCCACTTACTGGCAATGAGGTATCCTTGACCGGCCAATTAATTTTAGCACTTTGTAAATGCCTTGACTCAGTGTGTACTTGACATGGCTTTTTTGTTTTTCTGCAGTTTTACTTCCTTTCATTTTCATCATATTTGTACAGATGTATGTGAGAAATATTTAACTTTTTACATTGGTTAAATATTCCCAAACTCTTCCCATGAGAATTCAAAAGGAAATGCGTCAAAGGGTTTAGTTCGTTTACCCAAAAATGGAAATTCTCTCACTTTTGTGTTTTTCCAAACCGGTATGACTTTCTTTTTTCTGTCGTACACAAAAGGAGATGCCAGGGTATTCACAATATACAATAGAATAGAAGTGCATTGGCTCTGACTCTTAAAGGGTTAGTTCACCCAAAAATGAAAATTCTGTCAGTAATTACTCACCCTCATGTTGTTCCAACCCAGTAAGACTTTCGTTCATCTTCGGAACACAAATTAAGATGTTTTTGATTAAATCTGAGAGCTGGATCACTCCTCCATAGGCTTCTTAAGGGATCGAAACTGGCCGGCCCAAAAGTTATGAAAGACATCGTTAAAATAGTCCGATTGACTACAGTGGCTCAACCTTAAGTTTATCAAGCGACGAGAATACTTTTTGTGCGCAAAAAACGAACAAAAATAACGACTTTATTCAACTAATCATTTCCTTGTCTGTGGGCCGTGATATTTCACGTAGTGATATTGCGCAAAGCTTCTAGGTTGCACGTCACACGCAGGCTCACTATTGGCCGACGCTGGTCATGTGTGTGACGCGTGACGTACAACCTAGAAGCTTTGCGTAGTTTCACTATGTGAAATATTACACTGTTTGGAACATCATAAAGGTAAGTAAATGATGAGAGAATTAAATTTTTTAACTGAATTGCCATTAGAGCTGGGTAATATGGCCAACAAATTATTATCCTGATAAAATTTGTCATATCAGTCAATGTCACGATAATTATCACGATAAATGTCAAATCTTTATTTCTTTAGTTTAAAGACAGATCTTTTCTCCTGAGTGAAAATTGTAGAAACCAGACAGTTAATTATAGTTTTATAATCAGAACATGACAAGAACAGAACAAAACATTTCGCAAATTCATATTATGTTTTGTCTCTTAGAAATGAATTTTTGACAGTAGCTTGATTTGGGATGCAGATGTAAATTTATGTTCATTAACAAAAACAGTAACATCTGTTCAAATTGTAACAATATCATTTTTATAGGGTAAAATGTGGTCTTCCATAGTATTTGTTTCATGTTAACCACAGGTAAAACCATGCATTGCACCTCACTACCATGGTTAAAACTAAATTGCTTCTATGGTATTTGTTATGAAAAACAGTAGCCTAAAGACATTTAGTAGGGTACAACGGGGCTTAAAGGGATACTCCACCCAAAAATGAAAAATCTGTCATCATTTACTCACCCTCAAGTTGTTGCAAACCTGTATGAGTTTCTTTCTTCTGCTGAACACAAAGGAAGATATTTTGAAGAACGATTGGAACCAAACAGTTGTTTGGCACCATTGACTTCCATAGTAGAAAAAAAAAAATACTATGGAAGTCAATGGTGCCAAAGTTCCAATCGTTCTTCAAAATATCTTCCTTTGTGTTCAGCTGAAGAAAGAAACTCATACAGGTTTGCAACAACTTGAGGTTGAGTAAATGATGACAGAATTTGTGGGTGGAGTATCCCTTTAAGGCACACCTTAAGAAAAATGTGTTTTTCACTACTCCCATAGTGTATGGCATATACACTAAACATATATAGCCTATTGAACATTGATGGAGCAACAGGTTTTGTGTCAAAATAATTCATAAAAGTGGTTGGTTTTGTTTAAAAATCTTATAAATGGATGAGGTGGGCCTTTTACCCCACATACGGTGTAAAACCAGACAAAAGGCACAAAGTAATGATACAAATACTTTAGCTAAAGCAAAATGTTTTTAGTAATATCTAAGTTAATACTTGTTAAAAACAATCACTTTCGCAAAGTTTGTACAATTTTCTGTTTATTTTGTTAAATAAAAGAATTTATTTTTGTTCAATAAATATACTGTTATTCAAATGTTCATTTTAAAAATACAGAAAAAAATGATTAAAAAAAAAAAATTGTGAAAGCATTGAATGAGATCCCATAATAATTTGATGTAGCTTTACAGTTCTAACAATAAATGAGATATTTTATTATATGATATGATTAATATCATATTTTTAAATATGATGGTTTTATTATATCGTGTCGTGATTATCTAAGGTGGACTCCTAACTTAACATATGATATTTACCATCTGAATCTAACCATGTCACGTGATCGTGTCAAGGATCAGTCAAATGTCCACATGCATCTTTAAATGAGTTTTTTTAGAAGAGTGCTGAGGTGAATTTTTGTGCCATCTAGGCCTAGTGGTTTAAAAGATAAAGTAAAATGCGGCTTTTACCCCGTTGTACCCTATATGGTATAATACAAATGCTAGCTTAATAACAAAAAATATTTGAATTATGTTTCATTACTCTTTTAATACATTTAATGTCTACATTAATAAAATAAAATCCAAAATGAATGTCCCACATTTCTGTCAGAATCCCTTGGTTTCAGTTAGTGTTACTACTGTAAATCATGGTAAATGTTGGAGACTTGTAGTTTGAAATACCTTGTAACTGTATTGTTGTGGGTTGGTGTTTCTCCTGTTTTTTCGTGTCAGTGTTGTTGAGAATGTTTCATCTGGATTGAAATCACAAGGCATTTGATTTGTGGTTCGCATGTGACAACTCTGCCCTAAACTTGAACGCTTCTCCCTGGATCTCACAGCTCTGTTTAGTGGTTGGTTGATTGAGGCGGTCAGCAGGTAAACGCATTCGCTCTGCGCTGTGTTTGAGCCGAACTGATAAATGTTCCATGTGCAGTGCGGTTCAAACAAGCAGCTCTTTGTCGTTCCGCTTTTGCTGCGTTTGCAGTTTATGTTTCTCATACGTAACAGAAATGGCAGCACTTATCAGTTATTGCCACCAGTGCGACTGTCTGCAACACGCATGCCAGCATTATTTGCATAGTGCATAAACATTATATTGAACACTTATCGAACTTTTGTTATAATTTTATAGAGGAAAATGATGTCAGGATAATTATCGTTATCGTTCTTGCGCCTAGCCCTAATTGCCATCAACTCCTGTCTGCCACCACTTATATCTACCATATCTATTGTTTCACTTGAACAGCACCTGAGCAGGTTCCAGTTCCCCAGCACACGCGGATCATCACAGAGTGCTGTCATCTTCACGGGTCACCAGACCTCCAGCCGCTCATCAAGAAATGATCAACGTTCACCATCTCAGACAGAGCTGATGCCTAATCATCCTTCACTCTCTCCTCTACAAAGTGGCCTTTGTATGCACTCCCATGTTTCAAAAGCCAGTGGCACTGCCATTTTATCTGATAACATTCTAAACTCAGGTGATTTCCTTGAGGACAAATGTTTGAGTGACGTGCATGAAAAGCAGATGGAGTCTGATTGGGACTTCTCTCAGAGGGCAGGAGAGCAGCAAAGATGGGAAGAACGAATCTCACCTCACATGACCCTGAGGGAAGCTGAAGTGTCCTCTCTATCTGTGACCGTGAAGAAGCCTGCGGACATTGTGTCATTACAGCGGTGTCCGACCCGCAGTCCTTCCCCAGATACCACCGATCCAAGAGATTCCTCACAGTACATGAACTCTGGAGATGAGGATGAGGAAGTGTCTGCAGAGGATGAAGGTGACTCTGTGCCGAGACGTCAAGATCTTCCAGGTTTGAAATTCCTGCTCAGTTACTTTTAATTCCACATTGTCAGTAAACAGATGTATTGACATGACTTGCCAAGTTTCATCGATGTTTGTCACTTTTTAATTGATTAGCCCAATTTAAGAATTATACTTACTCATCGTGGTCTTGTACACATTTCAGATCACACTAACAGCAGACGTCCCAGCATTCTCAATCCAGCTGGTGAAATTAAACCAGACCTCTCGATGCAGACGGACAGTGATGTTTCACCTTCACCGAGTCAAAGTGAGCATCACACCTGGAGAGGAGATGATGTAATTCAAGAGGAGAGTGTAATACCTATTCAAACCAACAGTGGCACACATGAGCAGGTCAACACACGGCAGCATGGAAGCCCTGACCCTCTCCAATCCCCCAACAGGTACAGTTGCTTGGATTGCTCGACTAACCCTCTCTTCTGAAAGCAGCTAGAAACTCTATAGACCTAAAGACTGGCCCTGAATGTTTTCTACGCAGTAACACATTTCTCATTATCGATGCAATTACAGTATCGTGTTCACTTATCTAAGTATTATCATAGAGATGCACCTGATTATTACTCTAGTTTAGAAGATATGATGAAGTCGCAATGAAACGGAAGCAAAATTGTAAAAGATTAAAGTGCCGTTTCAGATATTGGTTTCCCTTTAAGTTAGTTTTGTTTGTCTTGCCCGATTGATAGTATTTGCATAAAACTAAAGAATTTAGTTTTAAGTATATTTGGTTACTTTGTAGGGGTGTAACGGTTCACAAAATTCACGGTTTGGTTCGATAAGACACAGTGGTGTCACGGTTCGGTACGTTTTCGATACAGCAAAAAGAAAGAAATGCCAGAGAAATGTCCTTTATTTAAGAAAAAAAAAATGTATGTATTAAAAAATATATATTTTTTTAAATAAGTGTGAGTTTTCCTACATCTTGAAACTTTTAGTTTTATAAATGGGGACCGTAATGAACAAATAATGTTTTGGTCATCACACTAAAAATAACATTTAAATATGAGTTTTGAAGTGCTGGAAAAAGATGCGTGACGTCCTTGAAAGCATTTTACTATTCCTGCCAAACTTCCATGGTTACAGTTAGTGTTACTACATTAAATCCATGGTGAATGTTGCTGATTTGTGGACTTAAAGCCTATTCATACTTTGCACGTGACGTCACAAGTACTGGCTGGCGGGCAAGAACGTCGTTCTCCAGCAACGAAACCCAGTAAACTAATCAAGGATCTTGCCAGGACGTCGCCAGTTTTACTATACAAAAGTTGGTGTTTTGAGGTTTGTGATATCTATGGTTTTCAATGAGAACCAGAGATGACCCAACAGTAGAGCTAGATTATTTACGGAGGAATTATTACTGCTCGATTATCTTAAAAAACCTTGTCTGCTTTACACAATTTAGCTACCTTGGAGGTAATCCTATTTCTAGTCCATAGTTATGCAGCTAGCTCGCTAACTGACTTGATAGCTATTAAAAGACCCATAAGACCCATAAATACCCGTTTGTTGCCCGCCAGGTATCCATGGTAGTCACGTGACTGCAAAGTATAAATAGCTAGTTTATTCATGGCACAGTGTTTCTCCTGGTTTCCGCGCCAGCGCTGTTTGATCTAATAGAGATCTACGGTTAATAACGGAGAAATGTGAATGCTTCTCACTAGATCTCGCAGCGATGTTATTACTTCTGTGGCAAATTCAAATGCTTTCTTTACTGGATCTCTTAGCGCTGTGTAGTAACAGTGTCGCTTGATCAAGACCGGCTCGCGCTACACTGATAAACGGTCCGTGAAGCACAAAAGTAGCGCAGTTTCGTTCCTTTTTCATTACGTTTGCCATTTGTTACCATTGAGGCAACGTTGTGGTGGTCGCGACTGCTAACAAAATTTTGGTCGCACCGGCAGTAAAAATGGTCCAACGAATCGTTCGGTTTGTAATGCGATACCAAACCGAAAGCCTCATACCGAACGGTTCAATACGAATACGTGTATCGTTACACCTCTATTATTTTTACTTGAGAACAAGATATAAAGCAAAGAAAATCTTTTTTTGCAGCGTGTTGTAGTAATAAGCATGTTAAAATCACTCAGCTAATGCAGTCAGTAGTAGAGTTTCTACTCAAACCACAACAACAGGGAGGTTTTTTTCTCTGTGTGTGCTTTTCTGGGATGGGGGATGCGTGTACATGTGCACATGGGTGTACAGATATAATGAACTGGGGTTCTGCAGCCAACAACCTCACTCAGAGGGGCTCAATCGTGGCTTTAGGACACCTTGTATGGACGGCTCAGACCCTGAATCCAACATTATTGCCCTAATCCCAGATAATGCTGTAAGGGAGCAATTTTCTCCTCCGGAGATTTGACCCCAAGTCCCAGGAGACTCAACTATTTCTTAACTTCATAGAATGTTCTGAAGGATGAAAGTGTGGGCATCATGAAGGCTCCGCTCAGACAGATAGTTAGTAGGTTTGCATGATGTGCATGGACTTATACTATTTATACTACAGTAGTATATACAATAACATAAAAATGTACACATCTCAAAACAATTAATAATCCCTTCAACCATATTGTAAAACATGTTCCTGTGGTTGGTTATAGACATCACATTAGAAAAATAAACCTTGGAATGACATGCAGCAATTAAAACAATGTGTCATGACGAACTTCATAACCCTCCAGGACAGTGTAATTTAATACTTACTCCAGCCATATCCTTTTTGCTCTCTTTATTACTTATTTTATTATTTCTGCATTGAATAAATAGATTAATGAAGCCTGCTTTATCAATATTGCCAAGTGTATACATGGAGTGGATTATCCACTTTAATGAGTTGGTTGAATACATATTTAGCACAAAGGTATGCATGCAAATTCTGCATTTTTGGCAGAATAATTTGTTTGCTTCATGCATAAAGGCCCTGTGATCAAATGAGATGACTATCAAAACAAACAACCCCTTCACTTTAGATGCTAATGCGCATGCAAAGCCCCAGTGGTTCCCTATGGAGGTGATTGTAAAGTGTTTCCTAGTAATTTAAGACCTTTCAATAGATTAAAATGACATTTTATTGACAAAACCCACCACTTGGGCTACTACGTTTCCTGCCGTCTGTTAAATGAATATGGTTTGTAGTGACCTCTCTGGCGTATTATTCGTCTTTGTGAATGTTTGCTGTTAAACATGAATGTGAGAGATTTTTTGGCCTTGTGAAGAGGCCTGGCTAAGAACAAAGCTCTTGTAACGTTATTGTGCGTGTAAGCAAAAGAAGGAGAAACCATTAGTATGAATCGTAGCATTTAGTAAATACCGTGTCACACATGTTGTGATGCGAAAGTGGAGTCAAGGCTATCGTGCGCTCAGGTCTAGAGAGGAGAGTGTATCATTGTATTCTGTCGAGCGTTCCCTTCACGAGGCTGTCCTCTCAGCCTCTCATATGACGGCACGAGTTTGTCTTTTCAAAGATCTTGATGTGCTTCAGTTGATCTTTTGACTAACCCATTATACTTCTACCTTTGTAAAAGGAGAGACCAGCACTAAAACACCCTGTGTAATGGATCCGTTGTCAAGCCCTTTCAAGTATGATGCTGCTGTATCTTCACCGATTGATTTGTTAATATATTTGTGTCTCAGTTTGTGTCATTTTCATGTTTTATCTACTTTTCAGAAAGAGGCACATCAGTTCCCTTGTTACATTCCGTCTCCAGGGTGGACTAGAATATATGCTAGTGGAACCATTATTGCTGTTATGGAGAAAACAAATAGCTGAAATTAGGGCTGGGCGATATGGAGCAAAAAATATATCTCGATATATTTTGCTATATCTCGATATTCGATATATATCTCGATATCTTTACAGGAAAATGGATGTGAATACAACTCAAAATATAGGCCTACAATCAATAGAAAATTAATTTTCCATAACAGAATGTAACCAAATGAGAAAAATTAAACACAGGGCCTGAATTTCGTCATCATTATTAATCACGTGATTCATATACAGAAACTGAATAAAGTAATCAAATGGAAAATAACACTGAGTAGTATTTTAGTCCTGAATAAATTAAATACATAGGTTATTAATCCTGATTCCTTTAACTTAAAGCTATCTTTTGTTGTATTGACAACAAAATGAATGACACACATATGGCTGCCGTCACTTTAAGAGGTAGTGCACGGATCCTGTGTTCATTAGTACTGGCATGCGTTTTATGCTTATTAAAGACAAAACCGACTATGTTTAGAGTATACTCACGACGACCGAAATTGACAATTTTGCGTGTTAAAGCAATATAATCCGTGAAAAATAACTTTTGTTACTGGCCAGCTGTTCTTAAGGCGGATTTTCTATGAATGTGCGCATAGAAAATAATCTCTCAGAGAGCGCGCGAGCACTGATTAGTTTAAAATCGCTTGAATGTTTAAACTGGTAAGACTTAAAAAGACGTGCAAATGGTAAACTTCAGTCACGATGCACTGCTGGCCCGATTGTGCGAGTGAATATCCATCATGTCCCGACTCCTAAACGCGAGTGTGTTTTATCGCCGCAGCTCTTGATGATTGCCTTGCACAACACATTATGAGAGACGAGAAAGAAGCGGCACCGCTGAACACTCACGCTGTTTGTGAAATTGCGTCTGGCAGATAGTTGTTAAAAGAATGATTTGATTTTATAATCTGTGTGGATTACGATTGCGGGAATTTCCCGCATTATAAATGGGAGACCTGCGGGAATGATTAGAATTATGCGCAATACCCGCGCCGAAATTCGAGCCCTGCAATAGTTTAAAACAAGACGTTTGTAGTAGCCTTCTGATTACTGGAGTCCATTAATCGAACTTCCATGCCTCTTATATAGTAATTATATATTGTAGTATGTAGGCTACCAATTTACCAATGCAATTAATGCTCACACTCGGTTTCTCTCGTGCTCTGTCGCTCGCGCGCAGACACACTCGGAGTTCTGTAGCCTCCGGGCTGGTTGCGGATGAGACAATTGTTGAATGAGACAACACGCGAGGTGAGGGGGAACAAAAGCAAGGAGGCTGGGGCGAGCACAGCACAGAGAAGGCAAACAAGCAAAGTGGCGAAATCAGGATTAAATATAAACAAAATATCGATATATACGATATGTCAAAATCCATATCGTGTTTAAAAAATATCTCGATATATTTTAAATATCGAGATATCGCCCACCCCTAGCTGAAATATAGAGAAGATGCTCCTCATAATGGTCTCAAGAGCAAACACCTATAGATGTTGCCCACAATACTCTGTAATCAGCTGCTGTTTGGGTGTGTTAGGTGTTTTGAAGAGCCCTGGCGAATACACTGTGGGAAGATGATGACGGAGCAGAGGGACGTATGGGGGGGTGTTTCAGCCGCTCTGAAGAGGACTTTGCCCAGATGGATTGTGCTCCACAGAATGTCATGGATATAATTCACACAGGCAGCTTAATCAGGGTGTTTCCAGGAAACAACCTGCCAAAGAGAGGCAGCGATTGTTTGGTGGCCCCTGACCCCAGGGCCCATTATAGATTGTCATAAATTCTTTTTGGCCATTTTATATGGTGGGGGTTTTAGGATTTGGGTTTAGGTTTTGCAGAAGCTATTCTATAAGGGCCACCCAGTGCTTAATACGTCAGTGTGAGAGATATGGATTCGCTAGAACAAAATGAGCCATGAACAATATTTCACATTTCTGCAGCCATCCAATGCCAAACCAAAGAACAATGTGTAAATATTAATTTATTTATGATGAAAAAAAAATGTTCGTACTTGTTACAATATGTTTTTAATATACTTAAATTCAATACAAAATCAGAATTGACTCTATTTCCATTTTCAGTACACATTCCTGGACAATTACTGGGGATCAGTGCATGATATTCAGAAAAAAATGAAAGAGAAGAAAATGTCTTTGTAACCTTGTAATGTAATAAATGCTCCACTTCTGAAATGGTTTTCTGTGGGCTATTGGATGATGATAAAAATAGGCATTCCCTTATGCTACTATTATAGATAATGCAGCCTTTATAAAATCACATTAATGCTAATTGATGTGAAAGCAATAATAGCAAATAATGGTAGATATGGAAAAGGAAAGGATAAGTCTAGGTGCTGTCGAGGGTGAACTCAACCTTCAGCCTCCTCATCCCGGTGCTAAATTCCCCTTAAAAGGGGGTTCTGGAGGTTGTCTGGAGGAAAGTAGTCCTCCACGATCCACTGCAAACTCACTTTCAGGTCTGGCACTGTTCTGAAATGGAATGTTCACTGTGATCATGTCAATTCCCAGTGGATAACGCCAAGTTCCACCCTATTTTTCAAATTCCACATCCTTATTTTACTCAGAAATATGTTACATTACACAAGTAAAACTGGCTGAAAATGTAATTTCTTGTTGGTTTTAATCTCAGTAACATTGATGCAATAGGAAAAACACCATAAGTTAACAAGGCTGTATACAATAACAGTATAAACCAATAATTGACCTTCTTGTTTTTGTTATTGAACATTTCTACAGGCTCTCCATGGAAGGATTTTGTCATCTTCTGGAAAGCATTGAGCGCCGTCTCGGAGAGAAAGACGTGAACCTCTACAGAAGCTCAGTCAATGAGCAGAAACTCAGTGATATCATCAGGTCAGCGAAGGAAGGTGTTTTGTTCCCCTGCTTGTGTCTGCTACCTCTCATGGTGGTGTAGTGTTCACAGATTCAATGGAAATTGCATTATCCTGCTGTTAAGGGCTCTCGCTATAAATTAAGTGCCATTACTTTGCCACCAACAACACTCTAGCAATAAATCTTGGTTTCTAAGGGGTTTTGAATCACAGTGACCATTTTGCAGTGGAGTTTTATTGCTCTCCGTGTTTGTTGTGTAGATTGAAGGATGTGGAGAATAGTTATACTCATCTAAAACTTGTACTCTTAGTAATACTGCATTATTAGTGAGGTTTTCAAAGCTGAAGCTGATTGCTGTGTGCCTGCACTCCACATATTGCCATTTTTAGCCTGTTTCTTCATGCCTTCCCCAGTATATGTGGTCAGTGTGGGCGTCTGGATGGTGTGGATCTGCATGCGTGTGGTGCTGTGGTTCTGCAGCAGCTGCCCCTGCTGTCCTGCAGTCTGTCTCATGGATGCCTGTTACCCAGTGATCTAGTCAACACACACTGGTCATCAGCTACAAAGCCAGAAGAGATCAGGTATAGTGATTTACTGTTCTCTGGAGTCATAGCATCTATTCAGGTTGTTTCAGTGTTATATATATACAGTAGGGGTGTCCCCGACTAAGGATTTTCATAGTCGAATCAGAATCGTCTAGTCTCGCCTATAGTCGACTAATAGTCGAATCATGTGTGTGGAGGGGAGGGGCGGGTCTTTAACATTTTTAAGCCACGATGTACATAACATCACACAAAGATATAGAAGAAAATGTATAAAAACATTTCGGATCAATAAAACTAAGAAATAACATAAGTAACTGCAGAAAGGCCACACTGCAGATAGGATTTGCATTTCACATGCAAATCAATTAAATCGGCTAAATTGCCTGTGCGAGCAGACTCTAAGTACAGCGCAACATCGATGCATCGAAAAAATAAACAATTAATTTACAGAATTAAATTAGAACAGAATATACCTTTCTAATAAATGAAACTGACTTATTTCGTTTTGTATTTTTTAAGTCACAAGATACAGAACAAATGTGTGCAAAATGCCTAAAGTGCAGGGGAACATAGATTCAAAACACAAGCCACAAATAGTTCAATTAGATAACCCTGAGTGATCTATAAATATAATTAAAATAAGGAAAGTATAGCCAGAATTGTCAACTTTGTCTTTTTAATGGCAGAAACAGCAATAAACGCTAAACTGGAGCGGCAGTCTTTTTAGCTAAACATGTTCACAGCATCCAAAAATCAAATTAGAACCGGCTGAAATGTTTTGCAATCACTTGTATCCATACCTGATCGAGAAACAAAATCCAGTCTTTCACTCGGGCTGTGTCCGTTTGAGTCTTTTCACTTTTCAATACATTCTAAAACGCTTAACGTGAAAAAGGTTTAACGGCTTAATGTCCTAAGATCAAATTATGTACACACCTTATTAATAACAGAAAAGCAGATGAGCCCAGAATATGAACGCAACACGTTTAATTACACGTTAAGCATTTTCCTCCCATAGAAAACCGTTATTATAAAGAAAACGCTACGTGACTTTCTATAGGAGAGACGCGTTGCGTTCATATTCTGGGTTCATCTGCTTATCTGCACATAGTATGGTTTCTTAATAAGGTGTGTACTGTGTGCATGCGTAAAAGTGCCCTTTAAGCGTTTGAAATGCTTTTTGAGGAAAACCAACTTGTTAACGTTGGCCGGCAGAAGTGCGATCATGGTTTCCTGATGTTAAATCCAGCCTTGGAGAATATCCTTTCTGATGGTGTGCATCCACACTTTATATTTTCTTATCCCAGACATTTTTAAAGATTTAAATCCCTGCCGCCGAGATGCTGCTCTGTCGGTCACGGATCGAAAGTGAAACTTAAATCTGTCACAGGGGTTGTGGGATTAATTCATGCACGCTAAAGATATTTATTAAAAGCTTCTTTCTTTGCACATTTTTATTTACAGCATTATCATACGAGGCTGTATATTAATGTATTGACAGAAAACCGGTAGTTCGTGAAATCAGACATTGAGCACACTCATATAGCCAAAGTGGCATGATCCTCGTTTCATAACACCTCTGCGAAGATTCGACCGTGAGATTGGTAGTCGAATCTGGCTCGTCCTATCCAAGCATCGAATCTTCGACTATTCGGGGTCACCCCTAATATATACAGTATACCGTATAGCAAGATATTGTTTGAATAATATCGTCGGCTAATATTGGTAGGTTTAATTAAATAAAAAAATGCATTAAAAAGTAGTCTTGCAGTCCAAGAGTCTTATTTTCCCTTTTTGTTTATTTTGGGAATGATTTAAAGTGAGTGTAGTTGCTGTTTGCTGTGTTTGATTGTGGTTATTTGCATGCAGATTTGTTCAGTGGCTTTTTAGATAACAGTTCATGTCCACCTTATTGAAAAGTTTTTTTTTTTTTTTCTTATTTTCATACTGTCATGATTAGATAAGATCATGGAAATGATGTGCCTGTGTTAAATGAGTGTGTCCTGGTTTGGGCCTGTAGGTTGTGCCTGTCAGCCGAAAGCGTTCCGCTGTGGGATTGCTGTTTCAGGCACTTCCTTCAGCTTCGACAACAGAACATCCTCAGTACTGACCACATCATCCAGCTCTTCACTCAACTCCTGGTGACAAACAACGCCACCTACACTGACAAGGTCTCGCTCTCACTTGCATTCTGCTTCACAGCAATCTCCCAAACTCAGCACAGATGTGTTTAATACTACAGGAATTCTTGTCACAGGCCTTTTATATCAAATGTTCTACAGCCACAAATGTGTCAAATTTGAGTTAAATGCAGTGTTCATTTTGTCAGGTTTTTTTTCCTTCTTAGTCTTAGTCCTGTGTCAAATGTACTTTTTAGTTTTTATCATTTTTAGTCAATCTAGTCCTGTTTTTGTTTCGTCAAGTTTTAGTCTGTCTGAGCATTAGTGTAGTTTTAGACAATGAAAACTTTGTCACAATTTTGTCATGCTGCATAATAATAATCAGGATTAATTTGCTCAAAATTCTAATCACAACGATTGTTGTCATTTTTTGTATTACATTTCATCCAAATTATTGCGCTTTCACCTATAAGCACAAAGCAAGAGGATGTCTACTCATGGTTCATTTTACCATTCATAAATGGTTCATATCTAGTTTCCTGATTTTTTTCATATTCTCAAAAATTAAAACTGAATTGAAATTCCTTATAGTAATTCTAATGATGAGGGCGAATGATCTGAAAACACAGACAAAAAAAGTAAGCTGCAGGTCAGTGATCTCCATTTGAGATTTTCTGCTTAAATGAAAGTGTCTAGAGGCGCTTGCGCTCTTTGCTGCGATCAAACCTTCTCAGTGATGAACTGTAATAAATCCAAACATGGATCTCGAATATATTTGCGATTGTGGTTGCTGAATAAATGCACTTACTCTGTGGGACAATACAAAGTCTTTTTTGCTGTTGTTTTAATAGAAAAACCTTAAAGTCCCTGTAAAGGCCATTCTAAAAAAAATGTCTAAACCCATTATAAATGTTAGAAATGTATTGCTAAAACATATTACAAAGACTGTGAACTGTGAAGTACTGAATTGTGGAGTTAGACCGTTAAACAGTTTTTCACCATTGCTATTTTCTGGATTTTTTGGGCGGGGCTAAAACGGGGCTCGATGACGCACTGGAGCCCCTGAGCTCGTGGACACGCCCCTACTTGATGGCGCACTGGGGCCACTGAGGCTGGCCACTCCCCTAACAATAGATGGTTTCAGCGCAGCCAGCGGACACGCCCCCAGCATTTGAGAGCAGAGAATACTGCTCATTTTTTCAAGATTTTGATAGCTTATTTTATGTACTTGCCGGCTTTTTTTATCATTCAAATTTGGCTGGGTGGCTAATAACACATTTTTCTGTGGTGTGACAACCTCAGAACACATACTTAATTTTGACTTTACAGGGACTTTAATGTAATTTGGAAATATTTGATTACTAGGAATTTCACTGTTTTAATTTTTGAGAGAAGTTTCTTGTTTTACCATTTGGCCTATATGACAAATAGTCTGTAATAAATCAGGAAACTTGATGAGGTAAAATAAACCATGCACATTCTCTTGATTTGTGCTTATTAGGTGAATGTGCAATAATTTTAATGAAATGTAAAAATTAATTTATATTTATTATACTTGATTATAATTCTGAGCAAAATAATCTTGATTATCATAAAAAGTACATTTCGTCCCCTTGGAATTATAAGGTTCTATCTGCGTTCTGAGCAGTTTTGAGATATTGAGCTTCAAAGTTTTTGCATTACATATAGGAAAATTTATATGGGGAACAAGTTTCTTTCAAACATGAAAATAACAGGGACCCTAAATGTATTCTAAATATACAATATCAAAATCCTCTCAAATTTGTAAATGGGTTTTTTTGGAATGGGTCAAACGCAGATAGAACATTCTAATTCTAAAAAAACACTTTTTGCTTAGAATTATAAGGTTCTATCTGCCAAAACATTATTTGAACATTAAATATACATTTAATGTTGTAACAATGTCTCAACATGTGTTAGAAAGTAAAATTGTATCCTTTCTATGACATTTATTTCATATTTTTTAGCACTTCCATGTATTTAGGACATTCAAATTTAGCAAGGTAGGTCTAAATATTTTGTCCAGTGCAGAATCTTAATTTTCGTTACCAATTTGGTGGGTAATTAAACACATTATTGCAGAAATTGTTACTTTAATCTTTCTTTTGTTTAGACAGAAAGGAGCCACTGTAATACATCTGAGCAGGACTTTATTCCAGCTAAAGTGGGCCAGGTGAAATGGCTTTCTCTCTAGACATCAGTATGGCTGAAATAACATGCTAACGTTTATTGTTGTAATTAAGACCCCATCAATGAAATTGTTAACTATTTGACCTTTAAGGCTTAAAATTGTAAAAATTAAGACATTTTAAGACTTTAAAAACTACAAGAAAATCGACATGCTTCAGCAAATTAATTCATAAAGTTTAATAATCATTGAAAAATGATTCACTGACTATTATGATCACAAAAAATGTCAGACAAATTTTTTAATCACACACACACACACACACTCTCTCTCACTCACACACACACACTCTCTCTCTCTCACTCACACACACACACACACACACACACACACACACGCACGCACGCACGCACACGCACGCGCACACACACACACACACACTTTCACACACTCGCACACACACACATTTTCACACACTCGCGCACACACACACACACTTGCATGTTAAATGTTTTTTTTAAATATGCAATTTACTCACTGCATATTTGTATAATTCAGATAATAATAACTATAATAATAATAGTTATTAATAATAACCTCATTGATAATTAATAATAATAACCAATACACTATAAAGAAAATGGCCAAATTGAAGCCACTTCATAACACTACACAATTTAGTGAATATTTAATTTACTGTAAATGTATAGCATTATGCCTTTATGGGGTTTATTTTTGCCTTCAAGGAAAAAGCCGGCGACATGACATATAAAGTTGATTCTGATTGGTCCTCTTCTGTGCATTCGAAGTGCTGATTGGCTCACACAGATAGAACCTTATAGAGCCAAGTTAGAGTTCGATTTTGTAGATAGAACCTTTTTGTTTTTTCAATAAAATGTCCCACAATGTACACAATTTAAAAAAAAAAAACATCACATAATGTTAATAAGTTGTCACAGAATAAGAATATGTGAATAACTCAATTTTGACAAAAATGTCAGATAGAACCTTATAATTCCAAGCGGACGATTTGACACAGGACTAAGGCTTTTCCACCTTCGGGCCAAACCGTTCCATTCTGTGCCGATCAGGGCCTGCCGGTACTGATATGGTTTCATTTTCCACTGGGGCTGATAATGGGTGCTCTGTGGAATGTAATACTAATGTGTCAGTCGTTGCCTTGGTAACGCAACGGTTTACTGATGATATCAGATGTAAATAGCGACCGCGTAAGGGGCCGTTCACATATCGAGTCTTTTGCACGCTCAAGTTCGTTGTTCAATGTTCCCCAAAGGTTGAGAATTTACTTGTGGTGGTGGGCTGGGCGATGTGGCACGGCACAGCGCAGAGTAGGGCGATGTGGCCCGGTGCTTATTGAGTGGGTTCAGAATAAACTAGTCATCTAGTGCTTTGATTTGAAGTAAAAAAAGTTTAAAAAAAATTGGACAAAAACACAAAGGTACAAGTAGGGGCACGACTCAGCTGTGTAAATCTGTCAACCGGTAGACATTTTGGACTATCGTCTCTTTCGCGGTTACGCTCACATGACGTTGCTGTGCTACGCAGTCACGAAAGCTTATCATTTGCATATGTTTTTAAGTACCTTTAAACCGCTGAAGTGCAGTAAGCGGCGAAAGAGAGCTGTCAGAGAGACTGTTTCTCAGCACTGACAGAGAGACGTGTGCACATGAAGATAAAGCGTGTGAGAACTGAACTAAGTGCTTTTTAAATACACATTATGTGTCAAAGTGACCATGTCTTTGTAAGTAAGCACAGTCATTTATGTCTTAAGTGAACGTAAACAGTTTAGAAAGAAAACACACAAGTATGTTGGATTTGGATCTGTGCAGTCTGTCATAAAGTAACAGCATCCAATTTATCTGCTGTCATTATTAATGTTAATCAAGCAAGAAAAAAAGTGAAAATCTCTCATTGTTCTTGACTGAATCACTTTTGTAACTTTAATAAGAATAAATGTATATTTAATTTACTATACAGTGTTTTTATACATTTGATTACTTTATGTAGTATTTTGATCATATCGCCCACCATTAGGTTCAAGACTGTGTGCCTAAGAACTACAATCTCATGAAGCATCGCATATGACATCGAATTTAAACTGGAGAAATATAAAACTACTCCTTTACAATTACAGTACCTTTACTCCTTGCATATAATGCATTTAACTATTTTGAGAGCGTAAAGAGATCGACTCGATTCTGTCATTCGCAGTGCTACATGGGAGTGGGTGGAGCTAAAGAGATATTTCTGATTTGTGTCATTTTCTGTACAGCATCATGGGTATTGTAGTTTTTGATCCTGCAGCCGAATTAATGAAACATTCTTAAGATAAATGATGCAGTCACTCTAGCTAGAACTAGTGAGGCAGCACACACAGATACAGGACGCATTCACTCTAGAAAGAGCGCAAGAAAACATGCAAATGAATGGAAAAGACCACTGTATTTTTCAGACAGGCTCTTTTAAAAGAACTATTTTAACTTGACTTGGTACATTAAAATCACAGCGCTGAGTGATTAACCCCCTTCAAGCCAGTCGCGAAGAAAATCGGCTGAGCGCTTATTATGATAACTACGGTAATCTGCAGGCAGTGCAAAAAGACGGGCTTTGAGGTGTGAATCCGGCCCCAGGAATTCCACTGTTAAACATGATTATTTTCAAAATAAGCTGAAATAATGCAGGCTGACGGCTTCAGCAGAAGCAAATACCATGGATTTACAGCCTCGTAGTAGCTCACAGTAGGGCTGTCTTTATCAAGTCATTCAAAATCAATTTCCCCATGGAGAAAATGAATGGAGTTTTTACTTCCGGAACCTGACTGTTGCACTCTATTGCCATTTCATTATATGCCATCATGAAGTGCCAACATACTGATACTGATAACAGGGCTGTGATTACAAGGATTACACTAATGCTAGTACCACCAGTGTTAGACATGAATGTTTTCACGCATCGCAACAAACCTTAAAAAACTTGATTGATTGATTGAGATTTAAATATTATATATATATATATATATATATATGTATGTGTATTGTTATTTAATATGTCCTATTTATTCCTATTATTATTTAATGATTCCTATCCATTTATAGTTGGATACCATTCTTCTAGAAGAAAAATAAATTAAACTGGAAATATACTTTAGCAGTGCCAAAACTGCTTTTAAAGGTTCAGTGATTCATGTTTTCCATAAAACCACTTTTTAATGTTTGGTGGTGTATATGGAGACATTATTATCCTGGAATATGGAATAATTACGAGGAAAGGATGTAGAATATGATGCACCTGGTCCAGTAAAATTACCTCATCTTGTAAATGTAGATGGGCTTTGAAAGCAGTCTTTCTTAGTGGCATTACATAAATTCCAGCTTTATACTTTTTTGTTCAAATGTGGTGGTGATACTCTCATGTTGTTACTAGACTGTGTTGCCTGTAAATCTTTTGCAAGGGTATGATTATATTTGATATCTGACCCCTATTCCTTGTCATTGTTTGTGATACAGTTTTATTGTTTGTTTTTTTACCCATGTAGTGACTTTTTGGCTAGGCTTTGATATGTTTTCATGCATATTTCTGTTATTTGTTATTTTGTCTAACCTGTTTCTTTTAGCCTCATGCAGAGAAACTGAATTGTTATCTTTGGAACTGACCCGAGGATGACCACTGAATCTAATTGCAGTTTTAATATTTAGCTGATCTACCCAGCGTTTTTAAATATTGCTGAATGTCAGTTTCGAGTTGAGAGTAGATAATTATTTAAGTTTTTCTGTTTCCTGGCTTAAGTCAGTCACTGGATTCCATCATGCAGTTCATTGCTTGCGGTATCATTCCTCTGATCTTGTATTATTTTTATGTAAAAAGAGCAGGAAGTGATCATCAAGCTCCGGTGGAATCTGCAGATTTTTTTGTACTGATTTTTGCTGGGAATTGTTTTGAATTCTGGAGATTTGTGAAATGTGCTCAATAGTACTGCCAAAATGTATAATGAACTAACACTGGGAGATGAATCCTACATGTGAATTTTCTGCAAATTCAAATAAAATCACACATGGCCCTGTTGAATTTGGACAGGGTAAACACAGTCATAAGAATCTGAATGGCATGGTCTTATGGTTATGGAAACCCTGAAAATATCAGGGAATTTTAAAACTGTGATTTCCAGGACTGCAAAAGTCATGGATTGCTAATTTTTAAAATGGTCACTGTCATTTTAGGTTTTGCTGTAAAATATTTAATTGGCTAGAAATGACTAATCGCCAATGTAATGTCTATAAAACGTTTTTAAATAAGAAATCATGAATGACTGGAAAATAATGTGAGAACCCTGAAATGAAGATAAGTCGTCTCTTTGTGTCATCCAGGCAGGAGAGCTGTTGAAGAGGCTTCTGACCCACGAATCTGAGACCCATCAGCCATCAGAAAGTGAACTCTCATCTTCTTGCAGCCTGCCCTCCCTTCTGCGTGACAGCGTGGGAGTAAAGCCCGCCGGGCCTTCCGGAAAAAATCGTCCAACCGTTGGAACACAAGGTAATACGCTTGTTTGACATTTCAGCTGGCATTTGCAAATTCTGCTTATCTCAAATATCAGTTTTTTCGGATTCAAATGAATAGCCTGTAATCCATGTATTATTGAGCAGTTTAAATACACACAGATGTTAATAGCCGTGCTCGGCCAGACAGAACAGATCAATGAGAGAAACCGAGAGGGACGCCCTAAAATCAGGCAAACCGCATTACCGGCTCGTTTTCAGTGGCAATGCAGAGAAACATCAGCTCGGTGGCTCCGTTCTGATGAAGGACCTCGAGTACTCGCAGGATGCCAGAGCTCTGGCCCTCATGAGAATACACTTTTGCCCAAATCTCATTTCTGACAAAGCCAGCCAGCCTTCATTCTCTCTTTAAACCTGTCTCAATCAGTCCTGCTGTTCAGATTCGAAAAGCTCAGCCCCCCCTTACCAGATCTTTCTTTTCTTTTCTCCTCTGTCTCACTCTTCCACCATCTCTCTGAGCTGCGCTTTCCTTCTCTTTTCTTTGTTTCAGGAATTCAAAGTGCTGAAGAGGACAGTGCCGACCAAAGCCCAGTGGAAAGTATTCCTATTAGAGGTAAAAAGGCAGATCGAAGAAGCGCCCGTTCGGGAGTTCTTCTGTGTCTGTTTTGTCTGTCTCCTCACGCAGTAGATAATGGGGGTCCCTTTTTTTCCCAACTGGATGGCTACTGAAAAGATGATCAAGGTGAATCAGAGGTCAAAGTCCCACCTGAAGAGTGGAACAGTTCCTCTAATTATCGGCAGAGAAAACAAACCCGTCTCTTTTCTTCTGCCCTAGGTATGGGTGAAACTGAGATTCTCAGAGCGCATAATGCGGAGGTTTAATTGTCCGCCGGCCGGGTTGGGGGTGCCGCACAAGATCTGTCATTGGTTCTCATTATCTGCTAAACAATGCCAGCCAGAGGCGGACTTGAAAAGACTGGATGTCAAGGCATCCTTTGAAAAGCCTCGGGTAGCAAGTCCCAGCGCCAGCTCAGAAATGTAAAACTATCCATTATTCCACTTGGCTATCTGATTTCAAACTGTGCCTTTCATGCGCAGGGCTAGCCCAAGAGCGCCACGGAGAGAGAAGTCCAGCTTCTCACTGCAACTAATCAAAGGCATTATGGTAGTCGAAAACCGCCTCTGCTGTCCCTGGCTGCTTATGAGCTGTTTACAGGCGGCTAATGAAGACTGCATTGAGTTCTGTTGCCTTTCGTATTACATCACTTTGCAATCATCCGTGGAAACGTCGTCCGAACGTTGGCCTTCCGCCGTCCTTGTCGGTAAAGCGGCGTTTCGCACAATAGTGTTTTATGTATATGGCAAACCAAAAGGAAATCTTTAGATGCTCTTTTTTTTTTTTTTTTTTTTTTTTTTTTTACATGGTACTGAAGCCTATATTTTGCAGAAACGAGCAACAAACAACATGTTTGTTGCAGCCATACTACAAATGTCTGGATAACGAGATGCCGGAATGTATTTTGTCTTTGGGGACCGTAACCATTTTGCAATTTGTTTGTCTGTTTGCTTTTAACATTTAAAACTGACATATTTTTTTGTTTTACAGGGCACGTTTGTTTCTCTTCACTCGTTTTCAAAACGTATTTTAAGCTTGAACGCTCGCTGCTTAAAGATCTCAATTTTGAAAGTTTATTCAACATGAAAGACAGTGTTTTAAATGGAATCCTACAAGATGGTGCGGCAACACAAAAGCCGACGGTTTCTTTTTTTTTTCTTTTCTTTTTTTGTAGACGGCAGCCTGTATGTGTGCGTCTGGATTAGATCAATAGTTTAGTGTTCACTCACTCTGTTTTTCACCTCCTCTCTTTGCTCATCAGAGGCCTTAAAGAGCTGATGTTGGTTCATCAAACATCAGGGCTCTGGAAAGTTGCAAGTTGAGGTCTTTAGCAAATATTTGACTAGCTGCTCTTTCTGTCTCTTTTTTTCTATAGAGACCAAAGCATATCAGCTGCTTAAACAGTCTGTGGCACAAGAGAGGCACTGGAGTGACTCGGAGGAGGATTCGGAGCCGTCAGGTAACGGGGAATAATGGCAAATAAATATTCTAAAGTTTGACAAAGCATGTATGAGCAAGTCTTATTCCGAAGAGGCTTTGTTTATTAGCATGGAAGCATTTAAATGTTTTATATAAAATAGAATTTATTTGTTTGAACCTTCTTCTTAACATCACTATTCTTGAATTTAATGTAACTATTACAATTAGTTCAATTGACTGGACAGTTGAAGTTGTGTGTTCAGATTGGATTTGTAAATAATTATTTTTAGATGGCCCAATCTCAGGAAACTGTGCCATTAATGTTCCCAAAGTTTCAAGGTCATTGTTCCCCTCACCTCAGGCCCAAAGTACCAGGGTCGTAAATTCCATAGACATTTTTTTTTTTTTTTTTTAAACGGCAGCAACTATTACCCCTAATTTTACATTACATTTTAATTGTAAAAATTAGGCTATTAAATGGCCATTGTTTTGTGCAATGGCAATTTAACCCAGTTGCATTTTAAAATATTTTGTAGAGTTATTCACTGTCAATATTATCTGCGTTTTAACAGAAAAATATATAATATTTCTATATACATTATGATTACACTGATCATACAAATTAACAAGAGTATAAATGTGTAATAATAATGCACCCTTTTCCTTCTCTTTTTATTTAAATGATTCATTTGTTATTCAAAGACATCAACAAATTAAAGAGGTCTGAGGCGCTCCCGGACCCTGTGACACAAAATAGCCAGTAAGTACTTTCAAAATTATATTTATATAAAAAAATCCTTGTTTCC
This sequence comes from Rhinichthys klamathensis goyatoka, assembly GCF_029890125.1. Classification (NCBI taxonomy): domain Eukaryota; kingdom Metazoa; phylum Chordata; class Actinopteri; order Cypriniformes; family Leuciscidae; genus Rhinichthys; species Rhinichthys klamathensis. The sequence continues at coordinate 2,684,285 of NW_026606660.1, forward strand.
ATTTGTCCTCTTTTAATAAAAAAGCAATGTGTGTTTGTCCTTGAAACACTCTTAGCGTCATTAACACAAGTTCACGTGGGAGGCATCAGTCAAGCTGTATTTTCATTCAGGGCTTCCTCTCTCATCATCGGCATTATTTGATTGCTTCAGTAAATCAGGACTTTGAATGATGAAAAAGGATCTTCAGGGTACATTGTTTAGGTTTTCACATCAACACAAGTTCACACAATCAGCTAAGACACGCAAGCCCTCCCAGCAGTGCCTCTCCTCCATGAATCCATTAGGGCAGGTAATGGATGGGTAAACCTTGTGAAGAGTAATCGTCTCTGATTTCACATGCTTTTCAGAGCATCACGCTGACACAAGGGTCGAAAGTCTCTCTCCCTGTCTCTCCGTCTTTTTTTTTCTGCCCAGTCTTTATGCCCACTCTTTGCCCGCCTCCCCCCGCGCTCTCTCAGCTAGTTTACACTATTTGCAGAGGAAAGGGTATAATGATTGCACTCTGACAGAGCTCTCTGATGGATGCCACAGTCTGCCCAATGAATGGCCTCATTAATAAACATAAGCCGTCTCTAGTGCGAGATGCTTTTGGAACATCCCAGAACCTGGTAGTCACACAGAGCTCCTGAGAGAAGACCCTCTGTGGGGTTATGATGGTTAAAGATGATGGTTAGCATTGCAGCATTCGCTTTGCTTTCAGGTAAACCATTTCGTGGCGTGCTGAAGAATTCCTCTTGCCAGTCACTTCTTGCGCTTTATTGCCTCCACAAGTACCCTGCACTCGAGCACCAGTAGAACACTACATGTGCTGTTCCCCCTCTCTCGCTCTCTCTTCTCCGTCACTTACTGTTGTCATTCTGTCACTGAGCCGATGGGCACATTAAAAGGCCGTCTGCTTCGGTCCAAAACTCACACAAAAATCGTAATAAAGCAAAATAAAATAAATCAAGTGCCTCTCTTTCTTTGTCATAATTATGATTTTGCGCTTAAGCCGGGACCGTAGCTGAAGAATCGGAGTTTAAAGCAGGCACTTTGGTGCAAAAAAATGCATTTATGGGCCTTTGTGCGCCTCCTCATTATGTGTGGGGCTGATTCATTAAGTAATTGGTTTGCAGTTGTTTACATGAGTATTAAGGCCCCCTATTCAGCAGTCTTTGAGAGATACATTGTGCAAATGTTGCATGTTATGAATGCCCAATGAGAGGCGGGGGGCCAGGCCTATTGGCCAAACACTGCGCCGGGCTGAAAAGACCAGAGAAAAGCGTCAGGCGCTGCTTTGCATAGCAATGACTCGCCCATAATAAGCTTTCCAGATTAAATGCATGCAGTCCATACAAGATGCAAAGAGATACTCTTAACACATTTATGTGTGTTCATTTCACTATTATAGCACTGAAGAGAATTGGGGTCTTTCATATCCACCCCCATTTTTTGTCGTTTTTTCCCCCCCCTTAATTCCCTTCCCTGCGCTCTCCTCTCGTCAACGTGCCATTTTTACTGCTAAATACTTTTATGGAACACAGCGTTTTATTGTGTTATAATTCAGAGGCTGTGCGGACGGTATTTGTTACGCCTGTGTGCTGCAGTGATTCGGGAAGGGGAGAGCTCCAATAAGCAGCTGCACTCCATGTAAAGACCTCTTGTTCCTGCGCTTTGTTTAAGGCTGCATGCCACAGCTTCCTCCTCTTCAGCTGCTATTGTGTCCTCGGCTACTGCAGGCATGTAGCGCAGGTCTCGCCCGCTCGCTGGATCTTAGTGTCCCGCTCTGTTGCTTTAGGAAAAATAACAGGTTAGGAGTAGTGACGGGTTAGCGTAACATCTTAACCAACATTTCTTCAATTTAAAACAATTGTGCTTGCGTAACAGCAGTGGGAGGTTAATATGTAAAGGAAGCCGTTTGTATAGAGACTTTGAGTTTTCCCAGTTTAACAAATTTGCATCATTGAGATACTATTAGAGTATATTTTTGTTTTTTGTTTTTAAATGTGTCTATATATTTTCATTAATTTTATTTCAGTTTCAGTTATTTTAGTACATCAAGTTAAACTAAATGAAAATGAGAAATGTTGCCTTGATTTTTGTTTTAGTTTAACTAAAATATCCCTGTTACGGGCGTCTTCTGTTGTCTAGAGTGAATGAATGTGTAGGGTGGTGGTGGGTGGGACGGGGTAGCACTAAACAGCAGTAGCCAGTCTCTTTCTTTGTGCCTCTCATCATCCGCCTGCTTTGTCTAACAAAAAATGAATATTCTCTGTACACATATCAACATTTATTTCACTGAGCCCATTTTTTTTTTCTTTACCAAGATGAGGTCTTCAATTTGTAAACTGAAATAATACAGGAGAAAAAAAATGCAGTGGCTCAGTTCTCTTGAGGTGATGTCTGTGTGTACACAGCACATTTAAAAAGAAAAGTCCCCTGCCTATCCTCCTGCAGTTCTTTCTGTTCGCCAGCAGAGGGCACTCATATTTAGGCCAGCTGTGTGGTACCCAACAGTGGCAGCTGGTGGCACGTAGAGGGCGCTCTCTCTGCTGCTCTGAATCATTACCTCACTCCAGAGCTCTTGGCTCTTACAGGGGTCCAATCAATGGTAAATCAGTGCTGCTGTGGGTCACAGCTGGGACGGGTGTAGGAGGTGCTACTGCTACCTTGCACAAATACTGATCCAAAGAGCATGTTCTATTAGCATAGCTGTGGAGGCGTATAGATGTTTATCTATGTTTTTATATGCTAAATTCTTATGATAGGTATAGATCCTGTACTCATACACATTGGTGTAGAAACAATTTTCCCTCAAAAATTGCTAGTAAATTTGACAAGTAATTACAAAGAATCAGCAAGTAACAAATTGAATCAAAACATGATTTTTTTTACTGTTTTTATTTAAACAACATACACACTCACAGTCAACTCAACCAACAACAATACATGTGTACAGTCATTGTGCTTTACATAGCGTACCTATCAAATATCTACACACACACATTTTTATATATATATATATAATATATTTATTTATAAATTTCATACACACACACACACACACACATATATATATATATATATATGTGTGTGTGTGTGTGTGTGTGTAAGTAAATTTAAGTAAATAATAAAATATAAATTAATAAAAAAAAGTAAAGCAACATCAGTCAATTACAGGCAAAACCAGCCATCTGTATCGATTCATCCCCCTTCAGCGATAGCGAATTTTGAATATAACTTATGAAAGGTCCCCACATGACAGCAAACTTAGAGCCGGAAACACTTAAATTAAGTCTTAAACATGACATGTTTAAGTGGAAAGGCTGAGAGTATTTTCTTGTAAAACGTACTTCAATAATCAGTTTTATGTACAACTCAAAAAAATCACAGTTAATTTTCAACCTTTATTATGTTTCTTAAATATAAGTGAATATCTGTAAAATTTGACATGACATGCATATTTTTTGAGCGGTTTAGTCCAAATTTTCTTAAGAGACTCAATTGCTTTATATGATGAACAGATTTAATTTAGGCTTTTATTCACATTTAAACATTGATCAGCGAATATAAAAAGAAGCTCAACCGAACCTGCTTGACGCTCGAGAACAAACCTCATTGATTCTTGCGGAAGCTCAAACCTGGTGCGTAACACAAAATGAACCTCATTGGTTACTGCTGAAGCTCAAACGTGCTGCGTAACACAAGAATGAACCTCAATGGTTCTCGCCGAAGATCAAATGTGCTGCGTAACACAAGAATGAACCTCATTGGTTCCTGCTGAAGCTCAAACGTGCTGCGTAACACGAGAATGAACCTCATTGGTTCTTGCTGAAGCTCAAACGTGCTGCGTAACACGAGAATGAATCTCATTGGTTCTCGCCGAAGATCAAATGTGCTGCGTAACACAAGAATGAACCTCATTGGTTCCTGCTGAAGCTCAAACGTGCTGCGTAACACGAGAATGAACCTCATTGGTTCTCGCTGAAGCTCAAACGTGCTGCGTAACACGAGAATGAACCTCATTGGTTCTTGCTGAAGCTCAAACGTGCTGTGTAACATGAGAATGAACCTCATTGGTTCTTGCGGAAGATCAAACATGCTGCGTAACACGAGAATGAACCTCATTGGTTCTTGCGGAAGTTCAAACGTGCTGTGTAACACGAGAATGAACCTCATTGTTTCTTGCGGATGATCAAACGAGTTGCGTAACACAAGAATGAACCTCATTGGTTCCTGCTGAAGATCAAACGTGCTGCGTAACATGAGAATGAACCCCATTGGTTCTTGCGGAAGATCAAACGTGCTGCGTAACACGAGAATGAATCTCATTGGTTCTCGCCGAAGATCAAATGTGCTGCGTAACACGAGAATGAATCTCATTGGTTCTCGCTGAAGCTCAAACGTGCTGCGTAACACGAGAATGAACCACATTGGTTCTCGCTGAAGCTCAAACGTGCTGCGTAACACGAGAATGAACCTCATTGGTTCTTGCTGAAGCTCAAACGTGCTGCGTAACATGAGAATGAACCTCATTGGTTCTTGCGGAAGATCAAACATGCTGCGTAACACGAGAATGAACCTCATTGGTTCTTGCGGAAGTTCAAACGTGCTGTGTAACACGAGAATGAACCTCATTGTTTCTTGCGGATGATCAAACGAGTTGCGTAACACAAGAATGAACCTCATTGGTTCTTGCGGAAGATCAAACGTGCTGCGTAACACGAGAATGAACCTCATTGGTTCCTGCTGAAGCTCAAACGTGCTGCGTAACACGAGAATGAACCTCATTGGTTCCCGCTGAAGCTCAAACGTGCTGTGTAACACGAGAATGAACCTCATTGGTTCCCGCTGAAGCTCAAACGTGCTGCGTAACACGAGAATGAACCCCATTGGTTCCTGCTGAAGATCAAACGTGCTGTGTAACACGAGAATGAACCTCATTGGTTCCCGCTGAAGATCAAACGTGCTGCGTAACATGAGAATGAACCCCATTGGTTCTTGCGGAAGATCAAACGTGCTGCGTAACACGAGAATGAACCTCATTGGTTCCTGCTGAAGCTCAAACGTGCTGCGTAACACGAGAATGAACCTCATTGGTTCCCGCTGAAGCTCAAACGTGCTGTGTAACACGAGAATGAACCTCATTGGTTCCCGCTGAAGCTCAAACGTGCTGCGTAACACGAGAATGAACCCCATTGGTTCCTGCTGAAGATCAAACGTGCTGTGTAACACGAGAATGAACCTCATTGGTTCTTGCTGAAGATCAAACGTGCTGCGTAACACGAGAATGAACCCCATTGGTTCCTGCTGAAGATCAAACGTGCTGTGTAACACGAGAATGAACCTCATTGGTTCTTGCGGAAGATCAAACATGCTGTGTAACACGAGAATGAACCACATTGGTTCTTGCGGAAGATCAAACGTGCTGTGTAACACGAGAATGAACCTCATTGGTTCTTGCGGAAGATCAAACATGCTGTGTAACACGAGAATGAACCTCATTGGTTCTTGCGGAAGATCAAACGTGCTGCGTAACACGAGAATGAACCTCATTGGTTCCCGCTGAAGCTCAAACGTGCTGTGTAACATGAGAATGAACCCCATTGGTTCTTGCGGAAGATCAAACGAGTTGCGTAACACGAGAATGAACCCCATTGGTTCTTGCGGAAGATCAAACGTGCTGTGTAACATGAGAATGAACCTCATTGGTTCTTGCTGAAGCTCAAACGTGCTGTGTAACATGAGAATTAACCCCATTGGTTCTTGCTGAAGCTCAAACGTGCTGCGTAACACGAGAATGAACCCCATTGGTTCTTGCTGAAGATCAAACGTGCTGCGTAACATGAGCATGAACCCCATTGGTTCTTGCGGAAGATCAAACGAGTTGCGTAACACGAGAATGAACCCCATTGGTTCTTGCGGAAGATCAAACGTGCTGTGTAACATGAGAATGAACCTCATTGGTTCTTGCTGAAGCTCAAACGTGCTGTGTAACATGAGAATTAACCCCATTGGTTCTTGCTGAAGCTCAAACGTGCTGCGTAACACGAGAATGAATCTCATTGGTTCTTGCGGAAGATCAAATGTGCTGCGTAACACGAGAATGAATCTCATTGGTTCTTGCAGAAGATCAAACATGCTGTGTAACACGAGAATGAACCACATTGGTTCTTGCGGAAGATCAAACGTGCTGCGTAACACAAGAATGAACCTCATTGGTTCCCGCTGAAGCTCAAACGTGCTGTGTAACACGAGAATGAACCTCATTGGTTCCTGCTGAAGATCAAACGTGCTGCGTAACACAAGAATGAACCTCATTGGTTCCCGCTGAAGATCAAACATGCTGTGTAACACGAGAATGAACCTCATTGGTTCTTGCGGAAGATCAAACGTGCTGCGTAACACGAGAATGAACCTCATTGGTTCCCGCTGAAGCTCAAACGTGCTGTGTAACATGAGAATGAACCCCATTGGTTCTTGCTGAAGATCAAACGTGCTGCGTAACATGAGCATGAACCCCATTGGTTCTTGCGGAAGATCAAACGAGTTGCGTAACACGAGAATGAACCCCATTGGTTCTTGCGGAAGATCAAACGTGCTGTGTAACATGAGAATGAACCTCATTGGTTCTTGCTGAAGCTCAAACGTGCTGCGTAACACGAGAATGAATCTCATTGGTTCTTGCTGAAGCTCAAACGTGCTGTGTAACATGAGAATTAACCCCATTGGTTCTTGCTGAAGCTCAAACGTGCTGCGTAACACGAGAATGAATCTCATTGGTTCTTGCGGAAGATCAAATGTGCTGCGTAACACGAGAATGAACCTCATTGGTTCTTGCGGAAGATCAAATGTGCTGCGTAACACGAGAATGAATCTCATTGGTTCTTGCGGAAGATCAAATGTGCTGCGTAACACGAGAATGAATCTCATTGGTTCTTGCAGAAGATCAAACATGCTGTGTAACACGAGAATGAACCACATTGGTTCTTGCGGAAGATCAAACGTGCTGCGTAACACAAGAATGAACCTCATTGGTTCCTGCTGAAGATCAAACGTGCTGTGTAACACGAGAATGAACCTCATTGGTTCTTGCGGAAGATCAAACATGCTGTGTAACACGAGAATGAACCACATTGGTTCTTGCGGAAGATCAAACGTGCTGCGTAACACAAGAATGAACCTCATTGGTTCCTGCTGAAGATCAAACGTGCTGTGTAACACGAGAATGAACCTCATTGGTTCTTGCGGAAGATCAAACGTGCTGTGTAACACGAGAATGAACCACATTGGTTCCTGCTGAAGATCAAACGTGCTGTGTAACACGAGAATGAACCTCATTGGTTCTTGCGGAAGATCAAACATGCTGTGTAACACGAGAATGAATCTCATTGGTTCTTGCGGAAGATCAAATGTGCTGCGTAACACGAGAATGAATCTCATTGGTTCTTGCAGAAGATCAAACATGCTGTGTAACACGAGAATGAACCTCATTGGTTCTTGCGGAAGATCAAATGTGCTGCGTAACACGAGAATGAATCTCATTGGTTCTTGCGGAAGATCAAATGTGCTGCGTAACACGAGAATGAATCTCATTGGTTCTTGCAGAAGATCAAACATGCTGTGTAACACGAGAATGAACCACATTGGTTCTTGCGGAACATCAAACGTGCTGCGTAACACAAGAATGAACCTCATTGGTTCCTGCTGAAGATCAAACGTGCTGCGTAACACGAGAATGAACCTCATTGGTTCTTGCTGAAGCTCAAACGTGCTGTGTAACACGAGAATGAACCTCATTGGTTCTTGCGGAAGATCAAACGTGCTGTGTAACACGAGAATGAACCACATTGGTTCCTGCTGAAGATCAAACGTGCTGTGTAACACGAGAATGAACCTCATTGGTTCTTGCGGAAGATCAAACGTGCTGCGTAACATGAGAATGAACCCCATTGGTTCTTGCGGAAGATCAATCGTGCTGTGTAACACGAGAATGAACCTCATTGGTTCTTGCGGAAGATCAATCGTGCTGTGTAACACGAGAATGAACCTCATTGGTTCTCGCTGAAGATCAATCGTGCTGTGTAACACAAGAATGAACCTCATTGGTTCCTGCTGAAGCTCAATCGTGCTGTGTAACACAAGAATGAACCTCATTGGTTCCTGCTGAAGCTCAGTCGTGCTGTATAACACGAGAATGAACCTCATTGGTTCTTGCGGAAGATCAATCGTGCTGCGTAACACGAGAATGAACCTCATTGGTTCTCGCACATCAAGTGAACATGCTTGCGCTTCCGTTTACCACAACTGATATGTGAGTTGATCAATGTTTTATATGTGAATAAAAGACTAAATTCAATATGTTCATCATATAAAGTGATCAAGTCTCTTCAGAAAATTTGGCTAACCGCTCAATTCATGTGGATTGGTTAAGATCTATTTATGAACTTTTTGAAACATCAAAGTGGTAGTTGCGTAGCTGTCAATGGAGGGACAGAAAGCTCTCAGATTTCATCAAAAAGATCTTCATTTGTGTTTTGAAGATGAACTTGTCAAAGTTCCAAACAGTGGCCAGCCCTGTCTTGTTCATTCTTGTCTTACGGGTTTGAAACAACATGAGGGTGAGTAATTTTCATTTCCATTTTTGGGTGAACTAACCCTTTAATAAATATAAGTGAATATCAGTAATATTTGACGACACACATAAATTTTTCCCCTTTATAAACAGCATATTTCAAAAGGAATGATATTGCAATGATACACTTTCATCAAAACTAATAGCAGAGCTGTAATCGTACGTGATCACAGGTATTATGAAAATAACTTTGCCCAGACAACAAATGCAGACTAACTGCAGTCTATTTACATGACGCATATTGCTGCATAGGATGCCGAGAGACGTCTTTTATTCATAGCTCAGATATCATAACAACAACCCACACACCCCATATATTAATGTATCAAATGCTTGCCTAAAAACGCACGGGGCACTTTTCATCAAATATCGCAAATACATCCAAATGCTCAAAACAATGCGGAACAGAGGGAGAGCGGAAAAAGTAAACGCTGGTGCGGAGGGAAATAGAGAGAGGTTGCCGTCAAAGCAGTAATTTGCATCATTTTACACATTACATTCACCTCTGTGTATGAGACGCAGCCAAACAGTGGCCAGCCCTGTCTTACATATTCAGATTCGTTGCCTCAATTAAGTGAACCTCAGTGCAAGATGAACTGGCATAAATGTTTATGGAAATGGAATATTAGATTGGAGGGTCAGTGCATTCACAGCTCTCTGTGGTAATAGTGTCTTGAAATCAGACTCGTCACTGTCAGAAGTGGTCCAGCGGATAGTGCATTCCCATGGCAAGCAAGTTATGTAAAAGAATAGCCCTATTTACCCAGCAAAACATGTATTTATTATTGAGCTCATCATGACTAAAATTTAGCTTTAGCGTTCAATGTTCAAAAAAAGAGAACGGCCTCCCATATTTTCAATTTGAACAGAGAAAGGGAGATGGAAAATTGGACACAATATGTTTGTTTGTTAGTTTATTCATTTTTGCAGACAGTTTAGTATTTAAATTTACATAAATTCTAAAAAGCATTTTTTAAGCATAATTATTTGAATAATGCGTTTTATGTCGAACTCTCTAAAGCATTTTTTCTAGCTTCAGTTTATACACCAGGACTTGACAACTTCATCAGTAGATTTTTTTTTATATACTTTTATTTAGATAGTATGCATTTAATTGATCAAATGTAACAGTTAAACTTGTATAATGTTACAAAGGATTTCCGTTTCGAATAAACTATTTTTATAAGGAATTCTGAAAAAAAGTATCATGATTTCCACAAAAATATGAAGCAGCACAACTCAACATTGATAATAATCCGAAATGTTTCTTGAGCATCAAATCAGCATATTAGAATGATTTCTGAAGGATCATGTGACACATAAATTTCATTTTAAAATACACTCAAATAGATTATTAAAATGGTAATAATATTTTACTATATTATACTGTTTTTACTTGAAGTTTGTTTAAATGCAGCTTATACCTAATGGTGATGTATGTAAGGAATAATGAACAGTCAGTGGATTTATTATGCAGCTGCATGAAATGTTGATTTGAGTCAAAGTTATTTTATAATGTAAAAATGAAATCTACCAAAATGATATTGTCAGCATTAAAAAAATGCCCATGGGAAGTCGTAGCATTCCAGAGAATCATGCAATAAATATTAAAATATGCTATAACAAATAATGCGCTACGCTAAAACATGTCTGATGCTCAACATGTGTGTGTGTGTGTTTTGAATGTGCTGCCATATGCTCTGTCTATGCAACACAAATACCACGTATTTATGTCGATAATGCAAATTGTGCTCAGTCCATCGTAAATGGCCATTTTGAACAAGATAATGATTTCTGTTGTATTGTTGTGCTGTGCAAAATTGCTGCCTAAATAGACCGTTTGAAAAAGAATTCAGCCGCCAGTATCGGTTTCAGAAAGGTTTTTCATGGGTTTATGCCAGTAATGTCCCTTGACCTCGGGACTGAATACATCTATGTGGCACTTTTTGTATCTGTCAACTGTAACTTTGATGCTCTACTATTCATAAGTTTGAGCCAAAGGTGATTTATCTAACCTATTTGTTCATGACTCTTATCATAGCATCTGCATGCATGCATCAATCGAATTTCTGAAATGTTGTGCCTTGTACAGAAATGTTCTGGAAACAAAAGAGCTAAGCTGAATTATGTGAGAGCCAACCTAATTGAGTACAACTACGTCTTTACAGCTCCTTTGGTCAGTGTCAAGGTTGAGCGTACGTGACTGAATTTGCTGCCGGGTCGGCGGGCCACGTGTGAATACACATACAACCGCTGTTTTATCTTTTCATCCGAATCCATCAAAGGAAAACTAGATATTCTTACTCTTGCTCCCTGAATCCTTTAAAGTACATCAATGTGAAAACAAAATCAATGATATGGATATATGAAGACACGGAGGGCGAGGATGAGGGTGAAGATGAAGACGTCATTGTCGAGGTCTGAATGGATGCCCTGTGCTGATGTAAATGAAGAAGGAAGGCTGTATGAAAAGTAGCGCGAGCTTTTGCATATGCATCAATGCAGATCAAAGGCTTGTCAGGGGTCATGCATTTACATAGATATCAGTGATGCTATGGGAACCCAGGAACCCGGCAACCCGGCGCTCAGTCCACTTGTGAATAGAGAGCCTTGACCGGGTCCTTCAGTGCCATTAGAAAAGAAGTCAAGGAAGTTTATTTGGCCGATCACCCCATCTGAGAACAGGCTTAGAGGGGAAATGATGTTCTTCAGGGTTTGGTTAGTACCTTGCAAAGAAAAGACGATGTTGTGTAAGAAATGATGGCTTCCGGGAGCGTGTTGTGGCTGAACTGATGTTGAGCAACTGATTGAATGAGATGGTTTTTACAATTTTTTCATTTTGTTAGATAAAATGTTGTTCATAATTACAAACAAGTAAGAAAATGTGTAGTCTCACAATCTCTTGTTTTTCATTTCTCACAGGAAGAGTGCCAAAAGTAAAGCTTTCTCTGCTGTCCAGTCAAAGGGTAAGACCACTGTACAAATGACTCAAATATGTTTAAAAAACTATATTTATCCTTTATATTTATGCTTATGTTCCACAATCAGATTTACTTATTTACTACACTACTTATATTTTATGTATACACTACCAGGCAAAAATGTATGTTTTTTAAAGAAGTCTCTCATACTTATTACCAAGGCTGCATTTATTCAATCAAAACTACAGTAAAAACTGCAGTGTTGTGAAATATTATTACATTTTTAAAAAACTGTTTTCAATATATTTTAATATATAATGTTATTCCTGTGATCAAATCTGAATTTTCAGCATCAATACTCCAGTCTTCAGTGTCACACGATCCTTCAGAAATCATTCTAATATGCTCAGTTATCAATTATTTTCAGTGCTCAGTTTTTAATAGTTTTATTAATGTTTGCTTAATATTTGTGTGGAAACCATGATACATGTTTTCAGGGTTCTTTGGTGAATATAAAGAACTAAAGAACAGCATTTATTATGTTTACTAGTTTAGCATATTATGTTCAATCTTTTGAAACATTATAAATGTCTTTACTGTCACTTTTGTTCAATTGAATGCATCCTTGCTGATATTTTTTAATCTTCCTTACCCCAAAACTTTTGAATGCTAGTGTATCATGATTTCCAAAAAAAAAAAAAAAAAAAACATTTATTAAGCAGCAAAACATTGATAATAATCAGACATGTTTCTTGAGCAGCAAATCATTATATTAGAGTGATTTCTGAAGGATCATGTGACACTGGAGTAATGATGCTGAAAATCGAGCTTTGATCACAGGAGAAAACATTAAATTATTAAAAAAAAACATAATATAATATTATTTCACAATATTTATGTTATTACTGGGCGCATAAGAGACTCATTTCAAAGACATTAAAAAAAATCGTTATTCCTAAATTTGGCCAGTATGTCTGGTTACAATGTGCGTTTAGTTTTTTAGTTTTTGTTGTTTTTTTGTACCAGTGTCTCTGGAATTATTTACTTTGTTGCGGATCACGCTCCAGCGCAAATTCATTACTTCCTCTTTACTGCAACAGAATGTTAATGGTGTGCGTACATATTTTTGATTGCAGCATTTTGGGGAGAATCCGACGACAGCAATTCTGAGATCGAAATGGCCTTGCGTCCTCAGTCCCGCAACACCAGCAGCCATGACTTTGATGATTTTTATGATTGAGGTTTCTTTTTTCCAGAGTTCACGCTGTCACATTTTTTTCCCCCAATGAGCAGTTAATATGTTTGAAAGAGATGCCTTTACGCGATCGCAAAACAAACAGAAATCTTCACCGAGGAATGAGTGCGACATTCCGCGAAAACAAAAAAGAGCCATCCACTTTATTGTGGCCAAAGACTGTGAAGGGTTTTCAAAACATGTTGGTGTTAACCCTGCTTGAGTCTCTTTAGCTGAACAACACTTGGACCTGGTTGAAATAGATTAAACTTGGTTTTTAAAGTGATTCCTTTGCACTGTGTTGAATATTACGCAGTTTAGATGCTGCAGGTATCTGGCGTTGAGTTGGAGTGGAATGCTCTGAGTCAACTCCTATGAAAAGCCAGTGCACAATGGCCACTCTGCATGCTGCTAAAACACCTTTGAACTCACTGAAGTACCCATGGCCCATTTAGGAGGACAAAATGCGTTGTGCTCATCTCAATATAGAAACAAACGCTCTCTGTATTTGCGCTGGTAGATAGGCGTTTTCGTCAGCTGAACGCGACAGCGTCTCCCCGACTCTTTCACGCCGACGACATGCGGCCACTTCGAAATTCGACTGGTTTTAAAATGTGCTATTATTCATTTTCACACTTTATTCTCTGGTTGCTTTTTAAGCATGTTGCATCACAGGCATAGACGGTGACGTGCTTGCTCCGATTAATTGTTAAAAGTTGTTCCCTCTAATGCTTATTTTTAGACTCAAAATGATAGTTAAAATTACGGATAATTATGATTAGGCATTGAAAAGAGCACCGATCAAACGCAGCAATAGCATTACAGTAATAACGGTTATTTTTCCAAAAACAGCCCATCAGTGAGAACGACTGTAACCCTTTTTCTAATGGACCTGAAAATAACATTACAAACTAAAATTGCAGTGCGTGGATTTCCAGATCTGTTTCCCCAGCCATCAGTGATCTACATCGCCAGTGACGGGGAATTGTCAATTTTGCCTGTGACTCCCAGGTTCATTAGGTTTCATCATTGTGCTGGTATATTTAACATGCACACAGGCATGTTATCCTGTAATGATACAAAACCTGCAGCATTCTATCCATCAGTATGATTCCATTAGTTAGCTTTTAAGTAACTTTATGAGGCCGAACCTGCTAGAGTAGGACTCCACTCTCATTAGCCGTAATGGCTCCAGCCAGCCTTGACCCGCACGCGTCAGAACGCGCCTGCATAATTTGGGGATTGCTAAAAAGCTCCCCTCACATAATATCTGTGTTAAGGATCATGTCAACAGATACTTGTGTGATGGAGGAAGCCGTGCGAGAGAGTTACATTGTGCCGGCCCGTAACAACGCGATAAACGCTTTTTCAAGGAACTGTCTTCCCATGGACTGGGCAATGGAACAAAATCATAATAAAACCACAAACGCAAAATGTCACATCAAAACGGAGAGAGTGTTTTGTTTCAAAATAGACCATGCCCAAAATGTGTGTACTAAGCCACTTTATAAACATGCATGAAGCTGTCCCGGCAGGGAAGGTCATTAAAGCATTCAGATTCCGAGACTTTCTCAGTTGAAATGATCTGTCTGAATCTAATGCCGTATCGTGCCCTATTTCAAGGCTCAGTTTGGAAAATCCATTCATTTAACGAATAAAAGGAGTCAAGTCTACATGTTTGAGTCTTTATTTGATTAAGAAAGCCTGTCTTATTATCTAGCTATTGTCAGTGTGTGTGACAATGTCACTCGTACCCCACAAAACTGCCTTCTTTGGCAGAATGATGAAATATATCATATATTTTACTATTATTAATAATTGTATTATTATTAATTGCAAAAATAATTGTTGACACTTTATTTTAGTGTTCCTGTTACATGTACTTACTGTAGTAATATCAGTAAATTATGAATAATTGCATGCAACTAATTCTATACTAAGTACTTGTTAATTCATATTTCTCAGTACTTAAATGTATAATTACAGTGCATGTAGCAAGAACACCTTAAAATACAGTGTAACCTATAATCTTAGTCTTATTAATTAGCTGAAAATTATTTATTTTTTTTAAAACATTTTGTTTTGTACGGAAGCGTATTGCATTCACTTGAGGAAAAAAAATCTACTATGTTTTTCTGAATTAACGAGTTAATTATCACAGAATTACGAGATATATTTTCATGGAAAAAAGTTTTGCTCTGTTTTTCTGAATTAATGACTTAATTATCTCAAAATTAGGAGTAACTCATTAATTCATAAAAACAGAGTGAAAAAAAAATTTTTCCATGAAAAATTATCTTGTAATTCTGAGATATTTAACTTGTTAATTCAGAAAAACAGTAGATTTTTTTTCCTCAAGTGACTGCAATACGCTTCCGTAGTTTTGTATGTGTGTGTATTTATACTTTGCTGAACTCCTTCTTTTATCACATTATTTTAGCTATAAATGTTAACATGATTTTTGTTCAAGGTCTCAGTTATCATGCAGTTCCGCTAATTTAACATTTTAAACTGTCAGCGTGTTTAACTGGAGCCTTTTTAAGTGGCTAAATTGCTAGCATCACTAGGCGCCTAAGCTAAACTTGTATTCTGCTGATAAACAATATATTATGCAGCAAAGGCCAGACATGTCTGTTTTTGTTTCTGGAACAATCTCAGACAATAAAAGAAAGGAAGACCTAGATGAAAGCGAGTAGGGAAGTTAAACACTCTCATTAACAATGATATGCCGGCATTGTGCTATTTGCATATTGCATGTTTGAGTAATTTATTCACGCTTATTCGACAAGTTGAAGTTTCAAGTGTGTCCCTTCCACTCTCCCCCTATCCACTTTTATTTTTATCAGGGAATAATGATTTAAAACAAGGTCATTTGATCTTCTGTTTCAATAGACCTTAATGAAATATTCATTTACTCGCCTGTGGTTTCTCTGACAGTGTTTCTGAGGATGTTCAGCGAAGACACAAAGGCCACGCTTTTCATCATTCAAACCCACGTTTCACGTTTTGATTCATACAGATATTGATAATTAGACCTTATTTTACTTAGAAACCTACAGTTTACCTAACAAGAGGGTGTCCAAGCGGTTGAGGGAATTTGGGCTGCGCATAATATTGAATCTTTTTCTTAGGATTGTAAAGACTAAATGTACCATAGTGTGTTGTGTGTTCTAATACATCTAATACATGAACAATCATTAGTGCAATATGAATCTCAATGAATTCACTTTCCATCTGACTGCAGTTAGATTTCTTGGACCATGTTGCATATCGTGGCATGTTTTTGCAGAGAAAATATCAATCTATCAGCCTGTCTGTACTGAGCCTGCATTTCCCAAAGTACAGGTCATTTTATGCAGTTCATTGAGCAAACGTTTTCATAAAAAGTGGCATACAACGCATTCAAGGTGTATATTTTTCATTATCCCTAGCTGTTTCCAAGTCTGCATGACCTTGGCAATAGACATAGTATACATTTTGAGCATTCCAAAAACTATTTATTTGTATTTTAAAGTGTTTTTAATCACTTTGGAACTATTTTCGCAAGACTAGCATTTCGACACTGATCCACACTGATCACACTTGAAACAACTTGACGTTCATTTAAAACCTGCTGTTTTTTGGGGTTGTACGTTTCCTTTCACAATACAAGAGACATGTTTCAAATTGCCCAGTGCTGTAATGTACAGTCATCATGGCTTAAACAGTTACATTACATAAGCAAATTGACACATTCCATGATAAATAAAGACACCGGCATCGTTAAAAAATAAAATAATAATGTTTAAAATAATGCAATGGACAGCACAGCCTGCAGCCTACATGTTATCTTGATCAAATGTTCTTCCAGTATAACTGAATTGGTACTGTATCTGACCTTTTGACCTTTGGGTGAGGTATAGAGCTGCCATAAAGCCAAAACAATCTGTTACTTTAATTTCCTATTATCACTGTAAAGCCGCTTTGGAACAATCTACATTGTTAAAAGCGCTATATAAATGAAGATGACTTGACTTGGCTATAGTAATTTGGCAGACTTTGCTTATTATGTAGCATACTGTGAAATACGCTGATTTCACGCAGCCGCCATTTTGAAATGGCTCCGGTGGGAAGAAAACCGGAAGTGTCGCCTTTAATCATAGGAGAGTCGCGAATGCGATGGCGTATTGTTGTGTTTAATGTAGAAATTAGTTATTCTAAAAATGTACATACATTTCTTTCATACTTTAGACTATATACAGTGAAATTCATTTATAGTTAAAAGAATTTTTTTATATATAATTCAGAACGTAAAAAAAGAAGCAGGAACGAACTATATACATACCCTATTTTGGATATTACCATCCAATAGTGTAAATCGTGGCAGCAGCTTCAGGTTGGTAGTCCAAGGCATTGTTGTCTATCTGTACTTCCGGGGTTCTTCCCACCGGAGCCTCGCTTTCGATTTCAAAATGGCGGCTGCATGAAATCAGCGTATTATGACTCAGTCTTCCTATCATATTCTACCTTGTAATGCATACACACAAACAAAGACACTTTGAATGTATATTTTAAAGTCCAATATATTTTAATGGTTATTAATATTGTAATACCATAACAAGTATTTATTATGGTTGATTACACTTCTTTTTGAACATGAAATTTAAAGCAATCAAACCAGTTTAAAATGTATAGCTCTACCAAACAATTTGTTGATCGACATTTAAAATCAGATTAAATGATAATCAATCAATTAAAATGAATGTGAACATTATGAAAAATACATTAAAAGCAACAGCTTTAAATGAAAGTTATGTATAGATCGAACACTATAGTAGAGTAAAAGTTGAAAAAAAAATGAGGGTCCATGGCCTTTCTCACCAACTTGTTGGTAACCAAAAGGAAAATGGGTTACTTTATTTCGATAGTCACTTTAGACATTCTACTAACTATAAGTAACTTTTCAACAACATGTCAACTAACTGTCATTAGAGTATCAGTAGACTGTCAGTAGACTGGTAGGTTATGGTTAGGTGTTAGGGTTCGGGTTAGAAGAACAAGTTGACTTGTAGTTGCTAAGTTACTTATAGTTAGTAGAGTGTCTGTTGGGGGACCAACAAAATAAAGTGTTTGCAGATATTAAGCAGACAGTCTACTAATACTCTACTGACAGTTAGTTGACATGTAGCTGCTAAGTTACTTATAGTTAGTATAATGTCTAAAGTGGACTTTGGAAATAAAGTGTTACCGGAAAATGCCTTACTGGCTCCACACTATGAGCAAAAACATTCATACGAGGCACCTGTATGAATGAATTTCTCTACGGAAGAATGTTCTTTTACAGATGTAGGCTTGTGCATTTCCCCTAATGCAAGCAACAGTAAGCTGTAATGCTATACGTCAAGCCGTAAGCTACATATGTAACGTATAGAAGAGAACACCGATCCATAGCAGAGGAACTCTCAGCATCACTCAGGACCACTGGGCCCTTCCATCTAATGCACAAAATCAAATTATAATTAACCACATTTAAGTTGGAGCAGCAAGTCCCTCCTTATAGGTTTCCTGTGATCTCTGCCTCTTTTTTCCGCTTCATGCCCATGGAGTAATTAATATGGTAAGACATCATGTTCGGTGAATTCCTTTGAGATGGGTTTGCGAAAGCTGTTAAAGCCGAGAGGCTGAATTAGTATTCATGCAGATTTTCTCGCTACTAGTCCGCTCTCCCATTGGGACCGAGGGCTAGATTGGGTAGACAGACAACGTTCATCCTTGATTATGTGAGCGGAATGCCACCCGGCTGCACGAGTGAAGCGGGAAAAGGGCCGTTCCTTGGGCAGCAAATCAATTTCTGTGATCTGCTAAATGGAACGACAACAGTGTGATACTTTAACCCCACACATCAGGGCACGGAAATAAATAAATAAAGGTGTACTCTGAGTTAGGATGATTACTGCCCATTACCTATAGTCTGGGTTTCTCCATCAGTTATGAACCATTTAGAGAGAATTTTTACATATGCCATGATTGTGCAGTGGCATTAATGTACTGGTCATATCTCAATTAGTGTAAACTCCAAATCGAGCTATTATTCAGAACTGAGACAGCCAGCCAGGTTTCGTTTCGCAGATAATTTGCTGATAATTGGCATCACTCAGTAAAGCGATATATACTGTATAGTAACAAATCTCAACTGGTTGACTTTTATTTTGCCGCAGAATGCAACTATATTATCACTCTGTTATTTATATTCAGTTGGATATAAAAGTATGTCCAACTTCATCCCCATACATACAGTATTCTTGCATTGGGCGATATAAACTACATAGCAGATCTCAATCGTCTGCTTTTCTTAGGAAAATGTAATGTTATCACCCTTCTCTTTAAAAATATGTCCAGTTTTATCTTCATATACGTACAGTATACTGATGTAGGCCACTATATAGCAAATCTCAAATGCTTGATTGCTTGAATAGTTGCGAAAAGTAAACTATAGTATCACCCAGCTCTGATCTGCTAAGTCCAACTATAAGGCATTGAGATATTATAGACATCAATATAATGCTTTGTAATAAATGTGTATCTGCTGCACATGCATTCCGTCAATTGGTTTCGAAGGCGGGTGTGAATGTTTGCAACAGAGTGTTTGAGGGCTTTCTTTGCTGTGGATCTGCTACCTGCTCTCGTCCAAGGGTGACCCTGCCCTCTTGTTAAGTAGCCCAGATTGTGAGCTTTGACTTCCTATTGGATAATTAACCCAAAGCTGAGTCTTATTACATCTGTCTGGCAATCTGGCACAAGGTAATTCACTGCTCCCTGAATGCAGGGCCAAAGCACTGGCACCTTATGCTCCATGATTGAAGACAATCTCCTGAGATGAACAGAATTAATCATCATGGATAAAGGAGAACTATTTTTTCTTGTGTCTCTTTGGCGTGCGCAACTATTGACTCTTCACTCCGCAGAACAGTGCCGAGGGCTCAAAAGGGGTCACCTCTCGCATTCACCTGTCATTTGCGTCCTGCGATGGTTCGCAACGTGTTTTTAACCTCTGCACTTCAGGCGCAGTTCATAACCTGCCGTTACATCGGTAGCATTTCACTTCATCCTTCTTTGTCTGTCCTACCACAGGGAATACAAATGTTTATAGACTGAAGGGTGCAGACTCCATCTGGGAAAGCAGAAGTCACATTACGGTAATCTCTGCCTGGATTAAATCTGTTGTTCATGGAGATGTTAACAAAGGTGATAAAACAAGATTAGCCA
This sequence comes from Rhinichthys klamathensis goyatoka, assembly GCF_029890125.1. Lineage (NCBI taxonomy): Eukaryota > Metazoa > Chordata > Actinopteri > Cypriniformes > Leuciscidae > Rhinichthys > Rhinichthys klamathensis. The sequence goes on from NW_026606660.1 coordinate 2,704,299, forward strand.
AGACACACAGAGCAGGGATTTTGGAGTGTGTTCTTATTAGCATTCACTGTGCTCTGGAGAAGAGAGCACGCTCAACTCTCCTCACGGGGGGAACAGGGTTCAGCCATTAGCATGAATAGGAAATGCTAATTTAAAGCCTCAGACACCTGCTCCTCAGCAGCGGTCCTAGCTATGCGTAGTGAGAGCTTCTAGCTCAGAGCAGTTAAGCAAGTGAAAATGTTTCATGAATGTATACAGGGCACCACCAATCGGGAAGCTTTTTTGAAACCATGGCTTCCCAAGCTGCAAGCTAACAATCTGTGAAGCTACTCTTTTGAAAAGTGGCTAGTTACCAACAAAGCTAACAACACTGAAGCTATTTAAGGGTACAATATATTTTTAACCATATAACGCCTACTACATCATTTTTTATATGCACATTTCTAAGGCCTCTTAATTATCAAGACGAGCAAAACTTTGCTTAAAAATTGTTGTACACAATCTACTACATGCCTTCTATCAGAGTCCTGCATGGGTCTTGTTTGATAAACCCGAACCCGAACCCGCCCCGCACCCGCAGTAATTAACAGAACACCCGACCCGATATCAGACAGAAACACTCATTTTTGTCAGTACCCAACGCGACCGACATAAAAACCGCAACCAGAACCCCACCCGCATTAAAAATCTATTACATGAGAGTAGACAAAAATGCTTTTCTCATGTAGCCTAACACAAGCAATAAAACCAACATTAGGCATTTTGAGTCCATGCAATTAATTAAACATTGCATTAAACAACACAAGTAAAATAATAGAATGTTTAGTAGGCCTATTTAACTGTAAGCTTAAAGCTAGTAAATATTTTAGCAGATTCACTTAGGGATTCAAACGCGGTTGTCTCATCTGAAATTTAACAGTGTTTACCTGGCCGCTGGTCGTCTTTGTAGCAGCATGAAAAATAGGCTAAAACTTTTACTCAAATTGTGAATATATTTAAATACATAAAGTGAGCAAAGTGAGTTCCCTTTAATATAATCACTATAGCTTTCAATCAGATGCAGCGCGATTGGCTACAATGCTCAGCGCTGCAAATCGTGCTGTAATTAGAAGCCTTTAACAGTCTTCAGACAGAGCGTGAACTCAAATAAGCATGGGACCATTTGACAGCAGCTGTCAAATGCACCGAATTGAGTTGAAATAGTCTTGGCTATTGGACCCGCATTCCGCCCGTGTCTACCACACGACCGATCCGCACCTGACACGTAAATATTATTCAACCCGCTACATCAGATATTAGTGGGTCACCCGTCGGGTACCCGCCGGACTCTCTCATCTGATTGATAGTTATACTTTTTTACTAGCAAGTAAACAGCCTTTTAGTATAATTGCACACACTAAATTACAACGATAACCGAGAAAGACATAACCAATCCGGGAGTATAAATACAATGAGAACTAAAGGAGACAGCTTTGGATAGTTGTTAACTATAGAAACAAACAAGGACATAATCGGAAACCAAAATTAAACCGAGCAGAGAAACAGGAACTTTAAGGAACAGAACAGAATATCAAAATTAGAGTCCATAGAACAGATCCGAACTGTTACAGTATTCCCCCGTAAGGCGCACCCTCGCGCACCGTAAAAAACTTATTCCAACAGTGGTCCGAACCTGGGAAACGACTGATGGAAGTGGAGCTGATAGGGATGGATACCAAGGCGAAGCCGAGAGGACGACGGACCAGGGCGATATTGATGAATGAGACATTGTACAAAGTGCTTTACAATCATGTCAGGGGTCTCTCCTCAACCACAACCAGTGTGCCGCACCCACTTGGATGATGTGATGGCAGCCACTGGTTAACTGGGACTGCTTGTATCGCTAATCGCTACTTGCATCTACTTACCTGTATAGTCTTCCTGTGCTCCTGCATTCATCGGTGTTCCCGCTTCCCTGGATTCCCGACTCCTCCATTATCGTCTGTTCTGCTCCTACAACGATAAGAGACATTGTTATCTTCATCTTCAGCTCACCCACCAAGTACCATGGAACAATGAGACACTGAAAACTGTCTTTTGGAGTGGTTTGGACAACCAGCTGTTTCTCCAACCACCAGTATGTACTACCCCAGGTACTCTGGCACAATACATAGATCAGGAGCTGTGGTTAAGTGGTTCGTCATTCACCTTTGGCGAGGTTGCGGAAGTCGCCAGCCCTACTCAGTTGCAGTCCAGCCTTCCTGGTACTGGCGTTTTTTCCATCGAGCCTGTTCCAGCCCTAGAGTACAGTATCAAGTCCGCTTCAGAATCCATACCCTCCTGTGAGTCTACTCTAAATTCCCCTTCAGTCCTTGTTTCCGTATGAGAGTTTTCCCCAGAACAAGAACCCATTCCAAGAGCCATAGCATTCCCGAGAGTACACACTACATTTCCCATAATCCTGGACATCACCTGCACACCCTTCTTAATCACCACACCTGTCTGCCATCATGCTAATCAACTCTCCATAAAATCCAGCACTACGCACACAGGGGTTATCTGGTTTCATCCTTGCTAACTGGGACTGTTTTGATAATCGCTCTATATCTGCATCTACTTACCTGATTTGTCTTCCTGTGCTCCATTCATCTGTTCCTGCTTCCCTGGATTCCCTTCTCTTCCATTATTGTCGGTTCTGCTCCTACAACGATAAGAGACATTATTATCTTCATCTTCAGCGATCATCAAGGTGTGTGTGTGGTGCAACTTACCTGTTTGGACTGTTTCATTCCTCATCCACTCTGGTTGTTGTGATTTGCTACATTTGCCATCTCATTTCACCCTGTTGGTTAATAAACTGTTTCATCATTGTACTCACCGTTCACCGTTGACAGACTCAAGCAATGTGAGGCATATAGTCTATTTGTTTTATGTTGATAGCACGTTGTGCTATTGCATTTTGTGATTATTTTGTATGAAATATTGAAGTTTATAAATAAGTGTTTTGGCTAGTGCTGTCAATGTTATTTTTTCCAGTTTAACGCGTTAAAAATATTTAACGCAATTAACGCAGCATCCGTTTTTGTTTGTCATAATGTCATACATTATATGATCCCTCTCTTATGCTGTGTTCACACCAAACGCGAATAGACCGTCAGGCGCAAGTGATTTCCATGTTAAGTCAATGTAAAGATGCGTTTATGCGCGTCTGGAGGTCATGCGGTGCGAATGTGGCGTTTAGCGCGGCGGACGCGAATTCGCCTCATTTGTGCGCCCAGTTCGCGCGAATTGAGCTTCTGGTGCGATAATGGAGCGCGAGTGATTTTATGTGGTGCTTTTTGTGCATTCACGCGTTTGATGCAAATTCGCGTCTGACACACGAGTTGAAAAATCGGAACTTTGGCGTCAGTTCTTGCCGTGTTAACCAATCAGGAGCCTGCTTGTTGTTGTCACGTGGTGAAGTGGCCAGCTTTTCCGTTTATAGTGTTATTTTATATGTTTGGCCTCAATAAATTATTTTGAAAAGTATGACTAAATGCCTGGTGTGATTCTAATGCACAACAAAGCAAATATTTTATCACATAAAAACTTCAATATATGAGACATATTCATTATGTATGGAATTCTATTTATTCCATATCTAATCTAGATTATATGAAACAGTATTACTCTAATCTAAAGACAACCAACATACTTTAGTGCATAAGAATATAGTTTGTGTCGGGACAGTGTTGTGTGAGAAAAAAAATCACAGGACAGGTTAATCACTTTTGGAGGCTGGCTCCATTTATCATCAGAATAAATTACAGATTAGGTGGGTGAGGGCGATCCTCGCTCCAATGTGGGACAACAGGTCATCAAACTGGGCGCGGGACAGGCGGAAGTACCGCTGAAAGCGGCCGCCATCCATGCGCAGCTCCTGGAGCAAATGGTGAAACTCGCCAAACTGGGAACGCCTCCGGAGGGTCTGGTGCACCCAAGTACGGCGACGATGACCCCTATGCCGCTGTTCTGCTCTCCAGAACAAATACCGAACTCTAGGGGGCGTCCAAGACCTTTTGGCCTTTTTTTGTATTTTTTTTTTTTTTTTAATTAAAATTCATTAATGCGTGTGTGATTGTGTGTTAACTATAATTTATTTACACACAAAAAAGTATCATGGTCAGTTTTCCGGCTGTGTCGGATGATGACGAGTCAGCTTACCGCGGAAACTGTTGATAGCTGCAAAATGGGCGGTAGAAGATAGTGTGAAAAACAGAGTTGAGGACATCGAAAAAACAAACAGCATGGATAAAAACCGGTGGAGCAGCGGAGCCACAAAACGCAAAGCTAAAAGGGAGAAGGATAGCAGAGAGGATTTAATTAGGAGTAATATTCCAAACATCTCTACTTTTTTCAAAAGTCGGCTCGACGAAAATAAAGAGCCTGGCGGCGCCGGCGCCTACAGTCATGCTTGCAGAGAGGAGTCTAGCACAACATCCAGCCTTGCTATTTTAGATGAACCTGAGCATCAGCACCAGCACCAGCACGACAAGACAGAGAATCCCAGCCTGGCTGGAGTGACAGACACCTGTTCAAGTGCCTTTTCCCCTTATTAAAAACCTTGATTATTAGATGCCCGGATCCAGGGAATTGGTTGATGAAAAATTTATTAAAATTAAGATACAATTAATACAAAACGAAAATCACTTTAAAGAAATGATTTGTGCTTTCTTTTGTTATTGTGTTTTTGTTCAAAGGACTTTGTTTCATATTTTAAGTTTGTATTTTTATACATTGTAGCCTATTTATCAGAACTTTAATATATTTTGATGTTCCTCTTTTCTGTTGTGACAATAAAACAAACACGTTTATTTTTAAACTGCATTATATTATTTTAGTGAGGCTGAGGATTCATAAATAACTACAAATCTGTTTATGTTTTGTTACACGTTTCTGGATTTAAAAAAACAAACAGTTAATATGACATTTATTGTGGGTTTATGTGAGGACTGTTTTAAGTTCACATAAATTAAAAGTTGTTATATGAAGCCTAATAAATGTTTTTTTTTATTTTTTTTTTTTTATTGACAGCTTTCAGTTACACTGTAATGTTGAATGGCAATAATTGGGAATTGCATGGAGACATCAGTAGCTGTATTAGTGATACTGGCCTTCATTCATAAAAAGATGCCATTAAACAAGTATGTAAAATATACTGTCTTTGTGTTGTTGTTTCTACATTGATTTGGAGATTAACTGTGAAATTCTTACATTATACTTTGTTTTTACACATTACACATAGGCCTACCGGTAACTTTTAAATTTAGAACAAAATATTACTTACATTTTCAAATAGCTAAGTAACGCAAGTTACTTTGTTTTCCCTTGTTGTTTTTTTGACTGACACCTCTCCTGTCCATGTTGAGAGAAAAGTGCAGAGGTGTTGTGCGCTGTCTAAACATGATGGTTAATCTAGTTCTAAAATAAATGTGAGTATGCATTTACTCATCTCACTTGAACAAAAACAGATTCAGTATTCCTCAAAATGAATTAAAACAATGAAATGAAAACTCAAAATATTACGCAAACCTGGAATAATTAAATATGTTAAATAACAAAAATACACTTTCTGTATTTAATCTCACTTTATTACCAATGTCTTTGCTGCTGAACTTTGATGATCCAATTCAACCATAAAAATAAGCAAAAATGACTTTAGTGAAACATCACGTTTGTGTTTCTTATTTTTATTGCTGAAGTAAGACTGTTCAACCTTCTTCTCAAGGGGGTAATCCATCAGCCGGAAACTGAAGCTTCCTCTGGGGGCCGCCATTGTAGCAGACCATCACCTGCTGTTAGCATTCCATTGACTCCCATTCATTTTGGCGTCACTTTGACAGCGAATAACTTTACATCTGAGGTGTTTAAAGACTCCATTTGTCCATTGTTTATTTCTAAAGAAACATGACAAAGTATAAAAGTCTCCATTACTTTGTATCTTACGTTATGGCCCCGTAGAAGCCGTTTTTGTAAAAATAGGCTAACGATTGCGTCATAACCACGTGACTCTCTGTCACACAGTAGAGAAATTACCGCATAGACAGGAGGAGAAACTCGCGGGCAATAGGGGGGACGTGGAGGCATAAAGTCGAGGGAGAAGCCCATGGAGAGTCATAAAGTTGCTCCTGCTGCTAGCTCATGGACAGCTAATACTCACGCTCTCCGTCTCTGCAAGATTCGGAAGGGAATGATTCAGATTCCTTTTGGCACAGCTACTAGAAGACTTACAACTGTCAGACAGGTTGCTCACGTCACATCTACGTCGTCAAGCTCAGTGTGAGCCTGCGCAGTCGCTCAGCCATCAGGAAGTGAGTGCTTCTAATTGGCTTCACTTTTCTCCATTGAAATCTATGGGGTCGCTGTGTCCATTTCTTTTACTGTCTATGTTTCTTCTCCTGCATCCTGTTCTTCTGCAATCCAGAATGGCAGCACTGCTGAAAGGTTTGTTTGAGCTGCGCCCTCTACTGTACAGGCATTAATTTGCATTTCCTTCAGCCTGAGGATTATTCATTTCGCATTTAATGTGAAAGGGCCTTTACATTTGCCAAAATATAACTTTTTTTTGTTTTGTTTTGTTTTGTTATTAAAAACAAACAAGCAAGCCCGGGTAATGTGAGAAAAAGTAACGCAAAAGTAACATAATAAATTAAACTATAACTTAATATATAAGGTGTCAGTATTACATTGTAATTACACAGTAAGTACCGAGTAAAATTAATTGACAACATGTAGCCTAATATCTATATAATTATGGTTTGGTTTAGGGGGGATGCTTGTAACTAAGCATAATTTATATGTGTATGTGTGTATATACATATACATACAAAGTGTTAAAAAAAACAATGAGGATATTTTAATGAATAAACAATAAATACATTGAATAAACCTATCAAAATACAGCTTAGTGATGAACAGCAACCTTAACCTCATAATTTTGAAGAGAAACTTAAGAAGATAAATTAATCTTTTTTTTAACTTCTTCATTAATGCTACGAAATGTCGCTAAAATGAATCAGACATCCCAATGCTATTTGAAAGAGGCAGACTGCATTTGATTTTAAAGCTGTTAAAATGTGACATGAAAACCAGCAATGAAGCATTAGTCACGCTACACCACTAATTTGGGAAAAAGCTACTTTGAAAAACTGCTGAGCTACTGAAAGATGTAGTTGGGTTAGTAGCTTTGATGCTTTTAGTTAGAACTCCCCTTAGCTGCATGAGCAATATATACGTATTAAAAACATTTTTGGATAACCTTGCCTTCACTTAAAAATATCTCTTGGTATAGTTAAATATAGTAATTCATTATACTTACTGAAGTTGGAAGGTTTAAATGTGCATGTATTAGGTTGATTATTAAATAGCCATTGAAATAATTGTCAGAATTCCCCCAAAGAGGAGTTAATACACCCGGAAATGTGTTTACCCATTAAGTGTTTACCGCAATGCATATAGGTTATAAGACATTGTGCCCAAAACTTTGACACATCACCCATATGACTGCAAAGCATGTTCTTCCAAAATTAAAGGACTCAAGGTGCATGTGTGAGAAGGGAAGCACTGCAGAAGCAAACTGTTCTGCACTGTACTTGAAATGGGGAACAAGTGCTCTCAAGTTTCATTGCTTTCCATGTACTAAGAGGCCACCAATGTTGAGTTTGTGTTTATGTGAATATCACATACTTTGAATAAGATGTGAGCACTATCAGTTTCCTTATAAAGGACCCACATCATCTTACTCGAGTCAAAGAAATCTTAACACTTGACTGATGCAATGGGGTTAAGACTTGGAGGGAGCTGATCATCCAATCAGCAACATTTTAGTGTATGATTGCAACCCTTGAGTATGTTTTTGTTATCCTAGACATTAATTCCATATAAAACAGCCATTAGGTGCAAATTGTTCTCACAAAATATTAATCTGCATTTAACTTACAGCATTGTTTAATGTGGCTGATCAGGTTGAATTTTAATTGAAATTGGAGGAACCAGCAAAGTGATTCTCCAGTTCGTCAAAAATATCATTCACCTTGCATTCAACTACACATCGAGCAAAGCAAGGCCACACATTTTCGTATGATTGAAAACGGTCGTTTTGAAGCATTTCTTTTGCGACCACCGCTGGATAGCTGCTTGTATGGTTTGTTTCAGTTGCCAGTGATAAAATTGCGAATGGCTAGTCCTCGAGCGAGAGTGTCTTTCTGTTCGTATACACACATCTCTGTCTTTTATTAATGATGGACTCGTACAAGAGCAGTGAAAACATGCTATTCAGCTGATGATAAAAGACCGTCAAGCGATGCCGAAGCAAAAAGAAGGCCACGTCGCATTCATGTAGTTGAAGCGCTGACTGTTCGGGTAGCTACCTTTCAGCTGCAACCATTCTCTATAAACTCATTTTATTTCCATTAAACAGAATTTAATGTGACACATAAAATTCATTTGTTTCCGGATTGCCAAACTGTTCTTCACCCATGTTTCTTCTTGAGCTTGACTCTGAAAGGAAAGGTCATTCATGCAACATCTCAGGTCTAGTATCTTGTTTTATGTAGTTTCTTAGTTGTAAGTCTTTTCTATGCATCACTGTCATGGTTTTAAACTAACTTTAACTAAGTAACTCCTTTTTGGCTTCAGGCACCAGCAAACAAAACATACAGTATTTAGGTTTCAGTCAGGAATTAGATGTATGTGGTGTTGTATAACACCTCCATCTTTTCTTGTTTCAGGGCTGCTCTTGTCTCATGGTCTCAAAAAAACTTCTTGTAACTTTAAACTGATATTTAAATACTAATATTAGTCATGGTGCAGAATTTTTTTTCTCAGTCTGCTAAAGTTATCAATTTCATGAAATGTCCAAACCCTGGGCGGTATATCCTAATTTTATAAGGAAAAACAGGGCCAGATTTCATTCGCCGTCTAAATGGCCATTATCTGAATATAACACTTGTCCAGCAGGCAAATGGGCCTCGGTAGGGGTTTAAGCGCTGTAATGCCGGTGAAGACTCTGGAAGGGCAATGCGGTCAATCAAAGGCCACCTAACATCTCTCAGCCCCGGTGTTGGGTTTTCTTCTCCGTAATTCTCTGATTTGACTTTGATGTGCCAATTTGCTGCTGATGAATAATTGTCTGGTTTGCTGATAACTTGTGGGAGTCAAGAGCATTCTGGTGGCACTTAATGCAAATGGGATATTTGGGTTTGGCAAATCAGGACCGTGTCCCCTGCATGTCTACCATGTGATTCGCTGGATAACCTTACCAATTAGCGGTGTTTGAAGAAGCTATTTTTGATTAGAGCAATCAGTAAACAGCACAGCCTCTCTGTGATTGTCCTTGTGATTAGATGAGTTGTCACTTGAGAAGTTGTTGGAGATTTTAATGTATGGCCTTATAGTCCTGTAAAGTACAGTAATTACCTGAACTGTTTTCTGCAGCACAGCACTCAGAATGAAATGTGGTCGCTTGGAAAATTCTGACCAGCTCATTTCACCTTTTTTTTTTGGAGGAGCAAAGTAATTGAGCGCAGTCAAAGTAGCCAGTGTCTGAGATATGAAATTCAGCATTTCCCAGGGAAGAAACTGTGGCGTATCAAGTTAGAAACAACCCAGACTCATTGGAAATACGTTGCTTTGGGTACATTTCGCTGCACTTTTTATGTGACACGTCCACAAGAGGCGCTATAAGCAGTATCATGTTTTTCTCCATTGCAGGTTAATTAGGTTAATTAAACAGCCTAGTGTCATGAAAAAAAAAAGTGTATTTCTTGTATCATATTTCAATGTCCAGTGACTGCCTCTAAATAGCATGCGACTTTACTACGATAGAAAAGCCATACATATGGAGCGGATTATGTGATACAAACATCTAAATGTTTTAATTTGCAAATCATGCACTATGGCAAAGGTGTTTTGAGATCATGACCCGTGTTGGGGGTAACGCAGTACAAGTAACTTGAGTTACGTAATTAGATTACTTTTTTCAAGTAACGCATTGCTTTTAAATTTACAGCAAAATATCTAAGTTACGTTTTCAAATAAGTAACGGAAGTATCCTGTCCTCATATTGAGAGAAATGAGAAATGGCAGGAGTAAGGGCAGATGCGTTGTGTGTGAACATGTTGGTTATTGTAGTTCTAGACTAAATGTGAGCATTTACTCATCTCACTTGCAAAAAACAAAAACAAAAAAACAAACAGATTCAATATTCAAAATTAATAAAACAGTAGTGTTGGGTCCGAGTCCACCTTTGTCGAGTCCGAGTCGAGCCCAAGTCCTTACCAATCCAGTTCGAGTACAAGTCCGAGTCCAATCCAAAGGGGCCCGAGTCAGACTTGAGTCCGAGTCCTTAACATCCGAGTCCGAGTCAAGTCCGGCCGAGTCCACAAAGATTTAAATTATTTGAAATTGACCTTTCACAAAGACCCGCCCCTCTTAGTTACTGTTGCTATGTCCGACAAGCCATTCCGCTCTCACTCCACACATCATGTTCTCACACAATGAAAAATATATTGCGGAGCAAAGAGGACACTGACAATGCGCCAACAGACAAAACAGAGCAGGTTACTTTTGGTATGAAATAAAGTCTGAGCTTTCTAATTTTGTCATTTGTATGAAATTCAAACAATAAATACCTTTTTGTGGTGCTTTAATGTGTAGCGCCTCAGTTCAAACAGCACGCGAACTGATCATCTGTTCTAGTTAAAGCACAAATTTAACATGAATGACATCAGAACTGCAAAAAGACATCAATACACACCATTTTTCAAGTTCAAGTCCACTGACTTTAATCTACTAACTGGTTTGGTTTGTTTGTCGGACAAAAATGGCGGATATCTGGATTATGATTGGTCAGATCGCCTGTCAATCAAACTCCGGCAAAAGGTCTCAACACTGAGCTCTTAACCCTTATGTGGTGTTCGGGTCAATTTGACCCGGAGAAGATTTTCTTTTTCCTGAAAATTAATGTTATCGCTTTGGACTGAAACTTAGTGACTTTGTTCCCAAACGGTATAACTAAATCTCTTTTTTTTGGGGTTGTTACCTTGTTACAATTGTGGTGTTCCCGGTCAAAAATGACCGGCCTATAAAAATTAGCTTATAAGTCACTCATTATACCATATTTTCACCCAATCTTGGATTCAATCTTTTTGTCAACTTGTTCTCTTTCAATTAGGACTGGTTTTATATTTCTGTTTGCATCTGATTAATCGTGGGCCTCATTTATCTGAAAGTAGGCATCTCATTTGTTGAGTAAAAAACAAATAATTTTTAAGTAAATTTGGAAATATGAAACAAAAATGAAAAAAATGTCTACTGTTGATCACACTATTCTACTCTAATGTTTCACCAGGAATTTTGTTTTGAAACTTTTGTTTTGTAAAAAATATGGCACATAGTCACACTTGTGGTGTTCCCGGTCAAAAATGACCAGCCTATAAAAAATAGCTTATAAATAACTCATTATACCATATTTTCACCCAATCTTGGATTCAATCTTTTTGACAACTTGTTCTCTTTCAATTAGGACTGGTTTTATATTTCTGTTTGCATCTGATTAATCGTGGACCTCATTTATCTGAGAGTAGGCATCTCATTTTTTGAGTAAAAAACAAATAATTTATGAGTAAATTTGGAAATATGAAAAAAGAAAAAAAAAAGAAAAAAATGGCTACTGTTGATCACACTATTCTACTCTAATGTTTCACCAGGAATTTTGTTTTGAAACTTTTGTTTTGTAAAAAATATGGCACATAGTCACACTTGTGGTGTTCCCGGTCAAAAATGACCAGCCTATAAAAAATAGCTTATAAATCACTCATTATACCATATTTTCACCCAATCTTGGATTCAATCTTTTTGTCAACTTGTTCTCTTTCAATTAGGACTGGTTTTATATTTCTGTTTGCATCTGATTAATCGTGGGCCTCATTTATCTGAAAGTAGGCATCTCATTTGTTGAGTAAAAAACAAATAATTTTTAAGTAAATTTGGAAATATGAAACAAAAATGAAAAAAATGTCTACTGTTGATCACACTATTCTACTCTAATGTTTCACCAGGAATTTTGTTTTGAAACTTTTGTTTTGTAAAAAATATGGCACATAGTCACACTTGTGGTGTTCCCGGTCAAAAATGACCAGCCTATAAAAAATAGCTTATAAATAACTCATTATACCATATTTTCACCCAATCTTGGATTCAATCTTTTTGACAGCTTGTTCTCTTTCAATTAGGACTGGTTTTATATTTCTGTTTGCATCTGATTAATCGTGGACCTCATTTATCTGAGAGTAGGCATCTCATTTTTTGAGTAAAAAACAAATAATTTATGAGTAAATTTGGAAATATGAAAAAAGAAAAAAAAAAGAAAAAAATGGCTACTGTTGATCACACTATTCTACTCTAATGTTTCACCAGGAATTTTGTTTTGAAACTTTTGTTTTGTAAAAAATATGGCACATAGTCACACTTGTGGTGTTCCCGGTCAAAAATGACCAGCCTATAAAAAATAGCTTATAAATCACTCATTATACCATATTTTCACCCAATCTTGGATTCAATCTTTTTGTCAACTTGTTCTCTTTCAATTAGGACTGGTTTTATATTTCTGTTTGCATCTGATTAATCGTGGGCCTCATTTATCTGAGAGTAGGCATGGTCAAAAATAGTCACAATGGCCGACCATTGAAAGTGAATGGGAGAGACTGAAAATAACAGAACAATTTAGTTTTCAGGAGCATGTTCATTATTTTCATGTACACATATGAGCATGTGTTTTGAAATGCTTTAATTTTCAGAAAAGGGGTGCACAGTAACACTTGTGCTGTTCCCTGACAAATCTGACCATTGTGACATACAAAATAGAACACATTAACCTCTTCAGAAACATCTTCACTGCAAGATGCATCCTTCATTTCCTCCTCCTCACTAGTTTCTGAGTCAAAAATCTGATGAATAACATCATGTGCAGAGAGCTGCTTTGCCATTGTGCTGCCACAAATGAATGAGAAGCAAGGTGCTGTGTGGCATTTATTTATGCCTGTGCTATCACATGATGTATATTTGTAAATATTGTCTAGTTCTGTGTGAGAACCTCACAGTTCCAAAACAAAATGTCATAATATTTTGTCTGGAAGCTGTGATGAAACAATAACATGAAAGAAAGATTATTTTGAAGCCGGGTCACTGCAGTCACGGCCAGTTTGTGTGTGTGTGTGTGTGTGTGTGTGTGTGTGTGTGTGGTAATGTCAGATGGATAAATGTATATTAGATGCAGGTTAGGGTAGGATCAAATTTCTCTCTCTGGAAAAGAATGTGTGTAACACTAAAAAAAGTTTGTGTGTTTTAACGTGTGTGTGTCTGGGTACATGCACAGGTCCAAGGGCTCGATGTTTGCAAGCACACATGCTCATATGTGTACATGAAAATAATGAACATGCTCCTGAAAACTAAATTGTTCTGTTATTTTCAGTCTCTCTCATTCACTTTCAATGGTTGGCCTTTGTGACCATTTTTGACCATGCCTACTCTCAGATAAATGAGGCCCACGATTAATCAGATGCAAACAGAAATATAAAACCAGTCCTAATTGAAAGAGAACAAGTTGACAAAAAGATTGAATCCAAGATTGGGTGAAAATATGGTATAATGAGTGATTTATAAGCTATTTTTTATAGGCCGGTCATTTTTGACCGGGAACACCACAAGTGTGACTATGTGCCATATCTTTTACAAAACAAAAGTTTCAAAACAAAATTCCTGGTGAAACATTAGAGTAGACTAGTGTGATCAACAGTAGCCATTTTTTCATTTTTTTCATATTTCCAAATTTACTAATAAATTATTTGTTTTTTACTCAAAAAATGAGATGCCTCCTCTCAGATAAATGAGGCCCACGATTAATCAGATGCAAACAGAAATATAAAACCAGTCCTAATTGAAAGAGAACAAGTTGACAAAAAGATTGAATCCAAGATTGGGTGAAAATATGGTATAATGAGTGATTTATAAGCTATTTTTTATAGGCCGGTCATTTTTGACCGGGAACACCACAAGTGTGACTATGTGCCATATCTTTTACAAAACAAAAGTTTCAAAACAAAATTCCTGGTGAAACATTAGAGTAGACTAGTGTGATCAACAGTAGCCATTTTTTCATTTTTTTCATATTTCCAAATTTACTAATAAATTATTTGTTTTTTACTCAAAAAATGAGATGCCTCCTCTCAGATAAATGAGGCCCACGATTAATCAGATGCAAACAGAAATATAAAACCAGTCCTAATTGAAAGAGAACAAGTTGACAAAAAGATTGAATCCAAGATTGGGTGAAAATATGGTATAATGAGTGATTTATAAGCTATTTTTTATAGGCCGGTCATTTTTGACCGGGAACACCACAAGTGTGACTATGTGCCATATTTTTTTACAAAACAAAAGTTTCAAAACAAAATTCCTGGTGAAACATTAGAGTAGACTAGTGTGATCAACAGTAGCCATTTTTTTTTCATATTTTATTTAATATTTCGAAAATTATTCAAAAATTAAAAAAAAAAATACTCAAAAAATGAAATGCCTACTCTCAAATAAATGAGGCCTATGATTATTCAGATGCAAATCAAAATATAAAACCAGTCCTAATTGAAAGAGAACATGTTGACAAAAAGATTGAATCCAAGATTGGGTGAAAATATGGTATAATGAGTGGTTTATATGTTGTTGTTTTTTAATGGGCCGGTCATTTTTGACCGGGAACACCACAGGTGTTATAGGGTTTTGAATACCACATGAGGGTCTTAAATTAATATTTTAACCTTTACAAAAGGATTGCAATGTATAGTTGCAGTCATACATTTACCTACTGTACATCTTTCAGAATCTGCAAGGTAATGCTCAAGAATGCAACACGATGCATTAAGAGCCAGGGGTACACTTTTGAGCAAGACGATGGTGATGAGTACATTTTTCTTATTTTCTTTTACATGTTCAAGTCCCGAGTACTTGTACTCCGAATTCACTCGAGTGCGTGACAAGTCCGAGTTCGTCCGAGTTCGAGTACCCCAACTCTAAAAAACAGTGAAATGCAAACTCAGAATATAACACAAACCAACAATAATTAAATATGAAATTACACAAATATACTTTATGTATTTAAACTCACTTTATTAAAGGGACAGTTCACCCACAAATGAAAATTCTGTCATCAGAAATACTAAGTATTTTTTTCCTACTATGGAAGTCAATGGGGCCCATCAACTGTTTGATTACCAACATTCTTTAAAACATCTTCTTTTGTGTTCAACAGAAAAAACAAAACTCATACAGGTTTGGAACAACTTGAGGGTAAGTAAATTATGACAGAATTTTCATTTTTGGGTGAACTATCCCTTTAACCAATGTCTTTGCTGCTGACCTTCAATGATCCAATTCAACCAGTATACTATGCAAAAAAATGACTTTAGATAAACATCACATTTGTTAAAAATCCCATTCTTCTTCAATCCAAAATGGCAGCACAGAGGTTTGTTTGAACAGCGCCCTCTACTGTACAGGCGTACATTTACATTGCCTTCAGCATGAGGCTTATTCATTTCACTTTTGGTGTGAGGGGGCCTTTACATTTGCCAATTTTTTTTTTACTTTTTTCTTGTTATTAAAAAACAAACAAGCAAGCCCAGCCCAGGTGAGAAAAATTAACGCAAAAGTAATGTAACGCATTACTTTTCATAAAAAGTAACTAAGTATCGCAATTACTTTTTTAGGCTGTAAATCAATATTGTAATGCATTACTTTAAAAAGTAACTTTCCCCAATACTGGTCATGACATAGTATTCAGCAAGAAAAAAGTATTTTTTAATCGTTCATCTGAATCGTAAATCAAAATCTGAGTGAAAAAAGAACAAAAGTTGTTGGTGTTTTACTGCCTCTGGTGACATTTCTGCAAAACTGAAATTAACACTAGAGTCGTGTATTTCCAGTGAGCCTGGGTTGGTTAGAAAAGACGCCATTTTAAAACTGATCATCGCAATTAGCCTACTCTCTATTTGCAAATGCAAACCCATCTATTTTAAATTTTTGTTTAATGTAAATTATACCTGAAATGATCTTCCATAGTATCTCAAATTGCTTCTGATGAAAACAGCCGTAGAAAATCGAAATCCTGATGATGCCCAAAGCACATATATTGATCAGGAAAAAAACGTCCCATTCTTAATATAGAATCTAATTATTAGGATGTACACATCTGAGCAGGCACTTATCACTTAATCAATACTCCGAGAGAGCATCCATCTCAGGTGAGAGTCGAGGAGGAAGATCAGGAGCACACATTCAGGATTAGGCCTGATTAGGACAGGTTTAATGTGCTGTGTAATGATTAGGGAACTGCCCAAGCTCGGCTAATTAACCATTAAGTGCGGCTAGACCGAGGATTTGCGGGAAACCTGTGTTGCATGTCATCTTTGTTTTCCCTATCATCACTGACCCCCACCAGCAAAAGTGAATGCTGAGCTAAAACTTCTTTAACTTTCTCTTTGAGTGTGTCGGTACCCCCCGTGAAGCAGGGTGAATGCGTCCAAGCCTAACCTCCGTGACCATCTGCTTAAATCAGGGCAAGCAAACACTCCACCGTCTGCCGTGGCCAAGAGGCTAGCCAGCTGTAGCGCACCTTTGTCTCATGCACTTCCTGGCCTAATTGGCTTCATTTGCATAATATACATGGGTCGTGTGCATCATACTATTATGCAGGTTATGGATAAACGCAGCAGGGAATGGCCCTGAAAAGTGATGCAGGACGCACAGACACATTTGCATTGGATCAGACGCACACTCTCTGTTTATATAATTGTCGAATAGTTCGGAAAAAGGGCAACAAATAGACAGAAAGCGTGCCGCTGTGAGTGCACTGCAGGAGCCGTGAAGAGAAATCTTAATTTCTTTCAGTCCGCAGCTCAATCCTGTGTTCTGCTGATTAGCCAGCTCTCAGTGTTTGACGTCCTGGGTGACTTAGGAGGAGGAGCAGGAGACCGAACGCGGGATTTGGGGTGTAATCCTGTTTGTCATCCGGGGAACATGGACGGCCAGCTATTGATTCCGAGCAACAGTCTAGAAATGTATTAAGGGGAACAACAGGCATCTAATTGTAATGCCCTCTTTGGAGTGGTGCGTCTATTGATGAATTGTGAAGAGTAGACAGGTTGTCGCAAGATGATAATTGGAAAGAGAGTGGGTGGTCCTGCGCTGCTCTTTGGCCTTGTGTACGCAGCATATTAGGCCTGTCTTGCTCTGTTTGTATGAGGGGATTTCACACAATAACAAATGTGCCAACATTCTTAGGTTCATCTCCACTTAATGAAGCAAGCAGTGGTCTTTTAATTTGTTAGACTTAATTAAACTTGATTAAGCTTATTAGTGGACACAAGCCATGTGCAAACAGATAAACAGTGTCTTTAAATGAATTAGCCATGCTCCCAGAGTGATGGACTCACCCTTATGGTTAGGAGATACTTGTCTTGTGTAAGTGTAAATTGACACTGTCATGTATTATATTTGTAGTTCTTTATTATGTTATATTACATACATTTTTCAAGGGGTGAACAAATCTTAATTTTTTTTGTCATTACATAAAAATGTTTGTATAAATGTTTTACTTTCAGGGGTACAACATCTTGTCACTGGGTCAGTACTCTCAAAAGGACATCTTTGTACCTTATATACCTCTGAAGGGTTACTCTAATATGCACCTTTCAGGGATAGATAAGATGCAGATTTGTCCTTATAAAGCCTACTGTATCATATTTGATACGCACATTTCGAAGATCAAGAAGTTCACAATTTTGGTGAAAACCTGTTGCACACAATCTACTACAGTCCTTCTGTCGTCTGATTAATAGTTTATACTTTTTTAGCAAGTAAAATGCCTTTTAGGATAATTGTAAAAACGTCCAAACCTTCTTCTTTTTTTTCTTCTTTTCTTTGTGAAATCTTTACTGATTTTTATTAAGTAAATATATAAGAATAACTTTGATATTGTTCATATTTCAAGATGAACACATACTGGACTGAAGCAACTTACGGTTTACTTGATCGTGTTAAAATGCGACTATTAATTATGATAACCAGGCTTCTAAGGAACATTTATTTGTTCTTCTCTTTGTTCATCTCTCAATCTCAATGCAGTTGATATATGATATTTATATGCATTTTACTGCTATACTGTTATAATGATCTCATTGATTTACATTTCAAGCCATCAGAATTTCATTTTTCTTTCTGGCCATATAAATATCAGCATCTGCACCAAATTCCATATTTTTGCCTCTGAATAAAACAGGTGTTTTTCCTCATATGCAAACTTTATATATAAACACATGTAACATTTTGATTATTTTCTGACTATTATTTCAGGCATTACAGGGTTAACTACCCCAGTGACAAGCTGCTGTTTTTCAGACAGTGTATGATTGTGAAATTATGAGAATTATAAAGCTTTGGTTCTTATTTGACTTCCTGAACTAACCTTGCCATGTCATAAAATGTGATAACTGATATTTTTATGAAACGCTCAGACCTCGAAAAACAAGTGTGAAAGTCTTCTCTAATATAATTTTATGTTTTACTTCTCACTTGACAACTCCTGCATGTTCAGTTTTCCAAATATAATTTTACAAGGCTATTTTTAAAACAAACACATTTTAAATACAAGGCTATTTCAAAGATTTTTTTCCAGCCTTTTGATGAATACCACGTTTACACCAACCGTGTTTAACTTTATGCTCTACAAACATATTATCAAAACATGTTCATTATAAAAGATGTGATGTAATGTTCTGTATAACTGCAATTACAATGTATTTCTAAAAAAAAAACAAGAAGGTCCCAGTTTGAGTCCAGATGTGCAAAAATGCCTTTCTAGGTGGAGTTTGCATGTTCGCCCAGAAAAGCAAACAGGATAGATGGATGGATGTTGACTTTTAATATTCCCATGGGGAAAATTTGTAGCAATGAAATTTAACATGCATACACACAAAGAACAAACAATGCACATAAATATGAAACCACAAAAACACACATTATAAAAATCACAAAATCAAATGACAAAAACATTCCCCAAGGACAACCCCGAGGTATTTATTCTCATTGGATGGATGGATGGATATATTATATGGTGGATCTCTGTTTTTATAGGCCATATACCAACCCTTATCTCAAGAGAAAACATAACTATTTTACAAGGTGGCAATATGCATTTGTATCATTTGATTACTAGAAAAATGAAGGATTGTTAGAAAAAAGTATGAAAGAAGGTCTACCCCTAAACATAACCGTCACTGGGGCATACCAATGAGATCATGCAAAATCATACAAAACGTTACGAATTGCCATCAGAGCTAATTATATGTTCTCAGGTAGACGAATAAGCGTGAACATGTTTACAGGTTACATCCATCCAGCAGAGTTATACACATAATAGAGCAGGACGTAAACATATGCAACACCAATCCTCCTTTTCACACTTCTGAAGTGGTTGCACGCAAACAATTCATGCTATTGCCTGCCTCCATTTGAACCACCATCCACCCCTGCCCTTATAAACAAACAAGACCCAGTCTTGCAGCTGGCCATCGCCTTGGCAACTGTGGATTGGAAAGAAGCTGTGTGCTAGTTAGAAAGTGTAGCATTGTAAGAGTCTTGCAGGGACCTAGAATACTTCAGCACTTCACAATGTGGCCCATTCAACCCTGATTTGAATTTTAGGAGCCGAATACAAATCAGATACTCTCGGCTCTTGAGAATCCCATTGTCATCTGAAGCATTTTCATCAAGGCATACAAATTTTCACAATTGTCTCATTCAGAGCTCATGCTAAAGAAAGATCAGATGTGGATTAATGGTAAAACATTTCATTAATGGTTTAGCATATACATTAAAAACTGATATAGGGCGAAGCACTGCTTGAACAGACTTGATTTCAGGTAGAGCAAGAATTCACTATAAAAGTTACTAAGAATATTTTCATTATTTAAACTCCATCACACTTTAAACAAATATAATAATTCAGTCACACTTTTAGTTTTAGGGTCCAATTCTCAATATTAGCGACAACGTTTGCCTCAATAAACTCCTAATTACTGCTTATTAATAGATAGTAAGCTAGTTGTTAAGTTTAGGTATTGGGAAGGATTAGAATTTGGCCATGCAGAATAAGGTTCTAATATGTGCTAATAAAAACTAAAGCCAATATCCTAGTTATGATATCCATGCTAATAAGCAACTAGTTCAGGGGAGGCCAATGTCGGAGTTTTGCTCCAACCCAAATCAAACACACCTGAACAAGATAATCAAGTTCTTAAGGGTTAATAGAAAGACACAGACAGGTGTGTTTTTATCAAGGTTGCAGCAAGACTCTCCAGGACCGAAGATGGCCACCTCAGAACTAGTTGCTTATTAGCATGCATATTACTAGGATATTGGCTATTTATTAGCACTTAAAAAGCACATATTAAAGCCTTATTCTACATGGCAACATTCTAATCCTTCCCAATATCTAAACTTAACAACTAGCTTAACAACTATTAATAAGCAGGATTTTACTGAGGGAAAAGTCGTAGCTAATATTGAGAATTGGACCCTAAACTAATGTGTTACCAAACAATGTATAAGGCCACAGTTACATTAATGCTGGGCCAACAGACTTATATAAAAAAAATAAAAAAAATAATAATCACTCAGGAGACATCAAATAACGTTTTGCTTCCTTTTAACCTTCACATTCACACAAACACCCCCGTGGTCTTCTTTACCTTCCTGCTGCCCAGTTTGGGTCCTCTGCCAAGATCTTGAAACCATCCAATTCCAATAAGGTCTATAATATCACATATATTAGATGTCTAAAGGTAAACACATTTCTCTGGAGTGGTGTTTGCTGAAATTAATGAGGCATAACTAATGGCACACAGCCATAATGACAGCGGTGCTGAGACTGGCAGCGAGAGACAGACCAGCCATTGATTCTTGCTTTAGACCTCTTGAAGTACTAATCACCTTCTTTGGTTGGACTGCACAGGCTTCGGTGGGCTATTGTGGCTCTGTGTCACTCCAGGTCAGTAGTTATTAGTGGTGATTGAAAACAGTTTCTTTAACAACTTATAAGCAGCCTGAATAAGATGCATAGGGAACTTGGAAGAGGGATTACTGACCGGCCAGAGCTGCACAGACAGGCATTGGAGGGAATGTGACATGGTTTGATAATAAGGGATACAACTTTCTCTCTCCCTCACTCTCTCTTTCTAATTTGCTTTCCCTCTCTCACACGTAGTGAAACGAAACAGAATTTAGAGGGGCGAATTGCCTGCACAATGTTGGTGGAATGTTATTCATAGCAAGCAGTGGATTTAAACATTTCAGGACAGAGAATGGTACAATTTTCTTGCTGTATGTACATACATATCAATTGTATATGTTTATACAAAGACAATGGCAAAATCCGCTATCATTTGTTTAATTCTATGGAAACCCATTAGAGAGAGAATTGCTTTCCGAGTCCCTTGACCTCCTTGAAATATTTTTCATTGTGTTGGAGCATATCTATTTGCCCACTATTTTCCTCCAGTTTGAAATGGCTCATATTAGGACAGTTTGCATTTTCCAGGACACAGTCTGCTTTGATACTGAAAAGCTAATGGTTTCTTATACTTGCATGAAAACACAATGCCTCAACTCACCAAGACTGTACTATTGTACATAACAGGTTGACAGCAGAAAACTCCCTCCTCTCCTGACTAACAATGATACAGGGAAGTGAGGTTTAGCTCTCTCTGAGAGGAAAGTGTACTGCCTTTATCCAAAGAATGCATTTCACCACACTGACTGCAACAAACAGGCATTTGAATCAAAATTCTTACTTAGAAAATCAAATGCATGAAGGTTTATTCCATTATCTTTTCCATGTAATGAAGTAAACTATTCACAAAGCTCCACATAAGTGTCTACTTTTGTTTGGAAACACGCAACAGAGACAGAAGTGTGTGTGTGTGTGTGTGTGTGTGTGTCAAAGTGGGGGTAGGGCGTCACGCACATTCAAATACAATTTCTGAAGTATGGAAGTGTGCTTCACTGCTTCATAAAAAATATGATGTTTTTAGTAAATTAAGATTTAGAAAATATGAATATATGCATGTTTAAACACTATTCATTTGCAAAGGTTGATTAGCTTTATGTCGATGTTTATATATATATATATATATATATATATAGAGAGAGAGAGAGAGAGAGAGAGAGAGAGAGAGAGAGAGAGAGAGAGAGAGAGAGAGAGAGAGAGAGAGAGAGGAAGAGAGAGGAAAAGAGTACAATGTAATCGAACCATATGTCTTTACATTAAAAATAAATTGACTAAAATATTTGTTTATATACTTTTGTAATCTGTTCCAGGACATATTTGTTCCCACATAAACTGTAATACTGACGTCAGGCTGCCTATGCCAATTAGTGCTGTCCAGGTTGCTAGGTCACCATGGTCAATTGAAAGACACATCAATAGAACTTGAAAAGGTTTCTCTGCGATCAGACGTTCTGACATATTAAGTAGAATAATGGCCAGGGAAAATACAGACAAGGTCCTCGGGCTGGATTCAAATTACTCAGTGGTAAGAAATTGTTAAGATCCTGCAATTAGTGGGGAAGAATGGAGCTCCAACAAATCTATGGCAGGATTGAGAAAAGCAATACTAAAATCTCTTTGAATCTCTGTTGTGTTTTCCAGGCACTGAATAGATATTGAAAAGTATATTTTCCAACTTTCAAAAAGCTTTTGCAAGCTATGTTATAACAAAAGAAAGATATTCAGCAGAGCTTGCACCTTTTTTTTGTTTGTGCAATTGTGATCTACAACGAAAACTACCCCATATCTAAATTAACTGATGCATTTGTTCAGCATTTCTTTTCTGTTGTTAGTAGGCCTAATAACATTGTACTTATTATTATTATTAGTCAAGTTTACAAATGTTTTTTGCATTTTATATATATCTTTTTCATCACTACAATTAATTATTTGTTGAAACCTTCTATCATGTACAAGAAATTCTCTTTCATACTGATCAAAATATTGAAACCAAAAGCTCTGTCTGATGTTATAGTGAGTGCTACAGCATAGAGAGCTTGAAGACTCCTCACTTCTCAGCATTAGACACTGGCAGAGATGAGGTTGGATCACTATCTAGTCTATCATGTAAATCCCGACTCTAACACCATATTTTTTGGATGCAATTTGCAGATGCACTCGATCTTTCAAATGCTCAAATCAAATCAGGTTTTGAAACACTTTGGCTAATGTAACTACTATCAGGTCATAGCCATAGTATAATGGTCACCAAATATTTTGCAACAAATATCTTTATTTTTCCCTCATTTCAGACCAGTATCCATGTGAAAGGTGTTTATACTTGTGAAAAACAGGACCTGAATATGGATTGGTGAAAATTGCTGTAACTCTGTCTTAACTGTTGACAAGTTTTCTGTTCTCTCTTGCACCATTTGGACAACAGATTCCCATTTGAACAGGACATCGTTCACATTTCATTCAATCTGAGTAATTTCAGTAGGCTATGATTGATTTCCACTGGCATTGATTTGTCTTCCTTTGAAATGCTTTTTGAAATGTTTCATTGGCATTACGAACGGACTCCATATAAAAGAATATTAAATAGTAAAATAAAAACGTAAAAAAAAGTTTCGTTTCGAATTTCCGTTCTTGTCATTGAATCACTTTACATAACTTTGGAACATTTATAGCACTTTCTGGGGGGGAAAAGAACAAACTTAGGCTATATTTAAGAATCACCAGTTTCCTATTTTAATTTATTCTTATTTTATTTGTTCTTTTATGTGACGTGCCCGATTCATTGTCCGATATTTCTGAGGCTTGTTGGATAATTTCATGTATTGCAGGTATAATTCATATTAGACTATGCATGTGAGTCAGTATTAAACTCGCATTATAATTCTTATATTTATACTTAGGCTAGATATAAATAACATGTGCTTTACTCACTAGGCTGTATCGCAAAATATCTTCTTTTTTTTGTATGAATACATAATTGTAAATCATGTTTAACAATTGCAGCTTATATTTGCATTGACTTTTACTGTCAATCTATGATTGAACTCCGCGGTATTGAATGTTTAAAAAAGGGAATTCGGATAGCCTATAGGAAAGAACAAAACTATTGAAAATTTGAGCTTATTACAAAATTAAACTAAACAGTTTTTCAAGTAAACTCTTGCCCTTTCATTAATAAGTAGGCCTACATTTAAATAGTAAACAACAACATGGATAATATAGAATTCTACACTTATGTAGGCTATATGCAGTTTTATTTTCGTGTTTTAAATAGAACATAGACATGTGATGCAGACAAGCCAATCAAATTCCACACACGTTAAATAAAATAAATCAACAGATGACCAAAAATATCGTTCTCTTCTCCGTAATATAAAATTATAGAACCTAAAATTTGAAATGGATGGCACATGTTATTCTATGTATGTTGCTTCGTTGTTATTAGCTATTATTGGCTTAATTACCAATCATCATTATTATTACTTTTTATGTCAGGTAGCCTAGGTTTCAGATAAACTTAAATTATGAAAGGCGACTGAAATAAATTCAAGCAATAGTTATGGACGCACATTTAAATAGTAAAGGGTGGACTTTGAATTTGTTTGTATTTAAATATTGCATAGGTTTCTTCCCCTCAAAATCAGTGAAAAATGTCCTACCATAGACTTTTTTTTAATTAAAATTATTTTCAAAAACTAATTTAATGAAAACGCTCTTCACTCAGATTATACTCTACACACATTAATTCCCAAACAATGGCGTGCATTTTAATTGATTTATTGTTAACGTTCAATTGGTTTGAAACATATACAGCAGCCATCGTCTTTGTGTCTTTGTTTTAATTTACCAAAAAGAAAAAAGAAAAAGAAAAAAAAAAGAATAGAATAAATGACCAACGAAAAGACTCAAACATTTATATTACAGGTAAAAAGAAACTTAAGTGTTAGCCAAATATACAGTCCCTACTTTTCATTTCTCTAAATGAATACATTAGTTTTTACAATAGTGGCTTCAGTTGCACGTTCAGGCGTTTATTAAGATCTGGGAACTTTTCCAGTTCTTGCTAGGAGTTCATACCTGAAATATGAAACATTGCTTCCCGTGTCCTGGCATTGCCATAGATGTGGAGCAGCAATTTAGTTTAACAACAGACAACCTTCTACTAGAACAACAAAAGTCCAAAAACATACAGCGTGAGACTAGAAATTGTTATTTTGTCCATACTGAGTAGAAGGGTCATTGTAGAAAATTGTGACCACAAGTCTGTTAAAAAAAAAAAAAAAAAAAAATGTGGTAAATTTCCACCCAAAACGTGCTCCTCTGATCCGATCACCCGCTTTAAATCTTCACGCGGATGCTCGGTCTGCTTTCGGCCTCACGCCCCTCAGTTCTGAATTCAGAGGGCGCTAAAGTTTGTGGAAAAAGACGAAAAGAAAAGGTGGTCGGTCTTACCACGTTCTGCCATAAAGCAGGTTTGACGTGACCATGTTATTCGTGTAATCTACAGAAGTGTCTATCTGTCCCATGTTGTTCATCTGCGAGTGAAGTGACGGGGGACTGGGAGACATTTCCTCCAGGTCTTGGGCCTGAACCATTGCGTTGACCTGCTGGGTTTGGTGTTGGTTCATAGAATTACTCGAGGTAGGAAGCACGACCCCGGAACCGTTTTGCTGCTGCTGCTGCATTTGCTGTTGGTTTGGCGTCGGTGTGTTGGAGCCGTTCTGGCAAGGCTTGCCATCCTTCACTAGGACAGGGACAGCCACTCTCCTCGGCGACTGCTGCTGTTGACACAGGTTGCCCTCTTGTTGAAGCTGCTGTGCTGCTTTGTCCTTGGCCTGTCGTTTCATCTTGTAGCGATGATTCTGAAACCAGATCTTGACCTGCGTTGGGGTTAGATGTATCATACTAGCCAGGTGTTCCCTTTCGGGCGCTGAAAGATATTTCTGTTGCTTAAATCTCCTTTCCAGCTCGTAGACTTGTGCTTGAGAGAAGAGCACCCGTCGTTTCCTCCTTGGAGCTGCGTGCAGAGGTGGGATGGATTTGGTGGTGTCGGCCATGCCTAGCGTGCCCATTCCTGCCATGTTCATACCTGTGGAAGGTCCCATGAATCTAGAAACTTCAAAATATGCATACAGATGTACGTCCATTCAATTAGTAGCAGTGTTGGGCTAAATTTTTTAATAATGTGTGTCTTAAAAAATGCAGCATTAAAAAGTTGCTGCCTTACATGTTTAAGGACAACGAACTTGGATATTTAAGTCATTTGAACTCAAATTAAATTTCACTGACTTTAAAATTAGTTGAATCTTGTATGACTTATAAAAAAAGTTATTTATAAAACTTATTTTGATGAGTATGTAAAAATATATGTTGTCATAACTTATTGATTATATCATTTTTTTACAGTGTGCACAAATGAGTGAATAGAAATGTGTAAATTACAATTAATATCGGCAGGAATCTACAAATCATCAATAGCAACGAAGAGGCGACAATATAATACGTAGGCTACTTTGCAGGCAATTTTACTGATGCGAAAAAATAAGGCAAACTCGCCGGAAACTCAGTAAATAAGTACACAAAACCAATCTCAAAATAATGCATCATAACTTACTTGTTGAGTATCTAGGGTCGGGATTGGCGCCGTACCACCCTGTTGCTGCTGCGCTGTTTCTCATAGTCTCTTGGTAAGAGGGTAGGTCCCCCATGTTGGCAATGCTGCCATTGCAGTAGCCCCCCATTGCACTATGCGAGAACTGGGAAACGGAGTGTGGCATATGGTAGGTGGTCGCCATAGTGGTGGCGTTGTGGCCCATAGAGTGTTGCTGCATGCCAGTCTGGGACACCTGAGGTTGCCGGTACGCTCCCAATGGAGATGTGAGGTTTCCAGTGCTCTCCATGCCACTAAACTTCTTGTAGGTCTCCTCAATTGGGCTCAAAATATCTGTCACTGAAAAAGGTGTCGTGTGCTTTGGGCTCAGCGACATGGTTCAGAAAGCAGATAGATTTTTTGGTGGTGGAGCTCAGCCGTGTTGTTGTATCAGCTCTGTTCTCGTGGACGTCGACGTAAGAGAGTGCTTGTAGTATGCCTGAGATCCGATTGATCGCCTTGGAGAAGGAGGCGAGCCCTGGCCACTCTTATCTCAGGTTTATTGTAGCCAGGCGCCAGATTTACGACAAACATGAGGGGCGGAGCGACTCCCTAGACCAGCAAACAATAGTCATTGACATCTCAGCAAGATAATTGAGAAAAAAATGTTGTTAGTTTCACATTACATTTATCATCATGCCGACTGAACATTTTCAATGGTCATATTTCTCCTTTTTTTTTTGTCGTAGCCTACAATACACGAGTCTATCGTCCCTAAAAAGCGTATTCGTATTGAATTGGACCGATGTTTGTCTGAAGTCTATTTTTTTCCTTCTTTTTCTTAGGCACTGTTAATCTGCGTCAATAGGGAATTCCATACTTTTTCCAACTTTGAGAGCCCTCCGAGAGTCATAAGCGCAGTGCGCTCTGTCAGAGTGGCACAATGAAGACCCCCTCCAGTCTATGACCTAATTTATACGTCTTAAGCATCATTTTGTGCCAGCGGTGAGGGTCTCTCCCAAATTAGATCATAGTAAAAATATGTCCTCATAAAATCCACATTAGAAAAAGTACAGCATAGCTTTTAACCAAACGCCAGTTTGTATTACCTATATAAAACTATAAGGACCTATATAAGGAAACTTGTCTTAATCATAAATATGTAAGCTTATGAAGGATGTCTAATTGTAATATATATACAAATCTTTAAGTTTTATAAATGTATACGATTCACGATTTATAAAACAAATTGTGTCGGGTATTTTTTTTCCTGCATCAAGCCGTTATAATCACAGTATAAATATGCTAGGTTCATTTTACCTGCTTAATTCAAATCGATACAATTCCTTCTGGGTCAATAACCTCACGAATGTGAGCAGGTCTATAATATTGCAATTAAAGTTAACATGTTCTGCCTGACCTAATTTTGGCATTTATATTATAAATTCATTTAAATGTAAAAGTAAGGCTCTCCATTTAAGTGCGTAAGATAACCAAAGCTTATACGCTTATGATGTTTTAATGTTACAAGTTTAGAAACAAGAAGCAAGCCTGTTTCCATCAGTCATATTGAACACACCTCTGTCTAATAATCTGACCACGTGGGTGGATGCTGGTTTCACACATTTGTTATATACTGTACAAGTAAGGAGCCATTTCATTAATAGCTACTTTCGGGGTTTACATTGCACATTTACATTGTAAACTTACAACGCAAAACAAACACTAACATTCAGCATTCTCTTCTGACTACTAAACGTTCAGCAAATCACATTTAAGTGTTTACTTGTCGTTATGTTTAATTTTGGGTTAATTCTGAGACCAACCAGGTCGAAGCATCACATAAACTTTGGCTTGTGACTCACAGAGCGAGAAACTCGTCTAAGGTTTTGTGCGCCTGATCCATTAGGTAAATGAGGGCCACTCAACCTTGTGGAATATTAAGGCAGAGAGCATGACCGAGGGCCAAGCAACCGCCTCACTCTGATGCTGGAGAAACCACTGGACGGGTGACCGCTTAGCATTCCCAAGTTTAGGTACCAAGAAAAAAAAAAAACACTAAGATATTTTGTTTGTAGGTTATACTTCAATGGGGAAGGAACAAATGCAAAATCTATCATCAGAAATGGGACTGGGATATACTGGACAACATTTGCTCAGGTACCGAAACAGGTTGCCGTGTGAAATTATTTCCCGTTTTTAGTTTAGAGATAGTTCTGTTTTAATCATTGTAAGTTTAGGAACGCGCGGAACTTGTCTGTAAATATGTTTTATAAATGCAGTGTGTGCGAAATGTGGGTGTGTGTAATGTAAAAAAAAGAAAGAAAAATAATAAGATAACATAAAAAAATTCGAAGATTCTAAATTGGCTGATGAACCAGTTCCACTAAAGCTGAAACCGAAAAATGAATTGCCTATGTAGCCTATTGCTTTTGAGGTAGATTTTAATATTTTTAATTCAGTGTGTTATAAATTATTCTGATGCGTGCCTTTTTACTTTAATAACATTGTTTCCCGTTCAGTTGCATTTATCGATGAATGTGCGGAAAACTTGCTGTCAAACGTTATAAAATAAATAGCCTATTACCGTGCTTTGATTTGTTTGAATGAGCTTTGACTCAAACGGAATTATTTTATTTATTAGTCAAACTGATTAGGAGTTTCTAAGCGCGTCTATGTGTGTGCATGTGGAAATTGTATTTCGAGAATTCCTAGGACGTATGTGCAGTTTTGTTTCTGTTTGACATTGAGATAGCTGTCACCTATGACCCTTCTTCTCCTTTAATGCGTGACAAGAGCTGTTGGTAATTGGCTTGCCATCAAAATAAAAGGCATGGCGTGTAGTATTCCTGTGAACGTTATTCTTTTATCTGCGTTTTATTTTCATTTACGTTTGGTTTACACCTTGCAGTTCGTTGCCTTTCTTGAACAACCATTCTCATTTAAAGCAGAGCATATATATTTAAGCCTCGGAGTGAATGGGCAAACACATGTGTCCACTGGAGTGCTTGATGGATCAAGGGTCAGCCAGGGGAAAGAGAGCCTGGAGTAAGAGCTGAGGTCCTGACCCATTATCTCACAGATCCGACTGTGGAACAAAGTGTCCAAAATAAGTTAATGTGTTCTTTGCGGGGCTCGGAGTGGTAACATAGTGTAGGCTAGCTATACAATTTAATGGCATCACATTAAATAACGCACCACTTGAAATGCTATATTAAACACCTCAAATATGTTATGAAGATTTTAAAACGTCACTTTACGAACAAACTACAGGTCTAGCTATTGCTTTAAAAAGAATAGGCTATTTCTGGTCAACAAGGCGCACCGCGCAGGTCAGTCAGTGTTTCAAGTCCCCTGCATAGGCCTACACAACACATCTACAGAAATCAAGACATCAGATATCAAGTTTCAATATTTGTTTTAATGACAATTCTGTTGTTGTCCATGTCATAGCCTAGTTTCCTCCGAGGTAATTCTTCATTTTGTATCAAAATGAAGAATCAAGATTGGCCTACATGGAATCACGATAGCCTCCAGAGCGCGCTACTATTTGTTTAATCAATTTAGAGTACAATTATGTTAATTAAGATCAACATATCACTATTTTTATTACCTTTATTACAGCTTAAAGAAGGAAGGGCTAGTTAAATTCGTCTCCTTCCTCTGAAGCAAAAATAACCGGACAAAATAGCGATATTTGCGGTTTCATCTCTGAAACTGTTCTGATGCATGTCAATGGTTAAAAACGCTGTTATCGTTGCTTATAACGCCTCACAGAGGATTCAAAAATCCGTAATCAAATAACAGCAATGTTATTCCTACATGTTTCTTTTTATGTAAGCCAAGTGTCTGTAGATTTAACTGCAAACCTTCACCGCCAACGAACACGTAAGGTGTAACGAGGCCTGCCATTTTCAGACAGAGCTTGCTAAAACTATTAGCAACATGTTACATAAGGCGTTTACAGTTTAGTTGGCTAAAATATAACTTAACATTGGAGCAGTTTACATCTACATCATGTTAGTATTTTCAATTTCATGGTAACTAATGCGTAAAAGTTCATTCTCATTTGGCCACAAATTGAATTAATATTTGTGTTGTTACAAGAATTGTCTATTATTTTATGTTTAAACAACTTATTAAAATATGGCCATTTATAGGCTTCAGAGAGATTCTTTATTTGCTCTTCTGTTTTTGCAAAGTTTTATTTAAATATTCACAAGTCGTTGATGTAACATATGTGCAAATCTGATCCTCCAAACCAGCCGTCAAAACACCTCATCTTTATAATCCTTGGTTATCACTTTGTCTTGTCTAAGTCTAAGCAAGATTAAAGTAAATGCAATTTTAAGTCTTTTTTTTATTACGAACAAAAATGATCTCACAATAATCAGGAAATGGATTATATTATTGTTTAAGTAAGGCTATATCTTACATCTAAGACATATGCAATGCGCAGACACACGGTGCAATTAAAGTAAAGACATTTTAATATCTATAATATTTTAAAATAAAAGATGGTTATTTTCAGATTTTGTAATTCGCCCTTTAATTAGCATACAGTAATCTAAGAATCTAAAGCAATTACCATTTCGCTGATGTCGACCATTTTGTACAAGCAGGCAGGTGCACGTCCCAGCTTCCCAGTTGTAGTAAAAAGCAGCCTTTAAGTACTGCATACCCACCGTTAAGAAGGTGAAAGGTCCTCCCAAGAGGAGCAAGTATCTGGCAGGCCTCTCCAAAATCTTATTCTTCCGCGCAAGTTTTCATTCAAATGTAATTAATGGAACTCGATGGACGAAATGATGCTAATAGGTTGCAGAACACCGGGCGCTGTGGAGACAATGCCATCTCCAGAATTATATAGCCATATTACAGAGATTTATTAGGCCTACTTTAAATGTTATTTATATCTTTTAACGTTATAAAGCATAACATTTGCGAAGATGTTTGAGAACAGAGTGGATATATTTACAATTTATCGTGGTAGGCATAGATATTACGTTGTTCTTCAAAAAAAAAAAATCAAATTTTTGTTTGTGTTATCGAGTGAATTAAAGCAGGAAGACAGAAACACTTTTCCCTATATCACGGAATATTACTGCATAAATAGGTAATTCGTTTTTTATTAAGTTTCAAATGAGTGTTATAAATATACGTTGAAAGTGATTGATAATTTCTGTTTTTAAGGAAATGTGGAAAATAGCTATATCTTTCTGTTTGTGTTCAAAATGTACACATTACTAATAGCTAATGCATGCTACTTTAGTGATTTTTGTGTTTGTGTATTATTAGTAGCCGGCTTTAAGAAAATAAATTGGACAGTTGGTCAACGCATTTACTAACTAATATTTTTAAAATTCGATTTGAGGTGCAATGACACATATAAAGGAGAGATTGTGATTACTCAACAACAAAAAAACATGTTGCAAAAATGCACGATTCAGCTGGTGATTCATATTTTCACTGCAGAATAAATAATGTAATAAATTCCCCCATCCATATTTTTTTGCAGTACTTTAAAATGGTATGAAATTGTTTATGACAGTGAAAACATTTTGACAGAACATATGACCTAATATATAATAATATAATATAATATAATAGATGGCATTGAACTTTGATTTGATGAACAACATGAGGTTCTCTGACCTAATTAACACCTACATCTGTTATGTTTTTACATGTAACGTCAACAAAGAACTTAATAAAATAATCACTGCAGAAAAAAAAGAAAGATGACATAAGTTTGTTCAAAGAAATGCATCATTTTACACTAAAACTGTTGCAAGCCAGTTTTTCTATCAGAGGCTTAGATTTAAAAGTGGTAACACAACAGAGAGGCGGCTTTCATGCTTGCATGTTTAATGGAGGAGACCTCTAGCTTTAATCTGAAATGGCTCTCAAGAGACTCAAATATAACGCTAGTTCAGTGACCTCACATCTGCTGCTGCGCGCTTATATGATGAACACAAAT
Organism: Rhinichthys klamathensis goyatoka; assembly: GCF_029890125.1. Lineage (NCBI taxonomy): Eukaryota > Metazoa > Chordata > Actinopteri > Cypriniformes > Leuciscidae > Rhinichthys > Rhinichthys klamathensis. The sequence continues at coordinate 2,736,978 of NW_026606660.1, forward strand.
TTGAACGTTTTACCTCAGTTACTGAACTATACACAGACAACTTAATGTATTGTTCACCAGGGTCTGTTATCTGTTAGTCTCAGCACAAACGCGCAAGTGTACGCTATAGCCTATGCACTTCACTAACCTACCTGACAAGATCATACATTAGAAATGCTAAAGCCAATACACACAAGCAAGCTTTTCTAATTCATTTGCTTTGTTTCAAAAAGATAGTATTTGACAACAATTATAGTGTAATTACTGATGCAGATAGTGTTTGAATATGTGCAATAATAATATTGTGTAAAACATTAGCCCATGCTTTACCGTGTAAAAAATGATTGACAGAGCATATGAAAATGAGTTTATATACAGAGCATTTTTGTTTTATAAAAGGATATAATGTTATGGAAATCTCAGAAACTCAATGTAAAGACTTTATTGTTTAACATGTTTCCAGTTTCCTCTCAGAGGATTCTCTCTTGTTAGCATGTACAAGTGCCTTTGTGTATTGACCTTGAGATGAGGTGCTCTATAATCACAAAACAACTATTCTAATTCATCCTCGGTCCTTTTGAATATGCTTCTTTTATGGAATGGATTTTTTTTTAATAGTGATTTATATTTTTTATGATAAGGATTATTCTTTAATGAGTTCTATAGTAAAGTGCAAGACTGGATAAGAATTATTCAAATGAAATGGAAATAGAGCACAGACCACAGAAATCACTTGTAATCAAATTCAGAAATGAACATAAATGCTATCTTTTTTAGTTCATGAGTTATTTTCATCGATTGATTCATGAGAATCCATATCCATCTATCCATCTATCTATCTATCTATCTATCTATCTATCTATCTATCTATCTATCTATCTATCTATCTATCTATCTATCTATCTATCTATCTATCTATCTATCTATCTATCTATCTGTCTTTGAAGTTCAATTACGTTTAATTCTACTTTCTTACATTCAAATAATAATTACAACTGTATCTGAAGTCTGGAGTTTCCATCTTTCAGGCAGAAGCAGCTTCCAACTTCTGTACAAAACAAGCAGTGAAAGTTTTATTCAGTATCTCTTTTCTCAGTAATATGTATGTATGTACATATATATACATATATTGCTTCCTTACATTCAAATTAGAAATACAGCTTTGCAGAATTACAGCCTTTGCAATATATAGCCATTACATTGTGAAATATTCCCTTTGCATAACATAATCTTTCATGGTAGGTAGAGCTTAAGGGAATTCAGTGCTGTAATGCATTCTGACAATGTGCAGGTTGCTCAGAAAGATCACTGGATGCAATTGAAACCAAAGTCATTTACATTAATGAGTTCTCATTACATACAGCTTACTTGTGCTAAGAGGAAGCACACAGGTTACACAGTTCCAGTACTACCTTTGGAAGAGCAGGTATGAGTTTATTATAATTGTGTAATGGAATCATGAATATGATGTAAAGGGTCTTTTAGATTTAAAAATGCTGTCCCTAATACCTTATCCTTATATGTCCCTAATACAATACAATAATGTAATTACACTGCAATGCTTTGTGTGCAGAATGTACAGTTATGAGGCGGCTGAGGGAATGTCAGTGCAGTGTCAGCTACATAGATGATCCTGTTACGCATAATTTAAATAATTGTGCATTAAAGGGAATTACATTTGTCTGTATCAAAACATTTTACATGCAGTGTTTTTTTTCACCAGGGTGACAGCTATATATTGACAAAGAGTTTTTTTTATTATAAATATGTATTTCTTACATATCTTGTAAAACTGCATTGCATTTCTAATGATACTAACACAGCGTGTTTTCCTCCTTTGCTACTCTATTTGTACCACCTTCCTATAAAAATAAACCTATTGTAAAGTGTATGTTAAGGTGTAATATGTATTTAGAGACCTCTGAAAATGATGTATGGATGACTGATTTAAAAGGATTTCAAATAAAACCATTTTGTTCTCAGCCATAAAACAGATTCTGTGTGCAGTCACTGTGTATTGAACGTCCTCATTTGTACTGACCTCCTATTTGTTTGGTTATGAAGGTGAATAGGCCTAATCCATGATTTCTCCTGTTTTGGACTCGTTTTACTTCAGTCTTTTGTCAGTATGAATGCTCTTATACACTCTAAAAAATGCTGGGTCAACTTTAGGTCAAACATGGACAAACCCAGCCGTTGGGTTACATTTTAAAATGACTTTTTTTTAATCCAATGTTTGGGTTTGTCCATATTTGAACCAAAATTGGGTTAAAACAACCCAGCATTTTTTAGAGTGTATGTTTTTAGTTTTTCAGTTACTTAACTACAGTGTTTGCCCTGCCTTGTACTTATTTAATGTTTTAGTGGTTTTGTTCTTGTCTTGTTTCTCCCCTGTTATGTTGTGCGTCTGTGTGTGTTCGGGTCCTGTCCAGCCCAGCCCGAGACTCCTCTGACTGCTGGTCCCCGGGATGCTCAATCCTGTGCCCGAGTCTCCTGTCTAGACCTCTGTTGTGGACTGTCTCTCGACTGTGCAATTGTTACACACCTTCTTGTTAATAAATTACCATTCATCTCTCATCTCTGCGTTTGGGTCCTGTTATTTCCAGTGGTCCCTGACACTATGCTGTATAACTGTATTACGGTGTGTTTGTTGTCAAACTCAAAAATTACTTTACATTTTAATTCTTAAAAAATGCCATTATTTGAAAAAGTTAATAATTGTATTTTATTGACAAAATATTCACATGGTCATGTTACAATATGCCCCTCACATGTTACAACATTGGGCATGTTGTCACATTTCACTTCCATTCTTTCAGGGTAAATCAAGAAAAAAAAGTATACACTGTATTTTTACTAGACATGTGTGAAATGAATGTTGTGAAAAATAAATACTCTGAACCCCAAGTGAATTTAAACAAACTGAGAAAGTCAAAAAGGTTGTACCCTGCTCTCCCCTTTCAAATAGCGTTCCCCATAGTGTCATCTAGTCTAGAGGATCCAGCGTCTCTTTCCCCTTCTCAGGGAACCACGGTTACATGCGTTCCCCTAACTATAGTTGGGAAGTATTTAGCGATTTTGCGCTGTTAACCCCGCACTGCGGTCCTGTGTGCAGTGTGAAACTATTGTGTTAGAATGTTAGACTAGATGCTTTGTAACCCGACAACGAGCCACGTGCCTCGTATTCACTTGCTTTTTATTTTATTAGCAAAATTTCACATACTTAAACAAAAATGTCTTAATTCATCTCCTATGTTAAATTTGTTTTGTTCTGACTTTGATTTTTACATTTCTTCAATAAGACTGTTAAAAAAACAAAAAATCTGCGAAATATTTAAAATGCTATGATACACTCTTCAATAGGCCTACCCCTGGGTGGTTTGTAATATCCTTATTTGTTAAAATTGAATGTGAGCTATGCTTTTTTTGTGTTTTTTTTGTCTTGATTGTTTATATTTTGTTATTATATGTTACCTATTCTGCAATAAAAAATAAAAATAAAAATAATATTCACCTGCTTCAGACAGCCACGGAAACAGTGTGTGTAAACAGTCGTTTCAGTGTTTGACAGGAAAAATGTCAGGTCAATTGGAGTCACGTCAATTAATTCTTACCTTTAGGCTACAGTACAAAAGTCCATTCATGGATAGAAAAAAAAACTTTGATGGTAGGCAAATATGACACCGTCACGCAAATAATCCTATGTAATTAAAGACATTAACCCAGGGTTTACGAATGTACAGTGTAAAACGTCAGTTTATGAATGCCCCAGATTTACGCCCCATGCAAATTATGAGCAGTGCTAAAGGGGTCCTATTATTCCCTTTTACAAAGTGTTGGTTTTGTTTTTGGGGTGTACTCGAATATGTTTTCATACTTGATTGTTAAAAAAAAAAAAAAAACGCATTATTTTTCACGTATTTTTACATTAGCTCCTCTCTCCCCAGTCTGGGCGAAGCGCTGTTTCGATGAAGCCCCTCCTTCCGGAGTAAGAAATGTGCTGTGATTGGTTTAGCCGGCCCAGTGTGCTTTGATTGACACCGCTTAGGCGCGTGTTCGGGAAATGTCCCGCCCCTTCATTTAAGCCAACTCTAATCACTCAGATGTAAATAGCCTAAGGATGGCGTCAATTGCAAACCAATTCAAACCTGATTTATATATTTTAGTAACATTATGACTTCGTTGTAGTCCAAACGAGCCATTCGTTGTCCCAGCTAGGATGGGACGTTCTCAGAACTTTGGCTTACATTCCCTACAAGTTTGGTTATTGTTTTAAAGAAAACATTTGAATGTAATGTTTAAAGAATGTTGTAAGGATGTTTTCTCATTTCAAATAATGTTCCTATAAGGTTAAATGTAAACCATGTAATGTTTTAACTGTAACTTTTTGAGGATGTTTTGGGAATGTTGTTGAGATAATAACAGATTACACAATGTTCTCAATAAAACATTGGCACAACGTTCCATAATAACAGAGGAGGAACATTATCGAATCAACGTTCGCAAAATGTCTTGAGGATATCATTGAGGCCTGAGATGATGGAGTGTTTTTTATAAAACGTTCTTGTAATGTGACGTGTTAACAAAGCAAGAACATTTTAAATGTAACATTTTGAGGATGTTGTTGATGTAAACGTTTGTGGAATGATCTTTTATAAAACATTGACACAATGTTCCATAATAACAGAGGAGGTACATTATCAAATTAACGTTCGTAAAATGTTTTGAGGATAATATTATTAGGTGAGATGATAAAATGTTTTTAATAAAACATTCCTGTCAATTGACTTTTTTAACAAAAGTAGAACATTTTGCATGAAACATTTTGAGGATTTTTATAGGGATGTTGTTGAGGTAACAGGTTGTCAAATTATCTTTTATAAATCATTACCACTATAACAAAGGAGGAACATTATCAAAGCAACATTCATCAAGGACATTATTGGCCTGAGATGACAAAATCTTATAATATGATGTGTTAACAAAAGCTCATAACATAAGGATATTTTGGGGAGGCTGTTTAGGTAACAGATTGTAAAATGTTCTTTTAACCTATAAAATATTGGCATATGTTCCATAATAAAGGAGGAACATTATCAAAACAGCATTATTAACAGTATATTATGAACTGTGTGAACTGTTGCGTGAAATGTGTTTGCAAGAGATGAGAAGCTGATTGGGGGCCACTGAAGATCAACATGTAAAACCACCAATCCCAGCGTGAATTTCCTGTGCCGTAAGAACATTTGAAATTGCCAAACAGCGCAAAGAAAGTAACGTTTTTGTTGAAGAATTCGGTGCAAAATGTTCGTTGTCTAAATTGTCTAGTTGACACATTGGCCCAAACAACAGAACTCCTGGTCAACGGAACTGAACTCTTTCATAACTGTAAGTTTTTTTTGTGTCTTTTTCAGTTTACATATAGCTTTCTCTTATCCTTGATATATCAATGTCTTTCGGTATTAGATCTTACTTTCTTAGAATTGTATGACAGTCGCATTAAATCTGAGTGTGTTACTTTTGAACGTTATGTTACTTTAATGTTATGTATGTTACTTTACAGATAGATTTGTTTTAATCCAGACTCCAAACTTTCTGTTTGAAGATGAATATAACACCGATGACGCAATAAAGTCTCCATTTGATCGACTTGATCAATTCAAGATGGCGGCGCGCATAGTTGGAGCGGCTTTGAGCTCCTACAATTTGGTAAAGTTTTTGCACATTATTGGTGGTACTGTGTATTTTTTTGCACAGTCATCAATTAGAGTCACTTCAAAATAGAGTCACTTCCTGTTTGAAGATGAATATAACACCGATGACGCAATAAAGTCTCCGTTTGATTGACTCCTATCGATCAATTCAAGATGGCGGCGCGGAGAGTCGCAGCAGCTTTGAGCTCCTACAATTTGTATAGTTTTCGCACATAATTGGTGGTACTGTGTATTTTTTTGCAGTCATCAAGTAAAGTCACTTCAGTACAGCCGTGACAAACTTTTAGAACTCAATTCTTGAATACACCATCTACCAGCGGAGACATTTATTCCTCCAGAGCTCGCCAGATCATCACCTAGGACTCTCGCGGAAGTGAGACAGAGGAGGAGATGCTGTGAGCGGAGACAGAAGATAGGAAAGCGAGCAGGTGTATGGGCCAGGTTAAAGGCTAACTTGTCCAGGCCCCCGCTTCCTACCATCTTCCTCTCTAATGCCAGGTCGATTCGCAATAAGATGGATGAAATACAACTACAGCTGGCAACACGGAGGACCATATACAACTGCTGCAGCATGATTTTCACCAAAATATGGTTGGATGGCACCATTCCGAATGAGGCCATTGGGCTAGCAGGACGTACCGCCTATCGAGCCGACAGGACTGCAGACTCGGGTAAGAAAACTGGAGGGGGTCTACGCATTTACATCAACAATTCTTGGTGCACTAACATCACTGTAGTCGATAGACTTTGTAACCCTGATGTGGAATTCATGTTGCTGAAATGTAGACCATTTTACCTCCCGAGGGGGTTTACTGCTGCTACCATTTGTGCTGTGTACGTTCCACCAGACACTAATGTTAAGCTAGCGCTAGCACGGCTACACGACAGCATTAACCACAGCCTTGTTGTACATCCGGATAGTGTCTTGATTGTAGCGGGCAGGGGCGTAGGAATGAGCTTAACATTGGGGGGGACCAGGGTTGATTTTAGGATTTTCATTTTAGGGAGGCTCAGCCCCCAATGAGAATACGCAGGGGTTTTTCTTGGCTCAAAACGAGGAGGAAGACATGAAATCCTGATCATGTACGTATTTATAAGATAATTTGAATTTTATTTTTCACATAGGCCTACCATATAGGCAGTTATTCCCACTGTATTTTTGTGGATGTAGCCCAGTACCTCTAGGGGGGTCCGGGGGCATGCACCCCCGGAAGAAAATTTTGTACATTTTAAAGATAAATTCATTAATCTGGTGCACTTTGAGTCATCCAAATCCACTGTTGAAAATAAATAATCCACCCGCCAATCGACGATCTATGTTCGTGCCTGCGCGCGCACGCTACGCGGTCGAGCACAGTCTCTGTCTCGCACGCTCACTCTAGATTCCGGGAGATTTTAACTAATTTGCGGTATATCTAGTCGATCACGAGTGGCTCAACAGGGAGATCTATAGATAAACTCATCTTTCAGGCATTTGACCGACCGGGTTGACACTTCTGCGTGAGAAATCGGGGGGTGGCGTGTAAAAACCAATCAAATACGTGTGTCTCACGGCCAATGCGTGAGAGTTGGCAAATATTTTTGTCTTTCGCGGTGTCATTTTTGGGTGGGACAAATGCGACTGTCTCCAATATTGGGGGGGACACGTCCCCCCCGTCCCCCCCGGTTCCTACGCCAGTGGTAGCGGGAGACTTTAATCACGCAAGACTGTTGTAACCCGCCTTAAAAAGGGTTAACCAGTAAATTGTATTTAATTATTATCATTATTTACCCATACGTTACGTCATGAGAAATGGGGCTTTTATTTTGAAAAATACATTTAATTTGCGGGAAACCGGAAGTAGCGCGCCAAAATACTTCCGTTCGATAACACTGTTAAAATCAGATGGAGCGCTGCTTCGGGTTCTCCCACGAGTTGGAAAGAAAACTGATAAGAAAAGGTACAAAAACCTGTCTGTTTTGATGACAGTTAAATATGATTTAGTTCGTTATGTAAATGCTTGTATACTTTGTTTTAGAAGTTGGAGAGTCATCCAGAAAATCACTTTTATCTGTCCTGGCTTCTCATACTGAAAATCCTCTCTTGGTAAGCTAATGTGTTCAATGATTATGTATGGAAAAAAACACGAGGTGGCTATGCTAGCTCCAAGAAGTGATTATTGAAATATTTTCTGTTGTATTGAAGGGATATAACATGATAAAATACATTTATTTCATGGTTTAAGGAGAAATGTAAACTAGTTGGCGTGCATTACAAAAATATGCTTTTGTAACATTTTACTTTGTGATATATATATGTGACTAAAGGTTAAGTTACATACAGGAGAATATAAAATATCATTTTAAAGTCTTCAAAGTGGTTAAATAAGCAAATACTGTAATTCAGATAAATGGTTTTCAATTAAAAAACTGTATTTCTATAACTTTGATTCAAAAGCTATAAAATCCTATGTAAAAAGGGATTAACAGCAGAGAGAAAAATGTTCATTAGTACAATGTGTTCCTATAATTTCATTTCATTGTAATGACATAAGGTTAAAATGGTATATTCTGACTATAATAGTTAAAATAGCTATTGGTTCTTCATGTGAACTATGTTATGATATTTTCAAACAGTAATATAATGTTGTACAACACTTTAAGAACTAGTTAATATCATAGATTTTGGACTGAACCTGTTCTATATACAGGTCAGGTCTTTTCATGAGGCGAGCAGAAGTTCCAGATGATCCAGTCCTTGAATCATACCAAGTGAACCATTGATCCATAGATGGCGAGCCTTCCCAATGAGCCGTGAACCTCCACCACAGCATTCCGGAAGCCTGTGGTAGGATTGTGTCAGTTCACCAAACTGGTACCAATGAGATTGTTCCTTTCGACTATTTACCCTTGACTTTGGCTATTACCCTTTGACTAACTTACTCGAACTCTGGATTGAACTCTGGAATTCCAAAGGACAATTTCCAAGGAACATTTCAAAAAGGACATTGTATTTTATTTTATTTTATTTTAAATTTATTTTGAGGCCATATCTAGTGTGCACATACTTGTTGTGAAGTGGTTGAAATATTTTGTTGAACTAAAAGTTTACACATTTCAAACAGTTACCTTGGTGTTGCTTGGTTATTACTATACTTATCAGCTCCTACGAACCTAGGGTGTACATACTCTGAAGTGGGTTACACTGTCTTTTACAAACTCCATCAAAATGTGAAGTGTGCAACCAAAGGGGACAAAACGTTGGATCAGGTGTATAGCCTACTAATGTAGCAGATGCATACAGAGTCCAGGTTTACCCACACCCGGGCCTGTCAGACCACCTCTCACTCTTGCTACATCCACAGTTTACACCAAAAATTAAAAAACACCTGTGGTCAGGACGGTAAGGCGGCCATCCCTCAGCTCCAGGACTGCCTTCACTCCACAAATTGGGAGATATTCAGAGGTCGGGGAACACCAACACGGGAGTCTCTTGATGAATACACTACCTCAGTTATGGACTACATTAAATTTTGTGTAGATAGTGTTACAACCTGGAAGAAAATACGTGTGTTTCCAAATCAAAAGAAATGGATGACACATAAGGTACAAAAATTAATCAAGGCTAGAGATGCAGCATATAGATCTGGGGACAGGATCGAGCCAGGAGCTTTGAGTAAGTAATAACCAAGTATTTTTAAGGTAAAGAAAAAAAAGGTATCCTTAAAGTGTAAATTTACGGGGGTTTTTCCCGAAAATGGATGTGATTAAGAACGAGGGTATTAAGGTTCCCAATGCCGTCATTGTATCAGGTTTGACAAACACTGAGTTAGACGAAGAGATTTATGAAAATTTAAAGCGATTTGGGTCTGTTAACAGAATTGTCAAGGTTTTAGACAAAACATCTGAGTTCTATGGTAAAGCCTTTGTAGAATATGCATCTGGTGCTGCTGTGGAGACACTTGAGAGGGATTTACCTTTTGATAGAACCAGTGATACAGATGACAATGTTGTCTTCCACGTTGAAGCTTTATCCAGTTTATACTCAAGTGAAAAGGGTACTGATCTTACCAAAACATTTCTGTCTGACCTCCAAAATGTTGCAAAACTAAGTGGAAAATCTTTTGAAAACCTGCTACATGATGAGTCAGCACGAATTACTGGATTAATGAAAGAGCGAGGTGAGTCTGGCAGACCTCAGAGTACAGTTGTGGCACCTGTTGGAACAGCCAGAGATTCCGTCTTCCCTGATGCCACACAAATGGAATCAGACATTGATGAGCAACGTTCTCTTGACCCCCTTAGCCATCCTTTCAGACCTATGGCAAATGCTATGCCCATTAAATTGCCAGTATCTTCCTTCTTGCAAACTGCTGAACAACTTACTCCGCCTGAGGTGCAGCGTGTAGTGGTCGAACACATTGTCAAAAGTTCTGACCTCTCTTCGCAAATACACGCATCAGTAAAAGTTAGACCCTTTTCCGGCAAAGTTCCTTGCTCAAACTTTGAAGTCGATTATGAGACCTGGAGGGACAGTATTGAATGTCACTTGGCTGATCCTACTGTTTCCAGTGCACAGCTGGTAAGACGCATTGTTGATAGTTTGCTTCCTCCTGCTGCTTCGGTTGTCAAGTCGCTTGGTTACCAAGCAAATCCAAAAGCTTTCCTCGATCTACTTGACTCAGCTTATGCTACAGTGGAAGATGGGGACGAACTTTTCGCTCAGTTTTTAAACGTTAATCAGAACTCAGGCGAGAAACCTTCCAACTATCTTCAGAGATTGCAGACTCTTTTGAATAGAATCGTGAAAATGAAAACCATTCTGCCTCAAGATTCAGACAAGCAGCTCTTGAAGCAGTTCTGTAGGGGCTGCTGGAACAATGTGCTGATTAATAACCTTCAACTTGAGCAACGCAAAAAGAATCCGCCCACTTTTCCAGAGTTTTTACTCCTTTTACGCACTGAGGAGGACAAACAAACTGCGAAAGCGAACAGGATGAAGCAACATCTGGGATTTCAAAAACCAAAAGCTCAAGTTGCAGCGCAAGTGCATGAGGCATATATGGGAGACACATATGATTCACCTCAGTCTCTCTCTTCCGAACCACCAGCTATGAAACGACTTCAAAAACAAATTGTCGAACTGCAAGCTCAAATTGCTGCCCTATCGAGTTCTAAACAACAGACACCACCTACAAACAAACCTTAAAAAGAAAAGGAGAAACGACAAGAGAAACCTGTTACCAAAAAGACATCAACATCAAGACTTACTTCAGAAGCCACATTCGCAACAGTTAGATCAAAGCCAAAACCGTGGTACTGTTTCAGTTGTGGCGAGGATGGGCATATTGCCACAAACTGTGATGATCCTCCCAACCCCACTTTAGTGTCTGCAAAAAGAACTCTGCTGAAAGAGAAACAACAAGCTTGGGAAAAAGACAATCCAATGTCCGATAAACATTTAAATTGAACAGTGTTTCTATTGAGGGACAAATGGAAACAAATCAACCTGAAAGTCCCATAATTGAACCAAAAACCAAATGGAAAGTCAAGTTAAAAGAGCACAAAGTGACAAAAACCAGAACCTTACCTAAAGGGCTCGGTAGCCGGAGCACCGCTGACATAAAAGTTAATGGGCTTGAGTGCAATTCACTACTTGATACCGGGTCTCAGGTGACAACTATGTCGCTGTCGTTTTACAACCGTTACCTCTCAGATCAGACCATTCACCCAGTAGCTGACTTACTAGAGATTGAAGGGGCGAACGGTCAGTCAGTGCCCTACCTAGGGTATGTTAAAGTTACACTCCAGTTTCCCAAAGAGTTCATTGTTAGTCAGCCTGAATTAGAGACACTTGCCCTCGTAGTGCCAGATGTTAGGTCCAACAGTCTCACTCCGTTGTTAATTGGAACTAACACTCTCGATCCACTGTACGAAACAGTTTTGTGATGATAATACATTTCAAAAGAGTGCTTACTGTGGCTACCACCAAGTCCTGAGAACTTTACAAATTAGACACAAGCATAGTTTAAATGGCAGACTGGGTCTCGTCAACTTGAGAAATAACGAGCCAAGTGTAATCTATGCTGGGGAAAAGATAGTGCTAGAGGGATATGCAAATATTGACAAAGCAAGCAATGAAAGATGTGTTTTACTTGAGCAACCTACCATGTCATCCTTACCTGGGGGAATTTTTGTTGAATGCTGTCTCATTAATGTTCCAAGAGACACCCCATACAAAATACCTGTAGTGGTGAGGAATGAAACTGATCGAAACATTTGTCTTCCTGTAAGGTGCATCATTGGAGAACTTAGTGCTGTTAAGGAGATTGTTCCAACTCAGAACACCGCTAGTTGCAGTAGCCACCAGCAGCTCACTAGCCAAACAAACAAGCAGTCAAGTTCAAACCTAACCTTCGACTTTGGAGAATCACTTCCCGAGGAGTGGAAAGTACGTATGACTGATAAGTTAAACACATTCTCAGACATTTTCTCTCATCACGATCTTGACTACGGACATGCAACAAAAGTGAAACATTCAATCAAACTCAATGATGAGACGCCTTTCAAGCAACGCCCACGTCCTATTCATCCTCAGGATTTTGACGCAGTGAGGCGTCACCTGCAGTCTCTCCTTGAAGCAGGGATCATTCGCGAATCACAGTCTCCTTTTGCATCTCCAATAGTCGTAGTCAAAAAGAAGAACGGTGATGTCAGATTATGTGTAGACTACCGGCGATTAAACATGCAAACGATCAAAGATGCGTATGCACTACCGAATCTCGAGGAATCCTTCTCAGCCCTGAGCGGATCTCAGTGGTTTTCAGTAATGGACCTGAAAAGCGGCTATTATCAGATTGAGATGATTGAGAGTGACAAAGACAAGACAGCGTTTGTATGCCCTCTTGGTATTTGGGAGTGGAATCGTATGCCACAGGGTATCACAAATGCGCCCAGCACTTTCCAGCGTTTAATGGAGGTGCTCGTGTTCTTAGACGATATTATTGTCTTTTCCAAAACGCTAGAGGAGCATGAAACCCGTCTCACGAACGTCCTGTCCCGCTTGCGAGAGAACGGTTTAAAGTTATCTCCTGAGAAGTGCCGTTTCTTTCAAACTTCAGTTCGTTACTTAGGCCATATAGTATCACGCAACGGAGTTGAGACTGATCCTCAAAAGACAGAAGCACTTAAGACCTGGCCACTCAAAAGACAGAAGCACTTAAGACCTGGCCAAGACCCCAGACCTTAAAAGACCTTAGGTCATTTCTTGGGTTCTCCGGGTACTATAGGCGGTTCGTGGAGGGGTATTCTAAATTAGTGAAGCCCTTAAACAACCTCACAGCTGGCTACCCTCCCGTGCGTAAAGGTGCAAAGATTTCCAATGTAGCCGCCCAGTACCATAATCCCAAAGACCCTTTCGGGGAAAGGTGGACCCAATCCTGCCAAGACGCTTTTGATCAGATCATATAAAAGTCATACTGACGCGAGCACAACAGGCCTGGGTGCAGCGTTATACCAAGAACAGGACGGCCAGACCCGCGTCATTGCGTATGCGAGTCGGGGTCTCTCGCAGTGTGAAGCCTGCTATCCGGCCCACAAGCTGGAATTTTTAGCTTTAAAGTGGGCCATTACTGAAAAATTCCATGACTATTTATATGGTAACGTGTTCACAGTGTGACGAGTCTCTTCTCTTCCTGTTACGGCGAGCTAGTGGGTGTGGCTAGGAGACTCATCAACGGAACGATGTCCACCTGTTCATCCCTCTATAAATGTTTAGACTGACTGGTGTACACAGAAAAGGTCTTTCCTCCGGTTTACTTTGTGTTCGATTTATGTTTGATTTTGCCTCGGTTAGTTTCTTTGGTTAGTATTTTGGTTTGCTCTGGCTGATACATTTACACCCATGCCCTTTGTCAGGCATTACAGACGACCACGTTTTATTGTTTTATACATTTTTCTAATTATGTGAATAAAAGTTATTTTCTTTTGCAATCCAATCACTGTGTCCTCCATTTCATTTGCCACGGCTTTGAGCCGGTCGTGACAAATGTGGGGGCTCGTCTAAAACTTTGTTTGGTTAAGAACTTTGGTTAAGTAGTTTATTTCGTTAATCCGATGATTAATTCGTTAGATGTGTTTTTTTTCGTAGTAATATTTGTTGAATATTGAATTTTGAAATTTCGTGGAGGATTTTAGTGATTGGTTTTGGTTTTTTTTTTGGTTAGGCCTAGCCTACTTCATGGAAGTTGACTTCGGTAAGTATTGACTATTTCTTTTGGTATGTTTGAGGGGAGTTTTTGTGGATATGCTTTCCCTGGTTAGGTTTAGCGGGATATCCTTAACGGGATGCTCCGAATTTTTTTTATTTTAGTTTGTTTTTTTCTGTATGGTGAAAGCAGCTAGAGCAGTTGTCTCGGGAACACGTCCGTGTTTTGTGATGGTAACTTGTTAATCGGTTGCCATTTCAAACACTGGTTTACAGTGTATAAAAACCCGCTGCAAGTAACTGTACGAAGATTAGGGATATGTTTAGATAATTTAGAAATTTAGTTAGAGGGATTGTGTATCCACTTTCTACCCCTCAGATATATTTTTGTAAATTGGTTAACCGTAGGCTACTCTTGTTTTATCATGGATTCAAAGGTTGAGGAATTTATTAGTGCTCCGTCTGAAGTTCTGTTGGATGATTTTTCTAAAGATCAGTTAGTAGAACTTTCAACTCATTATAAAATTAGTTTGTCAAGTCAAGATAAACGTCTGAAGGATAGTATTAAAACTGTGATTAAGACTGAGTTATTTGAATGCGGAGTTTTGGAATCTCAATCTTTGGAAGATGCGTCAGGTTTTGTTAGTGCTGCTGCACCAGTGTCTCATCTGACATTTGAACAACAAAAACAATTGTTGTTAATTCAAACAGATACTAAAAAAGAAATGCTAGAGGCACAAAATCGCCTTGAGATGTCTAAATTACAGTTACAACAACAACAGCTTGAACTGGAATGTTACCGGTTAGATCTGATCAAATCCGGTCATTTAACAGAAGATGTAAAACGTGATTTGGCTTCGTGTAAATTTGATGTAGTGACTAATATGAGGTTGATACCTAAATTTGACGAGAAAGATGTTGAACGTTTCTTTTTGTTGTTTGAACGCGTGTCAGAAGCACGAAATTGGCCAGATGAGGAATGCACGCTTATGTTACAGTCGGTTTTTACAGGGAAAGCTCCAAAGTTTGATCAGGCGTTTCGATTGCAAATGGATGCCAGCAATGTGGGTGCTGGTGCCGTTCTGTTACAGACTTACGAAGATGGAGTTGATCATCCGGTTGGATTCTTTTCTAGGAAGTTTAATTCTTATCAACTGAATTATTCGGTGATTGAAAAGGAGGCGCTTGCTTTGATTTGGGCTTTACAACACTTTGAAGTGTACGTGGGTTCGTCTGAGGGACCCCTGGTGGTTTTTACTGATCACAACCCTTTAGTTTTCCTTCACTCGTTACAGAACCCAAACCAGAGGTTAATGAGGTGGTGCTTATTTTTACAGGGATACCTGCTAGATATTCGCCACATTAAAGGTTCAGAGAATGTAACTGCTGATGCCTTATCTCGTATTCATATAGTCTAGTGTTAGGATTTGTTCCATTTCCCTGTTTTGTGTCTCTGTTCTTTTCTTAATTTGCTTCCTAGGTGCCGGGGTTGCTAGAAGGACTTGGAGAGCTGATAAGACTGGGAAGGATCCAGAGTTGGAATAAGTTCGCTTACTTGGACTGTTTGAATTCTGAGTGGTGGGTTTTGTTTGGGTTTTGGACGAGTTTGTGAAGTCGCTGTGTTTTTTTTGTTTTGTTTTTTAGGGGGAGTGTGTGACGAGTCTCTTCTCTTCCTGTTACGGCGAGCTAGTGGGTGTGGCTAGGAGACTCATCAACGGAACGATGTCCACCTGTTCATCCCTCTATAAATGTTTAGACTGACTGGTGTACACAGAAAAGGTCTTTCCTCCGGTTTACTTTGTGTTCGATTTATGTTTGATTTTGCCTCGGTTAGTTTCTTTGGTTAGTATTTTGGTTTGCTCTGGCTGATACATTTACACCCATGCCCTTTGTCAGGCATTACAGACGACCACGTTTTATTGTTTTATACATTTTTCTAATTATGTGAATAAAAGTTATTTTCTTTTGCAATCCAATCACTGTGTCCTCCATTTCATTTGCCACGGCTTTGAGCCGGTCGTGACAACAGTCATTACTGACAACAATCCCTTGCGGTACGTTCTAACCAAAGCCAAACTAGATGCTACTAGTTATCAATGGTTAGCAGCCTTGTCTACGTTCACTTTCGACATCAAATATCGCGCTGGCAAGCAAAATCAAGACGCCGATGGCCTGTCAAGGAGGCCACATGGTGAACTAATCAGTGACAGCGCATCTCAAGAAGAGAGTCAAAGAATACATGACTTTACCTCATACCATCTTGCACCTGTGAACGTTGTCCAAGCCACATGTCAACTCCACACTATTTTTCAAAATGACGCTGAACTGTCTCCATGTTACATTGAGTCACTTGCCGTGCATCCGGATGCTATTCCCTCAGCATTTTCAGACGATGAAAATCTTAGTGGTCTTTCAACCATCCCTAAGTACAATGATGCTGAGATAGCCAACATGACATCATGACTTTGCGTAAACATACACGCCACTTTCAATTCAAGTGGCCTGTTATCTATACGCATTTTGAGCTATCCGCGTGAATGTCCACGCCGAAATCTTTTGCGTGTATGTCTACGCCATTAAATGTCCGAGTGATTCCGCGTGTATGTGTACGCCGTTAAATGTCCGAGCGAAACGAAGCAAAATCTATATCTACATCTGTGGAGCGATATTTTTTTTCCTAGGATGGTAGGAGAACACTCATAAATGGTATTAACCCCAGTGACGGGTAGGTTTAGGGACGGGGTTGGGGTAGGTCATATATTTATATATACATAATACAGTAATATAACGTTAAGTCAAAGGCGTTGATAAACACGCTGAAAAGCGATTATGCGTGTTGATAGCACGCCAAAAATGAAAATACGAATTGGCGTGTCATACATACGCCATTTCATGAGATCAGTCTGAGATAGCTGAGTTGCAACGAGCTGATCCGGTAATCAGTGTAATCATACAGTCATGTGAGTCAACAGAACCTGTCCCTGCTGGCAAAAACTGTCCTGAACTCCAACTCATGTTCAAAGAAATGAGTCGATTTGAAATAAGAGACAGTCTGTTGTATCGGAAAAGACAGTGTGACAACAAAACTATCTAACAGCTTGTCTTACCCAAAACATTGAGAAATCCCGTGCTCTACAGCTGACATGATGAAATGGGCCATTTAGGAGCCGAAAGAACTCTTGAGCTAACCAGATCTCGGTTTTATTGGCTTAAAATGTCTTCCGATGTTGAGTCCAAGATTAAAAGCTGTCCAAGGTGCGTTAAAAGGAAAAGCCAACCCGACAAAGCCGCACCTTTAGTCAACATCCAGGCAAGTCGGCCGATGGAACTGGTCTGCATGGACTTTTTGTCCATTGAACCCGACATAATTATAAGGAGATTCTGGTCATAACTGACCACTATACTAAATACGCAACTGCTATCCCGACTCAAGACCAAAAAGCCCTAAAGGTAGCCAAATGCCTTTGGGAACAGTTCTTTGTCCATTACGGGTTTCCTGAACGTCTTCACAGCGACCAAGGCCGCGACTTCGAATCACAGGTCGTCAAAGAGTTGTGCGTTTTGGTCGGTACTAAGAAAGTAAGAACGAGCCCCTACCATCCTCAGGGCAACCCCGTCGAGCGGTAAAACCGCACGTTGCTTAGTATGTTGGGTACGCTCAAGGACAAAGAGAAAACTAGGTGGCGCGAGTACGTCCGACCCCTCACTCACGCATACAATTGCACAAGGAGTGACGTCACTGGGTTTTCGCCTTATGAGTTAATGTTCGGGCGCCAACCTAGACTGCCCATAGACATTGCATTTGGTTTACCAGTTTAGAACAGTCCGGGCATGTCGCACTCGCAGTATGTAAAAAACCTTAAGACATACTTGAAAGAAAGTTATCAGTTAGCATCCGCTAATGCAAAGAAAATCGCTGACAAAAACAAACGCAGATTCGACATGCGAGTAAGGGAGTCAACACTTGACACAGGCGATAGAGTTCTAGTGCGAAATCTCCGTTTTCGCGGCAAACATAAACTCGCCGATCGGTGGGAGTCCACTATTTATGTTGTACAGAAGAAAGCTGGAGATATGCCTGTGTATATAGTCTGTCCTGAGGATCAGGAAGGACCTTTGCGCACACTCCACCGCGAGTTACTGCTTCCTTGTGGATTTCTATCTGAAGAGGATGAGAAAATGGCAAAGCCAAAGAAAGCCTCAAAACCCAAAACAAGGCAAACTTTTTGTTCTCCAGAGGAAAATACCCTTGATTTTGACAGTGATGATGACTATATTCAGAGCTATTACCCCACAACAATCAGGACAACCACAAGGGTTATTCAACCAAACAATGTGAATTCCAACACAAATGCTACCCAGGAGAATCTCCCCACTGTTGAGGAATCTGAAAACTTACATATGGACTTACCTTCCGGGAACTTGGATCAGCCTGTGGAAAAACCAAAATGGAAACTTAGCGGAAGTGAGACAAAATGAACTGAAACCTGAAAATGAACAAGAGAGTGGACTTGCCGAAATGGAACATGACCCACTGGAAAATTACTCTCATACCAAAACTCATGAGGAAGACAAACAGTCTAAAGACATTGAACAGAGACAATCTACTGAAAAGGACAATGCTGAACAAGATGCTAGTTCTCTTGAATTAGCAGAGCCTGATGCTCCAAACAATCAGACTGCTGACCAAATACGCAGATCTGAACGGTTGAGAAAGCCACCTGCTAAGTTTACTTATCCACAGCTTGGTAAACCTTTGATTTCATTTGCACAAACTATACTAGACGGGTTTAATAAAGTTTTGGTTGAAACATTTGAAGGTGCTCCTGTCCTAGTACAAACATGAAGGGACTCATGTTAATTTAGAGGAGGAGGATGTAACCCGCCTAAAAAAGGGTTAACCAGTAAATTGTATTTAATTATTATCATTATTTACCAGCCAGGATTGCTTTAAGGAGAGGAATCAAATCTGCCAAATTAGAACATAAAAGGCGGATTGAAGCCCATTTTAATAACTTCACAAATCCCCAGCAGGTGTGGGAGGGCATCAGGGCAATAACGGACTATAAGAAGACAACATCTCCCTCAGCAGACATTTGTGCCACCTTAGCTGAGGGAGATGTTGTCATCTTATAGTCCAACTTAAACCTGTTCTATACCTGTTTTTACAGGGACAACAATGACCCGATACAACATTTGATGCCCTCCAGTGACACTGCTCCAGTCCTGACCACACATGAGGTGAGAATCTGTCTGCGCAACATCAACCCCAGGAAAGCGGCCAGCCCGGACGGTGTACTGGGGAGGGTGCTTGAGGATTGTGCTGGAGAGCTGGCAGAAATCTTCACCACAGTCTACAACATCTCGCTGTCCTCAGACTGGGTCCCAGAATGCTTCAAAACTGCCACAAGTTCCAGTGCCAAAAACATCCAGGATTACATGCCTAAATGATTACAGGCCTGTGGCGCTACACCCATACTGCCTAAATGTCTGGAAAGATTAGTAATCAAACACATCAAAAACGCCATACCACCCACACTGGATCAGTATCAATTTGCTTATAGGGAAAACAGGTCAACAGAAGATGCCATTGCTATTGCGCTCTACACCCTGCTTCAACATCTAGAGCACAAGAACACCTGTGCAAGGCTGCTCTTTGTTGATTTTAGTTCAGCCTTTAATACGATCCTGCCAAACAAACTAACAGCAAAACTGTATTCACTAGGATTAAACACATTATTATGCAATTGGATTTTGGACTTCCTAACCAATCACTCACAGTATGTGAGAGTTGGTGGGCACATTTCATCCATTAAGTTATCAACACAGTAGCCCCTCAAGGATGTGTGCTCAGTCCATTACTCAACACGCTCTTTACGCATGACTGCCTAGCCGGTTTGTCATCTAATCTCATCATTAAATTTGCTGATGACACTACAGTGTTAGGACTTATCACCAAAAATGATGAGACTGCATACATAAAGGAAGTTGAACACTTGGCAACATGGTGTAAGGAGCATAACCTAGCCCTTAACACCAAGAAGACCAAGGAAGTGATTGTGGATTTTAGGAAAAAAGGACAACTTAACACACCGCACATTTCATTGGAAGTAAGGAGGTACAGCGAGTTCCTAGCTTTAAGTTCCTGGGACTGTCTGTTACTGAGGACCTGTCCTGGGACATTAACACCACCTCAGTCGTGGGAAAGGCACAGCAACGCCTCTTTTACCTGAGGAAACTGAGGAGAGCTAAACTCCCTAAGCAGCTCCTGGTAAATTTCTACCACTGTGCTATTGAGAGCATGCTGACCCATGGACTATTGGTGTGGTTTTCCAGGTGCACTAAGGCCGAACAGCAGGAACTCCAGGACGTATTCATTTATTTATTTATTTATTCATTTACTTATAATAATATAAGTGTTTTCTTCTGAACCTTTGATTTACTTTATTTCTGAAAGTGTGGGCGTGGTTGTGTGCCCTGTGTTTTTGGTTTTTGGTTTGCTTGCTGTCTCTCCTTCTCTCTCTACTCGCTCTCAGGCCTAATCATCAGCACCTGTCACTCGTTTGTGAGTGTGCCTGAGACGGAGAGTATAAGGCTGCCGTCCAGTGTTTGCAGAGGGAGATGCACTTCTCCGCTGCTCCAGATTGAACACTGGTGTTAAATTGGGCTGGTTTCTGATAGTCAGAGACTGTAGTTGAGAGTTAGCTGTGGCTAACTGAGAGTCACTGACTTGTGTTAATGAGATCCTTTCGTTGATATCATCTGGTGTTGTCTTCACTCTGGGACAGAGGATTGAAGTGTGTTCTCGCCTTTTTTTTTTTTTTTTTTTTGTTACCTCTCCTTCCGACCCCTAGACGGCTAGGGGAACGTAACACTGATAAGTGGTTTGGTAACTTTTGTTGTAAATCTTCATAGAATTACCTTTAGATTATAGTAATCTTGTTCAAATGTTAGGAAATAATTATATTGGTTTAAGAAAGCATAAGAAAACATATTGTTAACCTATTTAAACTAAATATTATTATTATTATTATGATTTCTGAGACTAAATTCCTAGAGCTTTAGTGCTACAAGCACCTAACACAGACCTTAAAGGGATAGTTCATCCAAAATTGAAAATTAGCCCATGATTTACTCGCCCTCAAGTCATCCTAGGTGTATATGGCATTCTTCTTTCAGACGAATACAATCGGTTTTAAGTCTATAAAAGCGCATCCATCCATGATAAAAGTGCTCCACACGGCTCTGGCGGGGTTATAAAGGCCTTTTGAAGCGAAGCGATGCGTTTGTGTAAGAAAAATATCCTTATTTAAAACTTTATTGACTAAAATAACTAGGTTTAAAATAACTAGCTTAGCATATATTTCTTTCTGCTTTTGAATGAACTAAAACTTACAGCTTCACTAATAGCAAAGAGACTCTGCACTTACAGGTATGATTAATTCACACTAGAAATTGATCTAACGCCAATGCATTCAAATGCAGTGCTACTTTATCTGTATCTGATTTAAAACAAGCAGAAATCTGTAAGATATGTAACGATCCATAGACAATATAACTGCTGTTATGTCAGAGCAATAGCCTTGTGGGCAGCGCTGTGACATGCTGCAGCTGTGCTCACGGCGACCTGAGTCTTGGTTCGAGGTTCAGGCTTCTCAAGCCAACATAAAAGTTTGTTCACATTATTTAGCCTCTAGTTGTGTTATTAACATGTATATAATGGATTAAGTATATGTTTTAAATTACAGAAACAAAATAGATACTCATAAGGTATCATATTTATACTTTCAATAAATTAGTCTTTACATAATTTCTGATTACTAATTAGGCTGGCTAATTTTGAAAGTTTCCAATGTCAATATTGCTTGTGATCTTAATATGTATGTATTTGTATTCTTTCTGTTTACACTGTTGCATGATCTTCTTTTATAGGCTATGAGGAAAAACTCTACCATGCACACAGAGAATAGAGCTCAATGCTGCTAACTAGGAGAGCGGCTGGAAAAAGAAGAGAAGAACAATAGAACACTATTAATACAGATGACTGTATTATTTTTCTGAAAGAACCAAGAAAAGCAAAGACTGATGATGAGCGCTCTGAGCAAACACACCAGTCAAGACATGAGCTCTTCATGTAATGTTGGGCATTTACTGTATGCAGAACTTCTAATAATTTATGTGAATGCCATTTATAAACCTGTTAGATTTTGATGTTTTAGTTTTGAGATTAATAAAAGTGTATGTTTTAACAATGTTATAGCTAAGAATTTGTTTATGTTTAAGAGAACATTTTGGGAACAAAAATAAAACTTCCCGCTAAAAACTTTATAAGAATGTTATGATTAAACCTTTATGGAAGGTCATCACAAAACATTTTTAGAGTGTTCTTAGAGAATGTTATGCCATATTTTAAGAGAACATTCTGGGAACAAAAATAAAACTACCTGCTGAAAATTTTATAAGAACATTAGGGAATAATGTTCTAACAATGTTAGCATTAAACCTTTTTTAGAATGTTTTTAGAGAATGTTATCCTAACTTTTAGGAGAACATTCTGGGAACCAAAATAAAACTACCTGCTGAAAACATTTTTAGAACACTACATGGTAATGTGTTCTCAGAACATTTCAGAACAAATGATTTCTTTCTGGGGTAGTTCTTGAAAATTGGATTCTGTTAAATAAAATATCTCCCTTTGATCAACATCACATGTTATCAAAATTAGTAACTCTTTTAAATCAACATGTGCTGTGAGAGAGGTTCAAAGACAGCCGTTGTCACGGTCTTGTGACCAAATAGGCTAGCTTGCGATAATTCATTAATCTCACAGTGTGTTTGTTGCTACGACCTACGTCTACTAACTAGCCAATAAAAATGCAACATGAAATGGCGTATTGATCAACGCGACATGGCGCTAAAGCTTGAAACTAGTTGTCTCAAGCTCCATTTGCAAAATTGGCATGCAAAGTCGGCCTCTTTTCCCTAGCCATGACCGCGTCCATATTCTCCTCTTTCACTTTCTCCTCTTTTTTTTCCAGAGCAGAAAACCACAATTGCCAAAGTACGATTATTCTTGCTCTATTTGTTTACTACTAGCACATGCTGATTTGCCCTCCATCCTAAAGCTAACGAGGCGACTTTTTCAAAAATGTAAATGAGATTTATCCAACCAATGAATTTTTAAGATTGAAATTTAATTTTAAATTTTAATGTGAATACAAATATTTAAAATGTAGATAATGTTTTATTTTGTTGTGATATGGTGCAATCCCTTTGAAGAGATGTGCAGAACTGGTTATGGTCTAGGGGGTTATATTTTTATATTTTATATACTTTTTGGTTATATTTAAGGGGTTATGGTATTTTTTTCTTCGACCCCCCCCCCCCCCCCCCCCCCCCCCCCCCAAAAAAAAAAAGGTTGTTAATTGTGGCCTCTGGAATGTTGGTCCACTCCTCTTCAATGGCTGTGTGAAGTTGCTGGATATTGGCAGGACCTGGAACACGCTGTCGTATACGAAGATCCAGAGCATCCCAAACACATTAATTCATGCTGACTGCAGGAATGTCCACCAGAACTGTTGCCCGTGAATTGAATGTTCATTTCTCTACCATAAGCCATCTCCAAAGGCGTTTCAGAGAATTTGACAGTACTTCCAACTGACCGCAGACCACGTGTAACCGCACCAGCCCAGGACCTCCAAATCCAGCATCTTCACCTCCAGGATCGTCTGAGACCAGCCACCCGGACAGCTGCTGCAACAATCGGTTTGCATAACCAAAGAATTTCTGCACAAACTGTCAGAAACCGTCTCAGGGAATCTCATCTGCATGCTCGTCGTCCTCATCGGGGTCTCGACCTGACTGCAGTTCGTCGTCGTAACCGACTTGAGTGGGCAAATGCTCACATTTGATGGCGTCTGGCACTTTGGAGAGGTGTTCTCTTCACGGATGAATCCCGGTTTTCACTGTACAGGGCAGATGGCAGACAGCGTGTATGGCGTCGTGTGGGGAAGCGGTTTGCTGATGTCAACGTTGTGGATCGAGTGGCCAATGGTGGCGGTGGGGTTATGGTATGGGCAGGCGTATTTTATGGACAACGAACACAGGTGCATTTTATTGATGGCATTTTGAATGCACAGAGTTACCGTGACGAGATCCTGAGGCCCATTGTTGTGCCATTCATCCACGACTATCATCTCATGTTGCAACATGATAATGCATGGCCCCATTTTGCAAGGATCTGTACACAATTCCTGGAAGCTGAAAACATCCCAGTTCTTGCATGGCGAGAACATACATTTCAAGATTGGCGAGTAAGGTTTGTAAATTCTTTTTATTTGAAATTCATAACCTGCCAAAATTATATTAAAACATAGCCTATATAATTTACATTCTTATGCATGGCGCTAATATTAATTGCGACTTGCAACACTAGCTAATTATTACTGATTAAAGCATTAGCAAGTGAAATATTTTATTTGATCTAAATTACGAAGACAAATGCACTGTTTAAGTCTACACAACTAACATAATCTGCTTTCTGTTTGATGAAGTATTTAAGGCATGTTTCCACATATTTTCACTGCTAAAGTACATGATTTGTTGCAACAGAGTTAGTCCAGTCATCATTAACGCATTGCTACTTCAATGTCTTTCAGCATTCTGTTTCTTTCATTTGATTAATACTCCAAATAAGCTATAACTCTCCATATGTGTAGTAATAAATGGATGGGGTTCAAGATAAGTGGACTGCAGAACAGTTAAATGATCTGGTCTTTTTTTCAGGACACTACTTAACTAATATTTGTGTTTTTTCCCCACACATATTTAACTTGCTGCTTTATACGAGCCTCAGATATGCATCCTCTGATGAATGTTGTGGTATCCTCTCACCTAAAAATTGGCGGTGGTCAAGTAGGTATTGAGTAGCCATATCAATCAGGTAAAAGAAAATCTTCCTATTTCACATTGTGCTCTTCCTGACACACTCCACAAAACCTTTGATCATGCCAATCTTGTCTATAGCCCCCATCTCTTATATTACATTCAAGGATACACACTGGCTTCACATGAAACAACACACATGGCAGTGCTGTATGTTATTTGAATGACATCGCTGCTTCCTCTTGTCATGCAGAGGGATGTCCTACACCCAACGGTCCTGGTGGGGGTTAAATTACTGTAGCTCAGATTGGATGAGTTCAGATTCTCCACTTCACTCAATTTTCCTCTCTGCCTCCATTGCCATCAATAATGTCAAAGAGACTTTCTGCCTATAGGTGTAACCATGGCCTCAAGGTTGGGGGAGCACCTCAACACTGCTATTGACTGACTACTGTATTCCCCTTCATTACCTGAACTAAAACCAGGTTGACCCAATCTATAATTTAAGATGCTTTCAAAACAATGTATAGTTTGTGTAATATATGAAAAATCGCCTGAGCTGTTTTGGCTGATTGGTTACAGGCATTCGGATAAATAGGTAATGTAACAACACAGTAGAGCAAACTTGAGTGAATAACCTATGCTAGTCAAGGCTAATTCATTGTTCCCTTTCAGTCGCTCACGTTCAACGTTATGTCGACGTGACGACATAATTGGGATCACTTCAGGGAGCCCTATCATCTTCGAGTGTCTACAGAACGGGCCAATGACCGTTGGTGTGCATGAATCGCGTCACGCGCCCCGCCCCGCAGCGCGGGTATAAACAGGAAGTGGGCGCACGCACTCATTGTCTTTCACTTCGGAGCCGAACTTCATGTTCGTCTTCAGGGTTCTACAAAGACTCTAATAGCGTTGAAAACTCTCTGCCTTCGGTGTTGGTGTGATGGCGCGATCAGTGGTGGCCGCAAGCATTACAGCTCACAAACTGCTGTTTTCACAGAATTGCTTTCTGTGTGTGTGTGTGTGTGTGTGTGTGTGTGTGTGTGTGTGTGTCGGTTTGGTGGACGTTCCATTGAGAGTGTAAAATTACACCGCGGCTATCCCTGGGTGCCTCAGCACTGAAAGAGTTTCTTATTTCTAGTTTTTGTTTTCTACTAAAAGAGCAACACAGGCTTGACACTGCGTCCTTTTCAGGATGTCATTCCGCCTGTGCGTTTCTGGATGCGGTCATTCCCTGGTGCCAGCAGACGGCCACAATAGGTGCCTCTCGTGTTTGGGCATTCAGCACGCTGAGGCAGCCTTTGTGAATAGTTCATGTTCCCATTGCGGGAATATGACTATGGCAGCGCTGAGATGGAGACTCGCTTACCTAAAGGGAGGTGCAGTCCCCTCGCCTGTCGCCAGAGGTGCATGTCCCGATCTAGTGCCTATTCTGGACCTCAGAATAGGCCTACTTCGGCGCTTAGCCAGGATGATCTGAGGATTACCGTGAGGGCTTCCCCGCCGAGGCAATCTCTGTGGGTCCCTCATGCCCCTCACGCCTCACTAACGCCTTCTCATGGATGACCAGTCGTGTCCTTTGGACACCTTCAGTCTTTTGGAGATGAGGATTCGGCTGTGTTACCCCCTTCGGGGTGTGTAGCATTGCTTGAGTCCTATCCAGAATGGGTGGCTATGCTTTCCCGGGCTCCTCCGGGAGCTCCATGCGGCAACTGATCATGCCCAACAGGCGACGAAAGAAACCGCATGTTCCGTCGGTCAGGCGATGTCCACCTGGATGGTCCAGGAATACCACCTTTGGCTCAACCTGGCGGCTATGAGGGACACCGATAAATATCGGTTCCTGGATGGCCCTCCTTCCCAGGTTGGGTTATTCGGCGATGCGGTCGAGAGCTTTGCCCAGCAGTTCTCGGCCGCCCAGAAGCAGACAGAGGCCATTCGGCACATCCTGCCCCGGCGGACCGCTGCTGCCCCCACCCATCTGCCAGCCGCAGACCCTCTGTCTGCTTGTCGCCGAGGTCGAATTCCTGCGGCGTCCTCCGCTCCCCTAAGCCACTGCAGCAGCCATCACCCAGGCCTCAGCGTGGAGCAAGCCGCAGGAAGTCAGCCCCGCCCGTCCAGGCCGCTGCCAAATCAGGAGGTAAGCGGAGGTGCAAACGACCCTGAGACGAGTGACCCAGAGGTGGATCAGAGTGCTCTTCAGGAGATGGTCAACGCGCCGCCCCTTTCCAGGTGGAGGGCGGGGTGGATAATCTTTTGTTTCCTTTTATTTTTGTACCCGCAATTTCAATAAAAGAGTAGTTTCTGAAACCTCTGGGTCCCAAAAGGGCACGCTTGTCGGACGACGATGCCATGCCTTGTCACCCTCAAGCCCCTCTTCCATCGCCAGCGAGCAGCAGTGGCTGTGTTCCGGACGCACTCAAGAGGCCTCTGCACACTCACTCTGCCCCTCGCCGGAAGCAGGTATGTGTTGCACCACACTCTCAGATTCCACTTCGGGCCGCTATGCCATCCGAGTTGGGTCCCTGCATTCCGCTGCGCTGCGCCACCGCGAGTACGTCTGTGGTGCCGTTGGTCCCAATTGCATGGTGTCTGGGAGCCTGGCTAGCGCTTCCCAGCCCGTCTCATTGGCTCATCCGTACCATCAGACTCGGCTATGCGATTCAGTTCGCCCGGCGCCCCCCAGCCTCCAACAATGAAGTACAGGCTGTAGAAGCCGGTCTTCATATCGGCTGGAGGGACCGGCTCGATCGCGGACACAGGGGCACAGGGGCACAGGGGCACAGGTGCTCAGGGCAGAGATCGCAGTCCTACTGGCGAAAGATGCGATCAAGCCGGTCCCTCCAGCCGATATGAAGGCCGGCTTCTACAGCCCGTATTTCATTGTACCCAAGAAAGGCGGTGGGTTACGACCAATCTTGGACCTGCGTGTCCTGAACCGGTCCCTTCACAGGCTTTCGTTCAAGATACTTACACAGAAACGCATTTTCAAGTGCATCAGTCCCCAAGATTGGTTTGCAGCGATCACCCAGCGTACTTTCGACGCGTCTCGATTCTCCCTCGACAAAGACAGTTTCTTCGCTTTGCGTTCGAGGGACGCGCATATCAGTACAAAGTCTTACCCTTCAGGCTGGCCCTGTCCCCCCGTGTCATCACGAAAGTCGCGGAGGCGGCCATTGCTCCCATGTGTGAGCGTGGTGTTCGCATTCTCAACTACCTCAACGACTGGCTCATCCTGGCCCAGTCGAGAGAGCAGTTGTGCGAACACAGGAACATGGTGCTCAGTCACCTCAGGCTCCTAGGGCTTCGCGTCAACTGGGAAAAGAGCAAACTCACCCTCGGGCAGAGGATCACTTTTCTCGGTATGGAGTTGGACTCGATCAACATGACAGCGCGCCTCACAGAGGCCCGTGTCCAGTCATTGTTGAACTGCGTGAGCTCACTCAGACGCAGAACAGCAGCACCACTGAAACTTTTACAGAGGCTCCTGGGGCATATAGCATCTGCAGCCACGGTAACGCTGCTCGGATTGCTTCATAAGATGCCGCTCCAACACTGGCTCCACAATTGAGTCCCGAGATGGGCGTGGCGGAGCCATTGCAATTACCCTGCACTGTCGCCAAACTCTCAGGTTCTGGTCGACCCGAACAAGTGTCCAGGCATTCTGTGGTCACCACGGATGCCTCTGCCACCGGCTGGGGGGCCACGTACAACGGGCAAGCAGCTTCAGGTCTGTGGACGGGGCCTCAACTGCATTGGCACATCAACTGCCTTGAGTTGTTAGCAGTAAATCTTGCGCTGGGCCGCTTCAAAACGCTGCTACTAGGCAAGCATGTACTGGTCCGTACAGACAGCACTGCGATCGGCAGCAGATGCTACCGGGAGAATGGCGACTTCATCCCCAGGTGGTCCAGCTGATATGGAGGGGCTTCGGGACCGCACAGGTAGAACTGTTTGTAGTGCTCCTCGCAACAGCCCCTCCCTTGCCCATTCCTCTGAGAGTGGACCTGCTCTCTCAGAGACGGGGCACCCTATGGCACCCGAGTCCAGATCTCTGGAAACTCCATGTCTAGTCCCTGGACGGGACGCGGAGGTTCTAGGTGACCTACCCCAAGCAGTAGTCGACACCATCACTTTCGCTAGAGCCCCCTCTACGAGGCGTCTCTATGTGTTGAAGTGGAACCTGTTCGTTGAGTAGTTCTTCTCACCAGGAGAACCCCCGAACTTGCTCAATCAAAGCTGTGCTTTCCTTCCTGCAAGATGGGTTGAAGCGAAGGCTGTCTCCCTCCACCCTTAAAGTGTATGTTGCCGCTATCGCCGCACATCACGATGCAGTTGAGGGTAAGTCGCTGGGAAAGCACGACCTGATTGTCAGGTTCCTGGAGACTAAATCCACCTCGCCCACTCTCTATACCCTCTTGAAATTTGTCTCTGGTCCTTTCGGCACTTCAGAGCCCTTTGAGCCTTTGCAATCAGCTGAGTTAAAGTCAAATCCAAATAAGCTTTACAGATCTTTAATTGAAAGGGTTTAAACAATGTTTTTCATGCTTGTTCAATGAAACATAAGCAATTATTGCACATGCACCTGTGGAACAATCCTTAAGACACTAACAGTTTACAGGCGGTAGACAATTAAGGTCACAGATCCAATAACTTAAGACACTGCAGAGACCTTTCTACTGACTCTGAAAAACACCAGCAGAAAGATGCCCAGGGTCCCTGTACATGCCATAGTCATGGTGCAGAGAGACTCAAGGACTGCAGATGTGGCCAGAGCAATAAACTACAATGTCCTTAATGTAAGATGCCTAATACAGTTACAGAGAGACAGGAAGAACAGCTGATCCTCCTTCCAGTGCCAAACCATAAGTAATCATATGCCATATAGATGATGAAGCACACAACAGCATTGGATGAGAGGTGAGTATTTGCAGGCACTACGAAGAAGACGAAGACAACGGCGAACTGGGAGACACTGGAGACTAGGAGACACACTCTGTAAGACAAAGATCTTTTGCCAAAGAAGCGTGGAAGGTAAGCGAAGATACGTAGAAAGTCTTTACTCAATTACGAGACCAGAAAAAGTGCCAGAGTGAGGTGTGTGCTTATAAGTGTTTGTGGTGATGGCGTGCAGGTGCTGGTGATTAATACTCAGGTGACAGCGATCTTAGTGATTGTGTGGTGGTGGATCCTGGCTGATCCCTGACAGTCTCAGTTTTTGTTTTCCTGCATGTTATGTTACTATTAACCAACATCAGAGAACCATGGACATGAAAAGTGTTACATTTTTTAAAATATTTTAAGTATTTCATATGTTAAAAATGATTAACACAACATTATGGATCATGAAATTTTGTATGCTTTGTTAGTCCAAATCCGATTTTTTTCTGGATGTTCTCCCAGGTAGGACGATTGTGTCGGACTGTGGAAGTGAGAGCTATGGGATGGTAGAGTTTTTTGGGGTTTTCCTTAACCCGCTTTCCACCAGAAACTCAATCTATTTGAAGAACACGTATCAATCTCTTGCAGAAAGTATGGGACTTAAATATCAGGAAGGACGCCAAACTTTTCTCTATATTGAAAGCTCCTACACTAACATTGAGATGGAGAGGGACTTGGCAGTGGTGAAGAGGTGTTTCGAGGACAGAGAAAGACTGGATGAGACAATATTTACACTATTGACTATTGCTACATATCAAAAAATCCCTGTTCGGACGGTAATTGTTTCTCATGTGGATGTCCGTAAAAATAAATTTGCATATCACCTCAGTGATAAAACTCATGCATTCAGATGGCGATTTATTGGCGATGGAGGAGCGAGTTTTTTGATCCTATGGACTGATCCATGTGGTCAGTCGCATGATTGTCTGCTGTAAATAAAATGTCATATGCTTGAAATAATAAGAATAAATTCATATGTAACTTAATAATACGAAAATAGCCCAATGTCCTATTTATTATTTGATTATTTAAATCTCCTGTTTAAAAATAAGATATAGGCTATGCACTATAATAATTGTCTGTATTGTAATTTATCTCAAAATGATGGATGTCATTTTAAAAATGTGAAAATTAGTGGAAATAAGTTAATAAAGCCTCTTATTTACATAAGGTAAACAAAAAGCTGCTCCGTTAAATTTTTTTATGTAGGCTATATAATTGCTGCTATAATAACGGCCCATTTCAAATGTTTACATGCTTTTCTTCTCTTTATCTTTTGAGCGGTGATGAAATATTGTTCTTGTAAATACTTTCCAGCATTTCAGTAATACAGTAATAGCCTACGGTAGATCTTTAAAATGCATACGAATTAGTTTTGAACATGGTTGCGAAGCACAACAGTTATTGTACGGTGCTCTGCAGTGGTCAAAAAGGATGTATACAGTGAATTTGGAATTAATCTCTTTTTATAAACTCAGTGATGTGGATTCGGAGAGCAATTAAATTATCACACGACCTTGGTGTTTGTCAAAAAACAGTAGGTAATTCGGCCGGACATTTTCATGCGGGTGGTGGGAGAAAAACACTGACATTGACACTAACACTGGATTCGGAAAGCAATAAAATCACTGACTAACCCCTGTAAATGATGAAAATATCTTACGACCCCATGAGAAACAATTACCGTCCGAATAGGGCTAAAGAATGACTTTGAGTACAATGACCGGTATTTTCTGCAGATTAAAGGTACGGCCATGGGCAAAAAGTTTGCACTGGCCTATGAAAAAAAATATATACAGTATATATATATATATATATATACGTTATACGGGCACGTTATAACACTGGAGGTACAGATACCTCCAGTACTGGACTGGTTGTTGGCTGCACTTGGGTAACACTGTCTCTTCCCACTCAGCCATATACACTCACCTAAAGGAATATTAGGAACACCTGTTCAATTTCTCATTAATGCAATTATCTAATCAACCAATCACATGGCAGTTGCTTCAATGCATTTAGGGGTGTGGTCCTGGTCAAGACAATCTCCTGAACTCCAAACTGAATGTCAGAATGGGAAAGAAAGGTGATTTAAGCAATTTTGAACGTGGCATGGTTGTTGGTGCCAGACGGGCCGGTCTGAGTATTTCACAATCTGCTAAGTTACTGGGATTTTCACGCACAACCATTTCTAGGGTTTACAAAGAATGGTGTGAAAAGGGAAAAACATCCAGTATGCGGCAGTCCTGTGGGCGAAAATGCCTTGTTGATGCTAGAGGTCAGAGGAGAATGGGCCGACTGATTCAAGCTGATAGAAGAGCAACTTTGACTGAAATAACCACTCGTTACAACCGAGGTATGCAGCAAAGCATTTGTGAAGCCACAACACGCACAACCTTGAGGTGGATGGGCTACAACAGCAGAAGACCCCACCGGGTACCACTCATCTCCACTACAAATAGGAAAAAGAGGCTACAATTTGCAAGAGCTCACCAAAATTGGACAGTTGAAGACTGGAAAAATGTTGCCTGGTCTGATGAGTCTCGATTTCTGTTGAGACATTCAGATGGTAGAGTCAGAATTTGGCGTAAACAGAATGAGAACATGGATCCATCATGCCTTGTTACCACTGTGCAGGCTGGTGGTGGTGGTGGTGTAATGCTTCGGGGATGTTTTCTTGGCACACTTTAGGCCCCTTAGTGCCAATTGGGCATCGTTTAAATGCCACGGCCTACCTGAGCATTGTTTCTGACCATGTCCATCCCTTTATGGCCACCATGTACCCGTCCTCTGATGGCTACTTCCAGCAGGATAATGCACCATGTCACAAAGCTCGAATCATTTCAAATTGGTTTCTTGAACATGACAATGAGTTCACTGTACTAAAATGGCCCCCACAGTCACCAGATCTCAACCCAATAGAGCATCTTTGGGATGTGGTGGAATGGGAGCTTCGTGCCCTGGATGTGCATCCCACAAATCTCCATCAACTGCAAGATGCTATCCTATCAATATGGGCCAACATTTCTAAAGAATGCTTTCAGCACCTTGTTGAATCAATGCCACGTAGAATTAAGGCAGTTCTGAAGGCGAAAGGGGGTCAAACACAGTATTAGTATGGTGTTCCTAATAATCCTTTAG
Source organism: Rhinichthys klamathensis goyatoka (assembly GCF_029890125.1). Classification (NCBI taxonomy): domain Eukaryota; kingdom Metazoa; phylum Chordata; class Actinopteri; order Cypriniformes; family Leuciscidae; genus Rhinichthys; species Rhinichthys klamathensis. The sequence goes on from NW_026606660.1 coordinate 2,769,822, forward strand.
GTGAGTGTATATATACTGTATGGCTGAGTGGGAAGAGACAGTGTTACCCAAGTGCAGCCAACAACCAGTCCAGTACTGGAGGTATCTGGACTATATGTGGGGAGTTTAGGAAGGTACAGGAGTTTTAAGGAGTTTGTGGACATTTTAAATCAACATTACCCCTCCATTAAGGTTAAGTAGGAACTTGAGCAGGAGGAGATTGATTTCTTGATTCTTGAAGTTAGATGTTAGGGTTTTCTTTAAGACCACTGATACGCATGCCTTACATTCACAAAAGTAGTAAATCATGACCAAAACGTTTTTAGAGGGATAGTTAAGGGGATAGTCACATTTTGTGAGGCATGGAATACAGCACGTTTGAGTATGATGGGTTTGAACATAATTCCAAGTGGAGGAATGGGTTAAAACAAATAGTTGTGGAATAGGCTAAGTAAATGGTGAGTAGAAGTTTTAGGCCCAAATAGGTGGAGTTTTTGCTGGAATCTGTATATAGGTCGCTACCGGTATCCGTGTAGCCCAAGACTGGTTGCCCACTGAAGCTAAGCAGGGCTGAGCCTGGTTAGTACCTGGATGGGAGACCTTCTGAGAAAACCAGGTTGCTGCTGGAAGAGGTGTTAGTGAGGCCAGCAGGGGGCGCTCACCCTGTGGTCTTTGTGGGTCCTAACGCCCCAGTATAGTGATGGGGACACTATACTGTCAAAGAGCACCGTCCTTCGGATGAGACGTTAAACCGAGGTCCTGACTCTCTGTGGTCATAAAAAATCCCAGGATGTCTTTCGAAAGAGTAGGGGTGTAACCCCGGCATCCTGGCCAAATTTGCCCAGTGGCCTCTGTCCATCATGGCCTCCTAATCATCCCCATATATATACTGATTGGCTTCATCACTCTGTCTCCTCTCCACCAATAAGCTGGTGTGTGGTGGGCGTTCTGGCGCAATATTGCTGCCGTCGCATCATCCAGGTGGATGCTGCACATTGGTGGTGGTTGAGGAGATTCCCCCTTCTATGTAAAGCGATTTGAGTGCCGAGAAAAGCGCTATATAAATGTAATGAATTATTATTATTATTATTTACCATTAAAGGTTTGGGATGGCTAGAAGGAATTGTTAATAATAAAAGATAATCATGCAGAGGTAGAGAACAAGTACCGACTTGACAGTGGGACTAAGGTGGGCTTGAAGGGAGAATAATTGTCGGTATGAAACTCGTAGGGTTAATTATCGAAAGAACGGTTAGAGGAAATTGTGTCACAAAGGATTGTGGGTAAGGTGAAAGGGCTCACCAGTGCTGCGTTCCAGTCCAAAATGCCCTTCACTCACTAACTTCCCTCCGCCTCGTTCACTCGGATGTACGTCATTGCTTGTGTTGCACGAGTGCCCACTACTGGCGGAAACTGCAATGGGCTGAATTGGAACGTCCTAAGCCCTTGATCAATTGGAATTAGCTATGGAGTTGATTTATTATTTAAAAATGTTTTCACTTTAAGAATTTGTTTAATGCAGCATCCAAATGTGTTTGGGTTGTTTTAAATAAAAAAAAATCATAATTAATATATCTTAGAGTTGTTTGTGGTGGTGGTGATTAGACGAGATCTGCGGTGACGTCACAATCGTGTTGCATTGTGGTATATGGAGCTGCCTGAAGTGTAAATATGAAGTAGACTCGCTCTCTCGGTCAAAATCGAGGGAGCGAGGGTCTGTCCATATAAACTTCCCTCGTCCACTTCACGAAGTGGAACGCACTTTAAAATGGCGGCAGGGATTCCCCCGAGGGGAAGTGCATAGGGAAGTTTGCGAGAGCGTGTCTAAAAGTGGACTGGAACGCAGCACAGGAATGATATAGTAAGGGTGGAAGGATATTGTCATGGTCAGTTGCAGCAGAGAGGAAGCAGAATCTAGGTGCAGCAGTATTCAGAAACAAACTCAAATCTTCAAATCACACTCAAGAACAGGAAGAAAAGGAACAGAACAACCAACTTAAAACGACATAGAACGGACAAACGGTGCGTTTACACCTGTCCACATCAAGTGTCTTCTGTATCTGGATAACAGATCGGATCTCGCATTCCCGCGAAAAAAAAACGAAAAAAAAAAAAAAAACGATGGCTCCGGTGCAAAGTCGACCTGAAGTGGTGGGTTTTCTTTTAAAGACAGTTTCAGTCGGGGGACATTTTACAAATCTTGCAAAATGAGGAGGATGAAGAGGCTGCAAGTGCTAATAATGTGGATAGATGCTGTAATGGAAACGGTAGAGAAACGTAAGGGTCCGAGAATGTTGCCAGCTGTGGTGGGAAAAAAGTGCGTTCTTTACAGAAAATTAATGGTTCTGCAACTTTTCGGTGCAAAGGCAAACGTATTTGCGATGGCTAGTTCTTACACCCTTGTTTTAAATACCACTGAACATTTATTTAACCATAGCAAAAGTACATTATTTTAATTTTGCATCTCTATTTTTGGTGTTTATTTTAAATTAGACAAATCTGATAATATTTCAATTTCCAATATGTTATTTAACAGTTGATATGGTTCTTTAATGCTTTCGCTAACTAGCAGAAGACACTAGCAGGGTTTAAATCCCAGTTGTGCAGGTGGGGTACGTTATAACACTGCCCCACCTGCACAGGATTAAATAGACAGCAAACAGAAGAACTAATGAGACTAATTAACGAGACACTCCTGAGCTGAAACTCAAATCAAATCAGTAACCATGGATACAAACAGGCAGGGGACGGAGAAAGACTGAACTAAACACACTGACAGCAAAACACTAAAACAGAAATACAAACATGAATCAAAACACACTCAACACGTGACAGATATAGAGTGGTGAGGATGTTATTTAGGATTTATTCTCCCTTGCGATTACACTGAGGTGAGTCTGTTGAGGTGTAGGGAAAACAGTTGGTAGAAGCTTGGTTAGGTACCCGCCAATTGTGATCCTCGATAACACAGGCCCTTTTTGGGTGACCCTGGATACCTTGCAGTGTTAATGAAGGAGTCATTTTGGAAGGGAGGTAGGTATCCAACCTCTCTGGGTTCACTTGGACAGCACGCAGGGAAGGTGGCCTGGGGTTGATGGGTCTTAATTGGAACCCAGTCTTCTATCGACTAGCATTAGTGGTTTATTTTTATATATTAGGCAGGTAGAAGAGGTGGTGGAATGTTGGGAGGCAGTAGGTGTCACGATGGTTGCGTGAAGTGCATGTACACCCATGAACAGTTTACACCAATATACACACAATCTAGATGCCGGCAAAATAACATCATATATACTAGATGTGTGGTTATTTTTCTGTTTAGGTGGTGTAATAGGCCCTCTGCTTAGTTGTTTGGTTTTGTTTAATTTTCTTTTCTGTTGTTGGTTGTCTGTTTTGTCACAATGCTTAAAGTTTTGTTTTGTTATATGTAGTGATGTGACATTTGAACCGAGGCGTCGGAGCTTGTGTCGAGAAAAAATGGGCGTGCCAGATGAAGCCGCGATTCGAGGCTTGTGTTGTTAACGTGAAAATCACGTGACTAATGACAAACGAGGCCTCGGTTTGTGTGAAAACGTCATCGGTTCAGTCTGAGTGTCGCTTCCGGATAAAGGGGGTTCGAAACTCGCGCCACCTTCTGGGTATTGCAGGAGTAGTAGAAGCAGTTGTAGTAGTGTCAGAGAGTTAGAGAAATCTCATTGGCATTGTTGTTATTGTGCCATGTGTTAGGGCTGTATATTAGTACATTATATCAGGTTAGAATACTTATAGTATATTGTTATTAATAATTATAGTAGCTATATTATAGTCTTGTTATATTAATTAGATAACATTATTTGGATTGCTTTGGATTTTTGGATCTGGACTGGACTGCTTTTTGTTTTGGATTGCCCTTTTGGATTTGGTTTCTTTTTGCGATTCTTCCTTTTTCCTGGTAATGGAGCCAGCAAGAAAGAGCTCATCCCCCATCTGAGCTCAACATAAACATCAGTATCCTCATTTATACAAACTGGCACTGGTATTTCAACGCATTCTCATCCCAAAGCGTAATATATTGACTCTTTTGCCAAAGCGTCTATATCCAACGCATATGGCACCCTTTAGCGTCAATATAACACGCTTCGGTTTTGGGTAGGTTTAGGTCTGGGGTAGTGTTAGGGTTAGACCACTAGGAGGCGCCATATATCTGCGTCTCATATGACGCTAAAGGGTGCCATGTGCGTTGGATATAGACGCTTTGGCAAAAGAGTCAATATATTACGCCTTGGGATGAGAACGGGCTCCAATTCCCTGCATCCTCTGTTTCTTGTGAAAGGATCTTATCGAAGGCTGGAGAGGTTTTGTCCAAAAAGAGGAATCGTCTAAACCCCAACACACTTGAAACATTTTTTTGTTTCTCAATAAAAATCTATTGAAATCCTTCCTTCTCCCACCCCTATCTGCAGTGTTGCAGTTTGCTCCTCTATATCCACAGTCCCATAAGCACAACACTGCACTCAAACTAGTAACAGTTCACTGCACAAAACACACCAGAAACAATTCTTAACTTTTTCCACCCCAGACTATTCTGTGCAGTTTACTTTATTAAACTCCCTCCAAGCACTGCGGACATCATAAGTCTGCTCAGGTCATTGGTTCAGAATTAATTAATTTGTCTGTTACTTATTTGTTCAGTAGCTAGGTGTCACTAGTGAGCAATGCTGAATGAAGCTTAGAGTAATGAACCTTTGGGTGAAGCAATGGGCTGCGAGGTCTCAGTGGTTCAGGAAGCCTCATTTTGCCATCACTAGTTATATGATTTAACATTCAAAGAAACCACACCAAACTCTTTTACACATGTTAACAGTTTATTTCCCCTTTATCAAACTAACATATATTATACTATTGTACTCACATTGTGGGTCACTTCTCAACTGCCAAACTCATGTGCAGCGACGGCTGCCATTTTAAGGCTTCTATTTGCCCAGTAGGAAGGGCACTTTCATTATCAGTGACATCACAGGGGGAAATTAGGGAAACTATAATTTCTCAGGCATTTTTCTTTGCAATGTTTAGACATCACTTTGTAATTAATACTGTGATGCATAGGTTGCATATTAATACCATTTGTTTTGAGTATTTGTGTTGTTTTATCTTGCTTTAAAAATCATTTACTTCTACATGGTATGTTCCAGAAGTGGGAGGAGCCTAACTCTATAAAAGGGCTCCTGGTAGCCATTTTAGAAGAGTGTTTGGAGTGTGGGATTACTCCTTGTATTTTTGGGCCTGGATGTTGGCATAGCCAGCATACAAACGTGAACGTCTTATAGATTTGTATATTTATATATATTTTTTTTACACTTTATTCCTTTGCCTTAGTTTTTGTCACTATATATATATATATTTTTGCTTGGGAATCACGGCTTTTGCATCAAAATAAACACCCTGGGCTGTGAATTCTTCCATCGTCATTGATTTTACACCTTCACCGCCGGTACACCCTAACAATAAGAAATCTAAAATGATAGGTTTAATGGTAATTCTAGTAAACAGACGATCAGGCAGCAACACACTCTAACCAAGGAGTGACTGAAAAAGAAGAACTTATATAGGAACACAAACTAGGTAACGAGCAACACAGCTGACCAGAATGAACTCATAATGAGGTGATCATGTGCTGCGTCCCAATTCGCATACTATCCGTCCTAAATAGTATTCGAAAATAGAATTAGTACGTCCCAAATCGTAGTATGTTGAAATGAGTGTCCCAAAGAGACCCGGATGGTCTACTATATCCGGTCAGAATCCGAAGTGCAGATCGACGCACACTCTAACGGCTGATATTGCCCACAACCCATCGCGCTTTGGACGAGGATTCGGTTAGAACTACAAACACGAATGAAAAGTGTTCAAAAACTACAGACATGGAGGACGCGCGAGTCCGACGGTTAGAGAGGTTTAGATAAAGGGGTTTGAGTGATTAATTATCAGTATCTAACCTGACGAAAATGTATTTATTCAATGTTGTCCACATTATATTGCATCTGCAGCAGCATTGTGAACTTTTGCAAAGATATGTTGAGCCATTAACTTTTAAATGCATTATTCAAATTCCAAACACATGAGGAGAGTCTCGGCATGAAAGACCCATGACTGGCAGATGAACGTGCGACAACAATTCTCTCCGAAATGGTAAGAAGTTATATTAGATTGAATGGAGGATGTTAACTGTGACGAGATGATTGACAGGGCAGTTTACGGTGACAGGACGCACGCGACAGATCTGTCCGTTAAAGATGAGGAAGTAGTATGTCCCAAAGCTTGCCTACTCTTTTGCTACACACTCAAAAGTATGTACTTTTTCTTCACAAAAAGAGTACATACTTTTAGGGCGTAGTATAAGTAGGCGAATTGGGACGCAGCAATGGTAACTAAGAAATGCCGGGAATACAAACAAAGGAAGGCATGTGACATGTGAAGATAAACTGAATGTCAATGATAACTGAAATAGAACAAAACAGATTGTGACAGTAGGGGTCTTGGTGTTATAAATAATGTTATGATCTTGTTATTATAATTACGGTGTGAGAGCCTTGTAATAACTTAAAGTAAAGTATTGCTACCTAAATAATTTTCTTGAGTACAAGTAGAAGTACTGAAAAATAATATGACAAGTATGAGTAAATAGTAAAAAACTACTCAAGTTCCTACGTTACAAAGTACTTAAGTATTATTTTTCTATTTTTACCCAAAATGAGGCGATATTAGCAATATGGAGCGCTAAACACTGTCATGTAATGTGTGATTTATTTTTACTGAAGGAAGAGGGCACCTTCGCACAGAAAGTCCACAAGTGAGATTCATAGAATTATTAAAGGGTTAGTTCACCCAAAAATGAAAATTCTGTCAGTAATTACTCACCCTCATGTTGTTCAACCCCGTAAGACTTTCGTTCATCTTCGGAACACAAATTAAGATATTTTTGATTAAATCTGAGAGCTGGATCACTCCTCCATAGGCTTCTTAAGGGATCAAAACTGGCCGGCCGAAAAGTTATGAAAGACATTGTTAAAATAGTCCGAGTGACAACAGTGGCTCAATCTTAAGTTTATCAAGCGACGAGAATACTTTTTGTGCGCAAAAAACAAACAAAAATAACGACTTTATTCAACTACTCATTTCCTTCCCTGTGGGCCTTGAGATTTCACGTAGTGGAACTGCGCAAAGCTTCTAGGTTGTACGTATGCACAAAAAGTATTCTCGTCGCTTGAAGTATTCAAAAAAGTATTCTCGGACTATTTTAACGATGTCTTTCATAACTTTTGGGCCGGCCAGTTTCGATCCCTTAAAGGGATACTCCACTTTTTTTGGAAATAGGCTCATTTTACAACTCCCCCAGAGTTAAACTGTTGAGTTTTACCGTTTTCGAATCCATTCAGCCGATCTCCGGGTCTGACGGTACCACTTTTAGCATAGCTTAGGATAGATCATTGAAGTGGACAAGACCATTAGCATCTCTCTCAAAAAAATGACTAAAGAGTTTCGATATTTTTCCTATTTAAAACTTGACTCTTCTGTAGTTACATCGTGCACTAAGACCGACGGAAAATGTAAAGTTGCGATTTTCTAGGCTGATATGGCTAGGAACTATTCTCTCATTCCTGCGTAATAATCAAGAAACTTTACTGCCGTACCATGAGTGCAGCAGGCGTAATGATATTATGCAGCGCAAACACAAACTTATATGGTCACACAGGAAGTAACCTAGCTGGGGACTATTTTCAGGCACTGCGTTATATCATTCCGCCTGCTGCAGACATGGTACGGCAGCAAAGTTTCTTGATTATTACGCAGGAATGAGAGAATAGTTCCTAGCCATATCAGCCTAGAAAATCGCAACTTTACATTTTCCGTCGGTCTTAGTGCACGATGTAATTACAGAAGAGTCAAGTTTTAAATAGGAAAAATATTGAAACTCTTTAGTCATTTTTTTGAGAGAGATGCTAATGGTCTTGTCCACTTCAATTATCTATGCTAAGCTATGCTAAAAGTGGTACCGTCAGACCCGGAGATCGGCTGAATGGATTCGAAAACGGTAAAACTCAACAGTTTAACTCTGGGGGAGTTGTAAAATGAGCCTATTTCCAAAAAAAGTGGAGTATCCCTTTAAGAAGCCTATGGAGGAGTGATCCAGCTCTCAGATTTAATAAAAAAATATCTTAATTTGTGTTCCGAAGATGAACGAAAGTCTTACAGGGTTGGAACAACATGAGGGTGAGTAATTACTGACAGAATTTTCATTTTTGGGTGAACTAACCCTTTAAACTTATGACGTTTCAGGAAATCCCTTTTATGGACATCACATATCGCTACAGCTGAATAAAATGCAGATAGAGACGTTTTGACTGATGAAACATGAAGAAAATAAACACATGATTTTGATGATATACCTGTATTTATCTGTGTTCTTCAAGCCATCTCTGGTATTTTCATAAAAATGATGCATATCTACAATGCAACGCTAATTGACATGGGTTAGACCATTGCCTGTTATCATAGTATAACTTTTTTTAGCTCACTCTGTGATAAGAAGCAACATGGACCACAGAAGTTATTTTAAACACGACTGACGTGTATATATACAGTATATATAGTGATTTTGGAGAAAAACGTCATATTAATCTCATAAACTGTCGTGTTTGTTGCTATGCTAAGCAAACATACTATTTATCCCTGTTGCCAAGAGCGATTGTTTTATTACTAATTTTGAAAATTAAGTCCATGTAAGATCATTTGAATGTTAAGAAGGGCAAAAGCAAAGAAGGGTAAGTGAGAGGTCTAATCAAAGAAATGAGGGATTAAAACAGTATGAATAGAAACGTAGAAAATAGAAAAAAGGGGGGGTATGGGTTATACAAGTTAAATAAAATACTCTTTTTTCCCGTTCTACCGAAAATGTGCCTTGAGTGCTCGGCCAGTTGCTATTGTAACGTACTACACTTTTACGTGCTTCTGATTGACAGATAAATTATGCACTCTTATTTCGCTATTGCTGCTAAGGTTTAGGTTATTTCAGCTTCATACATTTAGTTTAACTGCATTGTTAAAGAGGGAAAGCTTTACCATTAAACTGAACTGTGTGCATGCATTTTAGACACTTACATTGTTCATCTTGTCCTTGTATGAGCCGAATTTTCTAATAATTTTAACTGCTCAGTGCTCTGGTAATATCAATGGTATGACTAATTTTAGGAGCTGCTAATATTACAATTTAAAATCAGAATATGAGCATAGCTCACTTACATTCACTAAAATATTGAAACGTTAGCGATACTGATTCAAAAAGTTTGAATGCCTTGCCCTCCAGCTCAATTGGAAGTTTTGATTGGTTTTGCACCCGAGCCAGACCTGTCTGTTATTGGCTGAAGCACAGGGCTCCACTGCAGTAGTTTGAAAAGTGCCAGCTCGCCCTGTTGCTTTGTCGGCACCTTTGTCAAAGTACTTTTTACTTTTGGTGAAAAATAAATGTAGTGAAGTTAAATTACTTTTACTTGAGTTGAATAAAAATGTATACTCAAGAAAGTAGAAAAATAGAAAAAACGACTGAAGTACTGTAACAAAAATATTTGTAATTAGTTACTTTCCACCTCTGAGAGTCGTGTAATAATCGGGTTATACGTATAGGGCTTTTTTGAGACACACACTTAGGAGAGTGTCTGATGTTTAAAGAACCGAAACACCCAATGATCCTGGGGTACACCACTGATGATGTGTCTTCGAGTTTAAAAATACATCCAAAAAACATTTTAATTCAAACATGTTGGAGATGGTCCAGACTAGGAGTTTAAAACTAACCACGTCTCCAAAAATGAGCACTCAAAAAACCTATCCCTGCAAATGAAAGAGATGGATTCTGACCCTGAATGGAGACAGCCCTGGAAGAAAAGTTGGATCTAACCCTGTAACTGAAACAAACACTAAAACGTACCTCTCCTGAGGGAGATGAACTTGATCCAGACTCGATTAGGATAGTCCTGGATGAAGAATTGAGCTAACCCTGTACCTGAAACCAGCACTAAAACCTAACCTTTTCGGGGAGATAGACTTGATCCAGACCCGATTAGGATAACCTCGGATGAAGAAATTGAGCTAACCCTATACCTGAAACAAGCACTAAAACCTATAGTAACACTTTATTTTAAGGTGACCTATTTACATGATACTACATGTACATACTAAAGTAATAACAGTAAATTATGCAAAATTACAGCCCAGTGATGAGTTCTTACAGGAGCTCCAAGAACAGCTCCTGACGTTCCTTTGGCATTGTCTTAGAGTACGGTGAAAGTCCGTAATGAGTGTTGGGTCCAGAATGTCTCAAGCTGGCACCCATGAGCCCTCCTCTGGGACAGCCCTCCCAGTCGACCAGATACACCAGCTTGCACACATTGTAGTCTGGTTATCTTTGATGTGGACAGAGAAGAACACACAACAGACTTTAACTGAGAGACATGAAAAGTAGGGTGGATCCTCATTGACCTGGGCAGAAGATTGGATTTATCTTCCTGAGGATCTTAAAGGGGCCAATGTAACGTGAAGCCATACTGGCACTTGAAAGGGGACATGCCTAGGGAAGAATGGTGGAGAGTGTTTTTTTTTTTTTTTTTTTTTTTTTTTTTTATTGCAAATTAACAAAGGAATAATACATACAAGGTAGTGAGACACATATACAATACATAAGAGAGAAAAAGCACAAAAACAAAACAAAAACAACAAAATACAAAACAGCCCAGTACAGTCATCGATAAAGTGGTGTATGTAGGGACATGAGATCCTTTCTGTGATGCAAGTATGGATAGGGACAGTCCGGTGGTATCAGTATAGTTTTAGCGAAGTATTAATTATCCCAACAATCACAACAACAACAGCAATATATTAATATTAGTGGTGATAGTATCAATGATAATATTTCTAATGATAATTCATGACAATAATAGGAGCATTAGCTCTAGAAATCTATAATAATAGTAACAATAGTACTAATAACAATACATTTAGGTCAGTCAAAAAGATGTCACCGTACCTGCTCTAAACTCTAGGTCAGGGGGCTGATCCACAGCTGCCAGTGAGCACAACCAACAGACATCCCCACCCCCCTACCCACACAAACACCGACACCTCTCCTCTATTCAATAATCCGATTCCCCCTCACTGCCGCCAGCGACACCCAACCCCCGTAGTTATGTTTTAAGGCTCCATTGAGGTTTCCTCTAAAAAGTGCGCCGGGGCACCATAACAGGCACCTCCAAACCAAGGTCCCTTAGTTTGTGTGTGACCTGACATAACCAAATGTTATGGGTGGTTGGCCCTCTTGCCCCCTTTTTTTTTTCTTTTTCTTTTTTTTTTCATGGCTTTGAGCAAGGTGTGCACTGGTTAGCTCCCCAGCCAGAGACACCACATCCAACCCAGGTATCAAATCAATATTATTCTTTAACATGAGGGAGGGATCTGGCCAGAGGCAGTGAAAGGGAGGGGCCAGTCAGTCCAATCACTAAGTCTGTAATGATTATGCCAACAGGATATGCCAGTTGTACCCACCACCAGCACCTAGAACAGACGCCCGACCCAGACCATTTATGTTTTGAACAAAATTTTATACATATTTATACGTAATATTTTCTGAATTGTCATTTATATAGAACGAGGGAGGAAGGGAAGACTAATCATTCTATAATAATAATAATAATAATGTCAATATCATCATCCCTACTACCACCATCTTTAATAAAAATAAAAATAGCAATAGTATGCAGAAATAAAATAAAAGTACAACTTATCGAACATATACAGGTATACATACATACACACACACATACATATACACACGCATGCATACATCTACACATATATACAAATATACATACACATACATACATACAAATAGATACATGTACCTACATATATATATTATATATATATATATATAAAGGACATCTATACTGAATAATTATAGTACTTGTACAGTAATACTCAGAGATTATTCATTATTTGTCTATAAACGTGTAGTTTGGAGAATGCGTTGGTCCGGTTCCAGGTTATTGATTTATATGAAGATAAGTTAGGAATGGTTTCCAGATATCAAGAAATGTAGATATAATATTCTTGTTAGTGTATGTTATTTTTTCTAATGTGATGTACTCTATTAGAAGATTTGTCCAGTGATTGATATGTATACAGTTCTTGGACTTCCAGTTTTGCAAAATTACTTTCTTGGCGATAGTTAGAGAGATGAGGAGGGGGTTTTTGTATTTGATTGGGAGATTAACAACTTCCATGCAGTTATTAAGTAAACAGAGTGACGGGGATGGAGGGATTCCACAACCCATGATAACGGAGAGTTTTGTGGTCACTGATATCCAAAATGAATGAACTGATTGACAGGTCCATAGGGCATGAAAATAGTCATCTGTGCTCCCCAGTGTGCATTGTGAACAAATGTCTGTGTCCCTCAGGCCCATTACAAACATCTTTCTTTCGGTGATGTGAATCCTGTGAATGATCTTGAACTGTATGAGCTGGAGGTTAGTGTTATTAGTCATTGAAAATGTGTTGCTACAGATTTCCTTCCAGAGGTCGGTGTTGGGGGAGAAGGCTAAATCTTTTTCCCATTTATTCATGGGTATTATAATTGCAGTATCATTATTTAATATAAGTTTATGTAGTTTGGATATTAGTTTGTTGGTATTAGTGATTTTCATTATATCTTCCATTAACTGAGAGGGATGAAGTGGGTTATTAATTATGTTGATCTTGGTTTTAACTATGGATTTAATTTGTTGATATTGTAGAAACTGTTCTCCTCCAAGACCGTACCTCTGGACTAGTATTTTAAATGATACGAATTGGTTGTTTTCAAATAAGTGATGGAGATGAGTGATTCCTTTTTGTTTCCAAGATGGAAAATTGATCGGTTTATTGCATAATTGAAAATCAGGGTTGAACCAAATGGGGGTGTATCTACATGATGTTAATGGTGAATTATTCATTTTGTTTACTTGCCACCAGGCTGTCAGTGTTGATGCAATTGTAATATTATTAAAATAGAGCATTTTCTTAATTGATTTTGGTAGAAAGGCAAGGTCTGAAATTGAAGTATCTTTGCAATGGTTTTGTTCTAATTCCATCCATGAATTATTATGATTATTTTTATGAATCCATTTATATAAATATTGTAGCTGGTTTGCTAAAAAGTAATATTGAAAATTTGGAGATTCTAGGCCGCCGTGTGATTTTGTCTTTTGTAATTTTTCCAGTGATATTTTAGGTGTTTTATTTTTCCAATAGAAGTGAGAGGTTAATGAATCCAGTGATTTGAACCATTTATTAGTGGGTGTTGTTGGAAGCATTGAGAACAGATAGTTGACTTGTGGTAAAGTTTTCATTTTAACTGTAGCAATGCGACCGATAAGTGATAGTGGTAGGTTAGTCCAGCGTTTTAAGTCATCTCCAATTTTTTTTAAAAGTGGGGTATAGTTAAGATTAAACAACTCTGACAGTCTGGAGGAAATGTTGATACCCAAGTATGTAATGTTGCCAATGTGGAGTGGAAGAGAAGAATCATGAGCTGTGGAATCCCAGGCGCCCTCAGAAAGGGGTAATATTGTTGATTTATTCCAGTTTATTGTATAATCAGAAAGTTTTGAAAAAATATTAATAATTTTAAAGGTTTCTTTCAATGACTTATAAGGGTTTTGTAAACATAACAATAGATCATCTGCATAAAGACAGATCTTATGTTGTGTATTGACGTTTTGTATTCCTTTGATATTATCATTTTGTCGTATTGCTGCTGCAAGTGGTTCTATAAACAGGGCAAATAAAGAAGGAGAAAGTGGGCATCCTTGTCTGGTCCCTCTGTGAAGTGTGAAATTTTGTGATGTGATCCTATTTGTTGTTATTGTGGCCCTAGGTGAAGTATATAGTATTTTAATCCAGTGGATGAATGACTCTCCAAAGCCAAATCTATGTAGAGTGTTAAAAAGAAATGTCCAGTTAACTTTGTCAAATGCTTTTTCGGCATCAAGTGATACAATTATAGTTTTAGTGTGATTTTGTTGTGCAAGGTTAATTAGGTTGAATAATCTACGCATATTATCCGAAGCATTCTTGTGTTTAATAAAACCTGTTTGATCATGGTGAATTAACATCGGGATAACTGTTTCTATTCTAGTAGCTAATGCTTTGGTAATGATTTTTAAATCTGTGTTTATTAATGAAAGAGGGCGGTAACTAGAGGGGTGCATTGGATCTTTGTTTGGTTTTAGCAAAAGTGTCATAACCGCCGTATTCATGTGTGCTGGTATTGTCGAAGTAGTTTTAATTTCTTTAATAACTTTGATAAATAAAGGAGATAGAATTGGCCAGAAGTGTCTATAGAATTCAGCTGGTAGTCCATCAGGTCCGGGTGATTTGTTATTTGGCATTTGGTCTAATGCTTTATGGAGTTCAGCATGAGTGAGAGGTGTATCTAATGCATTTGCCTGTTCTTTTGACATTGATGGTAGCTTTAATTCTTTTAGAAAATGTTCTATTTCTACTTCATCTGGATTGCGATCAGAAGAATATAATTTTTGGTAGAAAGTTCGGAATACATTATTAATTTCTTGTGGGTTCTGGGTTATTTTATCTGAATCATCGTATATGGATGGAATAATTGCTTTTTCTTGTTTACGCTTTAGTTGATTTGCTAAATATTTACCCATTTTGTTACAATATTGGTATTGTTTGTATTTGAGTTGTTGGATAATAAATTGTGTTTTTTGGTTAATGATGCTATCGAGTTCAGCTTTAAGACGGTTTAGTTCGCATTGTATTTGTTCACTAGGGCTGGTAGAGTAGGTATCTGTGAGGAGTTTAATTCTTTGTTCTAAGTTTTTTTCCAGTTGTTGTTGTTGTTTTTTCCTGTATGATGAATATGATATTATTTTTCCTGTAATTACTGCTTTGCCTGTTTCCCATAATAATGATGGTGAAATCCCAGGAGAGTCATTCATTTCCAGGAAGAAAGCCCACTCTTTCTTAATAAAACTGTCGAAGTCAGAATCGCGAAGTAATGAGGTATTAAAGCGCCATCTATTGGGGCGTTTAATAGAGGATTGAGTATTTAATGAGATGGAGATGGGAGCATGATCGCTGATTATGATTGGATGAATTGAAGTTTCTATTACATGTTGGGTTAGTGAGTTACTGATGAGAGAGAAATCAATTCGGGAAAAGGACTGGTGAAAAGAAGAAAAATAGCTATATTTTCTGAGTGAAGGGTTATTCATTCTCCAACTATCGCCAAGTCCAAAATTAGTCATATATTGTTTGATTGTTTCAGTAGCCTGCCAGGTTCTTGTAGAATTTGATGAATTTGATCGGTCCATTTGTGGGTTTATAACAGTATTGAAGTCTCCAGCAATAATAATATTATTTGTATCGGGTAGTAGTGAGAAGAAATTATGAAAGAAGGATGAATCATCATTGTTTGGCCCATAAATATTAGCTAGTGTGTATGTTATATGGTTAATGGATACATTGATGATGACAAATCTCCCTTCAGGGTCAATAACAGACGTGTTAAGAATTAGTGGGATATTTTTATTTATTAATATTGAAACTCCTCGTTGTTTACTATTGTATGTTGATGAGATTATGTTGTTAAATTGAAAAAATGTTAGATTTCCAAGTTCTGATTTTGATAAGTGTGTTTCCTGTATAAAAGATATATCGGCCCCTAATTTCATCAGATGGTTAATTATTTTAGTCCTTTTTGCCTGGGTCCGGAAGCCACGCACATTCCATGATACTATTTTAAGTGTTTGCATGATTGTTGATTAAATGTCTAGAAATGGAAAATGATAATAGTAATAAAAACAAAAAAGGAAAGAGACTGTAGGCTATACAAATGTAGAGTATACATATAAACAAGTACAGAGTGACAAAGTGAGACAGAATAAACAAAAACATAAGGATCGGTGGGTTAAGATCCACGTATCCGTTTAAAGAACAGAGAGAGGGTGATGCATCATCAATATATAATATGACAGTCACAAATTGTTCGATGTTATAGCTACTGTATTAAAAGAGCCATGGAGTAATTTTTGAGTCATGGTAGAGCTGTCCATCGATAAAAAGTTTGTCCACAATTATATTTGCACGTTTATTGTTTTGTCTGTGTTTTTTCATGATGGGGTAGAGAATTTTGCGCCGATTGTTTATTTCGCGTGGAAATTGGTCATTTAATCCGTAGTTGGTTCCTTTCAGTTCTTTGCCTTTGCTTTTTATGAGTTCTTTGTGTTTGTAATGTTCCAGTTTAGCGATGATCGGTCGAGGTGATTTATTTGAACGTGTTCCGAGACGGTGAACTCTGTGGAAGGTTATTTCATTTACAGTGTCCGGTTGAAGTTTGAGTTGAGTCTTCATGAAGTCTCTGATCATTGCTTCGGGATCGTCGGGGGAGTTTTCAGTGATGCCAGAAAATATCAGGTTATCGCGCATGCTTCTCGTTTGAATGTCCAGAATGGTTTCTTTCATTAATTTGTTTTCTTTTATGACTGTATCCATCTGTTTGTTGAGTGATTCAACATTAATTTGTAGAGATTTATTCGACTGTTCTAGCTTCTCAATATGTGTGTATGCAAATTCCAGACTTGATCGAAGTTCTTTTATTTCGTCATGTACCGTAACCAGTAAATCCAGTTTGTTGTTAATGGATGCGAGTACACTGACCTCAATTTCTGTAGTTTGTAAATCGCTGGTGTCAGTAGATGATGTCTTCTTTCGTTTGGTTGGTTTCGGAGTTTGCTGAGTTGTAGTGGTATCCATTGTATAGCGGTTGTAGTGGTGATCGATGTATTTCTCTAAGTCTGTTAATTTATCCAGTGTAGAGGAGGGTAATATGTTCCCGCGGTGACCGGTATGCGGTTCAAAAATATTGCCAGTATTGGTACAGCTCTCTCAGTGAGCGCGCGCCGCCATGATGAATCTCGCCCTCTCTGCGCGAATCTCGCGTTACTCAGCCATCTCTCTGTATCCGCCGCACGACGAGCCCCTTTCAAGCGTTCACGGCCTGTCTGATGATGCGTTTCTCTGGCAACACCATGTCGCATAACAGCCCTAATCAAAAATCCTTTCTAGAATGGTGGAGAGTGTTATGTGCAAACTCTGTCCAGGCTAATCGAGAGCTCCAAGTGGTCTGATTTTCTGCCGCCAAACATCTCAGAGTCTCCTCTATCTCCTGGTTCACCCTCTCTGTCTGTCCATTAGACTGGGGGTGAAAATCGGAAGACAGGCTGATGCCAGATCCAATGAGACGGCCAAACGCCTTTCAGAAACAGGAGGTGAACTGAGGATCTCGATCAGAGACCATATCCTGGGGGGAACCATGGATCCTGAACATGTTCCGCATTAGAAGCACCACTGTCTGACTTGCTGTGGGCAGTTTGGATAATGGCAGGAGGTGACATGCTTTAGAAAATCTATCCACCACCACCAGAATGACTGTATTACCTTAGGATTCTGGTAGGTCTGTGACAAAATCCAAAAATATGTGTGACCAAGGATGTTTAGGGATAAAACATCCACAGGTAGTGGATGCAGCAGTCCTTGAGGGTGGGTTCTGGGCTCCTTATCTGGGCACGCACAGAACAAGCGGCGACACATTCCCGGACGTCTCTTTGTAACTTAAGCCATCAAAACCTCCTCTGGATGAGTCTGCATGTTCTAGTGGCCCCAGGATGACTAGACGGGAGGGATGCATGAGCCCACTGCAACACATCAGAGCATAGTTGGTTAGGTACAAAGAGACATCCTGGTGGACCATTACCTGAATCCGGCTGCTGTCGTTGGGCCTTCTTAAAGGGCACCTATTATGGAATTTTGAAAATTACCTTTCATGTAGTGTGTAACATAGATCTAAGTGAACGTCCTGCAAAGTTTTAAATATGAAAGTTCACCGTATACAAAGTTATTGTCTCTCAAAAGTAAGAGTCGACTCTGAGTCGCTGATATGAATCGATAGACGAACGATGCTTTTTCTCTATCAGATGACGTCAACTTGACAAGTTATTTGAATAAGATACGCCCACTCATTGCGCACAGACACCAGGGTAAACTTGAAAACATCATGTCGACAACAAGACGCTGTTTTCTGAAGTGCGAATCAAAAGCGACCTTTTTTCACTGCCCAGCAAGGAGCATTTGAAGACTAAGTGGCTACAGTTCATATATACAACTATACCACACAAGTATAGGCCGAACCTTGTGCTGTGTTCGCGTCATTTTAATGACGATTGCTTTACAAACATAAATGCTTTCAAGTGTGGATTTGCGAACTGGTTGATACTGAAGGAAGGTTCAATACCAATTTTCTTTGGATCAGCTTCCTCCTCCGAATCACAACCTGTAAGTATTATTAATAATTGTTGCTTTTATGTGTTTTGTAGCATGCTCAATAAGTATTTGTGTGTGTTGTGTAAGTTACGCTCAGCTTCTAGGTCTCCAATGTCAATTTTTTTTTTAAATATGTGAAATGTATGTCGTCGTTATTGGAGTTGTCATAAAGAATAGAGCAATACCTTGTAGTACTGCAGTGCTTTATCAATATGTTTATGCGTTGGGCTAACGCAAACAATAACTGATTGGGTCATCTGACCAATCACCGCAGATTAGCGTCACGCAAAGGAGGGGTTTGGAAAAATGAGTCGTTGAACGAATCATTTGGGAGTCGGTGGGCAAATCCGGTAAAAATAAATGCATATTATAAGACAACAAAAGTGTTTTTTTGTCATTGCATGCATGTAAAACTGTTGTTGGGGACTCCCAAAACAATATTAGGAACATTTTAAATGCCATAATAGGTGCCCTTTAATGGCGGTCTCAATGCCCCACTGAATAGCTGCCACTATTCTGGAGGTAAGTAGGATGGGTTTTGGTCAGAGAAATGGACCAAACTGCCTCAAAAGTGCGACAGGTTTCAAAATCTTAAAATCTGGGTGATAAGAAAGAATAAAGTCAGATGTAGGGTATCTGGACTGTGTCAGTTGGGACTCATTCAAATCCTGCATGTAAAAAGCTTTTAACATTTGACTCGCGTCTAGTAATTCACCATCGAGCGCCAGAATGTCTGTTCCTAATGGCGTGCATTGACACTTTCATAGCGAACGTGAGTGAAAACAAAAACACCCATAAAACCAGCGATGAGCCAGCTTCACACAGACATTATCATCTCAAAACCTTCCCCCTTTCCGGCAAGAAGGAATCCCAGGCCCACACGTTGTGTACACCACACACACATACACGGACTCTCTATGAAACTGTGACATCTTCACGCTTTAAAATCACTGATCCTCAAGATCAGCTCTCTTTCTTCTTCTTCGGGTGGCGCTTCATCGTGTAACTCCTCTTCTTCGTGATCTCCTCTCCGGGGATCTTTTCTTTGTTTGTTTAAGTTTTGTTTTTCCTTTTCGTATTCTACTTTGTTCATTTCCACAGACGAGTAAATTAACTTAGCCTGAATTGTTTCTTTGGTAATTAACGTCAAAGACCTTTAAGCCTTCTTTGAAAGTGCGCGCTC
Organism: Rhinichthys klamathensis goyatoka; assembly: GCF_029890125.1. Taxonomy (NCBI): domain Eukaryota; kingdom Metazoa; phylum Chordata; class Actinopteri; order Cypriniformes; family Leuciscidae; genus Rhinichthys; species Rhinichthys klamathensis. The sequence goes on from NW_026606660.1 coordinate 2,789,392, forward strand.
CGGACCATCCGCAGACCACGTGACGCTCCGACGGAACAACACGCCACACACACGACACGAGGCCGCTCACTCACGCAGCCTTGTTAAGCAACATAAGAGAACCATATATGCAAGTATATTCGTATTATCGAGCTTTCAGAGCATTAAGATTGTGTTTTCCGTGCTGTCTCTCAAGGTTTTAAGGTCTGTAATTTGCCACTCTCCTTCGAGATCTCTCTCTCACTCTCTCTTTCCCTTTTTCTTTCACTTTCGGTTTCTTTCAGTGTCTTGTTTTGTCGTTTTAGTCTGTTTGTGTTATGTGGGTGAGGAAGGATGAACCCAATAGCAGACAGTAGTCAAGGCAACACGATTTATTAAACAAATAACCGGGAAAACAAAGCCCACGAGGGGGCAAAACAAGACAGGACTACGGTGACTAACTAGACAACGACACTGACAAAACACTAGAAAACAAACAACACTTCAAGAGAAACTAACAATGACTAGACTTTCAATGACTTTCAAAGACAAGACTTTCACAGGGTACTCACAAGTAACATTTGGCAATGAACCGACAAGAGACAGTGAAACACAAGGGGATAAAATAGGTAGACTAATCATGACATGACAGGTGACACAGATAAAGCAATAATGACTAAATCAGGATAACAAGGGGGCGGGGTAAAGAGACGAGACAACGCAAGCACATGGCCCAAACAAATGGCCATGTGCTGCACATGAAACATGGGTCTGCCATGATCCTGCCACAAGACCAGTGAAATCAAAGACAAGATGGCAGAATCGTGACAGTTTGTATATACATCTATTCCATGTAACGTAGTTTCCATTTATTAAAATACATTATATTCATTTGATTGACTGTCTCTTGCTCATATACAAGTCCCTTTAATGTACGATCCAAAGCTACAAGCTTTAAAAGTATAAAATTACTTTAACTAGCAGGCTATCTTTGTAAAACAGGAAGATTGTCTTCACGGCCAGAACGATTGCCTTTCCTGTGAGTCTCTAAGATGGTTTCTGTGTGAGAATTGATAAAGATCGCATGATCAGTTTGCTGGACAAACGGATTATCGGATCACAAATTAATTCCACGGGGACTATCCTTAGAGTTGATATATGATAGACATAATTGATATATTAATATTTAATTATAATCCGTTTTGATTAAGTATTGATATACAATTGAGCTAATTTTAACCTGTCTGTAAAATATAGTCTACATATGCAATTAATTATAATCTCTGTGGTTAATTGTCTAGGTACATAAATGAATGCAGATGCAGGGAACATATTATCCCTTTTTGGGAGATTTAATAATGTAAAGTTTAACTGGTTCAAACCCGTATGAATAATTATTAATTATTAATTATTGAATACATATTCCCCAAATTGACCAGAGAGACTCTACAAAGACCAGTAAAAAAAAACAAGTGCCCAGCATGCTTGGCGGATATTTAGCCTCTTTGCCTCACAAATGTAGGTAAGGTTTCTGTGGTCTGTCCAGATGATAAATATTTGTTTGGCCCCCTCCAACCAATGCCTCCACTCCTCCAGTGCCACCTTCACTGCCAACAGCTCCCAGCTCCCATGGCCGACAAGCTTGTTGTTGGCCATGGCTCTCTGGTACAAGACTGCCCCTACCCCCACGTCTGAAGCATGCACCTCCACCACAAAGGGCAACCCTGGGTCTGGAAGGGTTAAGAAGCGGGCAGACGTAAAGAGTCACTTTAGCTTCAATATTCTTGGTGAGTGTGGAGAGGGGTTCTGCCACAGAGCTGAAGTTTCTAGTAAACCTTCTATAAAAAAAGCTGAGGAATGGGACAGTGGAGACATGGAACTCATTATTTTCCAGTTTAATAAATAGGTTATGTATAAGTAACTGGGACATAACCTGTCGAACATGTTCAACAAGTTCCTGATTCCTGAGAAAATGTGGATATTTTCAAGGTAGACAAAAATAAACTTAAGCATCTCCCGGAGGACATCATTGAAGAATGCCTGGAAGACGGCTGGGGCATTGACTAGGCCGAAGGGCATAACCTTTTATTTGACACGTCGGAGTGTTAAATGCTGTCTTTCATTCGTCTCCCTCTCAAATCCTGACCAGATGGTAGGCAGTTTGGAGATCCAATTTAGTGAAGATGGTGGCACCCTGCAGGATCTCAAAAGAGGCAGTGGGTAACGATTCTTAACAGTGATGCTGTCAAGACCCCTGTAGTCGATATAGGGCCGGAGCTCATCATCCTTTTTCTCAATGAAAAAGAAGCCCACTCCAACGGGTGAGGTTGATGGAAGAATTGAACCCTTATCCAGGACCTCCTTAAGGTACATCTCCATGGTAGCCCTCTCGGGAGCTGAGAAGGAGTAAAGTCTTCCCTGGGTGGGCATGCCCCAGGGACCAAGTCTATAGCGCAGTTGTATGGTCTGTGAGGAGGCAGGGAGGCAGCTCGGGTCTTGCTGAAGACCCATATGAGATACTCTGGAAGACCCCTATGAGCATACTCTGGAGAAACTTGGGACAGCTCAGGAAAGGGCATAGGAGGCACAATAGTTTGTGTCTTCAATACAGGGAACATCTATTTATTGATACAGTGTCTCTGTGGGCTATGAAGTGACTCGAGATGGAGTGCTGGGGGCTTTGTGGTGGTTGACTTGAGCTTAGATTCGGCCGGCCCTCCAGAGTTAGGCATGTCTGGATTGAGAGCAGCAGGCCACGTGGAGAACGTCGACGGAGGCCCCTGGAAAACTTCCAGTGACTTGGGAGAATGACAAAAAGAGACAGAGGCACAACAGTTAGTTACCCAACTTCTAACTATTCCAGTCCAGTCTGAGTGTGACCAGTCTATGTGTGGGTTATGATGGGCTAGCCATGGAAATCCAAGAACTAAGGGGAGCTCTGGTGACTTGATCAGAAAGAATTGCATTAGTTCCTTATGATCCCCTACTGTGAACTGGAGGAATGCGGTGCAGTGACTGACCTGTCCTGTGCCCAGAGGTCTGCCATACAGTGCTGTGATGGTTAGTCAAGTCACCTTTATTTTATAACACTGTGGCAAGCAGGACGAGGTCACGGCCCTTGGCCTTGTCCTGCTCGCCACAAAAGCTTTATACAAAACAGATTGTTTCAAAGCAGCTTTACAGTGATAACAGGAAAATGATGCATTTCAGCTGTTGTTCAGCTGGAGTCAGTTCAGTGTTGATTCAGTTCCGTTGTAAAGATCAACGGAACTGAATCAACACTGATTTATATAATTTATATAAGATTAATTTCTTATATAAAGCAGTTCTGCAAAAATGGATGTCAGTACAGTCAGATCAATACAGTTTTTCTCGATTGATAACACTTTATAACTGATTCAGTTGGCATAATTTCCCAAACCAATAATTCAGTTCTCGAAACATAGACACTGTGGCGAGCAGGACGAGGCCGAGAGCCGTGGGAGAATGGCGCGAGGCCAGTGGAGTGATTGATAATGAGCGACACCTGCGCGACGCACCGGTCTCGTATCTCTCACGGAGGAGCGGAAGCATAAAGGAGGAGCGACGACAGTGAAGTTCGAGAGAGGCCAGGCCTGGATTTATGTTGTGTTTTATTATGTGACAGCAGTCGTCCGTGAGGGGCTGCTGTCTTTTACTTTCGTTTTGTATTTGTTCATTTTATTATTAAAGTCTGTGAATGCTCGCCGTTTTTTTACGCAGAAGACACTGCTATTTATTGCTGTGCTTCATTAGCTTCACAAACTCTTCATTATTTACAGTCAGTGTTTAATATTGTACAGTGTTTAATATAAGTCTGTCAACTTAAACTGGTTTTAAATACAGATAAATCTAAATTATTATATATATATTTTTTCAAATTCCACAGCTCTACCAAAGAATCTTCCTGATATTACATCTTCCCAGGGAAAAAAACTAGAATGTGTTGCAAGTTATAAGTACCTGGGTATTTTAATTGATAGTCAATTAACTTTTAAGCCACATATTGATAAACTACTTTCTAAACTTAAATATTTGGTATCTGCAACCTTTTTTTTTACCACTTTTGGATTACGGAGATCTGCTTTATATGAATGCCTCAGTACATTATTTTTAAAAACTTATTTATTTGTATGTTTATGTTATTGTAGCTGCTTTCTTGGCCAGGTCACCCTTGTAAAAGATTTTAATCTCAATGAGTTTTTAACCTGGTTAAATAAAGATAAATGAATGACACAATTATGCATGTGTTAACTGTCACGATTAGCCACGCACTCCCTGGGTGATTACGGACTCCATTTTCCATCATGCATCTCCCTGGACTGATTACACCATACACCTGCACTGCGCTGATTACACACACACACCTGCACCTCATGTTCAAACACTCATTTAAGCCACACTCACACAACACTCTGGGCTAAGTCTTGTTTTGCTGCTGCGAACATTTCCAAGCATTTTTCCATGTGTTTACCTGCCTGTTGTGATCTTGTCTTTTCCTGATCTTCTGCCTGGTTCCTGTATCCTGTTTGTTTGCTGCCTGCCCAGATATCCTGCCTGTTTATTGACCATGATTTTGCCTGATCCTCTCTGCTGTGTTTGCTGGTGTATGACCCTTGCCTGGTGACTACTCTGTTTAATAAAGACAAGCTGCACTTGGATCTGATTGACTCCTGCTTCGTTACATTAACAATAAGTAGCAAAATTGATGACACACGCATCAGAATATAATATCAGAATATCTCAGGTAATATAAAAAAGGCCACAGTTGATTATATGCTTTGGATAATGGACCCTAGCAATGGCGCAAGAGGTGAAAGATGTGGGAGACGGGAAGAAGAGGCCAAAGAATGTTTGTTCCTGATCAAATACGAGCAACACTACTTGACCACATTCTTGTGCATGAGATGACCATGAGGGAAGCTGGCCAAGGAGTTCAGCTGAATATGAGCCGTTTCACAGTCACATCTATCCTTCGAATGTTTAGAGAAGAAAACAGTAATCTACAGGGTTCCCTTTCGAGGGAACTCGCACGTTGATGACGACACTATGGGGGACACCTCTTAGGCCGGAGACACACTGGCTGCGTGGCGTGTCCGTTTTTATTTCGGCTCCCATGTTAACAGGTTGGAGCTTGCACACTGCCTGCGTGACACGCGTGCATGCTAGAAATAGAACCGACGCCTATTTTTCACGCGACACGCAAGCGTGTTGGAAGCGTTTCCAGGCAAAATAGAATAGAAAAATATGTTTATATGTTATTTTGTACACGAATACATATTAATAAATCACATTTTGATGGTTGAAAGTCTAGGTTTTGACATAAATTCAGATATACATATAATTTAAAAATAAATAATGATCAATTTTCAAATATTGCACCTGTCAATACAGAACGAAATATTCTGTAGTCTATTTTGCTGTCAATACTGCTGACAGTGTCTTTATCAGTAGGCTTTATATTTATGCTTAACATGAAGTATAGGGCTTCCACAATACGTCCTCCCTGTACATCACCTAGCAGCAGCAGCAGCAGCAGCAGCAGCAGCAGCAGCAGCGCCGCGTCAAACACGTTTCTAGTGTGCAAAGACACAGAAAACGCGACGCAGCTGACACGCAACAGAAACGCCACGCTCACGCCACGCAGCCAGTGTGTCCCCGGCCTTAAGCCTTGTTTATACTCGAAGTGTCCGCACGAGCGCGAGTCTCCGCTGACTGCGTGCGGACCTCCCCATATGGGCGAGGCGTTTATACTTGACGCGCTCGCCGTTGTGCTATTCTGTGAAACGACAGGGGGCGACTCGGAGTAATTCTCCTCTAAACCACCAGGAATCAGCAGTGAAGAAGTAGTTTGCCATTTATTAGTAGTAATTCATGATTCATGATCTGATTCATATAAAAAGAGTAATAAATGCAGTAGTTTTATTGCACTTTCACTGCATGTAAACTAGTAAACAACTGAAGCCTTATTGAAGAGTGTTTAAACCTTAATTTCATCAGCAGGGCTTACTTCTGCTATTGTAGGCTTATTTTGTAAATGTAAGCAGTTACTTTATACAAGTGCAAATGGGTGCTTAATGTAAATGTGTTCCTATTCACAAAATGAGAGGCTTTTATGGTCGCCCATCAATGCAAATGTCTCTGTGTATAGAAGGATCATAAACATGGTGGTACAGACATAACAGTTCGGCCAGATTCGGCTCGAAGTCGTTCATCTTCGGATGCGGCGCCGCGCGCGATGTTACAAAAAGTGCCGTGCACACCGCCAGGCGAAATGGGGTCTTGCGCACCCAACGCGCACGACCGCCCACACCGCAATGACGTCATTTTTGCCGCGCGCACTTCGCGCTCTTGCGGACGCGTCGAGTATAAACAAGGCTTTAGCGTAATGCGTGTGAAGTATGAATTAAACTAATCCAATCCTATTGGCATTGTGTGATGACGTAGCGTGTGACGGCAAAAGCTACAAAGGGACACCGGCACGCAACAGCGTTGGCTTTCGCTCTTCAACAAGTGCTCTCTGTTGTGTGATCTGCCTATTTTGTGTTGTTTGTCCCTTAGGAACTTGAATTGTTAGTATAAGCACATCTGCAAGCGTGCCTTCCTGCCTGCATTAAAACTTTGGGAGGTGACACATGCGATCGGTGTGTGATACTAGTTGGATGCGAGACATGCACAGTCAGCTCTTGAGGGTACACACGTACAGCAAAAAAAAAAAAGACGTTCGCTTTTGGGTGTTTCAGCCTCGCACCTATTGACTTTCTTCTCGAGGGAAGAAAGCCAATGTATTATTAACGGCTCATGTCTCGTGTTGCCAAGGCAACGTGTAGATTACGAGACCAGTTAAATAAATGAATTAATATTATCTGGCTTTGAGAAGTGTTTCACTTGTCTGGTGTATTGTCTAATAATACACGGTGCATTGTCTGCCCTGAAGGCTTGCAGCCAGGCATTGTTCGTGTCCGCACACCGAAAATAGTTTTCGATTATTCCCTGCCGGTCTTCCGCTTCAGGGTGTCAAGAGTGAAACCGAAAGAGCCTCCCCTATGGGGAGCCATGAGGAAATCGATGTCTGTTTCCCGCCGATAAGTGCGCTCGGGACACATTGGTTTCTAGCAAACACACGCTGTAGTGTCCACCCCAAAATTTTGCAGCCAGGTAGCGCTCAAGTCTGCACACCGGAAATCATTTTTGATTATTCCCTGCCAGTCCTCCGCTTCAGGGTGTGGTGCTGGTTCCCTTGGTGAATTTTGTCGAGGCATGGCAATGTCTCCCCAATATATCTCTATGGGTCCTGAGCACTGTAGAAATAGGGTACAGGCTGCAGTTCCGGGTCAGCCCACCAAAGTTCAACAGGGTGGTCTGGACTGCTGTAGACCCACAGCAGGGTCGGGTGTTGGAACAGAAAGTGCACTCCCTGTTGGTAAATGAGGCCATAGAACATGTTCCTCCACCAGACAGGGAGTCCGGGTTTTACAGCCGGTACTTCATAGTCCCGTAGAAGGATGGAGGGTTCTGTCCAATACTAGATCTAATCAATACTCTAGCAATCTCCCCTCACACATTTACTAAGTGCATGGACGCAGCGCTGGCCACGCTGAGGCTTCAGGGCATCCGTATGCTGAAATACATCGAAGACTGGCTAATTCTGGCTCAGTCTCGAGAACTGCCAGTTCGAGATGTTGTCTTTGGCCACATTCAGAACTTGGGCTTGGTTCCTGTCCCAAGGTCCTGTGCTGGGAGTGCCATGTTGCCGTACAGCCGTTTCAACAGACGCGTCTGTAGATTTGAAAATCATGCATTCCCCCATTATTGTTGAATCACGGAAGCTACACCAGATATTTTGCCAAGAGATTTCTTATTTCTTATTTTTATACTTGTATCAGACATGCCCCTCTGGGGTTGGATGCCATGGTGTAGGCATGGCCGAGGAGGCACCTGTGCGCTTTTCCCCCGATCGCTCTGCTCCCGGGTGTTCTGGGGAAAGTCCGTCTCGACAGGGTCAGCCTACTCCTGGTAGCCCCATTGTGGCCGGCCCCGAGTATGGTTCTCAGACATATCACTCCTGGCGGGCCCCCCATGGGAGATTCCCATCAAGGGGGACCTGCTTTCACAGGCAGAAGACTCAATATTCCACCCTCGGACAGAGCTGTGGAAGCTGTGGGTCTGGCCCCTGAGGGGGTACAGTACCTAAAAGCCGGTGATCGAGACCATACTTAGCTCCAGAGCTCTGTCCACCAGGAAGTTGTATGGCCTAAAGTGGTATGTTTTCCCGACTTAGTGAAGAGAGTGTGGAGTGAACCCAGTTAACTGCCCGGTGGCTTCAGTGCTGGAGTTCCTCCAAAATTGCTTCCCTGCTGATCTTACCTCGTCCACATTTATGGTTTAAGTGGCTGCCATTGCAGCTTTCCACACTCCTCTAAGTGATGGGCCTTTGTGAAGGCATCAGCTGGTCGTACGGTTCCTTCGAGTTGCATGGTGGATGTGGCCTGCGACTCTGACCAGAGTGCCCACATGGGATCTGGCAGTGGTTCTCGAAGGGCTGATTGAGGCCCCCTTCGAACCTCTGGAGTCGGCTGCGGCCAAGAACCTGTCACTTAAGGTGGCCTTTCTCCTCGCCATTACCTCTTTTAAGAGAGTAGGAGATCTCCAGACGCTCTCCATATCTCCACAGTGCTCCCGGGAGAATTAAGGCCATCTTGCACCCCAGACCGGGCTATTTCCCTAAGGTGCTTTTGAATGTGGCGAGATCTACGGTTCTGCAGGCTTTTCATCCCCCACCTTATGTGACGGCAGAACTCCGCACACATTTATTAGATTTTATTGTCTGGACCTCCCCTCTACACCTGGCACACAAGTGCTCTCGTCCTAGTTTTGCCTGAGACAGTTTCACACTGGGACAGGCAGGTTTCGTTGTGGCATAGTGGGTATTTCGTTCCCCATAGTGTTCGTCATCGATGCAGTTCGAGTTCCCTTGAAAGGGAACATCTCGGGTTGTGACTCTAACCCTTGTTCCCTGAGAAGGGAATGAGACACTGCGTCCTTTTACCATGCCTCCTCCTGCCTGGGAGCGGCTTGCTTCATTGCGAAGTTAACGCTGTTGTGTGCCGGCGTCCCTTTATAGCTTCCATGTATGCCGTTGCACGCTACGGTATTACGCAACGCCAATATGATTGGATTAGTTTCATTCATACCTCAGATGCATTATGCTAAGAGGCGTTCCCCATAGTGTCGTCATCGACGCAGTGTCTCGTTCCCTTCTCAGGAAACAAGGGTAACAGTCGTAACCCGAGATGTTTTTATACTACTTACATATACAGTTGAAATATAGATGAGAGAACCTTCATTGTTCCTCTGTGTACAGTACTGTATCAGAGCTGTACACCCTTAAACTCATAACTGTCAAATTTATTTGTTGCTCAGTGGTAGTTATTATTATATGTACTGTATTTTTGCATAACTGAGAGGCGACTACCTTGGGGAGGTTGACAACATCCTTTTGACAGAGGACCAAGAAACTTCCATTGTAAATATGGTCATTGCTAATAATGAAATTATTCAAATCCAGAGAAGAATCAATGAAGATCAACGTACCATTTTAGAAATTGATCAAATTAGTATTTCTACAACTGCATCCTGCATCATAACAGGCTTCGAATGAGACCAGCATATAGGGTGCCTTTTGAAAGGAATTCGGAGCAGGTCAAGAATCAGCGAGTGCAGTATGTGCAGGTACTAAGTGTAACTCACTAAAGTGTTATTTACTGTAGTGCTGTAATTTGATAATGTACTCTTACAGGTAAAGTGATTCTTATTGCTTCTGTACACATACTCATACATTTTTTATTTTTTTTGCATAACATGTTTGAGTTTGATGGCAGAGACACATGATTATGTATTTATTGATAAGGCTGGGTTTAACCTTACAAAAAGGAGGAGAAGGAGGCGGAACATTATTGGACAGTGTGCCATTGTGGAGGTCCCTGGCCAGCGTGGGAGCAATTTGACACTGTGCGCTGCCATCGGTCATCATGGGGTTCTTCACCATCATGCTACCTTGGGCCCTTACAACACACACCATCTTATGGATTTCCTCAACCATCTCTATGATTCCATTATCCAGCATGAATCAAGAGAGCCATCGTGCTGCTCTGATTCGCAATTGGTTCAATGACCATCCCAGATTTTCTAACATGTTTCTACCAGCATACTCCCCATTCCTCTACCCCATTCCTCTATCCCATAGATTAGTTTTTTTCTGCTTAGTTTATGATCTAAACCCTTACGAATGGGAAAACCTTTTGCAAGTAATGGAAGAGGCCTGTGATGACATTGCTATAGAGCTGATCCAAAGCATGGTAGAGCATACTTTCCCTGCTGCCTTGCAAGAGAAAACATTTAGTGTGATGTAGATGAAGGTATGTGTTCTGATTCTACCCAGAGACAAGATGCTAAGGGGGCAGAGGATGCGGATTAGTAGCAAGGTTTTTTTTTTCTTCATAGTACTGTAATGAACTTTTCTAAATGCTTCTTGTATTTTACTGTACCTTCACCTTTCCACTAATTCCTGATTACCAGTAAGAGGTTTTAGTAACAGTGTTTAGAATTGATCTCACTGTTGTTTTCTAGGCATTGGAGATGTATGTGTATTTGTTAGGTTTGTGCATCATCTGAGACCAAGGTTTCAGCAGCAAAACAATTAGAATAATTGCTGACTTGACAATTGTGGATGAAGCGAGAGTGCGCATGAAGTAGTCTTTAATGCACGCATTGCATGGACCTTATTAAAGGTTTTATAATAAATACAAAACAACAGAATTAATAAAATCCGAAAACATAAGAAACATACACAGTAGCACTTCACACTAATTTGCATAATACGGCTTGCGATATATTGGGAGAACTCGAGTACTGTAATTATCACAGTATTTATATACACAGATTCCACCACACTTCTCTCCAAAATGCTCACGTTTATTAGAAATGTGAACAATGTCATATTTATGGCGCACTTACCCTTTAATAAGTAATGAACTGCTTATTAGGCATTTTGCATGACAGAAAAGGTGCTGTCAAAAAAAAAAAACAAATATTCTAATTTCTATGGTAATATCAACTTCACTGATTTGGATTACCTCTCGTAATAGTCTCTCCAAAGTCCCTTTAAAGTCTGGATCTGTCCCAAATGGCACCCTAAACAACCGTGGTCTTCCTTCGAGTCCGCACTTTCGTGATGTAACGCCGTTATGACTGTTGGGAAGAAGTCTGCTTCAGTGCGGGCTCTAGTCTGGGTTTCCCCATACTGCCTTCCCGCAGCGCAATTTTATTCACGCTGAAAGGCAGTATGGATACCATGGACCAAATTTTCGCCTCATTTAGGGAACCAATCACAGAACGGGGAGGGAGCAGCAAGACGATGACGAAGTCTATGCGACACACCGAAGCAGTTTGTTTATACCTATGGATCAAACATGGTAGCAGACGCGAAGTTACCTTTCGATGCAGCCTTACGGCCGTTTCACACATAGGTTTCACACCGCAAGCGTGAGCGGCATTTGAGCAGCGCGTCAGCGTAACTACATCATCACTGCAGCTGCAGACGCGCGAGAGTATTCACACTGGAAGCGTTTGTACAGTGTCACAGCAGCGGCTCCAAAGCTACATATCGTTAGCCTCATAGCATAATTGCTTAAGTCATTTTGTGTTTTTTCTTGTTTTCCAAAGACATTGAAATATGACTTCGGCATTATATATAAGCGAGCAATTCTTTACAAAGACAACTATACATTTGTTTTTAGAAGTTGGTCATTTTATAACATTGATAGTCTTGAAAGTTTGTAATGGGGAGGTGTACAACATTCGCATATAAGTTAATACAACAAAACAACCCAGAAATCGATGTTTACAAGACCGCATCTCCGCGGATAAAAAACAAAACACACAAATAAACCACACATTTGGGTTGTGCTAGCCTGTTGCTGTCTGTGTGTTAACATTACATGAACTAAAAGAACGTTTATATATAATATTTTCTGGCTAGTTTACTTTAGTTTTTTTTATTTATATAATACACAACTTTCACCCAAACTGAATAATTAAAAACAAGTTTTTACCGGGTAAATCTTCTATAAATATTTTAGAGTCTTTATTTTCTTTTATTTGCCTACTCAAGTTCTTGTTAAAACTCACTAGACATGCTAATTCTGTGCATTTTGGGCAATTTTTGCGTGAAATCACATTTATTTTTGTCCATCAAAAGTGTGCTTTCACTTTAATTTAGCGTGAGCAATGCAGCAAAAAACAGATTCGAAACCCCCGCTTCACTGCTGCTCACGCGCCGCTCCTGCTCGACGCTCACGCGCTGCTCCCGGTGTGAATGCACTCATTGCTTAACATGCACGCCGAAAAAAATACGCGCCGCTCACGCATGCGGTGTGAAACGGCCGTTAGATACACGCCATCGTGTAGGCTACACATAAATCTCTGACCCATCGGCCATCGTCGTCTCCCTCGTCTAATTTCTGTCGCTCTACATACGTCATCTGGTATAATTGAAACGATTGGCTATGAGCTACGTACAGGCGCATTTGATAGACATTCTTAGCACCCAATAAACGGCTCTGGGCATTCGTAAACCACGCCTCAAATACGAGAAAATGAACATGTGGTTCCCAGACCCAAGTCTCAACGAGAATTGGGTCTGGCGTTAGCCAGGCTATGCGGGCTCTGTAAAAGTGCGCATCTAAGGCGCATGTCGACCGGAAAGGGGGCGCCCACGAGCACCCTTCTGAAACCTAAATGACAAATGGGACACCCTATGGTCTCATGGACTTAATAGACATGCGCAAAACACTGCAGCCATTGCAAGTCCACAAGACCAATTCTGCATTCCAATCCACTTTTAGACACGCACTCGCAAACTTCCCTAAGCACTAGTCTTTAGTCTTTAGTCTTCAGCATCCCTCACGGGCTTGGGCACGGACTGCCACTTTACGAGAGGTCTGTGGCATTCTTCTGGGCATATAAATTGCCTGGAGATGATGGCGGTCTTCCGGGCTCTGAGGAGCTTCCTCCCAGACCTCAAAGGTCACCACGTTCTTGTGAGAACGAGCAGTATGTCAGTGGTTGCCCAAAAGCCATTTTGAAGTGCGTTCCACTTCGTGAAGTGGACGAGGGAAGTTTATATAGACAGACCCTCGCTCCCTCGATTTTGACAGAGGGAGCTAGTCTACTTCATATGTACACTTCAGGCAGCTCCATATACCACAATGCAACACGATTGTGACGTCATCGCAGATCTCGTCTAATCACCACCACCACAACTCTATGATAAATTAATTATTTTTTATTTAAAACAACCAAAACACATCTATATACATTTGGATGCTGCATTAAACAAATTCTTAAAGGGATTTAAAAATAAATAAATAAATCAACTCCATAGCTGTTTCCAAGTGATCAAGGCCTGTTCACACCGGGACGAATTTCGCGCACAATATTCGCCGACGTTTAACGCCTCGTGACTAAACAAAGGGCGCTAATGTGAGTGTGCACACCGACGCGATAAACGCCACGCGTAAAAGCGTCATTTTTTTAAAAAACGCCTCGGGTTCGTTTTTTTACTTTGACGCGCCGCGTCAAAAACTATCCGACCAATGAGATTGCCGCTTTTGCTCACGTGTCTGGAGCTTCTGAAGTTACAGTAAAACACAACTTGGGGGCGCTCAAACACAAAACGGTCTTGCCGAGCACACATACGTAACGGCGAAGAAGATATACGCCAAGTAGCGTCTACACTGCCGGGAAGAAATAAGACGAGGAAGATGCAAGGCCAGATGAATGTAGAGCTGCTGGTCTCGTTGCTGTCGGAACATAAAGAACTATATGACAAACGCGACAGGGACTACAAAAACCTTGATAAAAGAGAACTGTTATGGAGTGGTATTGCAGAGCAAATGGGCGCCATCTAATGTCAGGGAATGAATTTGCATGTTCACTCGGCTCATCGTCAGCCAAAATCGCATGGGTGTGAACACAAAAAACGCGTTGAAAAACGCTGCCGAATAACGCGCGCCGATATTCATCCCGGTGTGTACGAGCCTTTAGAACGTTCCAATTCAGCCCATTGCAGTTTTCGCCAGTAGTGGGCACTCATGCAACGTAAGCAATGACGTACATCCGAGTGAACGAGATGGAGGGAAGTTAGCGAGTGAAGGGCATGACAATTTTGGACTGGAACGCAGCACAAAAGTGCAAATGAAGTGTGCCATTTGGGACAGGGTCTCACTCGGCTGCCATATTTGCAATGCCTCCGAGCAGCTACTTCAGGCATCCAAGACCAAGTCCTATGTATTTTAATGGGGGAATCCTGAAATCTCAAAAATTGCATGCCGAACTCACAATTTGAAACGGCTTGCCTATGCTACAAAAGCACAGATTGTGCATGCGCTGGAAAACATGTACGTCGAATTTGAAGAGATTCTGTGTAAAGAAGTCCATCGCTACACGCTCCTCTACAATATTTCATTTAAACAATATAAAGACAGCCAGATGTGCAATAATTCGTGGAAATTGCATGTGTAGAAGTGAACACGCCGATCCACTGGCATGTGTGGAACACGTCCACCGAGCAGACCCCAGCATGCACTTTCAGTAGTATAAATACAAGAAGTCCGCGTCCGTGCTGTCCGCAGCTGTCCATGCATGCATCAGAACCGGAATATAACAGAGCCTTTACAAGTGGAAATCTTTTCCGCTTCATGTCTTCTGTTCAGTCCGTAGAGATGTAGAGGCTAAAAACATGAACACACTGGAGCTTTGCTTTATAGTATAAAATGAATGTTATATTTGAACATTTTATAGTATAAAATGAAAGTCGTAGTGGAGAGCGGGGTACAACCTAACGCTTTTTGACTTTCTCAGTTTGTGTAAACCTACTTGGGGTTCAGAGTGTTTATTTTTCCAGCATTAATTTCACACATGTCTAGGACAATTATTTGGTTTTGTTTTATTAATACAGTTATAATTTTTTCTTGATTTACCCCAAAAGAATGGAAGTGAAATGTGACAACATGCCCCATAGGTGGGGCACGTTGTAACATGTAAGGAGCACATTGTAACATGACAAACTAAAATATTTTCTCACTAAAATACAATTTTTAAGTTGTGTTGTGTTGGCATTTTTGAGTTTGACAACAAACACACCGGAAAATCAGCTACACAACATAATAAAAAACATAATTATTAAATATAGCTGCGAGCAGCGATTACGGGCCCAAGCCGGTGGCACCGCAACCCCGGTGCCTTTAGTTACCTAAAGGCACCGGAGTGGCGGTGCCGCCGGCTTTGGCCCTTCATCGCTGCTCGCAGCTATATTTATATATATATATATATACAAGCCGGTGGCACTGCCACCCCGGTGCCTTTAGGGTTACTGTGCACGACGTGCAAAAACGTAACCCCGCTTTCACTGTCGCCCTACGGTCTCATGGATTTAACGGACACATGAAATAAGTACACAAGACCGAAAATTCATATGAAGTGTACCATTTTGGACAGGGCCTATGATCGTGAATCACAATAGCCACATATATGAGATAATTTCAATTTAGAATCATTTTTAATGTCATAGGATGTCATAGGTCAATCTGTTTTGCAGCACTTAAATGTGTAAATCCAGAAGCCCAGTATTTATCTGGAGGTCTTTGCCCTTTGCCTGTCAACCTGGTTTGTCTCTGCCTTTTCTGTTCTGCCCTGTTTGCCATTGCTCACCCTGCCTGTCTTGACCTTTCTTAATAAAAAGCTGCAAATGGATCCCCCTGGCCTGACCCTGCCTCGTTACAACACATATGCTGCATCTGCTCGCTATCTGCCGAACGGCTCTGGTAGTTCCGCTTCAGCACTGATGATGTTGTAGGAATAGTGCGCTCTGGTTGGTCTGGATTATTCGGGATTTTTTATTTTATACAGAAATAAGTTATTTATAATTTAGATGAGAATAAAGTTAGTGTTGATTAAAGTGAAGGAAAACAAATATATTGATCTGAAATATAGCACATAAATTTTAAATTAATTTAGGTGAAATTACCAAACATCAGGGCCGTCGCTAGTGGGGTGAAAGGTGGTGACAATTATAGGGGCCCCCGCTGCCCAGGGGGCCCCACAAAATCCAGCAGTTATACTATTTAGGCCCCTGTTGTATGAATAATTCTAATATTTATATTAGTTGTATGCCTGAGATTTAAATGAAAACCACAAAAACGTGGAATTTGGGTAAATATTTTTCCAAATATCTGCTTCTCTTACCTCCATAAAAATGGTTTAGTCCGACCTAAAGTATTTATTAATTATTCAGTCAGAGTCAGTGACAAACATCAGATGGACCCAATAAAAGTGTAAGTCCCACCCCAGCTCGTGAACAGAACCAATCAGAGTTGAGGCGGCAGCCTGAAGATAACGATGAACTTGGTGGAAGAGCAGGAGACTGACTGACTGAAAAATGTCGGGGAAAAGAAAACAAAAATCAGGGAACCAGAAACGCCAGGAAAAGACAGAGAGGGAGGCAAGGAGAGTGGTTGTATCCCAGTCGATCAAGACGTTCTTAAAGACTGGTTATATATTGTTATTTCGCTGGGAATTAGAAAACTTGTGTCTACAGTCTGCCGTGTACAGTCATTTTTTATTATCGGTGCGCGCCACAATCGACCGAATGATTACGTGGTCTAAATTGCTGTCTTTTTACACTATTGTAAATAGAGTTTTAAAAAAAATTACACGAGTCACGACGCATTGCATTATACATCTGACCTGCCGGCTGATGATATTTAAAACATCGAGAAAACACGAATACAACACACTGCACTTGGATGAATAAATGTATTCGCTTTATTTAATAATATTACCAGTTCCATATTATCTTTATTAAAAAATAAGGCAATATGGTTTTATTTTTTTAATTAGACTGCATTCTTGTCAATTTCTAAATGTTTATTTTTTGATTTATGAATTATAACAGACTGATGGGGGGGGGGGGGGGGGGATATTACTTTTTAAAAATTGGTTTTATTATTATTTAACAATTTCTTGCTTTTTGTTAGTTTTTATTAGTTGTAATTTTTATATAAACATTTAACTTCTAAAATAAAGGTTTTACAACAACATCACCGTCTTCTGTTATATGTGGGCCTCCATGTTCATCTATTGTACAGTATATGATATTGGTGGAGGGTGGTGGGGGCCCACATCAATATTTTTTCAGGGGGCCCCGAATCCTCTAGCTACGGCCCTGCCAAACATACAATCTTAATTTAATTTAAAGCAAACAATACATTTAAATACATTTAAATTATGACTAGTCAGAATGGCGTTGTAGATATCTCAAACTGGAGTTAGGGACAGTCATAATTTAATTGTAGATATCTATTATCAAGTTATAGATATCTTGAAATTCATTTTGATTAGAGATATCTGAAATTTGATATCTGTAACTTTCATTTTATTGGGTTAGCTATGCGCACTGTGATTGGCTCATCACGTTTGGGGGCGTGGCTTAGCCATAGGTCAATTACGCTACAGATAACTTAACCTCTTAACCAGCGCCCCATTTTTTGAGAATTTTCTGAAAATGACATACCCAAATACAAATGTCTGTAGCTCTTAAACCCTATGGTCCACATTCATAACTCTGATCTTTTTTTAAACTAGACACTTGAAACTTTGTTACCCAAGAGTCATTATTACTCAAAGTAGCATAGGAACAGAGTAAAACAAGGTAAAATTTACATGAATGTGACTCACGATTTCTTTTAATTAACTTCACTTAGGGAAAAAATGATCAGACTTTTATGTTAAGGGCCTGAAAACACCATAAAGATAAAATTGAATGTCTGACCATGTTTAGATTCAAATTTGAGGATGATACTCCCAAAAATGTAGCTTCTGTAAGCTTTTATTCAAGAAAAGTATAGGCGTCCTTTCCAAAATGCAATTTGGAGACTCCAAATGGACACCTGGCACCCAAACACTTTACATAGGGAGTAAACACTATAGGTCTGCAACAACAATTCAGAACTGTTATGCCCTTCAAACCACACAAGAAAAAAACGATTTCAGCACAACATTTGAACATTTTACCAAAATTATCTTTATTTTGAACAATTCTAATAGCAAAAACAGTGATTTCTCACTATGTATAGACATTGCAGAAGTGTTCATTTTCCAACTAATGTATAAAATATATAAAAAGAAAAACATAAATGTTTTAGAACATTTGTAATTACAAACGTGGTTTTTACCCAAATAAATTGCAATAAACTGATACTTATAATGAATATCCTATTACTTCCTGTTGCTCTTCGTCATTTTCTGCAAAAAAACCTTCAAATCTCTTCTGTAGTCGACGATCCATGATACAGATGCTCAGATATAAGCTTTAGAGTAAATCCGTGCATTTATGCAAGCTCCATGTGTCAAAACATCGCGTTTATGTGTCTGTTTACATTCTGGTCGGAACTATGTGTGTGCGTGCTGCGCGCGTGGCGAAAGCGCACATGTGAATGAAAACTTTGCGCAGTTGAATTTGACGAATGTGCTTGCATGAACTGTCTATCACTGCAATCGATTTTAGTTGGCTAATACTCCCATCAATCAAAACGTAGCTCAAAGGACATTGGATAGCATTATCCAGGCTTTTATCCAGTCGAAAGCCCAGCTGCGCGATGGACAGCGCGCTCAGCCTGTCAGGGACTCTCTTACTGTTTTGGTCTGTAACAGAGCCTGTGATTGAAGGACAGAGAAGTAGGATGTATCATTCGATCCGGAAGAGTCTAAACTGCGGGGGTGAGATGGCTTTTGAGTGTTGGAATATGGATTAGAATCGATATTTCTTTGAAAATGAACATGATGCGAACTCTATCTCGAAAACGCTCATGAAAACAAAGGAGGATATTTCATTTTTTTCCCCTATTTTTCGTTGTTTTGGATTAAAAAGTGGGATGCATTTTGAAGAGTGGACCCTTACATTGAAATGTATGCTGTTGTTTCTTGGATTCTTCCGAACTGATCTGAACCATACGAGATGAAAGATGAGTATAGCGGTTCATTTTTCTCATTTTCAAATGAGCAGTCCTTTTGCATTTTATTTAACCCTTTCCTCTCTGGTGTATTGATTGCAAAAACAAGTCTAGAACATGGTTCTTGAGTGTTTTAGCTTTCAAATGATGCATAGTTTATGATAGTCAGATGAATATTTGTTATAAAACAAAGCTTAAAAAAGGTAATAAAAGTATAGCCACGCCCTCGACGGCCCGCTCGCGGGCCGATGCGGGTTAAGAAGTTAAATGATAATACAAACTATCCAAAATATAATTACGACTTGTCAGAAAGACGTTGTTGATATCTACAATGTTAATTCCGGATAGTCAAACTTAGCTTTTAAATGTTAAAAGGGCTTGCCATACAGAGACGTAGGCTCAGAGAGAGGCTCACCATATTCAAACCAAAATATCTGACTTCGTGTTGTTCGGAGCTAATGACTGTCAATTAAAAAGTTGTCGAGGAGAACAATATACATACCGATTTTTGTAACTGTAGATAAAACTAATCCCCCCACTTTTGACAAAAGGTGGCGCTACTGAGCCCTCACCACGCTCGTTTCTGAAACTTTGCACATGTATACTGGCTAATAAATGTAATGTGTCTGTCGAGTTTTATGCAATTTCAAGCATGCTAAGAGTCTCAAAAGCATCAAACAAGAATATTAAAGTTCAATGCGTTGCCACGGCAACAGTATCTAAGATATCAATAATCTTTTCACAGGTCTACATCTGCCGTGTGTTTACATTATACACATGAAGTTTGAAGCAAATCGGGTAAAAATAAGAGGGTTATTTCAAAGCATTTTGAAAGTGACACACTTCCTGCTGCCAGTTGGTGGCGCTATAACTTTGACTCACAATAGTCACATCCATGTGACCGGCCTCTTACAACGAACACACTGCTGAAGTTTCACCAAGATCAGTTAATGTATAAAGAAGTTATAACACACTTCCTGTTTCTCTTTTCGCGCCATAATTTCGTTTCCTCGCCACGGCCAAACCGTTCGAGATATCAAAAATCCCCTGGCAATTTTTCATCCTCAGTGTCTTGACTTCATGCTGACCGAGTTTCGTGCCGTGTGTTTGAATTCTCTAGGAGGAGTATTTCAAATTCCATTGCATGCGTTTTCCAAACAACCCTAAATAGCCGACTTCCTGTTGGGCTGGGGTAAAAAGTAAGAGTTTGAAAAATATATGAACCGATGAGATCTATATGTGTACTGAGTTTCATATTATTACATGCAAACGTGTTTGATTTATGGACCAAGTTTTTGGAGCCCGTTCCAGGGGGCGCTGTCGAGTCCCCCTGCCCCGCCCGGGTACCATCTTCAGCCCGGCCCTGATGGCCGCAGGTTCTGACCCATGTGCAAAGTTTCAAGAGTTTTCGAGCACGTTAAGGGCCCCAAAAGTGCCCGAATAGTCGATAGAACATTTTTTTAAAAATGTATCCTAAGGAAAACAATAGGGCCTTCGCCCTTTCAGGGCTTGGGCCCTAATAATTTCTGAACATTGATTCTCAGTCTTTATTTACCACTTTCTCATGGTCTCTCAATAGAATTCATAAAAGTTGTTAATGTGAATTATATCGCTAACATCATAGAATAGCATAGTTCTGCATTGTAACGCAGTGTTACAACATGCCCCACCTGCGCAACTGGGATTTAAACCCTGCTAGTGTCTTACCCGTGGATACCAGAGGTATACCCGTGTGTGTCAGTGACCTTTTTTGGAGCAATACCTCAGCGATATCCTCCAGATCGAGGCAAAAGGGGTTACAGTATGCAGTGGAGGGATATATTCAAAATAAAAAAAATACGCAATGAAGGAGACACGACTACTATCGAGGCTAATGCTTACCGGTCTCAAGTGAAATCTGAGAAACCCCATGACCTGTACCTCAAATGCAACCAGCACAGCCTTGAAGAAGATTTTATAAGCTGGTTCAGTGGCTAATTGTTTGAAGTTATAAATATATAACTTGCGCTGCATATTTAGTAATTTTGCCTCAAATACACGATTATACATTCGCTTTAACAAGCAGGTTGTTCATTACCACGGCAACCGCTTGCGTGTCATGCTGAATGCGATTTTCGTGTTTAAAAAGTAACTATACATAAGAGACGGAAAGATGCAGATAACCATACATTATTTAAGGTTATTTCTATTCGTTACGATATTGATGTATGAACTGATGTTGTCAAGTAAGCTTCATGCTTCCCCATTGCGAACGTGCACTCCTCTAAACTGTAGCTACAGGTGCTGCACTGATAGTTGACTGCTGCTCATTTTCCTCCGAGAATATCATGTTAACAACAACCCTTTAGAAAACGTAATTCCTTTGTGGATCCTCTTGATCTGCTTTCTCCATGTTTCTTTGACTAATCTCAGTGTCTCAGTCTCACGCACGCTGCACGCGAGTTAACCATGTTCAACACATTTAACTGGGAGTGGGGCTGTCCACACTGTTTTATCCATTGTAGGCACCGCTCAAGTTGTGTTTTCGGCTTTGGAAACGGAAATAACACAACTCCTCCAGACAATCTCTCGGGGTACCTAGTGTCCGATTTACAAACGCCGTGGGCGCACCGCTTCACCATCTTGCTTGGAGTCAATGTTTGACGGACCTGCTCACATTGTAACGGTTGCTATGATGTGTGATTGGACAATGCGTTCTGGCGTGAGTTCAATCATAACGATGCGGGACCATATAAAAAGGGTTTCGAGTCACTGTTTACATGTGGGTGTCGTCTACGTGGTGCGTCATTGCCCGGGCACCGCCCCTCCTGGTTCCTCATCTGTTCTCGCTTGGAGGTATGTGTTTGGCTGACTAGTTAAACAGAGATGCGTGATTTCATGTAAACAACTATTCCGTTTTAGCTTTGAGGATAAATCGCGGCTGTGGGCTGTTGGCAGTTGTTACTCTACTTTGGCGTTCCTCATGGTGTGGTCCTGTGTGCGCGTGACGTGGACGCGCGACTGTTATGAAATGAAGGTATGTAAAAACTTTCACTATTGAGTGGCGCTCACTTTTTAGACTGCAAGTATATGTGTTATGTTTATATTTTAGGAGGAATAGACTGGTCAGTGACACCTGCGGGGCAACGCTGTTTGACGCTGCTGCTTTATACACTCGGATTCCTGCTGTTTTGTACGTCCGGACTTTTCCCGGCAATAACATTGCTCACTAAAATAGTGTACCTGCCATTGTTAAGCCTCGGGTTCCTCCTTGACTTCTTGAGTGTTGAGAGTGTTGCATGATGACCCAGTCTTTTAATGTTGTCTTAAGATTGTTGCTGACTATAATAAAATCTTTTGTATTTTTGTATCCACGTCTCTGGCCCTTCCTCGATAATAACGTTCCTGTGTGTCCTTTTTGTGGGTTATTAAATTGCTGTAGATGAGGCATATGAGAGGAAGAAACTGCGGTATGCTCATCTGGCCACTGAAGCAGAACAGCGAGGATGGAGAGTCCAGGTTTATCCAGTGGAAGTGGGTTGTCGAGGATTTGTGGCACACTCTACAACCCGGTTCCTCAGAGACGTCGGATTCAGTGGCCAAGAGTTGCGTCGCACAGTAAAGAACTAATCTGAAGCAGCAGAAAGGAGCAGCAACTGGCTGTGGTTGAGACGGAAATATTCTGGTTGGCTGTGTACAGGCCGCCACACTACGGTTTCGTAGAATTCTTGAAAAACTCGAAGAGTCTGTTGGTTTATTTGTATAGTTTGCATAGTAAGTACAGTTATTACGTTCCTGTGTATATTGCGTGATTGAGGGTTGGTGATTGGGCAGATATGGTGTTTTGCGGTAGGTAGTATGCCATACGGAACCGTTGCCACTGAACCTACTTTAACGAAGACAGTGGGGCTCGACAGCCTTAGTCAAACGGGTTGGCACGTATGGTTGGGTTGCGGAGAGATTGTGAGATTGTGGTTAGGTCACATGTGAACTTCGAGGAAGGAGCAACCTCAGCAGCAGGAGGGATGTAAAGGTCAGTAAGCTGGGCTGAGTTGAGTGGGGGACGGAGGGGGGTGACTCTGGGACGCCAGAGTCACTGTCGAGCCCTCTTGAGGTGTCGTGGGCTAGTCGACGAAACACTGAGGACGGAAGGTGCCCAATTGAAGACCCTAGAGATGTTCCCTACTCGGCTCAATCCAGACGGTTGTCGTGCTGGTCCACTGGGGAGACCACACTGTAGTTGCAGCCGTTGTGTGTGCTGATGCGCCAAGTACACTGCAGCCGTTAACGCCGGACAGAAGGAGATTCACATCACCATATGGAAGGAAGCGTAAATGGATGGAGAAGCATAGGTTACTGTAAAGCTACGTCTTAGTTTGTGCTTATCTTGGCGAAAGCCGAGTACAAATCAGCATGAAGTTTTAACATCTACTCTCGTGTAATGGAAATCATGAGTATTAATATTTCCCTGTTAAATAGGGTGGCGTAGTCGTGCATATCTAGAGGTAGTCATAGAGCCCGTCTTCTTAAGCGCCCCCCCGCTACAAGTGTATTTAGTCAATTTTATGCGTTTACGGTTTGTCCTGGAACTAATGTCCTGTGTTACCGCTACAACCGTTTAGTCGGCGCACTGTTTTGGGTTCCAGCGGAGCAGATGGCTACGAGACTTTGTTAAACTGCATTAAAAGTTGCTAATGTCGATGTCTGAAGTCAATGCAGACAGTCAAATGGACTTTCAAGGGACTTTAAAGGATTTAATAACCTCTTTTCACGACAAGCGGCCAACGAGGTATTTTACCACATTGTCTTTATTAAGCTAGATGTTGTTTGTATTTTCATTTGCTAAAGCTATACTGTATAATAATAAGCGTGGATGTATCAGAGACCAGACGTGCCCACAGCAATAAACGCCTGTTTCAAAGAACCGACCTGTGTCTGTGTTGTTGTGAAGAGAGCTACACCCGCCCTGAAAATTTGATTGGTCCGAACAGCTTTGGTTCGGGCATACTTGCTTCTCAACGGATCCAGTCCAGACCGAACTTTCCATCCTCAAAGGTTGTGGGCGGGGCTAAGTTCGGTTGGGATCCAGGCTAGTCTTCTGCTAGTTAGCGAAGCATTAAATAACTACCGGTATATCAACTGTTAAATAACAGATTGGAGATTAAAATACCAGATTGGTCTCATTTTAAATAAACACAAAAAAGATGAAAAATTAACTTTTACTTTTTAAAAAAATTAAAAATGAACATGTACTTTTGCTATTGCAATTTTGGCGCAATTTTCTCTCTATATAGTGTTGATATGGCAACTGGTAAATACACTAAGTTACAACTAGCCCCGCATTAGGTTGTGCTCAGCTCATCCCTACTTCTGTGAAAGATGCATATTTTCATGTTTAATATGGTAAAGCTGCTTGATTTTAAGCAATCTATTGTATAAAGTGCTAGGCTATATAAGTAAACATGACTTTACTAGAGTGCTGAACTGCAGAGCTTGTGCAAACATTTTTGCTATGATCAGATGCTTTTCTTATGCTTTATAGCAGCACATAGCAGTAAATAGTGGCACATATTTACATTTTCATATAAACACCTCTCCAGCAGTGTGGGCGGCGTTGGCTGTTCGATAACAGTAAATCTTTGCTCACGTATTTCGAAACTTCGTTTTACCGCCAAGCAATGAACTTCTCTAAGTATATCGGGGCCTTTAAGCTGAAATTGTCACGTACTGCTCAGACACACGAAGGTCGAGGATCCAAATGCAGTTTATTTTGAATAATCCAGAATCGTAATCCAAAGTACAAGCAAGGTCAAACGCAGGCAGGCAGTCCAAACAAACAAACAGGCAGGGGACACAGGGAAAAAAATGGGAATCCAAGGAACAGGCAAATATCAACAACCAAGAACACGGGAACAACAGAGAGAATGCTTGATATTGCAATAAAAACACTAAACAAGACTTCACAGATAATGAATAAGAAAACCATGATTATATGGGATGAGCTAAACAAGATAATGAGACACAGGTGAATGTGATAATGGATGAAGAGTCCAAGCAGTGAGTTATGGGAGATGTAGTTTGTGAGGGAATGACAATAGTCTGATGTGAAGTGCCCTCTTGTGGCTCTCAGGGGACCATTACAGAAATGTAGACTGCATTTTTGTATCTTTTGCATTTACAAAAACTCCTTTAATTCATGCATTATTTTATTGTATGCTTTATTTTTTATGCTTTCTGGCTTTTTGTATAGGGGCTATGCTGAAATTTCTCAGTGTACCCACAGCTGCATGTCCCACAGTCCATAATGCAACATCTGAATTTTTCCATAGTGCTGCTGGTGAGGATTATCATTTTATTAAGTTTTCACTTTGATATAAAACACTGGTTGTATTAATTTATATTGTACAACACAACATTCTGGATACTTTACTGTATTGAAAATGTAATCAGCCTTTACATTGTCCATTAATTTCTGTTAATGTATGTTTAATATTTTAGGGCCATCTGCTGATCCTGAGGTGAAACCTCAGTCTTCAGAATCCCATCCATCTAATTCCCAAGCTACAGATACTAGTCCAACTGAGGCATCTGCTCTAGATGTTTTAGCTAAAGTCCAGCAAACTCCACCACTTGACCCAGCTGACTGGCCCTCTGTCTTATCAGGTGCAGTTAGAACTGATTTAGTAAGCAGAGGTCCAATGCAACCAAAATCTGACTTTAAATTTCCCAGAGGAGAAAATAGTAGATCATGCCACCACCCCTACTTTTACAAGACTTTGGTGAATGGTGAGCAAATTAGGAGAAGTTGGCTAAGCTACTCACCTAAAAGCAATTTACTCTTCTGCTTTTGCTGTAAATTGTTTTCTGCAAAAAGTAAAATTTAATCAGAAGAGGATTAAATGACTTCATCATCCTGTTTAAACATCAATGAGAACTCACCTGAACACATCAAACATCTGGCAGCATGGAAGGAGAAATGTGTCTCAAAAAGGAAAAAAACAATAGACATGCAGGAAATGTAATTTCTAGGCTTTGAGAAGAGGCGCAGGAGGGAGATTCTTACCCGAGATTGCTTAGTGGCCATAATCCAGTCCCTTTTAAAGGAGTCATAACCTGTAATTTTCACTTTTCCACGAGAATCAATGTATGTTATGATTGCCTAACGATTATACATTGGCCCGGAAGCCGATATTCAAAAGTGAAGCGTTTGTTTACCCCAGGGTTTGTAAACCAGCCCACGTGCACGCGCACTCAAATACGAGATTTTAATTTCTCCCCCGACTTGACGTCAAGACGGGGCAGGATATACCATATATGGACACCGCAGACATATGCTGCAGGAAGCCCGCCCTGCCCCTCTCCTCCTCATATTCAGTCAAGAAAGATGCAGAAATGTAGTGCACACGTGAGTTGCTCTGTGGTTGACTGCCAGAATCAACATTCAAATGTGTTTTCTCTACCAAAAACGGACCAAACTACCAGGGACCAGTGGATGAAATTCATTTTTAATGACGCTGTTCCAACAACCCTATCAACTGGCTCAACGTTAGGTGTCTGCGCTAAACATTTTACACAGGAATCATCACGTTACATGTCTGTAGATGAAAAATATTGAATGTCTAAAAAACCACAACGTGAAACAAGGCAAAAACAACACATGATAGCAAACGTTGATCTCTATAACCACTGTAAGCTGATAAAAAAAGTAGACTACATCTCCGTTAATGTAATCTATAAAAGGTAAACTTATGTGGGAGAAAATAGCAACAAACGTTTTAGCTCGTTACTGATGTTAATGTATGTCTCAGTCAAAATGATTGTCTTTACCATTCAGAGACATGTTGATGTAGACGTCCTTCCATTGACTCTATATCTTCCGTTTCCAGCTCTGGTTCAGAGTCTGGCTCAAACATATATGGTTGAATTCCGTAGGTCGCGGCCAGGTCGGGTTCATTCACAACTTGCGCCATGATGTCATTTTGGAATGATATGCTGAAGTTACCTGCGGTGTCAAGCCCCCTCCTTCCTGCCACCAATCAACGCGCCCCTCATTTGCATAATTAAAATGACCGTCCACGACAGCCAAAATATCGCATCAGATCTCGCGAGACAATAATGCATTCAGAAATAAGGGTCAGAGGAGCTCTGTGTTTACTTTTTTTCCACTTTTCTTTTTTAGAAGGGCCTGAAAGACTATAATAGAGCATGGGTATCCAAGGTAATACTAGGTTATGACTCCTTTAATAAAGAAACCTGGCATTGAGAGGATCAAGTTACACACTGTATCAACCAAACAATGGTCACTTTTTAAAAGAGGTGGAACTCTTAGCTAAGTTTGATCCTGTAATGCCACAACATATTGCGTATAGGGATCTCCCAGTCACGTGACCCCTAGCCGCGAATCAGCCATTTTGACGGAATACATCTGTCAGCTACTCAGTGGCAATGCCGTGGGTAAAATATATTATTAGTATATTATACTAATAATATAATTATTGGTATATTATTATACTAATAATATAATTATTAGTATAATTATTAGTATAATTAGCCTAAATATTGCAATACTTTGCACTACAGTATTGATATAATTGCATGCGCAAAATCATGGTGCAAAATATCTCGATACTGAACAGAATCGATTTTTCCCCCACCACGTCATTGCACTTATTATTAGCATCACAAAAATAAATATACAAGAGGAAGATAAAGGAATTAGGAATCATATATCCATATGAAGCACCACAAGTTCTTTTTACATGCATTAAATGTGTAGAAAAACTTCCTGACATTGAGTTCTGTGGCATTACACAGCTACCTTATTC
This sequence comes from Rhinichthys klamathensis goyatoka, assembly GCF_029890125.1. Taxonomy (NCBI): domain Eukaryota; kingdom Metazoa; phylum Chordata; class Actinopteri; order Cypriniformes; family Leuciscidae; genus Rhinichthys; species Rhinichthys klamathensis. The sequence goes on from NW_026606660.1 coordinate 2,817,242, forward strand.
ATTTCCCATCACGCTACACCGGAGCTTAATTAAAAGAAAAGGATTTTTCAATCATCACCGCACAGGTTGGTCAATGTATTTTTATCACCAAATTATAGTACCTGTAATACATTTTAAACTGAGTTTACAGGGGAAAACACAAAACAAAATCACCAACAAGATTAAGTGTATCTTAAATGAATTTGTTTAATCTAGTTTGATCCAAGAAAAACGAAATAATAGCTTATACACTTTTTTATAGGCTACCAAACACTCTCAATGACAGTTTATCATACTACAGACAGTCACTGTAGTAGGCCTATGATAAACTGTCATTGAGACTATTGTCTCAACCTGTGTTTCTAACGATTTATAAGAAGTGTCAAATAAAATACAAGATCAGCTTTTGGTATTTGAAAACGAAAGAATTGAATGTGATAATTATACGCATAACGAATTAACTGATCTAGGAATGCATGTATGCGTTTTGCCTGTTTATTGCCTCCAACCACTTGTTTCTCCGTTTTGTTTCTTTTGGGATACGGTATAAAGGTATTCCTTTTGTATGACCACGTATCTGATCGCATCCAACTGCACAGCATCGCTCGGGCATGATAGGAATATTTCGCGACGAGCTGTATTATCACTGGCGGTCTAGCATTTTCTATTCCGTCAAAATGGCTGCTCCAAATGGCGTGACGTCACGCGGGACGTCCCTATTGGGCGCAAGGGCACAATGTGCTGCTGGCAAGCAACCACATTACTTGGGGAAGACCATTCAGAATGAGCTAATTGCAGCAATGAGTGTCAAAGTAATAGAAAAAAATAGTGACAAACATTAAAGCTGCCAAATACTTATCAATCATACTGGATTGCACCCTTGATGTAAGCCACCAGGAGCAAATGTTTATTATTATACGAACAGTCGGTCTCAATGACATTTCGGAGATCAAGGTGCATGTCATTGGTTTGCTTGTAGCTGAAACAACCACTGGTGAAAGCTTGTCTAACTGATTCTTGAAAAAGCTGGAAGAACACAATCTTCAATTTGATTATTGCAGAGGTTTCAAACATGAAAGGTAAATTTAAGGGTTTCCAGGAAAGGCTGGTGAAGAAGAATCCCCAAGTTTTTTTTGTGCCGTGTGGTGCACAAACACTTAATTTAGTTCTGGTTGATCCAGCCAATGCCTTTTCAGATACAATGAGTCATTTTGGATACCTCCAGAAAATCTACTGCCTTTTTTCAGCAGCTCCTCAAAGGTGGGCAATACTTGTTGAGATAAGTGTAAAGGGCTAGACAGAATCAAGATGGGAGAGCAGGATTAAATGTGTAGAGGCTCTACGCTATCAAGCCTAATGCTGCATTCACACCGAACGCGAATTGAGCGTATGGAGCGAGTGATTTCCATGTTAAGTCAAGGTAAAGACGCGTTGATGCGCGTCTGAAGGTCCTTAACATAACAACAGCACAAAGGACAGACCCAACAAACATGGCAACAGCTCAGGCTCCGGGACGAACATAGCATTAGGCGGAGACAAGGCAGAGTCAGATCAGCTGGAGACAAAGGTGGAGATGGAGGGATGGAGAACCAGGGTGAGACCACCACATCAGAGGACCAAGGCGGAGCTGGGAGTTCAGAAGACCGAGGCAGAGCAGGTGGATGTGAGGACCAAGGTGAAGCTAGAGGGATCGAGGACCCCATTGGACCTAAAGGGGAGGAGTGCCCATGTGCAGCCAAAAACCCTGAAGTTGTGGTGGCGCCAGGAGTGATGAGAGAGCCTGGTGGTGCCGGAGAGATGACGGACCACGGTGGAGCCGAGGGGGCAACGAGCCATGGTGGAACAATAGGCTTGGAAGACTGAAGACCGTGGTCTCGCTGATGGAGCTGGATGCACATGGCGGCTGTCTCTAGCTCCTCGACAGAAATGGCAGTAGGCTCAGGATTCGGGACGAAAATGGCATCAGGCTCTAGCTCTGTGATGAACAGTTCCACCGGCAGGAGGTCCGTGGTGCGCATGGGCTCTGGGTTCGTGGCTTGCATGGGCTCAGGATCTGTGTCCGTGGTGGTGAATGGTAATCAAATCTTCCTCCACCTCATCCCCGATAAAAGAGGAACCACTTGTTGTCAATAAACCTCCATTGAGGACTATTAACAGGAAAAGGAATTTGTTGTGTTAAATGTTCATTAAGTCCAGTATAATAAAACTCAATCAGGGAACAGACTAGTATGTCTGATGAGCTAAGTCCAAAAAATCATTGGTATGGTCCTTGTGTGACGATCTGCGGCTGGAGTGCCCGCTTGAGCCTCTGGGGGGCACTCCTTCCTAGTTTATTGTTTCCTTTATATTTACCCTGGACTGATTATGGTTTATTTTATGCACCTGTGTTTTATTATCTTGTTTAGCGCACCTGTCTTAAGCCTGAGTGGCTCTTTGTACCATTGCTCAGTAGTGTATGTGTCTGACTGCATTACCTAGCCTTGTTCCAGTTTCCTTGTATTCTAGTGTTTCGGTTCCCTGATTATGCCTGTTCCCGGTTTCCCGTTTGCCTTATCCCTGCACGGATTTGATGTTTGTTTGGACTGCTTACCTGGTTTTGACCCCTGCCTGTTTCCTTGTACCTGTCTCTGGGTTCTCCTCATAATAAAGCCTGCGTTTGGATCACCACTGTCCTTGTTCCATGTGCAGTTTCATGACAGAATACTGAGCCACTACTGATCCAGCGGCTGAGAGGAACACGGACCTCGTTATGGATCCCACAGCGCAGATCGTAAGCCTCCGTCAAGGAGAACGTCCTCTCAAGATTTTTGTGACAGATTTTTTGAAGCTCTCTCGTCAGTCCTACTTAGATGATTTCTGTTTAATGATGTTATTTCAGGGAGGACTGTCTGAACCGCTCGGCTCTGCTATACCGTTTCCGAGTTCAAGCTGGACTCTTACCCAATATATTGACCTGGCCCTTTCCATAAGCGGTTCGCTTTTTACTGTGGATTTTTTGGAACTTTTGCTTCACAAAGGACCCGACGATTCGCCACTTTACAAGGTACCCACTGAATCCACGCATCAATTGTCTCCCGGTGAACCAGCGCATCACACGTGCTCCGCCGAGTTTGCGCTACATGAAAGCCCAGTTGAACCAGCGCTTCGTAAAGGGTCCGCCGTATCCACGCAACATGTGAATCCCGACGTTCTAACACTTCACGTAAGCTCTGTTATATTCCTGCCTCAAGAGTTTTCTACTGAGTCTGAGCTAACGTCTGGAAGCCGCTCCTTAGAGGGGGGGTTATGTGACGATCTGCGGCTGGAGTGCCCGCTTGAGCCTCTGGGGGGCACTCCTTCCTAGTTTATTGTGTCCTTTATATTTTACCCTGGACTGATTATGGTTTATTTTATGCACCTGTGTTTTATTATCTTGTTTAGCGCACCTGTCTTAAGCCTGAGTGGCTCTTTGTACCATTGCTCAGTAGTGTATGTGTCTGACTGCATTACCTAGCCTTGTTCCAGTTTCCTTGTATTCTAGTGTTTCGGTTCCCTGATTATCTGCCTGTTCCCGGTTTCCCGTTTGCCTTATCCCTGCACGGATTTGATGTTTGTTTGGACTGCTTACCTGGTTTTGACCCCTGCCTGTTTCCTTGTACCTGTCTCTGGGTTCTCCTCATAATAAAGCCTGCGTTTGGATCACCACTGTCCTTGTTCCATGTGCAGTTTCATGACACCTTGAGGTAGCGATCATCCTTGGTGAGGAGATGGATAGCTGCTGTTAGATACATTTTTGGGTCTGGTATTCACAGAAAGGCAGGCAAGGAAGAGTAGATGTGGATCTAAATGCAGCTCAAAGTTGTAACAAAATAACCAAGAATACAACTAGAAAACCAAAACAAATGTAACAGCTTTGCACTTTAAACAAAGACAACACAAAGACAATATCAGGCAAGGAACTAAGGAAACTGGGGGCATATAAATACACAGAAACAATTCAAAGGTGAGACTAATCAATAACCACAGAAACAAACTAGCCAAGGAAACAAAGGAAACAAAGAACACATGAAAATAAACTAAAACCAAAGTGACAGATGTCATTTTATGACTGTTGCAGTGTCCATTAAGATGTTACATGCTCAAGGTTATTAAAAGATAAAGAAATACTGCTAGTATGTCTGTCATTGCTGGTTGAGGTCAATCATATTATTTTGGGAAACAGACTGGCTGATGAATGTGTCCGGACTGATGTGCCTGTGTCCCATGTAATGTCTAATATTACTGTAGTGATTGATTGATTGATTGATTGATTGATTGTAGTCTATTGATTGTAGAGACTGTGTCCAGTGACTTGTGCCAACAGTCACTGGACTTCATACACTACATGTTGTTGAACATAAATTGAGAGTATGCCATCACCACTCCATCATGTAACAAATCTAGTGTCATCTTAATTAGATGAAGCCTGTGACACCACCCTGTAGTATCAGTGTCTCCCCCTCTCGTCAAACTCTGTCCTTCAGCCAGACTCCAAACTGCAGTGGGTGTGAGAGTAGGGGCACTGGAATGAATATGGCCTGATGAGGCTCACCTAAAATAAATGGAGCCTCATCACCACTGTCTTTAAATGGTTTGAGCACTTCTCCCTGAGACACCAGTCTCCTTTCTTGTGCTTACATATATCAGTGTCATCTGTCTCATCTGTCTAGGAAAAAGTGGAAAGGGATCTTGGTGTTGACAGATGGTGTTGAAAGATGCAAGTTTCCAAACCAGCATGGGTTGCTTGTGATTGGCAAAGATGCTGGGCTGCCATTCCATACATGCGCTATAGTCCCAGGAAAACTGAACCACTTCAGAGAAGCTGTCATCCTTCACGCCTGGACCCAGAAATAAATGCCTGAAGTATATGCAGGAACTGGATATGCCTGTTAACATGAGAGCCCTTATTGCAAAGCTGCCATTCAAAATGAGAGAGCAACCAAGGCTCATGACATAATGGAAAGAACTAACTATAGAGCTCATTTTGAGGATATGGTCACATTCATTGAGTGTCGTGTTAGTATTCTTTCTGACCCCCTGTTTGGCAACATACATGATTCACCACCAGGTGTAGCTGGTATGAAGAATCTTACCAGGTTTAAATCCCAGCCCTGGAACAAAGTAACTGGAAATATTGTTGCCACCACAGTAACATCTAGGGACTTGTTGGAGGGAGAAAAGTAGCCAATATTGCCTCCAGGGAAGGAAAAGTTGGATGCCTTTGCTGTGCTCGTAGTCACCTGTTGGAAGAGTGCAGATAGTTCAGTGGAAAGAAGCACAAGGAAAAGATTTACTTTTTGAGGGAAAAGGGAGTTTGCTTCGCATGTTTGGGTCATGGTCACATGAGTAGGGATTGCGATAGGCGCTTGACATGCAAAGTTTGCGGCCAAACTCATCCCACCGCGCTGCATATTAAAAGGCAAACAACAGCTATGGTACAGTCAGAGGAGCCATATAATAACCAGCCAACTTCACAGGAAACATGTGGACATACAGGGGCGGGTAAGGACCAGTGCGTTCTGTCCCTTCTCCCTGTAAAGGTGAAATCTTCTAAGGGAAATTGCATCATAAACACCTATGCTTTTCTGGATCCTGGAAGTTCAGCCACATTCTGCACGGAAGATCTAATGCAGAAGCTGAATATTACAGGCAGAAGAACTAATTTCTTATTGTGCACCATGGGGCAAGAAACTGTTGTTCCAGCCTTCTCGTTGACTGGTTTGGAGGTATCTGATCTGGACTGCAATTGCTTCTATAGGCTCCCGGAGGTTCTCACGCAAATGAAAATGCCAGTTACTTTGGACAACATGGTAACGCCTGAAGACCTGGCTAGCTGGCCGTACTTGTCAAAAGTACACATCCCAAGCATAAAAGCAAACGTTGATCTCTTAATTGGGACCAATGCTCCCAAGGTATTAGAACCTTGGGAGGTCATCAACAGCTGCGGGAATGGCCCGTATGTTGTTAGGACGGTGCTGGGATGGGTCGTTAGTGGTCCGCTGAATGGTAACAGCGGGGCGCTGGAGGAGGAGCTTCCCACTGCTATGGTGAACAGTATATTTGTGTGCAAACTGGAAGAGATGCTGACCATTCAATACAATCACGATTTCAATGAAAGGAATATGGAAAAGAAGGAAATGTCCAGAGAAGATCGTAAGTTTCTTGAAATTATGGAGCACTCGGCAGTACTTCAAGAAGGTAAATATTGTTTGAAATTGCCCTTCGGGAACAAGGAAGTCTACCTCCCCAACAATTTTGCAGTGGCTAAGCAGAGGATTGAGGGTTTGAAGAAATGGTTACTTAAAGATAGAAACTTGCAACAGGAGTATACAAGATATATGAAAAAACTCATTGGTAATACCTATACGGAGCAAGTACCTCAGCAGCAACAGCATTGTGAGAGAGGAAAGGTATGGTATATTCTAGGGCTGTGTATCACCAACAATGTCACGATACGATACGTATCACGATACTAAAGCCACGATACGATATGTATCACGATATGGATCAGTTTGGAATTTAAATTTCTTTTGAGCTGAGTTTAGTAACAGTAATATCTGCTTATTGAATAACCAGTGTTATAACAGTTGTGATAACTGAAAAACAATGAGTTAAATGAATAAAAAAGCTTAGAATGGCTCTTCCTTCTGCTTTTAAAGTCTGCCTCAATAACTGAAATGACAATTATAGTGACACTGAAGCATGTCTACACGGCTCAATGACTAAACAAAACTTAAAACATTCCATAAAAGCAAAAACGGTAACAACTTAAATTTAACTTAGTTTTCTCAAACTCTTTTAAACACCTAGTATTTAACAGGTCTTAAGTGTTGGAATGTGCACCAAATAAAGTCATTTACATTTTCATTTTTACATTACATTTTCAAATTTTTATGCAGAAACAACAATTGATTGACATGCTCAGGGTTAAGAGAGTGACAGCAGAATATCTCGCTTAACTTCATCATGCAACCGGGGAATTGCCGTTTCTGTTAAAAACCTTTATGCTTATTTAAGACATAACCAACTGTGTTTAGAGGATACTTACCAAGAACGAAATTTTTTACATAATTTTGCGTGTTTTAGTCTGTTAAAGCGATATAATCTCGCGAGCTGTATGTGAGGCGGCTTTACTCTAGTCTATGTGCACGCAGAGAAAACCAACTCTCAGAGAGCGCGCAAGTACTGAATAGTTTAAAATCGTTTGAATGTTTAAACTGGTAAGACTTAAAGACATGCAAATTGTAAACTTTAGTCACGATGGCCCGATTATGCAAGTGAATATTCCGTCATGTCCCGACTCCTAACCGTGAGCGTGTAGTTTCACCGGCTGCAGCGCTGGACGCTTGCCCGAGACGAGAGAGAGAGAGAGAGAGAGACGCACTGCATTGAACTCACGCTGTTTGTGAAATTGCGTCTCACAGAAAGTTTTAAAATGACTGATTTGATTTTATAATCTGTGTGGATTCATTTACTAATACTACAACCTACATGCTAAAGTGAATCAATGTTTCCGGGAATTTCCCGCATTATAAACTGCGGGAATTATTCAAATTATGCGCAATCCCGCGCCGAAATTGGAGCCCTGAATTGGCTACATTCAAAAGCACAAAAGTATCGATACGGCAGCTGCTGTATCGATACGCGTATCGCCAGGAGTTCATGACGATATATCGTTGTATCGATATTCTGAGCACAGCCCTAGTATATTCCTCACCATGATGTCCACCATTCGAGAAAAGGTTCCCTTCGTGTGGTGTTCGACTGTGGAGCCACTTGTAAAGGAGTCTCACTAAATAGTGAGCTCTTGCAGGGTCCTAACCTCACCAGCTCGCTGCTAGGAGTTTAACCCGTTTTAGACGGGAACCCGTGGCTTTCATGGGTGATATTCAAGCCATGTTCCACCAGGTGAGGGTTGCTGAGGGAGACAGAGACTTTATCCGCTTTCTCTGGTGGACAGATGGGGACATCAGTAAGGATTTTGTGGAGTTTAGAATGACTGTACACCTGTTTGGCGCTGTTTCGTCCCCCAGTTGTGCAAGCTACGCACTGAGAAGAACTGCTGATGATAATAATTCTGAGTTTTCAGCTGAAGTTCTTCAATGTATTAAGCATAATTTTTATGTGGATGACTGTTTGAAGAGCTCAGCCACAGATGAAGAAGCTATCCAGATGGTAAGAGATCTAATTGCTCTGTGTCGAAAGGGAGGCTTCATCCTAGAGAAATGGATAACAGACGCATTGTCTTACAAGCCATGGCAGAAGATCAGAGGGCTAAAGACCTTAAGGAGTTGGATCTGGGCCGAGATACACTTCCAGTAGAAAGAGCTTTGGGTCTACAATGGTGTGTGGAGACTGACTCTTTCAGGTTCAAAAAGGAGATAAAACAACAGCCTCTAACCAAACGGGGTATGTTGTCAGCTAACAGCTCTGTGTACGATCCGCTTGGGTTACTGGCACCTGTCACTTTGCTTGCTAAATTGATGCAGCAAGAACTCTGTCGGAGACATTGTTCATGGGATGATGCTCTGCCACAGGACATCTTGCGCAAATGGGAAAGGTGGTTGAAAGATCTGGATCTGCTGACTGCATTTAATGTGGATAGGTGCATTAAGCCAGTGTATTTCGGAGAGGTCAGGCATGAGCGACTACATCACTTTGCCGATGCCAGTGAAGATGGATATGGGACGGTAACCTACATTCGGATGTTAAATCAGGAAAACAACATCCAGGTCACGTTTCTGCTTGGTAAAGCCAGAATGACACCACTGAAGGCTGTAACTATTCCCCGACTGGAGTTGACAGCGGCTGTCCTTGCTGTCCGAGTGGACTCAATGTTAAAGGCGGAATTGGATTTCCAGTTGGAGGAGTCAATATTCTGGACTGACAGCACTTCAGTGTTAAAAGACCTTAACAACGAGGACAGGCGCTTCCACACATTTGTGGCCAACAGAATCTCGACCATCAGAGAAATATCTGAACCCTGTGGAGACACGTTGGTTCTAAAGATAATCCAGTGGATGATGCATTGAGGGGTCTGAATGTCTCTGACTTTCTGAAGAAAAGCACGTGGTTTGGAGGTCCTTTATTTCTTTGGCAGGGGGGAAGACTGGCCTAAACCTGTGTCTGAATTGTCTTTGGACTTAAATGACCCAGAGGTGAGGAAAAAAACTACAGCAAATGCCATCAATGTGTGTGCCATGTCTAGTCCTACTGACCAGCTCATTGCCTACTTTTCTGACTGGAGGAGGCTGAAAACAGCAGTTGCCTGGTTCCTCAGGTTAAAGGGTCATGTTGAAAGCAAAGGTTCACCTGAGGGGGCAGTTGGAGGCTACTGTGGCCGACCATCCAAAGGAAACCAGTCAGGACAGATTGAAGAAGGCTGAAGGACAACGGGGCGCAGTGACATCTAGGAGTGGAGTCCTGACACTGGAAGATCAATTAGAAGCAGAGATTGCCATCATTCGCTATTGTCAGCAACAGAGATTTAAGGAGGAGATTTCTGTTCTGTTATCTGGGAAAGCAGCAGTGAGTAGACAGAGCTCCATATATAGACTGGATCCAATGGTGGAGGAGGGACTCTTAAGAGTTAGAGGAAGGTTGAACAGAGGAGCGATGCCTGAGGAAGTCAAACATCCCCTCATTCTCGCCAAGGATCAGTATGTCTCCATGCTTATTCTTAAGCATGTACATCAGACTCTGGGCCATGGTGGACGGACTCATACACTGTCTAAAGTGAGGAAGAGGTTTTGGATTACCAAGGCCAATTCAGCAGTTAGGAAGGTTATTGCTGAATGCAGCGTTTGTAGACGGTACAACGGAAGAGCAGTGGAACAAAAAATGGCAGACCTCCCAAAGGTGAGAATCCTTCCTGATCTACAACACGGGAGTAGATTACTTTGGACCAGTTGAAGTAAGGAGGGGACGATCGACCTGTAAGCGATATGGAGTTATATTTACCTGTATGGCAAGCAGGGCCATCCATCTGGAAGTGGCAGTATCCCTGGAAATGGATGCATGCATCAATGCTTTGCGGCGTTTTATCAGCAAGTGGGACATCTGAGGTCAGACAACGGTACCAACTTCGTTGGGGCGGAAAGGGAACTCAAGAAGGCTCTTGTTGCTTTGAACCAGGATATGATTCAAGGAGCCATGTCACAGGATGGAATCCGTTGGAGTTTTAATCCACCAGCTGGTTCACCCCATGGTGGTGTGTGGGAACGGATGATCCTTCTGGTGTGAAGGGTTCTGACTTCTGTCCTATGTCAGCAGACATTGGATGATGATGGACTTCATACGGTGTTCTGTGAAGTGGAGGCCATTTTAAATGATCGGCCTATTACTAAGCTCTCGGATGATCCCAGCGACTTGGAACCTCTTACTCCTAACCATCTTCTTCTTCTGAAGGGTAAACCAGCTTTGCCACCTGGAGTGTTCAATCCTCACGATCAATATGGGAGAAGACGTCGGAGACAGGTACAGTACCTCTCGGATCTTTTTTGGAGGAGATGGATGTGAGAGTACTTGCCCTTGCTTCAAGAGAGGCAAAAGTGGAATCAGAGGAGTTTGATTGCTGGAGACATTGTGGTAATAATGGATTCTTCAGCTCCTCGTGGCTCTTGGCCACTCGGCACGGTTCTGGAGGTTTTTCCAGACAAACATGGGCTTATGCGGTCTGCAAGATTACAGACTAAAACTAACATCATGGAAAGGCCAGTGACAAAGCTCTGTTTGCTGCATGGAGTATAAATATGTTTGTTAATGCTGGGTTTGACTGTATTTTGATGGATTGTAACATTTCGGCTATTTTTATTATTGTATTGGCTTCTGGTCATTAACAATTAGGGGCCGGTGTGTAGGAGCCAAATGTGGTGTTTGTGCATTTTGATATCGGGTGTCACTCTAATATATGGGGTCAAAGGTATAAAGGAAGGATCCAAACTGCCAACAGGGAGGGGTTTTGACCCGGAAGGGCAAAGGGTTTTTGACCGCTGTGGCGCAGTGGCGCTGAAAACGTATTGTTGACATTCTATTGTATGTATTATGGATATGATTTACCGTTGAAACTGGATAATGGATATTTACCTCTGCACGGTCAAACAAATAAACTGAATAATCAGCAAAACAACAAAGTCTGGAGACTAATAATCCATATTCACCTTTCAGATTAACTTCCAAAATATTAATTCTGTTTAAAAATACAACCTATGATATTTGCTTTACAAACTAATTTGCTCCACAAATTCAGTGGTTCAAATTCGACAGAAAAATTCAACATTTCACATGTGTGATGATTATTAGTGCCAGCATATATACGGAAGAGCCGATAAAGACACAAAAGCTGCATTTATGTTTAATTCAATGTCTTCACAGTTACTGTTTAGGCTACATGTAAGCAGCTTTCTCTACCGTGAACAAGATTCTAACGTGATTCCCCGATGCTGATGAAGGCTACAGATCAAACTTTAAATCTGAGGTAGTAGACACATTTCTCTCGGTTGTTTAGTTTCCTTAACCTTATATCACGCCGCTGTGCTGCAGTACTAGGGTTTCCCTCGATATGTCATACTCTAGGATTCCCCTGCCGTCGGGACAAACAAAACGTTTAACGTAGCATAATGGACTAATACAGTGATATAAAAGACCAAACTCGCACCTTATTGGGAATCTAGGCGGTACTATAGAGTATAGGCTACAGGCAAGCAGATGGACTGAATCAGAATATGAACGTAATGCGCAAAGTTGGGCTAGAATCAGGGAGGTTCTAAGGGAGCCTGCAACGTGATGATCAGTAATTGCTAAACATCCAGCTCTTAGTGGAGCCACCTTCAAGGAGAACTGTGAAGGCCTGACTACTTGATAGCGATACTTGTTAGCAGAACTAGCCTCAGATATCTTAGGTGTTCTCACAGAAATTATGTGGGCCTGGTTTTCCTAGTCTACATTGACAATGGGCAGTGTACTCAGCAGAAGTGCTATCAACCCTTTAAACAAGGGGAGTACAATCTTACGCTACCTGACTATCGAGGAGGCCTATAGAAAGGCCTACAGCTTCAATTGTCAAGAGGGTCAGCCCATGGCAGTGCTTAGGCTAAGGGAGTGTACTCAAACCGACGCACATGGGAGGGAGTACTAGTGTGTCTCTACCTGAGCCCTACTGGTGCAGGGTGAATAAACTAAAAAGCAAAAGCACTCTAACAATGACCCTAACAAGGGGAGTACTACAAGCATAACCTTGAGAAAAAAAATTCTCTCTGGTTCGAGGCCTATTTATCTTGGATACAAGACAGTTTCATTGTTTCTCTGCTAAGCCCAAGGGAAATGGAGGTCTCAGCTATGAGGCCAACGAGATTTAACCTTGTGACTTGAAATTTAATTCAAGGAGCCTAGAGAGAAATGAACTTAAGGGCTAGCTGGATAGTTCTAGCTACTAATTCAGCTCTGAAGAGCGGAGGCCTCAGCACACTGCTTCCTACTCTCTCCTTTCAGAGAGAGAAGGCCTGACAACACCCATAAGATACCTGCATGGGTGGCTAAGGAGATAGCCTGCTACCTATGATGCTATATATTCTTGCCCTTTTTAACAACGAATAGCATTTATCACCTAATGCAAAGGCAGGCCTAGGCTAGACGACTCTAATAGTAAGAGGAGGCCACTGATTTTAATTTAATTCATGCATTCCGCTGCAATCCAAATCCACGCCCAGACAGCCAGGGGGGCCTGGTCCATCCCGGTTCGAGGATTCGAGACAGGGCCAGAGGTTCAGCGTCGCCTCTCGCACTCCTCCTACAAGGAGTAGATCGCAGAGAAGCAGCGACTCAAGGAAGAAGAGGGATCTGAGAGAGGTAATCCGGCACAGGTGCTCCCAGCATCAGTGAAGGATCCCCTTTCTCTGAGGGTGAATAACAACCATCCTCTCCTCTCTTCTTCCTTTCCTCTCTATTTTCTTTACCCCAGGCGTTTCTTACATCAGGCCTGAGGCCTGGACCGATGATGATATTTTCCCATTAAATGGAATGCTTCTGAAGGTCTGGAGTCGGGCTTGGTAATGAGCGCGCCCTTTCTAGCTTTTGGGTGGTAGGCCTTCATTTTAAGAATATAATTAAGGCCGCCGCTATACGAGCAGCATGATGATCTTGGTAGGTCTTTATTATAAGGTTGTTTAACTTTAGACCTTGGTTCCCTGTTTAGAAAGTATTAAGGGGTATGTTTGATAGGTATTATATTAGGAATTTAGGGCCCTGAAGTTCCAGTTTTCATATGTAGGCTTGCATACCTTATCATAGGCCTCCTCTTGTGATAGAGTCGTTAGGTTCATGTAGTAGGTGGTGCCAATCTTGGTCACCCAGTGAAATTTACAGGTTGGCTTCATCTCATAGAGGAATCTCTAGTGAGACCACCGTGCATGTGATCTTCTAACAGGTTTTGTTCACCGTGAGATGGATTCCTCCCATTTGGGGTTGTCTCCTGAGGCCACCGCTTTGTATAAGCTCCAGATAGACAAACCAAGCATTGGCCTCATCGGGCCACCTGGATAGCCACCTTGTATTTGTATACCAGGTCTCCTCTCACTTCTGAGAGTTGTTATCAGACTATAGCTTTGAACTTCAGACATAGGTTGTTCAAGTGCCATCCCCACGAGGGCTTCCTTAATATCTGGCTTAGGCATGTGTACTAGGTGTTTGTTGGAGACGATCTGCTAGAAGCTTTTCCGTCCCGAGCCCCTCAGTATCTGAGGATAGGCTCTTTAGATTTAGATCATCTACAGCTTACCTCTGTAAGGTCTAGTTTTTTCCCTGGTACTGGCCTCCTCTTTCTACAAGAGTCGTATAGCCTAGGCCCGCCTCTGCATTAGGTGATTATGCTAGTGGATGTTAAGGGTAGAATAAATGGCAGCATAGGTAGCAGGATATTCCTAAACCTCCCATGCAGATATATTCTGGGTGTTGTCTCTCTGGGAAGAGAGAGATGGAAGCAGTAATGCTGAGGTCTCCATTTTCAGATGTGTATATTGTAGCTAGAATTTCCCAGCTAGTCTTTAGGTTGGATATCTAGGCCCCTTGAATTGGTTTCAAGTCATAAGGTGAAAATGTCTTGGCCTCATAGCTGAGGCCTCCATTTCCCTTGGGCTTAGTGTTTTTTTGGCTACCCACAGCTCTAGTCTATTCACCCTGCACAACTGGGGCTCTTTTTAGTACTCCTTCCCATTGGGACGAGTTTGAGTACACTCCCTTAGAGCCTAAGCATGCCATGGGCTGACGCTTTTGATAATTGAAGTTGTAGGCCTTTCTATAGGCCTCCTCAATAGTAAGGTAGCGTAAGATTGCACTCCCCTTGTTTACCTGTTAACCAGCAGCGGCCCGTGGGCAGGCCTTAGGGGCGTGTCTATAATTTTATTAACTTTGTTTTATAACAAATATCCAATCAACTATCATAAACTATGCATCATTTGAAAGCTAAAACACTCAAGAATCACGTTCTGAACTTGTTTTTGCAATCAATAAACCAGAGAGGAAAGGGTTAAATTAAATGCTGACAGACTGACCCTGTAAATATGAACAAAATGAATGGCAATACTTATCTTTCATCTCCTATGGTTCAGATCAGTTCGGACGAATCCAAGAAACACCAGCATACATTTCAATGTAAGGGTCTACTCTTCAAAATGCATTTTGAAGAGTAGACTTTTTCCACTTTTGCAATCCACTTTTTAAACCAAAATAATGAAAAAATAGGGAAAAAAACTAAATATCCTCCTTTGTTTTCATGAGCGCTTCCAGTTAGAGTAATCCATCACGTTCACTTTCAATGAAATATTGATTCTAATTTGTATTCCAATGTTCAAAAAACATGTCTCCCCCGATAGTTTGGACTATTACAGATAAAATGAGTCATTCCATGTTTCTCTCCTTCAATCACAGGCTTTGTAATGACCAAAATATCAAGGGAGCGAACGCAACAGGCTGCACGACCTGTCACTCTCACACCTCGGTTTTTGACTGGATAAAAGCAAACCAATGTCTGGTCAGCACAAAGCAAGTTTTGATGGATGGATTGGGAGTATTAACCAACCAAAACACGATTAGAGTGATTGACAGTTTGCTTAGATTACATAAGCAGATTTGTCAAATACAAGTGCGTGCCCTTGTGCGCTTTCGTCATTTTACGCACAGCGCGCACAGATTCGCCATTGTTTTGCAACACGAAGCTTGTTTCAACGCACGGATTTTCTCCAACGTCATATTTGATCATCTACATCATGGATCGTCGACTAAAGAAGAGTTTTTGTGGTGTTGAGAGTGTTTTGGAGGAGGTGATGAGGAGCAGCGACGAAGAACAGCAGAAAGACGCTGAGAGATGCATCAGTGCACGGTGTTGAGCGTCGATTCGGCAGATGAGGAGATGCACTCACACATGCATACACAGTGTTGCAATTTTATTTGTTCTGCTTACACACTTTATCTTTCCTGTCTTTCAGTGGCTTTGGTTTCCAGTTGGTTAGAGAACAAACCTTGGTAGTGACTGCCTTGATCAACATGTCTTTCTAGACTGTGTAAATGCTGTAATTGCTTTTTTTTTTAGTAATTGGATATTCATTATAATTTATCAGTTTATTGTAATTTATTTGAGTAAAAACCACTGTTGCAATTACAAATGTTCTTTTTTTTCTTTTTATATAATTTATCAATTAGTTGTAAAACAATCACTTTTGTAATGTGCATATATTGGTTTCACTGTTTTTGCTATTAGAATTATTCAAAATAAAGAGTATTTTTTGTTAAAGTTAAAATGTTGTGCTGAAATCGTTTTTTCTTGTGTGGTTTTATGGGCAGAACAGTTATGAATTGATATACATGTATGTAGTATGAAGTGTTTACTCCTTATGGCATTTGGTTACCAGGTGTTCATTTGGAGTCTCCAAATGGCCTTTTGGAAAGGACGCCTAGACTTTTCTTGAATAAAAGCTTACAGAAACTAAAGTTTTGGTAGTATCATCTTCAAATTTGGATCAGAACATGGTCAGACATTCAGTTTTATCTTTATGGTGTTTTCAGGCCTTTAACATAAAAGTCTGATAAATTTGTCCCTAAATGTAGTTCATCCAAAGAAATCGTGAGTCACTTTCATGTAAATTTTACCTTGATTTACTCTGTTCCTATGCTACTTTGAGTTATTATGACTCTTGGGTAACAAAGTTTCAAGTGTCTAGTTTAAAAAAATATCAGAGTTATGAATGTAGACCATATGGTTTAAGAGCTACAGACATTTGTATTTGGGTATGTCGTTTTCAGAAAATTCTCAAAAATAGGGGCGCTGGTTAAGAGGGTCGATATCACTCTAGCTGAGTACACTGTCCATTGGCAATGTAAAGTAGGAAAACCGGGCCTATAGTATTTATTTGAGTACACCTATGATATCTGAGGCTAGTTCTGCTAACACATATCGCTATAAAGTAGTAGGCTTTCACAGGCCTCCTTGAAGGTGGTTCCACTATCTTGTGGGTTTTTAGCAATAAATAAGATCATCACGTTGTAGGCTCCCTTTGAGCCTCCCTGATTCTAGCCCAGAGCCTGGTCAAAAATATATATATATTATTTTCCTAGCTACCCCAAGTCTGGTTAGAAGGTTGAAGGACTCTCGCGAGGCCTCCCTTCTAGATTAGACCTAGAGCTGGAGGCGCTCCCCTTATCTAGGGTCCCTTTAGAGTGCCCAGCCTCCACAATGTTTTAAAGCACTGTGTAGTTCCAGGATTGAGTAGAGTTACTCCCCTTGTTTGCAAAGGTTATAAAGCACTATGCTGAGTTCTACTCTACAACTTCCGGTGGCGCTGCTCTGCTGGCGACCCGGACTCGTGTGCTGCTGGTGCTGCTGCTGCTGCTGTTTTTACTTATTTTGTTTGTTTGTTATTGTTTTTATTCGTTTTAGAGGAGCATTATGGCGTTATTTGCACAAGGACTATTTCTGGTACTGATTGTCTGGCAGCTTTTGAGGATGTGTCAAACTTTTCCACATTTGGAGGGTGGGTTACCACTCATCTACTCCAGAGACACGCTGTTTTCACTCCGCTACACAGGAACAACATCGCCGCCCGCGGATTTATTCAACCTGCCCGAGTCATTTAAAATCCTGCCGTCTCGCGGAAAACTACGGAAGAGAGGCCGACGTGGGGGGACCCGACAGCGTCTCCGCCGGAGAGGCAGTAGACCTCCGCTGCCTGGTATGATCCTGAGCAACGTTCGCTCTATTAGGAACAAAATTGAGGAACTCCGTACCAACATGAGGGTATGTTTTGAATATCGCGAGGCGGGTTTGCTGGTATTTACTGAGACTTGGCTCCACAAAGACATCCCCAACTCTCTGATTGAGCTGGAGGGTTTCTCCCTTGTCCGTGCAGACAGGGATGAAACTTCGGGTAAAAGTCGAGGGGGAGGTATCTGTGTGTTTGTGAGTGACAGCTGGTGCAGGAACTATTCTGTGAGAGAGATTGTGTGCAGCCCTGATATTGAATTGCTGTGCCTTTCTCTAAGACCCTTTTACCTCCCGAGGGAGTTTGGCAATATTGTAATTTGCTCAGCGTATGTGCCACCCAGCGGGAATGCGGCCCGAGCGGCAGCTCGTGTTGCAGACTGTGTCCACAATCAACTGCAACGCACTCCGGGAGCCCCGGTCTTTATTCTTGGAGATTTTAACCACTGTAAATTGGAACTATCCCTTCCAGGATTTGAACAATATGTCAAGTGTGGCACTCGAGACAATAGAGTGTTGGACAAATGTTATGGTAATATAAGAAATGCATACAGGGCCAGTCCAAAGCCCCCTGTGTCAAACTCAGACCATAATACAGTCCATCTGATACCCACCTATAAGACTGTTTTAAAGAGCAGTAAACCATTAACTAAGACAGTGACTGTATGGTCTAAAGACAGTATAGAGACACTAAAGGGCTCATTTCTCTGCACAGACTGGGACCTTTTTCATGGTTTGGGTATCGATGAAGCCACTGACACTATTACAGAGTACATTAAATTCTGTGAGGATTGTGTGGCCACCAAGAAGGTTATTACAATCTACCCTAACAATAAGCCATACATCACCAGAGATTTAAAGGACTGTATCAACCGGAAAAAAATGGCTTTTAGGAATCATGATAGAATGGGGTTAAAATCAGTTCAAAGGGAGCTTAATCAGTCATTAAGGGAGGCAAGAAGGAAACACAGGGATGTCATAGAACAGAATTTTGCTTCTATGGACTCTAAAAAACTCTGGGTCTCCATGAAAGCTGTTACAAATATGACAACACATAGAAAGGGCCTCATAACACATGATGAGCTGAGTAAGGCAAATGAATTTAATGATTTTTTTCTTAGGTTTGATACACAGGACTACTCTTTGGAATGTAATAATGTAATACAGTCAATTACAACTGACCCCTGTTCAAGGTTAGTAGTGGATCCCCTCAAAATCCAGTCACTTTTCAGCCATGTATGCAAAAGGAAATCTGCAGGTCCTGATGGTATCTCTGCTTTTCTTCTAAAGACCTTTGCTGCAGAGCTAACCCCTGCATGGTGCCCTGTGTTTCAGAGGTCTGCAGATTCCCATTTGGTTCCTGCCCTCTGGAAAAAATCTACCATTATTCCCATTCCAAAGAAACCCTGTCCTACAGAAAACAATGATTATAGACCAGTGGCTTTAACTTCTGTGGTCATGAAATGTTTTGAAAAATACATGGTATCCGTACTGAAATCTGAAGTTAATACTGAACTAGATCCACTCCAGTTTGCTTATAGGCAAGGAAGGAGTACAGACGATGCAATTAATAGTATCTCCCACCTAACTCTTAAGCATCTGGAGGATCCCAAGGCTTATGCACGCCTTTTGTTCATTGATTTTAGTTCTGCTTTTAACACAGTACGGCCTCATCTGCTTTTACAGAAAATGACTCAGATGAACGTCAATCCTTTTATTATTAAGTGGTTTTATTCTTTTTTAATAGATAGAACCCAAAATGTTAGGATTAATGATTCACTTTCGGAATCAAAATGCATCAGTACGGGTGCACCGCAGGGATGTGTAAGCTCACCGGTCCTGTTCACCCTTTACACTAACGACTGCACCAATAGTCTCCCGGGCAACCTGTTTTTTAAATTTTCTGATGACACTGCCATTCTCAGTCTGCTTCACCAGAACTCAGACCTGTCATTGTACTTCACGGAGGTTAATACATTTGTTCAGTGGTGCGACAAGAACTATCTCACCATTAACATTAAAAAAACTGAGGAGATGGTATTTGACCCTCGGTCGGTGGGGGATCATACCCCATTGTCCATGCACAGGGAGGAGATCAAACAGGTCACTTCTTATAGGTATCTGGGTATCCACCTGGATAACCTCTTAAGCTGGAGTGATCATGTTGAGTATGTATGTTCCCGTCTACAGCAAAGACTGTATTTTTTACGCAGACTGAGGGTGTTTGGTGTCAGCCAGAATATTATGTATTTATTTTATCAGGCAGTGATGGAGAGTGTCATCAGGTATGGGATGACGGCGTGGTTCGGCAATCTCTCCACACAGTCCAAATCAAAGTTACAGCGCCTGGTACAGACTGCTATGAAGGTGATGGGGAGGACTGAAAAGCACTCCCTTCAGTCCATCTATGAGCAGTCTGTACTCAGGCAGGCGCGGAGAGTACTGTTGGACCCGTCCCACATCCTTCAAACGGAATATGAGCTCTTGCCTTCTGGCAGAAGGTATAGAATTCCCAAAACAAAATTAAACCGGTTTAAATACTCTTTCGTACCCACCTCTATTAAAATTTTAAATCAAAATTTTAAATAGACTTGTATGCGGAGGCCTGGGAAGTGTGCAATAACTTGGTGGTCTGCTTGTTGTAAATTTTTTTAATTTTTTTTTTTTTTTTTTTTTTTTTTGGTGTAGCTTATATGTACGTCTTTAGTTGTTATTTGTATTTTAACGTGTATTTATTGTCTGTAAGGGCAGCTACTACTATGCACTATGCACTCTTGAGTCCATGACAAATTTCCCCTAGGGGACAATAAAGTATATTCTATTCTATTCTATTCTCCAGGATGCCCGTCTCTATGTTCCGGTTTCAATATTGGTTTTGTGAGAGACTCTGTTTTGGAAAACCAGAAAACCAGTTGTTGGCCAGACTAGGTCAGTATATTTGATCAGGTCATCCTCCCTGGTGGCATGTGGGGTTGACTCTATGTCCCCCTCAGAAAGTGACTGGACGGGACTCCTTTCGGACCCAACCAAGTACACGCAACCAAATACAGAAACGTGCTGCAAATACTCACAACGCACATACAATCAGAGATGCTCGACTCGCTGCTGAACTACCATAGTATGATAGCCTGGATGCCAGCCGAGCATAGCCCCGCCCACAACATTTGAGGATGGGAAGTTCGGTCTGGACTTGATCCGTTGTGAAGCAAGTATGCACGAACTAAAGCTGTTCGGACCAATCAAATTGTCATGGTGGGCTTTATACGATGATGGACAGATGATCAACCTGTAACGTAATCATCCACGTCACCAAAGAGCGCTTGGGTTGAATTCGTTTACAACAAAGAATGGCTGCCGCTGGAGAATTTAGATGATTCAGCCATCGCATCTGTTATAGAAGATCTATACAGCGCATTCATTTTGAAAGAGGAACAGAGAACCGCGATCAAGGCATTTGTCGATCGGAAAGATGTTTTTGCCGTCCTTCCCACTGTCTATGGTCCTTCCTACAGGATTCGGTCAATCCAATTGAGTGCAGAGGCATTTTTTTCCTGGTTCGGTTGAAACATGCCCCATAATCACAGCCCAATGGAGCAGTATCAGACTCACATTCTGACTAGAATCTGAGTATGACTGAGTATGACTGAGTATTAATCATCAGGCTAATAGTATGATGCATCACTGAAGAAATCAACTAGCTAGTCACGATTGTTTCCCGAAATCACAGTCACAAATTTGTCGTTAATTTACAGATTCAGTCACAGGCTCGACCTTACATTCTAGAGCACGTACACACATGTGCACTCTTCAAAAACTGCGCTTTAAATCTCTTGACAAACTAAAAGACGTAGATGGCCTTTGTATATATTTGAAATCAAATATATAGATTGCATTGAATGTCAGCTTGCTTATTTTGCTCAAGATAAGGATTTATTAAGTCCACATGTCATGCAAACAAGAAACTATGCTTCTAACCACAGGTCGAGAGCTGCCGTTTCAACCACACAACGTTGCGATGTTGTTTGCGAATGTTTGTTGAAACTCTGGTTTCGGAAAACACTGAGTCGTTGAACTATGCAACTTCCTGCTCAGCTACTGTTCGGACGCTCTTGCTTACTGCTCCGCGCTTTGCTCTATCGCTTTTATATTTTTTATCGCTCTATCGCTTTTATATTTTTATATTTGATCTCCTTTTATCACCTAATTTTAACTTCAGCAAATCAGCACAATGCTCAAACGCTTGATTACTACAAAAAAAGCAGAATTCTTTTCTCCGACCAGCCTCCCACTGAAAGCTTACATTCCGGGGAAGGGAAAACAGCAAAAGGATAAGAGAAAATGCCTCTTCTGGAATCTACTTGCTGCACTAACTGCCAGAGACTTTTACAAAGGATTACAGTTCTTGAAATAAAGTTACTTGTGGGACCACCAAACCAGACGGAACACACAACAGAGCTTCGTCATGCATACAGCCGGTGAGTCCCATGAATCTAGTGCTCCACGACAGGCCATACTGAGTGTAGAGAAACAAGCCGATCGATTTACAAATCGATGGCACAAACAGGGAGCGAGACCCAAAGGCACTCGAGACATCAAATACGAGCATCACATATTGCTGTAGTAGCATCCTCTACCCCAGATATGGCTCTGACAAGGATTGCAAACACTGGTCTCCTACCACCGTCTATACATCTTGAGAACAGATTTGAAGTATTAATGAATGAGGAATCCCTGAATGTGATGAATGTGATCGAACACAGACTGAATCAGCCAGTAGCTAACACTGCTAACTGGCGCTCAAGGTCGAGCAGACAGCGGCACTCAGCTCAGAGCGGAGCCGAGCACAGGACTCTGATAGTGAGTGACTCCATAATCAGAAACATTATCAGCAGGAATACAACTACGTGCTGCCTTCCTCAAGCAACGACTTCTGATGTAAATAGGGAACTTCAGAACATTCTGATGAAACATAAGACTGCAAATCGACTCATCATTCATGTGGGGAAGAATGATATTCATAAAGAGCAGTCAGAACTCCTTAATTTCAATGAACTTTTTGAAACACTTAAAAGACTGAAAGTTCAGACATTCATCAGTGGACCACTCCCAGCAAGAGGAACAAACAGGTTTTCACGGTTGCTTGGGCTCAACACATGGCTGCAAAAAACCTGCAATATAAAAGGAGTGAACTTCATTGACAACTTCAATCTTTTCTGGAGTCAGAGGCAACTGTTTCAACAGGATGGGCTCCACCCAAACAAACTTGGTACAAGAGTGCTAAAGGACAATATCTACTTCTCCCTCAATCATCCTTCTGCAGTGTGTGCCAATCCACTCAACCTGAATGGCACACACACACCTGGACACAGTATGAATGACCACAGGACTTCACTTCAGCACCTGAATGGACATGGGGTTGACATATCACACAAGGACAAGGATAACACCATGCAGCCACAACAACTTCTGCTCACGGACACAATCTCAGCAGAGCCCTGCCCACAGAGCTCACCACAGACCGACCAGGACATATTAGAACTGCTCCAAGATTCAGCTCCCAAGGACGACTTTCTGGACAACAGCGAGGGAAACCAGGACAGCATATTACAGCCTCCGATAACACCAGAGCAACAGCCCCTCTCCCCAGACACGTTATCCCTCTCTCCAGCATCTCCACTTCTGTGCTTCTCAGAGAAAATGGAAAAACTGGTGTATGCTGGAAACTATCCCACTCTTTTGCTGCAAGCCCCCAGATGTCAACCAAAAAACGGCAGGCCCCACAACCACCAAAGCCTGCGGGCCCAGCCCCTCCTCCTGTGAGAGCTCTTCGGCCTCTGCCACAGCGCCAGGGCTCACACCCTCCTCCATCGGCTCGAGGTGAACCTAAAACAACTGATACCAGCTCTCAGTGATATGTGTCGTGTCCCCGCTATGATAATAGTAACTTTCTTAAATGTTTACAAAACAAGCGGGAACCCAGTGTGCCTGAATCTTTCTCTATTGCTGTTCGATTACATGATAGAAAATCTAAGGACTTCAAAAGACGTACAGCAAACCCATCTAATCTGGTGCCTATTACACGCCAAACTAAGATTGCTGTGGGGACAAAAAGTAAGACTGTTAAGTTTGCACTTTTAAACATCCGCTCACTTAAAAATAAATCACTTCTAGTCAATGACTTAATAACCACATACAACCTGGACTTTATGTTTCTAAATGAAACTTGGCTAGAAGACAGCTGCAGTGGAACAGTCCTCAATGAAACATCCCCTCCTAACTTTACTTTTATTAGTGTCTGCAGAGCGGGTAAGAGAGGCGGGGGTTTAGCTCCTCTTTTTAAAGATGTCTATGAATGTAAGCAAATATCATTTGGGAATTACCCGTCTTTCGAATATCTGGGTATCGTGTTAAAAGGTGCTCCACGTATTTTACTTATCATTATTTACAGGCCTCCAAACTGCTTTACAGAACTGCTATCAACAATTTCCTCAGAGTTTGACTGTTTTGCCATTGCAGGAGATTTTAACATTCACATAGATAATGCAGAAAACAATATGGCAAAAGAAATCAAAACTGTTTTAAAAACGTTTGATCTGACTCAGCATGTACATGGTCCCACACACAATCGTGGACACACTCTAGATTTACTTATCAGTAAGGGTCTAAACATCTCATCAATTGTTATTAAGGATGTAGCACTGTCTGATCATTTCTGTATTTTCTTTGATTTATTGACCTCTCCTGCCATTGAAGCTAGATCTGTTTCTGTCAAGAAGAGATGCTTAAATGAGAACACTAGTGTGCTATTTATGAAGGCTATATATTTTAAACCAAGCATATCTGCTGACTCTGTTGATTTTCTCCTTGATTCTTTTAACTCAAAAGTTAAAAGTGTAATTGATGATATTGCTCCTGTGAAAGTCAGGAAGAGTGGTAGACAAAATGCACCTTGGAGAAACTCAACAGCTGTGCAAAATATGAAAAGACAATGCAGAAGAGCAGAGCGCATGTGGTGGAAGACAAAACTTGTAGTCCATTATAACATCTACAAAGACAGCATCCATGCTTTCAATGTGGAACTAGGCAAAGCTAGACAGACTTTCTTCTCGAATATTATAAACAGTAACTTAAACAACACACGCACTCTTTTTGCTACTGTAGAGAGACTGACTAACCCCCCAAGCCAGATTCCCAGTGAAATGCTCTCAGACAGCAAGTGCAGTGAGTTTGCTTCTTTCTTCTATGAGAAAATCAATAATATCAGAAAGGTGATCAGCACAGCCTTGAGTTGCTCTGGGGTCAGACAGATCAGACCACAACCGGAGAAAGTAGTTACTATGTCTGTTTTCGAAGAAATTGAAGGCAAAATTTTGGAAGAAACCGTGCAGCACCTTAAAACATCAACCTGCGCCCTTGACGCACTTCCCACATCTTTTTTCAAAAGTGTGTTAAACAGCTTAGAAGCAGATCTCCTAGAAGTGGTAAATGCCTCACATCTCTCTGGGAGTTTTTCAAACTCCCTGAAAACTGCAATTGTCAAGCCCCTCCTGAAAAAGAGCAATCTGGATAAGACCATCTTAAGCAACTATAGACCGATCTCAAATCTTCCTTTCATAGGCAAGATCATTGAAAAAGTTGTCTTCAATCAGGTGAACAAATTCTTAAAGGGGTCATATAATGGTACATGCACTTTTACAAGTTGATTGCACTGAAATGTGTGTTGGCAGTGCCTGTACACAACCATCATATAATGGTAAAAATCCATCCAGTGTTTTTGTTTTAATCTCCTTATATGTTTTCCCCTGCCTCAAATTGAGCCGTTCGTTTTTGTGACGTCAATAAAACGGACGCCCCTCCCACGATTGTTGATTGACAGCAGTGATTCAACACAGACCCGCCCTCGCTCGTCCTGTCAATCATAGTCTGCGCAGATCGGCGCGGTCATTGTTGATATGCTGGAGCACTGTCTATGAGCAGAATGGCGTCTAAGCGATTGTGGTGTTCTGTTCTTGGGTGCAATAACGAACACAGCAGTCATTTTAATGTTCCTAAATCCGAACCGCTGAAGATGCAGTGGCTGAGTTTGTTTTCGAAGGGAATATTCCCCACGAGCAACGTCAATGCTCTCATGTTTGCGCGAATCATTTCTCAGTGGACTGCTTTATAAACGAGGATCAGTGTAAAGCTGGTTTTGCTGAGAAGCTGCACCTGAATAAAGGATCGGAACCTATTCGTGTTCCTGCTGAACCTTCAGAAGAACTAAAGTGAGTGTAATGTTTTATTAATCTTTATATTAATATTTATATTAATCTTTGCAAATCGCCAGCTGCACGCTTCACGATGAATGCGTCGGTTTACACTCAGGGTACATTACAGCATGTTTTCTATGTACAACGTTCTCAATATAATTCATAATCCCACGTTTATAATGAACAACGCGTTATGGTTATTCTTGTGTTACAAACGGTGTATGCGCAGAACAGAGAGGCGGGGTGAGCAAAGCTCCTTATCATTTAAAGTCATATGCACTGAAACGGCGTGCTGAAAACAGAGCTGTTTTTGACCAGGTAAAATAAGTGTTTTCTTACAATACTAATGAGAATTTTTAATTAAAGTATATTACAAACTTTTAATTTAGACCCTAAAGAATCATATTAGCTTGTACAAAAATGGCATTATATGACCCCTTTAAGCTTGAATGGATACTTTGACAATTTTCAATCTGGTTTCCGATTGCATCACAGCACAGAGACAGCGCTCATAAAGATAATAAACGATATTCGCTTAAATACTGATACAGGCAAATTATCAGTACTGGTACTACTCAACCTCAGTGCTGCATTTGACACTGTCGATCACGACATACTTCTTGACAGGCTGGAAAACTGGGTGGGACTTTCTGGGATAGTCCTAAAATGGTTCAGGTCGTACTTAGAAGGGAGAGGTTATTATGTGAGTATAGGAGACCATAAGTCTGAGTGGACATCCATGACTTGCGGAGTCCCTCGAGGCTCAATTCTTGCACCACTCCTATTCAACCTGTACATGCTCCTAATGAGCCAAATAATGAGAAAGAACCAAATTGCTTACCACAGCTATGCAGACGACCACAGCTCTACTTAGCCCTATCGCCTAACGACTACAGCCCCATTGACTCCCTGTGCCAATGCATTGATGAAGTAAACAGTTGGATGTGCCAAAACTTTCTTCAGTTAAACAGAGACAAAACTGAAGTCATTGCGTTTGGAAACAAAGATGAAGTTCTCAAGGTGAATGCATACCTTGACGCTAGGGGTCTAACAACTAAAAATCAAGTCAGGAATCTTGGTGTGTCTCTAGAGTCAGACCTTAGTTTCAGTAGTCATGTCAAAGCAATAACTAAATCAGCATACTATCATCTGAAAAATATTGCAAGAATTAGAAGCTTTGTTTCCAATCAAGAATTAGAGAAACTTGTTCATGCTTTTATCACCAGCAGGGTGGATTATTGTAATGGACTCCTCACTGGCCTTCCTAAAAAGACCATAAGACAGTTGCAGCTCATACAGAATGCTGCTGCCAGGATTCTGAGCAGGACCAGAAAATATGAACATATCACACCAGTCCTCAGGTCTTTACACTGGCTCCCAGTTACATTTAGGATTGATTTTAAAGTATTATTACTGGTATATAAATCATTTAATGGGCTAGGACCTCAATATATTGCAGATATGCTCACTGAATATAAACCAAACAGATCACTCAGATCATTAGGATCACATCAGCTAGAAATACCAAGGGTTCACTCTAATCATGGAGAGTCTGCTTTTAGCTATTATGCCAGCCGCAGCTGGAACCAGCTTCCAGAGGAGATAAGATGTGCTCCTACAGTAGTCACATTCAAATCCAGACTCAAAACACATCTGTTTAGCTATGCATTTACTGAATGAGCACTGTGCCACTGTTCGTCCGACTGTTTTTACTGTACTTTATTTTATTTTTTATTCTAAACTGTTTGAATTATTCTTATTTGTTTTGATTATTTTAATGTCTTCTATGTAAAGCACTTTGAATTACCATTGTGTATGAAATGTGCTATATAAATAAACTTGCCTTGCCTTGCCTTGCCTTGCCTATGCTGATAATGGCGGAACTTGCGACCATAGTTTGCTAACGATGCTTTCGGGAAAACGCACCTTCAGGGATGCATTTCCCAAAAGTACTGTTAGCCAACTATGGTCGCAAGTTCCGCCATTATCAGCATAGTTCAACAAATCAGTGTTTCCCAAAACCATATTTCCAACACACACTAGCAAACAGCATCGCAAAGTTTTGTGATTGGAAGGACAGCTCTCAACCTGTGGTTAGAAGCATAGTTTCTTGTTTGCATAACAATGGGTCTTAATTAATCCTTATTTTAAAGCTACCGTCCGGAGTTTTTCCTCTTTGTCACCATCTCTGTTCGAAATCTGCAATTGCAGTTATTCACGGAATTATCAACTTTACATGAGTTGTACTTCGACACGGCACAGCGCGGATGAACACAATGTTTGAGGAGAGTGTGCAGCTATCAGTCGCCGCGCCGGTGTGGATACTGTCATTCGGAATCACAGATTATTCTTTTTGGAAGTATGACCAACATAATAATTTTCACCAGAAAATGTCATCTGAACAAGTAAGTAACATCCACTTTTGTTCTGGTTCTGACATTGCAATAAATCGCGCTGATTAAATCTAAAAATCGCTTATCATATCACGCAAAACCGTGCAAATTATACTTTGTTCTCAAATTGTTAATGTTAACAACGTCAGCATTGCGTGACTACATGTAATGTCCTTCCGATATGTATCCTTGTTTTCGCATGGGTCCGGTTGCAGTCTCTTTTTTTTCTGTAGCCACTCCGAAGTCCGAACGACGTCTTTTGCGTTTTACAACGGGTGAGTCTCCAGTTGTCACTGGTGATTGTCGTTTGAACCTTTCTTGATCCGCCATCAAATTGATAAGTTTAATTATATCAAGTGCTGTGAGAAAAGGCTATAAATCTCCACCTCCAACATCCTCACACGCAATGTTGCCTACTAGCCGAGACTCTTCTGTGTACAGATGTGACGTAATGACGCAAAGACATGCTCGAATCTCCCGTGGAAATCCACCAGTACCACTGAAATTAAAAACATTATTACAAGCTTACCGTTTTGAATCGAGCTAAGGAAAGCAGATAGTTTTGAACCCTGGCTGGTTATCTATTTTCTAAAAAATGTATTTTGGATAATTTTTAACCCAAAAAAAGCTACGGACTGCAGCTTTAAGCGAATACATACAAATGTCATTTACGTCTTTTAGTTTGAAAAGAGATTTAAAGCACCGTTTTTGAAGAGTGCGCATGTGCAAACGTGCTCTAGTAGGCCCCTACGTAAGAACCAGCCTGATTGAATCTGGAAATAAAGTAAACTAACTAAGAATAATGAGAATTAGTCCTCAGATACCATGTCCGTATTTTGCAAAACATTTAGCATTAATTCAAACAGATTCATTAAAAGAAGTTATTACTTCACCACGTGTTTGACATCATTAAACAAAGGTGTTAAAAGACAAATTTGAAACACTATGGATTTGGGAAACAGTCGTGACTAGCTTGATTTTTTCAACAATGCATCATACTATCGTAGTTAAGCAGCGAGTTGCATCGTTGTACGGGAAACGCACCCCTGGTTAGTCACTTGTGAGTATTTGCAGCGCATTTCTGTATTCGGCTACCTTTTGAGTATTTGCAGCACATTTGTGTCAAACTGATGGTGATGTTTTCTTAATTTTCTGGTGTTTTTTATTAGGCTATTATTTGCATGTGTTTTCTTCAGTTGCAGCAGTTTAGCTTTCTCGGCCACCGTAGTAACCGCCTTACGCAACCAACTTTGACATCTTGTTGAGACACCAGCAATAGCCAAATACACACACACAGATAACAATTCAAATATACTGAGACAATACCAGAGAACAAAGTTTAGGTTCCTTAAAAAATTCCGAATGCCTGCACACTTGCCTTCAATCCACTTACATAAGCTAATTAATGTTCATGAAAGCAAAATATTTTAAAATTTTGTATCAAGGACATGTAATGATTTTGTTTCAATTTGTTTTGTTTGCTTGGTTGGTTGGTTGGTTGGTTGTTGTTGTTTTTTTCAAATGTGGCAGATGGTGGAATCAAATGTATATGTATGTACTAGGAGAGATAGCATACAAGTTATTTTTGTAGAGGAAGTTGTATGATTATCATGAACAAACATTTACTGCAGCATGGCATCAACCTGAAATATGCACTGTATATGAATGTCTATAAGAAAACATCCATTCCAATGTAGGAAATTCATCCAGCACAGTTTCATGATAGTATTTCACAACTTAGTGAATTTTCTTTTAAAGTCTTGAAAGTCTCATTCTGACATTTGTGTAATCTGCTCACCCAAATTCATCAAATCCTCCTACAAATTCATAAAGAAATCACACTCATATTATATTTACAAATTACGTACACAATACAATTCAAACAATTCAATTAAACTTGTGATACAAGACTCAATACAAGTCTTGCATAATATAATTTATTGATGATATATTACAATTGTGTAATTGCAATTCAGATCATCTGAAATTATCTTCCAATTTGACAGGCTGCTAAAAAAGGCCATTTAAAAACAATCAGACTTGTTTTACAAAAACTGTCCATTTATTTTTCCTTTACAAAGATGTTCTTAATGATTAAAGAACCTGAGTCACCATGGTCAGAACAAGAATTGGTCATTTACCCAACCCTAATTATCATAAATAATGCAATTACAAATGCTTTCAGCGTTTCAGGTCTCTTCTAGTCCATATGTTGTTAACCAGATGCTTTCTTCTTCAGAAACGTATGAAAAATACTACTATTCACACTTGTAAAAAGCTAGAGTATGCCCTATTAAATATTATTATTATTATGAAAATTCTACTGCTTATTCATCTTTGGTTTGTTGTCCACACTCAGCCACGGAGGATGGACTCCCCCTGGTGTTTCGGTTCCCCTCAAGGGTTCTTCTTTAGAGTTGTTCTTTGTCATGCTGTATTCAGCCACCTTTCTCTTTGAAACAATATGTATTATTAAACAAATGATGTACAAGTAAATTGAACATATTTGATGGAGGTTTGCATTAGAGTTGGGCTTCTCGGTATATCCAAGCTATCGTAACCAAGCTAGACTTGTTTAAAGGTTATAGGCCAGAAGGCTTATCTGGTCACACATCTTAAACAACTTTTTTGGAAAGAATAGATAATAAATGTAGAGAATCAAATGGGGAAGGGGTATGTAGCCTACTAATACTATTAGTACAAATACAAATACTAATAAAGATAAACACTTATTCAACATTCGCACAGATACAGGTACAAATTAATTATCATACATAATACAAATTAAATAATTGTTTGATTTTCACATTTGGACTCACATTTGGACCAGAGGGAAGCAGTACATACTGTGGATACAAGAAAGTGAGTATGATCTCCTACAATCTTCTGTTCCTGATTGAGAATGCATTTCTCATATAAATCTTGAAGATTAAGATGTTCTTCTTGCCCAGTAATTTTCAATGCTGTCAATACCAGGTGCACCAATTTCGATTTAAGCTGTACAGCTAGGTTCCCAAACCATACCAAACAATACTTTCTAAAACAGCTTTGTAAAACAACAGCATAATCTTCTTGTTAACCCCATAATGACGTAATCTGCGTAAACATGGTCACATCTCTCTTCTAAACAAGATAATATATCAATTACTTGATACAATTGATTATCTGTTGCACTTTTTAAGGCATGTGTAACTGTGTACCACATGTTATCTGTTATCATGTTGTAACAAAAAAATGTATATGTATATAAATGTATACTTATATATCTCACCTCGAAATCCATCCTTATGTGGGTTTCTGAAGAGAGATACATTTGGTTCAGAAGACTCTTGAAAAACTTGAATGCTTTAATTCAGCCTTTTTATATTTCATACATGGTGCTGTGACTTTCTCCCAAAGGAAGGTCAGCCACCGAATCTTTGTTAACTTATATTACTTTCAAGACTGTGGATTGAGGGTTTTTGTATTTGTTGTTAAGGTTGAGCTCATTCAACATTTTAACTTTCTCTGGGTGAAAAAGTTTACAGTTTTTTGCTTCATTTTGATATATGTGATAACACATATTTATGTTGACATAAGAAAAATAACATATGTGTTGCATGACCTTCATATTTTCCATCCCCCCGAGAGTAGCAGAGTAAGTAATTCATACGAGTATAGTTTGATAATTATGAAATGTTTTGAACTAATGCACTCATACACACATTATGAAAAGTTTCACTACTTCTCTGGATGCATTGACTTTGAATTATTTTACAGTATTTTTGTTTTAGCTATAAGGCAATAATCCAAGCCATTTAAAAGAGATTTATGTATTTGTTTGCTATGTAGGCTACTTAATTTTCCTACAGTCTGAATTCTATCATATGATATTAAAGAATAAAAAATATTTACTTCCATTAAGCTGTTCATTTAACACATCTCTGGTCTTTTTAGTTATTCTGTTCACATATAAATACAAATGGCTTGCATGATTGATTGACTACATTCTTTGATTTTTTTAAAAGTGTATTCTGTCTGAAATCCACTGAAAACCTGTATTGCAGAAAAGTATTATGCATCAAGGTTATACTGCTAGTTTTCTAACAGTATTAAGATTTAAATTAAGTACCTTTTTATAAGTATGGCAATGAACTAGCTCGACTGGATTTTTTTTTTTTTTTTTTTTGTGCCTTTTTATGGATACAGCAGTGAAGGCGGGGGAAAAGAAACTTCACAAAAATGCTTTGGGCAACATGTATGTAGAAATGTTTTTGTAACATGATACTGTGTCCACTTAACATATGCCTAAAAAACCCAAGAAAGCAACTGTTAATGACAGAGACAGAAATCTCCAAACTCCTGATCTGAAGCAACTCTTGAATATTTGCCTTTTTTTGTACCAGACAGGCTGTCTATTCAGGCCTTTTTTTCTATAGTTTGTCAATTATGCATTTCAAGTTTGCCACTACTAAACGTTTTCATAGAATGTTTTGCTATATCCAGCTTTGTATTATTATTATTATTAATAATAATGATTATAATTTGAATTTTTATTATTATTATTATTCAAGTATGGAAACTCGGAAGTAGGAGTGGAAGTAATAATATAAGCAGGAAATTGTATGTTAAAATGGACTTTAATTTATTGGCTGAAATGTCCAAAGAACATTTGCTGACAAAATAAAATCAAGGACGCTAATATGTGTGCCGAATTATCCTGAAAGTGATGCTGAAGATTATTTGTGGACCAATTGCGCCTCTCTGCGGATCATCTCATGAACCCGCAAGAGTGATCATAGCATCCAAACACCTCGCTTAAATACAGGATTCAGTTTTACCTGTATTAGTTAGCTTAAACAATTGGCTAACTACCTACAATTTAGGGTGTTATTTTTTTTTTTTTTTAAATTTTCTTACTGTAGGCCTATTGATGCCGTTGATAATTACCATCGATATTTGCAGCCTGAAATTAACCTTAAACTAGTCGAAAAGAGTGAGCGGCGTTAATGTTCCTTTCAACGGGCTCTGTCGCCATCTTGTGGTACATGTAATGGTGATTTGTGATTTGGTCCATATCACACTGAAAATGCACTCTTTTTGTAACACGTTCGAGATGGTGGGGGAATCTAATCTTTATCTTTTATTGGCAATAAAATACCAAATTACTTCCTTCAAATGTTAGTCCTGCTTATTAATGCGTTGAGAACCCTCATTTGGAGATATGGATGATAAGAAATGATTCATGTTGAAGTTCAAAAAATGGTAACAGTTATCTGGATCCATGGACATCCAAGTGCACACTTCCTGAAATATCCCATTTGGAGGCGTGAAAGGGTTATTATCCACGCGTTAACTTCAGCATACATTCAAAATCGTTTTATTAGGGTTTGTGACTCTCTTACTTTTTATATCGCTGAGATGCTCCGTAACCGAGAATAATTCCAGATAATATCCTACAACACTACAATCCTATTTTTTTTTTTACATATTCGCGTTTTCTTTTCAGTTACGGCAGATGTCGTGTCCTCAGGAAATTCCAGGAAATCGGTCTTTGATTGCTTGGATTTTTGCCATACGTGGATTATTAGGTGAACGGTATTCACTTTTCATCCACTCTCATTTTAGTTAAAAAAGTGACCCAATTTCCAAATGCAGATTATATTATGCTAGGCTATAGCCAACAAATATTTTGCAGTTGCCGCCTATTTTGAGATAGATAGATAGATAGATAGATAGATAGATAGATAGATAGATAGATAGATAGATAGATAGATAGATAGATAGATAGATAGATAGATGATAGATAGATAGATAGTCTAGGTTAAATACAAGTTCGCATTCTTAAATGCATGTTTTGCTTAGCATTTATTCAATAATTGGACATTTATTCGCACTCTATTCGCATAATAAAAAAGATCAACACATAGCCTTTCACTTATGCAGGACAGGAAATAAGAAAGTATCTATTAAATAGAAGTTCTAACGCTACAGACTTTGCAGAACAGACAATAATCATTCCCTTTCAACGTCAAGAAAAGGGGGAGTGTATGAGAGGGTTAAAGGAATGAGAGAACTGTTGTTAGCACTGCTATATCAAGGAAGAAGGACTCCCTGTTATCTGTGAATGGGTTTGCCTTCTTTTCCAGAATAGATATAGCACGAATTTTTAATTCGTTTTTCTTTGAGAGACAACAATGCTGCGTTTGAAAGCGGGACACAATTTGGGTTTTGTGAGGGATTCCTTTCTCCTCTTGCGGGCCCAGCTGTCCATATGGAGCAGAACGTGTACAACAAGCACCACAATGGCACCAACTGACAGGCGCCACAAAAAAAAAAAAAAAAAAAAAACAAGGATAGGATATATCTCCCTGACTCAGGGATGCACTGGTCCAGATAAAGGACCTGAATAGCACCAAGAAACCCGGACTGTGTTTCTCCCTTTCTCCACCCGGAGATACACTCCCCCTGTTAATATGCACGCCTCTAACATTCACAACAACCGACCCTACGCTTTGTTAGTTTTTGTGCCGTGTACTGTATATTGTGCAAATATAGACTGCTCAAAAGTGCTTCGCCACATTGTTGTCCATCAGTCCAACGCCAGTGTGGCCAGGTTTTTTTTTTCTTCTTTTTTTCTTTTTTTTTCTGAGCAACATAATCTCAGACTGAAAGTTATTTGGAAAGAAAGTGGTAAAAAGCTTTAAAAACGTTTTCTGATAGACATGTTATGTGTTCCTTTGAAATAGCATAGTGAAGAAACGTTTAGTAGGCTATAACACCACAAATGAGGTCTTATAGTCGACAACAGGTGCAAGTACAATTCTGCCATTTTCACGCCGCCTTCTCCTTGGTTACTGAACAGTAACGGGAATGCAATAACTATCAAAATATTAGACATATAATTATATCGAATAAACAAAATAAATCAATAAAAATATCTAGAAGTTCTTCTTGGTTGAATTAAATCTGTAGAATATAAGCGCACGGGGAAAAGATCGGGTCGCTTAAGACTAATTCTGTAAATAATTAGCAAAGCCTTTGTTTAATGAAGTCCAGACTTGCCCTCATATCATATTTGAAAAACAAACCATTTCGGATTTTGCACTGAACCGTGTATTCACCCAAGACAATGATATATAAGATAATCCTGATTGGGAAAGGAACCAAAAAGAGAGCTGTTGTCGACTTGCCCGTTTAAAAACACAAAATCCGGTAAAACTTTATTTTACAGTGTCCGTTTTTAATAATTATTTATGCTTATTATTAATTATGCTTGCAACTAACCCTAAACCAACCCCTATTACTAACCCTAACCCTATAGAAAGTGCATGCAATTCATTATTATTACTCAGTTTTTAAAATGTATAATTACACTGTAACACGGACATCTGAAAATAAAGTGTTACCCCGAATCCCTAGACTAATTTTGACACTTTCCTTAGTGGACATAATTGTTTAAAAAATGCTCTGACCTGCACGGCCGCGGTGTTTATCGTTTCAAGCAAATCATTATTTGATACACACTGTGGCAACGCGTAACAACAGCCAAATATATTTGTAACCACTAAAATCACGCAATATTACGGTAACAAAACTTTGTCACGCGTGTTTTCTCTCTTAAATGTGCCGCTTTAACACCCGAAATGTCAGCCGCGGAGCCTGAAAGGGAAGTGAGCGTTTGAATGAAAAGCTGCTTAGCTGAAGAAGCCCTCTTATATTAAGTGAGTGGATTTTTACCCCCATTTCACAAGTGACTTTAGCCTTCTTATTGCTGAAGTGTTCGTACAGATAAATTCGGAAAACTGAAGCCAATTGTGTTGCTGATGAAGTGACAATGAGAGCGACAAGCTGTCCAAAGCAACGTTTGTGCAAACATAAAGGCTTTATAAATTAGCATAATTATATTACTTGTATTTATTCGTTCTGTTAGCTTATAAGAAAGTAGGCCTATTTATGTAAATGGAACATAGCGAAGGAACGACTCATATTTTGCAAATGAGGCCGAAATCATTGAGACCAAACGCAAAGCATTTCGGAATTTCTGAACCACATCATTTTTTATTAAAAGTCTTAATAAAAAGAATTGTAGACCTCCCTCGCCAGCGCGCGTTCTTTCTGAAATTAACATGAGGGGTGTTTATCGACAATTGAGGTTCCATTTTCCCTAAATATCGGATATATTTAGGCTAAACGGTCAAACATAATATTGCAAACAATTATCACAAAATATTTACATAGAAAACAAACCAATGAAATAAGCTAAAGATTGCCAATGTTTATTCATGGCCATAAATATATTCGGTCCATTGTAAAAGAAAGAAATAAAATTTTCTATAATCATAAAGTGGTTTTTGCACGTGCTTATAACACGAAGGACAAAAGGAAAACATTTCTACAACACACAAACATACTTTTACAAAATTTCACAAGAGCTTTAACATTCTTAAATTTGGGGAGAGGCTTGACCCGGTTTTCTTAACGAAAACATGTAAACATGGCGCACACACGTCAATCCCCAAAATAAATTGGTGAGAAAGGGTCAAGCTGCAAAGTCTTGTATTTTTGTTTGGAAAGCTCCTTACCACGGTCTTTAAAATGCAGCCCTGCATTTGCAAGTCAGTGTTTGTTCACCAAGTCCACTGTTGCGTTTGCACCAAGTGATGTGCTGGGAACTGTGGTGTGGTGGCGGCGCTGTAATGCGCGTTATATTGCATGTGCTGGAGAGACTGGGCGCTATATGCGGAGAACGGAATTCCAGCCTGAAAAGTAGCTGCCAAGTCCTGAGCTTTTAGCGTGTGGCAGGGTTTGCCATCTCTGACTAACACAGGCACGGCCACTCGCCTAGGAGAAGGGAGATGGGTCACTTCCATACCTTTCTCCGCCCGGGCTCTCTTCATTTTGTATCGATGGTTCTGGAACCAGATTTTCACTTGGGTTGGAGTCAGGCGGATCAAACTGGCGAGATGCTCCCTCTCCGGGGCTGACAGATATCTCTGTTGCCTAAACCGGCGCTCGAGTTCGTAAGTTTGTGCCTTGGAAAAGAGCACCCTCCTTTTGCGCTTCTTACCAGAGTCGCTGCCGTTGCTCGAAGTTTCCTTATCGTTGTCCGGCGATTCGTCAGCTGAAGGTTCCGGAGATTTTGCAGACGAGTCTTGAGAGTTTGCGGATAGGCCGTGTACTGGTCAAGGAAAAAAAGAAAAAAAAAAAAAAAAAAGAAAGAGAGAGAGAGAGAGAGAGAGAGAGAGAGAGAGAGAAAGAGAGGAAAAAAAAAACAGATTTAATACCACATCAAATAAAATACATTGCATTGTGAATTGTGTTTGTTGGTGACATTTCTTATTGTCAAATTTACAAACTAACACATTTCTCGGAGAACATTGAGTTAGGGCAGAAGGACTAATAAATACAGCCAGTAAGGCAATCAGATTTATTTTTGTTATTACAATATGATATTACAGAATTAACATTATCCTCAATCAACATTATCATGGGGTATGTGAACCAACCGAGCCGATGGCTTTGCCGTAGCCTATTCAACAGTTTACAAAGTGGAAAACTAAGAGTCAATAAATAAACTACTATTCCAGAAACTATCTAGACAATTTCAACTGCATTTATTAAAACAAAAAACAACGTAGCTAATTTAACCGCAGTTATGACCACGATCCAGAGGCACATGGTTACGCCTTTTGAGAAGCGCAACAGTGGAAATCTACAATATCAAGCACAGCGGTTTCGTATAATGATTTAAATCAAATATTTGTAATAGATGACCAGTATAAAAAATAGCGCTGATTTAGAATCGAAGAGAGTTTCAACTCATGTGAATTCTTGTGAGGTTGCTTTACTTACATGAGTATTGGATGCTGTCCGTAGTTGCGAGCCATCTGGTATAAGGATTGTCGCTATTATCATAAAATGGATTCTTTAAAGGCAGGTTTGGAACATTCTCTAAAGGACTTTGCACTCGCACTCCAGGCGTTTTAGTCGCCTCGGAAACCTCCGTATCTTCCTCATTCCCGGTGATAGATCCTTCTTCATCGTTAGTATCAGGGAGGTCCAAAATGTCCTTTACTGAAAAGCCCGTCTTTGTGTTGGTCAACGACATGGTCTGGGGCATTTGATGCAGTAAAGTTGCTGCACCAGTTTGGCAATCCTCTGTTTAAAAACACAAAAAACACAGACGATTTATTGAAAATAGGATATCGGTGCCGTTTCAGCGCGAAGTAAACTGAAGTCGACGCATGAGGCTCGGTCGTTAACCGTTGCTTGGGGGGAAAAAAAGTAGCGGAGAAATCAGTTCTGTAAGTCCAGGAAGAATGCCAAAGTGACTGAAGTGGTATATCTAGCTCATGGATATTGCGCTACTGCTGGGTGTTAGGGGGAAATAAGCCATTACCAGACTGATCAGTCCATATAAGGTTGGTCTCAACACATGAACCTGCAGTGAAAAAGCATTAAAAACGAAAAAGGTTGGCCACGTGTGGGCGGGTCTTGGGAGTCAAGTGGATGAAGACAGTGTTTGCCGATGTGAAATTGTGGGTTTTGGGGAGATCCTAGCCTATACCATTGGTGCTTCAGCACATGATGAGTGGTATAACGTGTCAATTAATTACAAAGATGGGGAGGGCCTTTTTACACCCTATTTACATACAAAGAACCTCCGAGTAGCTTTATACACATCATAGGCCTTCTTGAACTGGAAATGGACAAAACCTATACATAAAGTATTCCAATTGTAGTAACTTAAAACGCAGATATAAACGAATTACCTAGTGAAAATGATGTTTGGATCTTAAATTTAGAACGATAATATCTGTTGTTTTAAACAATTGTTTATTTAAAATAGGGCAACGAAAACGCCTCAAGTGCTACAGACTAATTTATGTAGGTCAATATTTTGGTTCGGGATTAACGAGAAGGGTCGTTCACTGGACATGATTAAGCCATCAAAAAAAAAAAAAAAAAAAAAGGACGAAACGGAAAAAGAACATTTAATGATCTTTTCTTTCTTCTTTTTTTGGATGATGCTTATTAGTTTCTTATTAATATTCCAGAATTTATGGCGTTATAATTTTTCATAATTTGTAAAATGATTTATAGCGCATTTTTAAAAGCAAAATATTACTAGTATGTTATCATCGTCTTCCAAAGACAACCGAAAGTATTATGAGGATAAACAAAACTGTTTAAATCACATAAACGACATTTTACTTTTAAACAAATTTCTGATTTATTTTCTGTTTTGTATTGCTTTTTTCGGTTGTCCGCAGTATATACAAAAAGTGAAGCATTATTGTTGTGTATTTTGCCTCTTCTTTTCAACCCTCTGTCCTATCTTTTCTTTTTTGCCTCTTTGCCTCCTATCTAGTATGTGATGTGGGTGACAATGTTGCACGTTTCTAGCCAGTCCTCTGCTCATCCTGGGTGGTCGAACCCGGGCAAACACAAATACAAACCGATTGCTAAGCTGCAGACAATAGGGGAAATGTAGACAAATGTCCGGCTCCTGTTGGAAGCCTTTGTCCGGCCGTAGTTTTTGCATTTATTTAAGGGCCAAAATAATAGATGATTGACGCCCCTGTACAATACGTTCTAACTGTTTGGAATAAATCTGAGGTTGTTCCTAGTTGTCATGGCATTCACTGCTTTCAATGGACTATCTCTTCATTCATTTCTGTACCCCTTCACAATATCAAGGAAAGTCCTTCATCTCTCTCTCTCTCTCTCTCTCTCTCTCTCTCTCTCTCTCTCTCTCTCTCTCTCTCTCTCTCTCTCTCTCTCTCTCTCTCTCTCTCTCTCTCTCTCTCTCTCTCTCTCTCTCTCACACACACACACACACACACACACACACACACACACACACACACACACACACACACACACACACACACACACACACACACACACACAAGCGGCAAAAGCAAGCACATTCTACGCGCAATTTCTCTTTTGCACGCGCGCATGCAAGCATATTGCCTACACACTGACTGGAAGATTGGTGATAAGTAGGGTACAAATTAGATTTAATTATTTCTTTATGTGATCTATTTTTTTTATTTATTATGTGTTGAAATTATAGATTATTGCTGTTTATGTTTTAACACTGTAAGTCACTAATGACTGTTAGTTCCCCGTTTTTTGCTAAAATATAGAAGTGAAAAACTAGATTTATTTACAATATCAGCAATTGCATCGAAGAATTGTTCATGAAATGAAGAAAAAAAAAACCACACGAATAAACAAGCATATTTGTCAGCTTTTGATCTTTTCTATAATCAGTTACCTGATAGGTAAATACTTAACCAGAGTTTCACGTAGAATTAATCATGCAGCGACAGAAAAATCGGACAATGGAAGCATTGAACTGGACGGGCCATGGAGCAAAGTCGAACAGTGAACGCTTTTCGCAAGGTCATTCTCCCAGCCTTCCCTTCCCATGCAGCAGAGACAGGTTACTGAACACATCACTGTAACCATGAAATGATAAATGACGAGAGCCTCTCAAATACGCCGATTTACTCTAAACACTATATAAACGGTTACTGTTAGGCTGATCTCTTTTATCGGCATTGATGCTATTGAGAATTTTATTTCCAGCATGTTATAGGCTGGTGACAGAATTGGTAAACAAGGTACTAATTAATGAGCCAGTCTCTATTCTGTACCCATGTAACCAGAACAACACACTCCGCAATCGATGGCAGGGCTCGTGGTTAGTCTGTGGCCAGTGATTTGGGAATGTGTTTGAACAATTGAACAGAGGAGTTCGGTAAGGAGAAGTAAATGTGCACAAGCTGAGTGGCTATACTTCACTTCAAGAGCCATTTCCTTCTGTTTACCTGTTTACTTTTGCAGGTAGCTCAAACAGACTGTTGGTCTTTACGCGTAGACTGAAAGAGGAGCGACACTATATCTTAGAGCACTGATTTTAGTTTAGTCTAGTGTAATTCCCGATGAGCATTTTCAGAGGTGTTGACATCCGTCTTTTCTGTCCAAATGTTTCAGTAGCCTACTTGATGTCCTTTTATGAGTTGTGAACATTAGTGTCAGATTTGTTATAGGGATGATAAAATGCTGTCATAAATTTCAGGTAAAAAATAGACATATCAACAATAACAACAACAATAATAATAATAATACATTTTCATATTGTAATAATAACTATTTTTTTGAGCAAGCAGTGCACAATTTACATGGTATTTCGGTGTATTATAGACCTATTCGCTTTACAAACAATACAAAAAAGGAAAAAAACGAGAAAATAATGTCTGCAGCATCACATTATTATTGAAATTATTATTAATACATCTTGTAAAACATGCATACGCTGCTACTCCTGATAACCATTTATATATATATAGTAGCAGCGTATGCATGTTTTACAAGCTATATGCTGTTAAAATAAAAAAGCAACATAGACTAACCGGTTTGTTGAATTTACGAGGAAACAACTGACGTTCACTGCAATCTGGGATTGTATTTAACATCCTTAAGATTTATTTAGAAAAACAATGTTTCATAATACGACGATAAAACAGCAAATGTTAAACATCCTTTAATTAATTCCTTTTAACAAAAGAGAATGTTAAAATGTCTGAATCTGTCAGTTTATGGAAGCTATTGTTTGGGGGGGGGGACCTTTAAAAAAGACCTTTATACGCTTGATTAAAAAGAAAATCCTAATGCTGCCAGAAGGCTAGGAGAGTATAATAACGTTGATCATTTCTTGCTTTAATCGACGAATTTCAGCGTATTCCGATGCCTTGGGCGAGCAGTTAAGCTTTGATAAATGTAACCCTGTTTCCCTCTAGGTGCTCATGATAAATGTATAAACTGACAAGAGCGATTTTCTGCTTTTCCCCTGCGATTAAAAGGCCATAAAAGGGAAATGTTGGTATAAAAATAAGTCTGGTGGTTTGTGCGACTTAGAGCTGCTGCCCCAAGAAAATGCCCCGCAGCACAGATCGTTTGGAGCTGGTCTGATTCTCCTCACTGCAGGGCAAACGCTGCGCCTTTATTCGTCTCAGAGCCTCTAATGATTAAACATGTCACAAGGAGATTAACATGGTGCCCATGGCCCAGGGACATGCCTTCATTTGTTTAACTACCAGTTTATTTGTAACGGCGAATTTCATGGCGCATAGTGTTAAATTCTCCATCCTGGCACCTTTATCAGCGTACCCAAAACAAATTGGTTTAAGGATTATCATTTTAATCACGTCTTTTCTCTGTATCTCAAAGTCCACTGGGACTGTTTCTTCTATTTTTGCAATCCGTTTGAAATTAATTATAGATTAATTGAAATAAACTGTCCCTGCTTTACGCATAGCTACGTGAAGTTAGACATAGCCTAGTGCATGTTTCAGAGCGAGATTTCTTTCGTTCACACCAACAAATTATACTTGCATCCATTCATATGATTTTCACAGAGGGTGATGGAGGAGATGGGCACCGAAGAGACATTTTTGATACTCGGGCGAACTCTACCGGTACAAATGCGTATAGCCTGAAGAAAAGAAAAAAAACGTTCACGCTCAACTTATCTAAAATACATTGAAATATTAACAGATGATAAACGACAGAAACAAATTATACAAAATAGAAGCAAATAAATAACAATAACAAAATATAATACAAAAAAATAATAATAATGGTAATAATGGTAATAAACGAATAATAATAATGAATAATGAATTGTTTCTTTTATTTAATATGGCAAGAGTGCATAGGCTTACCCTATACAATGCAATATGTAGTTATGCAAGATTTCATATCCAAAGCTAGCTTTTTCATATAAGAAAGTAGGCCTGCACCGCACGAAACATTACAAGTTACTTGCTTTTAATAGAACTCGCATAAGTGCGTGCGCGTGCGCAAGCACGAGCTCAAACACAAACACACACACACACACACACACACACACACACACACACACACACACACACATTTAATCTTTGCACAGCCTACCTAACGCACTGTACGTGGAGAGGTCGAGTGATAGTAATAAAGGCTCACCTGGCGGCTGACGGAAGAGGGTAAGTGGTGCAGCTTGCGTTAAGACACCGCACAGTTAATGAAACATCTCCAAATGAAAGTAAGGAGTGCACGCACCGATAAGCCTGATGTGCTTTATATACCCGGGGAGCAAGCACTCTTCTGATATTGTCCAAGTACGTTTGCATAGCTGGCGAAGTGGCTCTGCCTTAGATTTGCTACTAACATTGCATGATGTTTGTTTTCCCCCTGCAATGACGTGAGACAAAATATTGGCCATATGTTCGTCGGCAATAAATTGGTCATGAGAGCAAACATGGTTGCCTCATAAGAGCGCTTTTAGCTGATCCGTATTCACCGATTCATGCTACACTATTGACCGAAGTGCTATTACTACCTTCTGTGTCGTTGTGATACACTTAGGCTGTGAATTGTTCTAAGCTGTTTATTATATCAAATAGCCAACAAAAAAAAGTTTATTCACATGGCTTTTGTAAACCTGCGGCTAAGAATGTCTCTGCCAGAAATCTCTAATAAATCTCTTGGTTGCCATGATGTTGCACGGCCAAAAGAGCAGATGTGGTATGTTCTGTCGGTGGAAATCCCGTTTACTTAAGATACCCTCTGCAATTGTTGATATCCGAGGTCAGAGGACTCGGGTCTCATTCGTGGTCTACTCGAGGCCCTGTTTACACCTGGTATTAAGATGCGTTTTGGTCGATTGGACCAGACACCTGTCACCTGGTATTTAAATCCGTCTCTTTTGATCACTTTCAACCTCTTCTGTGCAGTTTTATCTATAGTCTATGGGCAGGTCAATGTGGGATTTTTCAAATATTTCAATCTAACGGGCGAAATAAGCTCACGCAATTTAAACGCCACCCGAGATGACGGAAAATAGGCTACACGGAGAGCAGCACCTTTCGTTTCTGCTCTGAAGATACAACCTGATCTCATGAAGGCATTCGACCACATGTGCGTTTACACTACGAAAGCAATCCGTTCAAATGCGTTTTCGACTACCTCTGGAAGTGGTAGATAGTGCACAAGCTCAAAACATGTCAGGCCCTGTTTACACCTGGTATTAAGATGCGTTTTTGACGCATCACAAGTGGACGACACTAAATACAGGTGTAAACAGGGACCAAAATGTTTCGACCACTTCCAGAGGCATTGCTTAGGAAGGTAGTGTAGACTCTCATGTGGTTGGATGCGCTCGAACAGCCACAGAAGACCGCCTACTCTCCGCATATACTGACCTAAAGCGTAAACATTACGGGAAGCGATAGCGCGTTGGTCTCCCTCATTAACTTGTGATCCGATTGATCAAAACGCATCTTAATACTAAATGTAAACAGGGCCTGAGGTGTG
The DNA here is from genome assembly GCF_029890125.1 of Rhinichthys klamathensis goyatoka. Taxonomy (NCBI): domain Eukaryota; kingdom Metazoa; phylum Chordata; class Actinopteri; order Cypriniformes; family Leuciscidae; genus Rhinichthys; species Rhinichthys klamathensis. The sequence goes on from NW_026606660.1 coordinate 2,861,479, forward strand.
AACCCATGGCATACATAGCTTATAGCTTATAGCTTCTCGTCAAGTCCCATTTCAACGCTAATCACAGTGTGCGTTTAATAAAGTTATTCCGAATATGGGTAATTAATAATTAATTGGCAGACGTAATAAATAAGTTAAGCCTTAGTAGTAATTAAAGGAGGCCTATTACAGATTTCACAATGCTAAGAGTAATAATTTGTCTGGTGCTTAAATAGAAAATGGTCATTTAAATTACACGGGTCAATATTTGTGATGATAGGCTATATTAAATAAAACATCAATGCAATTAATGAACTTTAGCCTACATTTTATTTGCTTGCAATGAAGAAATAGCTTTATAATTCGCAACATTTAAGATACCTTTTGCCAAGAATATGCAGGTTGCATATCCTTGGAAAAAGCTTAAATTTAGCGAAGAAACTGGCATCCACAATAACGGATGCCAATATGTTGGGAGAAAAGGCACGTTTTTCTAATGAACCTTTTTGTTGTTATTGCCTTAATTAAACAGGTCTTATTATAAAAATACATTTTATCACAGGATCTAATTTGTATTTAAAAGACAAATGTATATATGTAATGTTATTTATCTCTCACAATATGTAGGCCTGCACAAATGAAATGTATTTTATTTTTTCTGTAATGTTTCATGCAGGGATGATCGTGAAGCATCTTCTGAAACTAACCCCTGTATTCTTACAGACAACTGAAAAGACTCTTAAAGATTTTATTGTGGGCGGCCTAGAATCCTTCCATCACAATGATGGTTTTGTTAAATACAGAGGGAGCGACCATCAATCAGTGGAGGAATACATTACCACAGGTTTTTGTTGGCCACCACTTTACGGGTAAAAGACTGAGATTAGCCTCATGTTATCCTTGCTCTTGAGAGCAATGCCACAGTGTGACGAATACACATAAATAAATTGGACTCATCACTCCTTTCAGATTCCATATTAATCTAAAGTAGCTGGTTTGACTAGCAATGTATTCATGAAGCTCTTTGCTGGTACAAAAATCCTTTTCTCTCATCCTGTTGTGAATCTTTGTGCGGTGGGAGCCCTATTATGACCACTCAGAGGGCTCCCTCAAAGACCTTCAGAGCAAGAATGGAGATGATAGACCCTTGTGGTCAAACTATTAAGATATATCCCTTGCCAAAGCCTGACGACTGAAACACTTCAAATGAGCTGGACGGGGCACATAAAGACACCAATGGCATGCTATTCTTGTATCTATCAGTTCAAGTTTTGATATATCAACCACTTGAGGAGGGTCGCTCATACAGAGAGAATGCTTCTCCAAACATAAATGCTTCATTCGTTCTCAGCCAAGGATGCACTTTTGGGAAAAATGTTTAATTAACACCGGGGCAGCCCTCTGCATTTTCACAACAAACGAAGATCCTCTGCCTGGGAGTTGTCCACTCTTTACTTTTGCCTGGTTGTAATGGCTACTGCTCTTCACTAAAAAGGTGCCTTTTTATTTGGTTCTTTAAAACACCATCCCGTTAATAGTTTCTGAAGATTCCAGGTCAGATGAATGGGGTTTCTGTGGTGAAGAGATTCATGGAAGTAAGTGTTCAAAAAGAAAGTGATTTAAGTGATGCTGCCTGACACTGGCGTTTCGAGTATCTGAGATGAGCACCAAGGGTCATAGATTCAGCTTAAGAAACAGGAGGTGCGATCAAGAGAATATTTTTAAAATGGGTAGAGCTGCTTACCAACTGTCACTCCTGTTGCTCCTGACAAAGATGTGCAGTTAATACAGGATATATAATATTACAGTCCGAAGTCTGTTGCACCACCTTGTCATAGTTGCAAAAAGCATGGTTCTTGTCAACATCACATATTTTTTCTGAGAAAATCTCTTTTTTTAGAGAGTACAAAAATGACCAGTTAACTTTGCATTAAGTAAATCCACTTCTAAAGCTAATTACTCCTGGACAGCAATGCCATAGAAATATACAGAGTGACCGCAAAAAAAGGAAGTTCAAAGACAATATTCTAAAGATGGCTGCACCAAGGTAGAGTCACAGGGAGCACTGGAGCCTATCCCAGGATCTGTTGAAGACAGGGAAATACCCCTGACAGGTTCAATTCTAAACAAGTAAGCCATTTTTAAAAACCAATGAAGAAGAAAAAAACATTTGAACATGATCACTCTCAGTTTCAAACATTTTGTATACATATACATGTTCAAGAGTTCAAGGATATTACATATTGAATAATTAAAGTTATCACGAGGATTGTAATGTTTAAAGCAGATGTCTTAACAAATGTCAGTAGTCAAGTCACATTTATTTATACAGCGCTTTTTACAATAAAGATTGTTTCAAAGCAGCTTTACATAGATAACAGAAAAATAATGCAAAAAAGTTTGTTTCCAGAAGAAAATAGCATCACAGTCCAGCTTAAGTAAGTTCAGTGATGGTTCATTTTTGTTTTAAAAAAAGTTATTAATTTAGTTAATTTATATATACCGGTAGCTGCTCTGGAGTAAACCGTGATGTCATCGTCCAGCTCAGTTCAGTTCTTGTATAATAGTGTCAATGCAGGCAGATCAATACTATTGTTGAATATTAAATTAATTGTCAAATTGAATGTCCCCAACTAAGCAAGCCAAGCCAGTGGCAACAAAGGTGGAACAACTCCCATCAGTGGCAGAGTGGAGAATAAAAACCTTGGGGGAACCCAGGCTCAGTCGGGGGGCCAGTTCTCCTCTGGCCGACGAACGAACAGTGTATGATTATGATTCAGGCAGCATTACAGGTCAGAAGTCAGATTGGTTTGGAACAATCAGAATAATATCCAGTTCCATCTGGTTGAAGATCGAAGTCACGCCGGTATAGAGTAGACCGGGAAGATTTTAAAACGAGCCGTTCATTCATAAATACACAAGATCGCTGTGAAAATACAGACCGGAAGACAAAAGACAACTGGCGCAGCGCTGAAAAGGGGCAGGGCTACATAAGGTCTATAGGATACACAGGTATAAAAAATGGATGGATGGATGGATGGATGTTTAGAAAAAATTTGAACAGATATGAATACATTATGTACAGTATGAAACCAAGTTAGCCATAATATTTTTGGCTGCAACATGCATCATTTGATATATTGTTGCTGTATTGGGCAATTCAATTCTTTGTGACCTTCTTCTCCAAAAATCTGTTACTTAAGATGTTGCCTGTTGCCTTGTGGTATGAGTGGTTCCTTAAAAATATCCACTCAAGTTTAGAGTATAGCCTATAGAACTTCAAGCTTTAGTTTAGCAGTCAGTTGTCAGTCACATTTCTGTAAAATACGTCCTGTGGTCTTGAATGTTATTACAAAGAGAGTGTTGTAATGGTTATGCCGGGTTCAGAGTGTCGCCATGAACGAATCAATTGTTTTATCTCGTATAGTCTGTCAGTGGGCGACAAACGAAGCCACATTTGTGGCATTTCACAACGTTACGACAGAAAGTCTGGCATGTTTCATTTTTTCGTTCCTCCTCGACTGGTTCCATCAGATCTGTGGCGTTGACCAATAGGAGCACAGAAGCGAACGAGAGATGATGGTATTGGTGCCGCTAGGTGGAATTATGCAATAGAGGAAAGGTTCGTGGAACTATGACAATATTCCTGCTTTTATTGTGTTTCCTTGAGGGACTATATGACACGGAAAAAGATAAATGCTAGCGAGTGATAATGGCGGTGCTTCAGCAACCAAGTTAGTACTGGAATTAGCATTAGCTAACACACCACTTCGGTAGCCTGTTTGTTTACTTTCTTGTTTCTGGAAGTCAGTCCAATATTATCTGCCTGCAGTCCCGGAGGCTGCATTTTCAGGACCCCACTTCTAGGACCGCATTTCTAGGACCCTAGTTTTTTTGTGACAGCGCCACCTACCGAGTCGGAGAACCGCAGTCCCAGGAACGCATTTCCAGGACCCTAGTTTGGAGGAACGAAAAAAGTGCCACCAAGGCAGTATCTCCACCCAGTTTTAACTACATTAGAGTTTTTAAAAAAGTTTTATTACACCCAAATACTACTTTCTTTATTGCAATTAAACCAGGTTCCTAGGAATGTTGAGAAATTGGGTCTAAGTAGCATACTATAATATAACTCAAGTAAAATAAACAAGGAATCATGTTATAGCCTTTTCAGTCACTCGATGGACCACATTTTCAAGTACAGAGGGAAGACAAGGATGACTCAGGGGGTAGATTTAAGATTGTGTATTTTACAAAATAATATATAACACTTGAACTTGAACACACAAAATCTTTTATAAAATAATATATAACAACTGAAATTGAACACACAAAATATTTTACAAAATAATATGTAACAACTGAACTTGAACACACACAAAAACAAATTTGATCATGACGTGAACCACTTCAATGGATGGACAAACACATGGACAACATCATCACTGACTCCTAAGAGAGAGAAAGAGAAGTGAATTAAATAAGGAACATTTAGTTGAACATGTTCTACTCTCTAATTTTAAAATTTCATATTTAAAAGATCTTAGTTACCACAGAGTAATGATAATGATAAAAATAATGATATCAATCTTCATACCAATTACTGTTCATAATACAATTATTGCATACTGTTCAAAGATTTGGAAAAAAAAATGATTTTGATGTTGTGGGAACAAAGGTTCTAGAAACACTCATGTCAATAAAGCCCATCTGAACTGAGAAAAAAATAATAGAGAGAGATGCAAGAAATCTGAATAGAAATAACATTATTGACACGACTTTTCCTGACCATATATAAGTAGGCCTATACAGTAAATGACACAATCTAACACGTGGGATTTTAACAGTCAATTATTATAATGGCCTCTCTGATATGTCTGACTATTAAAATGTCATATGTCTCAACCAACTTTATAAAACCATGTCAAAATGAAGAGACGTACACATAACATGTATTGTGGGTAACGTTAACAGGCTTACTGTGAGCACGTGACAGTGAAAACATTACGATTATTTTAACTGAATTAAAATGGAAAAACAATGAGTAATTAACAAGCTTTCAGAACGAACATGGTACAGTTTATTGTGCTGTAAGTAAGTCAACACAGGCTTAGCCTATCATGCAACAGCTCCGTTAAATGAACCGTAGTATTTCATTTTCCAGCATTAGAGGCTAATATATGATGGCAATGCATTCAAGACTGTTTAGCAAATCACCAGCACGTTGGCAACGTTAACTTTCCAATGAAATGCATCACAATTGTTTTTAAAGTTAAACAAATAAAAATTGATTCGCATTTGATACTCACACTCTGAATGTCATCCATTTTCGCTGGTCCTCTAATTCGGTAGGTGGCGTTGTCACTAAAAACCTAGGGTCCTAGAAATGCGGTCCTAGAAGTGGGGTCCTGAAAATGCAGCCTCCGGGACTGCAGGCAGATGCTACTCAGTCAGTCGCTAGATCTGCCCTCTCAATGACATCATGCACGTCGTTAAAGACGACAAGTGATGATTGGTCGGGAAGCAACGTGTAGTCTGAGATGTTTTTTGTCCATGACAGGACAAGAATTTAGGAGTCAAAATAGCATAATCTGACACTGACTAGTAACAGACAAGAATATTGTGTAGTCTGAACCTGAATTACTCTAGCTATATCAACACTGAACATCTTATAGACCTTAGAGCAGAATGGAAATAGGAAGCTTTTGAATGAAGCAACAATGCAGTTATGCGCAATGTTGAGGCCTTCATCTCTTGGCGCAGAAGAGAAAGTATAAAACATAGGTAGTTATGCAAAACAAAGAGAAATGTGCAGTGACATCTGATATAGTTATTGTGCTTGTATTTTAAAACTTTCATTTATAACAGCTGAATTCATCCAGCTGGCAGCCCAGCTAACACAAATACGTAACTGTTACGTAACTGCAACGTAATCTGGTGACCAAACTTTCGTCGTGGCGACGTAATTGGTTACGTAGTGGCAACCGGAAAAGTGAAATTCCCAGATACGTTGTTACAACGTAACTTTGCAACGTTGTCAGTAAGTAACTGCGACGTTGTGGCAACGTCGTGGATCAATAGTCGTGTGTTGGTAACCAGTTGGTCATTTTAGTTTTAATTAATATGGGCGGACAAGCAGTGGTCTAATTTAACTTGTCCTCATTTTCCCAAAACTATTTTTTAAACTTTTCAACGACATACAAAAGATACAGACTCAGTATTTGGTTAATTCAGTTCATTTACTATAGAACAAAGCACAAACAACAGCAAAAACAGTGTACAAACAGGTTTATAAGCATTTAAATGAAGAAGGTTTTATATTAATATAATTAAAATACTGTTTTTCTATTTTAATATACTTTAAAATATAATTTAATCCTGTGATGCAAAGCTGAATTTTCAGAATCATTAATCCAGTCTTCAGTGTTACATGATATAATATTATACACAGGAATAAATTACACTACTATATTTTCACATAGAAAACAGCTGTTTTACATTATGATAATAATGTTGTTGTTTTTTTTGTCAAATAAATGCAAGCTTGATAAGCAGAATAGTAATGTTTCCAAACTTTTGACCAGTACTGTATATGATTTTATACAAAATAAATAGTAGTTAATAAGATTGACACTGTATTATATCTAGTATTATTGAAGCAAAACAGCGTCCCTATAACAGTGCAATTTGTAGATTGTAAGTCTTTGAGAAAATGTTTTATGAGTTGCAAACCTCTTTTTCTTTCCTTTATCTCTCACAAACACAACACATCAGTTACACCTTTTTAAATTCTTCATTGCAGGTGCACAAATCCTATTCTACAAATTACCAAACTCATAGGGTCATATTTTTGTTGATAAACAGTAACATTTTGGCCAATTATGCACATTTCTTGGTGTATAATTTTGTGAATCATCTATACTGTTTGGCTATTCTCATGTGGTCACACTTCACTTTTTATTCACAGTCACATATGCTCAAACCCCCTGTGTGGCCGCGCCTTAAATGTCAGCATACATTTCTAACTTTGTGATTTGAAAAAAATAAAAGTATTTGTGCACCTCCAATGAAGAATTTGAAAAGCTGTAACTGCAGTGTTTTTTGTGAAAGAGAAAAAAGTTTGAAACTTCTATAAAAAAATAAAAAAACTTTCTCTCTGTGACTTTAAATGTACTGATGTTTGACTACTTTACACCTACAGATTCCACTGTCACAGGTGCTCAGTTTTGCTATAATAAAACCTATACAGAACATAGTAGTAATCAGCCATCCATGCAAAAGCAGAGGTCGGTGTGGTGTTCAGGTACATCAGTCCAGGCCAACATCTCACGCCTTGATGCCTTCCGCTGCGGATCCCAGAAAACCTGCAATACAAACATAGTACAGTTCAAAATCTATCATACATACATCTCATCTGGTATCACAAATTATCATTCCAGGTTCAATTTAAAATTAGGGTTAGGTTAAATGCTCAATATTAGGGCTGCACAATATTGAAAACCTTAAATCAAATATTTTGTTTATCTGCTGCTATATATATTGCGATATAAAAACAAATTTCAAGAGATTATTTATTTAGAGGAGTGAATTGCATTGAAAATTATAAACAAATTACAAGCATGGATAAATTCAATAGAAGAAAAATACAACTGAAATAAGCAGTGCATGATGTTTTTTAGGAAAATCTAACTTATCAGGTACGGAAATTGAATTATCGAATGTAAAATAAGTCTTCACTGAGGTACAGCCTCTCCCTACTCTTACAAAATTACAAACAACCAGCCTGAAAAACACATGTTGTATGAAGACTGTTTAAAACACCCCTCCTAATCCTCACAGAATTTGCAAGACAATGTCTATACTAAATAGTGTGTGTAATTTCTTCAGTACCGTCAGCAGAACCGATAATGTCTGGGCTTATGCGGTCTTCCTTAATTTGGCCCCAGGGCCCGTTTAATGTTTAATACCGGGTTTCGGAACCTATCCCTACATATGGATGAAGGCCTGTTGTGTTCTGTCTCTTGGTTTGTGATAGTGGCAGCTATTGTGAAACTCACCTTCGTCATGTACTGAGTGTTGATGGCATCAAGATCTCGTCCTGAAGAATCACAGGGTCAAAGATATCTCATCTGGTAACAAGAGCATAGCCATAACTTTAAAAACTCTAATGATATCTTTACCCCCTGATATTGTATTGCGGATATACATTCAAACATTTTAAAGGCTAAGAGTATGAGCCATGAGTAAACTGGACAGATATCTGTGAAAAATAACTTGCGTGCCTAAAGTTGTCGACTCCCTGAATTCAGCATTTAAAAGTAAAAAGAATTTCAGTATTTACCAGTAAAAAATACATAAAAAATACCTTTGAGTTGGACAGTATGGTGTCTGTCTCATTGGCCAACATAATTAAAAACACACCTAGAGAAAAAAAAAAAATATATATATATAGGCCTATATATATATACCAATGACCATGATATCCTGTTATCATAATAGTTAAATGAATTATCACTATGACCATTATAACATTATATTTGCCGCCTGCGGCCTATTATTTAGCTGATTATTTAGCCTACAGGCTTCTCAAGGACAATGTCAGTGAAAAAAACGGGGGTTAATATATTTAAAGTGTGAGACTTCATTCAAAAGCATAAATCCTACAGACCCACAACTATTGAACAGTATGTTTGAGGTTTTGCTTAATAGTCGAGTTCATAGCCGTGGAGGTTGTCTTGGACAGGGGGTGCAGCAGGCCATCAGCATGATGATCTTCTAGAAAATAACATGCAATGTGTCACAGAGCCAACAATGTTACATAGAATTTACAATAGAACAAAGGGTTTATTACAAGGAAGCAAGCTAGAGCAGAGATGAAATGCAGAAAAAATCTTAAGGTAATATATTGTGCAATAAATGCATATGAAATTATTATCATGATTAAACAATAATTCCCCCTTTCTATCTTTGTAAGTGACGTCATTAACAGTACGTTACAGTGAATTATTTCAGGTTAAATAAATTAGCTTACTTCCAATCACCCATTGACAAATTACCAGCAAAACAAAACTATCAAAAACTGTTATCAACACAAAAATGTGGTTAAAAACCTAAACTTATGTAAAACAAGAGCTCAATTGTAACGTAAACTTAACTTAGCTCTTCTGAAAACGGTTGAGATGCTAACGGACTTTTTCCGTTAAGACACAAAACCATTTCTATAAAGTAAATATTCAACAGAAGTGTATCAGTTACACGTAAGAAAGATGTCAGGAACGTTTGTATGTATTATTTGTGTGATTTTGGTAACTAAACTTACCTGAAAGCAGTGAAAACAACAGTGAGAAACGCTAGTTTTGCTGTTTGTCAGTTGATGAGGTTTCCTCGTTTCCATGGTTTCCATCTGCTCTCGCGCGCTCCTGTCTTTGAATCAGATAGCTTTGAATGCGACTCAATGTTTACGCGCACGTACGCCCATTGAAACCACAGAACACGTAAAAAAGGTACGCAGAATTTAAATAAACATCTAGAATTATAACATTTAACTATTTAAAATATCATTAATTTTAAATAATAAATTTAAAACTCATTGTGTAGTTCTATGACCCATTCACTTCACAATTATGCTTTATTTTTTTATACCATTTTGCTTTTATTTTTATTGTAAAGCAATTTCAAGACATCTGTATTATATATATATATATATATATATATATATATATATTACATTAAAAGAGAATATGAATTAAGCACTATCTTTATATAAATTAAAGATGGTAATGAAATTACGGGCCCGTGACGTTGCAGTTTCGTTGCCAGTAAGTCATAAAATTACCAAGTTATTACGATTAGAGTACGTATCTGCGACGTTGTTGGTTATTTTATAACCTTAGGAGGACGTACTGACGACGTTGTGGTTTGGTCATATGATGGTAATGAAATTACGGGCATGCGACGTTGTAGTTACGTTGCCAGTAAGTCATAAAATTACCAAGTAATTACGATTAGAGTACGTATCTGCGACGTTGTTGGTTGTCTTATAACCTTAGGAGACCGTACTGACGACGTTGTCAGTTGGTAATTTGATGGTAATAAAATTACAGACATGCGACGTCGAGACTACGTTGTCAGTTGGTAAGTCATGAAATTACCAAAAAGTACGAATAGATTACGTAACTGCGACGTCGTGTGACGACACAGCTTAATGCTCATTGGTTTAAACAACCGTGATGTATTGTTCTCTTTTAAAATGTTTGATTTTAAAACTCTGATATCATGTTTTATGTGTATAGATTATGTGTGGATATCCCCAAACTCTCAGACAGTGCGATCTATTTGATGTAATTTTTTTTTTTTAATTAAAAATAAAAACACATATCTGTAAAAAAAAAAATGATTCATAAACATATAGACCTATTTAAAATGGAATTAAATAAGTACTTCGAGTGTCTTGTTCATTATATTTATTTTCATATTCAAGCAACAAAACTTAAAATACATCCAGTTTATTAGCAACACCGTGCACGAGTGTGAATCCCGTGAATCCCGCGATATCCGCCTTTGATCTCACAGGTGTCAGATCCACTCAAGGGGGTAATCCATCGACCGGAAGTTGAAGCCGGCCGGTAGCCGCCATGTTGTAGCAGAACTTCACTTGCGTTAGCATTTCCATTGACTCCCAGTCATTTTGGCGTCACTTTGACAGCGAATAACTTTACATCTGAGGCGTTTAAAGACTCCATTTGTCCATTATTTATTTCTAAAGAAACACGACAATGTATAATGGGCTCCATTACCTTCTATGTTACATTATGGCCCCGTAGAAACAGATTTAGTAAAAATAGGCTAACGATTGCGTCATAACCACTCGACTCTCTGTCGCGCTGTACAGAAATGACCGTACAGACAGGAGGAGAAGCTCGCAGGCAATCGGGGGGACGTCCCGTCAAGGGAGAAGCCCATAGATAATGAGTCCATAAAAGCAACGGAATACTTACTCCTGCTCACTCACGCCAAAGAACTCTTTGCTCAAGTTCCCCGTCTCTGCAAGATTAACGTTGGCAGTTTTCACGCACAGCTACTAGAAGATTAACGTCTGTCAGACAGGTTGCTCACGTCATCAAGCTTAGTTTGAGTCGGTCTGAGTCTGCGCGTCAGGAACGGAAGTTCTCAAAAATCGCTAAAAGTGGGCTTCAACTGTCTCAACTGAGTTCCAATGAGATCGCTCTGTCCATTTCTTTTACTGTCTATGGATCCACTGCGAGAAGAGCGATCTGTCCGGCTTGCCTGCGCTTTTTTCACTCCTCCTCTCACTGCAGCCGCCTACTCTCGACTACATTTCAGGCGAGGCAAGGCGCATCTCAAACAAGCCTATTCTATATAGATCAGTGGTTCAGTATGTAGACGCGTAGTGTTTCTTTACAAAGTAACATCGCCAACTACTGGCCTGGCATGAATGATACATCGCTTTTAATAGTTTTCGCGGATCCATGTGAACGGGGATCGTTTTGACCACGTTAACGTCTGTACGTGAAAAATGCAAAGGAAAAACAAATCCATCGTTGTCGTATAAACGCACCCTTAGTTTAGCCACTTACCAAGTTTTGAAATGACCAAATCTACATGGGCCGAGAGAGCTCAACGCGCTGCAACTGAAGAAAACGCATGCAAATAGAAGACAACGCGTGCAAATAGAAAAAAAACACATGCAAATAAAATAAAACGCATGCAAATAGAAAAAAAAAACGCGTGCAAATAAAAAAAAACACCCGCAAATTAAGAAAACATCTTCATCAGTTTCACAACACAGGTGTGCTCCAAATACTCACTACACCACCAAATACATAAACGTGCTGCAAATAACACAGAGCACAACGGAAATGTTTCCAGGGGAACCAAATAAGTGACGAACCCGGCTGGGACATGCCGGCATAGATATCCATGCCGGCATAGATACGCGTGCTGGTGCTTCCAGCTTAAAATTATACTTTATTTATTTGTTTATTTATTTATTTGTTTGTGCAAAACATACAGAGATTAATTTTTTTATGATATACAACTTGTATACAATGTACAAAATGTATTAACAATATGTTCAATGTCATCAGAATACAAATGAGAAAAGAACAATGAGCTGGAAACTAAAATAAATAAATAAAAAAGATGAAGAAGAAAATCATGAAGGAAAGATATTTATCTATAGATCAGTTACACTGTACAAATTGTTTCATGTTATTACATTTTCATAAAGAAAAGTTTCATAAGAAATGTTAGGTAATGTAGGGTCCAAAATTTTAAAGTTGAGACACAGATATATAACGCATATTTTAAAAGCTTTTTTTGTAAACTAAAAATAAAAATGTATTTGCATCCGTTATGTTAACAGCATCATATTTCTGTGGTAAGACCAGCTGATGGACCGTGCTGCGTTGTCATGGGAACATCCCAGGTGAAAATAATGAGGAAATTACGTTGTCTTTAGTAGCTCCCTTCATCAAGTGCGCTCCACACGGCTCCCTAACAGCCCACTAGAGCCTTGCTCACTCAAAAAGGGCTCTGCAATCTGCCCTTCGAAGGGAGTATGGCATAGGGAAGCTCACGAGCAATAAGCACGTCTCAGCCGGGTCCGTCACTTATTTGGTTCCCCTGGAAACATTTCCGTTGTGGTCTGTGTTATTTGCAGCGCGTTTTCTGTATTTGGTTGTGTTGTGAACTTTTGCAGCGCGTTTCCTTATTTGGAGCACACGTGTGTTGTGAAACTGATGAAGATGTTTTTTTTTTATTTGCAGGTGTTTTTTTCTATTTGCACGCGTGTTTTTCTATTTGCATGTGTTTTTTTCTATTTGCATGCGTTTTTTTCTATTTGCACGCGTTTTTCTCCGTATTACGGAGCCCGGGAAGTCACCTGTTGGAAAAAAAAAAACAATTCGTGGCGACGGTTTTGCAATCCGTCCGCTCAGTTTATAAACCGTACTCACGAATTCTCAATCTGTTCCCTCGGTTTAACAAATCGTGCTCACGGATTAATAAACCGTACCCACGAGTTCCTAATCCGCGCTCTTAGATTTGTAAACCGTGCCTTCAGTTTTTGCAATCTGTACCCACAAATTCATAAACCGTGCCCACGCTTTCGCAATCCGTTCCCACGGGTTTGTAAACTGTACTCACGGATTTGTGTCCTCTCCCCCAGTCTGTGCCAACCAGGCCTTCTGCGGGATGCATTTATTATGTTTAAACTTAATTCTTTTGATGGATAATTTCTTGAATTTTCTAAGAAACGACATTTAGGCTACTTGTATCTTTAGAGTCCATTTGTTTAGGAGGAAAAAGCTCAGTATAATAGAATAAGCAAAAAAAGACTTCACATATAAAAAAGAAATATAACACAAGGTTAGGTTATATAAAAATAAAACATTTATAAATTATTGAATGATTAAAATATTACTGTCTTCAGTGAACTCATTCATAGTTATAAACGCAAATGATAATAATATTATTATTATTAGCCTGCATAGGCCTACATATTTAGAAGGCGCTTTTATCCAAAAAGGAACACAGCAATTAATCAAATGTCAGTCATAATACAGGTTTGACAATAATAATACAGGGCTAAGATTATCACAAATAAACACAAGATTTTGAGCATATAAGTGTGTGGGAGTGTGGAGCGCGCACTGCATGGCACGGGGCGGGGGCGCGCGCGTGAACACTTGCATTTTCTTATCAACAGTGGAAACAACTTTTACTCTATCATTTCTGGTCAAACAGAAAAGAATAATACATAATTCGCAACTACTTTTATTTGTCCAAACTCACATTACAAGAAAATGTAATCCCCCTTTATTAAACATTTAAAATATTCACAAATTAATATGGGGGAAAAAAATCGATTTTACTGGTTTTCTAAGGCCAAATAGGCTTTATGCCCAGCTGCACTACTTCCTGAACTTCAGCCAGCTCCTTGTTTGTCAGTTATGTCAGATTGTCCAATAATGTCAGACAGGAAACAAGGAGCTGGCTGAAGTTCAGGAAGTAGTGCAGCTGTGCATAAAGCCTATTAGAACCTGGAAATAATATTTTTCCCGCAGTGCTGAATGTGAAGAGCCATGTCTCTGGAACCTTAGAGAGATGGTTTATAGGCTAATGCTAATACATGTGTCTGAAAAAATAACGAGGCATTTTAATTGTTCGTTTAAAAGTGAACATTTCAAGCTTTATATAGGTAGGCTATGCTATATTTTGTTTCAGTTCATTTAGTTCATATTTATGAGACGCGCTCCAGTTCACGCAGATCATGAAAGCGCGCCTGATTGTTTTATTTTACAAAAGCACAACGTTTTCTTGTGAGTTCGGACAAATAAAAGTTGCAAATAATGTATTATTCTTTTCTGTATGACCAGAAATTATAGATTTCCACTGTTGATAGGAAAATGCAAGTGTTCGCGCTGGCGCCTCCGTGCATAGTGCGCGCTCCACACTCCCACAAACACTGGATATGCGTCAAAATCTTGTGTTTATTTGTGATAATCTTAGCCCTGTATTATTATTCTTGTCAACAATTAAAATGCCTCGTTATTTTTTCAGACACATGTATTAGCATTAGCCTATAAATCATCTCTCTAAGGTTCCAGAGACATGGCTCTTCTTCACATTCAGCACTGCGGGAAAAATATTATTTCCAGGTTCTAATTTGGCCTTAGAAAACCAGTAAAATCGATTTTTTTTCCCCCATATTAATTTGTGAATATTTTAAATGTTTAATAAAGGGGAATTACATTTTCTTGTAATGTGAGTTTGGACAAATAAAAGTAGTTGCGAATTATGTATTATTCTTTTCTGTTTGACCAGAAATGATAGAGTAAAAGTTGTTTCCACTGTTGATAAGAAAATGCAAGTGTTCACGCGCGCGCCCCCGCCCCGTGCCATGCAGTGCGCGCTCCACACTCCCACACACTTATATGCTCAAAATCTTGTGTTTATTTGTGATAATCTTAGCCCTGTATTATTATTGTCAAACCTGTATTATGACTGACATTTGATTAATTGCTGTGTTCCTTTTTGGATAAAAGCGCCTTCTAAATATGTAGGCCTATGCAGGCTAATAATAATAATATTATTATCATTTGCGTTTATAACTATGAATGAGTTCACTGAAGACAGTAATATTTTAATCATAAAATAATTTTTTTTTTTTATTTTTATATAACCTAACCTTGTGTTATATTTCTTTTTTATATGTGAAGTCTTTTTTTGCTTATTCTATTATACTGAGCTTTTTCCTCCTAAACAAATGGACTCTAAAGATACAAGTAGCCTAAATGTCGTTTTTTAGAATATTCAAGAAATTATCCATCAAAAGAATTAAGTTTAAACATAATAAATGCATCCCGCAGAAGGCCTGGTTGGCACAGACTGGGGGAGAGGACACAAATCCGTGAGTACAGTTTACAAACCCGTGGGAACGGATTGCGAAAGCGTGGGCACGGTTTATGAATTTGTGGGTACAGATTGCAAAAACTGAAGGCACGGTTTACAAATCTAAGAGCGCGGATTAGGAACTCGTGGGTACGGTTTATTAATCCGTGAGCACGATTTGTTAAACCGAGGGAACAGATTGAGAATTCGTGAGTACGGTTTATAAACTGAGCGGACGGATTGCAAAACCGTCGCCACGAATTGTTTTTTTTTTTCAACAGGTGACTTCCCGGTCTCCGTACTATTTGCATGTGTTTGCTTCAGTTGCAGCGCGTTGAGCTGTCTCAGCCACCGTACAAATCAGTCTAAAAGCCCAAATCAAAATGGAAACGCGCAAAAAGCATGGCATGTAATTTAAAAAGTAATCAAAAGGTCTTAAAATCATCATATGTTCTAGAAATCATAGCAAAACTGTATTCATCCAACCACTAGCTAAGACACATAACATGTATGCTAACCTTTGCTCCACAACCCAATGGAGCACCAGATTATCCAAACTGAATTGCTCTTATTGCTCCTAACAGTTTTATCTCATCCCCCAAATTTTGTGAAGCATCACTGGAATCAAAATCACTTCAATTCATCAGCAGGATAACACACTGTACAAACTAATTTCATAATTGATGAACTTTACACTCGGAACTAACTGGAGCTGCAAAATAACACATCTTTTTTTTTCTAGAGCTGCTTTAGAGTAGAATTGAATTGTTTGCACCATTGATCATTATTTTCCTGTTTATCAATGTAAAGCTGCTTTAAAACAATCAATATTGTATAAAGTGCTAAAAAAAAAAAATTATTTCACTATACCATCTAAGAGCTGAACACAGTCCTAGATTTGGAGAACAGGGAAAACAATTACACCAGTTCAACAGGTGGATATTTTTTTTTCATTGAATCAAAGATAGACATTAATTCTCTATTGTACTTAATTCGTTTGCAGAAGTATGTTGAGTTTGGTTGAAAGTGGTGACTAAGAAATTAGATTTTATTTTGAGAAAACGTTCTGCAACTTTTCTCCTGCAGTATTTAAGTATTTAAAGGGGTTGATTTTTGGTTTTTGGGGTGTACTAGATAGAATATGTTTTCATACTTGATAGTTCAAAAACGCATTTTCACATATTTTACAGATCCCCTCTCCCCAGTTTGGTTGAAAGTGTTGTTTTCGATGAAGCCCCTCCTTCAGAAATACGAAATGTGCTGTGATTGGTTAGCTGGCACATTGTGTTATGATTGGCAGTGCTTTTGCCCCTTCATAACCCCTAGCTCTATTCAGATGTAAATATTAACAATGGCCAATTTCAACCCATTTCGAGCCCGATTCAGACCCTGACAATGTTAACGAACAAGAGGATTGTGCTGAACGGATTTCAAAGGAAGTTTCAGAGGGATTTTTTTTTGTGTGCAATTTTCTTATAGATGCGATGTTATCCACCATTGAATCATATATTTTTTTTCAGAAAACTATTGCAATACAAACAGTAATCGGTGGATAATTTTCCTAAGGGGTGGTGAACAGTCTTACAAAAGCAAGAGCTTACAAAAGCTCAAGTAAACTTTGGGCTCAAGGGCTCCTTCGTAAAAGAGACTTGTTCTCAAAGGATTTCCCTGGTTAAATAAGGGTTAAATAAATAAAATAAACACTACATCAATACTGTAATGTTAGTTAGCAGGCTAGCGGAGGCAAAGCTTTGCCCTTCGTTTACATCTACAGCTCACAAGAGAGGTTGTCCTGACAAAATGCGACTAGCTACATCTTTCATGAGAAGCTTTTTTGTTTGCAATAGCCTGAATTGTACTCTCTTCTCTTCTGTAAGCTGTTCTCCGTAAAATGTCCAGCTCACAGACAAATGTTGAGGTTATAATGTTCAGGAACAGTGTTAAAAATAAATGTTAACCTCTCTAAGTTCGTCAGTCTTAGGACAAACTTTTTCCGAGGTGTAAAAAACAGCGATCACAGTGATCAAAACGATAACTTTGTTGCGTGTTTCCTCAAACAGCAACATTACACACTAACTAAAATTAAAAAAGTTAAATCATAATCAAAGACCCCTTTAAGGACTGATATTGATTCATCTTATTCTTGCACTATCTTGAAATTGTTTTTGTAGAAGATTGGCACAATATGGTATATCATATCCACAAAGCTTCTACCGTAGATTCTGTACTAGACTCATCATGTGCACATGGTAATCATTATTAACACTCCCTCTCTTTCTCACACTCTTGAGTCTGTATGTAAGGCAGTTAAAGGTTCTTCTCTTTTGAGGCTAGGGTACGCTTCAGCTCTTCTCCAGGTAGAACGGTCATACAAAAAAAAAAAAACAGAGGACCATGGTTTTAAGGAGGTTGTAAGGCTCTCCTTGAACCATACATCACCCTAGAGACACACGTTACCCATCTGTGTTTTCTGAAGCCTTTAATTAACACATCCCAAAAAAGAAAAGAGAAGCAAAAAATTCAATGTCCTCTCCACAGATGGGCAGCCAAATTTCAGGATAATTATTCTGTAAATATACTCTTTCTACTCTGCTTTTGAGGGCAATTAGCTTTTTTTGTGAGGAGGTGAAACTTTCCTCAAAAGCGGTCAAGATGACAATTTGAAATGAAAGATGGAAATCCATTTAGAAAGGGAATAAGATTTACGTCCCCATTCTGTAACAACTGAAAAGGTGCTTTTATAAGATGATATCTATTGAAAAATAAAATGTCAAGGGCACAAAAAAAGAAAAAGAAAACTCAAGCAACCTTAATTGCCCATCTCTTTTTTTGTTGCGTATAAATACGAGTACTCACTGATGTCCCAACCACATTTGGTGTTCAATAATGCAAAACACTCTTAAGCTTTGATTTGTAGAAAAAAAGGTTATAAAACCCTTAATAGGGCATTTGTCAATTTCTACATATAACTTTTTGTACTGCGCAATCCAAACAATCTATGTTTGTTACCAAATGTTAAATGTAAAAAGCTTCTTTGAATGGGGACATGCTTATTAGAATAAGATTTCATAAACAGATGTTAACTTCCAGTTAGTGTTCTATTTAAAGCTCTCCGTGTTTATCTCGCCACTTGAGATGATTTAAAACAAATGATCAAGGATTTTTAAAAGAAAGAATTTTGCACTTTTCAAATGGCAAAATAGCATTAAATAGTTTAATTAAAAAAAATATAACAAACCTAGAATGGAATGACATATATTCCAGGGCTTCTAATTAGGCATTTGCTCTGTTTGAATAAACATTGTTTGAGTTAACAGGTGCATATAATTTGTTTTAGCTAAAAAAAGGAATGCCGTGATGGACACTTATGATCATTATTTTCTTGTTTCATCACTGAAAAGCTTTGAAAAAATCTGTATCGTATAAAGTGCTAAATAAATAAAGGTGACTTTATGCATCTGAAATTTGCAAATAGCATTAATGACATCCAGCAGTGCCTATGGTTGCACAGGTTTTTCTCAAAGCAATAAAGACCATTAGAGTACATGGGGAAATGCAGAGGTGGACAGTAACAAAGTTGAGTATCTTTACTTTACTTGAGTATGTATTTTTTTTTCCTGGAAACTTATGACTTTAACTTCATTACATATGAAAAAGTCCCCAAAAGGTCAAGGTTCTCAAAAGTCATTCCTATGTAGCAGCTTTAAAAATCAGTGGATGATTTTTTTTATTCTCTAAAATGCGATTTTTTTTTTTTGCAGACGGCCTATCACTTTTGTAGGGTCTGTGAAGTTTAATGATTTCCCAGCATTTTTTGAACAGTAGATGGCAGAATGGAAGACTGTTCTTCGTAACTTTGAAAGTATGTTTCAGTATTCTGAAAAGATGAAAGATTTTAGAGAGAAAAATCTTAGAGAGAATTGTTTGCTTTGTTTGCTTAAAACGAACCATATCACAGCCTTCAAAAACTCGCCGTCCAACCTTCGGAAGCACATCAAGGTATGTACACTTCTGATTTCTGGTGAAAGCTTGAAATGGAAATTGTCTGTGCTTTTAGAGCTAAAGTTTCAGTATGAAGTATGGTCGGTCAAATGATTTTTTAGGATTTGCCCCCCAAGTTGCCATAACCTTGGATACACCTTTAACGCTTAGGTAAGGTTCGACAATGCCGTTAGTTAGCATGCATAAACGTAGTTGGGCTAATAACATTAACTGAAGTCCTTTCAGAAATATATTTTATAGAATAATCTTGTCCAATAAACAATGTAGAAACCTTTTTTTCAATTTAAAGGGCTCAAAAAAAAAAGTATTTAAATGAGTTCAAAGGTAGTCATATGCTAGCATGTCGGATAGAGAATCACTGACTGGCTTAAACCACCATGATGGCACAGCGTGCATTTATACAACAATAATAAAAAATGCGTTGAAAAGGAAATTTGCATTTGATATTTAAGAACTTTTAAAAGCAAGTACTTCTGTACTTTTACAACTTTCACTTGTAAAAGAGTAATATTTGACCAGTAGTATCTATACTTTCCCTAATGGAGTTGTGTACTTTGTCCACCTCTGGGGAAATGTCTGTAGAGGCCGTAAGCTTGCGTAGTGCTGGAGAACAACTGAAGAACTTCTTAACTACGCTGTACACAGAATACCCTTCTACGTTAAGGTCTCTCTCCTATGCACACTATATGGGAAGCTGGTACAAATGTATCACATGCTGTTGGGAAGCTAAGGATGGAAAAACTGGCCAATGAGAAGACACTGGAGTGATGCCACCAGTGCCCTGCAGGAGCGGCCGTACTGCTGCCATCTAGTGGCAAGAGTGCCATATGCTCCAGGCCTGCTGTTCTGCAAAAGTATAGCAGAATTGCTGTATGCAGCACCATGTCTCGCCATGAGGCAATTATTTCTTTTATCTACAGGTCACAGGCTGCCACATTCTCATTGGCCAACACCTAATGGGCCATTATTTAAATAAATGGGGGTAACAGGGTGGGGCTGGTGACCCCCGTCAGTGCCATGAGCCTCTCCATACTGGCACACCTGCCGAGACAAGGTAACGTTTATCGGTGACACCTTCCAAAGCAGGAAGAGAAAAGAGAGCCAATGTGGCTGTCAAGGTCAGGGCTCCAGGTCCAGCTTGGGCTCACCGCATCCCGAATCCATCCATTTGCTATAAAGCCACGCTCTTCTGGTTGCCTGGCTACCAACTAATAAAGGTGGCGAAGCGTGGCATCATGGAAAACAGAGGTAAGATGTTGACTTTGAGATAAGTACCTCTTGAAATTAAACAGAACCATCACATCACATTCAAAATAGCATTTTCAGAGGTGAACTTTCAATGGCCCATATAAGCTGAAAGGGGGTAAAATCTCTGTGTTCCGCAACTCAAACAATAACTTGCATTTGCATAGCAGTTAGGTTAGTTAAAAGAATACTTATTAATGTTTTAATTATACCGTGTGAATGGGATAATATCATTATTCCTGTTTTTGGCCATTCTTTCTAGTGTTTGAGAGTGTACGGGTGTGCTTGAGGCTGGAGCACTTGGATGCCTCTTTATTAAAGTAAACAAAAAGATAATTATGTATTCTCCTCGATAAATGGTAGTGTGACGGGCGCTTACAAAATTCACGGTGAAAATGGTTAACTGGAGAGGAAATGGCTCTTAGTGTACACGGTGTCTGTTCCTCTTTCTTTCAGTGGTGTAAAGGTCAAGGGTGAGGAATATGTTTTGATGACACTTATTATAACCAATCACATCTGCCACATTGTGATTCACAGTGAGCGAGCTGCTCGAAGCGACTCTGTTTGGGCCAGAGCAAACTTTCTCAACCCACACGAGGCTGTTTCGCCCACAACTAGACAGAGTGAATCTCCTGAGTGAGTAAACAGAACATCCAAAGAAAAAAAAGAATAGATACATTCTTGAAAAAAAAAAAATACATCTTGGAATTTTTTAACAGACACATGGGTATTTTTTCATTCTCTTACATACCTTTTTTTAATCACAAATAGCTGCAAATTGTGAGTACACGTCTCCGTTCCGTGAATGCAGACATAAAATAAGTGGCTGTTAGACAACATTATAAAACAGCCTGTAAAAATAGGGTTAATATGAAGAATTTTTCCATATTCATTTTTCACAGGTGTTTTACCCGTATTTTTAGTCACGTATTGCATTGTGTTGTGTTTTAGGGTTAAAGGAAATGCCTCTACATTTTATGGATACAGGTGAAATAAAAATAAAAATGACCAGTATGTTTTCTGTATTTCCACAGATTGTTTTACAGCGTGTATGAAAAACATGTATAAATCCCACACACTACTCAAACACATAAATCATACAAAAGTATCATCAAATTTAAAAACAACTCATTAACAGTATTTACAGCTAATAATTCTGCCAAACACCAAACCTCCAAATGAATTGTAACATTAAAATACCCATTAAGGACAAACATAATTCATCATCCAAATGAACAATAATACTAATTCAAATTCTACTGGATAAACACAAATCTTAAATCAATTAAAAAAGTTGCTACCACAGAGAAAAAAGGTATAAAAATTGTACTTTTAGGGGTAAGGCAGCTTGTCACTTGGGCAGTACCCTTAAAAGGACACCTTCGTACCTTTTTTACTCTAAAAGGTATATTATAGTACATACCTCAAATACATACCTTAAGGTAGGTACTATGAAACCTTTTGTGGTAAAAAGGTAGAAAGGTGTCCTTTTAAGGGTACTGCCCCAGTGACAAGCTGCTGTACCCCTGAAGGTACAATTTTTACACCCACTTTTATTTAATTTTATTTAATTGTCATGAATAAAGTCAAGATGCAAAAATGTTAAATCTCCTCATATAATAGCATGCTATTATATGAGGAGATTTAATATTTTTGCATCTTGACTTTATTCATGACAATTAAATAAAAGTGGGACGCTCAGAACTCGGCATGATATAATACTTCCCGCCATGTCTGCCTCTCCCACGGTAAGCGTTCCTTTACTTGGCCCAGACCCCTGTGAACATGATGTCACTGGTAGGGCGCACTGACTACCTGAGGCGATGCAATTAAGAGGATGAAAACACCCAGAGCAAAGGCTGTGTACATAGAGAGAGACTTAGGACAATGTGCAGGGCAAGCCCTATTCAGGCCCCCGTTTCTCAAGCACTGGCCTGGGGTCTTCCCCAAGCACAGAGAAGGGCTTTTGAGAGGGGTGCTTGGGTGGAAAGAGCATAGTTTACGTTGGGATGTAAGTGTGTGACCAGGGAGGTGGACAGAGGGTGTTGCTAGGATGTTGCGAAGTGGCTCTGAAGGGCCCAACTCTTGTTGTTTCAGCATAATTGCCTGACACGTCGATTTGCACAATGACATCTCAAAAGATGGCCAATATGGGGGTAGGCGGAGACTTGCTCTTATTATTGAAATATACACACATTTACCAAAAGGCACGAGTTGGGATGGATTGCACAATGCTATTTGCAAGCTATTTGAGATACACATTGTAAATCATGCATCGTGTGAAAATGTATTTCACTCCTTAACAACATTCAAGACAACATTCCCCACATTTGATCCACTACATTGAATAGTTAAAAAAAAATTCTTTCGTTTTAGCGCGATACAGATTGTTTCAAAGCAGCTTTACAGAAAATGCTTGTTTCAGTGTTACAATTAGCAAATGCCAGAAATGAGTGTTTTTAATAATAATTTTGATAAAATTTAGATTTCATACATTCTTTTCTTATTCAAACTAAATCCTGTCATCCAGCCATCTCCTCACTTTCATCCTTTTTACCAAAAATGTATTTTAGATGGACAGATCAATACAGTACGAGAACATAAAAAAAATGTTGGATGTTGGAAAATAACAATGTCTTTTCTGTTAACCAAATTCTTTTTAATCTTCGCTAATGCTTTGATGCAAATGAACAATCGCGCCGTTATTTGTTGCGTAGTGACGTGTACGTTCATTCTGTGCAATACACTGTATTTAATATATCATGATGACTCACGTCACGAGTTGAGTATTTGCAATAAATTAACGCAGATTTGGCTTACACGAACTTCCTCAGCAAAGTGAGTAAACATAATAAGTAACCCGCCAAATTGGCTAGTGATTTGACAGCGTTAACCGCCACAGTTGATTTTACTGCATGTGTTAACACTTGGCGGAAACCCTGATTACAATGTAAGGATAATATGTGACAGTTTTGTAGGTCGATCCAAAGTCGGCAAGTGTTTCGCAAGTGTTGGAGCCATCTGAAATCTTTGCAAAGTCTGGATTCAAAGTGGAGCTGGCACAATCTGTAGTTACTCCTGGATGGGCATCCCACAGGGAAGCAAAAGGAGAAGAATTAGCATAGCTGCTGCCCATAGCATTTCATGTGTATTTGGTAACATTTCATCAGATAATTGTATGAAGTTTACCCTTGGCTAAAGAGATGTCTTCCGTCTAGATTTATTCAGAGTCCTGATTATCAGGAATGCCATTCCAGAGTTTAAGAGCCAGATGCAACACACAAAAAAAACCCTCTACCTCGTTTAGTAGACTTTGATATCCTTGAAAGTCTTTGTGACTTTAGTTAATCATAAAAAAAAAAAAAAAAAAAATGAGTTAACAAGCATCTCCACATCTCCAAGATTTGGTCCACCAATGGAAAAAAACATGCTCAGTAAATAAATAAAAAATATTTTTAAAACATCTCATTTAGCCTTCAATGTAATCTCCCACCACCTCGGTGAAACAAAGAGCAACGAGTTAGTTCAGGATCATTTGCCCTTGATGACACATCTAACTGCATGTCCCAAACCACTGGTTTGAACTCACAATGTTGTCTGCTTCATTTGCAACCCAGGTGTCACACCAAATCCACCCCACACACTTTGTTTCTTCATCAAACAGTTCTACATTAGCATTTTTTCATTAACAAGATACTCTTATCATTCAAATTGTAGATAATCACTTGTCCTATAGCAACACAGGTTGCCCTTGACAACAAAGAGGAGGTGGTGTAAGCGGAGCAGTCTGGCAGATAAAGGGTACAGCCGTTTAACCACCACAGTCACCATACAGTTTATTAAGAAACAGCAAATGTTGCACATACTGATGAACATTAGTATGTCATCTAACCTACACTCCTAAATGGGTCTTTATTGGCATTGATGGTTCCATGAAGAACCTTTAACATCCATGGAAATTGTCCATAAAAGGTTCCTCAAATTGGAGAAGATTTTTAAAACGTTCTTCACTCTAAGGACAAAACAAAAAATGAAATGAAAGGAGAATGAAAGGTTCTTTGGGGAACCAAATGGCTGATTCTATGGGACTGCTGCAGAAACTCCTTTTGGAGCCTTTATTTGTAAGAGTTTAGCAGCTTTCTTCTCTGGAAAGCTAAACACAAGTTATGTGAAATTTCTGAGAGAACCTCCTCTATTAAGTTACAATAAAGAGACACAATCTTTTTGTACAACAAAATACATTTTTTTTTACCTATATTGCAACAGATTTGATTGTTCTTAGAATATTAACTTCATGCAAATGAACAACGGTTTTCAGAAATCATTTTGTGCGCCAACAGCAATGCACAGTATAACATACAATGGGTGGCAGAACATATTTTTTATAGTAGTTGGCAACATAGTTAACAACACAAAGAGGTTTATAATTTAATTACATTGTGAGGATAGCAAAAGCAAGAGCTTTTTATGTGTGCGACTGAGTTTCAGTGAGCTTGTGGGTTTCAGTGTTTTGGAGGAAGGGGTGTCAAAAATTGTGTAGAATAATCAAAAAAGAGAATGGTTCATGTTCTTGAGTTGGGTATTGTCAAATATTCAAGTTTTGGTAAAATATATAACTTAATTGCAATTGTATTTCTGAAGGATGGATGACAAACAGGAAAACACACATTTTGCAATGCATGTAATTTTCTGTATACATCAGGTCACATAATCCCTAACATTTTGATAAATAATAAACGATAATCCTTACTCATTCTGAAAATTCTGTGTTTCATCCAGCTGTATCCAACATAACAGGTTTTAGATTAAATTCACCAGTAGGTACATATGAATACAAGACAGAAATGTGATAAAAACAAATGTTGCACCCTCAAAACAATGCTGTTCCACTGAATTTTTTTTTTCTTCTGTCATGCGTCACATATATAGAAGTGAGCTGGTAACACGTGTCACAATGGGCTCGTTCCCTTAGCTGCAGTTTGTGACAGTCAGTCCAGAGAAGATAAGATGTTGATGGATGGTCTGCTGGATATCAGCATCTCATTAAGTCACATGAACTAAGAAAATGAGTGTACATGATGTAACAGCCTTCTCTCTAAGTGAGAAGAAAACAAAACTTTTCTTTCTAAAATATATTTATATATTTTTAACTTGTGTGCTTATATTAGCCAGGAATTATCACTTCAAAATGAATAGCACATTATTAAGTCTTCTAGTGGCTCTTAGGGTGTTTTATCAGGGGTTTGTATCAGCGTGCAATTCATCTAAAGCCATTCTTCACTCTGAATATGTTTTATATGAGGCCCCATTTATCATCGCCTGTCAGCTCTTAAACGCAGCTTTATTCGGTGTAGAGTTATAAATTGGAATCATTAAACAGTTTTTCATTTAATCTGATGCAATAACTGCCTCGCTTTTATTGGCTTGTGAAAAGAAAACAGTAAATACAATTGTCTGTCAAGATGAGCCGAGATAGTGGCGAGTTCCTGGCTCTCCCGGGCATTTGGTGTTGAAATGAAATTAGGCTGAGCAACGAGGTAGGATCAGTGTCGTGGGGGTTGTGGAAAGAACTGGGCTGAGATCGAAACATGAAATTGGGAGAAGCACCACGACACTCCACTGAACTCCATAACAAATTCAAAAATTAAAATCCTTTTTTTTTTTCTCTCTAGGAAAAAAGTCAGTCCAAAGGCTTGTCTGTATGGTTTGAGATATGAATGCGGTGCACAATGATACACAGCAAGTATGAACCACATAATGCCTGACCTCTGTGAACTCAATCAGATTTTCAAGCCATAACCTGCTTGCGTTTAACCGGAGTGCAAAGACCTGTCAAACACCAGGTAAATGTAAAGAGTTTTCGTCAGAGCTATTTGTAAAATTCATTTTTTAACAACATCTATCAGTAAAGTTAACGTTGCACCTATTTGACCCACATTGATTCGTGATATGAAGTGCATCAAGACATAGAAATAAAAGCACCATGAAAAGTTTCATTTCATTTCATTTATCTAGAGAGTAACATTTCAACACTTTTTTTAGCTTTAAAGGGATAGTTCACCCAAAAATGAAAATTCTGTCATCATTGACTCACCCTCATGTTGTTCCAAACATGTATGAATTTCTTTTTTCTGCTGAAAAATGAAAAATTCATACAGGTTTGGATCAACTTGAGGGTGAGTCAATGATGAAAGAATTTTCATTTTTGGGGGAACTATCCCTGTTATGTTGATCATAAAATGGGTTGATGGAAAAAACAAATACATGAACAGGGGAGTGCGGGGCACAACCTAACGCGAGGTTAAATGTAACATGGAGCTTTTACATAATTACTCAGGGTCAAGCAGGTTGTGTTTCCGCTCTTTTTCTCTCGCTGCCAGAAGACGGTGTCCCGCGGATTTGTGGAAAGTTTTGATAAGATTTCGTGAAGATACTGGACAAAGAGTGTTTTGAAACCATGCAAGTCAATTTTTTCATCAACGTTTGTTTGAGATGTTGCTCGTGTAAAAAAAAAAGATGAATCTAACTTAATTATTTTTTTCATAATTGAGCCAAAACCCAAATGTGTTAGGTTGTGCCCCGCTCTCCCCTATAACGCGGTATACAATTCTTTGTTTAAAAGTAACCTTTTGTAAAACACAGTATAAAAATACAATCTTTATTGTCAATGTTTTATAGATTAAAGGGGTGGTTGATTATGATTTCACTTTTCTAACATTAGTTAGTGCGTAATGTTGCTGTTTGAGCATAAACAACATCTGCAAAATCAGACACTCAAAGTTCAAAGCAAAGGGAGATATTTTATTTTAAAGAAATTGCTTTATAAGGACTACAACAAACGGCTTAGTGACATCACAAACCCTAAAATGTACATAAACCCCGCCCCCGAGACGTTATTTATAGATTATCAGACAGAATATGCTAATCAATGACTAGAAGATAACTACACATAAGCTAAATCTCTCCATCTTTTTTTAAAAGGCTAAAAGTTTTTGAAATTTTCAGTGTGTGTTTGTGTGAGATAATCGAAGCTGCTAAGAATGAGCTCTTGAAGCTCCGCCCTCTGTGCCGGGTGCAGCAGCTCATTTGCATTTAAAGGGACACACACACACACAAAAACGGTGTGTTTTTGCTCACCCTTAAAAAGTCACAATTTTAACATGCTATATAAAATATCTGTGGGGTATTTTGGGCTAAAACTTCACATACACACTCTGGGGACATCAGAGATTTATTTTTCATCTTGTGAAAAGGGCATTATACCACCCCTTTAACATTCATGTTTGATGGGGCTTATGTTGGGAAAATCTGCTCCTCTTTGCAGACAATGACACAACATTTTTGAACAGTGTATGAAAACATACCAGACTGGAGCAAAATGTCAAGGTGAAGAAAACAAAACATGTAAACATGTATAGAGTAACTTCTTTTAAAGTTAAATAGAAAATCTCTTTCCTTTGAAAGGTTAAAGGATAGCAAGTATGTCTGAACGACTGTAAGAATGTAGGGATGTGAAAGGAAGGACAGAATAAAGGGATGTGGAAGAAATGCACTGTAGAAAATAAGTGCCAGCAATGATTTAATGCCTTACTCACCCTTATGTCGTTCCAAACCCGTTTATCTTCGAAACACATGAAATTGAGAGATTTCTGTCCCTCCAATGACAGTCCACACAACTTTGTCGCTTAAAAAAACTCATAAAAAATCGTAAAACTTATGAATCGAGTGGTTTAGACCAAATTTTCTGAAGAGACTGGATAGCTGCCTTTATATGATGAACAGAATGAATTGATCAGCAAACATAAACAGGGCTGAGTTTAAGTCAAATTTTTTGCCATCCCTATAACTTCCCTCCGTTTCGTTCACACGGATGTACGTCATTGCTTACGTTGCACTAGTGCTCTCTACTGGTGGACAACCCTTGCAATGTGTTTTATGGAGCGCAGTCAGCGCACTAAGCCCTACACTTCGGATTCCGCAATCGAGCTGATTTATTATTTACAGTTTTTTCCCCTAATGGATTTGTTCTAGGTCTGTATGCTCTGGCTGTTGGAGAATATAACAAAATACACAAACGAAAATGATAGCAATACAATAAACTATAACAGTCTCCTCCAGGTAGTTATTTCGGGCATCCAAGACCAAGTCTTATGTAGGCTAAGCCTATAAGAATGGGGGAATCCTGAATGCTCAAAAACCGAACTCACAATTAAATAACATATTTCAAAGCAGCAAACATTTTTTTGACATGAATTGTCCCATAGGCCTAAATCTTGTTTCTTAAGGCAGCTGCATGTGATGCAATGAATTTACCTATTAGTGATTGGCTATTTTACTTAGAAGGCGGGACGTATTCCACCATATTGCGCATTGTAGTTTCTCCCATTGAAACACGATCTCATGAAAATGCGTATCTAGCCTATATCACGAATTCTTTTTATCGTGCAATATATACAAAAAGATGAGTTTTTACGTGCATTATACGCACACATGCATATGATATGCACTTAAAGGCGTAGGCAACGCACATAGGCTACTCCACACCACTAGGCTAATCCTACCCAAGGGGTTTAGCATATGCACGTAAAAACTATTGTTTGCGTAAATTGCACGATAAATACAATTCGTGCTATAGATACGCATTTTCATGAGATAATAAGAGTGAACCGTTTTTGATAAGCCTATGTAAATTATTTGGTCGTGGAGGAGCAACCTATACTTC
Source organism: Rhinichthys klamathensis goyatoka (assembly GCF_029890125.1). Lineage (NCBI taxonomy): Eukaryota > Metazoa > Chordata > Actinopteri > Cypriniformes > Leuciscidae > Rhinichthys > Rhinichthys klamathensis. The sequence goes on from NW_026606660.1 coordinate 2,890,838, forward strand.
CAATCACTGAATACACTGTAAAACATATTTTAGCAATTTAGTTATTTCAACTTATTTCTTTGTGTAGAGATAACTAGATTGTCCAGACAACAAGAAATTTTAAGTTTTCTTCTCCTCTACTAGACTGAAAGTTGAATGAACAAGTAAAATTGTTATTTTAACTCAAAAATGTATGTTTTGCAACTGCAGATTTTCTGTTGAATTAACAAGTATACTTGTTATTTTAACTTATAAATGTAAGTTGAAACAACTGCACTACATTTTCTGCAGGGTTTACTTCAATTATACTCTAATGCTTTGATAGTAAACTAAACTTAATTTATCTATCTATCTTGCTGTCTGGTAGACTGCATGGTCTTAAAACCTAAACGTCAAGCTTTTAAAACCGCTTCAATCTTCAACGTCAACACTGTTTTTTACAATTATGAGCACAGATTCATTAAATTACACAACAAATTTTTGTCTAGCTGCTTTAGTTTTTATTCATGGTCAGATTCATTCCATCATTTCGCGGATTTGAGCTATTCATTAAAATGAACCGCTCAAGATGTTTAGCTGAATAATTGTTTTGTCTGAGAATTTTCGAGAGAAGCCAGTGGAAACCGAATGATTTTCCATGTTGGACCTTACACGTGTCTTCAGAAGAAATAGACTGATGCAGAGTAAGTGTGGCATTTTATATTGTGAAAGTGATTGTTGCGAGTTTTTAGTTCGTAATAAGCATTTTATAGTCTTGTGTTAACGAATAAAATAATAATAAATCATACATTAAATTCATAAGTGCAAATGAACATTAGTAAAAGCATTTTGTTTTTTATTATTATTCACAGCAAAAACTCCAGTGTTAAATGAACTCTCCTGGGAGTTTATATGGCTCCAGACTCAAGAGTGAAAGTGTTAAAATACGAGTGTTAAAGTTAAAGAGCTAATTAAGTGATTCATTGAATGATGATTGACCATTATTGAAGACACCTGATGCTAACAAGAAGAATCACCAAAGGAGAAAATAAAAAATTTTAAGCCACCATTTTGGTGATCAGTGTTTGCTTTAGTTGGGCTCTTGACCCTTAAACTGTTAACATTAGATTTTGATTGGCTGCTGTATCTGAGTTATAACTGCCAGATGAACAAAGAGTAAAGGTGATCTGATGGTGTTGGTTATGTTTTAACATAGTCATCATTTGACCTGCATCACAAAACTCATTTAGAGCCTAATCTCTGATTTTAAATGTATATTGTTGATTACTACATCACAGTGATTCTACAAGATCTAGACATTTCTAAATAATCCAAAGGATTTCTTAAAAAATGTTCTGATAAAAAAAAAAAATCTTTCTTTTAGGTACACACAGACATCAAGAATCAGTGTATGAATATCAACAATGGTGACAAACAGAATATTCAATTAGGAAAAGGATATTACTAAGACATTTCAGATCATAATTTATTCATACCGCAATGCATGATAGGGCCATGAATGAGTTTTGATTGGTGACACCCAGAATGCACTGCAACATGCTTTATTATTGTCACCATTGTTGAGATTCACAGGCCAATTCTTGATGTCAATGTTTCTAAATAAAATAATTTATCAAAGTGTTTTGATCAGAAAAACTTTCATGAAATATTTTGGATTATTTTGAAAATGCTGAAAATCATTTGCTATTGAATCACTGTGATGCAGGTCAAGTGATGATTATGTTAAAACATAACCAACACCTTCAGATCTCCTCATCTCTTTGATAATCTGGCAGTTATAACTCAATAATATCAGCCAAACAAAAAATAATGTTTACAGTTTAAGGGTCACAAGCCCAACTAAAGCAAACACCGATCACCATAATGGTGTCTTTAAAAAAAATGTTTTTCTCCTTTGGTGAGTCTGCTTGTTAGCCTAACATCAGGTGTCTTCAATAATGGTCAATCATCACTCAAAGAATCACTTAATTAGACACCACTTTAGTTGGCTGAACTTATTGGAGGTAGTTTAGAAAACTTAACTTTAGTTGGCCGAACTTAGATTCAAAGTTTACTCAACTAAATTAAATCAGTTCATTGTACTTTATAACTTGTTGAAATAAGTTAGTTAAACTAAAAAAAAAAACATGCAAAAAGATAACACAAAATAATGAGTTATGTCAACAAACATTTTTTTACAGTGTATTTCTAGCATTGAATCCCATTCATTTCAGTGCTTCTTTTTTTGTTTGTTGACATTTTAACATATTAGTTGACCTCTTTTAGGAGCCAGTATGGTATTTTATGTAGGCCTCGGCGTGTTATAATGTTTATGTAAGGGATAATGTACATCCAGCCGATGGTTCTCTCAAAATAACCCCTGGCAGGATGATGAGGACCCCAACGCAAAGCGGAGGGTTTTTGATCAGCCTGATGGGGTTATTTTGAGAGAACCACCGGCTGGATGTACATTATCCCGCTTATTACACGGCTACTTGCCACATAAGTAAATAATTAGACATGAAATATTGATCTGTGTTGAAATATTTTATTAGGTCTTTAAATGCAAAGCTTCCACACAGAGAGCAATTGCTAGCGCGGCAAGTTCAAACTAAACGGACATTTAAGAGATACGGTATACAGTCATTCATATAATTTATTACACAACATTTCGCCACATAAATAATTATGGTGATAAGATATATTGATTTCAGATTAAACTGTTTTAAAATCGTACCTGTTTGTATCTCCAAGAGTGTAAAAAACAATAGTCACAAAATGGCAGCAGCTGCATTTGAAACAAGAGAAAGCGAGTCCACGATACTGGGTGGCATAATTAAATAACTGTATAGGCTACACAAAATATTGATTCGAATGAGTTTTAATTTTATTAGCTCACCAAACGCAAAACTTTCACGAAGAAAAACGTTCCTAGCAGGCATATGACTTCAGTAACCCGGATGAGCCTGCGTTATCTGCTTTGAACGGTTGTTATCTGGGAATAACTTACTGCTGGAAGGCGCTGTTGACCAATCAGAATCAAGTATTCCACAGAGCCTTGCAACAGATAATAGATATTAGACTATAATTGCAGTTAGATAACATGAGCAACACTTCAATACCATAACCAAATGCTATTTGTCATATTTTAACAGTTTTTAGTCTTTTGATATCTTTCTCTCAGTAGGTCGAATGAGTTCCTGAAGATTCAAGGAATAGGGAATAGGGAATAGATCACCTACCGTGATCTAACGCCTCACTGGATATAGGCTAATAAAGACTTTTGTTGAATACAGTGGGTTCAATTGGTGGGTATAGAACTTAGGTCTAGTATTATTAAGTAGTCAATTTAATTTTTGCAAATCATATTTTATTTTAAAATATGCACAGATTCACTCTATCTGTCTGTCTGTCTGTCTGTCTAATTATAGGCCTATGTCATAAATGAAAGATGTTTTGTCACATTCAGCTATGAATTATAAATCATGTGTTCAATAAACGGCGACATTTCATAAAAAGTTGAGTAGGCTAGTTTGCATCACTTGATATAGCCTAACTGTCGGTCGTTGAACATTGCTATCATAAAACAGTTGTCAAATTTGAAATGCTTAGCTGCTTACCACCGCAATCTTGCGCACTTGTCTTCTGTGAACAAGACCCGCTTTTATTTGATTGGCCATCTCCTTAATTTGACATTGAGGAAGGAACGCTGTTAGACTGCTGAGGCACAGCAACTTTTACAACATTTGTCATCCTAACAACAGCAAAAAAAAAAAAAACTTAACTCATTACATCCAGTAAAATAATAAGATACGGCAAATCCAATGAGAAAATATTAGCCTAATTCTACTCGTTTTTATTGATAGGCCTACCACAAAATTACAATTGGCTCTGGTAGTCTGAGGGGGCATGACAGTTATATTTTTTTTAGGTGTAGGCTACTATGGGAGGTTTCATTCCTTGCATTGTGAAATATTTCAAAATAATGTTAAATGTTACAAAATTGGGCGAAGACTGCCACCCTCTGGGCTGGTGTTTTATTTACCATTTTATTATTTATTCATTGTTTTAAATGATTATTTAATCAAAGATAACTATTTGTAATTAACAGATAGATCTGTAAAGCTGAGAAAGTCTTTAGTAAATGCTTTTCTGTCCTCTTTACTCACCCCTTCTCTGGTAACTTCCATGGCACGGTAATGAGGACAGAGGCGAATTTTAGCCTAGAAGCATATGGAAACCCTTGGCCTTGTAAACACTCAATGAGAGAAAGCCTGTTCCTTTGGTCATCGCACCAACAACTTGAAAGTGAAGAACTCAATTACAGGTGTAGAGCAGCATGTGAGGGTCAGCCACTTACATTTCACCCCAGTTTATTTCTGTCTAGCTCTCAAAGCGACAGTCTAACAGCTCCTTCTTCCACTCTCTATCCTTCACTGCCATCTGCTGGTCGTTCAAATCAACACTTCTTGTTATCAATAAAAATCACTGCATTATTGATAATGCATCACCAATATATATATTCACACTTTATAGGGTCCAATTCCTATACTATTAACTACGACTTTTGCCTTAATAAACTCCGAATTACTGTTTATTAATAGTACTGTAGCTGTTAAGTTTAGGTATTGGATGCGTTGGATTAAGAGAAAATGGTCATGCAGAATAAGGTATTAATGTGCTTTCTAAAAAAACAGCGTAGTAATATGCATGCTAATAAGCAGCTAATAGTGACAATTGCACCCATTTCATGTTCAGGTTGTGATAAACATTAATAATCAGTATTTATGTGAGATATTTTAATTCATGAGTATAGGCAATAATTTGCTGTTCTTTTGTCTTTAGTGTTTATCAATCTCAATATGTAAATTATACTCTTAAATGACATGCAGTAAAGAAAACATACAGTTTATGCTGTGGTGAGAAGGGTTTGACATTGATTGTTCAGTTCTATTGAAGTCCAAACTTGTCCCAAACATTCCACTATTATTGTATCGCTCTGTATTATTTATTCACCAGTACAGGCTCATGTTTCCACCAGCAGGTTTATGGTGTTTATGGGTAAACAACTGAGATTGAGAAATGTTGTACATCCACCAGGGCAACGCTGCCCTCTACTGACTGGTTTGTAGTTTCTTCCTTGGAAAGTTTCAGCAATGAAAGTCAAACTGTTAACGATATTCCTCACATAAAAACAGGAACTTACTGACATTAATAATACATTTTTTAGTTAGTTGTGGGTTTGAAACAAAAACGTAGCCTTACAGTCAAACCTGAAATTACTTTTATTTCATTTTCTTCTTTTGAGATTTTTATTAGCAAAGCATAACAATACAACATGCTGTTGGAACAGATATTTAATTTTAGTAAATAATATAATTTGAAATAACTATTAAATAATTATATAATTTATTACATAATACTATATATATATATATATATAGAAAACTAAATTAAGGTCTGCAGGCAAGTTATAATATAATAAACAAATAAAGAAAGACAAACATTGAAATGAAACTAGATGACGTTTTGTGAATGTATATTATACCCATAATACATTAATGCTGTACACCTAATACTGTGCCTCCTTTAAAACCTGACTGTCATGTCATCACTCATACTGTCTTATCTAGATTCTTACCTGAGAACTTGATATGACTGCAGAAAAGGGAGCAGAGTATTTTTTTCCACCACTTTGCAAATATTGAGAGCCCATACAACTTCTTTCTATCACTTCCACCTCTTATCTCAGAGTCAGCCCTTAGCCACTGTAGGGAGGCCAACCAGTTGGAATGGAAAAGGGAAATGACGTGCTGTGCAAAAAGTTGACGCAAAATCCAAAAATGGTGTTTTGTGGGAAGGTGCTAAAATATTTACAGTGTAGGAGAAAACAAAAATAAATAAAAACTGTACAAAAAGAAAAGAAAACAGCAACAATGTGCTAATTTTGGCTAAACCAAATGGCCCAAGTTCGCAACACTGCTCAGTATTAGATTTCTCTGAGTCCACAAATCAGAACTGAAACTATACCCCCGCCCCCCCCCCCCCCCCCCCCAGCAAAACACAGCAGTAACAACGTTTACACTGAACAAAACGAAAACTCCATAACACCTTCCTGATGTGTACACAGATGTTAATATTGCCCGCAATGCACAGTATCAGTGAAATGGGTGTATGTTTGTAAGTCCAAGTTTATAGAGTCACCAGATTAACCTGTGACAGCCACTAATATCATTTGACTAAGAACTGCACAATAAACAATACACATAGAGAAGTTGCGGTTGGAGACTTTATCCTGCTTGAATTGTCTCAAAATAATTGATTTTCATGTTCATTGAAAGGTACAAAGAAAACACCTAAGGTCAGTCATTAGTCATGGACTTGCTTGCGGTTGTTTTGGCTCCTGGTCAAGAACAAAATAAAGGTGACTTAATCCATGACTTCTCCCCATATATAGACAGTGGCAAATCAATATGTACAACCATAATCCGAGATAATAACGTTAAACTACATTTACATTTTTGTCAAAAAAGATGGCGACAAGAATGGCATCTAGAGACTTACCAAGACGCTGCTGTGAGCACGCTGCTGCTGCATAAATAGACATACATAAATCCCATAACAGATCTAGGCAGGTGGAGCTGGGGGAGGTGGAGGGTTTAAGACGAACTCTGATAGCGCGCTGCAAGACCTACAGCAAACACTGAACCAGGCTATTGAAATGTTGGGCAAGAAAACTCATTGGCTGCAGGATTACCACACGGCCAACTTGATATGTATTGTGCATTAATTATAACACATTAACTAACATTAACAAAACATGAAAAATAAATTTGTTAATGTATTTGTCAATGTAACTATTTATTGTTAGTTCATGTTAGCTCAATTCTATTAAATAACATTAATAGATACAACTTTTGATTGTATCAAATGATTTTTAATGTACTAATAAATGTTGAAATGAACTCAAATGAATGAATGCTTTAGAAGTATTTTTATTGTTAGGTCATAATAACTAATGCAGTTAACTAATATTAACAAATGGAACCTTATTGTAAAATATTACCAAATTGTTAATTCTGGAAGTTTTTATATTTTGCTAAAAAATGTTTTATGTCCATGTAATGAATAACACACACACACACACATTTACATTTACATTACATTACATTTACATTTAGTCATTTAGCAGACGCTTTTATCCAAAGCGACTTACAACTGAGGACTAAACCAAGCAAGTCATCGTGAAGAGGCAAAAACAATGCAAGAAGTGCTCAAAAAACAAAGTTCAGACATTGCTCGGAGTAGCATAAGCCAGACAAGTGAGGATTTAAAGGAAAAGGAAAGATTTAAAAAAAAAAAAATTATGTTTAGTGCTCACGGAAGAGGTGAGTTTTCAGTTGTCTTTTGAATGCTGTCAGGGATTCTGCATTCCGGATGAGGGTGGGCAGATCATTCCACCAGCATGGTACCATGTTCTGGAGAGTGATTTTGTGGCTCTCTGTGATGGTACCATGAGCTCATTGACCAATCATAGGCTTCTGGTAGGGATGTAGACTTGTAGTAGTAGTGAGTGGAAATAGGAGGGAGCTGAGCCTGTGGTCAATCTGTAAGCAAGTGTCAACGCCTTGAACTTGATGCGAGCAGCGAGTGGTAGCCAGTGCAGAGAGATGAACAGAGGAGAGATGTGGGCCCTTTTGGGCTCGTTGAAGACAAGACGAGCTGCAGCATTCTGGATCATTTGTAGAGGTTTAGTTGCATATGATGGAAGTCCAGCCAGAAGAGCATTGCAGTAATCCAGCCTAGATATGACCAGGGCCTGGACGAGAAGTTGTGTTGCATACTCAGTTAGGAAAGGCCTGATTTTCCTGATGTTGTGCATAGCAAACCTGCATGATCAAGCTGTCTTTGTAATGTGGTCTGTGAAGGTCAGCTGATCATCAAAGATTACTCCAAGATTTCTGACCGACCTTGATGGGGTGATTGAGGAAGAATCTAGCTGGATAGTGAAGTCGTGCTGTAGAGACAGATTGGCAGGGAGGATGAGAAGCTCAGTCTTTGCCAGGTTGAGCTGCAGGTGATGTTCCTTCATCCATGCCGAGATATCCGACAGACAGCTTGAGATCCGTGCAGCTACTGTGGGATCATCTGGTTGAAATGAGAGGTAGAGCTGGGTGTCATCAGCATAGCAATGGTAAGAGAAACCATGTGCCTGTATGATGGTTCCCAGTGATGTGTTGTAAATGGAGAAGAGGAGCGGTCCAAGAACTGAACCCTGGGGAACCCCTGTGGTCAGTTGATGTGCTTTGGATACCTCGCCTCTCTATGTGACCCTGAAGGACCTACCTGTGAGATCAACGCATTCTCATCCCAAGGCGTCATATACTGACGCTTTTGCCAAAGCGTCTACATCCGGCGCACATGGCACCCTTTAGCGTCAATATAACATGCTTCGGTTATGGGTAGGTTTAGGTCTGGGGTAGTGTTAGGGTTAGACCACTAGGAGGCGCCATATATCTGCGTCTCATATTGACGCTAAAGGGTGCCATGTGCGTTGGATATAGACGCTTTGGCAAAAGCGTCAGTATATGACGCCTTGGGATGAGAACGGGCTGGTGAGATAGGACTCAAACCAGAGGAGGGAAGTTCCAGTGATTCCCAGTGATGAGAGGGTGGACAGAAGGATCTGATGGTTCACAGTATTGAAGGCAGCAGACAGATCCAGGAGAATGAGAACTGATGATTTGGAAGCAGCTTTTGCGATCCGCAGGGCTTCTGTGACCGACAGCAATGCGGTCTCGGTTGAATGCCCTTTCTTGAAGCCAGATTGGTTGACACCCAGCTGGTTGTTCAGAGACAGGAAAGATTATACTTGGTTGAAAGCAACTCGTTCAAGTGTTTTCGCAATGAATGGTAGGAGAAAGACAGGTCTGTAATTCTCTAAAAGTGATGTGTTTAACGTTGTTTTTTTAAACAGTGGAGTTACCTGAGCCTGCTTAAATGCTGTAGGGAAAATGCCAGTGTGGAGGGATGAGTTGATATGTGTGTGAGAGCTGGTAGAAGTGTGGGAGAAATGGCTTGTAGAAGGTGTGAGGGGATGGGGTCTACAGGGCAGGTGGTAGGATGACTGGAGAGGAGAAGTTTAGATACTTCTTCCTCGGTTAGTGGAGTGAAGGAGGAGAGAAGGTTATTGGCTGTGGGAGAGGTTAGTCTAGGTTCCTGTGTGTGTGGAGCTGAGAACTGACAAAATCATCAGTAGTTAGCGAGGAGGTGGGTGGTGGTGGAGGTGGACAGAGGAGAGAGTTGAATGTCTTGAACAGTGAACGTGTGTTAAAGGCGCTGTTGATCTTGTTGTGGAAATATGAAGATTTTGCGGCGTGAACATCAACAGAAAAGGCAGAGAGCAGAGATTGATACATACTCAGGTCAGATGTGTCTTTTGATTTGCGCCATTTCCTCTCCGCTGCCCTGAGTTCGGTCCGGTGTTCACGAAGAACCTCAGATGACCAGGGGTTAGAGGAAGTAGCGCGTGCTGGCCTAGAGGAGAGAGGGCAGATATTGTCTAAAGAAGAGGTTAGAATGGAGCATAAAGTATCTGTTGCAGTATTCACATCCAGAGATGAGAAATGCGAGGGTGAGGGAAGAGAAGATGACACAGCAGAGGAAAGATGGGATGGAGAAAGTGAGCGCAGGTTTCGTCTGAAAGTAACTGGTAGTGTAGTTAGTGGTGCAAATGCACACATTTTTAAAAAAAAGACATCAATTGGGAAATGTGGTCCTTAAATTACTTTTGATGAGGGAAAATGGCTCAAGCATTCAATATATGTTTATACAATAATTTTAATTTAGATAGTACTACCACCAAATACTAAAACAAGTCATGTAACAAGACGAAAATCAAGTTACATTTTACATTACACATTGCAAAATGTTCATCATTTTGTGGGGGTTTGTAATTATATTGTCATAGACAAGAGATAATGGCCAGGGTTCCCAGCTACAGATAATCATAACTTACATTGTAAGACTACATTGATTGATTAATGTCTATTTCCAAAAAAAGAAGCACGCAGATAGCTCAATAAAGTGCATTGTTACAAGACGTGTCAGCTAAACCTAAGCATACTTATTCTAGCTGGAGAGAGATACTGTATCCGTTCATTTATTTGCTGGCAATTTCAAATTGTGACCTGCTATGCTGCCATCTTTGCTCATTGAGACTAAGTTCTGGGCACACCAATTTAAAGCAAATCATGAGCCATAAATAGCAGGTGACAAATAACCCTGAAGTGTAACACTTAGAAGTAACAATGAAAAATACTTCTGGTTTTTAATCTTAGTTTTAATATTTGTTAATTTCAACATTTGATAATAATGTCACATACATTGTGGTTTTAAGATACAAGGAATATCAAACACTGATACTTTAATAAACGAAAAAGAATTCCCACGTTACATATACAGTAGATGTAAACAGACAATGGGCTGAACAGAACAGGGAGAATATATAACGCAGGAACACAGGTGAACGTAACTGTCACAAGGTTAGTTGTTCAGGGGAAGAAGGAGGCGGGAACCGGCGAAGGTTCAAGACACTTTAATAATAAAATAAATAAACACAAAATGAGAGTAAAAGCGGCAACCTTTCACGGACGATTGCAGGACACATGTAAACAAAATATAACGCAAATGTCCAGGCCTGGTCCTCTTTCGTCCTTCACTGTCGTCGGTCCTCCTTTTATGCTTCCGAAGCTCCTCCGTGAGAAACGCGAGACCAGTGTGGTGCCCAGGTGACGCTCGTAATCAATCACGCTACTGGCCTCGCCCCGTTCTCGTCCTGCTTGCCACAGTAACAAAGGAGACTAAGTAGGACACAAAAAAGACTAAACTGAAAGGATAAACATGAAACTAAGATACGTGAACAAAAATGCAACAAATGCAATATGGTTTTCTACATCTGGGGAGCAGTGCTAACATTTCTAAAATCAAGCAAAAAATAAATAATTGTACAGGGGTGCGTTTCCCAAAAGCATCGTTGACCAACTATGATCGCAATTTCCATTGAACTCTATTGGTAACGACGGAACTTGCGACCATGGTTGGCTTTGGGAAACGCACCCCAGGTTGGTTCAGCTAAATTCACATGCAAGTTTCAGCCATGCCTTATTTGTAAATAAGCAACTGGAAGGCTTTCATACAGCTGCCATATTGAGCATTACATTTGAAGCATTGCAGATACTATAGCTTCCTCCTTAACTGTCTCTGGCTGAATAAAGGCCAAAACTTTGGGTCAATGTCCCAAGGAGTATTTTCCCAGAAATGAAAATAGTGTAAACATACTGTTAAATATGAAAATTTCATGATATCTTGTGTGTCATTTTCTGGATGTTAAAATACTTCCTCTTATAATGTGCAGAAACAAGTATAAGTACAGCCATTCATGCATTTGGTTGATTTCCCCAAAAAGTGTAAACACTGTGCAGGGCTCTGTGAAACGTTCAGCATTGCTCGGCTTGTTTGAGTGGCCTGACACAAACATTGGCTCAATCAATAGCGCGAGTTTGAGGTGGGACTGCCTGTTTAACTGACCAATGGTAAAAGGTTGAAGGGTTTGGTGAAAATCTGTTTGTAAACAGTATTTTTTTTTTCACTGTGTGTTTGCCCAGGTGCTTCAAATATACTCACTTCATCTTTAAGTTGCTCTCATTGTCTGGTGGGTTCATTTAAGCCTATAAAGACATATATATCCATATACAGTATATATACATATCCATTTGAAACAAGCGGTCTCATCCAAGTCTTCTGAAGAGACAAACTCGCTTTATATGATTAATGATTAGACTGCTCAAATAATACAGAATAGTTTTAAGACTTTTTAATTAACTTTTTGAAGCTTGAAAATTTTGGTGGAATGTAATTTCATTGGAGGAACAGAAATCTACTCGGTTACTCACGTAACCTCAGTTCCCTGAGTTAGGGAACGAGTATTGCGTAGCTATACGCAGTGGGGAAACTCCTTTTCCTCGATTTACTGAAGCCTTTATGTAAAGCGCATTTGCAGCTGCACAGCTAGAACATGAGCGTCTGGCTCGCTCATAGGCTGCGCTGCGGCAACTGCATATCCAATGGCGCGGGCGCCTCTGACGTGCGACCAATGAGATCACTCTGCGTCATACACGTCAGAGCCCGCCAAGGGGGCGTGACCTCAGTCTATAATAGTCCCCGAATTCGCCATTATAGCAGGTTTAACGACTGAAGCGACAACTTGCCATGTTACTATAGTGCGGCTGGCTACGCAATACTCGTTCCCTAACTCAGGGAACTGAGGTTACGTGAGTAACCGAGTAGTTCCCTTTCGAACGGTCACTTCGTATTGCGTAGCTATACGCAGTGGGGACGCCATGCAAAACGCCGCACTGAGTAACTGGCTGCCACTGCAACTCAGGCCCCTGATCATACAGAACAAGCCATAACCGCATAATTATGTATAAATAGACAAGACACTGTCAGGTCTAAAATAGTACATTTCAGTTAGAAATAACCCAACATACTACACCAATGAACCCAGACACTGTCGGGGTTATTAGTATATGAACATATAACCAGTCAAGTGGGTTTATATATGAAATTATAACCAGCCAAAGCGGGTTTTATATATGTATGGAATGTAACCGGCAAAACGGGTTTTATATATGTCATATAACCGGCCAAAAGCGGGTTTTATATATATGTAAATATAACCGGCAACAGCGGGTTTATGCAGGAAATACAACCGGCCAGCAGCGGGTTTTGTATATATATATGTGAATGTGATAGTGCACAGTAATATATGACAAGACCGGCCACCGACGGGTCTTAATCATACCGAAGGCACCTTCGCCTGCAGGGAAGGCCCTTTCTTATTATAGAAACTCATAAATGTGGAAGGCGAGAACCAGCCGGCCACATCACATATATCACTAATGGGCATGCCAGATGACCAAGCCCATGACGAGGCCATACCTCTGGTCGTATGGCCTTGATACCTATAGGGCAAACTTCACCCACTACGGTATAAGCCATAGAAATAGCATCCACTATCCATCTAGACAGTCTTTGCTTAGTGACTGGATCTAGAGTTCTCAACGGGTCGGGTCGGCCCGACAAACCCGACGGGACCCGCGGGTTCGGGCCGGGTTCGGGTCGAAAATATTTGCAAATGACTCGGGTCGGGTCGGACCTCGGGCTAAATCTTTTGAATTGTATGTGAAAGAAAAAGAAAACATTTATTATTCATCGCTGCTGTTCACTGTAAAGAATGTCTGGCTGCTGCGTGCAACGTGCATCGCGACGCGAGGGCAGACCTGACGCCGCTGCGTGCAAACACCTTTAGCCCGGAGAAGAAGTTTAGCCCGGAGAAGAAGTTCATTCTACATACATCACTCACCGATCAAAAGGGTGGCGTCGGGCCGCGGGTCGGGTTCGGGCAGATAATTCATGTTGATGTGTCGGGTTACATCGGGTCCGGGCTTTAAAAGCCACGGGCCGGGTCGGGTCGGGTTGTAATTTTCAGGCCCGTTGAGAACTCTAACTGGATCCCCCTTGGATCTACCACCAAAGCAGACAAAAAGCTGCTCTGATTGTCTAAAAGACACAGAACGCTCCCGATAGATTCTCAGCGCTCAGACAGGGCAGAGAAGATTAACCTCTCCATCCTCTGCAGAAGGAGGGAGGGCTGATAATGTCACCACCTGTGCTCTGAACCGTGTTGAGAGCACTTTAGGAACGTAACCATGTCTGGGCTTGAGGATGACTCTGGAGTCATCTGGACCCAACTCCAAACATGCAGGGCTCACAGAGAGCGCCTGCAGATCTCCCACTCGCTTGATAGATGCCAACGCCATAAGGAGAGCGGTCTTCAGCGAGAGGGTTTTTAGATCAACCGATTGGAGCGGTTCGAAAGGCAGACCTTTCAGAGCCCCCAGGACCGTGGAGAGGTCCCAAGGCGGCACAGACGGAGGTCTGGAGGGGTTCATTCTCCTCGCACCTTCCAGGAATCTTACGACCAAGTTGTTTCTTCCCAGTGACTGGCCAGCCGTGAGAACATGATGTGCTGCTATGGCTGCCACATACACTTTGAGCGAGGACGGGGAGTGACCCGCGTCCAGCAGCTCCTGTAAGAATGAGAGAACCACAGATATCTCACATGACTCTGGGTCAGCCTGATTTTTCGAGCACCAGCTGGAAAAACCTGACCATTTTGAAGCATACAGGCGCCGAGTCGACGGGGCCCTGGCTTCAGATATAGTGCTTAAAACCTTCTCAGGAAGGTCCTTGGGTACCTGTTGAGGGGCCAAACATGGAGGGCCCATAAATCGGGTCTCGGATGCCACAATGTCCCGTTTGCCTGTGTGAGGAGGTCTTTCCTCAGTGGGACAGGCCATGGGATTGTGTCCGATAACTGAACCAGTTCCGGGAACCACGGTCTGGTTTTCCAGAGAGGGGCCACCAGAAGGACTGGGCACCCGCTCTCTCTGACCCGTTTGATGACTTGTGGAATCATCGAGACGGGGGGGGAAAGGCATAAAGGGGACGGTTGGGCCAGACATGAGCCAGCGCGTCCCTGTTCTTCGAGAAGAACAATTTGCAGTGGGTGTTGATTCTCGAGGCAAAATCACCCCCTCGTGGTGCCAGTTCTGAGCCCGCCAGGGAATCAGGGTTCTTAAACAACCGTGATTCACCATAACGCGCAAGCTGCCTGATGCCATGCATGAGTTGGCACACGGCGTTTCAGCCAATGCTGCATCGGGCGCATGCGCAGTAATCCCATGCGGAGTACTGGCGATGCTGCTGCCATGAGACCAAGCAGTTTCTGAAATTTCTTCAGTGGCGCGCGCTCGCGCAATCTGAAAGTGCCTGCGAGCGCTCGCACCGAGAGCGCGGGCTCTGGTGTGAGTCGCGCTGTCATAGCTCTCGAGTCTAAAACTGTGCCCAGAAAGATCACGCTCTGGCTGGGGGTTAGTTGGCTTTTTGAAACATTGATTGTGAAACCCAGGCATTTTAGATGGCCGGGAATCAAATCCCTGTGAGCTAATAGCTAGATTCTCGACTGTGCCAGCACCAGCCAGTCGTCAAGATAATTTAAACACACTTCATGAATGTACGGGGTGCCAACGATAGACCGAACGGCAGAACGGTGTATTAATAAGCCTGGCCCTCGAAGGCGAATCTCAAGAATGGCCTGTGACGAGGATTTATTTGAATGTGAAAGTAAGCATCTTTCAGATCCATTGTGACAAACCAATCCCCCGGGCGCACCTGCGCGAGGATATGTTTGATAGTTAACGTTTTGAACGGCCGTCTCATGAAAGATTTGTTCAAATGTCTCAAATCTAGAATGGGTCTGAGACCGCCGTCTTTTTTTTCCGGGATCAGAAAATAGCTGCTGTAAAAACCCATATGTTTTAGCACGGGGGGACTAATTCTATCGCCCCTTTTGCTAATAGATTCTGTACTTCGGTGCGAAGCACGTGACCCACGTTGCTTCTCACCGAAGTCTCGAGAACCTCCAGAAATTTCGGGGGTCTGCGAGCGAATTGGAGCGAGTACCCTCGCTTTATAGTGTTTATGACCCAACTCGACACATCGGAGATAGCTAGCCAGGCTAGAACCTGTGTGGCTAGGGCTTGACACACTGATTGGGGCTGGTCACCTAACGTAGGGGGACCTGATACCCTTGTATTGTGATTTGTGCACACATTGAGTATTGGACTGACTGTACAAGCATTTGCGTGTGGGGAAGTCAGTGTTACAACGGGGGAGGGGCCGCCCGATGAAGGGGGACCGTGAACCCATGTGTTGTGCTTGTGAAACTGATAGCTAACATTTTGAACGCCCGTCTCATAAGAGCTTTGTTCAAATGTCTCAGATCTAGAGTGGGTCTGAGGCCGCCGTCATTTTTCGGAATTAGAAAATAGCGGCTGTAAAAACCTGTATGTTTTAGCACTGGGGGGACTAATTCTATCGCCCCTTTGCTAATGAATTATGTACATCGGTGCGAAGCATGTGACCCACGTTGCTTCTCACCTAAGTCTCGAGAACCGCATGCAACTTTGGGGGTCTGTGAGCGAATTTGAGCGAGTAGCCTCGCTTTATAATGTTTATAACCCAACTCGACACATCGGGGATAGTTTGCCAGGCTATAACCCGTGTGGCTAGGGTTTGACACACTGATTGGGACGGGCCACCTAACATAGGGGGACCTGATACCCTTATATTGTGATTTTTGCACACATTGAGTGTTGGACTGACTGTACAAGCATTTGCGTGTGGGGAAGTCAGTGTTACAACAGGGGAGGGGCCGCCTAGTGAAGGGGGACCGTGAACCCATATATTGTGATTTGTGCACACATTGAATGTTAGACTGACTGCACAAGCATTTGCGTGTGGGGAAGTCAGTGTTACAACAGGGGAGGGGCCGCCTAGTGAAGGGGGACCGTGAACCCATGTGTTGTGCTCGTGTGCTTTATTTGGGTCGCCGTGAAAACTGCGTTTGTTTGCAAAGACGCGCTCACTGCTGCAGGCCTTTTTAATAATAAAATCCCCAGCCGCCTGAACTGAACAGGGGGCTGTGGGAAGTTTTGCTGGCTTCTTTGAGGGTGGTCCGGCAAGCGCGGGACACGCGCCCTCTCTTTGCTTTGCGTGCTAGGACGACTCCGGCGGGAAGCGCTCGGCTAGCGTTGGGCATCAGCCGCAGGGCGGGGCTAAGAGGCCTGTTTCGCCGGCTTTGCTGGTCGGCGCCAGCTAGCACGGTTAGTTCTACTCGAGCTCGAGGTCCGCGACGGCCTGTGTTAGGATCCGAAGCATTTCAGCGTCGAAGTTAGTCCTGCCTCGCTGGGTCCGCCGGAGGAGACGAGGCCCGCCATGTGGGGGGGGGGGGGGGACGCTGATCTCCCTCGAACAGGACCGGAGATGACTGAGCTGGAGAGAGTGAAGCACGCGGGGACGTGGCCGGCGTGCGTTCACAAACGCCCGTGCTCTGGATGCCGTTGGCTTCTTCCTTGGCTGTAAGTAGGGCCAGAGAAGGAAGCGCGGGTGAAGCGGTGCCGCCGTCTCGAGAGAGAGATAGCTAGCCGAGTTCGCAGCACGGAGATAGGCATGCACCCGCAGGCCGCACATCCGCCGACAGAGATTGCATTCTCTGCGTGGTAGAGTCCCAGGCATGAAATGCAGCTCGCGTGTTCGTAGGCCTCGCTTAACACGAGGCATATGGAACAACGCTGGTACAGATATAAACACATAATAAACAGATATTGAAAAAGGATATCGCCGGATAGCCACAGGTGAGATGGCGTCAGGAGAAACACGGTTGAGATGTGTAGTTTGCTGAACTGTAGCTCGCTCAGGCTGAAGGGCTTGTTCGACGGCGAAGGCTCAATAAATGGTCAGAGACGTGAAGTTTGTCGCTGAAGGAGTAAAATCTGCTATAATGGCGAATTCGGGGACTATTATAGACTGAGGTCACGCCCCCTTGGCGGCGCCCGCGCCATTGGATGTGCAGTTGCCGCAGCGCAGCCTATGAGCGAGCCAGACGCTCATGTTCTAGCTGTGCAGCTGCAAATGCGCTTTACATAAAGGCTTCAGTAAATCGAGTTTCCCCACTGCGTATAGCTACGCAATACGAAGTGACCGTTCGAAAGGGAACTCTCAGATTTCGTTAAAAATATCTTAATTTTTGATTCAAAGATGAACAAAAATCTTTGGGTTTGGAAAGGCAGAGTTAATGATAACAGAACTATCCCACATCCTACATCAGAGAGATTAAAAATTTGCAATGTGGGGGGCTTCTAGGAAACAATGACGTTTCTCAATATGCATTCTTAAGCGATCTTGCATCCTTGTGTTCTCGTACTATGTCATCATCAACTGTCAAAGTCCGGTTCCAGTACTCAAGAATGCATTTGTGTTCTTGATATTGAGGATGCATCGAGTGCAGACTTGATAGTCAAACCGTAAGAAATCCCAGAAATCTTTGCGATTTCCTTTTAATTTTCAATGATATCTGTTGGTCTCTCCCTTGTGTGTGTGTTTGTACTTTTTTGTTGTTGCTATTTTTCTTGTACCTGTCACTTCTTCACCAGCAGGTCTACTGTAATGAACCAAACTGTCTCTATGCCTTGTTTCAAAACAACCACTTCATTGTAATTGGTTGGACATAATATACATTTATTTGACCTAAATTCAAAGTATTACATTAGGGCAATGTGTTTTTGTTGTTGTTGTTTTATCTTAAAATGACTTAAAATTATACCCAAGATTTAACAATACTATTTTTCATCCAAATAAATCATTAAACACATTTTCTAAATTGCCTAAATGTCGAAATTAGAACAATAATAATGACTTCATAACAATATACAGTATTTATAGAGAATTATAAAACTTAAACATGTTATTGCATTATCATAACTTATATTTTTTGTCATTGTCTGTCCTAGCTCCCTCACTCCCTACCTACCTATACTATAAATGTGTGAAGTGATCTATCTTTACAATATATCTTTAGCATACAGTAGTGTGTTGAGGTTAGGATTATAGGAATGGGGTGCTACTGCTAACATTTGCTAGCAGTTTAATAATTAGCTAAGTAAGTTAATGAAGACAAAACTACAGTAGCCTATTTACAGATGAAACTGACCTACACTTGAAACCCTGAACAAGTCAGCAATTTTGCTCCATTTCACTGCTTCTTCTTGGATTAAAAGTAATGCGAGGTATGTAATCAGATTACTTTTAAGGAACTAGTAAATGAATGCATAACTTTTAAATTTACAACAAAATATAAATCAAAAAAGTAATGCAAGTTCCCTTTCGTTGTCACTCCGAGTTCCGTCGGATGACGACGAATGGGGTTTTGCTTAGAAAGCCAATCGACTTCGAGTACTACAAAACGAGCCAATGGCAAAGAAATGCCATGGGTCTGCGGAATTTGCATAGCGTAACTCCGCCTCACCTCATGGGTATTTAAGGAGAACGCTGGCAGCAAATAGGCATGTTTTCGCTTCGGAGCCAAGGTGATCCTTCGTTCCACAAGCCATTCCTGTACTGTCAGTTATTCAAGACGAGCGAGATTCTCTGGTGTTGGTGTGACGGCGATCTCCGGCGAGCGCGCACTTCCTGCCTATCTGTCTGTGGTTTGACAGCGAGTGTGTTTCTCCCCGAGCGCTTCAACACAGTCAGAGTTTCTTTCCTCTCACAAAAGAGCTTGCACGCGGCACGTCTTTTTAAAGATGCCTCGCCCGTGCACTTCTGGTTGCGGTAGACTCGTTGCCGACTCTGATGGGCACGAGCGTTGCATAGTGTGTTTGGGCATTGATCACGCTAGAGCAGCGCTCGTGGATGACTCATGTTCTCTCTGCGGGAACATGACGATCGCAGCACTACGATCAAGACTCAGTGATCTCGCAAGAGTGAGAGCCCCCTCATCCACAACCCGATCTACTGACTCTAGAAATAGAGCTAGTACTTCGGCTGGTGGCCAGGGTGATCTGAGGGTGACGGTTTGGAACAAACCGCCGACTATCAGTCCGTGCCCAGCCGCACCCTCTCCAGTGTTGCAACCCGTGAGTGCTCAGGGGATTCCTGCGGGATCATCTTCGGGTGTCCCGCGGGTTTCCTTTGGCGCTCCAGAGGAGGACGCGATGTCTATCGCGGCATCACAAGGTGGGTCTGAATCTTCTGGAAGTGAAGACTCATCACAGCTGCCACCTTCGGGTGTGAGCACAGTTGTGTCAGAGTCTGATCCGGAGATGACGGCCATGCTGTCTCGAGCCGCCGCGAGCATCGGGTTAAAGTGGACCCCTCCGCCCTGTCCCGAGCGCTCGCGGCTGGATGATTGGTATTGGGTGCCATGTGCAATGGACGTGCTGCCGCGGGCTCCTGGACAAAAAGGAGGAGCTCCTCCACTGTAAGCCTGGCTCCTCCACTGTAAGCCTCTCTGAGCATGTGTCTTTCCCTTGGCAAAGCACCTTGCCACCCCTGGGGTTGAAATATTCCACCTGCGGCTGGACACCCCAGTGATTCCCCATATGCATCCCTCGGGTCATATGTGTATTCTTAAGTCCCCCCCTCTGGGTTGGCAGTAATTGCATATTCCCCCAAAAAATCTGGGATATGCTCCCCAGTGTACCTTGGTATTCCTGTGCTAAATAGGAGTCCTTCGTCCGTGCTAGTCTCACGACAGGGATCTCAGATTTACGCAGGGCACTGGAAGACAGCTGAGAAGGTGGCGTGATTAGACTGGTATCCCCATTCGTCGTCATCCGACAGAACTCGGAGTGACAACGAAAGGGAACGTCTCGGTTACGGATGTAACCCTCGTTCCCTGAGTAGGGAACGGAGACGTTCCGTCTTCCTGCCACTTTCCGCTGTACCGCGGGGATCGCCTGAGCTCAGTCTTGGCTCCTCAGCGAAGAAACATGCCTATTTGCTGCCAGCGTTCTCCTTAAATACCCACGAGGTGAGGCGGAGTTACGCTATGCAAATTCCGCAGACCCATGGCATTTCTTTGCCATTGGCTCGTTTTGTAGTACTCGAAGTCGATTGGCTTTCTAAGCGAAACCCCATTCGTCGTCATCCGACGGAACGTCTCCGTTCCCTACTCAGGGAACGAGGGTTACATCCGTAATCGAGACGTTACTTTGTTTTCCAATTTATTGACTGACAGCTCTCCTATCCCCATGTTGAGAGAAATCAGGAGTAAGTGCGGAGGCGTTATGTGTTCTGTGTGAACATGATGATTATTTTTAGACTAAATGTGAGCGTGTATTTACTTACTATCTCACTTTCAGTACTCCTCAAGATGAATAAAAACAGTAACATGCAAACTCAGAATATTACGCAAACCGGCAATAATTAAATATGTTAAATAATATAAACTTATATTTAAAGCTGCAGTCGGTAGTTTTCCTCTTTGTCGCCATCTCTGTTCAAAATCTGCAATTGCAGTCATTCGCGGTATTATCAACTTTACGTGGGTTGTACCTCGGCACGGCACAGCGCGTATGAATCCAATGTTTTGAGGAGAATGTACAGCTGTCAGTCACCGCGCCGGTGTGGACACTGTCATTCAGAATTACAGATTATACTTTTTGGAAGTATGACCAACATAATAATTTTCACCGGAAAATATCACCTGAACAAGTAGGCTAAGTAACATTCACTTTTGTTCTGACTAACTAAGGGAAAAAGACCATTGCAGTCAATCGAGCTGATTAAATCTAACGATCGCTTATCATATCACGTCAAACCGTGCAAATTATACTTTGTTCTCAAATTGTTAATGTTAATGTAACGGTCACCAGCTGGAGTGCCCTTGAGAGCAACCAGAGGACACTCCACACAGACTATTATCACTCCCTCACAAACTACATTTCCCATAACTCACTGCCCGGACTCATCATCACTGATTGCATTCACCTGTTGCTCATTACCCTGTTAGTCTCAGCCTATTTCAACCTTGTTCACTCATTCACTCACTGCGAAGTTTTGTATGTTGTTACACTGCATTCCCGAGCGTTTCTCCCTGGTTTCCTGTCTCCAGGGTTTTTGGATTTCTTGCCTGTTCCTTGGATTATTCTTCTGCCTCTGACCCCTGCCTGTTTTGTTTGTTTGTTTGTTCGTTTGGACTGCCTACCTCTGTATTTGACCTTTGCCTGTTTATTGGATACGTGTCTGGATTGTCCCTATTAAAGCTGCATTTGGATCTTAACCGTCGTGTCTCTGAGAAGTTTCGTGACAGAAAACTTTGCCACACCGAGATCCAGCAGCCATGCCAACCATGTGTCCAGACATCCAAATCATGCGTCTCCGTCAGGAGAATCGGTCCATTGAAGACTATGTCGCAGATTTTATTGAACTGGCACATCTCACGCTAATGAGCACCAAGTGCTAATGATCTTTTTACGTGGAGGATTATCTGAACCGCTCCGGTCAACTACAACTGAGTTCCCACGGGACTTCAGCGCGAGACTACAGCTTGCCGTCTAAAACACTATTTAGGTGAATTTAAACAATGGCTAAGTTGCTAAACGCATCTTGTTCACATGTAAGGCCCCTGTTCATGTTGGACAGACATTTTAATTGCATTTTGTGTCTGTTAAGAGGTACAAAGTTACTATTTTTGTTGCCCCCATATGCCCCCATAACTGCCGTTTTAGCTGAGTGGGAGCTCTGGGCATTTGCGGGAACAGCTCCGTGTTGCAAGCACCGATCCGGTTCGGTTTTTTTTCTATTGACAGTACTCACAAAGGTGTAACGATCAAGATTAACTTAAAAATTGCCCGGAGTTCTCCTTTAAGTAAGTTCTTTATACACCACTGAAAACATAGTTATGGATGTCATATTGCATTTCTGTTAATAGATACTCCAAATTTTTACACATTGCACCTTTAAAACAGCTCAATAATGCAGTTTAGTCTGGGACTAGACTAAGCCTTGTTTAAAGCCGAGTGGACACTGTGCGACTTTGGCCACGATTTGGCCGTCTGAGATAAATTTTACAAATCCTAAAAGATTCCTCTGATCCTAGGCTAAAATCTTAAGTCTTTGATCGTTAGTATGACATGTTCACCAACAGCTGATTAATGGCAGTTGCAATCAAATTTTACCTCCTACGAAATTCTGTCAGTGTCAGAAGATTTGACTCACAATCCTGCAGTGTGACTTCTCCTACGACGAAGGTCAAATTTTCTTCGTTTTTCAAGACAAGCCATGACCAAAATTAACATTAGAGATTTCTTTGTAACCACCATTTAAATCCCACGTGTGACACATCACTGAATGTGTCATTGATTGATGATGTAAAACTGCGTCCGTTTTTAACACGTCTTGACTGCCGTACAGTCTGACATCAATGACAACTGAGATCTTACAGTGTGACATGCTTACAGCGATGATCATGTTTGTACAGTCTGACAAGCAACAATCGTAAAGAACTATTATAAATCGCACTCAGCTTAAACAGGGGGATAATGTATTAAATTAAGTAACCACATTAAATAATGCAATATGTTGAAAAAAAAAAAAGTTTTGTCATAATTACAGCAAAAAAAATATCGGAATACTTGAATATTGTGTTGGACAACAGGGGACGTTGCGTACAAAAAATTGGAACTACTGGCCTAGTATATACAAAATGTATCAAGTTTCAAGTTCACTTAACTAACTTTAGAATTAATATATATATATATATATTTTAATTCTAAAGTTAGTTAATATATACACACAGCTATAAGTTATAAGTTATAAGTCACAGATACCCAGATTACCAGCAGTGTGCTGTCATCTTCCATCAAAGCTCACCTTACACTTCTCCTTAAAGAGAAAGGATGATGTATGGTGTAAGCTCTGTGAGCTTTTGGAGACTATCACAGTTTAAATTCTAATATCCTTTATTACTAAAAGAAGACTATGACATGGAGGAGTAGATGCTGGCTCAGTCTTGTCATCCATGTCATAGACTTGTAATTTTATGTAATTCACTGGTTTTAGTGCAGAACAAAAACACGAATGTGAGTGCAAATGCATGCATATATGAGAGAGGGTACTGTACCGAAAGATTGGGCTCAAACTGACAAGCCCAGGCTGGCTTCTGGCTCTTTCTGTCTTCACTCAAAAGAAGCGTGTTCTGTATACATGCAGCAGAGAGTTTCCCCCCACTCCGGCCTCTGAAGAATAGTTCCTTGTCATTTGTCTTGCAAATGGTGGAAATCCCCTTGTGTAGATGAATTTTTATCATTTATTTTCTCAAGATCTTTGACTTATGAATTCACAGAGAATGTCAAAAGTAACATGTTGAAAACCAGCAGGTTTTGCCATATGTGGAACGTCTTGTCACATACATCCTCTTTAACTGTCAGCTGTTGTTTTACCTCAGAAAGCATAAAAGAACTGTGAACAAAAGAAGAGAATTTGTTAGTAAATTCTGTCTTTAAAAAAAAAAACACGAAATATGTAAGGCGTGAGATATTAATCTAAATAAATACATTCACAGACAAGCAAGTGATTAATTCTAATAAAATGAATACTACACGCTAGAATACAGCATTCATTCAACCAGAGATTTAACATTTTAAATATAAATCATATGTCGAATGAAAGTGGTTTAACTGCACCACTTTCATTCAAACATGATTTATATTTTAAAATTTTGAGCTTAACTGAGTAAAACAGAGACTGCACAAATGTATATTTTTATTGGCAAATTAGGTATATAATTTTTCCAAAAAATGATATTACATTTATTCAGCATTTCCCTCCACAAGAGTAACATTTTATGAATCCATGTGTGACTGCACAAACAAGCTGGCATTATGTGAACATGGGGCTTAACATATGCAGCTTTCAACAAATTGTCCAAATGACAGACGACTTGCAGCACAGGTTTGTGGGTATTTCAGGAAGTCAGTAGCCCTTTTATGTGAAATGTGGAAGCAAGAACCATGCTGAACACCCAAAACAAACCCATGGCTTGGGCCGGCTGGCACCCACACAAGGGCAGAAATAAGGAATGGTATTTATATATGTCTGGCAGAAGTTTGAGAATGTAAGCAGGGAATTTCTACACACACAATATGTCAAAATCAGGCCAATTTTTAGCTCCGTATAACTGAGAAATTTGTAACACTTATACAGTGTTATCCTGTTTTTTAGTATTCTGTACAACTCTAAAGCATTTGATTAGGTGTGCACTTGCTCATGGTGGATTATTCTTGTAAATTAGCATTTAAGCCTTGGGTAGAGCCAATCATTCTAATATTTTAGAAAAATCTTCAATTAAACTTTTCATGAGTGTGAATCCTTTTGTTGCTGATGTGTATCGCGCCATTCCGAGAGATACTGGAATTTTCATCCCAATTATTGTCAATGTAGTTAGTACCTAAAAACATTTTGCTTCCATGGTGCCTTTTACCAAACCATCTAAGTTTAAACCCAAGTTCTGTCTACATGTGAACTCTAAACCATGGTTGTTTATACAGTAGGTTGTCTATAGAAATGAAACTAAAAGACTATTTTAGAATTTTCCACCTCTGAAAGCTACCAATTCTTTCGCTCACACACAGAACGAGGAGAATCTGAGCTTGTTTAACTGTGACATCAATACTCACTTTTTCTTTGAAATTCCAAAGTCACAGCTATGTTATTGTATACTGGTCACACTGACAGATATCCAGTGTGGCCTTCAGATGAAGACACAAGGTTCTCATAAGCTCATTAATCTTGAAAGGAACAACTGTCAAAACCATACACTGCCCCTATGCCTGACATAAAAAAGGCATATTTGTGGCCTTGATTTTGGTTTTGTGGGAAAAAAGATATCACACAGCCTCTCTGTACAGTAGTTATTGAGCTTTTAACATAGTTAGGTGGATTTTCTGTATAATGGACCAAAAAAAAAAAAAAAAAAAAACTTCTGTACAAAGCTGAAATTGAAAGTCCTCTGACAGGAGTTACTGAGTTAAGTCAGAGAGTTACTAAATTAAGGCCTGTTCACACCAAGGACGATAACAAACTAGGAACAACAGAAAACTGGTGATAAATAAACTGAAAGTCCAAGAAAGTGAATTTAAGACAAACTAAACAATATAATTGTGACAATAAACACACAGGTTTGTAGTGCAAATAGTCTTACTGTTTACTGTACTTTTGTTATTCTTCTAGATATTTGCCTATAGCGGCTAATGAATCAGAAGTTTCACACATTCAAAGAAAATAGTTTACTTCCGCATTGCAAAATATTTGTAGTACAGTCCACTCATTCAAAATAGAAGAATACAAAATAATCACTGATGGATGTGAAATCATTTTAAACATTTGTGTTTACATATTAAACTGAATCAAAATTAGAAAAGATGCAGCTATTATACGTGTAATGGTTATGTTCTGTTTAGTTCTGTTTTATCATCATGGTGTTTTGCGTTTCCTGTTTGCCTGTCTACTCCTAAGTGTTCCTCTTGGATTTATTTATTAAAGACTGTGTTTGTTATATTCTCTGATTGTTGTGCGCACATTACACCCACCAGAACCTGACAGAACACAGACCCACACAAAAGCACAGAGCAAACACCAGATCCTACCGCAGAGCCCGAGCCTGTTGCGATGCAAGAGCCAGAGATAAAGACTGAGCCCACCATCGCCCCAGAGCCCGAGCCCAGGGAAGAGTCTGACCAGGTGCATGGGTCGGCAACAATGTTTTATCTGTCTCTGCTGGTCCCGCCCAGCTCCAAGTCTTCTGTGTCTCCGCTGGTCCCGCCCAGCTCCAAGTCTTCTTTGTCACCGCTGGTCCTGCCCAGCTCCAAGTCTTCTGTGTCACCGCTGGTCCTGCCCAGCTCCAAGTCTTCTGTGTCTCCGCTGGTCCCGCCCAGCTCCAAGTCTTCTGTGTCACCGCTGGTCCGGCCCAGCTCCAAGTCTTCTGTATCTCCACTGGTCCCGCCCAGCTCCAAGTCTTCTGTGTCTCTGCTGGTCCTGCCCAGCTCCAAGTCTTCTGTGTCTCTGCTGGTCCCGCCCAGCTCCAAGTCTTCTGTGTCTCCGCTGGTCCTGCCCAGCTCCAAGTCTTCTGTGTCACCGCTGGTCCAGCCCAGCTCCAAGTCTTCTGTGTCTCCGCTGGTCCCGCCCAGCTCCAAGTCTTCTGTGTCTCCGCTGGTCCTGCCCAGCTCCAAGTCTTCTGTGTCACCGCTGGTCCTGCCCAGGTCCAAGTCTTCTGTGTCTCTGCTGGTCCTGCCCAGCTCCAAGTCTTCTGTGTCTCTGCTGGTCCCCCCCCAGCTCCAAGTCTTCTGTGTCTCCGCTGGTCCTGCCCAGCTCCAAGTCTTCTGTGTCACCGCTGGTCCTGCCCAGGTCCAAGTCTTCTGTGTCTCTGCTGGTCACGCCCAGGTCCGAGTCTTCTGTGTCTCTGCTGGTCCCATCCAGGTCCAAGTCTTCTGTGTCTCTGCTGGTCCCGCTCTTCTGTGTCTCTGCTGGTCCCGCCCAGCTCCAAGTCTCCTGGGTCTCCGCTGGTCCTGCCCAGCTCCAAGTCTTCTGTGTCACCGCTGGTCCTGCCCAGCTCCAAGTCTTCTGTGTCTCCGCTGGTCCCGCCAAGCTCCAAGTCTTCTGTGTCACCGCTGGTCCTGCCCAGCTCCAAGTCTTCTGTATCTCCGCTGGTCCCGCCCAGCTCCAAGTCTTCTGTGTCTCTGCTGGTCCTGCCCAGCTCCAAGTCTTCTGTGTCACCGCTGGTCCTGCCCAGGTCCAAGTCTTCTGTGTCTCTGCTGGTCCTGCCCAGCTCCAAGTCTTCTGTGTCTCTGCTGGTCCCCCCCAGCTCCAAGTCTTCTGTGTCTCCGCTGGTCCTGCCCAGCTCCAAGTCTTCTGTGTCACCGCTGGTCCTGCCCAGGTCCAAGTCTTCTGTGTCTCTGCTGGTCACGCCCAGGTCCGAGTCTTCTGTGTCTCTGCTGGTCCCACCCAGGTCCGAGTCTTCTGTGTCTCTGCTGGTCCCACCCAGGTCCAAGTCTTCTGTGTCTCTGCTGGTCCCGCCCAGCTCCAAGTCTCCTGGGTCTCCGCTGGTCCTGCCCAGCTCCAAGTCTCCTGTGTCTCCACTGGTCCTGCCCAGCTCCAAGTCTTCTGTGTCTCCGCTGGTTCTGCCCAGCTCCAAGTCTTCTGTGTCACCACTGGTCCTGCCCAGGTCCAAGTCTTCTGTGTCTCTGCTGGTCCCGCCCAGGTCCGAGTCTTCTGTGTCTCTGCTGGTCCCACCCAGGTCCAAGTCTTCTGTGTCTCTGCTGGTCCCGCCCAGCTCCAAGTCTCCTGGGTCTCCGCTGGTCCTGCCCAGCTCCAAGTCTCCTGTGTCTCCACTGGTCCTGCCCAGCTCCAAGTCTTCTGTATCTCTGCTGGTCCTGCCCAGCTCCAAGTCTCCTGGGTCTCCGCTGGTTCTGCCCAGCTCCAAGTCTCCTGTGTCTCTGCTGGTTCTGCCCAGCTCCAAGTCTCCTGTGTCACTGCTGGTCCTGCCCAGCTCCAAGTCTTCTGTGTCTCCGCTGGTCCCGCCCAGGTCCAAGTCTTCTGTGTCTCCGCTGGTCCTGCCCAGCTCCAAGTCTCCTGTGTCTCCACTGGTCCTGCCCAGCTCCAAGTCTTCTGTGTCTCCGCTGGTCCTGCCCAGCTCCAAGTCTCCTGGGTCTCCGCTGGTTCTGCCCAGCTCCAAGTCTCCTGTGTCTCTGCTGGTTCTGCCCAGCTCCAAGTCTCCTGTGTCACTGCTGGTCCTGCCCAGCTCCAAGTCTTCTGTGTCTCTGCTGGTCCCGCCCAGGTCCAAGTCTTCTGTGTCTCCGCTGGTCCTGCCCAGCTCCAAGTCTCCTGTGTCTCCACTGGTCCTGCCCAGCTCCAAGTCTTCTGTGTCTCCGCTGGTCCTGCCCAGCTCCAAGTCTCCTGGGTCTCCGCTGGTTCTGCCCAGCTCCAAGTCTCCTGTGTCTCTGCTGGTTCTGCCCAGCTCCAAGTCTCCTGTGTCACTGCTGGTTCTGCCCAGCTCCAAGTCTTCTGTGTCTCCACTGGTCCCGCCCAGGTCCAAGTCTCCTGTGTCTCCAGTGATCCCACCCAGCCTCTCTCACCCACCTCCTCTACCAATGACAGCCAGTTCCTCTGCCCCACCTCCGCTGGTTCCCTTAAGTCCCTCGGCTCCTCCTCCTATCCAGCTTTGCCTTGGCAAGAGAATCCCCTTGCTCTGGCTCCAGCCACCAATCCCGTCACTCCATCTTGGCCCATCGACCAGTCGGTTCTTCTTTGGCTCCTCCCTCCCTCGGCTCCACCTGAGACCATTATCCTGATGGCTCCACCGGGCTCCTTCATCCCTTTGATTCTGCCTTGGTCACACTACCCTCCACCCCTTTGGCTCTGCCGGACCTGCCTTCCCTCCAGCTCCAACTTGGTCCTCAGTCCCATTGGCTTTGCTTCAGTCCTCTGGCACCACCTCAGACGCTCGTCGCTGCGGCTCCACTTCGGTCTCCTGATCGATCCTTGTTTGTTGCCTGGTACCATCAGCTTTTCTGTCATCAGCCACCTCCATCTGTCTGTCGTACCCCTGGTTAAACCTGCTAAATCTCTATCATGGCTTCTCTCTCTTTCGACTCAACCATGGGCCTTCGTCTTGGCTGTGTTCTGGTTCACTGCCTGGCTCCTCCTGCTCTCGTCTCCTCCTTGGCTCCTCCCACCATCATCACCACCATCTCCTCTTGTCTATTGCCCTTCGCCAGCCCCTCGTCCTCCTCCAGAGCCCCTGCCATCCCTCTCTCTCTCATCAGTTTGGATAATCATTGGCAGGAGGAAGCAATTTTCGGGAGGGGGGAGCTACTGTAACAGTTATGTTCTGCTTAGTTCTGTTTTATTATCATGGTGTTTTGGATTTCCTGTTTGCCTGCTTGTGTTCCCTATTAGTTTTCGTAGTTCCTAATTAATTACACGCCTGTTTCTGTTCAGTTCATTACCACTCCTTGTGCTGAGCTGTTAATAAATGTTTACTGGTAACGGCATTATTCTCCCGAGTCTTTCTGGTAGAACTACTTTCTTGTCAAATTTCATTCTATGTGATGTAATATGACGTAGCCTACAGTCATATTTTGAATGACTGATGTGCATCATGACTACCGAGTTAATTTCTCTAATGATGCATCATAGAGTGGTTAAGCAGTAATGCCATTGTACGGGAAACACACTCCTGAATCGCTTACAATTTAAACTTTTTCATGTCATGACCAAACAGTAAATCAGGTTGTGTTCCCCAAAAGCATCGTTTGTCAAATTGTCACAAATTCCGTCATTACGAACATAAATTCATTAATTTGGTGTTTCCCGAAAACATAGCTCGGGAAACA
Source organism: Rhinichthys klamathensis goyatoka (assembly GCF_029890125.1). Lineage (NCBI taxonomy): Eukaryota > Metazoa > Chordata > Actinopteri > Cypriniformes > Leuciscidae > Rhinichthys > Rhinichthys klamathensis. Next base: position 2,920,654 of record NW_026606660.1, read on the forward strand.
TTGGTTTCAGGAAACACTGAATCTTTGAACTGTTTGTAACAACAGAACTTATGACCAGTTGACTAACGATGATTTTGGGAAACGCACCCTGATGTACTATTTGCAGGGCTTAATTTGAGCCGGAACACGCCGGAACATGTTCCGGCACCTCCGACGTTGGATCCGGAACCTTTCCTATTATTCCAAATAGTCTATTTGATATAGCTGTAGACCTGTGGTTAGCATAGTTTCTTATTATTATGACATTTGGACTTAAATAGATCATGGTTTTGAGCAAAATAAGGCGAAGAAGAAGGCGGGAACCATCAAATATCAACATAAATTTTGTGAGCTGCTTTTGTTTTGTTTTGTTGTTTGTTTATTTTTGACATTCAAATTTATGTTGATATTTGCTGGTTCCCGCCTTCTTCTTCCCTGAGCCTTTAAACCTAGTTACAACAATCTATATCTTAATATTCCATTCAACGTCTTAGTTTGTCAAGAGAACGAAGGCACAGTTTTTGCCAAGGGTGAGCATGCAAATGGTATCCAGAACCCCAGAGTATGACTTAAGAGTGAATCTGTGATTTAATCAAAGTAAAGTGAAATTTTATTAAAAAATAAAGTGAAGTAGTCCTATGTTAATTATTTACAGAAATAATTTGACAATAATTTGATCTCGAACCAATTAATTAGCAGAAGTTGTAGAAAAAAATCACCCCCCTCACAGTTGTCATGAAAATGGTTTCAAAGCAACTTCACAATATTAAACTGGGCTGTGTTTCTCAAAAGCATCGTGAGCTAAGTTAATCGTAGAGACCATTGCTGGATATGATCTACTTAGGCTTACGATGCTTTTGGGAAACACAGCCAGGAAAGTAAAATAATTAATGATCCAAACTTCATCAAATATGATACAAGCTCAAATTCTGTTTCAAAGCAAGAATTTAGAAGATTTTGCAGGAGGATTTAGTTCAGAACTACAAACACAAATAAAAAGAACTACAAACATGACCGATGTTCATGAGGCCAAAGGTTAAACGGTGATGCCCTGAAAGGGGTTTCAGTTAATAATCAATTAATAACCAATAGTTAATCAACCATATTATGTTGCCTGTGCTATTTTATCTGCAACAATATTGTCAACTTTGATAAAGACAGGAACAGCACAATAGCAAAACAGATGACCCATGACTGGCATATCAATAGCTACTTGTTTTATCTCCTATATGGTAGTGTTACGTTCCCAATTAGGTTTCTAGGGGCAAACGGGAAGTAGGCCTAACGTTTAAAAAGCAAAAAGTAAAAGCAAAATTGTTTGAGTAGTATGCATTTAATTAAATTAATCAATAAATTGCATATATATATTAGTGTGTAAATGAGATGACAAAATCTATATATAAAAAAAAAGATGTGATGTGATTCTCTTCCATGTACACATGGAAATCCCCCCCAAAAAAGGTAATCTGAGCAGGTCATTTCCATATCTTTGCGGCTGTTTTGAGTCGTTGGAAACATTGATGTTTTTAAATGATTGACCTTACAAACGTATATCATTATTATTATTATTATTATTATTAATATTATTACATTAAACGATTGCTAATCACATTAGGTCAAACAAATAACTGCGGGATATGGCGAAATAGACCATGGTATTAATTAAATTATACACTGTCATTTCTAATTCATACACTAATTAAATCCGAATTAATCCAATCCAATTTTCGTTTACATGTGCCGAACAAAACTTTAGCGCGTGAGTGCTCCAGACACCGCGTTCAGAACTAGAGAAAGTATGGAAAAGTTACTTGGAAGGTCAATGTTTCTCCTTTGTAAAGTATTTGTATCTACACTCCTGAAAACATATATCTCAGCTGTGGAATATTTTATGTATACATAAAACCAAAAAATGTGGAAAATTCCACTTTTCCCCTTGTAGGTCACAATATTAACTTTTCCATGGCCTTTCACGAGCTCATGCCGTCAGTCCAGGTTTGGTATTTTGCCATTTCTAGTCTAATCGAGTTTATAATTGCTTTGACGGAACATTGAATAATGTCACTGATAAAGTTTCTGCATCTGTCATTTTTGGAGCACACATTTTACACCTTCGATACTCTTTGAAGCAATTAGTTATTTTTTTCCACATGAGAAAAAAATTCTGTAAAGGTCATAAACAATTATCCAGGCTTTACACTGGCACTCACTTTGCTGAACTTGGGGTGGAGCCTTCAAACCCTAAAACCACCTCGCACTTCACAATTTCAATAAACTCTTAATGAAAACCTTTTGCTAGAACTGAGTTATGTCCAGTGTGTGGCCGACATAATTTTGACTTTTTATGGACATTTTCAGATCACTTATCTAGAAAATATGTTGTACCAACCCGAGCATTTTGTCTTACGTAACTAAAATGATAAATCAACAGGATGGTTTCATTGTATATTAACCAAGCATATTAACCAAGATAATTTAAGGAACTGTAAAAAAAAAACATTTTATTTAAACGTTTCAGCTATGAAGATGACAACGACAGTCTGTTTTGTTGAAAGTTAGTTGAATCAAGCTGTATGTTAGACGTGATTTTAAAAGCTCAGAGTGACCCTGCAGATACGGTATGAATTATAGATTGTATTTCGTATACACTTAGGCTTTGTGTTCTTCACCCCATGTTGATTCTCATCTGCTGAAAGCAAGCAGGCCAATTTCCATACATAGCAATGAGATCACAAAACTCACAAACACTAAATCAAGACCCGAGCCACAACGGATCTGCAATAAAACCGCTCACATATACCGTCCATATAGGGATAAAAGAAAACTGAGACCATAAAAGTAAGACAAAATATATGTCGTGCACATCCGCGATTTAAACGTTTTAATACGACAGTCATATTTATCATTTGCAATACCCACACATTTTTATAGCTTTATTATTCACAACTGGGAATTATATACTTTAGGTGTCTGAGGTTTGTTAAAAAGCATTCATCAAGTTGATTCTCTTTCTGCATAAATGTTTTATTGTGCATGTGCACACTCTGAATAAATATTTGCAATTCATTGTAAAATGTGGTAACCTGCAAATGTTACTTTAAAGAGCCCTCTACCTGATTTAACCAATAAAACATAGTTTTGCTTGTAAAAATGTGTGTATTTACATTGATTCAGTGTTATTAGGTAATATCTTTTTACTTAAATAAAATCAGTTAATTGAAATTTACACGTTGTGTGGGTTAATTTTAATAAGAATAAACAATTAGAATACTGTCATAAAATAAAGTTTGCGATATTTCGTCATCTGACAGATTTTCATGTAAAAAATAGTAGGCTACTCATTTGAGAAGCGCTAGACCCGAGAGATTAGTCTTTAAACAGACGTTAAGTGTCAAACCAGACTTTAGTTCTATTTTAAATTCGACAGTGTCCATTTGGGAGATAAAGCACCTCTCCTATCCTATCTTAATCCTATCTTTAAGCATCGGTCTTTATCTGTGAATAGGACGAGTGAGAATGACCAATGACCGGCACTAAATGATAGCAGATAGTTTATTTGATATATTTGAAGATAATGGGTGTACTGTGAAATTATAATCAACAAAACCAGCCGGTAAATATGAACACAACTACCGACATATTTAATCTTGATCAGTTATATAATGCAGCAATGAATTCAATCTTAAGTTAGTTATCACAGTTATCAGCTATATTTTAAACTACATGACTGTAAATATAACCAACAAATCATAGACGTGACATAGCCTTGTATTTCTAAATGAATGAGTGAAGCGTGGTAAAAATTATATCAGTGTTTAACAAAAGCGTTAGGCCTAATACTGACATTAATTCATTTCTAAAATAGACTTTTATTTTCCAAATAATATACTATATTTGTCAAAAACATTATTATTTCAGCTTTGACATGATAGGCTATGCTCATAGATACTGAGATTATACAGACTAGGCATTAAGTGATAATAATATTATTACTACAAGGGCATAATGATACCAAAGAATGATGTCGACATATGTGGCTAGTATAACATACAGTTTTCAGCATGTAAATCTGTTCGTTTTTTATGTTTTTGAGTTTTGATTTAATTTGCTATATTGTGCATGCCGCATTTAAACTGTCAAGATACACCTTTACTGTAGTATCTGCCCCTAAAATAGGCTACATCGCAAGTCATGATGAAAGAAAGAAAGAAAGAAAGAAAGAAAGAAAGAAAGAAAGAAAGAAAGAAAGAAAGAAAGAAAGGTGCAATGTGAATTATTTAGAAATGCGTTGTTGTTGTTTTTCTTGTTGTTTTTTTATTTCTATCTCTCTCTTTCTCAAGTCCACGAGTTTCGAGTCTTAAATTGAACCGTTCTAAATATATCATGCATTTGGAAGGAAGCACAATTTCCGTTCACATCATTAAACCAATTCAAGAATTTTCGCATGTAATAACATCTCAAACTGAGAAAAGTGTAATTACGGACATACATCACAGCAGCAGTCATATAGCAATCCGCTACAATCCTCTACACTTATCGTTTTTTTTACGTGAAATGTTTCCATATAAATAAAGTCGGTGAAGCTCCGTGCGACGAGTCTGCATACCTGAGAATCCTGTGCAAGACACCCATGAAGTGAGTTCGTCGTCTGCATGTTTCACAAATGTGCTCGTGGAGCAATTTTCGATAGCCGTTTCTCCCTGCTAACCTCATTGTGTATCCACAAAATTTGACTACTAAGTGTAATTGCCTAATTTATCCAGAGGAGGGAGACTTTTGGCTCTCTGCTCTCAATATGTCCCCTACTGGGTTCTGACCACGACTAAAACCTGTCGGACTCCTTTGAATGGTTTCATTTTGACGCACAACACACATCTCGGTGATAACACCTCATTTTACACTTGGTCACAATACGCCTGTGATGCTGATGTCTATTTTCCAATATCACTTTGTTGTGGTGGCACTATGTTCCCCGCACATTCTCTCTTGTGTGTTCTCACAAAACACAGACAGAACGCTTTTCCTCTTTGATTTCGTTACATTCTACTGCGCGTTTTGCCACAGATGTTGTGAGATGATCTGGAATGATGTTCTCCATGTGTTGAAGTTAGAGACTTGTGACCTACACACATGTACGGATAGTGACACCGCTTCTTGTTCTATTGGGTCGTCTGTAAACTTTTACAAGTGACATTTTGTGAGCTAATAAACTATACCATCTTTACTTCCACAGGAAACTCTGTGAGCATGCTGTGATAGTGTTGGCCTTTGGAATTCAGTCAATACCCTATAACTCTAGTATTCATTTGACACATATATCGATTGCACATTTATTTGGAGCATGTGTGCTGATAAATGAATTAGACTGGCTTTCCATGTACAAAGTGTATTTTAAGTATTTTTACGTATGCATTTATTTATTTTTTTGTTCTTCCTCTCTCATTTCTGCCTCATGCTAATGGAGCATTTCCATTATTTGTCCACCAAATGATTTTACATAGGCCTATTTGTTTAGCCTAAGCGTCAGAGTAGCCTATATAATTATTTAGGCTTTCCATAAAAGCTTCTTTGCTTAAATAAAATGTAGAAGTGACAGCACAGCAAACTGAGTCATGTGTCTAATGGCTAGTTGGTTTAGACATTACGTATGAAATAGCTGATATAGAGCGCGGTACATGGATTTAAAGTTCGTTGTTTTAGCGACACATGGATAATACATCAAGCTTTCACTGATGCACGGGTTGGCACGGATTGGCAAAGGCGCATTCAAATAATTTTCTATCACAAAGCCGATTGAAAGGGTAGAATATGTGCACTACAGAATTCTCTTACGTCTCGGAACACGGGCGCGTAAACAGCTTTTCTGTTGTAGCTACACCTCTTAGACCACTCTTTTGCTTTTTCAACTGCATATGCTGCTCAACTTATTAATGTTGGAAATGTGTCTAGTTTAAACGAAGCGTTTCTCTTTCCCTTTAATCTGAAATAATATATTGAAATGGTTAAACTGCATACTGGATGGTACTTACGCGCACACACGCAGCCTATCCGCAGACTTCTGGACCAATGAAATCAACCCATCGCTCTCCGCGTAACCAGTTAGATTGACGTGGAGGACGCGTCAAATTAACTCCAGCAAACTTCACCCTGCGGGATCAGACAAATCCCTCTTTAACGGGAAAGGATCACTCGTATCCCATTCTGCCCTAGACAAGTTTGGCATGTAGAAGTTTTGCAGCCGGAATAGACAAAAGTTTGTCGAAGTCTTCCGAACATCTCCACACAGCAACCGCATGCAGGAGCGTTCAGCCATTGAAGGAAAACTGCTTTAAAGACACGCATCGCAAGATCAAATGGGTGAGATCTCGTTCACTTCTGCATGCTTCATGAGAGATGCTTTATTTAGACCAGAAATAACCGTGACTTTGAGCCTCAAACTGAATGGTACAATGTTTGCTTTAGTGATGAGCATGTAGCCTACATTATTAAAACAAAGCCACTATGCGCTATACGGTCTCATTAGCACAATAATACTATTAATTATCTCTACTGACAATTTCAAGTGTTAAAAAAATGTTGGTATTTAAGAGAATGCAGAAAGAAAAAGAAGATCGCCATTTTCATTAACAAATCTTTGATGTCCTCAGGACATGTGTCCTCATGATGTGCCATGCTGTTTTACGACATTCATTTTACTTAACCTTAAAGTTTCAATGTCTTTTGTTTCTTACAGATCAAAACTACGGGGAGGTGAACCAGCTCGGGGGAGTTTTTGTCAATGGACGTCCTTTGCCCAATGCAATAAGATTACGAATAGTGGAGTTAGCCCAGCTTGGCATCCGACCCTGTGACATAAGCAGACAGCTTCGGGTCTCCCATGGGTGTGTGAGTAAAATTCTTGCGAGATACAACGAAACTGGGTCCATTTTGCCCGGCGCAATCGGCGGCAGCAAACCACGAGTAACAACGCCTAATGTAGTAAAAAACATACGGGACTACAAACAGGGAGACCCGGGAATTTTTGCATGGGAGATCCGGGACCGTCTTCTCGCGGACGGAGTATGTGATAAGTACAACGTTCCTTCGGTCAGCTCTATCAGTCGGATATTAAGGAACAAGATTGGAAACCTCTCCCAACCTAACCAATATGAAAATGGCAAACAAGGACCACCGCAGTCCGGCCTCTCCTATAACCATATATACCCGTATTCATACCCCAGTGCAATGTCTCCTTCCGGGACCAAAATGAGCAATCCTCCCGGTGTCCCTGTCACGGGTGGGCATGTAAGCATTCCCCGTGGTTGGCCTTCAGCTCACACGGTCAGCAATATTTTGGGTATTCGTGCTTTCATGGATCCTACAGGTGAGACTTATTGTACAGCTATTGGTTTAGACAACAAATATTACTTGTACATGCACGGTTACAGGCCTCAGCCTCACTATAGCTTGTTTTGTGGTGCATCTACTCAAACCAAACCGAGGCGGCCTATGTAATAATCTGCTTTAAAGAATGTTAAAACTTGTTGACATACCTGAAATTTAGAAAAAAGAGTCATTAAGGCATTTTTTTTTTTACACAAATCCGTATAACATACGGAGTAGGCCTTCAGGTTCTCGGTACTGTAAAAAGTTGTGACCTGCTGATAAGTGCTTATATATATATATTTAATTATATATATTACTTATATAATAAAAAAAATGCTATGCAGGGGCTTAATGCGCGATAAGCATTTATTCGATAAATTCCTTATTTGTCCAATATAACGAATAAATGCTTATCGCGCATTAATGCATTATTATAATAAAACATGCTGTTGAAAATACTGTATTAGAAAATATGTTATATATTATTATATATGTGAAATATTGTAACCATAAGCAATTGATAATAATATATTTATTCAAATCCATTTAAGCAAATATGTATGCAGAATTGTCGCTGAACATATTCATGAAGAAAATGCTGCACATTTGTGTCGAATTGTATTTAAAATATCGTTTCAAATCATTAAATTGCAAGGCAAAGAAAAAACAGTCTAACGCTGTCAGTTAATTCGGTAACACTTTATTTTTAAGGTGTCATTGTTACAGTGTAATTATATATTAATAGTACTGAGTAATATTACTACGTGTGCTTGCTATAGGGTTAGGGTAGGATTAGGATTTGGTTGAGGGTTAGTTCCATGTAATTATGCATAATTTACTGTTATTACTATGTTAAGTAGCCTACATGTAAAATATGTAACAAGGACACTGTCAAATTAAGTGTTACCGTTAATTCCATTATAGTAATTCTTTATTCAGCTTGGTGTAATTCTGATTTGGTTTGTTGCAAAGCAAAGTAAAAACAGAAAGTTTTATTAATTTAAATAATTTTTCCTAGCTATTGCTAGCGCTGAAGGATACGCACCAAAAATGGAGGACTGGAGTAGTGTCAACAGAGCGACATTTCCCTCCGCTCATGGAGTCAATGGAATAGACAAATCAGCTATTGATGCAGACATAAAATACCCTCAGGTACCGTAGCAATTATGAACTTGTATTTTATTGTTTGAGATGCAAGTTCTGTTCAAAAATAATTTGGATGACTTTGGAAGTTACCTTTCATGTTAATGTGCAATTACATGCTATACATTAAAGCGTTGCTAAATTGTAGGCTAATTCTTTTTATACAGCTGCTTACACACTTGGTTAGTAATATTTATATCGCACGTATTTATATGTAAAACACAGCCTAACAATCAGCGTTACCTTATTATGTATTACTTTGCATATAGTATTTGTCTGATTCTCTGCTCTTTGTCTGCTTGCTCTGTTAATGTGCTTGTTTTTCTCCTGTTACTCCAGCCTTCGTCGACTTTGTCTAGCTATGTCCCAGCGTGCGCATACTCTCCCTCCAACCAGTACGGCGTGTACAGTGGTCCAGCTGGGAGTTATGTGAGCCCAGGGCATCACTGGCAGGCCCAGGGCACCAGTCTCTCACACCCTGGCGGTGGCGTAGCGATGCACCCGAGTGACATCCATTCTTCTATGGCGTTCAAACATGCGGTGCGAGATGGTATGCACGATCATTGATATCAGTCATATTTTAACGGCACTTTAGGAATAATAGACCGAAGGTTTTAAGGGCATGCATTTAAACACACTATTTTGACAATTATAGGTGTTGCCAACTTTAAGATATCGATACACCTCTTTAACGTCCGTGGATAGATCTACTACTATTATTACTGTTATTACATAGAAATGACAAGAAACAACACTTGGAGGAAAATAAAAAGAACATTCTGATTCAGCTCTCATATAGAAGCTTACGAAGTATACCAATGTTCTCAACCAAATCATTAGGCATGCACATAAAATGTCGTATGAGAATGAGGTCATGCAGGGCAAACTGAGTGGTAAGCATTGCAGTATGATCTCAGGTGGGGCCTATACTCACATTATTGGGCACATTAATAGGCCCATATGAATACATTTCTACTATTGATTAATGCTGTTACTCATTGTAGACATTGCGCATTAGCTTACTTTAACATAGGATTACAGGCAAATTTTGATCCGTCTTATAAAAACAATTGAATAAATTCTAAATAGCTACATATAATGAAATAAACGGTCAGTTTTGGAGCAGCATTTGTAAAAATAATAAATACATTTCAGAAACTTTTATTTCAGAATATTTTTTTGGAAAAAAAATAGAAATTTTACAGAACAGGCCTATTTTAGAGAATCGAATCGTTTAGAACATGCATGCCCCGGTGGCCCGATCCCGTACATTACACATGACGTTAAACGTTTTAAAAAGCAAAAAGACAATGACTTTATTTGATGTGAGGGGAGTTACGACTTGTTTTCTCTCTAAATATGTCCTCCTGTTTGTCCTCCACAGGAGACAGAAAACCTCCGAGTCCCCTAAGTAAGCAGCAGCAGCACTTGAGCAGTTTACACGGACTCAGTCTTTCTACCTCATCCTCGTAACAGCGCTGATACAGCAGCTTACAAATCATTCCCATTTCAAGAAAGCAAACTGTAAGTTCAACCACTGCACATCCCTCGACGGTGATGTCCATGTTCAGCGCGCTCTGGGAATACGATCTTTGTAAAGCCGAATGAATGTATACGACTTTGTTCTTTACTGTAATTATAACTGTCTCCAGGTTGCGGTTTTTGGTGGTTGGTCGTGTAACCGATAGTCATACTGGTTTTGTCTATGCCATTTATGACAACGACTGCATAGCTGATGCAAAATACGATTTGTCATCCTAAAGCTATAGTGCATCAGTGCATTTTAAAATAATGAAAATACATTACTTAAACGTGTACATGTAATAACCCCTATGTGAACAAAGTAATAAATTGTTAATGTAAATATGAAGAAAGCTTTAGTTATATATTTTTTTATAAATTCACGTGTAAATATGCTAAATAAAGGTATTGCATAAAACGAAGTCACAATCGTTGTCTTTTATGAGAACCTATTTCACTTCCAATTCTCGCCAAGGTATACGGAACTTTTACAAATGTTTTTTTCTCTGCTCATTCTCCCTTGGTTTTCAGTATATTTACGTTCACTGTAAAGCTAGCAGCATTTTTTTTTTATCAAGAGAACGTTTCATGCAATAGGCTCTGCACGCAGGGAGTGATAAGGCATTCTGCTGTTTTCTCATGTGCGCTACTGGGCGTAATGGTGCTTGTCCGCATTTGGCGCCTGCAGTGATGCTATCTGTGTTGATGCTGGATCACTGCCACACAGTGCAAATATAGCTATCTTATTTAAGTAATAAGCATATAAATAATTCGGCCTAGCATATGAACCTCGATTGGACAGGTTCACTAAAACGGGTTTACCTCCATTTTGTTTAAAGCGTTTCTGATGACATTGTTGATGACATTGTTTGTTTGCAATCTTGTGGAAGATATGCCAGCTCAGCATAAAATACAGATACGGATCTTCGAGTAACGTGCACAAGTAAAAACCGTTTGAATAATGTTCGACACTATGAGGATGATGATGATGTTTGTTACTATACATCCAATCATTTCTTGGAGTCACCTGTAGGACAATTGTAAAATTACACCTAAACTTGGCACATAATTGAATTACACTTAGACATTGTGACTAACATCATGATGCTTTATTTAATACTTTTTGGCTACTTAATTGTTAATATTTTAATTGTCAATTATTTTAAACGATTTGGAATAAATGCACACAAACATGAAAATTAATTATAGATAAATAACTAAATAAAGTATCCTTATTTGTAACGAACAAATATTGTTTCGGACAACTGTAGCCTATAAATGAAATTCAGACTGTGGGAGCAGATATTTTCAGTGACTTAAACGTGGTCATTTTTTCTTTTTCTCTGACACCCAAAGGCGCTCGCGCTCGCGCCTACATTGCACACGTGTTCTCATTTCTGCCTCCATCACTGTGGGGGAGTAAATCGGCGAACGTCCCTAAAGTGCAGCTTACACCTTAATCCTCAAAATAGCTGACCCTGGAAACGTGCACATCGAACCACAAATTAATTTGTGAAAATAAAACTGTATGATAAAAGTAGCCTACATAATCTCAACATTTTAGTTAATAAATTAGGAATTAAATATTGAGAAAATAACTTCCCCGGACAGATCAATTATTAATATTTCAACAAGCAAGATAATAAAGTTACACAATGACAAGCAACTGACATTTTTTTCCTGCATGGATAATTCATAGAAAAGGAGCGAACCCTACAGCCTGGCACGTATAGAACCCTCAGGAACTAAGATAGCCTACATTATTATCGGGAAACGCTGCGCTGGTCGGTGTGATATTCGTTCGTTTGAAGCTTATTCATTTATACAGCAATACGATTTATAAATATGATGTTAAAATTACTGGAGACATAAACATCTATTACTTTGTCATTTTTTTTTTTTATAAATGAACACCCGCGTGTCAAAGACATGTCTATTGTGAGAAAATCAATATTTTGCACTTGTCCAAATCATTGTCCAGCCAAAACATTATAGTGAGAAATAAAATGTTTTTTGATTGTTTGAGTTTTGATTGAAATAGCCGTCTTGTTAAGCTATTAAAAAAAATATTTTAATATTAATAATTGCAGAAAATGTTGGTTCAAACATATTCAGGACCACGACCATATAATCTTTCCTAAAACATCGAATATTCTACTGTGGAAAAGTCAATCACAACGAAATGAACGTCAACAACAATTCACGACTTCATTACATTCACTGGTAATAACGTTAACATAATAATAATAATAATAATAACATAATAATAATAATACCGGTAATAATAATAATTAAACAACTAGGCTGACCTATTATAAACAAAAGACAAATTATCCAAATGTTTAATTTAAAATGGAGGAGCCTGTAGTCTACGTGCAATGCCAATATTGATATATGTTAATGTTTGATGCGGTGTAGGACTGTTGGTCAATGTGGAACATACTCATGCAAGCTTGTGAAATGTGGATTTTAGTTCTGCTCTGTAAAAACGAAAAAAAAAAAAGTGGAACAAATGTTAACTGAATAAAGGTATAAGTTAAGGATCGGTGTCAATGATGGATGCTTTTCGTAAAAGGTGAAATTTATAAAGATATCTTTTTCATCTTCAAAATAACTTTTAAAATATTAGTTCTAATTCAAAGTTCTGTTGGGTTCATTTCTCGGCTTTCTGTAGCTTAAATCTGAAGTGAATTAACGTAATTTGTCAGGTAATAATGTAGAGACTCCGACTGATTTCACCACGGAAAGATCTCTGTGACATGTCCCTTAGAGAGAGCCTATCAATGCATGTACTGTACTTTCCTGCCATTTTGGCACTTAAAGTTGTCAATGACATCATAGTCATAGACTTTTACTGAGCAACCTCTAAGCAAAACTCTTTGCCTATGGTAACAAGCAAACATTTAAGCTTTTTTCTTTTATATATGCTTTGGCCATTAAGGTGTTTTTATAGCTTTTCGATAAATGTAGTTATAGGGGAAACAGATAGAAAGGTAAAAACTAACCCTTTATGAACAAATAAATTGTAATGTTTTTATGATGAAAAGTGAGCTATGCACATAGTGCATTTTACAATAATGTACACTCTGCAAATTCATGACCATAATATAAATCCGAATTATTATTTCATAGACTGAAGGAGCATACTCGATTTTTACAAATCAAAAGTAAATAGCTTCATTTAAACACCAAGTAGCTTAGCACATATCTTGTAGTGCCAGACATATAATTTTGCAATACACAGCAATTGCCCTGTGCCCTGTTTATTAAAACTCGTTTAACACCAATTGGTCGAGGTTTGAAAGCGTCTTCTTGACTTCCTTACATTCAATTATTTGTAGCCTACTTATTTTTCTTAATTTATAAAGACATTGCACACTGTACAATTTTAGCCTGCTAATGGTCTAATATCTCTTTTTGATGCACTTGTCCTCAAATGAAACGGTCACATCAACACTCGCGCAGACATTTTGGGGTTTACAGTTTGTATAGTGGATAGTGGTGGTGCTGTAAACTTTGAGAGTGCTGTCATCTCGTTAGTATTGCTGTTGTAACAACAGCAACAGCAAGGTCATGTCATGGGTTCAGGGAATACATTAACTGGTAAAAATGTATTCCTTGAATGCAATGTGTTGGGGGGGTGGGGGCTAACAAATGCATGAATGGTGAGACAGTGGTGCTGTTGCAGCAGCGTGATCTCATGATGACATGCGTATTCGTATTATGTTTTAAAATGTTGTTCTACCACACGTAGCCTACATTTACTTGACACTGAAACCTACAATACTGACAGCACTAAAACTTAAATTATTTAGGCCTACGTTTGAACAACTTTGCAGACGTACAAATGTGTAGGAATCCTCATTTATGAATAATAAAATCGTGGCATTCATATCTTGATTATGTTGTATTCAGTTGTCATTTATATGACGTTATGCTTTCAGTCGCTTAGGAGCTTTCAGTCGCTTAGGAGCTTAGTCGATTGTCGAGTTCGCGCGCGCGATCATTAGTTATATTAGTTAAATTAGTTACCAATGATCGCGCGCGCGAACTCGACAATTGACTACTGTGGACTTCGAACGAAAACAGGAAGTAAATACAGGTATGTGAGCTGGCTAAATTAACATCATTTTTATTAATATCTTGCACATCTACTCCAGTCAGATTGACCGTGGTCACTCTTAATAACACCACTCACATGGCTGTGCACTTGTAATGACACATTAAGGTTGTTAAGAGGCTAAAAGCAGGTTTAGAACTTGCCCCATTGAACTCAACAGGGTGCGAATTTTAAAAAGAGGATAACACGGTGTAGGCAACACCGATTTTTGTCGTTTTTGTCTGTAGGCCTACTGACAGGACTCCAAATGTACAAAAAAATGAGCTCAATGTTAAAATTGACCGGAGTTCTCCTTTAAACCCAGTTTACTCATACCTTATTGTACCATTTCGCTCGGAGACTTTTGCTGCAAATTCGTTTTAAAGTTTTAGTTCTACACTTTAAAACCTTAAAATTAATAGTAGTAGGCCTATTTCTGTAATCGTTCAACCATTAGCTATGTACTCATGTAGCCTATTTATTTAGTTTGCCAAGGGTGTATCTTGTTTTCTCTGCTGTGACTGACATGATTGCTGAGAATTTGGGCCGTTGTTCTTCACAAATATGGATTCTAAATATTTGGATTACAGCGCACGAATACATTTTTCTATTTATTTTTTTATTTTGTGTGTGTGTGTGTGAATTTTATGAATTTATGTGTATTTTGGTTCTTTCGTGCGCTGTAGCCTAATTCAAATCTTTAGAATCCATAGCTTGTGAAGAATGGACCCAAATGTGGGCCTTTATTCAGCGATCCTCAAGACATCAAATCCCGCACTCGTTGTTTGACTTGTTGCCTCGCTGATTCGCTGAGTCTGCTGGCAGCGTTTGCGCATGAAGGTAGCCTATATCACGAAACTGATTTCGGACAGACTTCTGAGGCAGCATAACGGGTTAATGATCTACAGAAAAGTAGAGCGAGCTTTGGTAAAAACTAAGCGAATATTTTATTTGGCTACAATAGTAATTTATCGCTATAAATTAGGCCTAGGCTTACATCAAAAGTGGAAACATAGGTCAAAAACGTACACAAACTGACCACCAACCACAAATTTCAGACGTCATCTTTCTTTTTTTGCTAAACTGTCACGAAATGGAACAGGATTGTGGAATATCAAAGGCAGTGAAGGGATTCAGCTGTAGGTCTTCATATCAGAGGGATTTGGCATTCCAGGCCTACATAAAGCTACCAAATAACGCTTAAACAGCTCACGTTATTTAGATCAGGCATACTACTGGCATACTAATGGGGTCCTAAGCTGGGACTCAACACTTCAGTGGGACCAAACTCTTCATCGCACCACCTTCGAAAATCTCAGTATCTCAGGACACAGGAAGTGAAGCTAACATATTTCGGGAATCAGACATTGATGCCTCCTACCTTGCACTGCATCCTCCAAGGCACAATTTTTAAGATTTCTGTCGCAGCCATTATCAATCCCAAAATTGCGCTTCAAGCTTTAGGCAGTGATATCAAACCCTCATTGGCTCTAACCTGCTTCATACAGATCGCTACATGCCATGATGTGCCTTTGAATGAGAATTTGTGAAGTGAGCCTTTAGCTTACGGAGTGGATAGTGTCCATCGGGATAAGATTTTCAGCAATTAATAACTTAAAGGAACACTCCCAGATAGCACAAGTCTATTTGATGTGATGTTTACATCTGGAAGACGTATTTTTAAGAGTGTTTGCTCATCTGCAATGATCAGATATCATTGCATAATATATATAATATTTGTTTCCTGTCAGATATCAAATAGACGTTTAGAAGATGTCAGTTTAACATGCATTCTAAATCATTACATCTTAAAGACATCTTCTAAACATCTATTTGACATCTGACAGGAAACGTCATAGACGTATTGCAGATGAGCAAACACTCTTAAAATACGTCTTCCAGATGTAAACATCACATCAAATAGACTTGTGCTATCTGGGCTCCGACTTTTTGGGACTTTAGCTTATTCACCATATCCCCCAGAGTTAGATAAGTCCACACATACCTTTTTCATCTCCGTGCGTGCTGTAACTCTGTCTGACGCACCCACCGCTAGCCTAGCTTAGCACAAAGACTGGATGTAAATGGCTCCAGCTAGCATACTAATCCCAATAAGTGACAAAATAACGCAAACATTTTCCTATTTACATGTTGTGATTTGTATAGTCACAGAGTGTACAAATAATAAGGTCATATGAGACACAGCCATCTTTTAACTGTATAAATATTGAGAACTATATTCTCAGAAGGCGAAGCACTACTACTTGGGCGGAGTGATTACCGCAGCACCTGAGACGCACCGTGGTGAGGAGCAGAGAGTTCGTTCAGAGTTGAAGTAATAGAGTCAGCAATTACTAGATAGTAAAAGCATAGTTTACAATTGTGACGGGTGTTCGCTGTATTGTAAAGAGCTATGACAATAAACAGGGGAGACCAGGTAATACAAGAAAATGTTTGCATTATTTTGTCACTTATTGGGATTAGTATGCTAGCTGAAGCCATTTACATCCAGTGTTTGTGCTAAGCTAGGCTAGTGGTGGGTGCGTCAGACAGAGTTACAGCACGCACGGAGATGAAAAAGGTATGTATGGACTTATCTAACTCTGGGGGATATGGTGAATAAGCTAAAGTCCCAACAAGTCGGAGGGCCCTATTTTAACGATCTGAAACGCAAGTGTCAAAGCGTAAAGTGCAAGTAACTTTGTGAGCGGATCCCGGCGCTGTTGCTATTTTCCCAGCGGGATAAATGCCTCTTGCGCCTGGCGCAAATCTAAAAGGGGTTGGCCTGAAGTAGCTTCATTATTCATAGGTGTGGTTTGGGCGTAACGTGAAATAAACCAATCAGAGCGTCATCTCACATTCCCTTTAAGAGCAGGTGCGCTTGTTCTAAAGCGGATTCCTATTATAACGGCGGATTTGCCAGGCGCGCGCCAGGAGCGGTTCACAGCCGAGGAGAGCAGCGTTCTCATCAGGGCCGTAAAACACAGAGAAGTGACATTGGGGATGGAGAAACCCACCCAAATTAACTTCTGTTAAACAGGCGTATGATAATTTGGGTAAATGTGTAAGCTACATGCTTTTATAATAAATTGTCTATCTATCTATCTATCTATCTATCTATCTATCTATCTATCTATCTATCTATCTATCTATCTATCTATCTATCTATCTATCTATCTATCTATCTATCTATCTATCGTAATAATGTATGATTTGCAAAAATGAAAACTGCTGCTTAGATGAGAGAATCAACGTGTATGCGCGTTGTGCACACGCTACATTGATTATGGCCAAGCATGCGCCCTTAAAATAGCATAATGAACAACGCGCAACGCGCCACTGACTTTAGACTAGTTTTTTTCTGGTCAGTGGCGCAATTGTTTTATAGAACAGCAAAATAGCATGAGGGAAAGTTTGCGCCGGAACACGCCTCCTCTTTGCGCTGAACCGCCCCGGGGAGCGCAAGTGTATTTCTTAGTTAACCGACGTGCGTCTGTGGAGGGAAAAGTCCGCTTTGCGCGGGTGCAAAATAGGAATGATACATGCGTCAGTGTACAAAGTCATTTGCGCCGAGTGCAAGATAGGGCCCGGAGTGTTCCTTTAAATTCTGGTCTGTACCTCATACAAAACAATTAGGCTATATACCACCAGAGTAGCCTGACTACGTCAGACTTCGTACTTCCGCTCTATTTCAGTTCGCTTCTGTACTCATTCTGAGACATCGACTTGTCTCAGTTTTCCTCCGGCCTAAAAACAGCCGGCCAATCAACGAACAGAGGGTGGGCTGAGAGCCGTGACATAGACGCTAAGCACCGAGTTTAAGATTGTATTTTAGGTTAGGGAAATCGAAAACGACCGCGGATATGGAGACACGGGATGCAATTCGCTCTGTTGTGGAGAATATTCCTGGCATTTCCAAACTGAAGGCCGAACAAGAAGAGTGTTTGGTAAATATTTTGAATGGAGGTGATGTCGTGGCTCTACTCCCGACAGGTTTGGTAAAAGTTTATTTGATCAAATATTACCGATTGTCAGCGAGAAACTGGGGAGGCCAAAGGCTGGCAAGGCGATAGTTGTGATTGTGTCCCCCTTGGTTGCACTCATGGAGGATCAGGTTAAGGAGGCAGCAAAACTCGGTCAGCCATATTTCGCTCGATTGTTTCGTTATCGCATCATACATGTGTTTACAGTGGAAGTTCGATGCGGCTGAGCTGACGAATAACACACGTCATTACCAAACGTAATGTGATTGGCTAACGGGTAACCAATGATTTTATACTTCAGACTAGCGCTCCCGCGAGAAAGAAAACACTTTTCAATTATGCCATGCCAGACTCAAAGTTAAGTAGCAGAGTTTGGTATTTCCAGGCTACCACCAGAGAGGATTGCGACTTCAATTCATCGCCGTTTGGACTACTCTTGGTACCGCTTTTGACATTTTTGCAATAAATAGTTATAGTGATTACACTTGTCTGTCTGTTGTTTTATCTCTATAGCTGTACTGATTTATTTTAAAGAAATGGTTAGGTTTAGGGTGGGATTAGCAGCTCACAGTAGGCTATATGTTTAATGCTATATTGTTACTAAAATTGTTATTTTCCTACACATATATTCTGTCCATAGTTTAATATAGGCTATTATTTTTTATATCCTGTAATATGTTGTTTGGGGATAGGGTTAAGGGATCTACAATATAAACGTGCAATTATACAAATAGGCTATCTTTATATAAAAGATATAAAAGATTCATAAATATTTTACTTTTGAGCTATAAATACGCAATAATGTTTACGTTTAAATGTTGTCAATACGTCCATATTGTACGTGTCAGCATCTATCCAAATATACAAAAATTCAAGTTTTGCACCTGTAATTGTTATGTATTAATACCGTATTAACAATAGGTGTGTTTGACTTTATGCGGTGATGCGCAGACCAATCAGCGTCTGACTTGGAGCAGTGCATGCTGGTTAGAAATTTTGTCAGACTTGAGACAGCAGTGACTCGGCTCTGATGACGGCACAGCTTTTCCACGATTGGCTGGATTCACCAATGACAACAATGACGTGCGTTTTGTATTTATTCTGACACCTTTAGTTCTGCTAATGCTAACAAATCCGTGTTTTTATAACAGTAAAATCTCTTTACTTATGTAACCATAAAATTATATTGTGTCATGTTTATCAAAACAAACCTGCAAAGAAATATATAGACCCACTCCATTTTTCACTTCCACCCCCAAATGCAAGTGGCAACTCTCTCCGATCGGTCTGTGCAGCGCCGCATGAAGTCGAACACACCTAATGAGACCCTGGCTGGCTGTTAAAGCAGCCCATTCTCATCCCAAGGCGTCATCTAACTGACGCTTTTGACCATGTGTCAACATGCCGACGCACATGGTACCCCTTAAGCGTCAATATGAGACGCGCCTCCTAGTGGTCTAACACTAACCCTACCCCAAACCTAAACCAACCCTTAACGGAAGCGTCATCTAACTGACGCTAAAGGGTGCCATGTGCGTCGGATTTAGACGCATGGTCAAAAGCGTCAGTCAGATGACGCCCGAGGATGAGCGTCTCATATTGACGCTTAAGGGGTACCATTCTTTCTTTCTTTCTTTCTTTCTTTCTTTCTTTCTTTCTTTCTTTCTTTCTTTCTTTCTTTCTTTCTTTCTTTCTTTCTTTCTTTCTTTCTTTCTTTCTTTCTTTCTTTTCTCCAAGTGCATCACAAGTATCTTTTTCACAAGCTGAGGAAAATACTAATATGTATTATGCACACAAACTCAAAACACCATATTCACAACATTACACTAAATTAATGCAATACAAATTAATTAAACAACATAAGGTGGAACATGAAACATCAATGTAAATAGCTGATAACAAAAACTAATAAGAAACAATTATTCAAATTCTAATGTGATGTATCACACAGGGAATTCTGGGAATGCCAATTATGTTTTTTTAATGTAAATTAAGATGACTTGTTCTTTTTAATTATTCAAAAGCTGTACATATAACAGCATTTTACTGTAAAATTACATGTTTACAGTGTACTGTTTGAGCTAGAATCCATAAATAAATAATGGATAACAATTAAATGTCACACATTGTTGTTTTATTTCTCTGTTAAAAACTCCAGGGTATCTGTTGTAATACTGGCATACTTGGCTGAAAGCTGAAGAGAGTCTGACTGTGAAATGTTGTATGAAATATGTAACACTTTAATGAAACAGTATATTTATAATGTCCAATTGATTTTCTAGAATGGTTGCAGAGAGTCATTAACATTCTATTATACGCACAATATGAAGATCATAGGTCTTTAACATTTAGTCTGTGAATAGAGAAAGGTGTGAAAGAAGAAAGAAATTCATACACATTTAAACTGTTTTGCTTAAGCTGCTAGCCTTCAAATAGTCAATGTCATAAAGCAAAGCCTGGATAAAGGTTCTCGACTTTAAAAAGTTTTAGCTCAGTTCAAGACAAATTGTAATATCTGTTAATTATCAATCAACCTTTTCTGTCCTCTGACCTTTTTAAGAATTTGAACTGTAGTAGACGTTTTTTAATGAACATACCACAAAATCCTATAGCAACATCTTTAAAGTGAAGACAGTTTTGTCTCCTAAAGGCAGTCGGAGTAACAAGCTTAAACAGATTCTCACAGTGGTGAAACAAATCTCATCTGTTAAGCCAAACAATAGTGAGAGGCTTGCCTTTACCGAGTCAGAGGACATCAGTACTCATATCCTGAGAGGGAGTGATTTGTCATTGTCTCCGGTGTGTAAAGGAAAGATAGGACTGACTCTGTAGAAACAAGTGCTCATCTTATGGTTCTAACAAGCCACTGGAAGTGATGCAGTATCTTCATATTACAATGTTATTTAATGTTTATATCTGCCTCACTGACTCAGCGCTTTGTATTTAGATGAATTCTGTGCTAGCTGAGGTCAAGGATCAGTTGATCAGTGAAATCTGAAATTAATTTCATGCAGCAAGCTATTTAAAAAAAAAAAAAATAATAATAATAAAAAAATCAGGAACTAAGTCAACGTAAATGCTGCTTGTTGTCCTGCTCAACATATAGCAAACCGTCATGAAGAAACGTGTCTTTACCACTCAATATAATAGATGACTCTATATGTTTCAACTTGTTGTAACAGCTCACCACATCAACCAGTCATGAAAGCTGAGACACACAGATGGGACAATGGCATTCATCTTCTAATTAAAACATAACATGTTCATGTCCCCCCAGATTCCCCAGCACAGACATGATTCTTGGATGAACAACTTGCTTTGGAGACAAAGACTCTGCAGTTTTATATATGCAACAACAACAGTTTCTCTTTGATCCTAAACTCAGATGATTGCATAAAATTTTTTTTTAAATCAAATTAAATTTGGACATACAATTGAGATTGTATTTTGTTTAGCACACAGGCCACTGGATTGTTCTAAATTGTATGGTCAGTTTCTGCATTTCATTAACAGTTGTTATGTAAATACTGTAGCTAGTACAAATTGTCAAGTTTCATGCATCCAGCTGAGACGGATATCTTTGATAGAAAATATTTGTGCAGTACCGAGTAGGAAAAATCCTTTTGTGTTTCCGTGGCTTCTGATGCAATGACTCTATATCTGTGGTGAACAGATCTCTGGGAATGGAATGAGATGAGCATGATTCCCCCTAATTTTCAGGGACTATAGAATTAATCTTCTGCTAAGATGCCCATCTGTGATTTATTTCAAGAGCTGAAATATGTTTTGTGTGCTTCATGCCATCTCATATATTTCTGCAATTACCATCAGGCTGTGTGGCAAAGGATTTAACTGTCTCTGAACTAATTTTTTGGCACTGGTTCTTATGAGGTGAAAAGTAGATGATGACTTTCCTCAGAAATATGTTTTTGTGGTTAGCCACTGTTCTGTCTTGGTTTTGTGTATGTTTTATTCAAATCTAAATAGCGTGAGCAGTACAGCAATGGGCAAAACAGGAATAGAAATGTTGTCATTTTCAATAGTGTCAATAGTCATAGAGCAGGACTTTGACTTCTGTAACAATTCTGTTGTCTGAAAATGCAACTTTCATATTTGTGCGTAAAAAAATTATGCCATTATGGTTGTACGAGGAGCCATGTATTACGAGGTCACTGCACAATTCACAGAGAAATACAACACAGTTTTGCTTTAGTAACCGGACACAAGACATCCTGATGCACACTGTGAAGTCCTCTAATGGTGCATTCATGTCCTCCTGGGAACTTACAAGTTGGGAAGTCGTAATTACGACATCAGATGTGTTCAAGTCACTTTGGTTGGAGTAAGATGTTGATTTACCATTTCAACAAAAAATTCAGAAAGATTTTTTAACTCTTTTTCTACAGAACGATGAATAAAGAATGAGCATCATTTGTGTTTTTGCTTTTTTAATTAAATTTATGAAGGTGCTGTAAATTGAGCCGATATTCTGCCGTAATTGTACGGTGCTATTGTATTTTGTACATGCAACATACATGTAGCTAGTGTTATTGTAAATGAAAAAGAAAATCATTAACATCAACTAATTTACCATCAAAGTAAATCAACATCAAAGTTGCATGTTTCCCACTTGTAATTACTACTTTGTGGTCACGTTCATATGCATTAAACTCATAAATGCAATATTTCTGATATGACTTGGATCATAACATTTGAAAAGGGGAATGCGAGAGACTAAAGGAATTGCTTTTTTTTTTGAAAATCAGCTGTTCACTTTGAGTGAATACTTAAAATTGACAACGTGTACAAATGTATCCATTGAATTCAGAGGCAAACGTTTTTTTTTTCAGCTGGAGTGTCTGGTTATGTGAGATACAGTGAGAATGCTAACTGTAATGGCGCATAGCTCAGCACTAGTGACGACAGATAAAGTAGGTAAGCTAGCAAGAGATTAATGCGTGATGTAAATACAAGACATGCACAAAGACAAATGATTTTTTTTTTGCTGTGCTGGTGGAGAGTCAGTGTCTGACTCAAGTGAGGCATGCGGAAAAGTTTCCAACGGGACCTGACAAGCAGCCATATACACCACGTACACAATAGAGCTCGGAATGAACGCTGCCACCATCCTGTCTGCAACAGACAACAACAAAGGATGGGACACATTAATCATGTTTTGACAGCGTGCCACTCCTATAAAGTCTGACATGATGACATCATTCTTACACCTCCTTACTTTTTACTTGATTTCCTCAGATAACTTCACCATCACCTTTCTCACATGCATTTAGCTACAAATTCCTCTCATGCTATTAGCTACAAATATGATCTTTGTGTAAAATTAGAATATGTACAAATGAATACGTAAAATATATTGAACAAGACAATGAAGTTATATGTGATTTTCACATATTTTTCACATATATAGTTTTCATTTTTAGGGAACTCGAGTTCAGATAGTATTTAATGGTCAGCTAACATAACTTATCATATAGACCACAGATTCAGCATCAAAAGTAACAAGAAAAAAATTATATTATCTGTGGTGAAAGGGCAGAAACAGAATAAAAATATGAATTGTATTACACACTAGGTAAAACTGTGGACACATGCTTAGACTCTTTTAAACATACAGAATGAGATCGGAAGATCAGAATGAAGCTTCGTTGTCACTCTTTGGAGTCAAATACTTGGTCAAACAGGTCGGCAAAACAGTCTGAATTGGTTTGCAAGTTCACTGAATTGTTAAGGGTGGATTTCTCACTTTGTAAAACAGTAATGGGATATTTCTATACAAATCCAACCTGCAGCCTTGCACTGTTTGCCAATGAAAAAGGTATTTCCAACTTTGAGAAGACCAAAGCATGAAGGTCTACCTCTAACCCTAACCCTCAGTGGGGCATAATAAGCAGATCATATGAAAATGTACAAATGAAATCGTACAAATTCGCCACCAATTCTGCTAAACTTAAGTTACAAATTGCCATTAAAGGGCAATGCTAACATGAGCGACTTGCTCAGGTAAAGACATTTTCCAAAACAGAGATCTACACAAAACTCTCCCAAAAAGAAACTATGAAATGATGCTAACACTTTGTTTAACGGTGTCCTTGTTACACGTTATATGTAATTACTATATCAATAACTATACATTATACATACATGCAACTAATCCTAAACCAAAGGTACAAAAAAAACCCAACTTCTTAATTAATTTTACAGAAATTAATGGCTAGGGACATGGCTAAATGTCTAGAAACCTAAAGTAGGGAAGTTGTTTAAAATTCATCCCCTTGTTCACTTAATCCCACTGGTTGCATAGAGACTGACATTTTGTTTGGGGTTTGAAGGGTCTAAAACATTTTCATGATAATGCTTGATTTCATGTGAACATTTGGTGTAAACACTCACATTACCAGCCATGTCAAAATGGCATACAACTGTCAAATTAGATACAGATAAGGTTTAGATGTGTATTATTAATTTAGAAGAGTGGGCTTGTTCATCATACATACTAATTACGATCACAGGACATTTTGTGACATAATACATTGTTAAAGTTCCTCTGTGGTGAAAATCAAGCTAATAATGTTATGTGGTGTTTTTAATATGTTTTAAGGCCAGTGTTGAGCATGTTACTTAAAAAAAGTAATTAGTTATAGTTACTAGTTACTTCTCACAAATAATAACTGAGTTAGTAACTGAGTTACATCATTATAAAAGTAACTAATTACCAGAGAAAGTAACTATTGCGTTACTTAATTTAAAAAAAAAAAAATAGGCCTATTTCAAATAATTTGGATGCCCCCAGTATTAAATATGTTAAATTAATGAAATAGACACTTAATAGTGTAGATTAGTGTTCAATGTTTTATAATAATAATTTATTCTATTTTAATGTTGCTGTGGGACAATGTGAGAGACGCCTATTAAATTCAATATATTATTCTAAATATTAGCATTAATATAGTAGAACAATAAAACATTATAGATGGTTTATACTTAATATCGCACAGAGCCACAGACCCCAACTGGCCAACAAATAAGTTTAAAAATAAATTATGCTTCTTAAGAAATGTAAAAAAAAAAAAAAAAAAAAAAATACATACTCTTTGGGCATATTAAAATGATAAAACTGTTAGGCTACACAACTTCACAACTATAAGACATATTGTATAAGTATTTTCTTCCTAACAAAAGTAAACAGTTTAACAAGTGCTCTCTCAATATAATACTGAACAATTTACCAAAAAAAAAATAATAATACTAAAATATAATATTTTGGGGGTTTATTTTTATAACCTATAGCGAACGTCATCATCAGAGGTTATTTAAGCCAAATTCTAGACATGTTTGTCGCACGTGTTTACAACCGGTCAAACAAAGATGTTTTCTGTGAATGTTCCCTGCAGGTTATTTTCGGGTTTTATTTTATAACCTAAACAGAACGTTCCCTGTGGGTAATTTTTTAGATTTTATTTGTATAACCATGTAAATTAATTAACATTGCAGATGATACCAATAGGCTATAGATAATGCTGTCTAATGCTGAAATATGTCATTTATTTATAAACAAACTATATAATGCTCGGACACCCTCGGTCTCTCTTGCGCAACTGTTGAGCGCGCTCTCGGACACACTCGGGGCCCTATTTTTTCGATCTGAAACGCAAGTGTCAAAGCGCAAAGCTCAAGTAACTTTGTGGGCGGATCCCAGCGCTGTTGCTATTTTCCCGGCGGGATAAATGCCTCTTGCGCCTGGCGCAAATCTAAAAGGGGTTGGTCTGAAGTAGCTTCATTATTCATAGGTGTGGTTTGGGCGTAACGTGAAATAAACCAATCAGAACGTCATCTCACATTCCCTTTAAGAGCAGGCGCGCTTGTTCTAAAGCGGATTCCTATTATAACGGCGGATTTGCCAGGCGCGCGCCAGGAGCGGTTCACAGCCGAGGAGAGCAACGTTCTCGTCAGGGCCGTAAAACACAGAGAAGTGACATTGTATGGGGATGGAGAAACCCACCCAAATTAACTTCTGTTAAACAGGCGTATGATAATTTGGGTAAATGTGTAAGCTACATGTATGCTTTTATAATAATTTGTCTATCTATCTATCTATCTATCTATCTATCTATCTATCTATCTATCTATCTATCTATATATCTATCTATCTATCGTAATAATGTATGATTTGCAAAAATGAAAACTGCTGCTTAGATGAGAGAATCAACGTGTATGCGCGTTGTGCACACGCTACATTGATTATGGCCAAGCATGCGCCCTTAAAATAGCATAATGAACAACGCGCAACGCGCCACTGACTTTAGACTAGTTTTTTTCTGGTCAGTGGCGCAATTGTTTTATAGAACAGCAAAATAGCATGAGGGAAAGTTTGCGCCGGAACACGCCTCCTCTTTGCGCTGAACCGCCCGGGGAGCGCAAGTGTATTTCTTAGTTAACCGACGTGTGTCTGTGGAGGGAAAAGTCCGCTTTGCGCGGGTGCAAAATAGGAATGATACATGCGTCAGTGTACAAAGTCATTTGCGCCGAGTGCAAGATAGGGCCCTCGGTCTCTCTCGCGCATTGAGCGCGCTCGCGGCGTTCGCTTCGCTTTTGTCCACTCCGGCGCCTCATAAACACACACATACACACACACACCAGAGAAAAAAACTTTGCAGGTTCTATGGCGGAGAGAGAGCCTACTCGGATGAAAACCGCTTCAGTGAGTTCAATTATAGTAACGCCACATTTTTTTTTGTTAGTAACGGTAACTGCGTTGTGCCGTTAGTAACGCCGTTTATTTGCCATTATTCCCATCACTGTTCAAGGCAAACCATGTGCAAATTCATAAGTCGACACCATTGCTGAGTATTTTCTCCTTAAAACTGCAGTGAACCAAAGACAGTCTCAAATATGCTTTTTAAAATCGCTGGTGTTTCTGACGTCACAAACTACCTTGTAACCAATCAGATCAACGTGTGATCGTCAACGAGTGGATCTCTGAGCTGGTGTGAGTGAGTGGAGGGGGGGCTAATTTGCATATTCATAGAATCGCGTATACTAAATGCGCAAGGGTGTCGAGTTACATTCAAGCTACTTTAAGGCATGAATAAAAAGAAACTCAAGGAAAAAACTTTCAAATATGTAATTTTGGTTTTCAAAGATGAGTTTTAAGAGATAAAATGATTGACTACAGGGGGACAGGGAAAGTAAAATTTGTTCTTGATTAATCATGTCCTTTTCACCCCCAGTTTCATTTGTAAAATTATAAAATTATGTTACTATAGTATTCAGCAACTGTAGTTTCACTGTAGTTTCCCACCAGCTACACCCTAATTTCTCCAACTCCATGTAGTTTTCTTCATTCCCGGGAGTAAAATACATTTGCTCACTTATCTGTGAAAAAAAGTGATTAAATGGGTTAATTGTGATAGTGTGATAAAATGAAACTAGTTTGATTTCCAGTATGATTTCAAAATATGATCCCCTCTCCCATCCAAAACCAATTTTTAGTGTTGTGGTTTTGAAGCATTGCGTCGGTCTCTGCAATGTAGACATGGTGTTTTACACAGACGAGTACATGCGGTAGTCCTCTGAATCGCCCACAGCAGTTCCACACAGATGGTTCCGCGGGTCTTTGAAGAGCATGAAGCGTGGCCAGCCATGGAGAAGCGGTCATGTCCTCTTATTACAAGAGCCACCCCAGTTCAATCTCCACCTCAACATTTCCATTCAGCTTCAGCCTGTAGACTGACTAATTCGGTTGGATGCAATCAGAAGTTTCAAGGTCAGACAAAGGACACACCTGCATGTGCAGAGAAGTGCAGTGTGCCGGACACTAGTCAAAGTATGAGACTAGTATCCCAATTTGGATTGGCAACTAAAGTATATAGTTATGTATAATTCATAATTAACAGATTCTCAGTTATATGAACTACACTACACTACACTGTACTAAAAAATCAATCAATCAATCAATCAATCAATCAATCAATCAATCAATCAATCAATCAATCAATTCAATTCAAATTGATTTGTATAGCGCTTTTCACCAATCAATCAATCAATCAATCAATCAATCAATCAATCAATCAATCAATCAATCAATCAATCAATCAATCAATCAATCAATTCACATTTATTTGGACAGTGCTTTTCACAATACACATCGTTTCAAAGTCCACATTACAATTTAGAGTGATTTGTTATCAGAGGATAACTGTCTAAGTTATGTATTTCAGAAATGTACATATACAAAATCACAGTTAGCTAAAAATTTATTAATTTTAACAATATAATAATTTAAGGCAGAAACAATGAGCTCATTGAAGTAATGCATACTTGTTTGTTTACAAATGATTCTGACATCTAGAAAAAAGTAGCATTGGTGCATGTTGATTCAGAGTTTGTGTCATTAAGTCTCCGCAGGAGTTGGAGTTGTCTTTTCACAGGTGTTGGGCATCTGAAGTCTTCATAATAGGCTGGATCCAAACTGGAGCTGACATACTCTCTAGTTACCTCAGGATGGGCATCCCAAGATAAAACAGAGAAGCAAATAGAAAATAGTTAGCTGCTGTTCATAACATTAATCAAGGATAATCATGTGCATTTGATCTGATATAACTGTATAAGGTTATGCTTGGTACACACCACAAGATATTGGGCCGATTTCTCCCCTTCCGACAATCCTAGGTAATGTCCCAATTATCTTGATGGTTCTACAGATTATCTTATCAGATTTTCCCTTGGTGTGAGGTGTGTTAAGAGTGACTGAATCTGCTCGGAAGAACATCGGAGCCGCCCCCATCGTGAATCATAAATATCAAACATGTTGAATATTTACTATCGGAAATCCTGATGTGTGGGGGGAACCCCAAGGACAAACCGAGCACACTCTGGAGATTATTACGTGAAACGAAACAAAATCCAATCAGAAAGCAAGCTGAGAGAAGACGGAAGCATAACAAATGGCGCAGCACAGCGTTAAATGGAATTGGACAGCAGAGATGGACGTTTTTCCGCTTGTCGCTTTGTGGCAACAGCACGAATGTTTATACAACTTCATAAAAAAACATGCTTTACGAGGAGAAGAGTTGGTCAGAAATAGCTTCTGCAATGGATGTACCAGGTAGCTAACCAAATAGCAACAGAATAGATTTGTGTATGTGTGTGTGCGTGTGTGTTTGACCTACATTATGATGACCCATATTTATTCAAATGTAAAAATGCAGAAAGTTTTCTGTGTTGGGTAGGTTGGGGAAAAGAGCAAGAAAATGTAATGTGTACCAGAACACGTGTGTGTGTGTGAAAGAGAGAGAGAGAGAGAGAGAGAGAGAGAGAGAGAGAGAGAGAGAGAGAGAGAGAGAGAGAGAGAGAGAGAGAGAGAGAGAGAGAGAGAGAGAGAGAGAGAGAGAGAGAGAGAGAGAGAGAGAGAGAGAGAGAGAGAGAGAGAGAGAGAGAGAGAGAGAGAGAGAGAGAGAGAGAAAATTAACCATGGTTTTATTATAGGCGTATTGAAGATTTGTATAACCAAAGAAATACTATAGGTCAACTTTTTTTTTTTTTTTTTGACAATATGATTCTGGTTGAATATCTGGTAGTGTGTAGTGTGCTGTCTTTGTCACATCATGGCACACCACACACTATAGGAGCAAAACGGTTAAATATTTTAGGATTTTTTTGTCCTCATGTTATTAGCCTTATCAGGAAGGCTATTCCAGAGTTTTGGAGCCAAATGTGAAAACGCTCTCCCTCCTTTAGTGGACTATCTACTTCTACTATCAGAAGCCCAGATTTTTGTAACATTAAAGAGCATGATGGATTGTAAGGCGATGGAAGATCATTTAAATACACAGGAGTTAAATCATTTAGGGCCTTATAGGTCAGTAGCAATACTTTGTAATTGATACGGAACTTAATAGGTAACCAGTGTAGAGATGATAAAATTGGTGTTATATGATCATATTTTCTTGACCTGGTAAGAACTCTAGCAGCTGCATTTTGGACTAACTGTAGCTTGTTTATTGAGGATGTAGGACAACCAGCTGGTATTGGATTACAGTAATCTAGTCTATTGGTCATGAATGCATGAACTAACTTTTCTGCATCAGAAACAGATAAGATGTTCCGTAGCTTAGCAATGTTTCTGAGGTGGAAGAAGGCTGTTTTTGTAACATATGAAATATGATTTTCGAAAGACAAGTTGCTGTCTAATATAACTCCTAGGTCTTTAACTGAAGAGGATGAAGGTCACTGTACATCCTTCCAAATGCAAATTGTATTCTAAGAGATTCTGTGTACAGAGTGTTTGGTCCAATAAGTAATAACTCAGTCTTAGCTGATTTTAATAGAAGAAAATTACAGGTCATCCAATATGTTATATCTTTAACACACTCTGTCAACTTAGATCATTTAGAGAATTCATCTGGTCGTGTTGAGTATCATCGGCATAACAGTGGAAATTATTTCCATGTTTTTTTTTTTTATAATACTACCAAGTGGCAGCATATATATTGAAAATAGCAGAGCGCATAACACAGATCCTTGGGGCACTCCTTAATTTACTGACATTATATGACAATCTGCCAATCAACCAACCAACCAGTCAGTCAGCCAACCAACCAAACAGTCAGCCAGTCAGCCAACCAACCAAACAGTCAGCCAGTCAGCCAGCCAGCCAACCAACCAACCAGTCAGTCAGTCAGTCAGTCAGTCAGTCAGTCAGTCAATCAGTCAGTCAGTCAATCAGTCAGTCAGTCAATCAATCAGCTAGCCAACCAGCCAGCCAGCCAAGCAACCAACCAACCAGTCAGTCAATCAATCAATCAATCAATCAATCAATCAATCAATCAATCAATCAATCAATCAACCAATCAATCAATCAATCAAAAATTTCTGAAGCTTTAGACTAGAGATACTGAAAATTTTTATTAGGTTGATAAAACTACACTGCCGACCAAAAATGTATGCACCTCTTGATGGAAATAAATAATGTTATTTCCTTTAAGAGTTGCAGCAAGGTTTGTTAACTCTGTAAAGTCTCCTTCAGCACATCCCAAAGACTTTCAATGAATTTAAGGTCTGGGATAATTTTTGACGACTACAACCAGTAAAGTTTTTGGTTACCTGACAAACTTTTTCTTTTTCTTTTTTTACAGTTAATTCTGAACAACATGTAACATTCTTACTTATCAAAAATGTAAAAAATGATTTTTAGAAGTTGTAAAAACTAAGATTATTTGAGAAGGTTTTACAAGAAAACACGATTTCAGTCTTTCTAATTCAAAATGTTACGTTTAATTCAGTGTGTTACATTCAATTGATCCACAGTTCACTAAGCAATAGCTTTCCAGTAGAGCATTAATGGTGTCATTATAAGCATCTTCAAAGTAGGCTATTTGTTGAGCTTTAGTTGCTTCTTGGCAGTAATGGGGAGTGCAACATGATCCAAGAGTAAATACCTTTATTTGAGCAGAGTCGCATCAATACAGAGGCCAAACCATGCCTTTGTACTAACAATCTACTGATCACGCTATGCAAACAGAGCCCAGAACATCCTTTCTGCCCAACCTTTCTGGACTTAGGGGGACCTTAGATGTTTGTTGGGTTGATAAAGTTTTCTTAAATGTAATTATATGACACATTGCATCAACTGTGAAGTGCTTCCTTGGATGAGTAGTTTTCATAGAGTGAGGGTCTGTTGAATATAATTTACACTGGGAATAAAATAAGGAAGCAAAAATAATTTAAAAGACAACAAAGAAAAAAAAAACGTTAACAAAGAGAATGAACTGAAGTGGTACTGAAGTCTTCTAACAACATAAAGTTAACTATATATAATACAAATCAAGTGATTGAGGTATCTGAGCCATAATACATGGCCGGAAGAATTCACCTCAAACCTTCAACTTTGTGGAGCACGTGTTTAGCTGCCACTCCCACTCACTCTTTATCTACGACTCCCAGAGTCTCCTCATTCTTTTGTAGGAGAGAACAAAAGGTTTGTGTTAGAAGATTTGAAGAAGTGCTTTTAGCCTCATCTTGTATTCTGTGACTCAGGTATCTGCTTTGGTCTTGAAGAGCAATTTCCTGAAGAAAAGTATGGGATCCTCTGAGTAAATTCTAAGCCCGCCTTTCTTTGCACCTTTTTGTCACCCCTGAAATGCAAAGCAAATAAACACAGTTGAGCGAGCCCTGTTAGTTAGTCTATGGTGTCAACAGGTGACTAGTCCATAGTAGGTCTACACACCCACAGCAGTATTTTACTCTTCTGTGCAAATGGGTTGAGATTATTGAGAGAAACACACTATTATTGGGGGTATGCCATACTTTTTGTGTATTTATAAGATATAATTCTCTATAGTCACAGTGCTTTTATAATACCTTTATATATTGTATAATGCACTATAAAGGTATTCATAATGTATGTCGCAATGCATTGTATTTGTATCTCATAAAATTGTAAACAGAGGGTTCATAGGGTGCATTACAAGATATAATTGTAACACTTTATTTCAATAGTCTACTTTAAAAAATCTACTAACTGTAAGTAACTTTGTAACTACATGTCAACTAGCACCCATTAGAGTATAAGTAGACTCTCTGCTTAATTTCTGCTAAAACTTTATTTTGATGCTCCCCAACAGACATTCTACTGACTATAAGACACTTTGGAAGTGCATGTCAACTTATTAGACTAACACTAACCAAACCTAACAGTATACTAATCCTCCATGAGAGTTGCAAAGTTACTTATAGGTAGTAGTATAAAATTGGCTATCAAAATAAAGTGTAACCGACATAATTAACGCATAATTGTTTTAATGTATTATATAAACAGGCTCCAAGTAAAGTGTTACCGAGTGATTTTGAACACTGTAAAAAAATTCTAACCTCCCCAAATTCAGCAAATTTAACTTTATCAATTTAGGCAGAATTTCACTCGGGCCAATTGAAAAATTTAGATGTGACCAGTCACTAGAAAACTTTGAGTTGGGGAGGTTAGACATTTTTTACAGTGAAAGAAATTCATTGCAAATACAAATATTTTTGGATGATTAGCTTTCAGCTTGCATTTGTACTTCTCCCTCTATCTGCACCTTCCTCTCTTCTTACTGACAGTGGGCTCCACTTTCATCACATGGAAATAATAAAGAGGTCAAGTAAATACCCCTCCTTGTGGGTGTTGATGGTGGGGATAAAGGAAGATGGATGTCCCTGGTGTCAACATTGCAGGTGTTTGCTTTTATGACCAAGCATAGTCTGCAAGCAGTTTCTCATTACAATCTGGAGAGCAGGACAGCCTTCAAGACTCCTGCACTCATACAGTGTTCCTTGGACTGTGTAATTTAAGAGACTAATTTTAGGGGGAAGCAAATCTGATTTTATTCAAAGCAGATCTGTGTCATATGGGGATTCACCACTGTGGTCAGACTTCAGACCGAGCTTAGTACTCTGCCTTTTTTGTGTTCTGCAAATCTTTCCGCTTTAGAAAAAGAGCTCACTTTAGTAACCCAACTTGTAACACAAGAAGTAAGTAGTTCAAGGAGATAAAAGCTGTTGACCCAAAGTTTGGACTATGTGATTTTACTAACAATGCCATATTGTAGCAATAAGATGAAATGAATTCTCCTGAAAATGCCACAGACTTTCAATCAGGGGTGTGTTTCCCGTACAACGACGTAACTCGATGCTTCACTACCATAGTACGATGCATCGTTGAAGAAGTCAACTAGCTAGTCACGACTGTTTCCCGAAACCATATTGTCGCAAAGTTTTGTTTTTTTTCTCTCGCATATCTCCATTTTCTTTTCTTCAGTATTTAGTCTGGCTTCGACGTGGCCGACTTTCCCCTTAATATCATTCAACTCGGCACATACAAAGTCCACCGTGTTTTTTAGCCCTTCAAATTTAAGAGCGTTGTCACCCACCATTTTCTCCAGGGGATCCGGACGATTATTTATCAGCTGTGAGAGAGTGGAAATCACGGACTCGTCTTCGGCTTTGCCTTTCTTTGAAGGGGGCTTACCTGGGCTCTCCGGAAGCGGAGTAGATAAGAGTATCTCACTGGGAGACGAATAGTTGTGGAAGCTCCCATTATCGGACACACGTGAAGCACGCGACATCCCTTTTTCTTTCCTTTTGTCTGCAATAGATTTCATCTTTAAGTTATCGAGGGGCACTATGAAGTATTTATGTAAACGAGTACACGTCACAGGGTTGTAAATAGTGTAGTTTGGCTGTTAAAAGTAGATTTGTCAGCAGAGCCCAAAAAAGGCAAACTTAGCAGGACGCCATTTTGGATCCTCCACATTTTCGTCAAGTGGTCGTTCAACCACGTTGGTTTATGACGTTACGCACGTGGTGGAGTAATAACTTATTTTAATGAAACTGTTTGAGGTGGAATTAATGCTAGATGTTTTGATATAAATTACAGACATGGCATCTGAGGACTATTTTTCTCATTTTTCTCAGTTATTTCGCTTTATTTCCAGATTCAATCATAGGCTCGTTCTTACATAGTAGAGCACGTTCGCACATGCGCAGTCTTCAAAAACGGTGCTTTAAATATCTTGACAAACTCAAAGATGTAAAACACATTTGTATGTATTCTAAATAAAACACACAGGTTGTACGGAATGTCAGCTTGCTTATTTTGCTCAAGATACGGATTTATTAGGTCCACATGTCATGCAATCTCGAAACTATGCTTCTAACCACAGCTCGAGAGGAACGATGTTCGTTGGAACGATGTTTTCAGGAAACATCGACTTGTTGAACTATGATGATAACGACAGAACTTGCGACCATAGTTGGCTAACGATGCTTTCGGGAAACGCACCCCAGGACGAGAAGACACAGCACACTTTATCACCTGATCATTTGAAGTCAAACTGTATATAAGTTAACGACAGGTTTTTTCCTCCATTTTAGCATGGAATGTCAGTTGTTACAGAATTGTCTTCTGGTCCGCTTGTGAAATTGGTTATTACACAGTGGTTCATCTTACATCAGCCAGCCTAATAAAGACAGCACATTTAACTTCTGAACAGCCTCAAAGGGCAAGGATTTTCTCTCCAGGTTCTCAGTCTGGGTTGATACACTGTTCCTTTCAAAACATCTGCAAAGAATTACAGCCTTACTATTAAAATTAAAATGGAAAACCTTGGCTCCGAGGTCAAAGCAAAAACAAGGATGGACTAACAAGGATGTTCAGTGTTTCACTTTGATGTTCTGCATCATTCATGCAGTGGTCAGTCAACTGCTATTGACCATTCATTAAGGGCTTAAACGACTATCATAACACTGATCTTCATGGACAATAGGTCTGTCTAGAGCAAATCACTTATTTTTTTTTGTGAAAACACAATTATTAAAATTAATGAAATTAATTAAAAAAATAATAACAATAGCATTTATAAAATAATTCAAATTTTTAAGCACATAGCTTACCACAAATGAATATTAAACATCTGTCTTTTAAATATAATTATAGGATTATTATATATTCACACACACACACACACACACACATACACACACACACACACACACACACACACACACACGCACGCACACACACGTCATTAGTAGCCATTCAACCTGGGAATTATGTACACAGACCAGAGATGAGCAGGTGTAATACTCATTATTTTCACTAGTAGCATACAACCTTTCTCAACAATGTTATAAATCAAAACTGATTTTTAAAATGTTACTGGAATTTACTTTTTTTTTAGTACCTTCATTTATAGTATTCTACCACAATGAACTGACAATTAATTTGTACTTTGTAATAAAATGGTGAATTTTAGTGAACACTGAATTCAATGCGAACTTAGTTAAAAGTTTACAACTTTCCCTGCACTTTTTGAACTTATTGTTTCATCTACCAAACATGTTTTTGCTGATTGTCATTGATGATATCCCATGTTACAAAACTGAAAATCCCACCTGGAATTAATTTTTATTAATAAATTATCTGTTAAAAGACTCTTATGGTTCTGGCTATTTCTGACTAGAAATCCCAAAGAAAATAATGCCAAATTAAGTCAATGTTATTTAAATATAATTAAATCTCACACTATAACATGTTCATTTTGCTTGCCTTTTTTGTGTGTTTTTGCACAGTTTCTACACAAATGGGAATAAATGTAATACTGCCACTTTGTTGTATTAGAGCAGGTTTCAAGTGAATTATGATTTAAAACAGGCTTTTATCTTTATTCTTATGAGTCTTGAGCTTGCTTTGGAGGCTTAGCATCTTAGCATTCTCTCCTTATCATTCTCCTCTAAGATATACTATATGTTCAACTAATATTTTATGGTCATTCACTGTTGCACTTGCAGTGTAAGTACTAAATAATATAAGATAAACACATAAGTTAAGGTATAGGGATACGTTCAAAGTTATTTCCTAGTTATTACCCAGTTATCGTAATTACTATAATATACACGCAGAACAACTATAAGTGCTACAGAATTTGCTACTATTGTTTATGCTAATTCAAGTTTGTGTACCACATTATTGGCATCTTGGCATCTATGGTTCCCTTTCGTTGTCACTCCGAGTTCCGTCGGATGACGACGAATGGGGGTTTCGCTTAGGAAGCCTATCGACTTCGAGTACTACAAAACGAGCCAATGGCAAAGAAATGCCATGGGTCTGCGGAATTTGCATAGCGTAACTCCGCCTCACCTCGTGGGTATTTGAGGAGAACGCTGGCAGCAAATAGGCATGTTTTCGCTTCGGAGCCAAGAGCATCTCTTCACTCCACAGCCATTTCTGACTTCACTCTACGAGACGAGCCACTCTCTCCGGTGTTGGTGTGACAGCGATCTGCAGCGAGTTCACATTGCCTGCTGATCTGTGCAGTGATCTGCCAATGAGTGTGTTTCTCCCTGCTCGCTTCAACATCGCAGAGTTTTTTTCTCCTCTCACAAAAGAGCTCGCACGCGGCACGTGTTTTTAAAGACGGCTCGCCCGTGCATTTCTGGTTGCGGTCGACTCATTTCCGATTTTGATGGGCACATTCTCTGCTCTGCGTGCTTGGGCTTGATCACGCTAGAGCAGCGTTTGTAGATGACTCACGTTCTCCCCGCGGGAACGTGACCATCGCGTCATTACGGTCGAGACTCAATGATCTCGTTAGAGAGAGAGTCCCCTCATTCACACCCCGATCTAACACCCTCCATGTGAGGTGCTACTTCGGCTGGTGGCCAGGGTGACCTGAGGGTGTGAGTGTGGAACAAATCCGCCGACTGTTTGTCCGTGGACCACGCCCCCCTCTTCAGTGACGCAACCCGCGAGTGTTCAGGGGATTCCCCGGGTCTATTTTCGGATGCCCCGCGGGTTTCCCTTGACGCTCCAGAATCGGATCTGTTGTCCATCGCAGCATCACAGGGCGGGCTAGAATCTTCAGGAAGTGAAGATTCGACAGTGCTGCCACTTTCGGGTGTGCATATGGCATTTGTCGAGTCAGATCCTGAGATGACGGCCATGCTTTCCCGGGCCGCTGCGAGCATCGGACTAGAGTGGAACCTTTCACCCTGTCCGAGCGCTCGCTGCTGGGCGATTGGTTTTGGGTGTGGCCGCTGACTCCTGTCGGCGTCCACTCCAATGCCTTTCTTCCCGGATGTGCATCAGGAGATCTCGAAATCCTCGAAGACCCCCATGTCTTCCAGCGATACCTCGTTGATCTCCTCTGCCCTTCCTTCCCTCGACGGGGCCGCTGCCCATGGGTACACTGGGGTCCCCCCGGTTGAACGCTCTGTTGCGATGCTACTGTGTCCTCAGAGTGCTTCCTCTCGGCGCGATCCTAAGCACCCGTCCGAAGCCTGTAGTTTTTCGTCTACACTTGTGGCGAATTCCTATAGCGCTACAGGACAGGCAGCCGCCTCACTGCATGCCATGGCCATTCTGCTGGTCTACCAGACCCAGATGCTCACGGACATGCACGAGGGCGGGACTGACCCAAGGCTCTTCAATGAGCTGCGCGCCGCCACTGACCTTGCTTTCCGAACGACGAAAGTGGCCGTACGCTCCCTGGGTCAGGTGATGTCCACCATTCTGTGGCTGAACCTGTCTGATGTGCAGGATGTCGGGCGGTCCCATCTGCTTGACACCCCCATATCCCAGGTCGGCCTCTTCGGCGGTGCGGTTGAGGGCTTTGCCCAACAGTTCTCAACCGCCCACGAGCAGACTGAGGCTTATTCTGCCCCGACGGCCCCGCCGTCCGAGCAGATCCCTCAGTCTGCCCACCGCCGAAGGCGCCCTCCTGCGGCTCCCATCCCGCCCGTTCACCCGGGCTGGCTCTGGAAGCCGCAGGGGGACGCCACAGCCCTCTCCAGCCCCGCCCCCCGCTATACGCCGGGTTAAGCGGCACTCTTGAGATGGGCTGCTCAGAGATGGGACTCAGTTCTTTCCAGGAGCTGGTAGCAGGGCCACTCCTTTCCCTGGTGGAGGGCCGGGGAAGAATCCTTATTCCAGAAATAACTGACTCTCCCGTCTCTGAGCACACAGAGTTCTCGGACGACACGGTGCGCCGCCCCCGGGCCGTGCACCCCTCGTCTTCCTCTGTCCCAGAGCCGGATGACAGTGCGCGCCGTCCCCGGACCGTGCCGCTCTCATCCTCCTCTGTCGCCAGACCCCTGGCAGAGCAGACCCCCGTGGAACGTTCGTCCATCCCTGGTCTCCTCTGTCAGGACGCGGTCTATGACTGTGCCCCCACACCGGGCCGCTATGCCGTCCACGTCCGGGCCAGTCATAACGCCTCGCTGCCCCACCGACGGGAGGTCTGTGGTTCGCGTGACCCCGCTGGTACAGTTCTTGGGAGCATGGCTAGAGCTTCCCAACCTGTCCCGCTGGGTCGCACGAATGATCAGGCTCGGCTACGCGATTCAGTTCGCGCGGTCTCCTCCCCGCTTCAGCGGAGTCCGCTCCACTATGGTCGGTGGCAGTGCCCCTATCATGAGAGCGGAGGTTGCTACCCTGCTGGCGAAGGGTGCGATCGAGACTGTCCCTCCAGCCGAAATGAGGTCCGGCTTCTACAGCCCGTACTTCATTGTCCCCAAGAAAACCGGTGGGTTACGGCCAATCCTGGATCTGCGCGTTCTGAACCGCTCCCTTCACAGGCTGCCGTTCAAGGTGCTCACCGCCAAACGCGTTTTCGAATGTGTGCGGCACCAGGATTGGTTTGCAGCGATCGACCTGAAGGACGCCTACTTTCATGTCTCCTTTCTCCCTCGACACAGACCGTTCCTACGGTTTGCTTCGAGGGGCAGGCATAACAGTACGCGGCCCTCCCATTCGGGCTAGCCCTGTCTCCTCGCGTCTTCACGAAGGTCGTTGAGGCAGCCCTTGTTCCCCTTCGGGAACACGGGGTTCGCATCCTAAATTATCTCGACGACTGGCTGATCCTAGCTCACTCTCGAGACCAGGTTTGCGAACACAGGGACTTAGTGCTCTGGCACTTAGCCCGTCTGGGCCTTCGGGTCAACTGGGAGAAGAGCAAACTTTGCCCCGTGCAGAGGATCTCTTTTCTCGGTATGGACATCGACTCGGTCGCCATGTCCGCGCTGCTTACGAGCGTGCGCACGCAGTCACTGCTGACTTGTCTGAGACAGTTTGAGGGCAAGAGTGCGGTTCCACTGAAACTTTACAGAGGCTCCTGGGGCATATGGCATCTGCAGCCGCGGCAACGCCGCTCGGATTGCTTCATATGAGACTGCTTCAGCTTTGGCTTCGCGACCGAGTCCCGAGGTGGGCATGGCAACACGGCACGCTCCGAGTACCAGTTACTCCGACCTGCCGTCAGACCTTCACCCCGTGGTCGAACCTCAGTTTTCCACGGGCCGGGGTGCCCCTGGAACGAGCTTCCCGGCATGTTGTTGTAACAACAGATGCCTCTACCACGGGCTGGGGTGCCATGTGCAATGGACGTGCTGCCGCGGGCTCCTGGACAGGACCCCACCGCTTATGGCACGTCAATTGCCTCGAGTTGCTGGCTGTACGTCTTGCTCTGCGTCGCTTCCGGGCCGTGCTCAAGAATCAACACGTACTAGTCCGATCAGACAATACCGCCTCTGTAGCGTACATCAACCGTCAAGGTGGTCTGCGCTCCCGCCGTATGTCGCAACTCGCCCGCCACCTCCTCATATGGGGTCAGAAGCATCTGAGGTCGCTTCGTGCCATCTATATCCCCGGAGCCCTGAACTGTGCAGCCGACGAGCTCTCACAGCTTCAGCCCCTCCCGGGAGATTGGAGACTCCATCCCCAGTCGGTTCAGCTGATTTGGGACCTGTTTGCCTCTCACGACTCGACCCATTGCGCCCTGTATTATTCTCTGACCGAGGGCACGCTCGGCACGGATGCACTGGCGCACAGCTGGCCGCAGGGCCGCAAATATGCGTTTCCCCCAGTGAGCCTTCTTGCGCAGACCCTGCGCAAGGTCAGGGAGGACGAGGAGCAGGTCATTCTGGTCGCGCCGTACTGGCCCACCCGGACCTGGTTCTCCGAACTTGTACTCCTCGCGACACGTGTACACCTCCTTTCTCAGGGACGGGGCACCCTATGGCACCCTCGTCCCGATCTTTTGGAACCTCCACGTGTGGCTCCTGGACGGGACGAGGCAGGTTTGAGTACCCTACCACCAGCGGTGGTGGCTACCATCACTTCCGCTAGAGCGTCTTCCACGAGACACGTCTATGCGTTGAAGTGGAACCTCTTCGTCAACTGGTGCTCTTCTCACCGAGAAGACCCCCGGAGATGTTCGATCAGTGTCGTGCTTTCCTTTCTTCAAGAAGGGTTGGAGCGAAGGCTGTCTCCCTCCACCCTCAAGGTCTATGTCGCCGCCATTGCCGCACATCATGACCCAATAGAAGGTAAGTCTGTGGGGAAACACGACCTGATCGTCAGGTTCCTGAGAGGAGCAAGGAGACTGAATCCTCCTCGTCCTCCTCTCGTACCCTCTTGGGACCTCGCAGTGGTCTTAACTGCCCTGCGCAGTGCTCCCTTTGAGCCTTTGCAATCGGTCGAGCTTAACTTCCTGTCAATGAAGACAGCGCTTCTGATTGCATTGGCCTCCATCAAGAGGGTGGGGGACCTGCACGCATTCTCCGTTGACGAAGCGTGCCTGGAATTCGGGCCGGCTTACTCTCACGTGATCCTGAGACCCCGGCCTGGATATGTGCCCAAGGTTCCTACCACTCCCTTCCGGGACCAGGTGGTGAACCTGCAAGCGCTGCCCCTGGAGGAGGCAGACCCAGCCTTGGCACTGCTCTGTCCAGTATGTGCTCTTCGCATCTATGTAGACAGAACGCAGTGTTTCAGGACCTCAGACCAGCTCTTTGTCTGTTATGGTGGGAAGCTGAAGGGAAAAGCCCTCTCCTAGCAAAGGTTGTCTCACTGGATAGTGGACGCCATTGCTTTGGCATACCAGCAGCAAGGTCGACCGTGCCCCCTTGGTGTGACCGCCCACTCCACCCGGAGTGTGGCGTCCTCTTGGGCTCTAGCGCATGGCGCCTCGCTAACAGACATCTGCAGAGCTGCAGGCTGGGCGACACCCAACACATTCGCCAGATTCTACAATCTCCGAGTGGAGCCAGTGTCCTCTCACGTACTCGCTTCAACCAGCTAGTACCGGACCCGCTCAGGTGTCTTCGCTTGCTCGCCATTCCACTCCACGGACTGGATACGTGCGATATTCTCCTCAGGTGAGCTTCCCGAAAGCCCTGAGTT
Source organism: Rhinichthys klamathensis goyatoka (assembly GCF_029890125.1). Lineage (NCBI taxonomy): Eukaryota > Metazoa > Chordata > Actinopteri > Cypriniformes > Leuciscidae > Rhinichthys > Rhinichthys klamathensis. The sequence continues at coordinate 2,962,478 of NW_026606660.1, forward strand.
CCTCCAGCACTCCTGATGTCGGCGCCAGTGTCTATTGCCTGCGCGTCGGCTAGGTGCCTCCCCGTGTGCATGGTCCCTCCCCTGAGTGACCCCCACATGTGTATTTCCACTGTAAGCCTCCCTGAGCATGTGTCTTTCCCTCGGCAAGCCACCTTGCCACCCCTGGGGTTGAAATATTCCACCTGCGGCTGGACACCCCAGTGATTCCCCATATGCATCCCTCGGGTCATATGTGTATTCTTAAGTCCCCCCCTCTGGGTTGGCAGTAATTGCATATTCCCCTAAAATCTGGGATATGCTCCCCAGTGTACCTTGGTATTCCTGTGCTAAATAGGAGTCCTTCGTCCGTGCTAGTCTCACGACAGGGATCTCAGATTTACGCAGGGCACTGGAAGACAGCTGAGAAGGTGGCGTGATTAGACTGGTATCCCCATTCGTCGTCATCCGACGGAACTCGTAGTGACAACGAAAGGGAACGTTCCGTCTTCCTGCCACTTCCGCTGTACCGCGGGGATCGCCTGAGCTCAGTCTTGGCTCCTCAGCGAAGAAACATGCCTATTTGCTGCCAGCGTTCTCCTTAAATACCCACGAGGTGAGGCGGAGTTACGCTATGCAAATTCCGCAGACCCATGGCATTTCTTTGCCATTGGCTCGTTTTGTAGTACTCGAAGTCGATAGGCTTCCTAAGCGAAAGCCCCATTCGTCGTCATCCGACGGAACGTCTCCGTTCCCTACTCAGGGAACGAGGGTTACATCCGTAACCGAGACGTTCCATGAAGTACTTTGGCATCCGTGGAATCTTTCCATTGCACAGAAGATTCTTTACACTGTTAAAAATGAAGGTTTCAAAAGGGGTTTTCGATTGCAGTGATGTCAGAGAAGAAGCATTTCTGTGATCAGTTCTTCAAACAACCTTAGTGTTAATAACATTTTAATAATCGAAAGAACCCTTGGTTACACTTTATTTTAAGGTGTCGTTGTTACACTGTAATTATACATTTAAGTACTGAGTAATATTAATTAACTACATGTACTTACTATAGGGTTAGGATTAGAGTTTGGATTGGTTTAGGATTAGCTGCATGTAATTATGCATAATTTATAGTTATTACTATAGTAACTACATGTAACATAATGTAACAATGACACTGTAATATAAAGTGTTACCGAACCATTTTCCACCATGAAGAACCTTTTGTGCAATGGAAAGTTTACATGCATGATAAACATTATTTTATAGAAACTTTATTTATTTATGTTTGTGTTTCCATACTCTGTGTCTGTGTTGTATGTTTGTCTTCATTGCAAATGTTCTAAAATGTTCATTCTGAAATCTACAAGCCATGTCTTGAGCATTGTTTTGCCAAATCCCTGTTACCGTGAAATCTCTATTATGTTGACAGAGGCTTGTGCTGCAGTATTCAGTCAGTCATTTGCTGTCACAATCTGATTGGTCAATGATACTGCAATAGTATAGGTGTAAGTAATGGCCCCCCAAATACATTGAGAAGCTGTAATTCCCAGACTTTCCCTTAATTGTTTTGATAATTTTTTTTCAGTTCCTCCAGCGTGCATTGGTGATATGACCTTACCTCAGTGCTCATTTCAGACTGGAGGCGGCTGATCTTTCCGTGTCTGTCACCCTCGAAACGCCTTCTCTCCTCCCTCTCTCGGATAATCATCTCTAATGAATAGCTGTGTGTGGTTGGAGTGCTGAATGATAACGATCATGTCAAAGAGGGTAGGGTTCAGGTCTCAGAAACAAATCAGAACATTCCATCTTAACCATCTGGATGTCTTCCATAATGCCACACACTCACTGATTGTGCTTGTAATGGACCTACACCAAAATCAAACTTGGCACCACCCATGCAAGCATTCTTGGCCCCGTCTCTGTTGCTCTGCGTGTGAGGTGGCCCATATCAGGACCAAATGTGCTGCTCATTGTGTGTGTTGTGTTCTGATGTCAGGTGGAGATAGAACACGGAGTGTGTGTGTGCATGTGAGTTTTGCTTGTGTTGTTTGTTGTTTGTGTACTGTATGTATATAGGGGTAAGTGTTGACACGGTCACGCTTGTGTGCATGAGAGGTTGTGCATGTATAAATATATGTATGTTTATATGCATGCATATAGATCTGGGTGAGATCACATTATTAAAACAGGCAAAGTAGCTTTGCAAAGTCTTGTTCTGGTCAAAACTGGCCTTCGACCAGCAGTCTGTCTTCAAGGGGAAAGCTTATCGTGAACATGGCTAGAGACAAGGTGTAATTAGCAGTGTTATGGCAAATGATGTTTAATAGCTGTTGAGGCTGTTAAGACTTTTTTTGTGGTGACTAAGTCAGTAATTGATGTAAAACGCTCCCTGTCGAGATATACCGTGATGCCGAACAGCAATCCATCATGTGCTGGCTGCTGTTATGTCAGGGTGTGTCATGGAATTAATTATTATGTCAACTAAACTTGTGATTCACCCAAACATACAAGACTTGTGGCTGGTTTTATCCTCAAGAGTACACAAATGCATAATTACTTCTGTCACATTTAGACAAATCCCTGTTATGGTGATGTCTCTGTTACTTTCACGGAGACTAGTTCTGCAGGAATCAGACACAGTCTTGCTTGCTCTAATTGAAAAGAATACAATTTGGTAAATTGTAGTGTTACACCTTCCTTATACCGACAACATGCTTTGCAGGGTTTGAACTAGTGCCAGAAAATTAACTTTTATTAAGGGGCAATATTTACCTCCTGTAACTGAAAGGGATTAATATTTTTTTTTAAAGTAGAGTCGACCACTCAATATTTCAGTCAATGAATGACAATAAATTCTCATTCTGAACAATTATTATCTATAAAATCAACATCAAACTCAAACATCATAATTTGCAATATATATACAGTATATATAACACACCTCTAGAAAATATTGTACTGCTTTCTATGCCTAGAGTCGAATATTTAAATGTAAATATGTAAAAACTTTTTTGCTTTGAACCCTGGTTTATTTCATTCATGGATTTTTATAATATTGAAAATACCCTTGTACAAAATCTAATTAAAAAAAAAAAAAAATTTCCGTGGTCCATAAATGAATTTGATTTGTTTTAACAGGGCAGATAGGGGAGGTCAGGGGCTTAAATATACTAAACAGAAATGTCTGTTTCTGTCTTCTGTCTTTTAAATAATCAATTCAAACACAATTTTGACATGGAAAAAAAAAATTAGCGGTTCTCTTTTATTTTACTGTATACATGCATATGCACTTTCAATGTACTTGCGGTGTACTTACCCATGAAAGAGTAATTTAAGGTTAGGTTTAGAGGTAGGTTCAGGGTTAGTACCTAGTTATTACACAGTTAGTGTCATTACTAGTGAATAAGTCCATGCGAAACAGGACTGTACAATAGAATTAAGCTGTATGTTGGTACCTAATAGAATGGATGTTGTAAATTCCTATTGAGGACTGAGCAGGTCCATTTTTCTAATCCTCTGAGTGAAAAATTCGACCTGCCAGCACAAAGCTTGTTTTTTCTCAAAGCTGAGGCAACCCTAAAAGCTTCCTACCTGAATCCTTTATCCAAATATTGAGAGAGACCCTCTTGATATTCTAGCTCACTGCTATTTACCCTGAGATTCCAGGGATTAACGCATCACTAGTCATTCCTTTGGAGAGAGTGAGGATAAGCTTTCACACTTTTCACCTGTTTAACTTACTGAAACTGGACAACCTCGTAGAACGGCAGGAAAATCTCCACTCATTACACTTTATTTCTTTTTCGCATGGGAATTTTTGGGTTTAGCTTGAGAGACTTTTTTTTCCAATTCAAATACATTAAGCAAATAAATAGGACAAACGAAGTAAACTAAGTGTAGTTTACTAAAGTTTTTTTTTTTTTTTTTTTTTTTGGCGGTGAATAAGAATAGTATAAGAATAAAATAAATGATTTCCTTTTAGGAGTGAAATAAATGAAAAGCAATGTATTCCATAAGAGTGAAAATAGATCATAAACAGATAGACTCAAACACAACAGTGCCTCACACAATTTATGTATCACTCTTTGTAATATTTCACCCTTAGTTATACATAAATATATAAAGAATTAGAATTCATTATTAAACAACATTATTTTTGATCAGATCACAATAGTTTGCAACCTTAAAGGAATAGTTCACTTCAAAATTTTAATTCTGTCATCATTTACTTGCCCTCAATTTGTTTCAAACCTGTATGAATGTCTTTCTTCTGATGAACACAAAAGAAGATATTTTGAAGAATGTCAGTAACCAAACAGTTGATGTACCCCATTCTTCAAAATATCTTCCTTTGTGTTCAGCAGAAGAAAGAAATTCATACAGGTTTGAAACAACTTAAGGGTGAGTAAATGATTTTTAAGTGAACTTTTCCTTTAAATACATGCCTTTTTGGTCACACTTTAGTTTATGGTCCAATTCTCACTGTTAACTACAACTTTTGCCTCAATGAACTGCTAATTACTGCTTATTAATAGTTTGTAAAGTAGTTGTTAAGTTTAGGTATTAGAAAGGATTAAAATATGGCCATGCAGAATAAGAATCATTGCTTTATAAGTGCTAATAAACAGCAAATATCGTAGTAATATGCATGCTAATAGGAAAGTAGTTGATAGTAAGAAATGGACCCTATAGTGTTACCGATTTTTTAACTGATTTAATTTTACTGTATATTGTACCCTATCCATTATGACCCGGTCATCTGATCATGTGCGATTATCATAAATAAGGGCTCATTTTAAGGACATCTGTTCTGATTTCTCAAAAGTTGTAGACCATTGGAGGACTAACCATTCCCTGAGTGTAACAACCCCCCCATTGGATTCTGATTTACTCAGCTCTGTGATTTACTTGATTTGGCGAATATCATTTTCAGTATATTGATGTAGTGTGCAGTATATTTATATTTATGATGAAATATGGTTAGTCAGCGTTTGACTTCCTCTTTGAGTTGTGCCTGTTTGTTGACCTGAACTTCTCTCTTTTGGCGACGGCACAATAGGCAGCCTATTCGCAGCAACTGACCCCTGCAGCACGTCCTGCCATAATGGAAAGTGTCCGCTTCCAGCAGATGCCTTGCGGAGGTCTGGATGGGCCATTTTACCTGACCTCATCTCTTTACCTCATGAGACTGATGATGTAGAAAAGACATGATGCATGCACGTGGGATGCCATTGAATGGGAAATGGAAAGGGACGGAAGATTTCATGGATTTCAACTCTAGATCATGTTTCAATAGAAAACACATCCTGGGATTTCCTATTTACCCCAAATTGTGCACCAGCGTTGATTTTAAATAATGTAATAACATTAGTCTGCAAGAAAAATTTAGTTATTCGTGATTGAGTATGGAAGATTGGGGGATGCATTTCCTCTGTCTTACACTGAGTGGCAGGAGATCTGTAGATTTTTTCCTCTTGTGGTTGGTCTTTCACTCCAAGGCCATTTCCTCTAATGCATCTCAGCTGCTTCAACTCCCATTGTAGCATATACCAAGGACTCGAAATCAACTGCCATTGCACCCTAACCCAGATGGTTTTTCATAAGGCATGAAGATCTGCTGTGAGTCAAAGTGTGATGGCTCTTCTGTTAAGATTATAACATTTCCTTACCCTGCGTGCCACACAAGAATGGGAACTTCAGTGAATCAGAGCTCAGATTCCATTTTTAATGGAAATTATGTTTTGTATAAGGTAACACGTTATTCATTATAGCTCACTTTAGACATTCTACTGACTATAAGTAACTTTGTAACTATGTCTATAGCAGCCATTAGAGTATAAGTAGACTGTCTGCCTAATATCTGCTAACACTTTATTTTGATGCTCCCCAACAGACATTCTACTGACTATAAGACACTTTGCAACTGCATGTCAACTTACTCTACTAACCCTAACCTAACAGTCTACTAATACTCTATTTAGTTAGTTAGAGGTTTAGTTGACATGTTGCAAAGTTATAGTTAGTAGAATGTCTAAAGTGGACTATCGAAAATAAAGTGACATGATTAGTTGTGAGTAAGACTGATTAGGCATCTAGTAAATTTAGGCCATTAAAACATCTCATAATCTTTTTATTGTGCTTTTTTTTTATTTGAAGGGGAAAAAAATGAGTGCGCCAGTGTTTGTTTTTGTTTTATTTGAGAGGTGTCCAATCCTGCATGCACCATGACCTACGCTACCATTACTCATCTTGAAAAGCTTAAATATACACACCTTTATAAACTAGACACGACTTTTCAAAATATATATATAAGTTATGAACCTCCTCCTCCTTGCTTTTCCTCCCCACATCTAGACAGCTTTCACATTTGACATTACTGAAAAGGAATTTGTTATCCAGGGATTCCGCGCTCCTTCAACGGCTGTGGCTGCATACGGCACTGCTGGTTTTCCAAAGCAGATGAATCCTCCTTACGAATCAGAGCTAGGTTTTTGGGCCAGAAATTAATGTGTGTGTTGGACTAGGCTACACATTTCTGAAGACCACACAGGTTTCCAGCCTGACGTCCAACTCTCTCTGCTGCCCTCCATCTTTGTCTTGACATGTCTCCATGGAAATGAGGTCACAAGTTCAACAGCAGCAGGGGGACGGACCAGACAGAAGCCAGGGCAACCTGCAAAACACACACCACCAGAAGACAGAAAGACAGTCTATGCTTCTGTTATCTTTGAAAGCATCAGTGAAATAGATTAGCTTAGAATAATGCCATCATGATAAATAAGCTGGTTAAAAATGAAAATTTGGTAACACTGTCTATGAAACCTGTATTTATGATTTTTATTTAAACCAAACGTGAACAAAACAAACAATAACTTAAACTAAACTAGACAAAAAACATAACATAACATAACCAGGAACAGGAACAGGAACTAAACTTGACTATGAACATGAAACTCACCAATAGAGGTTACAGGTAACAAAGCTAGACCAGAGACAATGGTAACATGAGGGCTATATATACACAACGACTGACGACTAAACAAGACACACACACACCTGTGAACACAACGAACCAATGACAACATAACACATGAGACTTGGGAAGCACATGACAAGATCACATGAAGACATAAGGGAATCACATGACACACAGGAACTATGACTACAAAATAAAAGACATGAACCATGTACAAAACCAACAGACATGAAAAAGTCTTGTTAAGTTTATTCACAAGATGATAGATGAACGTTTTTTATAAGGTATTATGCATGCATTATAATGCACTGAAAAAAAAACAATTGGTGAAGGATTTACAAATTGCTAGTAAGTGTCTCAAATAATTGCTAAGAAATGCAAGTAACGCATTGAATTAAACGTGAAATTTTGAAGTAAAGACTAAAAGACTGAAAGGTTCTTCCCTGTAAAACATACTCCAATAGTCAACTTCGGCGAAATATATATATATATATATATATATACAGGATATATATATATAAATGCAATGTAATGTATTATAAATATGCATTAAGGATTATTATTTTTATTTTTAGAAAGATGGATTTGTTAGTGCCCACTGATGTTTTTATTTATTTAATTTTTTTTACAAAATTTCTCTGCAGCAAATTCATTTAACCTGTCCTTGTGGATATTTAAGTCAGTGGCGGGGGAGTGTGTGCAATGTCCTTTGACCTCTCACTCCCTAAAGAGCCACTGCACAACTCCCTGTTCCCTCGTATCCTCACACAAATATACACTCAAACAAGTCGTTTCATTATCTGCGGAACACCTGAGAGAGAAAGCGAGACATACGGAAGAGAACACGGAAGGAGAAGAGAGGGAAGGGAGATGTAGACGCTGGTGATCTCATTTAAAGGGCTGAGGTTTTACCATTATAAATGAATTCCCACCATGTTGTGCCATAAATGACCTCACCAGTCATGCTGCTGCAGTAAACTAAACTAACAGGAATGTGCAGTAAGAAAAACAGAGCGTGCGGCGAGGAGCACCACTACGGGACCGGGAACTGCCTGCCGGGTGTGCGTTAATGCCGCACTGTTAAACCATTGTCCTCTCGACATGTGTGAGTGTGTGTTTGACAGAGCGGTTGTAAAGATGCCCCCTCTTTTTGAAGTTAACACGGAGATGATAACGTTTTTTTTTTTTTTTTTTGCAAAACTTGCACCATAGAACCTATTTCAAGCGACCAAACACTGTTGTCGGGCAAATGAGTGGCCAGAACACATTAAACGTTCTCTGTCTTCAGTTAAAACAGTGTCGTGTTAGCGGCTCCTAAGCAAATAACTAATGATCTTTGCAATGGAAGTGAATCAATCAAAAACTAACTTTAGCTGGACAATAACTTTAGTCTAGAGCTGATTGTAAGCCAAAACAATCTCTGGTGCTTTAATTTCCTATTATCACTGTAAAGCTGCTTTGAAACAATCTATATTGTTAAAAGCGCTATACAAATGAAGGTGACTTGACTTGACTCTTACCCAAGAACATCCCAAGCAACCATGGAGGAATGATTCCCTCTGCTGTGGAAAGGGACTTCCATATGCACTTGGACTTCCAGTGGCCTTCTAACCCAGAACAGATGTCCACAGTAAATGGCACTGATCCACAGAGGCCCTTCAGCGTGCAGCCGGGGCCACGTTCTGGACGGGATGTGCTGGGGAGAGCCGGGCCAGTCAGCACCTGATCAAACTGCAAGGTTTACAATAAGGAGGTGTAAAAGCATCTCTCTGTGCACCCAGGGACCAGAGGCCTTTCAGAAACAGCAATATTTTAGAGTCTAATTGGGTAGAGCAACAGACTTCGGGCTCCCGAGAGACCAGTGTGTGAGCTGTTACAACCCACCTCCTGTTACAAGCTCTGCTGCCGCATGACCTATCAACTGTCTCTTACAATCTCTCTGGAGAAATAAAAACGGACCCTCCACTCTAATATATAATGTAACGTCTTTATTTATTTTTCCCCTTTGGTTTCGTTTATGTGCTTAGAGTTTGCTATATAGCATCCTGACAGCCTGTCATATATTTCTCCTATATAAGCGTCCATTAAATTCAGGGTTGATTTTAAAATTATCTTGTTTGTATACAAGGCTTTGTCTGGCCGTGCACCGAAATGTATTAGTGATATAATATTCACAACATACTGTATTGTTAGAGTGCTCAGATCTTCCAATCATTTACTTCTATTTTGTTACTATATATCTAAAGGTGTCGCCATATTTCATAAAAATTTCAAATGAAAAAAGGGACATGGTCCATTGATAGCGTTGAGATGTATGAAGTATAGCTCAAACAGTGCACCAAATTCTCATGACCAACTTGAACATGAGCAAAACCTTTTTCGCCATTACGTCAAACTCCCGAACATCTTATTGGATTGACTGGATTTCACCCGTGAAATTTCGCTTAGCAGCTGTAAATGTGACGCACCTTAAGGGTGATTGGGCCTTTTCTGTGGCCAGGCCCAAACTTTGGAATAGTCTTCCCTATTATGTAACATCCGCTTCTTCGTTGGACATTTGTACATCTACCCTAAAATCAAGCGTAGCGTCAGTTCTGGCAGGTCACGTTAGCAAGCTCGCATCAGCTGACTCTCAGCTCATCTACGTCTACCTATAGGAATACGATGCATATCACTGTATACATATATAAGCTCCTTCAGTATTAGGCAAACCACATCATCTCACAAGGAATCGTACAATCGGGAGTTCAGCGAGAGGAATTCGTTCCCCACAAGGATTTCACCTCAGATTTAGTTAAGTTCGTGAACTTGAACACGAGATTCGCTGCATCGATCATAAGCTGCCTGATTTGGAAGTGACCTCAGTCTGCATTGCTGCTCGCATCGCTGCATTATTGACACAGGACTTGATGTGATTCACTCTCCATTCATCTCTGAAAGTCTTCACAAAGCTAAGCTAGTTCCTTTTTAATGCTCATTGTTAAAAGCTATCAGGATATGGGCAACATTCTTGTTTCTGCTATCCGTGTACTTGGGCTTATCTAGTCGTTTTCATTAAAATGCTCTTGCTAGGCTTATGTAATCATATTGGCAATGAGCGTTACTTATCTGTTGTCATTGGCAACTGCCCGCGTTGCACATGCAGTGCTTTTATCGGTAACATACTTATGCAAAATACACAGTAGAGGTCTGTAATTCAACACTAACAACATTGTAGTTTGATGGTCTTGTGAAGGAGTGTGGAATCATGGGACTTGTCATTGTCACCTCCACAACCGATGGAATGGAGCAAAAATCATGTTCATGAATGAGGAAGCACACTGTATTCATAGCTTAACTGCGCACTGCATCTGACTCATGCCTCCCCTGCCAAACTACGCTAGTTTTATTATTAATCCTATGGTTATACAACAGCTGTATCAGATTTTGTTGCCGCTAGTCTGAGCTAGTGCTGCATGGTGTATGCTTCCCCAGGGACGGACTGGGGCTAAAAAACAGCCCTGGACTTTCTCCCAAATAGGCCCATCATCCAGCCATTCGCCCCTAGCCACTAGGATGTCCTGATACTATGCCACAATACTGTAACCTATATCAGTATTCACAGCAAGTAATATCTCAAAAACAATGATGACAATTGGGGTTTTGTTTATTAATGAAGCCTCAGTCTTCAAATAAAAAACAACAAAATGTACAATGCCATTACATCTGCATTGAAAATAAAATACAAATAATGAAATGTCACTGGCTACAGAAACCCTAATTACACAAACTTGTAATTATAAAACATATAGTTACTATATACCAGGCATCTCCAACCTTTTTGTGTGCGAGGGCTAAAGGGATAAAATAATCTAGAAGGGCTATACTCAAAAATATTTATTATACATATATCATGGTGGTGTTTTTTTACCTTACCTTTACCTTTACTTTTAACTTTAACTTTTTTACTTTTCACCATCATATGCGAAATCATAAAATATCTTGATATTCTGGTTCAACAATTCCTGAAAAAATTGTAATATATATATATATATATTATTCTCTAAAAACCTATTGTAGCATAAACATTTAGTATAAATAATTAATGCAAAATAAATAAATAAACTGCCATAACTTCTAAACCAAAACATTACTGCATTACATTTAATAGCCTACACTTATAGGCCTACATGACTATTAATATAACAGCATTTTTAATATGAATACAGGCACATTTCTGCCAAAAAATGTGTTTTACTAAGTTACAGTTAATTCATAAGTTGTGGAGTGAAATGTCTTCTAACTGGTTTGTTCTTGGAACAATGTTTCACCTGTTTTTTTGCGTCAAGATGTTGAGAATATCAGCGCTGTTTAATCTGGCTTTTAACTAGCTTAAATCACAGCCATCTGTGGGTTTATAATAGAGATAGAGAATTCTGCGCTGAATTGAAATGCTTCTCAGTGGATCGCGCAACTCTGTGTAATAATGTTCGCATGATCGAGATCAGTCCGCACAGCTGCTTCGGCCGCGATCCTTTCTTATACTGTCTATGCCGCGATCGCAGTTTTTTTGGGCCGAGCTGATAATGCTCCGCGCTGGCATCCAACTTAAAGGTGCATTGCTGCCACCTACAGTACTGGAGTGTGAAACAGATTAGTGGGGGGAAAAAACAGGTGATGACTGCGTGTGTGGCGGGTGGTGGGCCGGCCCGCCGGCCGTCCTGGAGTACCGGCCGTTCTGTGATACTCCAGATCACACAGATGGCCAGTCCGCCCCTGTGCTTCCCCTAACAACCTACACTAGTTTTTAGCAACAGTTCTGTCGTTATACAACATGCTTGTTGTATCGGTTTTGTTGCCGCTAGTCTGAGATATTGCTGTAGGATTTATGCTTCCCCTGCCAAACTACACTGGTTTTAGCAATGGTTCTGATTTGTTGCCGCTAATCAGTGAACACAGTTTTTGCAAACCTACATATTTGTGCCTAAACATATCTAAGTTTCAGATTCACTCTTGTTGCATTAAACCATCCAGCTGTATTAATGACATGTGTTTTTTTTTAATGACATGTGTTGTTTAATTCTGCGTGAACTGGAAGTTTCCACCAACATTACTCAGTGTTGTGACGTATTTCCAATGAAAAGCATATTTGAAAAGGAAATCTACATTTCTCATCTCTATCTTACAGTAGTCACTTAAAAGAAACTGGAACTGGGGATATACAACCACAAGCAAGCAGCTGATTCATTTTGATATCTCAATTTTCACATCTTCATTTCAGACGGCATGTCATCCATGGCAATATAAATGTTTACTGCTTAAGCATTTCGGGTATTGACAACATGCTTGTTACTATGGCTGATGCGGATATTGGCAACATACTCGTTTAGGTCTTCCAGGTAAGGGCAACATACGTGTTGCTTAAGGATTCCGGTATAGTTGGTAACATGTTGTTGCTCAAGCTTTTCAGGCTCACTCAGGTAACATCAAAAGCATCCAGAATTGCGCTGTCAGTTGGGTTTGGGGGATATTGGCATATGGTTTTGTTTTGGGGGGGGGGGTTATTGCTGCTCTCCCTGCTCTTATCCATGCTAGACTGCATGGATGCGTAGGGAGTTCTCGCCCAGAACGGAACCACACCGCCAATTCAAACTGTATATGAATTGTAAATCGTATTTGACGATAGTGGTCCTGACAGAAATAACATTTTTATGCATTAGCTTTTGAAAATGTGTAAATGTGTTTGCACCTATTTTTCCAAATTTTACAGCACTTTCTATCAATTTCTAATCTTAACAACAGTTATAATACTTACCTATTAAGTTACTTTAAGTAAAGTAACATGAGTTAAGTTTTCTTTTAAACGGTCATAAGAAATTACGAATGGGTTACATGACATTCGGCTCATCAGACCCACTAGAAACATATTTTCCACATTTTACAGCACCTCTATCAATTTATGTTGTATTTAAAAATACTTTATGAATAAATGTTGTTGTTGTTGTTGTTGTTGTCATAGCTTGTATTTTTAGGGCAAATGATTTGCCAGTAGTGTATGAAACGTTGATTTAAATTACTTATTGTTTTTAACGCTAGCATCAAATGCCAATAGATTTTTTTGTTTATGTGAAATAAGGAATTTGGTGACTAGACTTTGTCAAAATAAAAGACAAAAAAATTAGGATAAACACTTCTGGAGTTCACTTTTCAGGGGTCTGTCATCTCACGAACAAGCTGATTGTCATCATTAATGGTGCATTAACAAAAGACACAAACTGAGCAAACCAATGACGAGCAGGCATGCGTTTTTGTTTAAAGGGTGGTCTCCTTAGATCGACCAATGAAGCGAGGTAAAGACTTGTTCACATGCTATTAAACAATATCCAGGTCAGATAAAATTGGTAATCTGCTCAGTATGTACAAAGTTTATTTTGCGGAGAAAGTTATAACAACTTAAGCTAATATTTACAAAGAAACCATAGCCAAATAACCATTCTTTTTCCCAGAACTGCAGGCAAATCTGTTTAAACTTTTGCAAGAACGTCGTTGTCTAATGATGTCAAAGTCAATGTGAATGAAAGAAAAGTCTATCAATGTCACTGTCATTAAAATTTCCCCTATTCTTCCCATATATTTTATATTTCCCTCGCGATATTTCCGGATTCCCTCAATGGATGCCTTGGTGGTCCCGTTGTTGGTCACTATTAAAATGACATTATTTTTCTTCCCCTTGACCCCTGGCGATGTCTACAACATGCCGATGCCCTCTCCTGGAAACGGCAGCTGTGTGTAGTTAGTGAACAGGAAGCAGCTGTCAGAAGCGACTGCTGTGTGCGTGGTTCTCTCGGGCCATTCCTGGGACAGTCCTCTGCAGGTTTGCTGTGTTTGTTTGCAGAGCATGCGTGGTTCGGGTGCGGACAATGGACTGGAGGAATACTTGTGCTCATGCAGCATATGGACAGGACAGGATGAACCATGTTAAAGAGACTCCCTATTATTCTGACTTGACTTGACACTTGACTTTTCCATTAACCACATAAAGCTCTCTGTATCATATTTGATTATAGGCCTCTAAATTGTCAACATGATCAAAACTTTTGCTTAAAAACCTGTTGCACACAATCTACTCCATGCCTTCTGTCGTCTGATTGATAGTTTATACTTTTTTAGCAAGTAAAAGGTATTTTAGTATAATTGTAAAAACATCCCCCTTCAGCTCGTGCTTCACGTGTTTTTTTTGTTGTTGTTTTTTGCTGTGAAATCTGCACTGATTTTTATAAAGTAAACGTAAGAATAACTTTGATAATGTTAGCAACATTTCAAGATGAACACCTACTGGACTGAAGCAATTTCAGTTAACTTTTATACATTCATAATTTTTTTGTTTTGTTTTGAAAAATCATATTAAAATGTGTGTACCAAATATGATTAATCAGGCTTTTGATGAATGTTTATTTATTTTCTCTTAATCCTCATTGTATTTCATTGCATTATGTTTTAAAACGTCTCAGGTTACGTATGTAACCCTGGTTCCCTGAGAGGGAACGAGACGCTGCGTTTGAGACGCGGTGGGAACGCTCTGCGTGATTGCGTCATGAAGCACGTGTAAAATCAGTCCAATGGAAGCCCGATACGTCATAGGTGACGTCATAGACCAGGAAACTATAAAGCACCCTTGAAAACAGACCGCGACAGCTTCTGAAAAGTCTGAAGTAAGTCGATCAGGGTATGCAGGAAGTATGGCAGGCAAACGCAGCGTCTCGTTCCCTCTCAGGGAACCAGGGTTACATACGTAACCTGAGACGTTCCCTTTCAAGGGAACTTCGAGCTGCGTTTGAGACGCGGTGGGAACCCCATACCCACTACGCCATAGTGACAAATGCCCGTTCTGTGTGAAGTCCTTGCGCACACTAAGAAGCAAGCAACCTCGCCCCAGGAGTGGAGAGGTCAAGGTCATAAAACCTGACAAATGTATGTGGAGAGGACCAACCTGCCGCATTACAAATGTCAAGAAGGGAAACACCCGAAATTAAGGCCGTAGAGGCCGCCATACTCCTTGTAGAATGGGCCTGTACAGCCATAGGTGAAGGCTGACCGGCCGCTTCATAAGCCAATGATATAGCCTCAACTATCCATTTGCTCATAACCTGTTTAGATGCAGGGCACCCTCTTCTGAGTGACCCAAAACATACAAATAACTGCTCTGACTTACGCCACAGGGCAGCTCTGTGAACGTAGGCATCCAATGCCCAAACTGGACATAACAGGTTCAGTTGTTCCTGATCTGGGGTATTAAAAGGTGGAGGATAAAAGGCCTGCAACACTATTGGGCCCCTAACATTAACTGGGACCTTAGGAATATAACCCGGTCTAGGGTATAGAAATGCTTTCACCATACCAGGTGCAAATTCCAGACATGACGGAGCAACCGACAGGGCATGCAAATCTCCAATTCTCTTGATAGATGAAATAGCAAGGAGAAATAAAGCTTTCAAAGTGAGGAATTTTTCTGAAACCTCTTCAATAGGCTCGAAGGGAGCCAGAGCCAGACCCTCAAGTACAATGGCTAAATCCCAAGCCGGTGCTCTAGAGTGCAGTGCAGGTCTCAACCTCAATGTACCACGGAGAAAACGAGTAATCAGAGGATCTCTCCCAAAAGAAGTACCCCCCAGAGGGGTATGATAGGCCGAAATAGCCGCCACATAAACTTTTAAGGTGGAAGGAGATAATCCAGCAGAGAAACGGTCTTGCAGAAAATCGAGAACTGAACCAACAGGGCAGTTAACAGGATCTAACTGACGCTCACCACACCAGGTGGAGAATAATTTCCATTTCAGTGCATACAGTCTTCTCGTGGAAGGAGCTCTGGAATGGAGAATGTCTCAACGACCTCAGTCGAGAGACTGGATTCTATGAGCCTGGCCCCCTCAGAGGCCAGGCCCACAGTTTCCACAACTCCGGTCGAGGGTGAAATATCGTGCCCCCTGCCTGGGACAGCAGGTCCCTCCTGAACGGAATCTCCATGGGAGAGCCGTCCAGAAGAGACAAAGTCCGAGAACCAAACTCGAGTCGGCCAGTACGGGGCTACTAGTAGCAGATGAGCCCCTTCCCGGCGAACCCTCTCCAGAACCTCCGGGAGCATAGATATCGGGGGAAATGCGTACAGGTGCAGCCTCGGCCACACCTGCACCATCGCATCCAGTCTGAGAAGAGCTGGCTGCGTGAGGGGGAACCATATAGAGCAATGCGTTGTACAAACGATGTGAAAGGTCGACTTGACTTTAGTTAGACCAAAGTTCTCCCTAAGAAGCTCCACCACCTCGGGGTGAAGTCTCCAATCCCCTGGGCCTCAGCCCCTGCCTCAACAGGATATCTGCTCTGATATACGAGACCACCAGTGTGTTGTCCGCCATTCGCCGAGCAACCACTCATGATCGCCCCCACTTGTGAGGGAAGCATCCGTCGATAGCAATATGCGTCGACAAGAAGCCCCCAACACTGGGCCTGGGCGAGGAACCAAGGTTCTTCCACATGACCGAAGCACGAAGGCATAGCCGCGTGACTTTGATCATGCGAAAACGTATTTCCCCTCGGAGAAAAACCCCTTGGTCCTGAGCCACCACTGCAGGGGTCTCATGAACAGAAGACCAAAAGTAATACGTTGGACGCAACTGCCATGAGACCCACCCGTCTGAAACTGTTTCACAGTGAGTGACTGGCCTAGATATACCCCATTACGGCTGTAAGAATTGCTACACCTAGAAAAGTGGTCCTCAGAGCACACTCTTCTTGGCGTTGAGAGGCAACTCCAACATCCTTAATGAGACAGAACGACATCTCGATGCCGAACTGCCATAAACTCAGATTGAGCTAGGAACAACCAATCATTGATGTAGTATAATACGCGAATGCCCTGGAGTCTCAGAAGAGCCAGAGCTGCATCCACGCATACTGTAAAGGTGTGGGGTAATAAACCTAGGCCGAATGGAAGAACCCGATAATGGTATGCTTCGCCCCCGAAAGCAAACCTCGGGAACCTCCCTCATCCTCTTTCGGAAACAATGAAGTAATGGCTGTCTGCTGGGAGGAGGAACCCCTTCTACAGCTCCTTTTGCAGAAGTGACAGTACTTCCTGCTCCATAACCAAAGCCTGCTCGGGGTCCACCAATGAGAGGAGGACCCCTAGAAATCTGGGCGAACGAGAACCGAACTGAATTCTGAAACCCTTTTCTATAGTGTGCAGGACCCACTGAGAAATATGTGGCAGTAGTTTCCACGCTGCCAGAAATTTACTAAGGGAACCAGTCTCTCAAGACTGGCCTCTGGATTTGTTCGAACAGTCACTACGGCGCCCTGAAGCGGCGAACCGGCAGGGAACAACCGAACTGACCATTCTACGACCCTCCTCAGAGGATCGTATGGGGATGCTGACACCTCGGTGCCCTGAACGGCGAACCGGCAGGGAACAACCGAACTGGCAGCGCTGCAACCCTCCTCAAAGAGTTGCACCCCAGAGGAAAAACGATTTCTCAAAACCGTCCCTTGGTTGAACAGTCACTACGGTGCCCTGAAGCGGCGAACCGGCAGGGAACAACCGAACTGACCGCTCTACGATCCTCCTCGGAGAAACGATTTCTCAAAACCGTCCCTGCCCCGGAGGAGCCCTCAGAAGCCTGATAGCCTCGTTTTCTTGCGACAGGACTTCTTGTCTAAGCTTTATTAGAGATGATGACAGTCCTCAGATCTTGCCTACCTCTAACTAGCTTAGTTCCTACGACCCTCCTCGGAGGATCGTTGAAAAAAGCAGGCACTTCGGCGCCCTGAAACGGCGAACCGGCAGGGAAACCGAACTGACTGCTCTTCTTTTATTTGAAGGCTCGTTTGGGGACACTGACACCTTGGTGCCCTGAAACGGCGAACCGGCAGGGAAACCGAACTGGCAGTACTGCGACCCTCCTCAGAGAGTCGCACCCCAAAGGGTGCTGAGGAGAAACGATTTCTCAAAACCGTCCCTACCCCAGAGGGGACCACCCTTAGAAGCCAGATCGCCTCGGCGTCAGGGCTTCTCCTTTGTCAAAGCTATTTTAGAGATAAAACAGTCCTCAGATCTTGCATGTCTCTAACTGGCTAGACTGCGACCGCCACCCAGGTACCCCTCAATTGCGGAGGAGCCCGAATGGCGACGCTCTGTTTTGCACTTTGTGCTGAGAGGAGCATAATAGTTCTCAGGAACATTAGATTGGTGAGGAAGAAACCTCTGGAACGCCGCTGAATGGTTTATTTCTTAGTTTTCTTGAAAGCGGAGCGTCCAGAAGAACAGACATAATTATATCTTTATTTTCCTTTATCTTTATATCAGAAAAACTTATATATATATACATATATATCACTCTGCGGCCACCAGCAGGAAACAACCGAACTGGCAGCGCTGCGACCCTCCTCAGAGAGTCGCCCCTCACATTCATCCATGTCCTTATATACTCTACCCACCAGCGCTGCCCAATAAAAATGTACTCATTATTAAGATGGCTGGTGGGTAACGTCGGGGTTAATAACGATAACGCCGACTCGGGAGAGAGAAAGCTCGCAAGCGTCTCTTTAACCCGAGGCAATGTCATACTATGATACTTAATACCCAAACATTACTATAGTCAGACATCTGGGGATTAAACACATAAAATACAAACCGGTTTATTCCACGATCTCGACACCTCAGTGTGGAGATAGGGAAAAACCACAGTCCCCGACGAGGAGGCTGAGATACAGAGTTTTCCTGTTTTAAGATACAGTTCATCTAACAAACTCTTCTTTATTTTCAATCTCATAATGTTCAGCTGGCCAGTAAATATTTAACTGGCAACAGCACTAGATAAAACCTCCTTTTTTTCTTTAAAAAAGCTCCTCTTTATTCAACAGAGTTATGAGCTGGAAAATGTATTCATTGAAAACTCAAACATCTGCCTTTTTAAAAAGATTTGTATTTGTTTTCTTTCTTTTTAAACAAAACACTAACGATACCAATTCCTCGGAACTGGAAATCGCAGCACACTAGATCTGGCATGTGAAAGCTGAGAAAGGGCGGAGCCCGTCCCAACCCCCGCTGTCAGATCCGTTTTCGAACCCCGAAATACGAGCCGTCTCCGAGCCTCGGCAACAGAGAGACCCGCTCGGGGAACGCGAACCGAACCGTCCTCCTCGAAGAACGCCCGGCGAGAGCGGAGCGTCCTCACGGACAGCTTCTCGCAATGCACAGTCAGATCCCTCGAGAAATGACTGTTGCATGCTCCACTCCCAAACAGCAACAAAAAGCTGATGTGTGTCCCCACCCGTGATGTAACGAGGGCAGGGAACAACACAACGTCTATAATATTGCTTTGCTCGCCATAATGATAGATAGTGATATATATATTGGGCTTGACAAACAACAATAAATAGACAAGGACAGAATCACAGAGAGCGCTTGCTGAAGACTACAGAAGCTGTCGCGGTCTGTTTTCAAGGGTGCTTTATAGTTTCCTGGTCTATGACGTCACCTATGACGTATCGGGCTTCCATTGGACTGATTTTACACGTGCTTCATGACGCAATCACGCAGAGCGTTCCCACCGCGTCTCAAACGCAGCTCGAAGTTCCCTTGAAAGGGAACTACAGAGTTTTTATCATAAAACTAAGCATTTAAATATAATCTTACCAAGACATGTTATTGATATAGAACAATTGATATTTATATGGATTTTATGCAAATATACGTGTTACGGGTGCTGGGATGAAAAGAGACCCAAGAGCAGATTAGCAGATCACTCAATTTATTGTCCAAACAGCAAAGAAAAAAACCCCAACAAAACACAAATATAAATGGGAGCCGAGCCACCAAGAACTCGGGCGGGACATGGGCGAAATCCAAGGGGCAGGCAGGGGTCAAAACCAGAGGCAGATCCACAGCCCCGGGGGTAGAGCCAAGGCAATAGTCCAACCCCCCCCCCCCCCCCCCCCCCATGCCTGGCCACCAGAAACATTGGCGGATGGTAGCCAACGTTCTCCTCACTCCTGGGTGACAGACCAGCCTAGACCACCCAGACCTACCTCTGCCCCCAACTGAGCCTGCCTGACACATTCCTCGATGTCCCAGGTGACGGACCCCACCACACAACCAGGTGAAAGGATGGTGTCTGGCGAAGTTGCGTCCTCTGGAGCAGGGAACCGACGTGAGAGCGCGTCAGGCTTAATGTTTTTGGAGCCCGGCCAGTAAGACAGGGTAAAATTAAAGCGGCCGAAGAAAAGTGCCCAGCGAGCCTTCCTGGAATTCAGTCTTTTGGCTGTTTGGATATATTCCAAGTTCCGGTGGACGGTCCAGACCAGAAACGGCTCTGCCGAACCCTCCAACCAGTGGCGCCTCTCCCCCAAAGCCAGCCGCACTGCCAACAACTCACAATTGCCGATGTCGTAGTTCCGTTCAGTGGGAGACAATCGGTGTGAGAAATATGCACAAGTTTTGCAATTTGTTGTCAAGAGGGGATTGTTGACATAGAACCGCTCCGACACCTGCCTCTGACGCATAAACCTTCACAACGAACTGCCGGGTAGGATCCGGAGTTATACAAATAAGATGAAAAGTTGATCAAAGGCCGCCTGAGCGGCTGAGGACCAGCAAAACGGTTTATTTGTGGAGGTTAATGCTGTCAGAGGAGCCACCACTCATCTGACGAGCTGAATGTGTACCTGGAGTGAACGAGAAAAAAATCAGGATGTCATCCAGATACACAAAGACAAATTTGTTGATCATGTCTCTCAGCACGTCATTGACGAGCACCTGGAAGATGGATGGGGCATTAGTCAAACCAAAGGGAAGGACCCTGTACTCAAAATGCCCTGTGGGGATATTAAAAGCCATCTTCCATTCATCCCCCTCCCTGATGAACCAGATGATATGCATTGCGGAGGTCCAACTTTGTGAAGTACCTAGCCCCTTGCAGAATCTCGAAAGGCTGATGACATCAACGGCAGGGGATACCTGTTTTTAATGGTGATGTCATTCAGCCACCGATAATCAATGCAAGGGCGCAAGGAACCATCCTTTTTCTTCATGAAGAACCCCGCCGGAGAGGAAGGACGAATAACACGGAGCCATAGACTCCGACAAATACTGCTGCCCGTTTGGGAGCTGACAATGAGAACAATCGTCCCTTGGGCGGAGAAGTGCCAGAAAGAAGATTGATGGCACAATCATAGGGACGGTGCAGAGGAAGAGATGCGGCCCGAGAGTGACTGAAGACCGCCCGCAAATCATGGTAGACCTCTGGAACTCGGGAGAGATCAATCGGCTCCTCCTGCAGCACAGGGAGAGAAGAGACAGAAGACAAGGCAGACACAAGACAATGGCCATGACAATAGGGACTCCATGATAAGATACTACTTTCAGACCAGTTAATGTGTGGATTGTAGTGGTTAACCAGGGATGACCTAAGACCACAGGAGTGAGGGGTGAGTGACAAACAAAGAATACTATTTTTTCTCTGTGATTTTTCTCTGTGGTCTGAGAAATGGTGGTAAGTTCTCTGCCATCTAAAGTGTGCGCAGTAAGGACAGGAGAGAGAGACTGAAAAGAAATGCCTTTTTCAAAGCCCAAGAAAAATCAATAAAATTCCCTTCAGGCAGAGAGTTGATGGACAGCAACTTCATTTGTGACTGAGACTGGGAGCATAGAGCGGGGACCAGAAGATGGGGTGGTGGAAGTAGCGCTCGCTAGGACCCCCTTGCTTACTAGCGAGCTTTGGCTTTTGCCGGACAGGAAGAAGCAAAATGTCCAGATCGACCACAGTAGAGACATAATCCTTTGGACAGACGTTTCTGTTTCTCCTCTGCAGATAAACAGCACCTGCCCAACTGCATAGGTTCCGGAGCAGGTGAGTGGACTAGAGCATCAGAAACCAAAAAGGCAGACACAGGGTCGACAAAAGACAAGGATGTAGAAGACCGGGCTCTCCGACGAAGATCCCGGCGGTATTCAAATGAATAGCCAGCTCAACGAGTTCATCCAGGTGTTCAGGAAGTTCATGAGCATACATATCATCCTTTATTTCATCCTACAGCCCCTCCGCGAACCTGGCCACCAGTGCTGCGTCATTCCACTTACTTGATGCAGCAAGAGTGCAAAACTCTTGCACCTCCTGCGTCTCCCCTGATGCAGCGCTGCCAACAACCACGATGCCTCCTTACCGAGTGCTGAGCGGTCAAATATCTTGATGAACTCTGCTTTAAAGCTGGAAAAATCCTTACAACATGCTGCCTCTGCAGCCCAAACAGAATTGGCCCATTCCCGAGCCCGGCCGGCAAGAAGGGAGATGGCAAACGCCACTCTGGCTGAGTCTGAGGCGTAAGTTAGGGGTTGCATAGAGAAAATCACCTCACACTGAATAATGAATGCACGACACAATGTAGGCTCACCGGAATAAATAGGAGGATTGTTGATGCGCGGTTCAGAGGTGACAGTTCCTGGCGACACAGGATTACGTTAAGTCTGCATCTGGCGAACAGTCTCTGTAAGTTCAGTGACTCGGCTGACTAACGTGTCCATGGTATGATGAGCAGCCGCCAACCCCCCCTGTTGCTGTCCCAGCAGCGCACCCTGCGCTTCCACAGCAGAGCGTAACTGCCATAGATCTGCTGGATCCATCCTGGTCAGTGTGTACTGTTACGAGTGCTGGGATAAAAAGGGACCCAAGAGCACATCAGCAGATCACTCAATTTATTGTCCAAAAAGCAAAGAAAAAAAACAAAACACAAACATAAATGGCCGCCGAGCCATCGTTTTGTTTATTCTGTTTTAAAGATCAATTTACAAGCTATTAGAATGTTATTCATACATGCTGTATTGCATCAAGTTGTAAATTTTTGCTGAGTTTGGTGGGCCTTTGAATAAAAGTGAGGTGTTTTTTCCTCCTCAAGTATGAGCTCCATATTCTCACTATATCATACACAACTTTTTAAATTTTGTCAATTCAAATACATTGGACACATCAAATGAGTAAATGGAACTTTGTTGATTCGACATTATGCTGATTACTTTCTTTGTCAGAGTGGCCTGACATAGCAACACTGAACCTTTGTAATCAGGCATTCTTGTTGAAGACATTTGTATGGAGGTACTAGTGGCCCAGAAGTTATAGGCTACACTTCAACGCCTTTAACATTAAAAAATGAATGTAGATAAACTTTATGTAATTGCATTTAGATATTTTAATATAAAATGTACTTATGTCAAAGACATCTGCACTTCAGTGCATATATATTTGTGAGAAAGTTCATGGCAGAAGGTAACTGTCCATTTAAGGTTTTCTTTGAGGGGAAACAACCATTAAAGACAGCTATAATTGTGAGTGACTACATCCAGTAAAAAGCACATCTACCAGGGTGATTTCATTTGGTTTTCATTTGGGCCAGTCTCTCACCAACCCTTTGCTTTAGTGGATCACTTGACTCGTTACTCGCTATGGAGAATGTCTAATGAGGGGAGAAAATCAAACCTTAAGGTAACCGGACACTATACTGTACACTGTAAAGACTTGTCAACTGCCCAGCCCGCGAAGAGCTTCATTGCCTGATCAAAAGATGGTCGAGACTCTTTAAAATTCCTCTTCTACAGTAAAATTTAATGCAGTCTCATTAGTTGAAATACAAGAGATTAATGTGCAATTAAATGTGATCCATTGGTAAAATGACCACTGTTCTGTGCTCTCAATTTACACTAAAAGACAAAAATAATATATACATACATATATATATATATACATGTATTTGATTTTCTTAAATTTCAAAACTTTTAACGTTAGACTGTTGAAAGTTAAATACTTAAAATGTATCTGGATAAGCAGATGTCTGTGATAATTTCAAGAGATTAAAAAAACTGGTTGGTACAACATCAGATTAGAGGCTTTAGTATACTATTTTTAGTTAATTTTTCATTGTCATCCATGTCATTATATTACCACAAGGCAGGGGGGTTTGTTTAGGGGACAGGAAGCAACTACATCTCATTATGGGACTAATTTTAGTCACCGGAAAAGATGTTCAGGACTTTTTGGCTCAGAACCCATTTGCCGAATTGCCTGTTCCTTTTTCCCAGTTGTGAAATAGGAGTCATTTTGATTCTTATTGAACTCAAAAGAAACCATTTACAGCATATACACAGCAACTTCAAAAGTGCCTTATCGGCACAGGCATCAAACATGAGTGATTCCACATGAAAAAGCAACAAAGTGTTTACCAGAATTAGGGAAATAATTATTGTATTTGTATTGTACAAATAAATGAAAGGCAATTGTGAAACCCTACTTTTATGCCACACAAATGCACAAGACATTCATGAAAACGTTTTCAACTATGTTGTATTTTGGTTGTTCCATGTGCATTTCGGGGCAAACAGACCTCTCTTTCAAAAATATAAATAGAAGCAGACACATACACACACAAAACAATATTGAAACAACTTTTGAATGTTTATTTACTTTATTTAAATAAACTGTATTTACTTTATTTTGATAGTCCACTTTAAGAATTCTACAAACTACAGTAACTTTTCAACTACATGTCAACTTACTCTCATTAGAGTATTAGAGCATTAGGGTTATTGTTAGTAGAAGTTAACATGCAAAGTTTCTTATAGTCAGTAGAATGTCTGTGGGAGCATCAAAATAAAGTGTTAGCAGATATTAAACATACTAATACTCTAATGACTGATAGTTGACATGTAGTTACAAAGTTACTTATAGTTAGTAGAATGTCTAAAGTGGACTCGAAATAAAGTGTTACACTTTTAAAATATTATCAAGCCCAAATTCACACTTCATAAACTTACTATCTCTTATACATATAGAGACACTAACAACAACTAAAAAGTTCAGATGGACACTTCTAAGGTTAACAGGAGGCATCTGAAGTGACAGAGGGTGGACTCTCTGGTTCTTGCCGTCATGGCTGCTATAAAACTCTGATTACTTTTCTGGCCCCACCAATCGAGAGCATCAGGGGTCTGCAAGTTGTAAGAGCAACTTATGAAAGAACCTGAAATAGAATAATTCAATAGTCTGGGGTCAGTAAGATTTTTCAGTGAATTATTCATTCCAGTGTGTGTTCAGCTTTATAAAACAGCTCTGTCATATTCTGTCATTGTTTCTGAAGAGCGCGAGTATGAACCGATGTATGGCCAAATTACGCAAATTATGTTTCTTGGCTGCATAAAGAAAACCAGCGTCTCGCTAGTAAAATTTTGATGTATGAGGATTGCAAGCTAGGTAAAGAAAATTGCGGTGACGTACAGGAGTCAACAGACCATGTATAAACGCTCTCAACTCACTTATTGAACATTGTATTTATGCACAAGACAGACACATTTCACAACATTCACATTGTTTCCACACACATTCAGGATAATGCTGAGATTTTTCATGTGTTTAGTAATTCTGAATGGATCCGTGCAGTGTAGTGGGTATATGCAGTCAGGTCGAGGCGGTTGTATTTGTAGCTCTTTTTTTTTTTTTTTTGCATCTCCGTGTGGTCCTGTTCATTATCACAACTTGTCTAAAATGTAAACAAGCTCTTAATCGCTAAAATGTATACAAGCTTTTTGCTGTTGCACTGTACACATTTGTCTAAAATGTAAATAAGTTCTTAATCGCTAAAATGTAAACAAGCACTTTGCTGTTGCACTGTACACATACTATACACTTCTGAATTCTGAAAAAAAAACATTTGTTTATGTTTTTTCGATGGGTGCTTTGTCAAGTCAAGTCAAGTCATCTTCATTTATATAGCGCTTTTAACAATGGATTGTTTCATAGCAGCTTTACAGAGATAAACATATAATTTAAGGTAACAGAGATTGTTTTGGCTTTATAGCGGTTCTTGAATAATGTTATTTTCCAGCTAAAGTTAATTTTGATTGATTCACCTCTGTCGAAATGATCAGACTTTAAACGCGAACCTGTGATTAACGCTGACGGCGTTCACATGCACATTCAGAATTGATTCTATAGTTATGTGCTTTTGAAAATATGTGCGCAGGTTTGTAATTCCATACAACCCATGCCTAAACAAACTACTTGTCTTGCCTATAAATTGATACAGAATTTTGTTTTATTTATCACTTCGGGGTACGCAAACCGAATTCACAACGCTTTATCTGTAGAGTGGGAAAGAGATCCCCCATAGGGGGAGACAAGTTGGCACTTCAGCACTGCATTGTCATCGGGTCCAGGCAAAGCTCCTTCGTCAGATCTGGACACGGCCTGGATCCGGCAGGCTGCGGGAAAACCTCGGGATAAACAAAGACACTAATATTAGCGTAGATGCCATTCTTTTTATGATGTAACGAGTACATCAAGATTTAAGGGAAGTGTTCCCAGTTCTGGCTGACCTAATCTATGCAGCCTAACATTGAATTATAGAAGTCTATAATGTATTATGTGTATGCTAGGTCAAAGAGATGTGTTTTTAGTCTAGCTTTGAACTGACAGAGTGTGTCTGCTTCCCGGACAATGGTAGGAAGACTGTTCCAAAGTTTTGGTGCTAATGCAAGCTTTAATGGTGCAAAGCTAATGCTTTGTGTGCATGAATTTATGAATTATATGGACTCCTTATTTGGTCTCCGTTTGGAGTCTTCAAGTGTACCTTGAAAAAATCTTGCAGAAAATTTGTGAGGATCACCCTTCAATTGGAAGGTTTACTTTGTTGGATAGGAAATGATGTCAAAATGAATTTGTTAAAAAAGATGAATGGTGTATGCTTAATTTAGCGATATGTGTGCGCTTAATTGCGATTAGCAGCCATATATATATATATATATATATATATATATATATATATAATACAACTAAATAATTAAAATGTAAATAGTATTTCACAATATGTGTGTATTTTTGATAAAATAAATGCAGCCATGGTGAGCAATGCGAGACTTCTTTCAAAAGGATCTTAAAAAGTCGTACTGACCCCAAACAATTGAACAATTAGTACAGTATACTCTTATCATTTGTATGAAATAAAAACTTACTATAATTTCCATATGTGAAAATGTTGCTTAAAACACATTAATTATGTAATATGCTTTAATTTGTTGTTTGATTTTTCTTCTTGGGTATTGAACAGCAACGAAAATTAAATCTCATTTTCCCATTATCTAATTGTACTCCTGATTTGTAATTACATTAAATGATGTTGCCCCTGATCTGGAAACACAAAGCAGTAAGCCTGGGAAATACTCCAGGAGGTCTGTAATACAGACGTATGTAAATACACTCTTGACCTCATCAGTCAGTTCACTGGAAGGGTGAGGGAGGACTGTTTGTTGTTCAGTTATAACGCCAATGTGCGGCACACATTACACACACTGTACATGATAATCTGTTCCCCACGAGCCAAACAGACCACCCAGTCCTATACCATTGAGTCTACCAGCGGTCATTAAATTGTTTCCCCAGGTCACTCAAACCAGCGTTGTTAAAGCTAAGAGAGAGAGAGAGAAGGAAGAAGGGGGGTTTGATGCATGTCTCTGTCTTGCCCTGATTGATAATATTTCTTTTTCTGTTTGGCTGGCCCACAAAGACGCAAAATCACTTCCTTCATCATTCTCTCATCTCGTCAGTGTTGTGATCGTCCAGAGCTGTGTGCTGAATATGGTTGGTCTTTCATTTTGTTTCTGTATTAGTGAGCGTGTGTGTGTGTTTGGGTGTGATTGTTGGCTTTTGAGCATATAGCATTTCCTTAGTAATATGGGCAAGTGCGACATCATGGTTTGACAACGTTCCGTAGAACCCAAACCACATCCAAAATCGCACACACCCCTTTAGTACCCGAACCAACATTGTCTGGCGCTGACGAGCATGTGGAACGTGCTGTCTGAGTAACTTTTGTTCTCATCCTCACGGAAGCATGCAGAATGAGTTCAAACAGAATACATTAACTGGAAAGTTTTGACTTTGAGATGCTTTTTCACAAGAGCAGCTCTAAGCATTTATTCTGTGTTGTCTGGTTGCCTGTGGGTCTATGGGTGAGCTGATGCTGGTTTGTGGTGCTGGCTTGACTGGGCCGAGTCGATCTAGTGGTCAGCTACAAGCCTCATAAATCTACTGCCTGTAGAACAGCATGGTGACTTATGGCAGCTCAGGGAAATGGCCTCACTGGAAGGAAATGGCATGTAAAAATATTCCAAAAGGTCTTATGGAAAAGCTTTACATGCATGGCAACAGCGAGCAAAGTTTGTCTTTTGGAGAAGCAAGCCTATCAATGGAAGTTTTAATGATGATCTGAAAGTGAGAGGAATGCTGGATCTAGAACTTTGGTTACCTGGGAAGGAATTCTTGTAATTCCAGAATGAAGTACAGCATTACTTCAAAAACGTACTCTGAAACAATATTCACTTAGAAGCCACTTGTGAATTTCACAAACAATTACAAAGAAACAGCAAGTAAGACATAGAATTAAATGTGAAATTTCAAAGTAGAAAAAACGTTTTCTACTTTAAAATCTCATGGTTAATTCAGTGTATTAAATGCAGTTACTTTAGTTATTTGTGAAATTACTAGCAATTTCTGAGTGAAAATTGTTTCAAAGTAAATATTACAAAAAATGTCTGTGTATGTTGAATTCTTACCCAATCTCCAAACCTTTTTTTTTTTTTTTAGCTCAGAATTCAACGAAAAGGACTGATGTTAGTATTTCTAAAAAAAAAAAAAAAAAAAAATTTCTTTACATTGCTACAGTAGTTTAATTGGGTTGTCGTCACATTCTTTATAGTACGTTAATATTCGACACTTCGATTTAGAGCTTTGACATGTTTTCTTATTCCCTTCCTGCTGAGACTCGCAAAAAAAAAACTCACAGTACACACCATGACAGCATTCAAAGTGTACAACAGTCCATTCAGCAAACACATTCACTGTGTAGTTACACTTGCCCACCCAAAACAAACACACAAACACAGTTTTCAGTTTTTGCTAGTTCAGGGTCATCGAGCACAATGCATATTTAACAGAGTTTTCCACAACTTTTACCAACATGTAAATCCCTAAAATCTGGAAATCATGTTCCCTTCCGAGGGAACTTCCGCTGCGTCGAAATCGACACTACGAGGAATGCCCTTAGCATGACACGTCTGAAGCCTGAATCCAACTAGTCCAATCCTGATTGGTGCTGCGTGATGACGTCAACCGTGACGTCATATGTGACGGTGAGCGGAACTATAAAAAGGGCGCCGGAACCCGGAAGCAGTAGCTTTCTGTCCTTCAGCAAGCGTTATATGTGAATCTGTTTGTCTTATTTGGTGTTGTTTGTTCGGTAAAATCAAGGTATTGTGATGGAGGAAAAGAGTGCAAAGCAGTTCAGACAGTGTGCGTCCCCTTGCCCACGCTATTTAAGCGAGGGTGACACACACGAGCTCTGTGTGGTTTGTTTGGGAGTGGAGCATGCTCGGGCAGCGCTTGAGGGCGCTGCCTGTGCAAACTGTGAAACATTGCCTCTGAGAACGCTCCGCTCCCGCCTGAGCCTGTTCGATGAATCAGGCCAGGCTCGCGCTCCCCATGGATCAGGTCCCGCGTTTGTCGAGGCATCGCGGCACTTGCATTCATGGGGATCGCAGAAGGATCTGACAGAGAATGTTGAGACGGCTGAGGCCCTTTCTCAGCATTCATCTGTCAGTTCTCATGGTCCCGCTCACGGTTCGGGAGCCCGCCCTGCGGCTTCTCCCGACCGCAGAGAGGATCCGATGCTTGAGCTATCTGAATCCGAGGATTTAGATGTGCTCAGCGTCGAGGCAGGGGGATGTGATATTCCATCACCACATTCCCCTGCCTTTGAGGAGCTGCTGGAGGTTGTGACCCGAGCTGTGGCCAAATTAAATATCAATTGGCCCCCAGAAGTGCAGGAAGCGCTCATCAAGTTTACTTTTTTTAGTCGCTTCCTGCACTTCACACGCTGTAGTTCACACGCTGGTCAAACCAGAGCAGGGTCAGGTCATGGAACAGGAAGTTCAGTCCCTCTTGGCAAAGGAGGCCATAGAACGTGTTCCTCCTCAAGATTGGGAGACCGGGTTCTACAGCCGGTACTTCATAGTTCCCAAGAAGGATGGGGGGTTGCGCCCGATTATAGATCTCAGGGTATTGAATCGGTCTCTGAGGAGATACAGGTTCAAAATGTTAACTATACCTCTAATTGTGAGTCAAATCAGATCCGAGGACTGGTTTGTCACCATAGATCTAAAGGATGCTTACTTCCATATCTCCATCCTTCCTCAGCACAGGAAGTTCCTAAGATTCGCTTTCGGGGGAGTAGCGTATCAATACAGGGTTCTTCCGTTCGGCCTAGCACTGTCCCCTCGCACCTTCACGAAGTGCATGGATGCTGCTCTTGCTCCTTTGAGACTTCAAGGCATTCGCATCCTCAACTACATCGACGACTGGCTAATACTGGCGCAGTCGCTGGAGTTGGCAGTTCAACATCGAGATGTTGTTTTGCAACACCTGAGGTGCTTGGGGTTAAGGCTCAATATCAAGAAAAGTTCGTTAATTCCTCTACAGAGAACAACCTTTCTGGGGGTGGTTTGGGACTCAGTTACGATGCGGGCACAACTGTCTCCCGCCCGTATAGACTCCATCCTGACCACAGTAATGAGTGTCAAACTAGGCCAGGCTGTCACTGTCAAACATTTCCAAAGGGTTCTGGGTCTTCTTGCAGCAGCGTCCAACGTTATTCCTTTTGGCCTGCTGTATATGAGGGCCCTGCAGTGGTGGCTCAGGACCAGAGGGTTTTCCCCGAGGGGGAACCCTTTTCGCACGATCAAAGTAACGCGCAGATGCCTTCGTTCTTTGGTCATGTGGAAGAAACCGTGGTTCCTGTCCCTGGGTCCTGTGTTAGGAGCACCGTGTCAGAGAAAAATTCTGACCACGGATGCGTCCCTCACAGGCTGGGGTGCGGTAATGGAAGGCCGCTACACCAGAGGTCTCTGGAGGGACCATCATCTTTCTTGGCACATCAATTGCCTGGAGATGATGGCTGTGTTTCTGGCTCTCAGGCATTTCCTCTCGGACCTCAGAGGCCATCATGTTCTAGTGCGAACAGACAACATGTCGGTGGTCTCGTATTTGAATCGTCAGGGGGGCTTGAGGTCGCGCCCTCTGTGCAGACTGGCGCATCAAGTCCTCCTATGGTCCCAGGGAAAGCTTCTGTCAATCAGAGCAATGTTTATCCCGGGACACAGCAATTTGGGGCCAGACATCCTGTCGAGGCAGGGGCTGAGGCCCGGGGAGTGGAGACTCCACCCCGAGTCGGTGGAGTTAATATGGAAGGAGTTCGGTCAGGCGGAGGTGGACCTATTTGCCTCCCAAGAGAATTCTCACTGCCCCCTATGGTACTCCCTTACTCATCCAGCTCCTCTGGGACTGGATGCCATTGTACAGACGTGGCCGAGGTTACGTCTGTACGCGTTTCCCCCGATCGCTCTGCTCCCAGGGGTTCTAGAGAGGGTCCGGCGGTACGGGATCAGCCTGCTCCTTGTAGCCCCGTACTGGCCGGCCCGAGTATGGTTGTCGGACATCATGGTCCTCCTAGCAGGTCCTCCGTGGCAAGTCCCTATCAGGAGGGACCTTCTTTCTCAAGCAGAGGGCACAATATTTCACCCTCGTCCAGAGCTATGGAAACTGTGGGTCTGGCCCCTGAGGGGGGACCAGCTCATAAATGCAGGTCTTTCAACCGAGGTTGTTGAGACCATTTTAAACTCTAGAGCCCCCTCCACGAGGAAACTATATGCTTTGAAGTGGAATGTGTTCTCTTTATGGTGTAGAGATCACTCTTTGGACCCAGTTAACTGCCCAGTGGCTTCAGTGCTGGAGTTCCTTCAGAACCGCTTCTCTGACGGGCTCTCCCCGTCCACGCTTAAGGTCTATGTGGCGGCCGTTGCTGCCTTCCACACGCCTTTAGGGGTGGGCACCTTGGGGA
Source organism: Rhinichthys klamathensis goyatoka (assembly GCF_029890125.1). Classification (NCBI taxonomy): domain Eukaryota; kingdom Metazoa; phylum Chordata; class Actinopteri; order Cypriniformes; family Leuciscidae; genus Rhinichthys; species Rhinichthys klamathensis. The sequence continues at coordinate 2,994,391 of NW_026606660.1, forward strand.
GGCACCCACTTATTGTTCGTTTTCTTCGTGGAGCAAGGAGGATGAGGCCTGTCATCCAGTCCAGAGTTCCCTCTTGGGACTTGACAGTGGTCCTCGAAGGGTTATCCCTGGTGCCCTTCGAACCTCTGGAGGAAGTGTCGGAGAAATTTTTGTCCTTTAAGGTAGCATTCCTGCTTGCCATCACGTCCCTAAAGAGAGTGGGGGACTTGCAGGCTCTATCGGTCGCTCCTTCCTGCCTCGAGTTCGCTCCTGGCAAAGTAAAGGCCATTCTCCACCCTAGACCGGGCTATGTCCCTAAAGTGCCCACAAATGTGGCACGGTCTACAATTCTCCAGGCCTTTCATCCTCCACCCCATGTGTCGGATGAGCAAGCTAAAATGCATTTACTGTGCCCGGTTCGAGCCTTGGAGGCCTATGTGCATAGGACCTCAGGCTGGAGAAAGTCGGACCAGATGCTTGTGTGTTTTGGGGCACCTAAGAAGGGTTCTCCTGCTTCCAAACTCACTATAAGTAGATGGATTGTAGAGGCTATTTCTGCAGCTTACGAGGTGCGCAATTTGCCTTCACCTCTTTTGCTTAAGGCCCACTCCACGAGAGGAGTGGCCTCCTCTAAAGCTCTACTTGCGGGTATTTCTCTTCAAGAGGTCTGTGATGCCGCAGGCTGGGCCTCCCCTCACACTTTTATAAGACATTACAGTCTGGATCTGCCCTCTACACCGGGTTCACGGGTTCTCTCGTCTTGAGTGTGCCAGATTGCTTCACACCAGGGCGTACTCTCTTAGTGTGGCGCAGTGGGCATTTCGTTCCCCGTAGTGTCGATTTCGACGCAGCGGAAGTTCCCTCGGAAGGGAACGTCTCGGGTTACGTCTGTACGCTGCGTCCCTCGGCCACACTCTTCGCGCCCCTGGAGACGACTTGCTTCGGACTATTTAAAGCTACTGCTTCCGGGTTCCGGCGCCCTTTTTATAGTTCCGCTCACCGTCACATATGACGTCACGGTTGACGTCATCACGCAGCACCAATCAGGATTGGACTAGTTGGATTCAGGCTTCAGACGCGTCATGCTAAGGGCATTCCCCGTAGTGTCGATTTCGACGCAGCGTTCGTTCCCTTCTCAGGGAACGAGGGTTACAGACGTAACCCGAGACGTTTTCTTTCACAAGGCCATCAGCACAAAAGTATCGAACGCCAGTTAGACAATACATAAATACTGGTACATGACAAAGACAACTCAAATAGCATTAACATGATTTAACCTTGCATGCATTATTAATACATATAATTACAATTGTATCAAAAATCATTTGGAAGGCCATGATAACTATTTTAATTAATTGAAATGGACACAATTTCGTTGTTTCTTTCTTCTTCTTCTTTGTGGGGAAAAAAAGCTATTACTGACATTAAAACAGCATCAATCAGGAAACATGCGCTATCACCAATGTAAATTGAGGAAAAATAAGAGCATCTTGTATTCAGTGGAGCATAAGCGGTCACATAAATCCAGAGCATCACTCAGTCAAATAATGCTCCTGTTTTTATGATTAACCAGCTAATGTGGTATGATAGATGTTTCTCTCATTTTCAAGGCTTTTTCACCAGGAGAAGAATTCTGAGTTGGCAGATGCATAATCCATAAATAGGTGCTGGTAGCTGTTTGGCTGCTCACAAATGGATAAAATGTGGGTGGCTTTTTGGAACCTCTTCTCATCTCAAACACAAAAAAAGCTTTGAACAAAACCTCATGTGGCTACATTTTGGATTTCTTTTCATTTTTAAAGTGCAGGTCTCAATTCTTTTTTTTCTTTTCTTTTTTTTTGCAAATTCTTTCTCAGTATTTTTTCCACTGTGTTTATCATAAACACATGCAGGATCACTTGGCTCATGCGCACAGTAAGCCTTGAATGCTGTAACCAAAATAAGGCCATTCTATTTAAAAAGAAAAGAACATCATTTGCTGACTTTCCGTGCCGTTTTCAACTTTATTAAAAGTTGTGTTGATTTGCACATGAGTCTTTTGTAGATATCAAATCATGTTTCTGAATCATCATGAATGCTATTGGACTTGGTATACTTTCTTGAAACAGAAAAGTCTACTGCCAATAAATGCTTTGGCGCCAAACTCCAATTGCTGTCTAATAGTACTCTAAGGAACCAGAAGTACAGTCTCTCCATTAGATGCAGTTTAGATAACACCTTTCCATGAAAACACTTTAATTCATTTGGCACCATTCTGCTTAGGTAGCAAAGATGACTAACAAAGTTAAGCAACAGGGGGAATTCAGGTAAAGTGGAACCAACGATTTCAGCTGGTTATTCATAAACAGTCAAGGTGGCATTGTGCCATGTTGTTTGATAGATAGTGTAGAAAAGATTGTCCGCCATTATCGAAAACTGCCAGCTCCATAATACTGTTTTAAAGTGCATCTCTGTGTGCTCGAGAGGAGAGAACTGAAGAAAACCTTGAACTATGATGCAAGCATTCAAAGGGCATCAGAAGCCATCAAGAGACTACCCGCAATGAGGGCACTCTGATAGTCTACTCACTTTCCCCCTCCTCCTCCTCCTTCTCCTCCACAGAGAAGTGTGAGAACCTGCCACCAGCATTCGCCTCCTTCTTGTAAGCTGAGTTCTTGAGAGAGATAGTGGGATAGAGAAGCTAAGGGCTGATATAAATTACCTGCCGATGAAGAAGATAAACCGTGTCAAAACACCCCTTTGCTGACTGAGGGCAAGAAAAGATAGTTACCTGGCTTTCTATGGGATCTCTTTGGATTAGATCACAATCCGAATGTGGTTCACCTGAATGAGAGAATTTATTTACAAATATTGAATATTTGCCTGTTTAGCTTAAGAAGCACCGCCCACAGGAACTGGTCAAATGTAAACGTGGCGTATGGGAGACCGGGGAGTGTTGTAACACTGGGTCAGTTTGACAAGTCAGAAAAGAGCTGTGGTGATGTCATCAATATCATACACTCGCATCACCTTTTTGTGCTCATAGGAGAAGTGGCATGTTACTGTGATCAACATTGTACACAACCCCTTATGGTGATTCCAGTTATCAATCACATACCCCGTTAAGACAAACTCACGTGAGCTTTTTGTTGTGCATTAGGGGATTTATGTGGTAAAAATGTTCCCATCATAGTCTTCCTATCGGATAAAAACATTATCCACCTCAATTGAGCACATAGGTTTTTTTGTGCACATTTTTAGAATTTATCTCTGCGTTCCATCCAGCGATTTTTATATGATATCCCAAAATTCGAGCCCGTTCTCACCCCAAGGCGTCATACATGTGACGCTTTGGACATTTCGTCGAAATCTTACGCACATGGCATCCTTTAGCGTCAATATGAGACGCAGAACCCAAGGCGTCATACAGGTGACGCTCGTCTAAATCCGACGCACATGGCATCCTTTAGCGTCAATATGAGACGCAGATCCCAAGGCGTCATAACCGTAACCCTACCCCAGACCAAAACCTACCCATAACAGTGCGTGTTATATCAGCCCGTTCTCATCCCAAGGTGTCATCTAACTGACGCTTTTGACCATGCGTCAACATGCCGACGCACATGGTACCCCTTAAGCGTCAATATGAGACGCGCCTCCTAGTGGTCTAACCCTAACCCTACCCCAGACCTAAACCTACCCATAACGGAAGCGTCATCTAACTGACGCTAAAGGGTGCCATGTGCGTCGGATTTAGACGCATGGTCAAAAGTGTCAGTTAGATGACGCCCGAGGATGAGCGTCTCATATTGACGCTTAAAGGGTACCATGTTGACGCATGGTTAAAAGTGTCAGTTAGATGACGCCTTGGGATGAGAATGTGTTGGTTATATTGACGCTAAAGGATGCCATGTGCGTAAGATTTCGACCAAATGTCATATGGCGTCACCTATATGATGCCAAATGATGAGAATGTGTTGCAAAATTCACATAAAATAGGTGGATGGCCATATAGCTAGTGACTGAACTGTTATGTGACAGAAATTTAGTACACACACACATGATCACGTACACAAACACACACGGCAGTTCACGAGTTCACATACAAGAGTGGATAAGGTTTAATGCGTATTTGGCGTGCTGTCCAGGGGGAGGGCTCCGAGCTCGGAGTTTGGCCCGAACGCAGAGTACTCCCCCCTATGTAAGTGTTTAGGACTAGAAGTGTGGAGAAGGGGCGGTGGAGGGATGCTGCTAAACTATCAATGGAGTGAGGTGAGCTTGCTGAATCTATATATACACCTCTTATCATTGATTGCTGGGTGCACTCCACTCGTGTAAATTAACTGAAAGTGCTCCTCCCGAACTTTATTAATAAAACATCATTTGTTTTTGTGCTACATTTAATGTCCTTAAAGAAATACAATACAATGTTTTTGTTTGTAACGTTAAATTGTTCACTTTATTCAAAACTGATTATTCCTTGTTCTTTGTAACAACGGAACTCTTTGTGTTAGACAATAACTCACATAATCTGTGACATAATCATGTCCAAGTCAGTTATATTTGTAGCAGAAAAATGTGGCTACCATGTATCAAATTTTGAGAGATATAGCACAAACAACCAGTGAGTTACCGATGCTTCCCTAAATGGAATTACAGACTTCGTCTCAGCAGAGCTTTTTTGGGGTAAATGGAGATTAATGTTCACACACATATCCAAATCACACTAATTAAACACCTGGGCCATTAGTCCTGAGACACACAAATGATAAAAGACAAATCTGAATGTAAATATTCATAATTTTGGAGACCAAACCAACAAGAGTTTTCTTTTTGATCTTTTGTTGTTTAAAGCTAGACTCCCTACAATGAGGTGCATACAAATAAACACAAGTGCTTGTACTATGTCAAATAGTTCTCCCAATATAAACATGGAGCTTTTTCTTTCCATGCCCAGACAGTTAACCACATAATGACTGTGATAAGAATACTTTATCATTCCATAGAAAACCTTTGAGGATAAGAAGATACAGTCAGTCAGAGTTCGCAGAGAGCAGCTTCATGTTTAATTGCATAAATCAGCATGATAAAATGCTTTTTAAAGCACTGTGGCGGTTGGACAAACATGCTGTCACGCTTTGAGGGTATTTTTCATATACATCCAAATTGTTCTGAAACAACGTAGACAGATCTAGTCAAACAAATGTCGAGGAGAACTGAAGAAACTCATTATTAACTCTGGGAATTTACTGTGCTAAGACGTGAGTACAAAAGTTCTGTTTGGCATACATTCAATTCACAGAGTAAAATGGTGACACATCTTTAGAAGCATTGTGACAACTGTACACAGTGATCTGTGTAAGGATTATAAATAATTTTATGAAGCACCAAAATTCTGGTACAAAGCACAAGGAACTTAATCAATAGACAGGAATAAAAAGACCTTTAAACAAAGCATGATATAGTTATTTTCTCAGTCACATCCACTGCTCCACAATTATATTTTGTCCATCTTCCTTGTATTAATAGCAAATATCTATTTTCACACATGTTTCTATAAAGAAGAGAGGCTAGTTGTGTGTGCAGTTGGACAGAAACTCTACACAGGTTTACAAGAGCTGATGTTTTTCATACAGCACACTCTTTTAAAGCTCAGTTTTAGCAGTCTTTGGATTTATTAATAGTTTACAAGCATTCGTATTTTTCGAGCATTCGAGTCTTTGTGATAAAAGTTAGATAAAAGTGTCTGCTAAATGATTACATCTAAATGTAAGAATTTAATATTAATCAATGCTGAAGGTTAAAGTTAAGACAATCATAAAGTTGTTCCATTGGCACATGATTATTAGGATCAACCCCTATACAAATAAATTCAACAATTTAAGATAAGCAGTGCTGCGTGAAGTCCCAGTCTATTTTCAATCCACTGTTATATTCATAATATTCCACACAATGAGTCACAGTAGCATTTCAGAGAGAGCAAGAGAACACGGAGGACAGGGAAAGGAAAGCAGAAATCTTCATTCTTGAACTGCTCCTGATCAGTCTGGCAGGCCAGTCCCTATCTAATGATCATTACCACTGCAGATGAAAGCTGAGCCTGCTCTCAGAATGCCCTCAATTGCTGCAGTTAAATAAGTGTGGTTGAATGATAATATCTTTTTCCCCAAATAAAAGCAGACTAAAGCATTAAATAATCCTACAATTAGAAACGATCAAGGCTCGTTTTTGATGTCGCTGTTGCTCAAAATCTCGGGAATACATCTCGGCCAGAAAGGGTGTTTTGGGTCGTCCCAGTAGGCGCCACACCGGCCGGGGGCTCCATCCACATACCACCGAAATACACTTGGCACATCAAACACACAACCATTGTGCTCTTTTTGCCACTTTAATCCTTAGCATCTAGCCCTTTGTCGTGTCATTGTCAAGTTTTACAGTTTAGTGTACAAATGTACTTTTTATTATGAATACAGAAACAATGTCCATGCAGATTGTCCTGCTGTGAAATTACAATTATTCAATACACATGCATGGCCTCTATCAGCCCAGTCCCACATCTGTTTCCAGCAGTGTAGTGATGTACCCGGAGCTGTAAACATCAACTGCTTTGTTGCTAAGGCTATATAGATATTTCTTCAGTTGGGAGAAATTACAGAAGCAAATAAACAATACAACAATTTCCCTTACAGCACGCAGAGTACAACCTATCTCTCCATTTACTAAGTCTCTAATTATGACTTGAATGGTGGGCAGCTGCAGGAAATTAGACAGGAGTCAGACTGATGGAGATATTCAGGTCAAACTACGGCTACTTCAGATACAAAATCACATTCAAATTAAATTAAAGTGTACATTTTTTTTTATAGAAGTTTAAGTTTACCGTAAAGCAAATGTACTTGTCTAAAAAAAATGCTAAATATATATTTTACACAATTATTTGGACTCTAAAATTGCTATAAAATCAAAGCCATTTGTCTAACCATATTGGGCCCTATCTTGCACCCAGCGCAATTGACTTTGTAAACCGACGCATGTATCATTCCTATTTTGCACCCGCGCAAAGCGCGATTTTCCCTCCACAGAAGCACGTCGCTAGGAAATGAACTGGGCGGTTCAGCGCAAAAAAGGAGGCGTGTTCCGGCGCAAACAATCCCTTTTGCTATTTTGCTGTTCCATAAAACAATTGCGCCACTGACCAGAAAAAAAAAACTAGTCTAAAGTCAGTGGCGCGTTGCGCGTTGTTCATTATGCTATTTTAAGGGCGCATGCTTGGCCATAATCAATGTAGCGTGTGCACAACGCGCATACACTTTGATTCTCTCATCTAAGCAACAGTTTTCATTTTTGCAAATCATACATTATTACGATAGATAGATAGATAGATAGATAGATAGATAGATAGATAGATAGATAGATAGATAGATAGATAGATAGATAGAGAGATAGATAGACAATTTATTATAAAAGCATACATGTAGCTTACACATTTACCCAAATTATCATACGCCTGTTTAACAGAAGTTAATTTGGGTGGGTTTCTCCATCCCCAATGTCACTTCTCTGTGTTTTACGGCCCTGACGAGATCGTTGCTCTCCTCGGCTGTGAACCGCTCCTGGCAAATCCGCCATTATAATAGGAATCCGCTTTAGAACAAGCGCGCCTGCTCTTAAAGGGAATGTGAGATGACGCTCTGATTGGTTTATTTCATGTTACGCCCAAACCACACCTATGAATAATGAAGCTACTTCAGACCAACCCCTTTTAGCGCCTGGCGCAAGAGTCATTTATCCCGCCGGTAAAATAGCAACAGCGCCCAAGACCCACCCACAAATTTACTTGCGCTTTGCGCTTGACACTTGCGTTATAGATCGTTAAAATAGGGCCCATTGTGTTCCAAATTTGAAGCTGACATCACAAAAAGTTAGCGGTTTTGATGAATTTTAAGTGTTTAAGCTTTCAAATGATGATTACTAAAATATGTGATATGGACAAAGGGCAATACAAGAAGCGCTATTGGGACGTTGACAGGATGTTTAGCGATAATCCTCGGCTAACTGTGCATTAAACGATTTTAATGCATGACGTGGTGGGAAAGAACAGCCCGTTCTCATCCTTTGGCGTCATACATGTGACGCTTTGGACATTTCGTTGAAATCTTACGCACATGGCATCCTTTAGCATCAATATGAGACGCAGAACCCAAGGCGTCATACAGGTGTAGCTCGTCTAAATCCAACGCACATGGCATCGTTTAGCGTGAATATGAGACGCAGATCCCAAGGCGTCATAACCGTACCCTACCCCAGACCTAAACCTACCCATAACAGTGCGTGTTATATTGACGCTAAAGGATGCCATGTGCGTAAGATTTCGACGAAATGTCATATGGCGTCACCTATATGACGCCAAAGGATGAGAATGCGTTGGAAAGAACCACCCCGACGCGAAGTGCATTAAAATCGTTTAATGCATAGCTAGCCATGGATTATTCCGCTTATACCATGGTAATTTGCGAGCATTGACAACTTAAAGCTGTTATTGATGCAATTTTTGACCGGAAGGGTAAAATTTACGGTTATTTTCGTCAGTTACGACACGTTAGATCTAGCATTCTGCCCGCTTTGAATCAGACACAGAGATAAAGTAGTGCGGTAAGATTAGTCTTATTTAAAGCTGCCGTAAGTTTTTTTTGTGTTCAATATTTACAAAATTAATATAATAAGCGAGTACATCATGAATTCATTTTCCGAACCGTGTTTTTGTCTTATCCTGAATCACTACGGTACACCAACAATGAGTGTTTATATTCAGACTATTTTAGACTGGTAAGTGTCGTACCACTGCGGAGTAGCCCAGTACCTGCGTGACTCGTCCTAGACATAAACAAAGAGAAGTAGATCCGGCCACAATGTTCTTCTGCAAGACCAATGTAGTTCTGTTTATTAACCGCTAGAGCTCCAAAAGTTTAAATGAATGAATAAATGAATGAATTATTGCATTTATTTTAATTAATTATCGAGAGAGAGAGAGAGAGAGAGAGAGAGAGAGAGAGAGAGAGAGAGAGAGAGAGAGAGAGAGAGAGAGAGAGAGTTGTGAGATGCATACCTGCGTCTGTTCAGCGTCTCTCTCTATTAACAACAACGCTGTGAGTTGGGGGGGGGGGGGGGGGGGGGTACAGGTTAATTGATCAAGATAAAAGGAATATTAGGTGAAAATCAATGATGTAATTGATAATTCAGGGAGAAAGTAATGTATCACCAAGTATCATTTGGTCGTGGCAGTCCTTGGACTGACACAACAGGATATTCCATCTGATTTGACAATGAAGTGGACAGTTTATTTTTCCAAAGGTTGAAGATCACAGGCTCCAACTTTGGGATTTGCCATTACAGAGAGCTTCAGAGGTATTTTTACTGTGTTTACATGAACTGGCCAGTTACTTGTATAGTTTACTTTAGTGCAAACATGTGGGACACATTGTTTTAATATTGCTGTGCACTTAAATGTGTAATTGAGTTATTTAAAGCTGTTGTTTGTTTATACTTAAACCACTTGAATTACAATGGTCATTTAGAAAACAATAAAAAGCTTAGAAGTTTACGCTAAATATCACATAAATACACAAATGTATAAAAAATTACAACGGACAATGGATCCCCAGTTACGTGTCCTTCAAAGGAATTGGTCACAAACCAAGTCTTATTGTTGGAACTCCAGCTAACCTTGTAGGGGGTGATTTGAAAAAGCTTTAAAAATCTATTTAGCGCATAATCTATGGCAGATTATGAACTATGACAAAAGTGTGAAGGAAGTACATGCATTTACCCAGAGGGCATTCATAGACTACTTAACGACAAACAGACCGTAACAGAGCTCTTACAACAGGTATTTGCGAGGCCTGTAGCAGAGTCCAAACCGATGGTCTAGGTTAAGTTACCTGAAATGAGAACGTGCTGTTTAGACTCTTTCAAGTCCGCAGTTCAAACACCCAACTGTTCTGCTGGCTGATAGCCGTGAAAACCTGTTTGGCTAATGATGTCACTGGAGGGAAATCAGATTGTTCTTTTAGCGCCTGGCTACGGGGCACTTTCACTTCCTGTAAGAAACACATGCACATGCAAAAATGCACACAACCCTACTATGACCTCTTGACTCAATTCAAGTTGGTTGCGCATACTTGCATATGCATAGCCATTCAATCAGGGAATTTGTGTGCCTTGTGCATTTCCATAGCAAAACGTGGTAGGAAAAAGTTGAGTCAACCATCTAAAACAGAAATAGGCAACGAATGGGTTTTACTGGAATCTTACAGGTGAAAGAGAGAACGCAAAAAGAAGAAAAGGAGCAGGACCAGGCCTGTGCTCTGCTGATGGGACATATCTAAGTACTCCGGCAATGAACCGTGCAGAGGCAACCCTGTTCAGCACTCTCAATCATCTCGTGACAGCTAAGCATTCCCATCAGCCTGATGATGACACACTGCTTCTGCATTTCAGCGAGTCAACCGAATTGTGAGAATAGACATGGGCACAGACAGGACCTGCAACACCCACATACTCATTCGGCAGAAGACCTCTGAACTAGCCCTGAGATGCCATTCTCAGCTAAACAAAAACAGAAATATAATACAAATTCAAATTAGCCTGCTACGAAGAGATATGCACATTTGACTGAAAACACTCATGTGTAATTTTAAACTTTTATATTAAAAAGCAATATACAATATGCTTAATTATTCATACAATAAGGCATTTACGAGTGAAGTGTTCGCCAACAGAATATGTTGACAAAATATATTTATATAGAGCATCTTTAAATTGCATGCTGAAAAGTTACAATTAAGTCAAGAATTAAGTTAAGAATTTGACGCAGACACTCTTTTTGTTCTAAAGTGTTTGTTTTTTTTGTTCTCGGATGTCACTTTAATTATTATGCATCAAATTAAAGTGAGTTATTTAAGAGAGAAATATCAAATAAAACACAATTGTACAGTATAATGGATGATTATTTATGCATATGCTGATTCACATTATTTACTGTTATCAAATCCAACAATTTCTTCAATATGAATAGCATAACAGTGTTTCTAAGAAAATGTGGTCCTCAATAATGTAGTAATTTTCTGTTCTCGGATTACAACAATCGTAAACAATCATCAGATTATCATTTGTGCGACTCGAGATCTAAAAATCATATTTTCATTCTTTCTGACTGACAGTCCTGAATTTGCTTTACTCATAAACAAGAAATCACATTAGAGCATCTAAGAGGAAAGGCTGACTGGATGTTTGTAGTTTGGACTCCACATTAAGCATTTGTGGCAAAAGTGAAACCTAATCTTTCATCCTTAATAAGTGCATATTTCATGGTAAATGCATGACCACTTAAACAGTTCACCTCTACTCAAATCACATTTCCTTGAACGGGACAACGGATACACAGTCTACAGAAATTAAAGCCAAAAGGCTTCATATGGCATTTTGTATCAAAGAAAGAAAAAGAAAAATGCAAAAAAGTAAGGCTTCAGTATATCGTTCTCTGAAAGTCTATCCATTTTTGAGGTTTTGGGTTTTGACAAAGTTGCAACTGGCTTATGCTTCAGTGACCAATGGGACTGACGCATATGGAACCCCTCTAAAACTCCCTCTCACTGTTCTTTCTGCACACAAACTTCCTGCACACTAACAAGGTGCGGCATTTTCTAAATTTAGCTGATCGCCTCTATATCTTTCAGTCATGAGAGGGCCCACACTGCCCTGTTTGCAGCCACCACTTGATCTGGTACTCATTTTCATCATTTTGAACATGATACCAGGAGGTGGCCTGGTTTTCATTTTTCGACTGTGCATTCCGGTCAGAGTTGGCTTGTTTTATTGGAAACCTTGTTCCTATATTTCAGCTTGGCACTTTTTGACCTTGTTTGTCCCTGGGGACTCATGGGTAATTCTCAGAGGTAGAGATGGTCCTTCTCTCGAGTCTCTCGAGGTGCCAGGAAATGGCAATAATACAATTAGCATTTTTATATATTTAGGTAAAAGGTACCTTTGTTGATAATATGAGGCTGGTGAATGAATATTGTGATTAATGAGCTTTTTTTCTCTATAATATTCACACACAAAAAAAATCTTTCATCCAATACATTTCTTTTACTGTTGTTTGTAATATTTCTATTTAAAAATGCCTCAAATGTACTAAAACAGTGATATTAAATAATCAAATTTATTATAGTCCTTATTGATGATGCATACTACAGGTGAGTAGATGAGCCCAGAATATGAACGCAACGCGCTCAGTGGTTAAGCGTTTTTATTTTTACATATATTTACATTATACTTGCTCTATTGAAAGAAATGTCTTTAAAGTAGTATTCTAAGTATACTTGGCTTGTAGTTGGGTTTACTCTTTTGATTGAGTAGCCCATTAAATACTTTTTTTCCACATCCTGTGGCTCACTATTTGTCAGTCACGTTCGACGTTAATCGTCAGTGACTGACGAATTGGGATCTCGCCTAAGAGCATCGCGATGTTGTGGTCGAGACCAGAGGTGGGTAGAGTATCCAAAAACTGTACTCAAGTAAAAGTACAAGTACTTATAGAAATATTTACTCAAAGTAAAAGTAAAAGTAATAATCTTAAAAGTTACTTGAGTAAGAGTAAAAAAGTATCCAATGAAAAAACTACTCAAGTAGTTAGTTACTAGTTACTTTGGATCACATAGGCCTATATATATATATATATATATATATATATATATATATATATACTGTATATATATATATAACATGATATTATTTAGATATTTTTTCATTTAAATGACTATTATCATCATAATTAGATAAGCTTTGCAACAAAAACAGAAGAGACAAACATTATTTCTGTATATCTGTATATTATATATGTAGCCCGAAAACCATTGCCTGTCCTTTGGTTTGTATAATAGTATAGTAACTTATACAACTACATTTGGATTATTAGACAATGTCGGAATAAAGTGACTCTATGGAGTTTTGCATTCATATGTAAAGGGGTGGGAACCATTGACAGATTAGAAAGTGTTAAAACTCTTCACATGTGCTCGCAGTCATGTCATGCCCAACACAAACAACGATCAAATACACGGATCTTCTTCTGTCTGTTCTCCAAAATGTATTTAAATGTAGGCTATATTTATGAAAGCATCTTTTAACTGAGTCTAATAAGGCAGGCAAAGGCATTCGTTTTCAAGTCGAGTTTGCACGCCACTGCGCAATACACACACATTGTGTACACACATTCATAAACTGGACGATGATAGCTTATTTAATGTATAAAGTAATTTGAGTCATCTGGAGATGATGATTCGGCTGCATTGCCCCCTTCGGGGAGAGTAGCGCTGTCCGAGTGAGATCCAGAACTGATCCAGAAGGTCCAGAACTGACGGCCATGCTTGCCTGGACAGCTTGCCTATCTCGGGGCGGGCCGTGCTGAACAGAACCGTCCCGCTCCAACCTTTCTTCCCGGAAGTGCATGAGGAGGTAACAAAGACGTGGAAGGTACCTTTTACTGCCTGAAGCCGTCCTTCTGCCTCCTCTGCTCTCACTACCCTCGATGGTGGGGAGGCCAAAGGGTACGTGGACATCCCACAGGTAGAGCGTGCAGTTAAGGTGCAGTTATGCCCGCAAAGTGCTACCACCTGGCGGGGTCGTCAATGCCTCCCGTCCAAGGCCTGTAAGCTTAGCCAAGGCTTACAGAGCATCTCTTTCGGGGCCCCGGGGCTCCGGCGGAAGACCAGATGTCGATCTCCGCCTTGCATGCCATGTGCTGACCCCGGGTTGATGCAGGAACTCTATTCCTACTATTCGGCGAAGCTGTCAAGAACTTTGCCCAGCAGTCCTCGGCAGTGCAGCAGCAGATGGAGGCGATCAAGCACATCCTGCCTCGACGTGATGCTGCTGCCAACACCCGTTCGTCTGGGACGATCCCTCCACATGCTCGTCACCGAGGGTGGCCTCTACATCAGCTCTGTCTCGCGGCCACAGCAGCAGCCTTCACCCAGGCCGCAACGTCGAGCTCCCCGCAGGAAGGTGATGCCTCCTGTCTCAGGCAACGGGCAACCCAGAGAGAAAGGGAGCTGCTCTTCAGGAGATGATGAAGGCACTGCTCCGCTCCAGTGGAGGGCTGGGCGGAGAATCCTTTGTTCCCGTTTTTTCTGTTCTGCCGCTGGTCTCACGGCCAGCTGTACACAAAACCTAAGCAAAAGAACAATTTCCTCAATCTCTGGGTTACAGTTGACAGTCCTCGACCCAATGCCTTGCCTCTCTCATCCCTCTCTTCTTCTTTGCCAACAGGCAGGACGATGCGATTTGAGGACGCAACGCCTTCTCATCCATCTCCGGCCGCCCCAATTCAGTTCGCCCGGCATCCTCACAGATTCAGCAGGGACACGGGACATGGTGCTCTCCCACCTCAGCTGTCTGGGGCTTCGGGTCAACTGTGAAAAGAGCAAACTCTCCCCTGTGCAGACCGTGCAAACTCGGTCGCCATGACTGCGCGTCTCACAGACGAGTATGCTCAGACTGTGCTGAATTGCTTGAATATGTTCAGGGGCAGGACAGCAGTTCCATTGAAAATGTTTCAGAGGCTCCTGTGGCATATGGCATCCGCAACCGCGATCAGGCCGCTCAGATTGCTTTATAAGAGATTGCTTCAGTGCTGGCTTCACGACCGAGTCCCGAGATGGGCATGGCACCTCGGCACACACCAATATATACCCCAAAGTGTGGCTGCGGTTTGCGATGCAAATCTCACTAGCCAATGTGCATTGCCTCATTCTGTTACCACTTGAAGGTGATTGGGCTCTAAGTCTCCCCAATTCGTTAGTCACTGACGATTAACGTCTCCATTCCCTCCTTCAGGGAACAGGGGTTACATTAGTAACCTAGACATTTTTTTTTATAGCTTGAAAAGTTTTGTTTCAGTTTCATATAACTGGCAAAATGTGGCAATGGTGACTCCTTTTACTACAAGTATGAACAAATATTTTCATAATGAAATCTTCAAATTTCCAAAACTATTTACAAAGTTGACAGTTTCTGTCTGAGCAATTAATTTTTCTCTGCTTTGAAAAAAATAAAACTTTCTAAGTCCTATCTTTATGGATAGGCTTCAGGGGCTGGTCCGTTTATACTAATCCTTAAAGGGATAGTTCACCCAAAAATGAAAATTCTGAGTAATTACTCACCCTCATGTTGTTCTAACCCCGTAATACTTTCGTTCATCTTCGGAACACAAATTAAGATATTTTTGATAAAATCTGAGAGCTGGCTCACTCCTCCATTGGCTTCTAAGGGATTGAAACTTGCCGGACCAGAAAAGTCATTAAAGACATCGTTAAAATAGTCCAAGTGACTACAGTGGCTCAATCTTAAGTTTATCAAGCGACGAGAATACTTTTTGTGCTAAAAAAACAAACAAAAATAACGACTTTATTCAACTATTCATTTCCTTCTCTGTGGGCCTCGAGTTAGTTCACGTTGTGTAACTGCGCAGCGCTTCTGTGTTGTACGTCACACGTAGGCTCACTATTGGCCGACACTGGTCATGTGTGTGATGCAATCCCTTAGAAGCCTATGGAGGAGTGAGCCAGCTCTCAGATTTCATCAAAAATATCTTAATTTGTGTTCCGAAGATGAACAAAAGTCTTACGGGGTTGGAACAACATGAGGGTGAGTAATTACTGACAGAATTTTCATTTTTGGGTGAACTATCCTTTTAAGCATGCAGCAAGGAGCTCTCCTTGAAGTTTATTTTGCATGTCAGTTTTGATCTGAAATAGAAACAAACTTGCATAACCATTTTGGAAGATAGCACAAGAGAAAACTAACTGACAATTTTCAGTTGTTTTTGTATCGAAGAGAGTTTGAATCTTAAATCGATCTCTATGCACAGTCTGTGTCTATATTTATTCTTCGTGCTAGTAAGTGCTTAGGGTTAGGGTTAGGGTTGATTTGCTCAATCACACCATACACACTGCTTGTGTGAATGCAAAAAGTTTTGACCACAAAAGATGAGGTAATTTGATCGGATGTCATGTATTTACGACATGAAGGGCAAAACTCAACATTTTATTTGCAATTAATCCTTTTTGGGTGTTTATTTTTCATTGACTCTCAGGATTCATTCAAATAAAAACAAGATAACTTGCCTGAATTAGGTCCTGAATGAAACAGCCGTTCAGCCAGTTTGCCGCGTTGGATGACTCGACTACGCGCGCATCAGTTCTACCAGAAAGACTCGGGAGAATAAATACTGTAACAATAAATACATTTATTGACAGCCCAGCAAGCAATAAAGTTCTTTGGCGTAGGCCCCGTCCATAGCTCGCAATCCGAGGGTCCGGACTCTGCATTTCCTGCCTGAAGACGAAGGCAGGGGCGCAGCCGACCCCCTGGGAGGTATAGGAAGGGACCATCCTGGTGGTGGGGGGGAGGATGGAGGTGAATGAAAGCGTCAGCATCTGCAAACTCAAACATGTGTAAGTACTGGTCTTTTATACCGCAAGTATTAAACACGATTGGATAGATGAGAAGGTAATAAGTGACGTAGCAATTGAGTCTTCCTGGCAGAACTTAACGCTAAAGCTTCCATTTCAGTCAACGACGCGTGCGCATCTCTCTCTCTCTGTCTCTCTCTCTCTCAAAAAACAAAACAAAACGGATTTATGCAATTTACACGGGTCATCCAACCGAATTGGAATTCGAATTGTATCTTCCTTGGCCAGGTAAACCATATATATGGGAAACACTGTACCTATTATCCAGTGCTTTCTGAAGTACATAAGTGCACATACTGTAAAATAAAGTGCAAGCCCTAACCCTAACCCTAGTTAATTAAAGTCGGCATGAAACAGAATAGTAGTTTCATGCCTATTGTACGGTGGCCGAGAGAGCTCAACGCGCTGCAACTGAAGAAAACACATGCAAATACAAAAAAACACATGCAAATAAAATAAAACGCATGCAAATACAAAAAAAACGCGTGCAAATAAAAAAAAACGCGTGCAAATAAAAAAAAACACCCGCAAATTAAGAAAACATCTTCATCAGTTTCACAACACACGTGTGCTCCAAATACTCACAACACCACCAAATACAAACACGCTGCAAAAGCTCACAACACAAATACAGAAAACGCGCTGCAAATAACACAGAGCACAACGGAAATGTTTCCAGAGGAACCAAATAAGTGACGAACCCGGCTGGGACGTGCTGGAATAGATATCCATAAATCTATGCGTCCATACATATAGTTTTATGTCTATATGTATGGACACTCTTGAAAATGAGATGTTGCATCTCAAGGGGCTATCCATTAATAAAATTGAAATTGAAATTAATTTCCTCATTATTTTCACCTGGGATGTTCCCATGACAACGCAGCACAGCGTCCATCAGCGGAAGAGCTGTTCTTACCACAGAAATATAATGCTGTCAACATAACGGATGCAAATACATTTTTAGTTTTAGTTTACAAAAAAGCTTTTAAAATATGCGTTATATCTGTGTGTCTCAACTTTAAAATTTTGGACCCTACATTACCTAACATTTCTTACGAAACTTTTCTTTATGAAAATGTAATAACATGAAACAATTTGTACAGTGTAACTGATGTATAGATAAATATCTTTCCTTCATGATTTTCTTCTTTATCTTTTTTATTTATTTATTTTAGTTTCCAGCTCATTGTTCTTTTCTCATTTGTATTCTGATGACATTGAACACATTGTTAATACATTTTGTACATTGTAAGTTGTATGTCAAAAAAAAATTAATCTCTGTATGTTTTGCACAAATAAATAAATAAAGTATAATTTTAAGCTGTAGCACCAGCACGCATAGATTTATGGATATATATATGCAACTGCCAGCACGCACGTCCCAGCCGGGTTCGTCACTTATTTGGTTCCTCTGGAAACATTTCCGTTGTGCTCTGTGTTATTTGCAGCGCGTTTTCTGTATTTGTGTTGTGAGCTTTTGCAGCGCGTTTGTATTTGGTGGTGTTGTGAGTATTTGGAGCACACGTGTGTTGTGAAACTGATGAAGATGTTTTCTTAATTTGCGGGTGTTTTTTTTTATTTGCACGCGTTTTTTTCTATTTGCATGCGTTTTATTTTATTTGCATGTGCTTTTTTGTATTTGCATGTGTTTTCTTCAGTTGCAGCGCGTTGAGCTCTCTCGGCCACCGTACTATTGTGACGTATATCCAAGTAAAATGGCTTCTTGAACAAGAAAATATGTAGGGCAGAAGTCGCAGTACTTGATTTTGTCCATGGGGAATTGATTGGATGGTTGCGGTTTGATTCAAGATTATGAGGCACATGAATTAAAAAATATATAAAATAATCAATGATGCCAATTGTCAATTTTGATTTCATGGTGACTTTAATATTACTTGGTACTTAAATATAGTTATA
The DNA here is from genome assembly GCF_029890125.1 of Rhinichthys klamathensis goyatoka. NCBI lineage: Eukaryota > Metazoa > Chordata > Actinopteri > Cypriniformes > Leuciscidae > Rhinichthys > Rhinichthys klamathensis. The sequence goes on from NW_026606660.1 coordinate 3,012,801, forward strand.
GTGTAACAAGGACACCTTAAAAAATAAAGTGTGAACCATATATTAGATGGGTGTTACTAGTCAGTTTTAACCAGAAGACCAGGAAAAACAGACAAATACAAATACCGGCATTAGACACTGTTCATTATGCCTTTCTCTTCAGTTTCTTCAGTAATGAATTACAAAGAAATATGGCATGAGGAGGGGGGTTCAAATTTAAACAGTCTAAAAAGAGGGAGTCTTTGTGGCAGCTCACAGTAGCAGCACTTATAAATTCAACTAAGATGGATTAGACTTGACAATGTGTACTTTGGAAGCAGCTCACAAACCTCTCTCCTTCCTTATCTCTTAAAAGTTCAGGATATTTATTGTGATGGGGATTGTAGGTTAAGTATCCAGGCCAGTTCTCTTTAGAATAAGGTCATTTAAAGGGGTCATATAATGGTTTGTATAATTTTACAAGTTGATTGTACTGAAATGTGTGTTGGCAGAGCCTGTACACAACCATCAAATAATGATAAAAATCCATCCAGTGTTTTTGTTTTAATCTCCTTATATGTTTTCCCCTGCCTCAAATCAAGCCGTTCGACCGTGTGACGTCACACGTTTGGACGCCCCTCCCACGATTGTTGATTGACAGCATTTTTCGGGTTGAAAAAGTAATGTCAACACAGACCCTCCCTCGCTCGTGAGCGAGCTGTCAATCATAGTCTGCGCGGACCGGCGCGGTCATTGTTGATATGCTGGAGCACTGTCTATGAGCAAAATGGCGTCTAAGCGATTGTGGTGTTCTGTTCTTGGCAGAGGTGTAAAGTAACGAATTACATTTACTCGCGTTACGTAATTAAGTAGTTTTTTTGTGTTCTTCTACTTTTTTAAGTAGTTTTTCAAATCTGTACTTTTACTTTTACTTAAGTACGTTTTGTTTGAAGTATTGTACTTCGCTACATTTGAAATCATATCCATTACTGAGTAAATAATAATAATACAAGGGAGAAAAAAAATCACACTCCGGAAACTACTGCATTGGTTGAAGGGCGGGAGAACAAACGCGCAAGAAAGGTGACAGACCCAGCTGAAGCTGAAAACGAAGCGCCCTCAAATTCTTATGAAGCGAATTATGGCCAGTATGAAAATACTTTGTAGGAAAAAAGCGTGGTTGTCCTCGAGGATAGATATCCAATTTACAAAAAAATTGGACGCAAAGTGGCTGCAAAAGGAGGATACATAGGACACCATCCCTCCTGCAGATAAAGGTATGTCCCGATTTTAACTTAAGGCCAAATGACTTACGTGATGCAGTGGGAATCCCGGAATCCAGTCATGAAAATGGAATTATTCACATAACGCAGATGTCACGTAAAACACACAAAATAATGGATGGATGAATACATGGAAAGTAGAACTGTGCAATAAATCCAATGCGACATGGTCTGTGAATATTTAAGCACAAAAATACTGCATGTAAATATAACCCTATTTGTTCTGCTGAGCTGCGCCGCTTTGTCTTCTACATACTCAAGTACGCGTGACGTTCATGGTGTTTTCAGCGTCTCACAAACAATTTGAGGATATGAATACATGAACATTTCCAGAGCTGCTCTGAGAGAACGCCTTATGAGCATTTTCATAATTTTATTTGAGAAAAACAAAACCATTGTCAAATACACTTTGAAACACTTTTTTTTACACTTTTGGTCTTCACTACAACCCGTCAAAATAAAAGTTCGGTTTTACTAGGAGAAATTATGACAGAAATATATTACTATTGTAGGCATACACTGTAAAAAATGATTGTGATTTTAACGGTAAAACACTGTAAAAATGCTACAGTGAAAAACTGTTAATTGGTTAACAGAAAATTTCCTTACTATATACGGTAAATAACTGTGATATATATAATGGTACATTTAATTTAATTTTACTGTAAAATACCGTTAAATTTACAGTTTTTGGAAGTGAAAAAGAACAAGTCATTGTATAATTTACAGTGAAAAAATGTAAATTGACATTCCCACAATTCCCTGCGTGACACTTCACATTTGATGTATTTTGTTTTTAAATAACTGTTTCTTCGTAATTGTCTTAGTTTTTTTCTAATCAGTTATGTACATTAGGGTTTTATGTTACATTTAATGTTGTTAAATTAATGCTTATTGCATTTTTTAAATTTCAACATGTTACCATGATGGTGTTTAATGTTTGTGTGAATGACACTGTGCAGCTTCTGTATATTAGTATGAACTTTCTTGTGGAAGAGCTGCTTATGATGAGCTTTGGTTGACCATTTGACTCTCATCACTGCTGTGATTGTTGACTGTCAGTGTATTACAATGGAAAAAAAAACAGATATTAATACTTCAAAAGGTCAGTATATTAACATTATATCAGATAATGAAATACGGTTTATTGCTGTAAAATTATATACGGTTAAAAGTTGTAAAACCTAAAACGTTGCTACCGTATTTTTAACAGGAAAACTCTGGTAACCACAGCTGCCATGGTTTTCCTGTAAATTTAAAGTTTTTTTTTTTTTACAGTGTACAATAGAACGTAGCCTACTCCTCAAAATAATAATAATAACAACAATAATAATACATTTTATTTAAACATTATTTAAAGGAATATATATTTTTGTCCATGGTTTAATTTAGTAAATCTGTTTTTGCAGCGCTTCCTCAAAAAATAAAAGGACACAAGTTTAAATTTACATTTGATTACCACCGTTTTTGATAATATATTTGGATTAAATCATAAAAAGAAATATTAATTTTCTGAATAAAATACATTTTATAGGACAATATTGTTCTTAAACATTTTAATAAATAATTAATGTTAAATATAAGTTGTTAATCTAATTCATTATCAATTATTAGACATTTTAATAAACAAAACAAACAAATGGTTTCAAGTTTGTTATGATTAAAAGCATTTGTTCAATCCAAAAAAAACCCTGTTTCATTAATTTAACTGTCATTTTAACTGATGATAATAATAATAATAATAATAATAACCATAATTTAATAATACAGTTTATTTAATAATTGATTAATACTGTAAACCGTGATATTTTCTGAGACGTTATCATACTGTGAAAATCTCATAACATTACAACCCTACATGGGAGAGTCCCCCACCCCACCCCCGCTGTTAAAAAAGCTACTTTTTACTTTTACTTGAGTAGATTTTTAGACCGGTAATTTTACTTGTACTTAAGTAAAATTTCACTGAAGTAGTAGTACTTTTACTTGAGTAGAATATTTTATTACTCTTTCCACCTCTGGTTCTTGGGTGCAATAAGGAACACAGCAGTCATTTTAATGTTCCTAAATCCGAACCGCTGAAGACAAAGTGGCTGAGTTTGTTTTCGAAGGGAATATTCCCCTCGAGCAACGCCAATGCTTTCATGTTTGCGCGAATCATTTCTCAGCAGACTGCTTTCTAAAGGAGGGTCAGTATAAAGCTGGTTTTGCTAAGAAGCTGCACCTGAATAAAGGATCGGTACCAGATATTCGTGTTCCTGCTGAACCTCCAGAAGAACTGAAGTGAGTGTAACGTTTTATTAATCTTTATATTAATATTTAATATTAATCTTTGCAAATCGCTTGCACGCTTCACGATGAATGCGGCTAAGGTTTACACTCAGGGTACATTACGGCATGTTTTCTATGTACGACGTTCTCAATATAATTCATAATCCCATGTTTATAATGAACAACGCGTTATGGTTATTGTGTTATTGTGTTACAAACGGTGTACGCACAGAACAGAGAGGCGGGGTGAGCAAATCTCATTATCATGTAAAGTCATATGCACTGAAACGGCGTGCTGAAAACAGAGCTGTTTTTGACCAGGTAAAATAAGTGTTCTCTTACGAGAGTATCTCTCGTACTGCGTAATATCTTACGCTATGGGGAAAAGCTCTTTTCCACGAGATATTGAAGCCAAAAATTATCCTTAATTTTGAATTAATGTAAAACGCTGTGCAGCAGCATGCAGACATAGGCAGGACGGCTCGCGCGCCTATTGGCTGCCCTGCTGCAACAGCAGCAGCCTATCGAGAGAGGCGCTGCGTGACACCATATCCAATGACGGCGGCTGCCCTCACTGCGAGCGATTGCCTACGGTGACTCTGAGGACTCGCCTGGCATCCTTCAGCGAGACTGCACTTCCACCCGCTGCAGTGCCGCGCCGTAAAAAAGCGCCGTACTCAGCGGGTCCCCGAGCCTTCTCCAGCCCGTGAAAGCTCGCCGGTTCGCCTGCCAGCTTCACCAGCTTCACTCGAGTCGCTCACTGACGGATAACGGCCGCTGCGCGCCGCCGCTTCCGCCATTAATGACGACGAGATAGCTGCATCTGTAGAGGAGACCTGCTGCTCTATCCTGGCGTCGGACAGTGAGGACTGGGCGAGCTCTGTGGACCTCCCCCTTCTGTCCGCGAGTCGTCAGGGAAACGGGCCAGCATCAAGACCGCGAGCCCTAAAACCGCGGCTAGCTTTCTTTACGTTATAAGAAATCTACCCCGCCCCCCATGGGCGTGCGTCACCGGCAAAATGAGAAAAGAGTGTGTTTTAGTCCCCGCCGAGGCCGGACTAATCTCCATTTCTCAAACATTTCTCAGCTCCTAGTTTGAGCGGCTGAAAATGTCATTATTGCAGCAATGAGCCTGTTGTATAACACGCACACCTGCATACAAACGCTCTTATCTCTTATCTGCTTGCGCTAATGTAGTTCTCCCTGTGGCTCAGTGGTGGAACCCGAAGCCTTCGCGCGAGAGACCCGTGTTCGATCCCGGCTCTCGCAGCAGATAAAAATTGAGTCTCGCCGCGGCCAGACTTCTACCGAAACTTTTCGCTCGTTCAGTTCCAGAAAATGCGACTGTTCCAGTGTATTTTGCAGTAAACAAGCTGGTACCACGGCCCGCTTGCCTGCACATAAAGGCCGTTTCCACGGCGACCCAGAAAAATCATGTAATCATTGTATTTCTGGTTTTCCGGCCACAGCCGATGGTGTTATAAGTGTAATAAAATGCTCACAGCCCAGTGTTCATTTCAACACACAAACACAAACCGCCACGGTACAGGGCTCGCACAAATGAAATCGACGCATGTCAATTGTGCATTAAATGTAGTGAATGTGCCCACAACCCAGTGCCCACAAACACTACCACGGTTTCCGTAAAACGAAACCAACACAAGTCTTCCTAGCCTCCTAGGAAATCGACGGTGTTTCAGTCTCGCCGCGGCCAGACTTCCACTGAAATTTTCGCTCGTTCAGTTCCAGAAAATGTGACTGTTCCAGTGTATTTTGCAGTAAGCAAGCCAGTACCATGCCCGCTTGCCTGCACACAAATGCTGTTCCCACGGCGACCCAGATAAATCACATAAACGGTGTATTTTCTGGTATTCCGGCCACAGCCGATGGTGTTATGAGTGTAATAAAAATGCCCACAACCCAGGGCTCATTTCTACACACAAACACAGCCCGCAAAAATGCAGGGCTCACACAAACAAAATCGCCTCATGTCGATTGTGCACTAAATGTAGTGAATGTGCCTACGTCTCAGTGCCCACAAACACTACACACCACATGTCCCACGGGTTCTGTAAAAACGAAACCAACACGCATTCAGTCAGCTCAGGCCGACGGTGTTTTTCAGTGCAGTAAATGTGCCCGCTGTCCTGCGCCCACATTCACTCACAGACATGTTAAGCCCCACGGGGCTCGCCCCGCTCTCTCTCCCTCAGCAAACTGCTATAAGGGTTTTGAGCGCGGCCAGGCTGCCCGCCGCGATCAGCGCGCCCCCCGCCTCACACACTGTAAACACAGTGTCTGCGTTACAGCATGCCGGAGCTCCCTTGCCGTCACTATGTCACGGCCAGAGCCCAGATCTCATTCTACCCCTAGCTATTCACGCGAAAGTGTGGGCACAGCTTCCTGGGGTCTCAGAATGGGTGCTGAACACTATAAAAAGAGGCTATTCGCTACAGTTCGCTCGACGTCCCCGCCGTTATACGGCGCGTGTCGAGACGACGGTGAAAAACGAAGTATCTCATCTACTTCGAGCCGAGATAGCGAAACTACTGAGCAAAGGTGCTATAGAACCTTTATCTCAAGCTCAGAGCAAAGGGGGCCTACACAGCAGATATTTTCTGGTACCGAAAAAAGATGGAGGTCTCAGACCCATTTTAGATCTGCGACAGCTGAACAGAGCGCTTGTGAAGCACCAGTTCAGAATGCTTACAACCAGGAAAATCCTCGCGCAAGTTTGCCAAGAGGACTGGTTTATGTCAATAGATCTGAAAGACGCCTATTTCCAGATACAAATAGCGTCCCATCACAGGTGATTCTTGAGATTCGCCTTTGAGGGCCAGGCATATCAATACACAGTCCTGCCGTTCGGCCTGTCCCTAGCACCCCGTACATTCACGAAGTGCATGGACGCGGTTCTCGCACCCCTGAAACTCCGGGGCATGCGAGTTTTGAACTACTTGGACGATTGGCTGATTCTAGCTCGATCTCACTCAGAGCTCATAGAACACAGGGCCACATTACTCGAGCACCTCGAGAATCTGGGCCTCACAGTCAATCGGGCGAAGAGCTCACTGTCCCCCAGTCAGAAAATTTCTTTCTGGGTACAGTGCTGGACTCGCGATCCATGACAGCACGCCTGTCATCGGAGCGCGGACTAGACATTCAGCGCGTCGCGAAATCCTTCCGCCACGGCTCTATAGTCCCGCTCAAAAGGTTTCAGAAAATGCTGGGCCTGATGGCCTCAGCAGCCTCTGTGCTCCAGCTGGGCCTGCTTCACATGCGCCCACTGCAGATGTGGCTGAAAGCGCGAGTTCCGCCCTGGGCACGGACCGCTGGTCTGTTTCGCCTCAGGGTCGATCTAAAGTGCGTTTTCAGCTCTGAAACCTTGGAAAGTAACCGACTGGTGTCAGTCAGGTGTGAGTCTGGGGACCGCCTCGAGTGTGCAGGTGGTGTCTACGGACGCCTCCACCTCGGGATGGGGAGCGCTGCTCAAGGGCAGACCGTTCGCTGGCCTGTGGTCAGAACGGGAAAGGCTCCTTCACATAAACTGCTTGGAAATGATAGCAGTCGACAAAGCGCTACGGTGCTTCTGTCCCCAGATAAAAGGTCACCACGTCCTGGTCCGGTCGGACAACATATCAGTGGTGGCACACATAAATCGCCAGGGCGGCGTCAGGTCCCGAAACCTTTACAGGTTGACGGAACGCCTTCTGGTCTGGGCTCAGCACAACCTGCTCTCGCTGAGAGCAGTGCATGTGCCTGGTCACCTGAATGTGGGACCAGACAGACTGTCCAGAAACAATGTCCCAGCAGGGGAATGGTCGCTGCACCCGCAAAACGATCCAACTGCTGTGGAAAACGTTCGGCAGAGCGCAGGTGGACCTGTTCGCGTCCCACGAAAACGCTCACTGTCCGAAATATTTCTCCAAGAGCAAGGACGCGCTGGCCCACATCTGGCCTCGCTGTCCCCTCTATGCTTTTCCCCCCGTCTCGCTCCTGCCTCAAGTGCTGGAACGAATCAGGGAAAACGGATGCCCAGTGCTGCTTGTGGCTCCGCTCTGGACAAACCAGACTTGGTTCCCAGTCCTGATGCGGCTGACCAGCACTGCCCCGTGGCCAATACCGTTGAGGAAAGACCTCCTCTCTCAGGCCAAGGGCTCGATTTGGCATCCTCGCCCGCAACTATGGTCCCTACATGCATGGGCCATCAACGGGTACCCGCTAACCTCCTGGAGGGAGTGTTAAACAAGATCACGCAGGCGAGAGCCCCGTCTACTAGACGGCTCTACTCCTCGAAGTGGTCTGTGTTCTCTGCCTGGTGTCAAGCTCAGGGCTTTTCACCCGTAGACTGCGGGGTCACGGAAGTACTCTCCTTCCTTCAAGAGCTGCTGGATAAGGGCAGGACCCCATCCACGCTCAAAGTGTGCGTGGCGGCCATAGCAACGTTTACAAAACCTGTGTCTGGCCAGTCACTGGGGAAAAACGACTTAGTCGTGCAATTCCTTAAGGGAGCTCGGAGGCTGAACCCTCCCAGACCTCCTTCAGTCCCGGTGTGGCACCTTTCTACGGTTTTGGAAGCCATGAAAGGTGCCCCGTTCGAGCCAATCCATTTGTCAGACATGAAGCATCTGTTTTTCAAAACGGTGTTTCTTTTGGCTCTCGCTTCAGTGAAGCGCATAGGGGACTTACAACCGCTTTCAGTAAGCGCGTCATGTATTGAGTTTGGGCCTAATGACTCAAAAGTCATACTCAAACCAAGGCACGGGTACGTGCCCAAATCCCTCAACACACCGTTCAGGGCCCAGGTTATTTCCCTGTGCGCTCTCTCGGTTCATGATGAGGAGGAGGATGCGAGTCTCCTTTGCCCTGTCAGGGCACTGATAGCTTATGTGTCCCGCTCGTCTGTCTTCAGACAGACCGAGCAGCTCTTCGTTTTGTTTGGCGGATGCTCCAAGGGACTGGCCGCATCAAAACAGAGCCTATCCAGATGGATAGTCGACGCCATAGCACTGGCTTACACTTCTAAGGGCCTGCAGTGTCCTTTGGGTGTCAGAGCGCACTCCACGAGAGGCGTGGCCTCGTCGTGGGCGTGGTATAGTGGGGTTACCTTGCAAGATATCTGTACGGCCGCGGGCTGGGCCTCGCCGTCTACATTTATAAGGTTTTATAACCTAGAGGTTCCCGCCTTACAAGCCAAGCTTCTGTCGGTATAGAATTCAGTGCTATTTGCCCCGCTGTACCGGCCCAGATGCTGAGTTTTGCTTGTGCATCGCTCACTGAGCGATAAAACAGCTCCATGGGTGTTGAATAACCCGTACTGTTACCCAGTTCAGGCTGAACACGTTCACCCTGTCTGTGTGAAACACTGTTAACATAACTAGCTCCTGTAGGATGCTATTTCATGGGGAATGATGCTTGCAGCCTCTCTTCTCCGACTCTCTGTGAGTCTATGGTGATTATGCACTACATGAGACCCGGGCTACTGCCCTTGGGACTTTGGTGTCGGATCCCAGTACGCACGGCGTCTTGCATTGTGTTCCCCATAGCGTAAGATATTACGCAGTACGAGAGATACTCTCGTAAGAGAACGTACTCGGTTACTAACGTAACCTCGGTTCTCTCTAGAGAGGGAACGAGTACTGCGTATCTTGCCGTGCATACACAGCTCTGGTTCGCTTCGGCGATGAAAACCAGTGTACCAGCCTTATCGAGCTATATTTATAGGGCGAGACCGCGCCCTTTCTGGCGGGACGTGACGAAATGGGCGCGAAATGCCCCCATTGGATATGGTGTCACGCAGCGCCTCTCTCGATAGGCTGCTGCTGTTGCAGCAGGGCAGCCAATAGGCGCGCGAGCCGTCCTGCCTATGTCTGCATGCTGCTGCACAGCGTTTTACATTAATTCAAAATTAAGGATAATTTTTGGCTTCAATATCTCGTGGAAAAGAGGTTTTCCCCATAGCGTAAGATATTACGCAGTACTCGTTCCCTCTCTAGAGAGAACCGTGGTTACGTTAGTAACCGAGTACGTTTTCTTACAATACTAATGAGAATTTTTAATTAAAGTATATTACAAACTTTTAATTTAGACCCTAAAGAATCATATTAGCTTGTACAAAAATGGCATTATATGACCCCTCTAAACATTTTGATTTTGCACAGATATTTGGGTCCCAATGAGCTGAAGCACATTTGGTAGACTTGGTTACACTGGAAAGCCAGGTAGTCGAACATACATTTATTTGTTTTATTTTATAGATTTGTTATCTAATTTATTTATTTACCCATTCATACACTTTTGGTCAAAACTTTAACATTATGAAATGTACAAAAAGCAGTGCAGTGTTCAGAACGACCTTCATCTGCAGTCATGACAGCATCAGGCTAACAACTTGACCACATAGAGCTGACTGTAATGTCAGACATGATGAAGGCATTTCAAGTCAGCCGAGAAGAGTGAAAAACAAGCTTTAGAGTAAGATCATCAAAGAAACCTTTCTGTTGAAATGTGCAGCCATAAATAACTGTACCAGGATCATCTGCTTTGGATGGGTTTATCCAAGCTTCCCTAGCCTTGACTTTAGCAAATATTCAAATTAAAAAACAAAACTGTGTTCTGTTTTGATTTAGAATACTAATTTATTGCATCTGGCATCAGGGACTGCCGGTGAAGAGCAAAGGCATAAGAAGCAAAAACATGATATTTTTGCCCCTAATCGTTTTAAGATGCGCCTCCTCTTTCTAATAACCATGATTTGCTGGATCCATCTTTCTAAACATCTCTGTAGTCTCACAGAGCCATTGAGATGGATATAATCATAGGGTTTCTCCAGAAGATTTCCACCCTTTGTGGGAATGCCTCTCCCGGCAAAAGCCTGGCCCCTTTGAAACCAAAGTGTGACTTACAAATGGCTGACAAATAGTGAGTGACGAGCAATATGAGGGATGGCTTGTGCAAATGATCTCACTGCTTCGTGCGACTGCAAATGAGGCGAGAAAATTGGAATTTGATGTAACAAGTTTCTTGTGATGGTTCTATTTAATATTCTAAATGAGTATTGTTGCCACCTAAAACCAACTTCACACTGTGCAAGCAAACTGGTGGAGCAAAACAGATTAAACATTTTAAAAATACTGTTTATATGTCCTTATAAAACAGAAGGTTGCAGTCCTGGCGTCTGATTAAAACAGCATTCCAGCCAAATCCACAATACAGTAACAGATATATCACCGTGCAGCACCCTGTAGCGGATTGTTATTTTTTTGCATAACAACCATCTGGTGAGTCAAGGACTATATTTTCTAGCGGAAGGATGCCACCTAATGAATTAGTACAATAACGTTTTAATATAATTTTTTTTTTTTTTTAAATATGTTTTATAAAAGCAATAAAGTGTTTGAAAGGCTGTGTTGTATTATGAATACTATTAAAAACTAAAGGGGTTGCAGGCACTGCGAGTCGACCATTCCTCCACCACTATATTGATGGTTTTTCATAGCTTGCTTAAATATGTGAGTAGTTCTTATTGCTATATTGTCAGGTTTATGTTTGTATTCATGGTTATTAAGTTTGCTTTTCCTTGTTTCATGTGTTGTTGTTCCTGTTTCCTTCGTTCCCTATGTTTCACGCCACTCATTTGTTACCTTGGTGACCAATTTACCAGTTTTCACCTGCCCTTCCTCATTATCTTCTATGTATTTAAGCCTTCTGTGTATTCTGGGTCCAGTATTGTCTTTGTTTTAGAGTGAATCGGTTGCATTGATTTTCTCCTGTGGACTATTTTCTTGTATGAAATATCACCTCGACCTCTTGACTCATCGGCTCCACCTTGTCTCCACGATCCATTGTGGACCGTCATCCCACTGGCTCTGCCAGGCTCACTCGTCCCTCCTGCTCTGCACTGGACAGACATCACCTTGGTTTTTCGACAGATTTCCAGGCCTCTGCCTATTCATCAGGCCTCCACCCCTTTGGCTCCATCGTGCTCCGCCTTCCCTCCAGCTCCACCGTTGTCCTTGGTCGCTCCAGCTCCACATGGTCTTCCTAGTCTTCCCGTCTCCGCCTCGGGTCCGCAAGCTGCTGGCTTCGCCTTAGCCCTCCAGACCAGCAGTGTCAACCTGTGTCTTTGGCTCTTCGGCTTGACCTGGGACTCCACCTTTCCTGGCTTCACCTTAGTTGGTCAGGCTCCTGGCTCTGCCCTGGCTCCTCCCTGCACCAGTTTCGCAGTGGGTCTGCCTCGTCATGGCTCTGTCTGGGTCACTCCCTGGTTCTGCCCTCCTTCATCTCTTCCCTGGCTCTTCCCTCTCTGCCAACTGCCAATGGACACTTCCTCCCGTTCCCATATGGACAGTTCCCCCCCGTTCCCCCATGGACTCTTCCTCCTGCCCATACTCCAATGGTTTTCGCCCCCTTCCCATCACTACCAGGAGATGCCTACAAGGAGGAGGCAGTAATGTCAGGCGTACATTTGTATTCATAGGCTTTTAATTTGCTTTTCATTGTTTCCTGTGTTTTTGTTCCTGTTTCCCTTGTTCCTTATGTTTCACCTGCCCTTCCTCATATTTAAGAACCCAGTTTAGTTCTGTTCTTGGTCCAATATTGTCTTTAGTGTGAAGCGGTTGCATTATTTTTCTCCTGTGGACTGTGCTTGGATTACCTTCTTGTTTTTTTGCTAATAAAGTTATTACGGCTGGTATTATATCCACATCACTTTGCTTGCATTGTAACAAATATGGCCCTGATTTATTAAAGGTTTGAGAATATAAGTTGATCTAGTGAAGACTGCCTCATTCATTTGTTACCCCTAATTAATATGTAATTTGGGGCATTCCTCCATTCATGCAAAAAATACGGTGTGATGCCCACATAAATTGAATAATTTGATCCAGCAAAATGATTTGCAAATCCTGAAAGTCATTTAGAATATGCTCATTGCGAGAACAAATTAATATGATGAAAATTGCCATGAAATCAGAATGAACAATTCTTGTTTGTTTTTTGTTTTTATGGAATACTGTTTTTATGTATTATAAATGAATTATCCACGCAAATCTTTATTTTGTTTAAATTCCTGTGCCTTGTAATCTTTACTCAAAATAACTTCCCTCCCTCTTGCAGTGACATCTCTTCTCTTTTCTGATAATGTGTTTACTGGCGCAAGTGTTAACCTGTCACTCATATAACATTGCAGCAAAAGCAAATGATCCAAAAGTCCAATCAATTCTCGATGGACAAAATCAAGTCCCGCCCTACATCTTTTTCTTGTTTGAGTAGCGGTTTCACTTCAATAGGGAAGAAAAGACTATCACAACTTCCGTTTCAAGACAACTTTAAAAGGCAGGCAGTAATTTGATTTGATTTGCAATACTCTCATGCTTCTGGAATTCTGACTATTAAACAACTTCGCCCAAACAACTGTTTTACTCAAAATTATATTTAGAACACCAAATCATATCAGAACCTGATATTCACACAAAAACACATCATACAATATTTATAACCAAGAATAAAATAATGAATATTATTAATATTGAATAATATTGAACGTACAATATTTTGTTTAGTTATATTTAGAACCGTTTCCTATGTTCTCTCGCACCGTTCGCTAAAAACGGACTTGGTGGTTTACGTCTATTGTTTGAGAATTAGGCTATATTATAAATCCAGGTAATAATGTAATATCAACCTCCGCTTCACAATCATGGTGTTTTAGTCCTAGACCCGTGTTCTCTGATCAATTGCAATGGCTGATATCATACACTCATTGCATCAAATAAATGTAAAATGATATTTAGTGATAACTGTAAGTGGGTACATTGGGTACAGGTACAACATGCAAATGTATCAAATGTTTAAATGTGGGTCTGTCCAGACAATATGCACCAAAAGTCAGTCACCCACAATATGCCCACAAAGTACGCATGCAATTTGTTAGATTGCATGAGCAAATTATGAGATCTTAGTTAATCTGTCCCTATGTGTTTATTTTGCCCAGTTTACAGTCAAGGAATCATAACATTTAAACCAGCAGGCAATGCTATTAGTCTCCTTTACCATCTGCAGTGCTGATTGTTTTCAGTAAGTGTATGTCACAGTAAGGCCACACCTGATTCCCAGGTAAAACAAGTTTGGAACTGCCTGAGCTAACAGTGCTGTAACAGACAATGTGACTCATGTGAATGCTTGATTGCATTTCTAAGGGGACATTTCCCTCCAGTTACAGATCCCTCTGTAGAAATCATCTTAAAAATGTAGAATGTATTGAACTGCCTGGCGCCTCATCACCTGCGCAGCACCTTTTCAGTGTCTTGGCAACAAGTGTATTCAAACCACAATTGCTCACTGATTATTTCGAGCCTATTGTAATTGTGATGTTTTAGTCAGCTCGCTCCAGATCAAACGGTTAAACCAGAAATGAGTTAAGTAGCAATCCATTTTAAAATTAAAGATGCACTAGACAAAATTCGAACTAAATTGAATTATTGAGCAAGTATAATCAGAGTTCGAAACTCAGTTTTTGCCTTACCGTGATTCACCATAGTAAGCCTGCAGATTGATTAATATTTCCGAGAGGCCGGATTAGACTTAGTGGGAAATTTTAGATTTCATCCTGTTGACACCATGTGAGTAAACAGAGAAAAGAAGGTCCGGCTCCTATGACGGCAGATATGCTTACTTGCTACGATGACGTTTTATGGATTTATGTTTTTTAGAACTTTGTTTTTACTGTCAGTGGATCTTGGTTTAGTGTGACAGATCCACCCTAAAATGGTAATCGCAGCCTTCTATAGGTAGGCCTATACCTCAAACTTCCCATGCATGCAGATGAGCTAAACGCCAAAGAACAACTAAAAAAAAAAGAGAAAAAACTCCAACAGTAATTTGCAATTTTATACACCAACCACAGATGGCGATGGAGAGGCCACAGCTGCATAGTGCATAATCAGAGAAACAATGTGACGTAAAATACTATTGTTTATGAAAAGTTGAATTTGGATTAGAAATGTGAGATTAGATTTGTGAGCATGTGAACTCTTTTGTACAAAAGATCTGAATTATTTGCTTGCACTCAAGATGCTTTTTGGAATAAAGTTATCTGGGATAACATACGTCTCCAGATTTTGCACAAACTTGTCATAGCCATCTGGATTTAAAGATGTCATTAATGCAAAAGTTCTGCTTTTTAAAATAATGTTGTTGTTTTTTTTTATAAGAAATATGCATTAAATTATAAAAATGCAAACTAGACTATCTACTCAAACTTTATACTGCATAAATGTTATGGAATTGATTTTCCAGCTGTGTATGCATATGTTATGGCTTTATCTTTATAATTTTTTTAATTGTTTGTTTGATGCTAATTTAAATAAATGAGTAGTAAGAATTAAATTTGAGTTCACAATTGGCATATTTGTGGATGTGTGTGATATGGAGTTTTAAGGGAAGACTGATTAATATGTTTGTAAAATGGCAATGCGCTTGTGCAGCCTATATGTGTGTTTATGATGCTTATATATGTCTGCATGTGTGTGTACAGGCTAAGTATGCTAACATTCTTTGGAATGAATGAAAGCATGTATATACAGTATGTGTGTGTGTGTGTGTGTGTGTGTGTGTGTGTGTGTGTGTGTGTGTGTGTGTGTGTGTGTGTGTGTGTGTGTGTGTGTGTGTGTGTGTGCGCGCGTGTGTCTCTGGTTGCCCATTTGTGGGTGGCACAGGGCCTGAATTATTCACCCTGCTGAATCTCACTAAGTGTGACGCCACTTGCTGAAAGACCATGTTATGGTTCTTCAAATATGCTGCATCTCTGGGTCTTGTACACTCAGTGATCACAGGAATGAAAACAAAAGTATATTAACACATCATTATAGAAAAACCTGGGGGTTTTGTATTACATGAGCTTATTTAACTTTTGTAGTATTTATGTTTGTTTTCACTTCGAATGAAAGTTCATTTGATTATACAAACCATTTTACCCAAGAAACATTCAGTCCTGCTTCTTTACATTAAGCTCTTCATCTCAAATATCTTTAAGCACAAATTTTATTGTGGTTCTTAAACAGTTTTATCGGTTTTCCAGCAGTGATACATATTTTATAAATATATATATATTAATATCTAACAATATAAAGGTAATATATTTTTGTATGAAGTGTTGCTGAATACATTTCATTTTGTACTCCTTTAAGTATACAAAATAGCAAATCAATAATATAATACATTTCATAATTTAATTGTATAGTTAATTTTGTCTAAAAGGTAAACAGGCAAATGTGGATGCCTCTCTTTAAAAAGAAATCAACAGCAAAGTTGGACAGGACTGATCCTTATGTTAGAAATTTCTTTAGGGACTTCTCATCTGTATTTAATTCTGTCCAGCTTCAGATCCTCATAAAGCACTTATGTAATGTAGCTGGATGGCGTTTTGGATTATGGAATTTTTGATAGAACAGCCTGTATTAATAACATTCTGACTGCCTTGTTTTAAATTCTGGTACCACAGGGATGTGTACTGTCCCCTCTGCTGTTTTATATTCAGTATTTATCAGTGAATTGCAGTATATAATGATTGTTACTTTGTTCTCATTAAGTTTGCTAATGAAATGGCATTGGTTGAAGGATGTAAACAGCTCCTCTTATTTTACATTTACTGGCAGGATTGCCTCTTGGTGTGATACATTTTTTTTGCATCTTAATATCAAAGACAAAAGCGTTATGTCTGAAGAGTATATGACGCTGATATAGCATGGGTCATATAAACCAGAATAAAGTACATAGGTACAATAATTGATGACAAACTAAATGTCCAAATAATGTAAACTTCATTCAAGAAGCAAGGCAATGTTATAGGAAATGTTTTTTTAGGATTTATTTTAGGAAGACAGTCACCATTAGTGGTCAGATGAACTATCGAAAGCATTATTACATTCAACATAGTTTCATGGTACGAAAATCTTACTATTAAACAGAAGAGCAAACTTTCTTAGTTATTAATTATTAGGTTATTAATCAGGCAAGTAAGATCATTGGACACAAAAAGTCTATACACGGGACCTAGCTTCTAATTTTATGGAAAAGCTTCTAATTTAATGGAAGACAGGACAATCGAGGTATGAAAGGATCATATTCCCTTTCAGCTTTTGAGATCCTTTCACCAAGGCGTAATTATAAAGTATATAAACACTTTGTTCCAATGACAGTGTTACACTGTTTTAGTTGTTATTTAGAGGGACAAGTTAGTATCATGGTCGCATTTGGTCCCACCTGGAAGTCTGTTTTTATGTTGTAAAATATATGTGTATTGTTAGTGTCTGAAGGAAATTTCCAACAGAATGGATAAGAAGTTTAAACAAACAAACAACCAAAAAACAAAGAACCGACTGATGTTCTATTCATTTAGCTATCAATGAAGCATTAAAATCAATTAATTGTTTCCAGTCCCAGAGTTATTCCCAGAGCTACGGCTTATGCTAATGATTAGAGGAACAACGTGCAAGGAAAGAAAACAGCAACTACTCTGCAACTTTTCCTCTAAATGACCTTGGTTTGTAATAGTTTCAGATATTAAAAGTACTTCTCACATATAACATGTATAAAAAGTACAGTGCAAAGCCTAACCGAAAACTTTCTGGAATTTTACAATAAATAAAAAAAATACTTTTTTATAACATTTTACATGTGTATATCTTACCAAAAAGGAGGTTTTGTCAGATTTAACTCAGGTACTCACTCATTGAATTTTCATTTGTTAACATTAGTTAGCTACAAGTTAACATTACTAATAACGGACAATACAAGATTACACATAATTTTAAGGTGCCCTTTGTTATAGTGTAACTATACAATTACTGAGTAATATTAATGAATAACATGTAGGCCTATTTACTATATAATTAGGGTTAGGGTTTGGTTTAAGTTATTTACATGTAACTATGCATAATTGCTATTACATTAAATTACAGGGACACTGTCAAATAAAGTGTTACTCAATACTTATACATCATTTATTAATATTAGTTATTGTTAATCTCAACATTTACTATCACATTTTTAATATTAAACATTGTATCTGTTATAGTTATGCTCTCTGAACCAACATGAACATTATTTTTTTTATTAACTAACGTTAATGTCGATACATGATGTACAAATAGTTTTATAATGTTTACTAATAGTTATTATAGTTACTAATGTTAACAAATGAGACCTTGGCTAATTATAAATTAGCATAAATAGACTAGCACAAACCCACAACCTAGCCCTATAACACAAAACTTTTAGCATTTTTATAATATCTGCCAGATGTCCCCATGAGGTTTTGTCACTCTGATCATTGTCACTTGACAAATTCGTCCCAGAGTATCACATACACAGACAGACGTACCCATTAAAATCCTTAAAATAATTTAATCTAACAACAATAGCGCCATCTACTGGATGCAATTCTCAATGCACCCGCTGTCACTTGGTGTTCTTTTGCATAGTTGCACCACCAGAAGCCAAATCAGGGCTCTATGTAGAACCCATCTTTTTGCTTATGTTTATTGTCCTTAAATTAAATTAAACGTCCTTAAAAACCTGATAGACATTCTTTATCTTGCCATGAAACAACATATGCGTACATATGCATATCCCTTAAAAAATTTTTTTATTCAAGTCTGCTTAGTATACTTCTTTTAAACACTTTAAACACGTCTACTTTTCATGAACTTCTCAGAAATATACTTAAAATTACACTTAGTATACTTGCTCTGTTGACAGAAAAGTAGGCCTATATTTGGCCTATACTTGTAATATTTTGTTTGAGATATACTTAAAATTATAATTAAGTATTCTAAGTATACTTGGCTTGTAGCTGTTTTGACTCTTTTGATTGATTAAGCCTTTTAAATACTTTTTTTCCCCACATAGTTTTACAAACTGTGTCATAAATTTACATGTTTTGGCCTCCAATACAAACAGATTTGTTTGAAATTATTGATTATTATTGATAAATAAAAAAGATATGTTCCTATATGAGTACATTTTTGTGTAGTCCACTGCTAGTGTACATAGGAATACACATCAAATCTACTTAAAGTAAGGTCAAAGGTATATTTCAAGAATAAAATGGAAGATTAAAGAAATTGTAGAACGCACTAGTGCACTATAATTGCTCTATAGTGCATCTTAAAACTTTATGTTATGAATTTTTATTAATAAAATATACCATGGTATTAACTTTTTTTAATGCATTAACATCATTGTATTTTTTTAGGTTCCATACAAAATACATTGCAAAAGCACGTAGACATCCCCTTCAAATATCATATTTGGTCATTTATGTATTTTCAGTGACTTTCTAAAAAATTCTGTCCAACTGATATGTTTTTGGGAGCGTAATTTTCCTTCTCGCTGATCCAGCAATGTGGGCTCATATTTTTCATAACACACCTGGGCTGAACTCATGAAATTTTGAATATATGAAATGTAGCGCCCGCAGTTGTCACTCAGCTTTGCTTAAAACATGCAAAAAAAGTTATTTTAATTTGAACAACTGATACCACAGACTGCTCTTGTTACACAACAAACGAATATTTCCAGCAAGAGGAGGTTCTCTCACAAGACCATTATGCAAACAGTTATGAAGCACACATGTGCTTACTGTAGATTTTTAAGAGCTTTGGACATTTCATGAGCATTTGAGATATGAGGGCCTGCTTCTCCAGATCAGTCATGCAGAACCCACACTTATTGACCAAACAGATGAGAGAGAGGAGCGTTCCCATGAGCCTCTCTGCTCGGGTGGCTCCGTTGATTGCCTGATCCACTGAGCCACTCAGTTCTGACGCTATGCCTATAAAATGATAAGCTTGACAGATAGAATGAAAGATAAAGCTTTGTGCTTATCAAGTCAGTTTTACAATAGCTTGTTTGCAGTCAGGTGATTCTGATGACGTGCAAAATTCAGATGGAGGACAGGTAGTGAAAAGCAGAATGGACGAGATGGAGGAAAGTCCGTACTGTGCTGGTTTAGACACTATTACAAGAGAAAGGTATAAACAGAAAATCACAACATATGGTGGACGTGATTCTTATGTTACGAAGAGGAGTGATTTTTCGACTAAATTGAAATACTTGCCTGCCATCGAGGCGGTAGATAAAGAGAATGTGAAGCTGCCGTCACACCGTGTTGAGTTCTGGTCTGGTTTGTTTATATCGCACTGCCTTTCTGCAAGTGAGTTTAGGGCAGTAAAATTGATTTTCTGTCATGGTTGTGAAAAATGTCACCATGTTCCCAAGAAGAGACACCCCTCCGACCACAACAATATAGACCTAGCGCTCACCTCACATATTATGAAGAAGACAGGTCCTCTCTTTCATCAAGGCTAACATGTCAACTCACATGGATCCTCTACATTTTCATATCAGCCCAACATGGGTGTAGATGACACACTCATTTACATGCTACAGAGGACCCATGCGCACACCTGGACACTCCTGATGCATCTGAGAGGTTCACATTCTTTGATTTCTCAAGCGACTTCAATACGATCCAGCCTCGATTGCTGTGTGAGAAGACGAGGAGAATTCAGGTGGATTCATCATTGGTCCTGTGGTGCATGAACTATCTATCCTGCAGACCACAGTATGTGCATCTGCAGAATAGTGTCTCCAATACTATCCTGAGTAATACGGGGCTGCCGCAAGGAACCGTTCTGGCCCCTTTTCTGTTTATCATCTATACGGCAGACTTCCAGTACAGTACTGGCAGCTGCTTCCTCCAGAAATTTTCCGTTGTCGGCCTAATTAAGGGAGGCGAGGAGGAGGAGTACAGGAGAACTAATAAGGACTTTGTGATATGGAGCGAACACAACCATCTCCACCTTAACATCTCAAAAACCAAGGAGATGATTGTGGATTTTAGGAGGAAGAGGAAACAATCAATTCCGATCACCATCCAGGGCATTAAACTGGAGATAGTCTCCAGCCACAGATACCTTGGTGTGCAGCTTGATAACAAGCTGGACTGGAAAAGTCACATGGAGACGATGTACAAGAAGGGTCAAAGCCGACTTTATTTTTTTAGTTAAGATGGGTAATTTCTCCAGCTCCATGGCCCCTCTAACCTGTGGTCTTCCACAGGGCTCCATTTTGGCTCCCTCTTTATTTTCTCTATACATGCTACCGTTGGGCGCTATCTTAAGGAAAAACAGTGTATCATTTCATTTGTATGCGGACGACACCCAAATTTACATTCCATTCAAGAGAAATGATCCTGCAGCGTTAAACTCTCTTCTGCTATGCCTAGAGGAGGTGAAGACATGGCTGGCTCAAAACTTCCTCTCTCTAAATGATGATAAGACCGAGGTCATTGTTTTCAGCCCGAGTGAAAGGTCCCAGTGTATAAGCCCAGACTTGGGGAGCCTATCTCCCTTTAAGTCTACAGGAGTGCGGAACTTAGGTGTTCTTGTTGACCAGTCTTTAAAATTTGACAAACACATATCAGCTGTCATCAGCTCCGGTTTCTACCAACTTCGTTTTCTATCTAAAATCAAAGGCTTTCTTACTCCGACAACTTTGTAAATGGCGGTTCATGCATTCATCACGTGTAGTCACCTGACTACTGCAATTCACTTTATTGTGGGATATCAGTTTCTCAAATTGCCCATCTTCAGTTGGTCCAAAATGCTGCGGCTAGACTTATTCTCAACTGTCGCAAATATGACCATATCTCTCCGATTCTTAAATCGTTACACTGGCTGCCAGTCCGGCAGAGAAGAGATTTAAAAATCCTCCTATTTGTTTTCAAATCTTTACATAACTTAGCTCCAGTCTATCTTTCCGAACTTATTCATCCCTATACTCCGTCCAGAAGCCTAAGGTCTCACAACCAGGCACTGCTGGTAAGTCCCTTGTGTCAGACTTAAGCGTAGAGGGGAGCGTACTTTTGCAGTGGCAGGGCCTCGTCTGTGTAACACCCTGCCCCTAGAGATCCGAACGGCCCCCCAACCTTTCTATCTTTAAGTCTTTGGTAAAAACCTACCTGTTCTCTTTAGCATATTGATCTCTTTTTTGATTATTTTTACTATTTTACAATTGAGTCTCTGACAAGGCTACTCGTAGCTTTGCTGCTTTTTATGTGTTTTATGGGTTGTTTTGCTGTTTTTACTTTTCTTATTTGTGTGTTCTGTAAAGCACTTTGGTCTGTCTAAGCGGCTGTTTAAATGTGCTATATAAATAAATGAACTTGAACTTGAACTTTATTTCTTACGGTCATTCAACATCTGCCGTCCCCTACTGTGCAACGTCAACCAGACAGTGGTGGCCAGTGCACTGGTCTTTGCCGTGGTGTGCTGGGGAGAGGGTGCTAGTACGGGAGATAGAAACAGAGTCAACAAACTGATTATGAAGGCTGGATCTGTTGTAAGGACTGAAGTTGACACGGTCCATCAGGTGGCGGAGCGAAGAATACTCTCTAAGCTGAGATCGATAATGAACAATTCCTCACATCCACTCCACGCCCTTGGGGTGGTTAACTGTATGAGAACTAGTATAGTCTATTTTTGCACTCATTTCATCATTTGCAAAAAAAATTGTATTGTACAGTGTTGGAAATTACTTGTTTGTAAAGTGTTGTGCTGTGTTTTTTGTGTGTTGAAGCTGCCGTGACAATGTAATTTCCTGTAAAGGATTAACAAAGTATCAACAACAACAGCAACCTTTCCAATTCTTCCCCGTTGCCATATGGGAAAGTGAATATTTACAATGACAACAATAAAACTTCAGTTACATTTACATCATTCCAACAAAGAAATGGATCGACATTTCTACCATATGATGGCTGAAGCAGCAGCGATATAATTTATCCTTCTTTCTTTTTTTTGTAAATACCAGAACTATCTATGGATCTCGCAGAGGAGACTTGCTGAACTATTTTGCTGAAAGAAGTTAAGGAGGCAGCATCAGATAACATTGTCCAGATGTATGCTGAGATAGAGAGACACCTGTGGTGGAGAGAAAGCTGTGGACATCTTGTGCGGCCCTCACAAACAGAACCTATATGACCATCCAGGGACTTGCGCAGCAGTTGTTAAAATAGATCTAAAAACAGTACCTGCACCGCAGCAGCAGCAGTTCAGGTGGATGCAGACATGACAAGCCTAGAATAAGATGTTTAGCATGTGTATCCACTCGCAATGAAATCACCATTTGTTTAAGGTCAGTCACCTTCCACCCGCACTTTATTGTGATGGCGAGGGTTGCTCCAGATGTGGTGCAGCGGTGAACTTCTCCTTCATCTCGCTTTCTCCACCTATGCAACAGCTTACCAGATTTAGGCCCCTTTTTGTTATGATGACTAATGATTCATGATATGACTCTAGCTTGCTTCCTAATCTAGTCAAATAAACCCAGCATTTACATTATAAATATTGTTGACTCTTCAACAAATTGCTTTTGTTCCTCTTCGTAAGTCGTTTTGGATAAAAGTGACAAGTATAAATGTAATGTGAATGTAAATTCTGAACTGATCCTACATCCAACTGATGACCTTAACAAATTTGTTTCTGCTGTTAGGATCTTGTGTTTATTTTTGGAGGACTCACACACACTGGTTTTGTGAGTGAAGATCCTTGTTAGCACTGACGAGGTTCTCACCTCTATAAATGTAGCTGGTTGTTACAAGCATGTTTTCAGCCCTGCATTTCCTCCTTTCAGCAGGAACATGAGGCTAATCACAATAACCATGGTCCAGGAAGGTCCTGTGAAGTTTAGCCTGCCACCTCCAGCCCAACAAGGAGGCTTGTAAATGCAACGGCCCCCCAGAGACGACATCCACATGGCAGAACGTTTCTACAGGCACTGTCTGTCTGTGAGCGTCCAAAACACTCCTCCATTTTCAGTCCATGAAAAGTGCTCCCTTCCAAAAATCGAAAAATTTTACGGTGACATCATTTTCCTAAATATCTGGAACGTTCAATTTTATTTCCTAAAATCCTGGATCGTCCAATTGTATATTTTATTTGGCTTCCATGGCGTCCAATACATCACATGTCCTCAGCTAAGACTATTTGATTTTGAAACTCCAAAACACACAAATGCACTGTGAGCAAATGTTCCTGGGATGTTCCGGCATACTAAAAACACCATATATCTCCCCTTGCCCAACTCTTTCCAAACAGAAATTGATTTTGTTGAATTGTTTGATAAATTTGACCCACGTTTTCCAGTGGGTCTTATTGGAGTTCCTACTGTTTTTCTGCCTGTTGGTGGCCTAGCCCCTAATCATCCACATCTCCCAGGGAGGCCATAAATTACTCCGATGAGATGGTGCTTTGTGTTCCTACTGCTGGGGCGCAGGGGCGAATTCGCAGCGGCATATTTTCACAAGACCGACCCTAAATCATTGTTTTATGACAGCGGGGAAAACTTCTGCACGTTCGTGGTGCTGATTTATGTTCATTTGGGTCTGGAGGACGCTATAATTTGCAAGTAATGTGAAAACAGATGGATAGAGAGATACCAAAGGGCAGACTGACCTATACATTCTCACCGCTTCTTACAAATGGCATCCATATGCTCCGATCGACGTCTTCATTTGTGCTGTTTCTCTCACTCCCTCTTTTTCTTGCTCTTGTGTTTAAATGTCTTCAGAGGAAGTGAGGGATGTCTGTGCATTTGTAATAAACAAGTCACATAACAAAGACATTGTGACACTAAACCTCCCTTTTGAGGAATTATCGTGCAAGCCACAATAAAGGCCCACTACTCTACATGGACAAGATCACACAAGTAATCAACAGTAAAATGAAGTACTACACTAAAGAATCATGGGTTATTTTTTCTACCCATATCCTGGGTTGAGCCTTTTGGGTCAATTTTTGGGTTATTTTTTCAGTGTTTTGGGTAGTTTTTGTGTTACCCAGATCCTGGGTCAGATGTAACAACCCAATGTTTGGGGTAGTTTTTGTTTAACCCAGATCCTGGGTCAGACGTAACAACACAGTGTTTAGGTAGTTTTTGTGTAACCCATATCCTGGGTCAGACGTAACAACCCAGTTTTTGTGTAACACAGATCCTGGGTCAGATATAACAACCCATGGGTTGAGTTATTTATTGCAGGCTTTTTGAGCAGTGCAGCTCCGTCAAATTGGTGCGTGTCTTCGGTGAAATACAGGTTTGTGTAATTTTTTTGTATCTATAAATTCGTTATTGTTCTGTATATTGTTTAATTTTATGCAAAGCAACATACAGGGGCGCGATGTCACCTAAACGAGTGTTGCTTTGATCTTTTCGCGTGATGGAAACGCCTGATACCTTGCATACAATTTTATGATTTTATTCAAAAAAAGTTACAGAACATAAATGCTTAGAACTGTACACTGATTATTTTTGGGCAGGTTATGGAGTCAGTCACAACATATCTCGGCTACGAGTGAAACGCAGGGTGGCGGTCTGAACATGAAATAAGCTCCGGCAGGACATCCAGCGCCGTTACGGTGGAAACGGGACAACAGAGACTGGTCGATTACATTTGAATTACTTCTAAATTTATTTGTACATCCTAATATTTGTTAAACAAGCTTAAACGTAGATAATATGTATTCAAAACTATATAAAATATGCTATGCTGTAAAATATGATGAAAAAATAAAGGTATTATCATGCAAACCAGTGGTTGTGTGGAGGATTAAAGTTAATCCATAAACATTAATTCATGTATGAAGTAAACAAACAAAAAAAGAAGCTAGTACTATAGTAAAAATGAATCAACCCAGTATGATGGGTTAAATCAACTCATCATGCTGGGTTAAATAAACCACCCAATTTGCTGGGTAATATTAACCCAACATGTGTTCTGTCCTATATTTACCCAGCCCTTGGTTTGAAAACAACCCACATTTTTTAGAGTGTACAAGGAAATTACTTGTTGTAATTTAAGGTCATCTGGACAGGGAGAATTTGCATACAAGCAGACCTACAAAGGCCAACATCCAATATAAATGTGTAAATCAAACTCAAAATTGTCAGCAACATATGTTCTTGCTGGTTGTCAATAGTTTCTCAGGGGCCTGAATCCAGGCTCCGCTGATCCTTTCCATAACGGTGCATGTATCTGTTGACGCTCAGCCAGAAGAGACCACCCACAAGACTAATGATGTAAATGTTGTTGCAAACACACTCTAGCTTTCTCTCCGAATAAACCTCAGAATCTGCCTGCGTTCTCCAACATGTGCTACAATCGCTGCAGTCTCCTCACCATCGGCTGACCCAGCTTGAGGCTATTCGGCTTTCATCACCTCTCCTTCAGAAGAAACCAGCTAATAGATAACACTGTCATGGCAGGGTACAGCCCTGCCAAACCGCACAAGCCATCAGATCTGGGCCAATAACACCAGAGAGTGCTGAGGTCACTGGCCCCAGACCAGTTCTGCAATGTTCCCCCCCACCCCACCCTGTCTGCCATGCAGTCACTACTCTCCTGCCCTTACATGACACCACACATCAGTTGCGTTCGGTGGAAAGTGTACCAACACATTAATAACTCAGGCTCCCCACATTACTACATACCCAAACAGTCATTTTCAGCTGTCATTCAAAGGAGTCCAGCAGGCAATGAGGCTATCTTATGATATTTACAGTAAACAGAACTTGTTTAAACAGGCCTCATTGTGAACCTGCAGGTCAAAATGAACACGCCGGAAATGACCTTTCTCACATGGGCTTCAGGATGGAATTCAGGTCACATAATGATGAATCTCTCAGCACAAGGTCACACGTTGGCACCCTTTTTATGTTTTAAAGCACATTGTACAAACTTAGGACTGATACAAAGAGACATTTTTCATAAGGGTGGAGAAGCCAGTGACATTGTTGGAAAGTAGCCCCTGATTAGTGTCATATTAGTGATAGGGCCATTTGGCTTCACATACAAAGTGATTAATTACTTCCATGCAATGTGTTTTAGGCGAGATCACCACTCACCACCCACCACGAACATAAGAATCATTTCATCATTCACTTCATCTTCATGAACAACTCATGTATGTTTTCCTTTGTGCACATTTATTTTTAATTCTGAACATTTCAACAGGTCAAAAAAGACAACGAGGCACTGCATTCTCATTTGCTGCCAGCATCTGATACGGTGTGCTTTGCTCTTTGACCTTTATCTGATATATAAATGTTGAGTGAAAAGAAAGGACCATCAAACATCCAATGACAGGTCTGACATGCTGATGTGATTGCTGCATTTAGAGAGATGTGTGCTTTATTGGTCTTAGAAGATTGTATCTTCCACATGGACTTCTGCTCTCCCAAAGATTTACAGCAGTTTAGCAGGATGTGCAGTGAGTGTGTGTGTGTGTGTGGTTGGCGGATTTTCGTGATTTTCCCTCCATTGCTCTTTTGACTTTGTGGGCTCTGGAGAATCTTTAAATATTATAAAAAGCTGGTTTGATTGGAGGCCAAGCAGTATAATGTTGGAGGGAAGCCCTTATATTGACCTAAAGACTTTGCTTCGGCTCCAAAAATAAGATGCTATGTATATTTGTGTCTATACGGTACATGTGTGCATGAGTATAAATGTGTGTTGTTCTACTGTGCTTTACACTATTACAAAGTACATGACACTATACACAAATACCAAAAGCTGAAAGAACAATACAAAAGGAACTAATGAAATACAGTATATGGAAGCTATAAAACATGTAATAAGGAATATTAAAATAATATTAAAAAAACATAAATAATGTAACAGATACGAATACAAACTTTTTTCACTATCACAAATATTTATGAATGTCCTGTTTAAACATGCAAGTTTACTGAAAATGCTAAGAGGACATTTATTACACTAATATCTATATTAATATCTATAAAATAGTTCCTACAACCACTAAATTATTCCACCTGACAACAACTGCAATGCGAAAGTAATTTACAAATGCTATAGTCCGTGAGGCGGGGAGAAAATTGGTATCAAAAAGGGCACCAATTCTAATGGTTATTTTTCAAAACAGGCATGCCCCCTGACCACAAAAATGCATGATAGCAGTGCCATGTAGGTAGCTTAAGCCTTAAGGTATGAAAAATACCAATTTTACATTTAATTGTGCTGAAAAATTCTAATTATGCAAACTAAATCTCAACATTGATAAACTGTTATATTGACATATCTATTGCTTTAGATCTTCTCTTTTATGATGAGATATCACTGTGAAATTAAAAATAAAATAAAATATATATGCTCTTTAGGACAGAAAATATTCAACAAAATAAGGAAAATATAACACAATTTTGGAATTATATTAACACAAAATAATATTTTGTGCAAATATGGTTCAATATATCTCCCTTCGAACGGTCATATGTATTGCGTAGCTATACGCTATGGGGAACCAACCCAATCACGCTGTGCTATGATAAGAGCAACGACATCTTCTGATGTCAGGATGCTTGCATAAGGGTCCGAAGCAAGGGCCTTTTGGCATGACGTGTTGAATGGGCAAAAGCCCTAATTATGATGGGCCTGGCTCACTGAGGCTGACTTCATCACACAGAAAGGATATGTGCCTGCAGTGCATGGACTTCCAAGTTATAAAACCTGGCGTAGATGGACTGCAAGGACCAGCCGGCCACTATACATATATCGCCAATAGATACTCCACTGGACCATGCCCAGGAGGAGGCCATGCCTCTAGTGGAGGGAGCTGTGATGCCTATGGGGCATTGCAGGCCCATAGAGGCATATGCTAAAGCCATAGCATCCACCAGCCATCGGCATAATCTTTGCTTTGTGATCAAGCACTGTGCGACCACCGAAGCTCATAAAGAGCTGCTCTGACTGTTTGTACTGAGCGGAGCGTCTGTACCGGGCAGAGTAGGTGTAATTGCTGCTCATCTTCCGATGTGGGAAGAGCAGAGAGAGTGATCACTTGTGCTTTAAACAGGGTTGAATGAGTTTGGAGAAAAGTATCAGTGACACCTCACATAGGTTTGGGTCCTGGTGACACTTCACATAGGTTTGGGTCCTGGTTTCTTGCTGAGCACCAGCCAGAGAACACAGACCACTTTCTTAAGTGGTCTGTGTTCTCTGGCATAGAGGCGTCTTTGTGGACGGAGCTCTAGCCTCATTGATTGTGCTCAGGACACTCGCTGGGAGCTCCACGAGCTCCCGTCGAGGGGCCACACATTGAGGGCCCATAGTTTGGGACGGGGGGTGCCAAATCTTCCTGTTCGCCTAGGTCTTTCCTCAGGGGTATTGGCCATGGGGCTGCTCTGAGCAGCAGAATCAACTCGGGGAACCAAGGTTGGGTCCGCCAGAGAGGGCCCACTAGTAGGACTGAGTGTCTGCCCTCCCTGATCCTCTTTATGACCTTTATGGAAAGGCATACAGGGGAAGGCTGGGCCATTCGTGGGCCAGCGCATTCCTGCTTTTCGAGAAAAATATTGGGCAGTGAGAGTTGTCTTTGGAGGCAAAGAATTTGACCTCTGCCCTCCTGAAAAAACTCCAGATAATTTGAACTGTTTGGGGATGGAGGGTCCATTCCCCTTGGGACACATTGCCCCGGGACAGCATATCTGCTTCCTGGTTCAGTTTCCGTGGAACATGCGTTGCTCTCAGCGAGCGCAGGTTGTTTTCTGCCTATAAGAGGAGACTTCTGGTCGGAGACCTGAGCCCCCCCCCCCCTGGCAGTTTATATAGGACACTACTGTTGTGTTGTCCGTGTGGACCAGGACATGGTGACCTGACAAACGTGGTAGAAAGGTTTTAAAACCACCAGCAATTCTAGGCAGTTGATATGAAACCGTCCCTCCGCGCTGGTCCAAGCTCACCCCTGACTCCAAGAGACTGGGTTTCGACCAGGGCTCTGGTGCAGCCGTGGTTTACCCTGATATAGAGATGGCTTTAGAACCATGATTGGGGGGAAATCTGTGGTTTTAGCCAGTACTGCAGTATGTGTAGCATACTCTGCGGACGTACTTATGAAGCAGAGGCCATGAGGCCTAGCATCCTCAGAAAGGTTGGGGGGGGGGGGACTCTTGGTCCCCGCTCTAAACGAGCTTGCGAGTCGCTGAATAGCCAGAGAGCGTTTGTTCGATAGCCACGCCCTCATTGCAAAATTCATTCTTACCTGTTAAACGGAGGCATTTACAGACTGGTCTTAGGTTTAAAACAATGAGTTAAAGCTGTACACCACTATGTTTTCTGCAAAAAAAAAGTATGAATGTTTTGGTACCAAAAGAATGAATTATAGAAATAACCGACCGTAAATTGAATTTGCCAAATGTTTGGGGGGTCAAACATAAAATTGGTGATTTTTTTACCTTAAGCTACCCACTAAGAATTGCTATCATGCATTTTTGTGGTCCAGGGACATCCCTCTGTTGAATAAAAAAGAGTAGCATTGGTGCCCTCTTATGAGACAAATTTCTGAAATTTGGGGGTTTGCCTCACGGACTACTATACAGTAAATTCAGCTCTGTCACTATAATAAACTCAAATTGTCTTTAAAGACCGAATCTCAACTGTTTCTCATAGACTCATGGCAACATACAGCTGTGATTCAGGAGAATCCATTACTAAGGTTTCTTAAAGACATGTGGCTGCCTGTTATGTCAGGAAGAGTTAAAGGCTGCAGAACTCCTATGGGACTGATCCGTGCTGATCGAAAGCAGCTAAATTAGAGCAGAGAGATGACTTCCTGCCTGCAGAGGATTCACATGTGCCGTTTCCTTTTCTACACTTTTTAGAAAATTAATTTCATTCATTGATGTTTTGTCTAATCCTGATTCAATATAATTTCATCAGCATTTACTGTGGCTTCAATATTATATCAACTGCAAAATACAGATTTAGTTTTTTTTTTATATAGCTAAAACGGTCACATAGGTGCCATTACTATTGAAATGTAGATCAAATTATAATGGAATTCATCAAAATACAGTGCAGGCATTATGTCAGCTGTATTTCACCTTTGCTAAAGAGCGACTAAAAGTCGTGACTAAAACCAAAACTTATGAGCCAGTCAGCAGAAAGGAAATTCAAATGCCATTTTTATTCAAGCACAAGTTTCTGTTGATTTTTCTGACATCTAGTGGACATTAATAGTAATTCATCTTAAAGGGATGTGTTGAGTTGACGTCTCACCTATTTATAAGATCTTGAAAGATGTGTGAAATTTTGTGTTTAAATCTTTTTTAGTGCTTTTAAATCTTAACAGTTAAGCACATATTCTAATTTCTGGTGTTAATCATTTGACCTGTCCCATCTGTTTAGGCACGCTTTTATCATTTTCAACTTCTTACAAAAGTTAAGCCCTTTTTATCCATGAACAAATTTGAAATTGTGCTTCATGCATTTGTAACATCTCACCTAGATTCCTGTAATTCGCTTTACTGTGTCTCTCACTCCCTCTCTCGTTTACAATTGGTACAAAATTCACCTGCCAGACTTCTTAAAGGGAAGCAGAAATTTGATCACGTTACACCTATTTCAATTTCCTTGCTTTTAAATTGTATTGTTTGATTACAAAGCACTTAATAGCCTGGCCCCTCAGTATTTGGCTGATTTGTTGCATCCATATACTCCTTCTAGAACCCTATGATCTGGTGATGTCCAATTTCAAAATAGTTTTTACAGGATGAATTTGTGGTGTTTAAGCTTTGGAACGGCTACTAAAATATGAGATAGGGAAAAGGATAATAGAAAAAGCATGTCAAGCGTCCTGCTACTGGGATTAACAGGGAAACGATGAGCTTTGAGTTTTTTGGTAATTCGTTGGTTGGACATAAGGATACAGGTTGTTCTGCTATTCTTTTTCTTTTTTGTCCAGTCTGACACAGTTTAATTTATATTTCTCTGTGTTTGTTTGTTCTAAAATGGTAGCCTCTGAGTCAGCAAATGACAGAGAGGAAGAACAAACACTCTGCAGAAGACATACAGTGCCCCCATGGCTTTAAAGGGTTTATTATTTCATTCCAAATATATCCTAAGCGTTCAGTCCAAGTCCAGCCAACCCAACAAGTTCGCACACAAACTGCCCTGTTCATCTTTATTTTCCCTGGCGGTCATCAAATGGCACTCAGTTGTGCCATAGGCCTACATAATTTTATCTTTCAACAGGGAAGTGGCCGTTAGGCCACTCTTAGGGCCCCATTCAACAATTCAACATTTCACATCAGATAGTGATCGCATCATGCAAAACCGTTTATTTGGAGACGTTTTGTTGGTGACCACCCATGTTTGACTGGGGCCCCGGCCCAGCTGCAGGTGATGAGTTTTCCAAACCTCTGTCATTGGCATAGGCCGCTTGAGCTCAGCACAGCTAAACACTTGCAACACATATTTCCCATTTTTTCCTGGTCTTCATGTTTGTTCTTCTTCATCTTGATTCCTGTATGACTCGGCCATGCGATGAGCAGGTCAAAGGCAAGAGGAAATGGCAATCCCAGCTGAGGGTGAGGATATAACCTGTTGAGGTCTCCTTATGTGGGAGGTGGGGGATGGAGTCCTCCCTTTTTTACAGAGGTGTTTCACTTCCAAAGGAAAAACACAAAAGTGCTGAGTGGAAAAGCTATGATTCCCTGTGTGTCATTGTCTGTGATTTCATGCCAAATAGCACAATAATTGATCTAAGGAGTGTTTATATTTTTTATTTAAAATCGTAAATATCTGTACAATGAAAAAAAAAAATGGTGTAGAAAGAATTTTCACTCAGAAATTGCTAGTAAATTTCAAAATTAATTTCAAAGACATGTTGAAGTCCCCCTGTGGTGGAAATCCAGCTTTTAATGTTGTTTGTATGTCTATGTGGTGTTTTTAATATGCTTTAAGACAAACAATGTACAAATTCATAAGTCAACACCATTCCTGAGTATTTTCTCCTTAAAACTGCAGTGAACCAAAAACAGTCTCAAAAACACGGTTTGAAATTGCTGGTGTTTCTGACGTCACAAACTACCTTGTAACCAATCACGTCAACATGTGATCATCAACCAGTGGATCTCTGAGCTGTTGCGAGGGATTGGAGGCGGGGCTAGTTTGCATATTCATAGAAACGGATATTCTAAATGAGGCAAGGGCGCAGAATTACATTCAAGCTATTTCAAGGCATGACACATTTTTTTCAAGGAAAAAACATTTGAATATGTCATTTTAGTGATCAAAGATGAGTTTTAAGGGATACAATTATTGACTACAGGGGGACTTTAATTTCATGCATTCATTTCTGTGATTAATATTTTCTGTTTAACGCGTTACAAACCAAGGGAACTAATTACGGAACCAAAAGACAGGGAAAAAGCAAAGACAGAAAACTAACTCAAACAGAACGAAACTGCGACAATTCCGCCCCCTCCCGAAAAGGCGCAATCTCGCACCAGTCCAATAGAGGGAGGATGCTCAGGTGGAAGATGTGCAGTTGGTGGAGAGGACAGGAAACCGGGGGAGGTGATAACAGGAGAAACTTGGTTGGAGCAGATGGTGGGAGGAGCCAGGTGGAACCCTAGAGTCCAGCCAGGATAGAGACCCACAGCGGCGTCGAAGGAGGGAGGAGCCATGGCGGGGATCTCCTTGACGAGGCCATGGGGATTACTGATGGTGACAGAGTCGATGGTGAAGGCTTCAGAGGCCGCAATGGATCAGACGACCCCCTGAGGTGGAACCAGGGTACCGGAGGGCTGAGGCGGAACGGGAGTGACTGAGGGCAAAGGTGGGCCGGACGAAGGGCGGAGCCAGATGGAGCTGTAGGGGTGGACAGACAAATCACAGAAGACGGCTTGTAGGTCCGTGAGCCAGTGGTCCGGGGGAGTCCAGTGGTCTGGGGGAGTCCAGTGGAGCCATAAGGTCGATGGTCCCTGGTGGAGCAGAGGTAGGAAGGAGCAAAGGTGGAGGGGTCAGGGCGACGGGGCGAGGTGGAGTGATGGGATCAGCTGATGGAGGCGGAGCCATGGGATCCACTCGCCCAGGAGGAGTTGGCTCCTGAAGGCCCAAGGTGGATCCACATCACCCAGGGAAGGTCGAGAAGGAGCAGAGGGGCTAACAGGAGGCAGCAGAGACTGGGCAGAGGACTTTAAAAAAATCTTTTCTTTTTCCAGTCTTCTGTCACAAAGCGATTGCTGAGATCACACAACCAATAAGATTTGATTCAAAAGTCTTTAATTAATAATCCAAACAATGTAATTTAGGAGAACGCAAATAACACTTTTTTTCCTGCATCCTTTGGCTAGCATTAGCTCACCGCTGTGACATTTAGTATAGGGTTTATGTAAAAATAGTTTTTAGTTCACCTAAATTACAAGTCATTATATTTTTAAAAGCCTATTAAATGTTAAAAAATTATGGCTTTCGATTATACTGTAAAGTTGATTAGCTATTGTGGCGAGCAGGACGAGGCCGAGTGACGTGAGAGAGCGGCGCGAGGCCGGTGGCGTGAGTGATAATGAACGACACCTGTGAGACGCACCGGTCTCGCATCTCTCACGGAAGAGCGGAAGCATAAAGGAGGAGCGATGACAGTGAACATCGAGAGAGGAACTTAGGCTTGATTTTATGTTGTGTTTTGTTTCTGTTTTTTGTGACCAGCAGTCGTCCGTGAGGGGCTGCTGGCTTATACTTTCATTTTTGTATTTGTTTATTTATTTATTAAAATCGTTGAACGTTCGCTGGTTCCCGCCTCCTTCTTCCCATAACATCTGAACCCCCGTTACAGCTATAATTACCCATTTCATAAATTGAGAGGGGGGGGGGGGGGGGGGGGGGGGTTCATTACAGAAAAATGTGCGATTAGATTATTTAATAATTTTTTTATAATCAATTGACACCACAAGTAAGACGTCGCATTAAAAGTGAAATTTTGAAGTAGAATGACCGAAATAGTATTTTCTTGTAAAATTCCGATGTTTTTTCTTTTACAGTGGAATTATTTTCATCATCCTTATCACAAAAAACAAATATCTAATTACGTAAAACTGAATATGCTATATAATATAATAATATTGTATCATCTTGACTTTTTTTGTGGGAAGATTAGCTCATCTACCTAAGTTTTAGATAATAATAATAATAATACTCAAGAGTTCACAGTCAATAAGAGGTTCACATGTTCTTCAAGTTCATACTTCTCAAATAAAAGCAGGAATTCAGTGATGATTTATGAATATTTAGACAAGTGGTTAACAGAGACCTTACGGATATGGAAATTATGCTTTCATATGAAACACGGAAATTTCATTTTGGGGCTT
Source organism: Rhinichthys klamathensis goyatoka (assembly GCF_029890125.1). Lineage (NCBI taxonomy): Eukaryota > Metazoa > Chordata > Actinopteri > Cypriniformes > Leuciscidae > Rhinichthys > Rhinichthys klamathensis. The sequence continues at coordinate 3,047,540 of NW_026606660.1, forward strand.
TTGTGACCACTTAATCTGTTGGCAGGGCCGTATGGACTCCCTGCCAGAGGCTAAGGGATCCTTTTCACCATCTGTTTGGACACCATCTTTCCACATGAACTTTACAGTTATTGCTAACCACAGATTTCTGGGGACTGTAGAAGAATACTCCATTCTATAAGTCGTGTGAAAAAAGACATTTATGTAAAAAGATGTGCACAAATGTACCTGCATGCTAACATAAATTTACAGATCAGATATTAGTTCATCCAAAAAATTAATTTCTGTCATTAATTACTCACCCTTATGTTATACTTATATATATACTTTCGTTCATCTTTGGGACACAAATGAAGATCTTTTTTTGATGAAATCCATTCAAATCCACGAATCTCCAATGTGCTTTCCTGGGAACACCACAATGCATGCGTGTTGTACTAATGCGAGAGCAGACATTGTTGCATGAATGCGTGTTGGAGATTAATATTTTGTAAACCAATTTTGGTTTGAGCACATGAACAATGAGCAACGATGAGCAAATGAACAAATGTCTTATGGAATTAGAACGACATGAGGGTGAGTAATTAATGACAGAATTTTAATTTGGGGGAGAATTAACCCTTTAAAGTGCTTGGCCACCAATGTCCTACTCTAAAAAAAAAATCAACAAAAAAAAAAGTAAATAATTACTGATTACTGGAGTACGCTTTAGAATAATACACTATTTCAGTCTTGGGAATTTACATTTACATTTATTCATTTAGCTGACGCTTTTATCCAAAGCGACTTACAATTGCTATATTTCAGAGGTCGCACGCCTCTGGAGCAACTAGGGGTTAAGTGTCTTGCTCAGGGACACATTGGTGTCTCACAGTGGATTCGAACCCGGGTCTCTCACACCAAAGGCATGTGTCTTATCCACTGCGCCATCACCACCCCAATGTCACATTTAAATCACCGTGTTAGTTGCCGTTTCTTTGTAATTATCTACTAGCAATTACTGGTAGCACTTTATTTTACAGTCCTGTTCCCCATGTACATAATATGTACTTATTATAGTGATTAAAATAACGGCGTAATAACTAGGTACTAATCCTGAACCTTACATTGTTCTTACCTAATAAAATACTGGGTAATATAGGCAACTACATGGGTAACCTTAATCCATGCAGTTGCCTATATTACCCAGCACTTTCTTAGGTAAGAACGCTGTAAGTACACATATGTGCCTGTACTGTAAAATAAAGTGCAACACAATAGCTGTTAAAAAGTTGTTTCCTAGTTTGTTTTTATTCAAGTAAATCCTATTCCAGTTTTTTTTTTATTCAGTGCGGTAAACTTATGAACATTCAGATATTTTGACATGCAATTTACAGTAGTAATTAAAGCATACATGCTTTGCTGCCATCTGCTGGACAAAACCTTTATTTTTTTTGATGCATTAGACCATCTCCTGGATCTCCTGCCTCACATATGCTCTTTTAAGAGGGCTAATAGAGGTGGAGAGGTGATGTCACAAGTTGAGATCAGAACCCTCTCCACATTGCCTCAAATGCTGACCTCATCTCACAGCACCACGACCCTGTTTTCTCATTCTGCCAGTGACCACGGGGTCAGACAGACAGAGCTCAGTAGACGCACGCATTAATTTTTCACTGCTATATATTCTCTGGGTAAATAATCAGCGTGAGCACACCCAACAGCAGATGGCAGCTCATAAATCCTGAATTGAAAATAAATACAAGAGCTAAGGAAATAGTGCCTCCCTAGGATAGCTGTTCTCACCTGAATGGCTTTCCAGAGCAGACATCTGTAACTCACATGTCAATTAAAGTAGGTTTACAATAAATCATCTTATTGACAAGTCTATTTTTTTCTGATAAATAACACCAAAAAAAGCTGTAAAGAAACCTAATTTTAATTTGTGTTAAAACATTCTTTGGAGTTAAAATAAGAAACCATGAATTTATTTATCTGTAATAGACCTTAATCAGGTTAGATACTATGAGGTTGTGAGAGACAAACTTACAGACTTTATAAAGGCACTCACCGTATAAAGGTCCTGGATCACATAATTTAAATTAATTGAGTTCCCTTTCGAACGGTCACTTCGTATTGCGTAGCTATACGCAGTGGGGGGGAAACTCCCTTTCCTCGATTTACTGAAGCTTATATGTAAAACGCATTTGCAGCTGCACATTGAGCGTCCGACTCGCTCATAGGTTGTGCTGCAGCAACTGCACATCCAATGTCGCGGGCGCCTCTGACATGCGACCAATGAGCTAGCTGTGGCCTTAGCCTATATTATTCCCCCGAATTCGCCATTATAGCAGATTTTACTCCATTTTACTGAGCTTTCGCCGTCGAACAAGCCATTCAGCCTGAGCGTGCTTCATCTCAGCAGACTACGTCTTCATCAGCCGTTTTCTCCTGACGCCGTCTCACCTGTGGCTATCCGGCGACGACGCTATATCCTTTAATTTCATTTAACAGATATTGAGCGCGCGAGGCGTTGTTTCAAATGCCTCATTCATCTTGTGCCACGTGCGGATGCAATCTAAACGAGGCCGACGAGCACACGAGATGCATCTCATGCCTGGGGATCTTCGACGCGGAGACTGCACTCGATTCCGGTGGCTGCGCGGCCTGCGAGAGCATGCCCATGTCTGTGCTGCGAACGCGGCTAGCTCTCTCCCGAGACGGCGACGCCGCGTTACAGACTCTTCCTTTTTTCGCTCCAACGGAGGAAAAAGAACCGCCGCAGCCAACGACAGCCTAAGAGTATGGAGGTTAGCGAGCGCACGCCGGCCACGTCCCCGCGTGCCACGATTTCCTCCGCTCAAACGCCCTCTCCGGTCATGTTCGCGGGAGATCAGCCCCCCCCCCCCCCCCCCACACACGTGGCGGGCATTGTCTCCTTCGGCACAAAGTCGGCTGTATGGCTGTTTTCTGGCGGGTCGCCAGCAGGCCCCTCGTCACAGGCCGGCGCCTTTTCTGCCTGAGGTGCACGAGGAGTGCCACCTGTGGCTGAACCTCACCGAGATCAAGGACGTGGATAGAACCAGGTTCCTTGATGCACCTGTGTCCAGCTCTGGCCTCTTCGGCCCAGCGGTGAAGGGTTTTTCGGAGAGATTCACCGAAGCGCAGAAGTTGTCCCAGGCCATGCGACACTTCCTGCCGAAACGCTCGAGCTCCGCTTCCAGCAGGCCCAAGTCCGCCCCGCCTTCGCCTCGTCCAGCCAAGACGGCGAAGCAGGTCTCTCAGCCCCGCCCTGCGGCTGATACCAGCCGCCAGCAGCGACCAGCGAAGCGCTTCTCGCAGCCCCGGCGCCAGGGCCCGCGAATCAGCATCGTGCTAGACGCTGGTCCACCGAAGTCGTCCTAGCACCAAGGGGAAAAAGAGAGGGCTTGTGTCTCGCGCTAGCCGGACCTCCCTCAAAAAGACCCACAAAACTTCCCACAGCTCTCTGTTCAGTTCAGGCGGCTGGGGATTTTATTATTGTAAACAGGCCCGCTGTTCTGAGTGCACCTCTACAAACAAACGCCGTTTTCACGGCGACCCACATAAAGCACAAAAAGAGTATGTTTCACATTCACAACACACGGGTTTACGGTCCCCCTCCACTAGGCGGCCCCTTCCCTGTTGTTACACTGACTTCCCCCCAGGCAAAAGCCTGTATAGTCTGTCCAACTCTCAATGTGTGCACAAATCACAATATAAGGGTATCAGGTCCCCCTATGTTAGGCGGCCCATCCCAATCTGTGTGTCAATCCCTAGCCACACGGGCGCTGGCCTGGCAAGCCATACCCCATGTGTCAAGTTGGATCATAAACACCATAAAGCGAGGCTACTCGCTCCAATTCGCTCGCAGGCCCTCGAAATAGAGGTCTTCACGGGTCCAAAAATTCATGCCCGAACCGGAAGAGACCCGTGATGTGCTACACCGAACCGACCCGGACCCGTCTATTATTTCAAAAGTTGGACCCGGACCCGTGCAGATCCGAGAAATGCCATAAATGTACTGCCGGGACCCGACCTGGACCCGTCTATTATTTGAAAACTGGACCCGAACCCGGCGGGAAGACACAAACCCGACTGGACCCGATTGTCACATATTATTTCACACAAGTTGCGAAAAATACAACTTTTTGTCTTACCTAATTTTAGTAGCCGTCGTCTCACTTCCTTGTAACGTTAACGTTACCTGACTGACTGTGATGCATTACAATCCACCGACAAGAAACTTATATCCATGTTATTTCTCTCGTTATTCCAAGCTTAATCCACTCATTATTTCAGCTTTAAAAGTCCACTTGATGGATGGATGGTCACGGTGATGGATGACAAATAGCCTGGCATGCCAGACCTACATCAAGATGTTAGGTCTGGGAACTCTCCATTGACATGCCTCAATCCAAGGGGCGGGATAAACGGTTACCTTTCAAAATCCCTCTGCACGCAATAGGATAACACTACAACCAACCAGAGCAACGAACGGTTGTGGATGAGTGAGTCCCATGCGTTTTTCCACCAGCGGAGCTAATTGATATATTAAACTTTTGCCGTATCAGGTCGGCAAAACTCCGAACACATCTTCCTTTTTTAAGAATGACTTAAGTAACGTTCTCTTAACTCCAAGTCCTCCAGAGTCGCAGCCAAAGCCGATTCGAAAGACCGCTGCATCTTCATTGTTTTCAAGTAGCAGGGAAATCACCTATGGAAATCACGCGGAACGTCATGAACTGTGCCGTCATTGTGTTAAGCCCGCCCGCCGACTCTATACACGATGTGATTGGCCCGACCAGTTTTTGGTTTTTCTAGCTCAAAAGCCTATGGAGAGTTGCTAGACCACACTGGCTGCGAAATAATTTTCGCTGCCGCTAGGGTGCGTCTAGATTTCTAGGCTAGGATGACAAATGCAACTTTGCACATGTACATTCTGACTCAAGTTAACTCGCATAATAACGGGGGCGGCAGTGGCTCAGTGGTTCATGTAGGTTGTCTACAAACCGGAAGGTTCAATCCCCGGTTCCACCTGACCAAGTGTCGAGGTGTCCATGAGCAAGACACCCCAGCTGCTCCCGACGAGCTGGATGGCGCCTTGCATGGCTGACACCGCCGTCGGTGTATGAATGAGTGTATGAATGGGTGAATGTGAGGCAAATTGTAAAGTGCTTTGGTGGCCATTGGGTCTGTGAAAGCGCTATATAAATGCAGTCCATTTACCATTTTTAACTCGCATAATAACTTTAACTGTTTGCCCTTTTGAACTATAATAACGATTGCTCGTTCAGTGCCATGGCCGCTGACGTTATTTATTTGCTATCATATCTGTGCTCTCTGCTCTGCATTGAGTCTGAATCTGACCACCAAAACTTTAAGATTAAACAAGACGGTTCATTTATATTATTATAAAAATGGGAGAAAATGTAAAGCACGGTTTGGCGGAAGCTCTGGTTGCCATAGAAACATGACACACGCTTGAGACTGCACATGCGCGCTAGCTGGATCACCTAAAATATGTTTTTTTTAACGCAATTTGAGCGTCATAGAAAACATTTATGTGACAGTTTACCTCAGATTTTGTTGCTGATTTGAAATATATTAAATATGAGTGTGTCAACTCAAAGTCTGCAAGCATTTTTGAGATTTGAACTTGTATTTACTATGTCACATAATAGGAACACGAACTCAAAACGACACTTAACTACATTGCAGCCTACCTACATATCAATAATTACTGCCAAGAAAAACATAAAATAAAATATAGAAATCAAATAAACTTATATAGAAAATAAAGATCTGTTTCCCCACTGCACACAAAACCATGCATGGCAACAAACCATTTAATGATTGCTATCTGACTTAAAGCTGCAGTAGGGAGTTTTGAGAAAACGTTGACTTAGCCTGAAAATTTGAACAAGCACAACTTACAGGTCCCACCCCCTTGCTCTCTGCTGCGCCACAGCCCTCCCTCCACAGCTCGTCCTCCACAGCGGAGCTAGTAAACAGGGCCACCGATAACAGCGGATAAAAAGTTACATGGCACATTCACTAATAGGGACTAAACGTCAATAATATGCTTTACATTGACTATGGCCTGCCCATACTTTGACTACAAACTTGGTCCTCAAATCATTATGTATTTTGCAATAGCCTACATGTAACTTTATAACGTTGCACTCTTTCTATAAGTTATAAATAGCTAGTAAGATAACGTTAATATAACGGTAACTAACGTTACAGTATGTAAGTAATTATTCTAGCGATATATAATGCTAGATAAGGTGTGCTAGTACATTATTTCAGCAACATGACAAGCCAGTGAATTAGCAGGTTTCAATTGTTGCTTAGCAGAGTGCGTGACATTTTATCTACATGTTATGCGGCTAGAGTTTTGACACCGAGTCAATGGGCTCTGTGTAATTCTTTCTTTTTCGCTTGTTTATCGTCATCAGTCTTTTTCCTTTTACCTCTTTGTTTTATGAGCAGGTGTCACTCGAGAATTGGCAGTTTAGGTTGTTTCTCCATCATAAGCACAGCTGCAGCACGCCGGCAATCTTGAGTTTGAACGACGGCTCGCGCTGTGCAAGAGAGGGGTGTGATCAGTGCGTACACGAGCGTGATTGACACTGCTAAGACATTCCTCCTGGCTCTGATTGGTTGTTTCTGACCGGGAGCGTGTATTTCTAGCAAATGGCAATAGGACCACTGGGAGGAGCCAGAGGAGCTTGATTTTTACACAGATTATCTGTCTCATATTCTACTGTCAGGACATAATGACAGTTTTAGCAAATACATTTTTTCAAAAGTTACCTACAACAGCTTTAATTAAACAAACATAACACATCTTGAAGTGTGCATTCTGTGCAATCAACTGCATTCAATTACCTTTGCTTGCGAGTATATATTTATATATATTCAACATAAATGTTCTTGAAGCCTTGCCCTAAAAAAAATTTAAATTAATATGAAATGCTACATGCAATGCAACAAAAAAAACATCAGCTCTCTAAGCTGTGTGTGTCTTTATCTTTAATAAAGTGGTGCTTAGAGGTCTAGTAGGGCTGCTTTAATTTTCATGTTGGGCCTACATGTTGCTATTCAGAAACAGCAAAGCATTTACACTAGCAGTGCTGAGGCAGGTCCGACGATTCTCCAACGTGCGAACAGAGATGCTGAAGGCTGACTCACAACTCACACTAGATGCAGGCACACAAAGTATTTTTCTTGCCAGTTGTGCCATTGATGGAAACATATTTTGGTTGTGTTTCCAAAAACTAAGAATGTCTCTATCATTTTCCATTGTGGGCTTGTGCTTCAAATATTGTTCTAGCTCATCGACCCCTGTATCCAGTTCAGCATCCTCGACGTCAGCCCACTGGCTAAAGTGTTGCACTGGTCCTGGTGCTGGCGCTGGCCCAGCCATCTCATCTTCCTCTTCCTCTTGCATCTGCTGGGCATTCACCTCAGTTGTAGCTATTTTAGGGAAGCTGGCCAACTCTCCACGTGCACTTTCATATATTTCCTCCCTCTCTTCTGTGGTGAACATCCGAAGCTGCTTGAATTTTGGCCAGAGCAGCACGGCAAGCTTTTCATGGTGTCCCAAAACTATCCGTTCAGCGAAAAAGTCCCATGCACCTATTAAATAGAATAGAATAGAATTAGTTGAATAATACATCAAAAAACACTTAATTAGGTCTAACTATAGCAAACAGTGAAAAAATTAAATGGATAATAATATTTTTAATAGAGCACATGTAATGGTAAATGGATTGCATTTATATAGCGCTTTCACAGACCCAATGGCCACCAAAGTGCTTTACAATTTGCCTCACATTCACCCATTCATACACTGACGGCGGTGTCAGCCATGCAAGGCGCCATCCAGCTCGTCGGGAGCAGCTGGGGTTCGGTGTCTTGCTCATGGACACCTCGACACTTGGTCAGGTGGAACTGGGGATTGAACCACCAACCTTCCGGTCTGTAGACAACCTACATGAACCACTGAGCCACCCCCCACATACTACATATACAGGCAATCTGTTATAAAATTAGAAGAGTAATTTTTAGACACTTACCTGTGTTTCAGTATCCTGAGCGGCACTGGATCAGCTTGGGACTGTGAGATTTGGCAGTGGGTCATCAGCGTGGTTTTCCAGAGGGCCACTAAGTTGATTGTACAATATTTTGAGCCACTGAGCTCTTCAGTTGCCTGCTTGAAAGGCTGCAGGAATTGGACAAGCATCTGAAGAATGTCTTTGGATATGTGACTCATGCGATGCATCTCTCCTCGTTCAAGCAGAATGGACTGAATGTCTTCAAATGCATTAAAGGAGAATTCCGGCGCAAAATGAACCTTTGGTCTAATAAAACATTGGTACCTAGTCAACCGTTGTCTGAGATTTGTTTTCATGATAATCGAATGTAAAGAGTTTTATCTCTAAAAACTGTTTAGCGTATAACGCTAGTAATGGGGGCATCTATTAAGTAAAAATAAATCGCTAGTTTATACCACTAACAAGACTCAAAATAGCCCCACACTAACACAGTAACATAATGAGGGTCCCTACATGCAAAACGAAGCATTGAGAACTTTGTAAGTGTACAGACCGTTTAATAAGAAGATAAAGATAAAGACAGTCCACTTCGTGTATACAGACAGGAGCCATCTTTGGAAAACAGTCTCGACTAGTCAAACCACGAACGCCATTCATACAGTTCAGAAGTTCACTGAACTTCATACAGTTCAGCTCACTTAGCACGCCATTCGTGGTTTGATTAGTCGAGACTGTTTTTCAAAGATGGCTCCTGTCTGTATACACGAAGTGGACTGTCTTCATAAAATATCTTCTTATTAAATGGTCTGTACACTTACAAAGTTCTCAATGCTTCGTTTTGCATGTAGGGACCCTCATTATGTTACTGTGTTAGTGTGGGGCTATTTTGAGTCTTGTTAGTGGTATAAACTAGCGATTTATTTTTACTTGATAGATGCCTCCATTACTAGCGTTATACGCTAAACAGTTTTTAGAGATAAAACTCTTTACATTCGATCATCATGAAAACAAATCTCAGAGAACGGTTGACTAGGTACCAATGTTTTATTAGACCAAAGGTTCATTTTGCGCCGGAGTTCTCCTTTAAGCACAGATTTGACCATCTCAAGTTTAGTATTCCATCTTGTTTCACATTCTTGTTTCAAAGACTGCTTAAGTCGAAGTTGTAATCCAGAGTGTTTAAAAAATGTTGTCAGGGTCTTGCATTGCTCAATGCAACTTCTTACTTCTTGCAGTTTTTCCTCATCTCCATCATGCTCTTCATCACCTTCCTTAGACTTCTTAAAGGTGTGCTTCAGCACTGTATTCAGTACGTGCGCTATACAGCTTTTGTGCACCCATCGGGAGAGCGCTGCCTGCACATTTGCACCTTGGTCACTGACAAACACAAGTCTGTCGATCTCATCTGGGATCAGACCAAATTCACCTAGTTGCTTGAGCAGTTCTGTCTTCAGGTTTAAAGCCGTTTTCTTGGCCCCGGATGGAAATGCACATGTACATATGATCCTGGTATTAAATTCCCAGGAATCATCTATATAATGCAGTGTAATGCAGGTGTAACTGACCTTCCTATGGTCATCTGTCCACATATATGTGGATGCTCCGCATGCCAGTCCTTCAGCTATTGCTTTCCTAACTGTTGGCAGGAGCTCTGTTCTGAGACTTTCATATTTCTTCTGTGTGAAACGAGATACCGTCACACCAGATGGAAGTAAGTCCTTCACATTACACCGGCCATGTGTTGCTCCCGTGTCTAAAATTGTCTGCGCTAATTCGGTGAACGTGGGAGTTTCAAACATGCTAAAGGCCCTTAAATCCTTTGCGCAGAGTTTAGTGCATTTTTCCAAAATCGCATCCTTTGCTTTTTTTGGAACTACACCCAATCTAAGAAACGGCGCCACTGAAGTTTGGGTCAAAACATTTTTACCACACGACCTGGTGTGCTTTAAAAGATGCGATGTGCCAGTTTTTGCTGAATCAAACTTCAACAGTGCGTCACACGTATTACACTTAACTGCACTTACTTTTTTCTCATCTTTGTCTACAATATGCATGAAGGATGCCCAGACAGAAGAGGTGCCCGTAGGTTTTACCTCTTTATACTCGATGTTTTTGAGCTTTTTTCACACATCAATCATGAAGGTATCCATTATTAGCGTGCACTTGCATTAACTCTGACTCTGAGTCTGCGCGCTCTGCTTCTAACGGCAGAGAGAGAGAGAGAGAGAGAGAGAGATTGCTCTTTTTTTTTTGGGGGGCTCACACTTTTCTTTACCTAATTGTACAAGTTGCAAAAAAACACAAGCAGTGCTGACGACTCATTCTGACTCTGATCGAGTCCGATGACTCCGATCGCACGGGTATTACACACAATGTTAAACAGATCCGGGACCCGAAGTAATAGATTCGGACCTGACCCGGACCCGGCTGATCATTTAAAATATAGACCCGAACCCGTACGGGTCCCGGGTCGACGGGTCTCGGGTGCACTGTGAAGACCTCTACCCCGAAATTTCAGGCGTTTGTCGAGACTTCAGTGAGAAGCAACATGGGTCACGTGCTTCTCACCGAAATACAAAATCTGTTAGCAAAAGGGGCGATAGAGCCTGTCCCTCTCGCGCTGAAACCCTCAAAAACACTATTTTCTGGTCCCGAAAAAGGACGGCGGCCTCAGACCCATTCTAGATTTGAGATGTTTGAACAAGGCTCCCATGAGACGGCCTTTCAAAATGTTAACTATCAAACGCATCCTCGCGCAAGTGCGCCCGGGAGACTGGTTTGTTACAATGGATCTGTAAGATGCATATTTTCACATCCAGATAAACCCTCGTCACAGGCCATTCTTGAGATTCGCCTTCGAGGGCCAGGCTTATCACTACACCGTTCTGCGGTTCGGTCTATCGTTAGCACCCCGTACATTCACAAAGTGTATGGATGCAGTGCTCTCTCCCCTGAGACATCAGGGAGTGCGCATGCTAAATTATCTCGACGACTGGCTGGTGCTGGCACAGTCGAAAGCCGAACTACTGTCACTCAGGGATTTGATTATCGGCCAGTTGGAATGCCTGGGTCTCAAGATCAATGTAACCAAGAGCAAACTGACCCTCAACCAGAGTGTGTTTTTTCTGGGCACAGTTATAGACTCTATGACAATGACAGCGCGGCTCACGCGGGAGCGTGCACCCGCTGTGCGAGCGCTGGCAGCCTCATTAAAGGCGGGCGAGCGTGCACCCATGAAGAAATTTCAGAAACTTCTCGGTCTAATGGCAGCAGCATCATCAGTGCTGCGTATGGGATTACTGCGCATGCGCCCGCTGCAGCACTGGCTAAAACACTGTGTGCCAACCCATGCATGGCAGTCAGGCAGTCTGCACATCAGGGTGAATCACGGTTGTTTAACCCTCTGATTTTTTTTCACAAAGCAGAAAAATAGACTTAAACTACTCCATCATTTCTGGTCAGGCAGAGTTATGAAACATATTAAAAAAAACTGTTAAATGTCTACTTTTTTTATGTGCCCACCTACAATCGAATTAAAATATTGTGCTTTTGTAAAATAAAGAAAATAAACAGGGTGTGCGTTCTGCTTCTCCGTGAACTTTTTTTCTGGAGCACTTCTCTAAACTTAAAAAAAAAAACACAGCTAATACTATTCACCCAGACATGAGCAATATATGTTTATGATCATTTAAGTTTGTACTTTTAAATTATATAATTTAAAACTAAAATAAATATTCCCTGTTTATGTAATCTATATAAAAAGAGAGAGGTATCAGCCTTCTCATTATCATTCTCGCATCTCATTATTGCTCTAATGTGACACGCCCACGGAGAGCGCGTGCTATTCAAACGCTTATGATCTGAAGCAACACATTGAGACGTGTAAACGCCCACATATCCACATATCAACTCGGTAAACACACTATATTTAGTCAGATTAATGTACTGTCGTCTTGCTCCTGTGAGGAATAATCCTGGGACATTTACCTACCTCAGAACAAGTGCTGGTTTATTTTCACTTCGAGGAGCGAGCTGAACTGTAAGTGTTTTATTCTTGTGCTTTGTTCTAATCGCGATGAATAACGTTAGTGTCTGTAAACGCAAAAATAGCCTACTGTTTAAATTTGAATCATGTTTCTGTGTGTGTGTGTGTTTGTGTGTGTGTGTGTGTGTGTGTGTGTGTGTGTGACTAGTTTAGGATAGATTATAAAGTTTTAACTCTAAAATAGACATCAAATAAGCTTTTGTTAGCAGTTTCTGCTCATATGTTAAATATATAGTATGTTTTGTCAAAAATAAACTTATCAACTGTTATAGTGTTTGTTCCAGCTAGGCTATATCAAAATAATGAATCCTTAACTTTGAAATATGTATAATAAACTGTATTTGCATACTTTAAAAAATAATACTTTATAAGAGATTTATGGAAAAAGACAATTTTCTTTTCAAGATGTTTCCAACTCTAACTTTGAACCAATTCTATTGAATGGCCCATATTTGCACAGGATTTGTTTCCAGGTATAACAAAAAATGTGCTTTTGACTTTCATTTATATTTAGATTATTTTATATATATATGTCTGTGTGTGTGTATGTAAATATATTTTCCTTGCATTCTTTCTTGTGACACACCTGAATTAAATGAATGCATCTTTGTCTTCTCAGGTGAGAATCACCTAATTATACATGAGGGGGTTGGGCCGTTCACGCCCATTCGCATATTGCCTTTCAAACTAAAAAATGTTTTTCACAATTTAACCCTCTGGGGACCAGCGTGTTTTTGGGGCCTTTGGGATGTTTTGACATGCACTGACATTTGTGCTTTTTTCAGTTATTTATAAACATGTTAATGGCAAAGGTGTAAATTCACTCTATATAGCACAAACGGGGCTACCATGATATGTGAGCAACATGTATGTACATGTTTGTATTTTTAAGAGAATAATGTTTATGCGTGGTTATTGAAAAAAATAAAAATGAAAGTTGCTGAAATAAGACCACAAAACACATACTAAATATGTGTCCACAAGACTTTTGACTAATGGATGTTGTCGCTTCGAGTTCTGGCTTCAAAATGATGTGAAAATCATCCTGCCTAATTGTTCACCAGGGGCGGCACCAGATAATTTTTAACGCAGGTGCTGAGGGGGTGCTAGATCATTGACAGGGGGAGCTGCGCAATTAGCCTATATATATATATATATATATACACACACACACACACTATTATTTAAATGAGCAAAATTTATGATGAGATGTGCTCCAGTTCACGTGCAATGCAATCGCGCCTGCGCCTCCTTATCTTTATCATATTGTCTGCTATATTTGCTTCTTATTTAGGCTATACCCAGTCAATTGGTTGATGAAAAATTTATTAAAATTAAGATACAATTTATACAAAACGAAATTCACTTTAAAAAGGCTTTCTACAAAACAAAACTTAATTTATAGGCCTACTTAACATAAAAAAATAAAAATAAAAATCATTTTCCTTTAAATCCTCATTTGTCTGGCTTATGCTACTCCGAGCAATGTCCGAACTTGGTATTTTGAGCACTTGCGTTGTTTTTGCCTTTTCACGATGACTCGCTTGGTTTAGTCCTCAGTTGAGTCGCTTTGGATAAAAGCGTCTGCTAAAATAAATGACTAAATGTAAATGTGTAAATGTAAATTTAGTGGTCAAAATCATGTCTGAGTCTGACCCATCATATCTTCCGATATATCGCGCATCTTACTCATGCTGTTCAATTTTCATAATCAGCATAGATGTAAAAAAAAAAAAAAAAAAACAACTTTATAATATTTTAACAAAAATGAAATTAAATGCGCTTATTTAATGGCTACAACACACATATAGTAGGCCTGACTCTCTAAATATTGAAACAATTAACATTAACAATGCTGAAGTGCAGTTAATTAATAGTAGGCCTATAGGCTAAATGTTAACTAATCTAATTAAGTGTTACCGATTTTTTATACACCGATTCAGAGTTCCCTTTCGAGCAGTGGCGGTTCTAGAGGGGGGGCCAGGGGGGCCCGTGCCCCTGTGACAAAAAGCTTGGCCCCCCTTGTGGCCCCCCTAAATGTGGAGTTTGAAATAATTTTTACAAAACTGTTTTTTGCTATCGTATGCGTATTATTTTTTATTTTTCTATCTTTGTGGATTTGCATTTTCACGTGACAATTCGCATCACATTCGCGGGAATCGCGGCAGAATAACGCCTGTCTCCTGCACGCGAGAGAGGAGAGAAGAAGAAAGTTGGTAAATGTCAGTTCTGTTGTAAGTTTATTCTTTATGTGCGTATGGGGTGTGCGATGTGTATTGTCTATTATGATATTGTAATCATTGTTTTAACTATGTACGAGGCACTGTGAGCTGACATAGCATTTGTCTATCGTCCTTTCACTGCTGTGTGCAGTTCATAGGTAGGCTATGTCCCCAAATTAGTTTTTGTCTTATATTTATATCATATTATGTTCTTATATTAGAATATCACATCAGCAAGAGTGCCGTTTTCCCGTGCACAATTGCAACTGTGATATTTATGTTATACAACAGTTAAATTAACAATAAGTTAACATTGGGAGTTACTTTTTAGACACAATATTGTCAATATTGTTTGTTTTCCCTTTATTTCGCCGACTAGAATTTCATAATGAAACCGTAGTGAGTCTCAATGCAACACAGCGATGATTTATTGACTGAAATCCGCGTTTTGAACGAATCACTTGCTTCTTTCCCGAATAAATCAGCCGTTTGAACAAATCGTTTGAATGAATGAATCCCTCTTACAGGGACTTGCCGCCGCCTACTGGCGGTTTTAGTTTCATATTTAAAGTATCCTTTAATTAAAACGTTAAAATTAGAAATAATTTCATTTTTAAATATTGATTTAAAAAAAAATCTCATAGCTTTATTTATGCAATTGTAAATGGAGTGTAAATATATTAATGCCACTTCTGTGTCACCTCTGCACTGCAAAGATGGATTTTGATTGAATTAATTAATTTGACTGGTAACAGTGGTACTGTATAATTATTGCATAATTAAGTATTATTGTATAAATAAGTATAATTACTGTATAATTTGAATGTTAGTATTTGACATAAAAGGTGATGCATAACTCTAAATAAGTTTAGAAAAAATGTCCATATATAGGTGAAAATGCCCCTGGAAATCAATTTAAGGTGGCAAATATTGCCCCTTAATTAAAAAATGTATTTCTGTCACTGCTGTGAACTGACCACTGCATAGAATATGAAAAATATTAATATCTTCGTGAGTCAGCTGTCAACAACAGGCCTAAACCAACCATGGCACCAGCACAAAAACACAATCAGTAAAATATTATCTAATTATTAACAAAATGTTGAAAATATTGAAATATATTTTTGTCAATATTGCACACCCCTAATGTACGGTATTAATTTTGATTTCTTTAGGTCTTAAAAAGCCTTAAATTTGACTTTAAAAAGTGTGCAGGAACCCTGTAAACGGTTAGACATATCAAGTCAGTTATTTTCAGTAAATGAATTAATAAGCTTCTTGGTCCCCATTGCTTTTGCTCTATAGTTCTCAAAATGAAGAGAAAGAAGGACATCATGTCTATTACAGTTACTGTGACTAATACTGAATATGTAATGCAAATGTAAAAATATAATGGAAATGCAAATACATTGTTGAATGATTATAAACACGGTATTTTGCCTGTTAATGCCTGCAGCAGTGCAGAAAATGATATGACAACAATAAGGTCTAAATGTAACTGGCCCCTCTAACAGTACCACTGGCCCCAGCTTGGGCCCCCCCAGTTGAAATGGGCTAGAACCGCCACTGCTTTCGAGGGAACTCTCGATGCGTCACTTGACGCTTTGGGAACGCCCCCAGCGTGCATGCGTCTGAGCATCAATGTCAACTAGTCCAATGGAAAGAATGAGCGTCACGGGCGGGTGACGTCATGACCAGGAAGGGATAAAGGCTCACCCGGTGAAACGCGGCATTAGCTTCTGTGTCTCAGCAAGCGATCTGTGTCATTTTGTCTCTGTCTATTTACTGTTGTCTGTATGCGGAAAAGGATGGAAACTAAACAAGTGTACAAACAGTGTGCTTCTCCCTGCCCGCGTTATTTAACGGGTGGGGACACACACGAGCTTTGTGTCGTTTGTTTGGGAGTGGAGCATGCAGTCTCAGCCTTCGAGGGGGCTGAGTGCCAGCATTGTGAGATGTTACCGCTTCGCATGCTCCGCTCTCGCCTGTCACTCTTTGATAAAGAGAGTGGGCAGGCTCGCGATCCGCAGGGATCAGGACCCGCGTCTGCTGAGGCAGCGCGGAGATTGCATTCCTGGGGATCGCAAAAGGAACTTTCGGAGGGGTTGGAGACGGGTCCGAGGGCTCTTTCTCCTTCCTTACCCGAGAGATCCAGCGCTCTCCCCCCGGTGTCGGAAGCACGCTCTGCGGTTTCTTCCGCCCGGGGAGAGAGCCCTCCATTACTTTATTGCTCTTCCTCCGAGGAGGTTGATGCGATGAGTTTGGAGAGTGAAAGCACACACATGGGGGAAAGAGATTCACAATTTATTTCCCCAGCATATGATGAGCTGGTGGATGTTATGTCGCGGGCTGTAGAGAAATTAAATATTGAATGGCCATCTGAGAAGAAGGGCGCTCGTCCTAAAAGCAAATTAGATGAGCGCTTTTTATCTTCCACCACATTATCTCCACCACGAGGGCTTCCATTTTTTCCCGATTTGCACAATGAAATATCTAAATCGTGGAATAAACCTTACTCATCACGTCTTTTCAGCCCTCAAGTTAACACTTATTCGAGAATAAGAGGGCTGAAAGAGTATGGTTATTCTCTTAGGCGGAAGAGAATTTAGCCAGTTATCTTTCCCCTGGTCCCGCATCGTCTCTGAAAGCCTCGGCTTTGCCCACTAGACCGCTCAAAGCCACTTCGGTGTTAGTGGGCAAAGCTTATACGGCAGCAGGTCAAGCTGGAGCATGTCTGCATACTATGGCAGTGCTCCAGGCTTATCAAGCTGACCTGCTGGGGGATCTGGTTAGTAGTGAGGGAGTCAGTCATGACGATATTCGTGAACTTCGTCGGGCTACCGATCTTTCTCTCAGGGCTACTAAGGAGACCGCCAGAGCAATTGGGCGGTCTATGGCAGCCTTGGTAGCTACTGAGAGACATTTATGGTTAAATCTGTCTGAAATTAAAGATAAAGATCGAGCTTTTTTATTAGATGCTCCGCTTGAACCTTCTGGTCTCTTCGGCGACGCAGTCCACACGGTCGTCGAGAGATTTCAGGAGTCAAAGAAACAAGCTGACGTTTTTAAAAAGTTTATCCCTCGCCGGGTCCAGCCCCCTGGGGCTGCTGGGCGTGAGCAGCCCCAGCCGTCGAGCTCATCATATCAAGTGCATCAGAAAGAGAGTGTTGCGTCTCGTGCACCTCCACGTAGAGACTGGAGACGGACGCAACCCTCTCAACCGAAGTCTTCTAAGTCGAAGCCGGATTTGAGGACCGTTCTTCAGGCGAAGAAGACTTCGGTTAAAAAAAAAAAAGGTCCTGATGTTCATGCATCAGGCCTGTGAGGACAGCCCCGACCGAAGTGGAGCGGTGTACACCTCATTATTCGGTGCCCGTTCCATTTCGGGGTCCTCACGAGACCGTTCTGCCAACCCTGCCACCCTCGGTGCTTCAGGGCGCAGCGGTCTCCAGCGAGTCGCTGATGCTATGCTGCGGCACAGCATCGGTTTCGCGCCCTCTGAGGGGGGCCTTAGAGCAGCCAGTTCAGGTAGTTCCTGCCATTATGTTTCAGGCTCCGGAATTAGCCGTCTCGATAACACCAGAGACCAGCCTCGAGAGGCTGGTTCCCTTAGTAAATTTTCTGGCAGCGTGGAAGCTTCTGCCGAATATTTCTCGTTGGGTCCTGCAGATTGTAGAGAAAGGATACAGAATCCAGTTTGGTTCTCGTCCTCCTCGTTACAACGGGGTGCTGCCCACAGTGGTGCATCCCGAGCAGGCTCTGGTAATGGAGCAAGAGGTAAAGGCCCTGTTAGCAAAGGAAGCTATAGAACAGGTGTACTCACCCGACAGAGAGTCGGGTTTTTACAGCCGTTATTTCATTGTTCCAAAAAAGGATGGAGGGTTGCGTCCCATTTTAGATCTTCGTCTGTTAAATCGTTCAGTACAGAAACTCAAGTTCAAGATGCTGACACTCAAGCAGATCGTGACTCAAATCAGATCCGAGGACTGGTTTGTCACGATAGATCTGAAGGACGCTTACTTCCATGTCTCCATCCTCCCTCAGCACAGGAAGTTCCTAAGGTTTTCTTTCGGGGGCAAAGAATACCAATATCGGGTTCTTCCTTTCGGTCTAGCTTTATCACCCCGCACGTTCACGAAATGCGTGGATGCAGCTCTAGCCCCTCTCAGGCTTCAGGGCATACGTATTCTGAACTACATCGACGACTGGCTGATTCTAGCGGAATCAGAGCAGTTGGCGGTTCGGCACCGAGGTGTCGTTCTCGCTCATATGCAGATGTTGGGGTTGAGGCTCAATGCCAAGAAAAGTGTGCTTTCTCCAGTACAGAGAACCACTTTCCTTGGTGTGGTATGGGATTCAGTGACGATGCGGGCCACTCTATCGCCCGTTCGTGTAGCTGCTATCCTGACAGCCACCAAAGAGCTAAAGCTAGGCCAGTCACGCACTGTAAAACAGTTTGAGAGACTGTTGGGTCTTTTGGCGGCAGCGTCCAACGTGATTCCTTTTGGCCTGCTGTACATGAGACCTTTGCAGTGGTGGCTCAGGACCAGAGGGTTCTCCCCGAGGGGAAACCCACTTCGTATGATCAAGATCACGCGGCGATGCCTTCGTGCCTTGGTTATATGGAGAAAACACTGGTTCTTAACCCAGGGTCCGGTGTTGGGAGCTCTCTGCCATCGAGTTACGATCTCGACAGATGCTTCCCTCACCGGCTGGGGAGCGGTAATGGAAGGCCGCTCGGTTCAGGGTCGGTGGAGGAGTCATCATCTTTCTCATGTCATCATAAATTGCCTGGAGATGATGGCCGTCTTCAATGCGTTGAAGCAATTCCTCCCAGACCTGAGGGGCCATCATGTGCTTGTCCATACAGACAACACATCGGTGGTCTCTTATCTGAACCGTCAGGGGGGTCTGCTATGCAAGCTGGCGCACCAGATCCTCCTGTGGTCTCTGGGGAAGGTACTCTCCCTGAGGGCAGTGTATATTCCTGGGGACCAGAATATTGGGGCAGACATCCTGTCGAGGCAGGAGCTGAGGCCAGGGGACTGGAGACTCCAAGAAAATTTGGGAGTTTTACGGCCAAGGAGAGGTGGATCTGTTTGCGTCTCAGCATACGACGCACTGTCCACTTTGGTTCTCCCTTACTCACCCAGCCCCCCTGGGGCTGGATGCTATGGTGCAGACGTGGCCGAGGCTACGTCTGTACGCATTTCCCCCTGTTGCTCTGCTCCCAGGAGTTCTGGAACGAGTCCGCCAGTACGGAATAAGCCTACTGCTAGTAGCACTACGCTGGCCGAGTCGGATCTGGTTTGCGGACCTGATCCATCTCTTAGACGGTCCTCCCTTGGAGATCCCGATCAGGAGAGACCTTCTGTCTCAGGCCGGGGGCACAATATTTCACCCTCGACCAGAAATTTGGAACCTGTGGGTTTGGCCTCTGAGGGGGCCCAACTCATAGAGAGTGGTCTCTCAGCTGAGGCTGCTGAGACCATTCTAAGCTCCAGAGCTCCAGCTACTAGGAAACTATATGCGCTTAAATGGAGAGTTTTTTCTGTATGGTGTCACCGACATCAGTGGGATCCAGTTAACTGTTCTGTGAACACAGTACTCGAGTTCCTGCAGGAGCGCTTTACGTCAGGTCTATGTCCTTCCACGCTCAAGGTCTACGTGGCGGCCATTGCGGCTTACCACGCCCTGGTGGGGGGTACATCGTTGGGTCGAGACCCCCTGATTACACGTTTCCTTCGTGGCACTTTGAGGCTAAGGCCTGCAACTCGCACTAGGGTGCCAGCTTGGGATCTTGCTTTAGTACTAGAAGGCCTGTCTAGGGCTCCATTTGAGCCCTTAGATTCGGTTTCAGAGAAGTTTCTTACCTTTAAGACTATTTTTCTGCTAGCTATTTCGTCCCTTAAGAGAGTTGGAGACCTTCAGGCCCTTTCGGTTTCCCCCACTTGCCTTGAGTTTGCACCGGGGATGGTCAAGGCATTCTTATATCCAAAACAGGGATACGTCCCTAAGGTGCCGACCTTGACTCCGAGGCCTATTGTGCTGCAGGCTTTCTGTCCTCCTCCTTTTACATCTGCGGACCAGGAAAGGCTGAACCTCTTGTGTCCAGTGCGAGCACTGGATACTTATGTTCATCGGACATCGTCAATGAGGAAGTCCGACCAGTTATTTATTTGCTTTGGATCACCTAAGAAGGGTCTTCCTGCTTCTAAACAGACGGTTAGTAAGTGGATAGTTGAGGCTATTTCACTTGCATACGAGTACTCTGACCTGCCGTGTCCTTTGGCGGTCAGAGCTCATTCTACGAGGGGTATGGCGGCCTCTAAAGCCTTACTATTTGGAGTTTCTCTTCAAGACGTTTGTGATGCGGCAGGCTGGTCCTCACCGCTCACATTCGTTAGGTTTTACAGCTTAGACCTGGATGCTGCCCCAGGTTCTCAGGTGCTTAGTGCTTAGTTTCAACAGACTGACACTCAGGTACTTGGAATTCTGGCGTTTTGGGTATTCTCGTTCCCAAAGCGTCAAGTGACGCATCGAGAGTTCCCTCGAAAGGGAACGTCTCAGGTTACGACTGTAACCGTAGTTCCCTGAGAAAGGGAACGAGACGATGCGTCACCCTGCCATACTTCCTGCTTCCCTGTGATCGGCTTGCTTCGACTTTTTGAAGCTAATGCCGCGTTTCACCGGGTGAGCCTTTATCCCTTCCTGGTCATGACGTCACCCGCCCGTGACGCTCATTCTTTCCATTGGACTAGTTGACATTGATGCTCAGACGCATGCACGCTGGGGGCGTTCCCAAAGCGTCAAGTGACGCATCGTCTCGTTCCTTTTCTCAGGGAACTACGGTTACAGTCGTAACCTGAGACGGTCTCGTGAGTTCAGTGTTGGACATGCCAGTTGTTTTAACTATTCATTAAAGTGAATGGTTAAAATGAGTCATTCGTTTGCGTATCGGACGAGTCATTAGTGGACGTCTACGCTTGTGTGATTATCTTGGCAGTTTAGGACATCGCACAAGATTTGCGTCAATACAGAAAACATATCACTGGATATGTTTTTTCGTTTAGTGAAATGTGGTTTAGGTCAGCTGAATGGGCGGAACGCTTTTTAGAGACGATAAGCTAGGCAACGTGTTTTTTTTAGCACAATTCACACACCGAGTATGATCTACTTTCATTTCAGTAATTCAGGAGAACAAATCTCCAAATGCTCCACGTGAAACTGCGGTCTTCCGACCTTTTACTATCGTGTCAATTGATTTTGCTTAATATGCGCGAGAAGTGTTTGAAGACGTGAGAGTGCGCGCGGCCGGGGCTCTCTCTCTCCGCTCGTGATGCGCCCTGTCAAGCGCAGCAGTCATTCTATTCTACATCACTCACCGATCAAAAAAGGCTTTGGCGGGACAAAAATTTGCCGTTATTATGTCGAAATACCGAGATATTATATTGAAATAACGACTTAATATCTCGAAATAACATATATCTGAATATAATTGATTCCAGACATTATTTTGGGGGGGGGGGGGGGGTGCTATCGGGGTGCTTTGGTCTTTCTTGGGGGTGCTGAAGCACCTGCTAGCCCCTCCCTAGCGCCGCCCATGTTGTTCACATAAAGAAAAACATGAATTCATACTTTGTATGACAGTTTTTTTTGTCAGAAGAGGTTTATGCGAGGGGGTGGTAATGGCCTATCAATATTAATAATATTCAGACCAGGGGTGTGACAGACACTCCCCCAATGGCTAATGGCCCATCAAGTGAGGCAGCCTGAACAAAGAATGAGAGGAGATTCAAAGGTTTTTCAATCTGTTTTATTGTAATTCCTCTATGTGGAAAAAACTAAATGTTCTAAAATTGCTCCAAGCAAATCAAATGTGAGTAAAATAAATAAATAATCAGTCGGCTATAAACAAAGCAATTGTGAAGTCATACAGGCTCATATTGTATTAACACTAAGTATAAACAAAATTGAACTAACATCTGTAAAATTGTAGGTAAATATGTACTTACTCTTTCTGATTTCTGACTGTGTTGCTAAGCGCACTCCGAGTTGCAGGCGGAGGTAGTGATGAAGCTACATTCCTTTTTTTTTTTTTTAAGTTGAGGAATATTATTACATAAATATAACCATAGCAGCATTAGTCTATAATGAATAACTGATGTAAATAATTTTAGGCGAGTGCAATAAATATGCGTGTCAATGGGCCATTGCCGGAGAGGCACACCGCAAACAAAACACATTTGCGCAATTCATTAACTGGGTATATTTACACATTTCAGCACATTTACACACATTTACAACTGATATTTGCGAGCATGCATCGTCAATGATAATAATGAGGCAGCATTTAAACTAGTCAAAATATAATCTAAACATCTAGTAGGCCAATTTTCTAAAATAACTTCTACATTCTAGCTTTCATACACAATGATCTAAACATATCATTTACACATACAAATTTCCTAACTGGGGTTTACTGAGATGTAGCATATGCACTAAAAACAAAACAAAAAACATTTTTTTCTTTAACACAAGATATTAAATTCATGGTATAGATATGCACTTTCATTAGATCGTGTTGAATATATCAAATGTCAATACTCTGGATGGCAAGTGGAAAATAGTCCACCCAGTATAATATGTAAGCTACATGTTTATATTGAATAGCTTGTCAACTAATGGAAGTAAGACTAAATACTTACTCATACGAAATTCTATCCACGGCTCGATCAAACGGTCGTCATCAGAGTCGCGCTCTTCTTCTGATGAAAATGTGGATTCTTCGTCGCTAGTATCCAGGACGAGCTGAAGAGCTTCTACACCGGTGTATCGTGCCATCTTCCTAACGCGCAGGTGAACTGAATGATGAAACTTGAAGCCTTTAATGCATTTGCTTGGGGGCGTTTACCTGTTTTCCATAGATGGCATAACACATTATCTTGTGAATAGCGCGCTCCGGGAGTAGGCGTGAACGAATTAAAATGAATGAGCTCGTAATGAGCTTGACTGGAATCGCTCTATTTTCATACAGATTACAGAAGCTGAGAATATTTGTTTTTTAATATAAATGACTTCATTTAAAAGATGCGATCTCTAGCTTTATGCCCGTGGGTATGTTTGCCTGTTTGACTGAATTTTCGTGGAGTTACAGATCATTTCCGAATGCGTTTCAAATTGGAGTTCGCTGACAGAGAGAGTGAAGAACTCGCATCATGTTCATTTTTCTTTATTTGGCAAAAAGCAAAACACTTTATTTTTATTGTGAGTATACAGAAAAAAAAATAGAAACTGAACAGGATCGATTGATGTATAACACGAACATGAAAGATCAAAATTAACAGAGCAGTTTGAGTTTATTTTGCATTGCTAAAAAAAAAACGAGCAAAATGCGCGGGCGCGTTTCTGGTCCCCAGAGGGTTAAAGCAATCTATGGTTTTATGTGAATGATTAGAAAGGATGATTTTCAGATCATTTTGAAGCAAATACTCTAGGCCACAACATCCATTAGTCAAAAGTCTTGTGGACACATATTTAGTATAGGTTTTGTGGCCTTATTTCAGAAACTTTAATTTTTAGTTTTATCAATAAACATGCATAAACAATATTCTCTCAAAAATACAAACATGTAAATACATGTTGCTCACATATTATGGTAGCCCTGTTTGTGCTAAATAGAGTGTAATTTCACCTGTGCCAGTAATATGTTTATAAGCAACTGAAAAAAGCACAAATGTCAGGACATGTCAAAACATCTCAAGGACCCCAAAAACACCTTGGTCCCCAGAGGGTTAAGAACCCTGATTCCCTGGCAGGCTCAGGGCTTGTACCACGAGGGTGTGACCATGGGAGTAGTTTCCAGGAGGAAAGTGGTTTTCACAGACGCATCCAACCTGGGTTGGGGAGCGCTACACGAGGGCAAGCATGCATCTGGCCTCTGGTCGAGCACGGAGCAGAGCTTACATATGATTCCACAAGTCATCAAACGGGTCAGGGAGAACTGTCTGGAAATGAAAGCAGTCAGTTTGGCCCTGAAAGTGTTTCTGTCAAACCTAAGGGGTCACCACGTCTTAGTCCGCACGGACAACGTCAGTGGTAGCCTACATAAATCGCCAGGGCGGCATCAGGTCGGGCAACCTGCATGACATGGCGACACACCTCCTCCTATGGGCACAGACCAATCTGGGCACTCTGAGAGCAGCACATATCTCTGGCATTCAGAATCTGGGTGCGGATATGCTCTCGCGGGGCAACACTCGCCTAGGCGATGGGTCCCTGAACTCGCAGACGGTCAGTCTGATATGGAGTGTCGAGGCCAAAGTCGACCTTTTCGCCTCGAGAACCAACACTCACTGACGAGAACCAACACTCACTGCACAGTGTTCTTTTCAAAGAGCAAGGATGCGCTGGCCTATCGTTGGCCCAACCACCCCCTTTAATGCGTTTCGCCCCGTTTCAATGATTCCACAAGTCATAAAACGGGTCAGGGAGAGTGGATACTCAGTCCTTCTGGTGGCCCCTCTCTGGAAATCCATGGTTTCCGGAGTTGGTTCAGCTATCGGACACAATCCCGTGGCCATCGGCCCGACTTATGGGCCCTCCATGTGTGGCCCCTGAACGGGTACCCAGGGACCTTTCCCTGAAGGTCTTAAGTACTATTTCTAAAGCCTGGGCCCCATCTACTCTGCGCCTTTATGCTTTGAAGTGGTCAGGTTTTTCCAACCGGTGCTCGAAAAATCGTTCTGACCCAGAGTCATGTGAGGTATCTGTGGTACTCTGCTTTCTGCAAGAGCTTTTGGACGTGGGTCGCTCCCCGTCCACGCTCAAGGTGTATGTGGCAGCCATTGCAGCGCATCATGCTCTGGTGGCTGGCCAATTACTAGGAAAAAATGACCTGGTGGTACGGTTTCTAAGAGGAGCTAGGAGGATTAACCCCTCCAGACCTCCCTCTGTACCTACTTGGGACCTCTCCACGGTCCTTGGGGCTCTAAGGGCTCAGCCTTTTGAGCCGCTCCAGTCGGTTGATCTCAAACCTCTCTCTTGCTAAAGACTGCTCTCCTGTTGGCACTGGCATCTATCAAGTGAGTAGGAGATCTGCAGGCTCTCTCTGTGAGCCCTGCATGTTTGGAGTTTGGGCCAGGTGATTCCAGGGTCATACTCAAACCCAGACATGGTTAAATACGCAAAGTGCTCTCAACGCCGTTCAGAGCACAGGTTATTACGTTATTCTGCAGAGGATGGGTAGGTTAATCTTCTCTGCCCTGTCAGAGCACTGAGGATCTATCTGGAGCGTTCTGCGTCTTTTAGACAATCAGAACAGCTTTTTGTCTGTTTCGGTGACCGATCTAAGGGTGATCCAGTCTAGGCTTGCTATAGTCGGTGTTACCGGTGTTACTGGTGTTCAGGCGCAACACCGGTTTCATCACTTGTAAACCGCGACACCAAAAAAAAAAAATATATATATAGGCATATATTTATATATTTAACGCAATTTCGCAGTATCCGTTTTTTTCTGTCACCCGTTGACTACCGTTGTATGATCACGCTCTTATTAATGTGAATGATATTAAGCGCAACAAAACTAAAGAGACCGCGCTGTCCTGCCTACACACACACGCGCGCGCGCCCGACCCACAGAAAAGACGCGCGTCAGTATCGAGTTCTCTCTCGGGCTTGAACAAACCATAACACACACAAATTATGCCAAAATGTCAGTTTTGTCGAGTGTCCTCATAAGAGGAGTCTTAAATGATTTAAATAAAGTCTTAAATTAACGTAGAGATTTGTGAGAAAATGGGACGCGTGTCGATCGCGTCTCTGTCAGCAGCTGGTCTTAAAGTGTCATTAAAGTTAATCAAAGAACAAAGGTAAGAGAGTAAATGACTCACTCAGACCCGGAGCCAGGAGGATTATTACACCGGCAGCCTAATAATCATGGATGCACACTGCTATCTTTAACACATCTCCGGCGAACGGCTTCTTCACGCAAAAGAAAAACTCTTCATGAAGCGCAGTGAAATTCAGCGACCTATGGCGTTTCCTGATGGATCGAGGTTGTTTGTTAACTTAATTTTATACGTGCAACTCACGTAGCCATATGACACTGACAAATTTGGTCAGTCAAAGAAAATTAAACAATAGGCCTACCGTTTTGTGGCTCTAATGTGTCGTGAGAGATTGCCTCAGTTAAAGACAAGTTCAAATCCACTGACACTAATGTATATAAGTGAAAGTGAAGTGCACACTGCTGCACCAGCTTTTTATAAGCGATGTAAAAAAAAATTGTTTCGTTTTCAAATGAGCGGCAATTCAGCGCACAATAACAAAACAGTGTTGCTCCGCACGACCACCATTATGCATGCATGCCCGTGCAAGCGCGCATTTTACATGTGCCTTTAAATGAGCGATTTAAAAGACCCCGCCGGTGATACCGGTAATACCGGTGTTGTAACACGTCGATTAACCGGTGTGAAAAAATCCTCACCGTCACATCCCTAATCCAGTCACTAAGCAAAGACTGTCTAGATGGATAGTGGATGCCATCAAAATGGCTTATTGTTCGGTGGGTCAGGTTTGCCCCATAGGTATCAAGGCCCATTCGACCAGGGGAATGGCTTCGTCATGGGCGTGGTCATCTGGTTTTCCCATCCAGGATATTTGTGATGCGGCTGGCTGGTCCTCGCCTCGCCATTTATGAAGTTTTATAATATGGAGGTGCCTTCCCTGCAAGCGAAGGTACTTTCTGTATGACAAGGCCCGACAGTGTCTGGTCATGTCTAAATATGTTACAGTGCACAATCACACACATATATATTATATAAAACCCGCTTTGGCCGGTTATAATTCCTATACTAATAATCCCGACTGGGTCTGGTTTTATTAGTATATTATGTTGGTTTTGCTACTAACACATATTGTTCTAGACCCGACGTTGTCCGGTCTGTTATATACTTGGGTTTCTGGCTTGTTCTATAAGCTCAGGGGTCCTGAATTTTTCAGTGGCAGCCAGTTACTTTGGGTGTGGCGTTTTGCATGGCGTCCCCACTGCGTATAGCTACGCAATACGAAGTGACCGTTCGAAAGGGAACTACTCGGTTACTATCATAACATAGGTTCCCTGAGAGAGGGAACGAGTATTGCGGAGCCAGTTGTCGAGTTGTCGCTTCAGTCGTTGAAACCTGCTATAATGGCGAATTCAGCGGAATAATATGGGCTAAGGCCACGCCCCCTTGACGGGCTCTGACGTGTGTTGACGTCAGAGCCCGTCAAGGGGCCGACTTGAACGAGATTTTTTTTACGGGATAGTTCTGGTGATACTGGGATGTGAATGAAAGTCTTATATTTTTTAGGTGATGGAGAGAAGTGGCTGGAGGACTGGGTGGCTGGTAGATGGATGATCACAGAAGACTGAAGATGACTGAAGGTTGGGGATCGGAGAAGTGACTGGAGGACTGAAGACTGGAAGCTGATGACACAAAGAAGAATGAAGACGATAAGTATCCGAAGGTAAGTGGTCAGGTAGTGGTTCAGTATAGAACGACAAGACCAGACCCTTGTGGTGTGGAAGGCAACTGCTTATGAAGGGTGTGATGAGAGGTTCGGATGAGGGTAATCGCAGACAGGTGTGGTGATAGAGAAGTGAGTGCAGGTGATGACCAAGGAGTATTGTGGGAGATGTAGTGTGCAGAGGTGATAGAGTGGTGACTGAGGATGAGACAGACAGTGTGTAGGCTTACAGCCTATATCTTGCGTAAATGTCATTTATTAATGACGTCATCAGCTATTAGTTGACGTCTCCTCGAATTTGATCACATAACAGTCGACTTCAAAAAATCTGAGGTCGTTCAACCCCTATCAGAGGCCCATTATAGTAATCCTGGAGTGGGACAGGGGTTGTGGCCAGACCAGACCCAGGGAAGAATCTACATACGAAAGAATGCGGTAGGTTCCACCTGAACAAGGGATGGAGCTACTACAGACGCAGAGACGGGGCAGAGCAAGATCTGCCAAGGGAAAGACACCGGTTTTACTGACGAAAACCATACCATGGAAGAATACTGTTACATGTGTGTCCTGTGTTTCCCCCTGCTTAGTGTTTTTGGTTCAGTCCTGTGTTCCAGTTTTCCCGCTCCTCGTTTGTGTTCAGTTTATTCACCTGTGTTTGGTAAATTATCTTCATCCATGTCACCTGTCTCCTATTCATTATTGTCATCAGTCTCTGTATTTAGTTTCCCTCAGTTCATTCAGTCTTTGTCCGTTCTCTTTAATGTTGAGTGTGTTGTATGGTTCCTGAGTTTTTGTTAAATAAATTCCTGTTTCCTGTTCCTCATCGTCATCCTTGTACTTCCTGCCACACATACCGTAACAGAAGAACGGACCTAAAAGATGGACTTGGCTGGCCATGACCTGACTGACTACCTCATCTGGATCCTGATTGAGAGAGGTCTCCGCATCACCATCACCCCAGTGATGGCTCCAGCCATCTTCACCACGCCATCCATCCTCATCCATGATCCTGCGCCAGAGCCCGCTGATCCTGCGCCTGAGACCGTCCCGCCAGAGACCGTCCCGCCAGAGACCGTCCCGCCAGAGACCGTCCAGCCAGAGACCGTCCGTTCTAAGCCCTCTTCACCGCTGGTTCCGTCCAGCACCAAGCCCTCTTCGCTGCTGGTTCCGTCCAGCACCAAGCCCTCTTCGCCGCTGGTTCCGTCCAGCACCAAGCCCTCTTCGCCGCTGGTTCCGTCCAGTACAAAACCCTCTTCACCGCTGGTGTACGTCAGGCACGCAGAGACTATGCATGTCACGCCTGCTGAGCCAGAGCTTCACGTCACGCCTGCCGAGCCAGAGCTTCTCTTCAGCCCTCCCGAGCCTTCTCAGCTGGTCCCGTCCAGCCCACCCAAGCCTGTCCTTGAGCACGTCCCGGAGCCTGTCACTCTCCCCAAGAAAATTTTGAGGGGGGAATATAGGACTCCGCCATGGCCTCCCGAAGGGGCGTCTCCGCCATGGCCACCCGAAGGGGCGTCTCCGGCATGGCCACCCGAAGGGGCGTCTCCACCCTGGCCACCTGCACAACCTGCTCCGCCCTGGAGGCTTCCTGTTCTGGGAACGCCACGCCCTCGTCAGCCTCTAGGGCGCCCACCCTCCCGCCCCTATTTGATGTTTATACGGTGTGGGGACACGCCTTTTTGGGAGGGGGCGTAATGTTACATGTGTTTCCCCCTGCTTAGTGTTTTTGGTTCAGTCCTGTGTTCCAGTTTTCCCGCTCCTCGTTTGTGTTCAGTTTATTCACCTGTGTTTATTTAATTATCTTCATCCATGTCTCCTGTCTCCTATTCATTATTGTCATCAGTCTCTGTATTTAGTTTCCCTCAGTTCATTCAGTCTTTGTCCGTTCTCGTTAATGTTGAGTGTGTTGTATGGTTCCTGAGTTTTTGTTAAATAAATTACTGTTTCCTGTTCCTCATCGTCATCCTTGTGCTTCCTGCCACACATACCGTAACAAATACACATATGGGATCACCAGGAGGGAAATTACACAGAGATAGGGAAGAGCAAGATCTGCCAAGGGAAAGAGACAGGTTAACACTCTGGGGTCCAAGGTGTTTTTGGGGTCCTTGAGATGTTTTGAAATGCCCTGACATGCCCTGACATTTGTGCTTTTTCAGTTGCTTATAAACAAATGGCAAAGGTGTAATTACACTATATTCAGCACAAACAGGGCTACCATAATATGTGAGCAACATGTATGCACATGTTTGTATTTTTAAGAGAATAATGTTTATGCATGGTTATTGAAAAAAAAACAAAAAAAAGAAAGTTTCTTAAATAAGGCCACAAAACACATACTAAATATGTGTCCAAAAGACTTTCGACTAATGGATGTTGTCGCCTAGAGTTTTTGCTTCAAAATGATCTGAAAATCATCCTGCCTAATCATTTACATAAAACAATACATTGTTTTCAATTTTGTAAGACACTTTTTGTTTGGAAAGGCAATATGCGTGGGGGCGTGAATGATCATGAATAATGCTCTGATTCACACCTGAGAAGACAATGACCCGCATAATGAGCTGCATAATGAGCCTTTCACACAGGTGTGTCACTAGCTATGTTTCCATCCACACGTTTTTATCCGAATTGATATCGAATGAAAAATGCCTTATGGAAATACGTTCGGTCTCATCGGATTTTATCTTGATCGATATACGGCTTATGCGATAAACGCTGATGGAAACGTTATTTGTCGATTAAATAATGAATTGCGATTAAGTTTTAGGTCCTTTTATGGTTGCAACACGCCACAAAACAGAAGAAGAAGTTTTAGTTCATTTCAGCCCAGTATTTCCGCTCTTGTTTGCGCACACATGGCGGGTGTCAACAAAGACAGATGTAAGTGGACAAAGCAAAAAAATGCTTCAACCAAAGGGTTTCCGTGAAGTGTCTCTGAACCACGATCTCCCAGAACTGTTTGGAGCGCTGTCGCTCCCACACCACAGGCCGCCTCCGTTGTCGTCGGGCATTTACGTGCATCTGCATCATCATAGCAATGTGTTGATAGCGTCGTTGTTTTCTTATTATAGCTTGTTATTACATGGCTTGGTTGAATTCTAATGTAGAATGTGGTCTGTTATTTCTTGATAACAGACCGCTGCTAAGAATAACACACCGTTGCCATGAAAAACAGAGCGTTGCCATGGACGCAGTTCAGAGACCGAACGGACTATTTTCTTTAGCGGAAGCAATACAATCGTTTTTAAATCAATAAACTCTTTTTTAAATCAATATTTTGTGTCAAATTATTGATTTATTTGGTAGGTAGCCATGTAATAAGCGGGATAATGTATAGCGAGGCGGTTGTTATATCGAATACAACCCCTTCAGGCTAACAACCGCCTCACATATACATTATCCCTTACATATGTCGCTATCAGCTGGCACATAAGCACTATTAGGCTACAACTTGTGCTATATTGATCATTTGTTGGTAGATGGCGCGATCCATTTTGTCTAGCAAAACTTTGTTTGCAAATGTTTGGTTGAATGTTGTGTGATTCAGTGCGAAAATGAATGGAAAATGTAAATGTCTCAAATCAATTCGATATAGCAATTTGATCGCAAAACAGCATGTGACGTCATTACGTACAGGTTTTTATTAGCTTTAAAGCCGTTAGATGGACGCACACTTTCACCAGCTTTATTCGCATTAGTTTTTTTACCGAACTTCAGATAATTCGATTGACAAGTGGATGGAAACTTGGCTACTGAGAGGGAACCACAAGAAAGAATGTGAGGACTTATTTTGTATGCATGCAAATCGTCTCGGTTACGTATGTAACCCTAGTTCCCTGATAGGGAACGAGACGCTGCGTCAAACGCTGTGGGAACGCCCCTGCGTTGTGCGTCATGAAGCACGTATGGAATCAGCCCAATGGAGAGACGGAACGTCATAGGTGGGTGACGTCATCGACCAGGAAACTATAAAGCACCCCAAAAACACAAGCGCATCAGCTTCTGATAGGCCTGAAGGAGCGCTTAACGGGAATGCCGGGAGTATGGCAGAACGACGCAGCGTCTCGTTCCCTATCAGGGATCTAGGGTTACATACGTAACCGAGACGTTCCCTTTCAAGGGAACTTCGAGCTGCGTCAAACGCTGTGGGAACGCAAATACCCACGTCGCCATAGGAGCAAGTGACCGTCATGTGAGATCTAGCGCACAGCGGACGAGAGCACCTGCACGGTGAAGACCATCCAGTCGCATCACAAACCTCACTCAGGGAAACTCCTGACAATAAAGCTTTGGATGCAGCCATACTCCTAGTAGAGCGGGCTCGTACAGCCAAAGGTGAAGGCTGACCAGCCGACTCATAAGCAAGTGAGATAGCCTCGACCACCCACTTGCTCATTCTCTATTTAGACGCAGGACACCCTTTCCTGGGTGGCCCGAAAGATACAAATAAATGTTCTGATTTCCTCCAAAGGGCAGCTCTGTGGACATAAGCGTCTAACGCCCTCACTGGGCAGAGCAAATTAAGTTTCTCCTGGTCTGACGACAGAAATGGAGGAGGACAGAAAGCCTGCAGAACTGTAGGTCTAACAACATTAGTAGGGACCTTAGGAACATAACCTGGCCTAGGGTATAGGAAAGCCTTAACCATACCAGGCGAAAATTCCAGGCACGAACTGCTGGCCTCAGCCTCAAAGTGCCACGAAGGAAACAAGTTATAAGCGGGTGTCTCCTAAGAGAAACTCCACTGAAAGGGACGTGGTAAGCACCTAGTGCCGCCACATACACCTTTAGTGTGGAGGGGGATAACCCTCTGGAGAAACGCTCCTGCAGGAATTCCAGCACTGCACCCACTGGGCAGTTAACTGGGTCCTACAGGTGTTCTCCATACCAAGAAGTGAAAAGTTTTCACTTCAAAGCCATATAGCTTCCTCGTGGATGGAGCTCTGGAGTGAAGAATGGTCTCAACAACCTCGGTTGAGAGACCGGAATCTAAGAGCTGGGCCCCCTCAGAGGCCAAGCCCACAGTTTCCATAATTCTGGGCGGGGGTGAAATATCATGCCGCCCGCCTGAGAGAGTAGATCCCTCCTGACCGGGAGCTCCAAAGGAGAGCCGTCTAGGAGAGAAACCAGGTCCGCAAACCATACTCGGGCCGGCCAGAACGGGGCTACTAATAGAAGGCTGACCCCGTCCCGGCGAACCCTCTTCCAGAACTCCTGGTAGCAGAGCAATCGGGGGAAAAGCGTACAGACGTGACCTCGGCCACGGCTGCACCATAGCATCCAACCCCAGAGGGGCTGGATGACTGATGGAGAACCACAGACGACAGTGCGATATCTCCTTGGAAGCGAATAGGTCCGCCTCGGCGCGACCGAAACTCAACCAAAGGAGCTCCACCACCTCGGGGGTGGAGTCTCCATTCCCCCGGCCTCGGCCCCTGCCTCGACAGAGAGTCCGCTACCACATTCAAATACCCAGGAAGATACATTGCTCTCAGTGATAGTGACTTCCCTAGGGACCACAGGAGGACCTGACGGGCCAACTTGTAAAGCCGCAGGCCGAGACCGCAGGCCCCCCTGACGATTTATATAAGAGACCACCGACGTGTTGTCTGACTGAACTAACACATGATGACCTCTCAGGTCTGCTAGGAAGTGTTTCAGAGCCTGAAACACTGCCAACATCTCTAGACAATTTATATGCCATGATAGATGATGGTCCTGCCACAGACCTTGGGCTGGACGACCACCCATGACCGCCCCCCCCACCCTGTGAGGGAAGCATCCGTCGTTAGCTTTACGTGACGACAAAGAGCCCCCAGCACAGGATCTTTGGATAGGAACCAAGTTTCTTTCCACAAGACCAGAGCACGAAGGCAGCGCCGCGTGACTTTGATCGTGCGGAGTGGATTTCCCCTCGGGGAGAATCCCTTGGTCCTGAGCCACCACTGCAGCGGTCTCATGTACAACAGGCCAAGGTATAACGTTGGACACTGCTGCCATCAAACCCAACAGTTTCTGAAACTGCTTTACAGTGAGTAGCTGGCCTAGCTTACTGTTTCAAGGCTGAAGAATCGAAGCGATGCGGGTGACCTAATCCCAAACAACGCCCAGAAAAGTGGTCTCCAGGGAAGGAGATAAACACTTTTCTTCGCGTTCAGCCTCAACCCCAACTTCCTGATATGCGCGAGGACGACATCTCGATGTCGAACCGCCATCTGCTCCGTAAAGTACGGGGAGATAGCTAGACCAAACGGAAGAACCCTATATTGGAATGCCTCGCCCCCGAAGGCAAACCTCAGGAACTTCCTGTGTTGTGGAAGTATGGAAATGTGGAAGTAAGCGTCCTTTAGATCTATCGTAACAAAACAACCAGCAAACCAGCCCTCGGACCTGATTTGTGACACAACCTGCTTGATAGTGAGCATCTTGAATTGAGCTTCCCTACCGAGCGATTTTATAGGCGCAAATCTAAAATTGGACGCAACCCCCCATCCTACTTTGGAACGATGAAATATCGGCTGTAATAACCTAGCTCCAAACTGGGAGGAGGAACCCGTTCTATAGCCCCCTTTTGAAGGAGCGTTTTCACCTCTTGTTCCATTACCAGA
The DNA here is from genome assembly GCF_029890125.1 of Rhinichthys klamathensis goyatoka. NCBI lineage: Eukaryota > Metazoa > Chordata > Actinopteri > Cypriniformes > Leuciscidae > Rhinichthys > Rhinichthys klamathensis. Next base: position 3,081,966 of record NW_026606660.1, read on the forward strand.
GCCTGCTCGGGGCCCACACTATGGGCAGAACCCCTCTGAGTTTTGGTGGACGACACCTAAATTGGATCGCATAACCTCTTACTACTGTCTGCAGGACCCACTGAGATATTCTTGGAAGGCTTTTCCACTCTGCCAAACAAATTCTACTAAGGGTACCAGTCTCTCGAGACTGGTCTCTGGTGTAATTTGAGCAGCAAACACAGCGCCCTGTAACGGCGCACCGGCAGGGAACAACTGGTTTGACCGCTCTGAGACCCTCCTCAGAGGGAGCGAGCATCCCTCGGGAAAGCACTCGCTGGGACCGTCTACGCCCCGGCATGAAGGCGGGGTTGGCAGAACGGGCCCCTGAGGGCACCGAGGAAGAATGGGCACCGTAAAAAGAGGTGAACACCTTTCTCCCTCGATGGGGACCACCCTCAGTGTCAGAGGCGGCGAGCGTCCCTCGGGAAAGCGCTCGCCGGGACCGTCTGCGCCCCGGCATGAAGGCGGGGTTGGCAGAACGGGCCCCTGAGGGCACCGAGGAAGAATGGGCACCGTAAAAAGAGGTGAACACCTTTCTCCCTCGATGGGGACCACCCTCAGTGTCAGAGGAGGCGAGCTCCCTCGGGAAAGCGCTCGCCGGGACCGTCTGCGCCCCGGCATGAAGGCGGGGTTGGCAGAACGGGCCCCTGAGGGCACCGAGGAAGAATGGGCACAGTAAAAAGAGGTGAACACCTTTCTCCCTCGGTGGGGACCGCCCTCAGCATAGCCAATATAACTGTCCTCAAAACAGTTCTATTGCTTTTTTTTTATTTTTTATTTATATATGTATATATATATATTATATTATATTTATTTTTTAAAAAGCTTTGGCTGAGAGTGCCGCGTCTGGTCCCACTGTCCAGCAGGGGGAGCACGAGACGCGATACTCTGCTTTGCTGCGCCTATGCGATGTGCTCGTGGACGGCCGGGGCTGCTCCCGCCCAGCAGCCCCGTGGACGTGAACTTTTAATGGAAGAAACCTTTTAAAAGCTGCTGCCTGCTTCTTTTCTTCCTGAAATTATCAATGACAGTATTAACTAAGTCACTGAATAACCCCGCAGGGGAGAGAGGATCATCTAAAAGAAAGCTTTCTCTTTCTGTTTCATGTTGGAAAAAATCATTTTACCACAAATCGGCAGCCTGACGCAGTTCTCGAACCACGTCAGTACTGCCTCCTCACTCACGCTCACGTCCTTTAGCAAATCAGCCTGGTATGCCTGCAATATAGACATTGTATGCAGACACGACGCAGCCTGACCTGCCGCCAAATACACTTTACAAAGCCGAAATATTTCATAATGGCTTGGAAGGTAATGCCGGTGCTTTAAATGACAATGCAGCCTCGGAAGAGAGATAGCTCGCAAGCGTCTCTTCTACCCGCGGCAAAGTGCCGTCTTTTCTTTTCAAAAACCTAGCCCCCGCTAAATCTGAATTTGTGAATGATTGGGGGCTAAAATTATATCAGAAGCCTGCTTCTTCCATAATCTTGACACCTCAGTATGGAGATCATGAAAAAACGGCAAGCACCGGCATGGAGGTTGCACACGGGAAGGGAGAAATCTTTCATCTAACTTAGATTTAATAACAGACTCCTGCCTAGCCACTGGCCACTCAATGCTTAGTTTTGATACAGCTCGAGTGAGAACCTCCATGAGCTCTTCGCTTTCGGGAGTGTTAGGTGGCGAGTCCTCCACATCTCCCTCGTCAATACCGCTATTTTTATCTCCTAGTTTTTATAACTAACGTTAGATAGTTGCAGTACTGGTGCCTCAGCCCGGGCGGAAGAAACCGCAGAGCGTGCTTCCAAACCGGGCTGAGACACTGGATCTAAAAGGTAAAGGCAGAGATAAGGCAGAGCCCGTCTCTAACCCCGCTGAAAGATCCATTTGCGATCCCCACGATAAGCGTCACCGCTCAGCCTCGGCAGAAGCGGGACTCGAACCGCGGGGAGCGCGCACCGAGCACTCTCCTCAAAGAGCGCCCGGCGGGAGCGGAGCGTCCATAAAGGCAGACGCTCGCAATGCTCGCAGCCAGCCCCCTCGAGAGCTGACTGGGCATGCTGCACTCCCAAACAAACAACACAAAGAACGTATGTATCCCCGCCCGTTAGATAGCGCGAGCAGGGAGGAATACACTTCTTAAATGCCGTTCGCTCGCCATAGTCTCTCATACAAAATTGTTTGTGTGGTGTAAATGTGATAACTCCTGCCTAGCAAATACTAAAGACAGACACAGTGTTTACACTCAGACAGATTCACATATAGCGCGACTGAAGGCACAGAAGCTGATGCGCTTGTGTTTTTGGGGTGCTTTATAGTTTCCTGGTCGATGACGTCAACCGCCTATGACGTTCCGTCTCTCCATTGGGCTGATTCCATACGTGCTTCATGACGCACAACGCAGGGGCGTTCCCACAGCGTTTGACGCAGCTCGAAGTTCCCTTGAAAGGGAATGTATAATATCCAAAGTAAACATTTCTAGTAACTATGCAGTTAATTCTCATACTCTATTTTCAGAAAGTTTTGGAATATATCCTCTCCCCAAATGTCTCACTAATAAAAAACAATAATAAATAATTTAATGAGAAGGCTTATGTTGACATATTAAGATGTTGCTTACATCTACCTTGTAAATATATATTTTTGCTATTTTATTAAAATGTGTTTACATGTAAATCAACAACAATTACAATTTTAACAATATTTCAAATGTAATCTTTCTTTTTTTAAAGTACACATTTTATCATACATATGTCAAAGTTAAGGATTCAAATACTATAATAACATCTTAGTTGATGAGTTTATTTTTGACAAAACATACTATATATTTAACATATGAGCAGAAACTGGCTAACAAAAGCTTATTTGATGTCTATTTTACAATAAAAACTTTATAATCTATCCAAAACTAGTCAACGAAATGTTGTCTTTCATATTTCGTCTGTAACATAGTAAACAACAATGCGCATCTGTGCTGTTCATTCATTCACACACATACACGTGATTCATATTTAAACAGTCTTTTTGCCATCTGTAGTAAACAACAGTGCGCATCTGTGCCGTTAATTAATTCACACACAGAAACGCGATTGTCACAATGCAGTAGAAACAAGGAGGAAGCAGGATCCACACTTTATTCCATAAACTGAAAACAATACAAAGACTCAGGCCAGGAACAAGACTCAGGCGCAGTAAAACCAACATCGACAGTAACAACACAAGAACTCACAAGGACTGGACTGAAACACAGGGCTTAAATACAAGGGCAAACAAGCTAAACAAGATGACAAGGGGGCGTGGTTAATCGGGGACACCTGTGAAGACTAATAGAGAAAACGGGGAGCGGGAAAACAGGGAACAGGACTGAACCAAGTGCACAAAGACAGGGGGAACAAAGACAGACATCACAACAGCGATTCATATTTCAACAGTTTTTTTGCGGTTTACAGACACTACTCCATATCGCGATGAGAACAAAGTATATAAGAATAAAAAATGTACTATTAATCCTCAGCTGGATCCGTTGCTCCTCGAAGTGAAACCAGCACTTCTGAGGTAAATTTATCAGGATTATTACTCACAGCCTCGCAAAACAACATAGTACATTAATCTGATTAAACTTGGTGTTTTATCGAGTTGATGTGGGCGTTGACACGTTTGCATGGATTGCCTCAGATCATTTGCGTTTGTATAGCGCGTGCTCTCTGTGGGCATGGTCACAATAACAGATAACGAGCTATAATGAGCTGAAATGAGAACGACTGACATCTCTCTCTTTTTATATAGATTACATAAACAGAGAATATTTGTTTTAGTTTTGAATTAGATCATTTAAAAGTACACACTTAAATGATTATAAAGATATATATAGCTCATGCCTGGGTGAATAGTATTCGCTTGAGTTTTGTTTAAGTTTGTAGACGTGCTCCGGAAAAAAAGTTCACTGAGTCTGAGAGCCAGAAAGCACACCCTGTTTATTTTCTTTATTTTACAAAAGCACAATGTTTTATTTCGATTGTAAGTGGACACATAGAAAAGTAGACATTTAAAGCAACACTAAGTAAGAATTTTTACCTTAAAATAATGTTTTCAAAATCGTTTCAGTGGTTCATCAAGTCGTGACATGGTGAAATGCACTTATGCCACCGCTTTGCGGTCCTTTATCTGATATATCCACGCTATGTAAGATTGCCAGATCGGGTCGCGTTTTCTGTAGTCCAAATGAGACATAAGAAAACTACAAATTTGACTTGCTTTACGGCAAGCGTTACATCATACTTTCATAAAATCATGCATCATACTCTACCTTGTCTGTGGCCATTGTTGATTCCAAAGCCGGTGCTGGATAAACAGAGAGCATGTGCGTGCGCAACTGGTCTGGCCTTGGACTCTCCTCGTGGCACTTGAGAGAGCACTGCTCCAAGTCCGTTCAATGAAGCATCGACTGACAGATTAAATGGCTCGTCAAAGTCTGGATGAGCCAGCACAACACATCCCAACAGCATGGTCTTCAACCAGTCAAAAGCGATTCCACATTCCGCCGACCAGTCTGCAGGAGTAAGCTTGCAATAGGCACCTAGAGGCTTCTTATCTCTAGCTGACCATCCCCGCCTCTTCTGTCCAGCTGTAAGTGCGAACAAGGGCTTCACAATGGAGGAACAGTTTGGGATGAAATGCTGGTAGTAAAATACCATGCCAAGGAAAGATTTGATTCTCCGGAGAGAAGGCGTAATCCTCATTATCCTCCATGAGGTCTCGTACTGTCATCTTGTTGATGACCTCCACTTTGGCAGGATCGACCGCCACACCCTCGCCATTAATGACATGTCCAAGGAATCCGACTTGTTCTCGAAGCAGATGGCACTTCTACGGAGCCAGTTTCAAGTTATTCTCCCGCAACCTCTGGAACTTTTGGATTTGCAAAACCTCTGGATTTGCAGCATGGTTAATAGAGGTGTTGTTACGCAGCTTTATCCTCACCAAATCCCCTGCTTTGTCATAAGCTTTGCCAGGACTTCTTGTGAATGCTCAATCACTGGAATAGCTCGTTTCTTTAAATACAGAGTCATAAGATTTTCCCACTCATGAACTGTGAATTTGTCTGAGCTATCACCCCTGAATATAGGAGGGTCTCTTACATTTGACTGCATGACAACCTTGACGTTAGGCAATGTCATCTCTGAGGGCTGTACAGGATTACTGGTGTTGTGTGTGCACCTGTCAGATTGTAGCTTAGCTGTAATGGACTCACCTAGCTTCTCAGCTAACTGTGTAATGAGTGAGCCTAAATCTGGATTCTGCTCGACTTGGCTAGATGGCACGATCTACATAACGTGTATAGGTAAGCTGTGGGGTGTGTGACACTAGGCCCTGGTGTTCTGGACTCTAAGGGTCTAAAGAACAAACCCCTCCCCACACCAAACTGGTCTTCGATAGAGTCACGCTCAGCATTGTCAACTTCACCCTCGACAAAATATGTGTAACCCTCTGCCATATTTCAGTCACTCCATACACAGAAAAGAAATATGAGAGTAAAAAAAAAATAGCCAATAAAAAAAAAAAAAAAAAAAAAGGATCTAGATAATCACATCAATCAACAATCAATTACACATCAGTAAATCACGCTCTTAAATGCTGTTAAATTGAAGAAGACAAAAAAAATAAACATCAGATTGCAGTCCAAGGGAACACCTGACCACGGTAAAAGGCGAGTGAATGCAGCTTCCCACGGCGAACGAGCTGACGTCGATCTTCAGACCAATCCTTGAAAGGTCACGGCACCATTGTAACGGGCACGCCTTGTCTTTAACCGTTTTATATTAAGTTGGATGCACGTCCATTAACCCTTGTATATTCTGCGTTGTGTTCTTGTTGTGCTGAATGAAGAAAAGACCCGAACCATGACCAACTGCTGGTTGCTCTTTTAATGAAGGCGGAACAGCGGATTTGTCTGTACAAATAAACAAAAAAATACATAAGGCTCTGTCACATGCAGTCTCCCCCACACAGCACACAGATCTCAAGCTCCTCCTCTAAGCTAGACTGGCGCGAACTGCACGAATATACACAACTGATAAAACTTTTAGTATTATCAGCAAAAATACTTTTAAATAAAAATGTGAAAATGAACTAAATAAATTATAAAATGCTCAATGTTATTGACAACATGAATTTATTTTACATGCTTAATATAATCAATGTAAACACTATGCCAAATGAATTATAATGAACATTATGCACATACCTGTACAAAAAAAAAAATATATATATATATATAAGGCTCTGTCACATACAGTCTCCCCCACACAGCACACAGATCTCAAGCTCCTGTTAGCAGATAAACATACAGAAAACCCTGTAGACTAGCACGTGGGAACATGTCTACTTTAAAGCTTGCAAAAAGTCTGTTTACAAGTCTGCATGTTCACAACCTCAAAACTAACATGTATACATGCATAAAACAAGGTTTGCATCATCCAAAAACCGAAATAAGTGTTTAAAACTGACGCGCAAAATAATACATTACCTCCTCTCAGCCAAGGGGGTAATCCATTAGCCGGAAACTGAAGTCTGCCCGGGGGCCGCCATTGGCTAACAAGCCTTCACCTGCTGTTAGCATTCCATTGACTCCCATTCATTTTTGCGTCACTTTGACAGCGAATAACTTTACATCTGAGGCGTTTAAAGACTCAATTTGTCCATTGTTTATTTCTAAAGAAACACGACAATGTATAAAGCAATGTATAATGTGAAGCAGTTTTTGTAAAAATAGGCTAACGATTACGTCATAACAAGCGACCCTCTGTCGCTCAGTAGAGAAATGACCGTATAGACAGAAGTAGAAGCTCGCGCGCAATCGGGGGGACGTGGAGGCATAAAGTCCGATAAAGTCAAGGTAGAAGCACATAGAGAGTTGTAAAACTGATCCTGCTGCTAGCTCATGGACAGCTAATACTCATCATCTCCGGCTCTGCAAGATTCGGAAGGGAATGATTCAGATTCCTCTTGGTACAACTACTAGAAGACGTACAACTGTGAGACAGTTTGCTCACGTCACATCTACGTCGTCCAGCTCAGTTTTAGCCTGCGCAGTTCGCTTGGCAATCAGGAAGTGAGTGCTTCTAATTGACTTCACTTTTCTCCGTTGAAGTCTATGGGGTCGCTGTGTCCATTTCTTTTACTGTCTATGCTCTCAGCTAGACTGGCGCGAACTGAGAGAAGCGCATAAATGACGAAACAAAGCCTGCGACCTCTTAAAGTGACAGTACAGGTATTAACACCATAGCCTGAATACAACATACAGGTATACATATAGGCAATAAAACACATCTTAAACATATAGAAAACAATGTTAATCAGGATTTGGTGACATTTCAACCGTAAAAGTAAAGATATAATTTCAACCTGGTTACATAGGCTAGAATGTTTACTACAAAATTATGTGAAAAACATTCTGACCACTCTTTCACAAACAACAATATAACGATTTAAATTTTGTAAGTCAGTTTTTGTGTCAGCACTGCTGTATGCGTGGGCGTGTTGATGGCCATGCATATTAATGTGATTCACACCAGAAAAGACACTCCCCCAAAGGCTAATGCCCCATCAAGGTGCTGTGAGGCAGCCTGAACAAAGAATGAGAGGAGATTCAAAGGTTTTGTTTTCCAATCTGTTTTATTGTAATTCCTCTATGTGGAGGAAATAAATGTTGTGTCTCACAAGACCACAGTGCTACGTATATAAACATATGGTACCGGTCAAAAGTTTGAACACATTACTATTTTTTTATATTTTTAAAGAAGCCTGCATTTATTTGATCAAAAATACAGAAACAACAGTATATTGTGAAATATTATTACAATTTAAAATAATGATTTTCTATTTTAATATACTTTAAAATATAATTTATTTATTTATTTGATCAAAGCTGAATTTTCAGCATCATTACTCCAGTCTTCAGTGTCACATGATCCTTCAGAAATCCTTCTAATATTCTGATTTGATAATCAGGTATTATCAATGTTGGAAATAGTTGTGCTGCTTAAAGGGGTGATGAACTGAGAAATCAAATTTTCCTTGAGCTTTTGACATCTAAGTGGTCATCAAATTATAAGAATATCCTGTAAGTTTCAGAACTGAAAACGTCCTTGTTAGTCCAATAAAAGCTTTTATTGACACCAGGCTCAGCAAACGACTCGTTTTTCAAAGTGGGGAACCGAGCGTTTTTGAGCTAGGCTCAAAACTAGGGTAGAAAATAGCCTATTACTTATTCATTTGGATGTTTTTGAATGTAAAAACCAAGCGAACGTCATAAGTTGACCTCAGACAACAATATAACACAATTTAAAAAGCCAGTTCATGACCCCTTTAATATTTTTTTATAACCCGTGATCCTTTTTTCAGGATTCACTGATAGTTAAAGCTAAAGTCCGAAGTTTTTCCTCTTTGCCGCCATCTCTGTTCGAAATCTGCAATTGCAGTCATTCGCGGAATTATAAACTTAACACGAGTTGTGCCTCGACGCGGCATTTGTCATCTGAACAAGTAAGTAATGTCACAAAGTGACGAACTAGAGACGGAACTACACAGCCCGCGGAGGGATGTTTCCGCCCGGAGCGGCTTCAACCGAACACCAAGCCAGCCTCAGATGCGTCGCTACCATAGTAACAGCAGCCGCTGATGACGGAGTGACAACAGGTGCGGCGCATTAAGCGACTGTCTGATGATTGGGACACGCAGCCTTTTAGAAACGGATAAAAGCAAAGATTTGAGAGACCGAGTGGGGTTGTGTTGGGTTGCTGTTGCGTCTTGACTCTTGTTCCTGTCGAGGTGGGCTGAGAGGTTTCTGTGGGACAAATCGGCTGGGGAGATCGATCCGTGGAAAGGAATCCGCTACGAAGAACGGTGTGGCGGAGAACAGAGAGACGGAGGGCGAAGTCATCTATAAAATACCATCGAGTCCACTTACCTGGGTGAAGATAAGTACTAACCTTCTACTGGCTATATTTTAATGTGATTTGCACACAAGATACTCTATATGAAGAGAAGTGATATAGAAACCGGAGTCCAGACGCCTGAATGAGAAGACAGCTGTTATGATTTGTGATTGTAGTCGCTGAATTCTTCCGTCTTACTGCCCCCGCTGTCCAGAGCGAGGAGGTGGGCCGTGACCTTAAATTTCACGGAGTGGATGAGAGTGACATGTGTTAATGCTGTGTCCCACTGTGTGTGGTTGAAGTGAAGTTATTGCATGCTTACTGTACAGAATTCTGTCACGTGCCCATCGGTCTTGCCTTGTGTTACAGTCCGGAGTTTTCTGAGGAAGAGATTAAGTGACAATGGATTTTAAGCCTGCTGTATTCTGATTCAATATTGATGCTGTTCTGGGGAACGGAGGAAATCCAGTTACCTGCTGTTCTGAGTGTGTCCCATCTGAAGCCCGCTGCATTCCGTTTCATCATCGCTGTTGGGGAGAACGGAGGAAACTCAGGTATCTGTTGTTCTGAGTGCTGTATATCCAAAGCCTGTTGTATTCTGATTCATCATTGATGCTGTTCTGGAGAACGGAGGAAATCCAGTTACCTGCTGTTCTGAGTGTGTCCCATCTGAAGCCCGCTGCATTTCGTCTCATCATTGCTGTTGTGGAGAAAGGAGGAAAACTCAGGTATCAGTTGTTCTGAGTATTGTATATCCAAAGCCTGTTGTATCCTGATTCGTCATTGATGCTGTTCTGGAGAACGGAGGAATTCCAGTTATCTGCTGTTCTGAGTGTTTCCTATCTGAGGCCCGCTGCATTCTGTTTCATCATCGCTGTCGTGGAGAACGGAGGAAGCCCAGGTATTTGTTGTTCTGAGTGTTGCACATCCAAAGCCTGCTGTATTCTGATTCATCATTGCAGTAGTGGAGAACGGAGGAAACCCAGGTATCTGTTGTTCTGAGTGGTATAGAGCCGTAAGCCTTCTGCACCTGACGTATTGGGAAGGACCAACCGTACTTGGAGTACCTACTTGCTGTCCAGTCGACGCCCCTTCATAGCCGTAAGCCTTCTGCACCCGACGTATTGGGAGAAACCAACCGTACGTGGAGTACCTACTTGCTGTCCAGTCGACGCCCCTTCACAGCCGTGAGCCTTCTGTACCCGACGTATGGGGAAGGACCAAACGTACTTGGAGTACCTACTTGCTGTCCAGTCGACGTCCCCGCCACAGCTGTAAGCTTTCTGCACCTGCTGTACTGGGAAGAACCAACCGTACTGAGAGTACTTACCTGCTGTCCAGTTAACGTCCCCTTCACAGCCGTAAGCCTTTGGCACCTGAGAGTCTGGGAAGAGTCGACCGTACTGATCACTTACCTGCTGCCCCGCCGACGTCCCCTGCAGCCATGGGATGCTGAGAAAGAAGAAGAAGTTTTAAATTAGGATTTACAAATTCTTTTAAGCCAATAACGTCTGTTCAATTTTTACCTCGTTGTTCTGCTTGGTTTCTGGTCTGCTCCTCAGTGGTACTGGCTAAAGGGAGGGTGTAGACTGAGTCGACCCCCCGACCTGTGACAGTAACATCCACTTTTGTTCTGGTTCTGACCAACTAAGGGAAAAAAATCATTGCAGTAAATCGCGCTGATTAAATCTAACAATCGCTTATCATATAAAACCGTGCAAATTATACTTTGTTCTCAAATTGTTAAATGTTCAACATCAGCAATGCGTGACTACGTTTAATGCCCTTCCGATATTATCCTTGTTTTCGCATGGGTCCGGTTGCAGTCTCTTTTTTTCTGTAGCCACTCCGAAGTCTTTGGCATTTTACAGCGGGTGCTGTGAGAAAATTATAAATCTCCACCTCCAACATCCTCACACGCAATATAGCCTACTAGCCGAGACTCCTTCTTTATGTGTACAGATGTGACGTAATGACGCAAAGACATGCTCGAATTTCCCACCAGTACCACTGGAATTAAAAACATTATTACAAGCTTACCGTTTTGAATCGAGCTAAGGCAAGCAGATAGTTTTGAACACTGACTGGTTATGTATTTGCTCAAATTTATTTTGGATAATTTTAAACCCAAAAAAGCTACGGACAGCTTAAAAAATGCAGCTTAAAAAAGAACAGCATTTATTCAAAATAGAAATCTTTCCTAACAATATAAGTCATTACTATCACTTAACACATTCTTTCAAAAAATGAAAGAAAGGTAGTGTATACTGTTACAAAGGATTTTAAATAAATGCTGCTTTTTAATATTTTGTATTCATCAAAGAATACTGAAAAAACTATCACAGGTTATAAAAAATACTAACCAGCCCAACTGGGTAACACTTTATAATACAGTTCCTTCGTTAATGAATAACTACACACGAACCAATGAGTAACACAATATTAACAATCTAGTAACTATTATTAACTAACAAGAAACTCTGATTAACGAACTAGTAAGTATTAGCACACAGATGAAAGTGGTAGTTCACTATTAACTAATCAATAACTACTATTTTTTAATGCTTCCCAGAGAACTACTGAAAAAGTTTATTAACAATCTAGTAACTACTATTAACTAAAAGAAACTCTGATTAACGAATTAGTAAGTAATAGTGCACAGATGAAAGTGCTACTTCATACTTCTATGGGAATTACAAATTATTTGGATCCGTATTCTAAAGTGAAGATCATGGGAACTAACTAGTCATTTCAAGCGTTTGAGATTTTTGGTGAACTTTAGTAGACCTTTAGTATACTTTTAGAAAATTTATTTAGAAGTATGTAGTAACACTTGAGTCATTACTAGTTTGTTCCCATGATTCTTACAGTAGTTACTAATGAAAAGCCAATAAAGTGTAGAATCTTCTCATTCACAAGATATGCACACACACAAACACACACACACACACACACACACACATATATATATATACACTATGAATATGTAGTCAGCTAGTTTTCTAACCATTATGGGTTTTATCTATAGCAAACATAAGACTTAACGTTACCTGGTGTAAAATCGAATGTCCTCGTCGGAGCCAGCAAACCTCTGCAATCCGAAATCGCGCTGAAACTGTAGCTCCTGTTGCTGCTTCTTCAGCTCCTCGTTTCCATGGGAGAGTTCTTCTACTTTAGCACAAGCCACGTCTAATGATGATGGGTCAGGAACGTCACAGTAATCATGATCCATCGTTATATCGATAGGCACGGGCTCAGCGTCGACAACATCAACAGGTCTCTCTCTCCTCTCCCATACACTGGGCCGCGGTTGTTGAATAGTGTATTCATTCCAGGCAAAAAGTACTGGCACTGTACCAAGTACTAACCTTCTCTTACCATTTGTTGTCTGAGGTTCAATAAGCTGATCGCTGGTAAAATGTCTGCTACATACTTTCGTGTGCGACTGGAAGCAGAAAACCTCGGCGTATGTTCACGAGCCACCGTTTTCTAAGGTCGACATCGACAGGTAAGCTGTGAAAACGTAAAATTGTGTTGAACTTTGAACAAGCAGTACATAGTGGAACACAACAAAATTCAGTGGTTTTCTTCTGCTGTTTCTGAAATAAAAAAAAACTGTTTGTTTTGCGCACATTTTACAAGGCTCGTCTGGATGGAGAAACAAAGGCGCCGGTCGTAGCGGAAATGAGTGATATTGTTACGTCCCAGGACGTAGAAATTTGTGTTTTATAATAATGTGTAAGTGTCATTCATTTGATGTATTGTTTGTGTGTACTGCCATTGGACCTAACGGCCGCTTGGGAGTTGTAGTTTTTGTTGTATGTTCTGTCCAATTTCCTGTGCTCCTCCCTGTCCTAATCTAGGTAATGGGACTTACCAGCTGCTCCTCATCAGTGGCAAGAGGATCCAGTATTTAAGCAGAGCCGGAGAGAGAGACGATGAGAGATTTCTTCTCCCAAGAGCCTGAGACTGCTGCTGTTGTTGCAAGTCCCAGAGTGTTGCTCTTGTTGGTGTGTTTTAAGCTTATGTGTGTTGTTATGGCTGTAGTGGCAGCTTGATGTGTTAAGCTTAAAACAAGATCAAACTTAAATGTCTTGTGGCTGTAGTGTACAGCTTTGAGTTGTTTGCCCGCTGTTGAGTGTTGGAGCAGTAGGGAGTTGGGTGCCATTTTCTTTTATTCTCATTTTCTCCTGTTTTTGTTAGTTAGGAAGTAAGGTAAGAGTTCTGTTGTTTATTTGTATTTATTGTTGTAGGTTAATTAGATTTCCTTCTACCAGGTAGTGGTCTTTTGTTTGTTGTTTTGGCTTTACCCGCTCCTGAAGAACATGCTTCGTTCCCTTTTCTTTTTCTGGAGTTGTTTGTTTAGGGTTCTTTTTCCACTGTATTAATGTTATCACTTATTTATTGTAAATAAATGTATTGTACATCTTACTTTGTGTATTGTGTACTGGGACTCAGGTAAGTTAACTTTACTTACGTTACTTCCCTTTTGCCCCTAGAAAACTAATTGGGAACGTAGCAATATGTATAACCATAAACCGGAAGTGTGTCACGAGGCTCAGTGCAAGTAGCGCATTGAATAATCTAATGTATCTAATGAAAAATAATAATAAATACAGATTTCGCTCCTCCCAAGCTGACGTACTCGGTCCTTCCAGAAAGGTAGGATGTGAACCAGTCCAAGGCCGAATTTGATAGTCCTATATCACAGTGTAAGCGGTTGAGGAGGATGCTGTGGTCGACAGTGTCAAAAGCTGCGGTTAAGTCAAGAAGGATGAGAAGTGAGGGAGAGCCAGCATCGGCTGCCATCAGAAGGTCATTTGGGACTCTGACCAGAGCTGTTTCTGTGCTGTGGGCGGACCGGAAGCCTGACTGAAACTTATCATACAGGTTGTGATGTTGAAGATGGTCCTGGAGCTGAGCGTTAACTGCTTTTTCCAACACTTAAAGGAATGGAAGGTTGGATATGGGCACAGGGTCTTCCGGATCCAAAGTGGGTTTTTTAATAAGTGGTGTACTAGCAGCAATTTTTGAGGGTGGAAGGAACATGGCCAGACCGGAGGGAGTGGTTTATTGTTTTTGCGATAAGGGGACTTAAGGCAGAAAGATTTGATTTTATCAGGATTGTAGGAATGGGGTCCAGGGCACAGGAGGATGATTTAATTTTTTTGATGATTCCCTCAATTTCAAATTCTGAAACGTCAGAGAAACAGTAGAGAGAGTGGGGGAATCTAGACAGTGAACTGACAGAAAGGGCAGGTAGTGCAGGGGGACCAGTCAGAAGGTATCGGATGGAGTCTATTTTAGTTCTAAAGAAAGTGATAAAGTTGTTGCAGCATTCCTCTGTGTTTTCTGTGTAAGTTTGTGTAAGCTAATCTGTGTACAGTTAGTGCAGATGCTTTGAAACGACGCTCAAGGACACCGCCACCTGCCTTCATTTTCCGCAGCTCCGAGGTATACCATGGGGTCTGAGCGTGCGAAGGACACTGTTTTGGTCTTGATGGGGTCGTGAAGATCCAGAAGTCTGCAGATTGAATTATTGTAAAATGTGACTGATTCGCTGGCTGATGAGAGATTGGCAGAGGGGAGATGCTGAAGATCCAAGGTCAAGGTATCTGGGTCGATGTTTTTGATGTTACGGAAACAGATTTGGCATTTGGGTTTGGAGTGAGGGGGCAAGAATGGCAATTCCACCGAGATTAACTTGTGGTCAGATACACCAAGATCATGCACTTGTAGGTTGTTAACCCTCTGGGGTCGGCAAACGCGCAGGCGCGTTTTGCTGGATTTTTTTCACATAGTAGCACAATAGACTTAAATTACTCTGTCATTTATGGTCATACAGAAAAAAGAAATATAAAAAAGAATCTGTGAGATGTCTACTTTTGTATGTGTCCACAACATTGTGCTTTTGTAAAATAAAGAAAATAAACAGGGTGTGCTTTCTGCCTCTCTGTCTCGGTGAACTTTTTTTTCTTGAGCAAGTCTATAAACTGAAACAAAACTCAGCGAATACTTGTCACACATTTATGAGCAATACATCTTTATAAACATTTAAGTGTGTACTTTTAAATAATCTGATTCAAAATGAAAACAAATATTCTATGTTTAAGTCATTTGTATAAAACCAACAAGATGTCCAGTTTCTCAAACACTTGCTCATTAGTTTTAATGTGACCACACCCACGCACGCAAAAGAGATTGACATGCAAATCGTCCAGGAACGCAAACGCGCTCATTATCTCAAAAAGAAAGCACCAAAACTTCATCAGTCATTGGATATTGGATTTACCTCAGAAGAAGAAGAACCCGATTTGAAGACAAGAAAGATTTTAAGGTAAGATTTCCATTACACGAGAGTAGATGTTAAAACTTCATGCTGATTTGTACTCGGCTTTCGCCAAGATAAGCAACACTAAAACGTAGCTTTACAGTAAACTATGCTTCACCCATTTACGCTTCTTTCCATATGGTGGTGTGACTCCCCTTCTGTCCGGCGTTAACAGCTGCAGTGTACTTGGCGCGTCAGCACACACGACGGCTGCAACTACAGTGGACCAGCACGACAACCGTCTGGATTGAGCCGAGTAGGGGACATCTCTAGGGTCTTCAAGTGGGCACCTTCCGTCCTCAGTGTTTCGTCGACTAGCCCACGCCACCTCAAGAGGGCTCGACAGTGACTCTGGCGTCCCAGAGTCACCCCCCTCCGTCCCCCACTCAACTCAGCCCAGCTTACTGACCTCTACATCCCTCCTGCTGCTGAGACCTAACCACAATCTCTCCGCAACCCAACCATACGCGCCAACCCGTTTGACTAAGTCTGTCGAGCCCCACTAGTGCGTTAATATGCAGTTTCAGTGGCAACGGTTCCGTATGGCATACCACCTACCGCAAAACACAATATCTGCCCAACCACCTGTCATTCACGCAATATACACAGGAACGTAATGACTGTAAAAGTATTTACAGTCATTACGACTTGAAGAGCCTGTTGGTTTATTTGTATAGGTTGTATAGTAATACAACCTATACAAATAAACCAACAGACTCTTCAAGTTTTCAAGAATTCTATGAAACCGTAGCATGGCGGCCTGTACACAGCCAGCTAGAATCTTTCCGTCTCAACCACAGCCAGTTGCTGCTCCTTTCTGCTGCTTCAGATAAGTTCTTTACTGTGCGACGCAACTCTTGGCCACTGAATCCGACGTCTCTGAGGAACCGGGTTTATAGAGTGTGCCACAAAACCCACTTCCACTGGATAAACCTGGACTCTCCATCCTCGCTGTTCTGCTTCAGTGGCCAGATGAGCATACCGCAGTTTCTTCCTCTCATATGCCTCATCTACCGCATCCTCCCATGGCACTGTTAACTCTATCAGTTGAACAATGCGTGCTGATCCAGACCACAAAACAATATCTGGTCGTAGGTTAGTGGTGGCAATCTCAGGTGGAAAAATAAGCCGTTGATCAAGATCAGCCAGCATCATCCAGTCGCCAGCAGCTTCCAGTTGTCCTGGGCGAGAATTGGTGTTAGCACGTTTTCTTGGTGGTTGCTCGCCTGGGCGGAGGAATTTTGTCTTCTGCGTGTAATGTTTTGCTAGAACAGGCGGCAATTTATTGGTCATACTACGCTTGCCTTCCAATGCTAAAGCCAAACATCGCAATACTTGGTCATGGCGCCAAGTAAACCGACCTTGGCTAAGAGCCACCTTACATGAAGAAATGTATTCTGAATTATATTAGTTAGTGTTATTGTTGCATAAACTTCACATTGCAGTTGAACTGTTGCTAGATTAAAATGTATGAAATCGATGTAAACATGTTGAAATATGAACTATAGACAGGCAGGCTACCTTTCAATGCTAAATTTATATACATGTACGGCACGAGGATCGATAATAAAACACAGCATGATATAAAAGTAGGCTAGTATCAGTGTTTACTCTAATATGGTGAATATTATAATGTTTAGAACCGTGTTTACTGTTAAATACTGTGTTTGTAACGAATGGAATCATTTGAATTAACATCCATTTTAACGATTTATAGGCCACATGCTATAGGCTATTGTTATCATTATTTTATGCAGCCCTACACGTATATGCCTACAAGGCACAACAAATCTGGTGTTCATTTTACATACATATATATATATTGCGATTTTAACCAGAAAAATCTAACATGTATTCCCAAAATCGTGCAGCCCTATAGTTTCTCTTGATATCAGCATGTTCACAGTTGTTTCGTTGCCACTGATGAGTCCTGCTGGCTTAAACATTCACATGAGACTCTGTACATGAAAATGGTAAAATGAAAAACCGTATTACATGGCATGAAGTGGGTATCATATGCACGCAAAAATGCATATCATATTCACACAAAAAAACATTTTTGGCGTATAAATGGTACGAGAAATAAAATTTGTGGTGTAGATACGCACTTTCATTAGATTGGGCTGAAACTGTTGACAAATGTACTTACTCTTTATTCATGTGCCAAAACATGTGCACTTTTCTTAAAATAAATTAAAATCTGGTTGAAACTGAGATCAGAGATCTGAACTTACTGTTTTGAGGGAATTTTTTTTTGTTGAGAATTTAGATAAAGCGATTAAGAAAAAAAACAATCTGTGACGAGTTCTGTAATCAACTCGTTGTCTCTTGAGTTGCAGGTGATTGGCTGAAGTGAGTGGTTGTACACCTGAACATAATCATGAGCTCTATAAAAGACTGTGACAGCAGTCGGAGCAGTTGGGGGGCTGAGCTTGGGCTGGTTTCGTCTGCGCTGTACATTCGGACTCTTGTCGGCTCGGAGAACTCATGAGATGTGAGGGATATGGGAGATCACCGCCCTTTGATCCATCTCCATTGGGATGGTTGGATTGTGGACCTTCATGAGTGATATACATTTGCACACAATTACTGACACACTGATTGTCATTTATACTGATCCTTAGTGTTGTTTGTCTCACACAAATTAATAAATTCCTTTATTAATTGGAAGTGGTGTGTTATTGTTTTCAGTGAGACCTGGGAACAACATTTAGTTCGTTTGCGAGCTCTTTTAACTCGGTTGACTGAGGCATGTCTTACAGTTAACTTGGCGAAAGGGATCCCGGGGTTTCTGTTACATTTTTTCAACCGTGGTTTCTCCGCTGACTGACTTACTTAAGAACTCAGTGAAATTTGACTGGAGCGAGAATTGTCAGAGAGCTTTTGAAAATGTTACATTATTATTGACCACTGCTCCTGTTCTAGCTGCCCCGAGGCTGGATATGCCATTTAAGTTACAGGTGGATGCCAGCCAGGTTGGTGCTGGAGCTGGAGCTGTCTTATTACAGACAGGGGAGGATGGTTTGGATTATCCTGTAAGCTTCTTTTCTCGTAAGTTTAATACTTATCAGAAAAACTACTCTGTGATTGAGCAAGAGCCTTTATCTTTAATTTGGGCACTCCAGTTCTTTGTGTATGTAGGGGGAGGAATGCCCGTAGAAGTTTTTTCTGATCATAATCCTTTAACGTTTTTGCATTCTTTACAGTCGCCAAGTCAGCGGTGGATTCTCTTTTTACAGCCCTACAATCTAATTGTTAAACACATTAAAGGATCGGATAACGTGGTGGCAGATGCGTTGTCCCGTGCTCCTGATCTAATCAATTAAGTGCAATGGTTATACAGTTGCTTCTGTTTCTCTGTGCTCTCTTGTCGCCTTAATTTGCTTTCAGGATCCAGATTGCTGGTGGCAAGGTGGGGCAGTGTGGGAGAATGGAAGGAATTGTGAAAATCATGGTTGTACTGTTATCGGAGGTGGTACAACAATGAGTGTTGAAATGATTTCTAAAGTTATGGTGCTGGGTTTTTGTTTTGTTTTTTGATCCGATTGGTAACGGATCTCTTTTAAAGGGGGGGGGGGGGGGGTGACGAGTTCAGTAATCAACTCGTTGTCTCTTGAGTTGCAGGTGATTGGCTGAAGTGAGTGGTTGTACACCTGAACATAATCATGAGCTCTATAAAAGACTGTGACAGAGAGGAGAGCAGTTGGGGGGCTGAGCTTGTGCAGAGCTTGGGCTGGTTTCGTCTGCGCTGTACATGCAGACTCTTGTCGGCTCGGAGAACTCATGAGATGTGAGGGATATGGGAGATCACCGCCCTTTGATCCATCTCCGTTGGGATGGTTGGATTGTGGAACTTTATGAGTGATATACATTTGCACACAACTACTGACACACTGATTGTCATTTATACTGATCCTTAGTGTTGTTTGTCTCACACAAATTAATAAATTCCTTTATTAATTGGAAGTGGTGTGTGGTGGCTCCCTTATTTTGTTGCGACTCTCAGGAGATCGTAACAATCGCACTGAAAAATAGGAATTTTATGTGGTAGGCGATGGATTTGTACAATGTGAATTGTACAAAAAAAATGTAAAAGGTAAGAAAGCATGAATGTCCACTAAACACAACCACTGTGGCTTAAGAATATAATCTAAAATCATACGAATTTATATAAATTAGCCACCAATTTTCCAAATTGTAAATTAGTTACGAATTGCTTATTGAAATATAATAGTGGTGCAAAGCACTTAACCATGCCTTTAGAATGAGAATGTGTTGCTCTTCCTCTGGTTTCTGGTTGTAGGTTTTATCTGGTGGTTAGGTCTCTGTGTGGTTCCAGTTCTCATCTCAAAAATTCTGACTGTGGTTTCAATGATAGGCCTTTTTTATGTAAATTAATGTTATTTCCGCTACAAGTGTGTGTCTATTATATTACTGTAATATGATCTTTTCTCTTTTGGGGGCCTAATGGTTAGAGGGTCAGACTTGTAACCCAAAGGTTGCAGGTTTGATTTTCAAGAATGGTAGGAAATGTCACTACTCACTGCTCCTAATGTGTGTGCACTGAATTTTTCATCTGCATTTAACCCATCCAAGTTAGAGTATGATAATAAAACGTAATAAAAAAAACAATAAATGACCGAAAATCTACACTACATTTACAGAGGTGCTATAACAGTTCACTTAAAGCTTTTAAACATTTAAATAAAGATGGTTTAAGTAAAAATTATCTGTGCTTCTAACTGAAATCACAGTCAGAGCTCAGATGTGAGAGCTGAAATCAAACCAGAAGATAAATCAACAACCAGAAACCAGCAGTAGAAAAAAGAATAAATAGCAAAAACACCGACAGAACGAGAGCAGAAATCAAGCAAGACTGAAAACGTTCTTATGCTATGAGCACAGCGCTGCAGAAATATCCTGAATATATCTAGGTAAGACATGGTTGTTAATTTTGTTTCACTTCAAGTCATTAAAGGAGAACTCCGGCGCAAAATGAACCTTTGGTCTAATCACACATTGTTACCTAGTCAACCGTTATCTGAGGTTTGTTTTCATGATTATCGAATGTAAATAGTTTTATCTCTAAAAACAGTTTAGCCTATAAAGCTAGTATAACGCTAGTATATTGGGCATCGAGTAATGACAAATAAAAATCGCTTGTTAATACCACTAACAAGGCTCAAAATAGCCCCACACTAACACGGTAGCATAATGAGGGTCCCTACCTTCAAACCGAAGCATTGAGAACTTTGTCAGTGTCCAGACAGTTTAATAAGAAGATATTTAATACATACAGTCAACTTCGCGTATACAGGCAGAAGCCATCTTTGAAAAGCAGTCTCTACCAGTTGATCTACGAACGCCGATCCAAGTGCGCTGGTGAGATGTGAACGAGCTATAAGTTGTGATAAGGTGAGCGCAAACAGCAGGCTTGGATCGGCGTTCGTAGATCGACTGGTAGAGACTGCTTTTCAAAGATGGCTTCTGCTTGTATACGCGAAGTTGACTGTATGTATTAAATATCTTCTTATTAATCTGTCTGGACACTGACAAAGTTCTCAATGCTTCGGTTTGAAGGTAGGGACCCTCATTATGCTACCGTGCTAGTGTGGGGCTATTTTGAGCCTTGTTAGTGGTATTAACAAGCGATTTTTATTTGTCATTACTCGATGCCCAATATACTAGCGTTATACTAGCTTTATAGGCTAAACTGTTTTTAGAGATAAAATTATTTACATTCGATAATCATGAAAACAAATCTCAGATAACGGTTGACTAGGTAACAATGTGTAATTAGACCAAAGGTTCATTTTGCGCCGGAGTTCTCCTTTAAGGATGAACTGACATGTGATACAGAATGCATTAATACTTTTAGTCTGATGATTCTGAGTTGTATGTTTTGCTAGAATAATGAGGTTTGTGTCTTCTGAAAGTTGATCAGCATTTATTCAGCAGATACTAATTTTTCACTCTATTTATTTATTTACATATTTTCACCTGGATTTTGCAAGGACATCAAAGACATATTAGAATATGGAAAATTATCCATTTCACTGGAAGCTGGAACCTGTCCTGCAACAGATAAGGGTCAGATGGTCCATCTTTATCATCGTCGGTGCGTGTGCAGGTCTAGCAGCTCTTGGTCGGTCTGCCAGCATTCTAATTCGTCAAAGAAAGACTAATACGGTGTCAAACTGTATTCATCATACTTCATCCTCCTCCTCCTCCTCCTCCTCCTCCTCCTCACTCACTTTATTGAGCTTTTCTTGAGTCCCATCATAGTGATTAAACTCAGATCTCCTGGTATGATTGGTTAGATAGGTGTTTTTTTTTTAATTCATGGTCCTCATTAAGACTCTGTGGTCTCCTCCTGAACCAGCTGGTGGCGCTGGAGGGAATTCTCACAGTGAAATATCCACTGCATACTGCTTCGGTTTTCTCTACACCCTGTTTCATCACTGTCTACATATTTGTGTTTCTCTGTATCATTATTGTTGTGACTGTTTTGTTACAAATATATTTTGTCTTGTTTGATATTTTCATTTTCATTTTATCAGTGATCACATGGTTAATATCTTGTTCAGCTTTGTGTTGTACTAGTTGTCACTCTCACGCATCCAGAGAACCATATCATCATATTTGGGTTGTTTTCAAATTCACTCTGCTGGTGCTTTATCTGCCCAATATTTTGCTCAGTTTCTTCTTACACTTTACTTCATCTTTTCCTGAGTCTCTTACTGTTTGGTTCATTCTTCGTTTCTTGTTGAGTCTGAGATTGATTTTAGACCCTCTCGTGTGCGTGCTGGTCTGCTGGCAGAATCTCAGTATTCAGACATCACAACCCCACTGCAATCTGGCCCTCTTGTGCCAGCGGCCAAACAGAAACAAACTGAAACAAAAGATTCTCCACCCGACCCACCCGCATTCTCCATGCGGACACCATCTCCCAGAGAGCAAATCCTTCCATCGCTGGGTCGCCCGTCTCAGGGCCGCTTGCCCCCTGGGTTGGCGGGGGCGTGGACGGGCTGGGCTCTCCTCTTGCGACCGGCCACCTGCGGCCTGGGTGGAGGCTGCTGCTTAGGCTGAGCAGGGGAGCAGAAGGAGGCGCTGCAGCCGACGACTGGTTGGAGGCAGCAGCTGGTCGTCGGGAAGGATATGTTTGATGGCCTCTGTCTGCTTCTGTGCTGCGGAAAACTGCTGGGCAAAGTTTCCCACATTTTCGCCAAAGTGGCCGGCCTGGCAGACAGGGACTTTGAGGAACCGCACTTTGTCGGGCTCACGCATATCTGCCTGGTTCAGCCACAAGTGTCGCTCCTGGACCACTAATGTGGACACCGACCCAGGGAGCGTGAGTGACTTTCGTCGCCCGGAGGGCGAGCTCCGTCCCTGTACACATTTCCTGCATAACCCCTGGGTCGAAACTACCCTTGTGCAATTCCTTGAGCGCTTTGGCCTGGTAGACCTGCAGGAGCGCCATGGCATGCAGGGCGGAGGCAGCTTCTCCATAGGCTGAGTAAGCCTTGTCCGCGAGAGTCGATGAGAACTTACACGCCCGGGAGGGGGACGCGGATTATCCCACCAGGAGGTAGCGGTCTTAGGGACACAGTTGCATCGCCACAGACTTCTCCACCGGCGGGGATCTCCACGTACCCCTTAGCTGCTCCACCATCGAGGGTAGTGAGGGAGGAAAAGGCCACCAGAACGGTTTCAGGGCATAAAAAGGTGCCATCCATGCTCTGGTAACCTCATCATGCACTTCTGGAAAGAAGAACGCTGAGAACCAGCACGGGCCGCCCCGAGATACCAATCGTCCACCCGCGAAGGTTTGGGACACGGTGGATGGTTCCACTCGAGCCCGACACTTGCGGCGGCCCGGGAAAGCATAGCCGTGAGATTTGGGTCTGGCCGAATCGTCATCCCCAGAGGACATTAGCTCACCCTCCGATGCACCGACCGACATTTGTTCATCCGGTAGAGCTCCAAAAGAAACTACTGGCACGCCCGCGGATGGGCCAGTGTGCTTTCTTGGAGGCTCCGCGGTTTGCGGAGTTAAAGAGGAGTGAGGGGCCCGAGGAGATTGACTCGGATTATCTCTCACTGTGATCATCAGGGCACCAAGGCTATTAACAGAAGTAGGCCTCTTCTGCTGGGCAGAAGGAGCGCTAGATTGGGGAATAAGCAAAGGGGCTCCACCTCTTTCGAGGTAACGGAGTCTCGGTCTCGACCAGCAATGGGAACATGAGTCATCCACGAGTGCCATTTCAGTGTGCCTATAGCCCAAGCACGTGATACAGCGATCATGACAGTCAGCCAGAGTCGAACATTGACCACATCCATAAACACACGATCTGAATGACATCTTGAAAAAGACGCAGGGTCAGATCGTGTAAGATCTTTTAGGAATTTGCTCTCTCTGGTGCTGAGGCGCACAGGGCGATGGCCACGGCTACACACAGGGCGATAGTGCAAGCCTGTGTGAGCGCTCACTCTCTGGAACGCAACAACCGAAACCAACAGGCTGAATAAACAGCAATCTCATTGAGAACACTCTCTGAGAATTCACAACCCGCACTGCTTGCGCCGTCACACCAATTTATCAGCTCACAGAGGCTCCTTCTTCAAAGATAGGCTCGAACAGCAACACTCAGAAATCGATCTTTGCAGAACAGGAACAGCATCCACTGTCTGGCTCCGAAGCGAAAGACAAGGATGTGATGCACTCATTATATGCTCACGGCGCGATGCACAGCAGCAGGTGCAATTATCTCATGCCAATGTGCATTGGCTTGTTTAGTTACACTCGAAGTAGTGTAGTAATAGTGAGCTGACGAAGGGGAACCAGACTTATTCAGGATACTTCAAGTATATGATTAGTTAACTTGTCATGCAAACATGTCATGCAAACTAGAAACTATGTTTCTAACCACAGGTCGAGAGCTGTCGTTCCAACCACACAAGTTTGCGATGCTGTTTGTGAATGTTCGTTGGAACGATGGTTTCGGGAAACACCGACTCGTTGAACTATGCTGGTGAAGGCGGAACTTGCGAACATAGTTGGCTAACGATGTATTTGGGGAATGCACCCCTGGGTATAGAAAGATATTCAAACACCAGAAACCTCACAATCCACGCTAGATTTACAGTTCCTAGACGTGGGTCGTCATCACTAGCATGGAGGTGGTTTGGTTTTGAAAGGTCCGATGTTAGTCAAAAGCCAATCTGCAAAGCGTGCTGAAAATCGGTTGCAGTCAAAAGCAGATCGACGACCAATCTCTTTCATCATCTTCGAACTACCCACCGAACTGAAAATGAGGATTATGAAGAGCTTCGGGAGTCAGCTGAAGGATCTTCAGCAACACGCAACAAACTTTGGCAAAATCATTTACCAAGAAAGTTCTTTACGACAGAAAAAGCAACAGATGGCAAGATATAACACTGTCACCAATTACATTGCCAGAGACATCGTTCCAGATTAAGCAGTTGAGAGAGATGGTTTTAAACAGCTTTTAAAGACGTTAGACCCAAGATACACACTGCCTGGGCGAAAATATTTCTGTGAAACGGTGCTGCCTAAATTCGAGTCATGTCGCCAAATTCTTGCACTTGAAGATCAGAAGGTTTTACATTTTGTCACAACAACCGACAAGGTACAATATATAATAAAATTACAGCAATATAATAAATGACATGAATTACAAATTAAAATAGTAATATAAATAATATAAAATGTTAAACCTTCACACTTTGAATGTTCAATTGACAATATTTTATGTGTATTTTAAATCTTTTCCAGAGAGGAGCATGCGGTATCCTAGAATAAACAGAGCCTTCGGAGTTTGCAAGAAAGTGGTGGCTGTTTTTCTAGCAGCTGGAAAAAGAAAAAAAGAGCAGCTGAAACTTCCTCAACACAAACTGATCACAGAGTCACCAAAAAGATGGGGATCAAGACAATGCATGATTGAGAGGTTTCTTGAGCAAGAAAAGGCAATTCGTCATGTTTTAACTGCAGACAAAAAGCACAGGCACCTTGTGCCAACATGACAAGATGTTGAGGTGCTGGAGGCGGTAAGCAAAGCACTTGGTCCTCTGCTAGAATTTACAGACGCTCAGGTGAGCAACTTGTAACAGTTTCTTACTTAAAACCTGTGTTGTCCTTGTTCAACACTGAAGTCCTGGCAGTGAAGTCTGACACAGACCTAACCAAAAAAAAAAAAGAAAAAAAAAAAAATCAAACAAACCATTCTGGAGTACCTGGACACCAAGTACACAGAAGATTGTGTGGAAGAGCTGTTGAGTTTGGCATCCCCACTTGACCCCCGGTTCAAAAACCGCTACAATGAGGATGACAGGATCAAAACATGTGTGTGTTAGGCACTGATGACAGTGTGGTGAGCGTTCTGGCGCACTATGGCTGCCGTCGCATCATCCAAGTGGATGCTGCACATTGGTGGTGGTTGAGGAGATTCCCCCTTCCATGTGAAGCGCTTTGAGTGCCTAGAAAAGCGCTATATAAATGTAATGAATTATTATTATTATTATTATTAAAACCATTTGGACAGTGACGGCAGAACTCATGGCTATGGTGACAGAGGAAGACAGCCCTACCCCAGGCCCCTCAACTGCTTCTGCTCAGGCTACCACAGCGTAACCTGGAGCAGGTGATGATGACACCACTGAGCCAGCAAAAAAGACAAAAAAGTTTTGGTAGTTATTTCAAGAAACCACAGGAATTCAGGGGGGTTGGGGTGTGTGTTTGATTTGTTTAGATCCAGTGAAGTCGTCGTCATCATAGGCGTAATTTGCGGGTGGGACATGTCCCCACCACTTTTTCTCAGGATCGATATTGTCCCCCACCACTTTTTGAAACATTGAGGCAAGGATGTACTACCTAATAAAAATAAATAAAACATCTCCAGTTAACTAGCAGACCATTCATTTAGTTTGCTATCAAATAAGAGATCTAGTGCTAAAATCTGTTGTTTTTTAAATCAAGCTGAGCGCTCGTTTTCACTGCTATCAGTGTCATGGATACAGTGTTCTCTTGTGGCTCGCACACAGTCTTCACTCAGACGTGCTCTTCAATCTATTGCCGTTGCGGAGACTCTCTATTCGTTCCGGTGAAATCACAAAATAAAATGTACACAAACGTGTCCCTGCTTGATATAGACTATAGACTGTAACCAATGATGAACATATTCGGTTTTGATGAGAGAAAAAAAAACCTATACGAGTGCGGATTAGAACCCGTAACCTGTGACACGCTTGGCAAAAGATCTACCACTAGACCATTGAAGAACTCTAACAAAATTTGCGGATCGATGCAATTATTTACGGGTTGAGCAGAGAGTCTGCACAGTTTGACCAGCGGGGCGGCCGCACACCAGGCTTGCTAAGAACTTGCAATGTATAACTATCAGACCGGCCCTCGCAGCCTCGAAACACTACCGGCCCACCGGGAAAAGTCCCGACTCTCCCGATTGCCACTCCGCTACTGGCAGCTGCATCCAAGCCTTACATCACCAAGTGCAATACAAAACATTGGATGCAGTGGTGTAAAGCACGCCGCCACTGGAGCAGTGGAGACGTGTTCTCTGGAGTGACGGTTTGGTGGTTGCCAGGAGAACGGTACTTGCCTGACTGCATTGTGCCAAGTGTAATGTTTGGTGGAGGGGGGGTTATGGTGTGGGGTTGTTTTTCAGGGATTGGGCTTGGCCCCTTAGTTCCAGTGAAAGGAACTCTTAATGCTTCAGCATACCAAGACATTTTGGACAATTTCATGCTCCCAACTTTGTAGGAACAGTTTGGGGATGGTGCACAAAGCAAGGTCCGTAAAGACATGGATGAGCGAGTTTGTTGTGGAGGAACTTGACTGGCCTGCACAGAGTCCTGACCTCAACCTGATAGAACACCTTTGGGATGAATTAGAGTGGAGACTACGAGCCAGGCTTTCTCGTCTAACATCAGTGCCTGACCTCACAAATGCGCTTCTAGAAGAATGGTAAAAAATTCCTATAAACACACTCCTAAACCTTGTGGAAGAGTTGAAGCCCAGAAGAGTTGAAGCTGGTGTAGCTGCAAAGGGTGGACCAACTCCATAATTAAAGCCTACGGATTAAGAATGGGATGTCATTAAAGTTCATTTGCATGTAAAGGCAGACGTCCCAAAACTTTTGGCAATATAGTGTATTTACAGAGACAGGTAAGGACCTTGTCTTTTTTGCTCTCTGCTGAGGGATAGTAGTTAGCGTTTGCACGAGCGTATTTGTCTCACCAGGGAGATGATAGGACTCATAGCGTTTTCATTCATGGCTGTTCTCGTATGATTCTTTCAAAGTGACAGGGAGTTAAATGTGCATAATGTGATGCAGTCGCTGTGATTTGTTCTACCCAGGCTTGACTCTCACTTGAGAGATGAGAGTTAAGCACCTTCTGTGGCTCGGGTACCACGGCCCGGGCCACAGAGCCACACGGGAGGAGTCGAACTGGAATATTGTTGTTTAACTTCCTCTTGTCCAGCTCTGGTACAGCTACTGATTTTGTTAGATCTAATTCTGAGAAATTAGATTCAGAAATAAGGTTAAATAGGCAGCTCCCCTTATGTTCCTCTGAGGTTGCAGCCATTTTGCCCAGAGGCTGGGGTGCAAGCAGGAAGCTCCTTTATTAGCCTTTAAATTATAGTCTTTTTCTGAGGTCTCCGTTCTCCTGAGCTCCACCTAGACAGTGACATTAAGGGCCCTATTTTAACGATCTAAAACGCAAGTGTCAAAGCGCAAAGCGCAAGTAACTTTGTGGGCGGACCCCGGCGCTGTTGCTATTTTCCCGGCGGGATAAATGCCTCTTGCGCCAGGCGCAAATCTAAAAGGGGTTGGTCTGAAGTAGCTTCATTATTCATAGGTGTGGTTTGGGCGTAACGTGAAATAAACCAATCAGAGCGTCATCTCACATTCCCTTTAAGAGCATGATGAACGAGGTGCGCTTGTTCCATGGCGCAATACTATTATAACGGCGCATTTACCAGGCGCGCTTCAGAATCGGTTCACAGCCGAGGAGATCGATGTTCTCGTCAGGGCTGTAAAAGAAAGATAAGTGACATTGGGGATGGGACAAACCCACCCAAATTAGCTTCGGTTAAACATGCATATAATAATTTGGGTAAATGTGTAAGCTTTATGCCTATTTTTCCCATCGTCATGGACACATCAATGATTTCCCTCGTGTTTTAATATTTTTCCTTATAATAATGTATAATTTGCAAAAAGGAAAATGCATCTGTGTAGATGAGAGAATCATCTACAGTGTATGCGCGTTGTTCACACTCTGTATTATGGCCAAGCATGCGCGCTTAAAATAGCATCTGAATGTACGCGCAACGCGCCACTGACTTTAGACTAGGTTTTTTCTGGTCAGTGGCGCAATTGTTTTCTGGAACTGCAAAATAGCACTAGGGAATGTTTGCGCCGAAACACGCCTCCTTTTTGCGCCGACCCGCCCAGGGAGCGCAAGTTCATTTGCTAGTTTACCGACGTGCGTCTGTGGAGGGAAAAGCCCGCTTTGTGCGGGTGCAAAATAGGAATGATACATGCGTCAGTGTACAAAGTCATTTGCGCTGGGTGCAAGATAGGGCCCTAAGTGTGTTGGCTCTCTTGGGCCGCTGTGATAAACTGTCTTTGAGGTTGAGTATGGTTGGTCTCCTCTCACTATAGAGTTGTCCTGCTTAGGCCTCCGCTCACCTGAGCTCCAGTTAGACAGTTGCATCAAGTGTTCGGACCTCTGTGTATGCTTTGATAAACTGTTTTTGAGGTTGATTATGGTTGGGCTCCTCTCACTCAGAAAGCTGCTCTGCTGAGGCCTCTGCTCACCTGACCTCCAGTTATACAGTGACATCAAGTGTTTGGCCATTTTGGGGCCGCCTTGGTGAACTGTCTTGGAGGCAACTGTTTGGCCCTCCTTGAGGCCGCCTTGGTAACTGTCTTAAGGTCGATTATGGTTGGCCTCCCCTCACTCATAGAGTTGTTTTGGTGAGGACTGTTCAAGTTACAGTGACAATGGAGGCCTACATAGATGAGAATTTGTGCCAAGAGGTTAGAAAGTACCCTCATTTGTACAACTCTAGCATGAAAGAATACAAAGATATTTACATGGGTTGTGACTCCTGGCAAGAGATTTGCTAAAAACTGCACATGCATCGAATGCATGTGTACGCGTACGAGTCAAATAAAGTATACTTTGTAAGGCTGTCCTTTTCGTCTGCGCGTAAAAAAAATAAGTATCCTTTCGGCTTTAAAGGTAATTCCCATCAGGGAGACTGACATTAACAGACCTTGAGCTCTGTAAAAAAGAACGCTCACAAGGAGGAATTTACGCTCTGGTTCTTCCTGGCATGGGCATAGAGCTTAGGTTGTGGCCTTGGGTAATAGTTTCACTGACAGTTCTGTGTTGACCTGAGCGAGGGATTGGTCTTCTCAAGTTCGTTGAGTCTTCTTTGTGCTTGTCATAGCCATTTAGGCAGTTATTCCCTCAGCATTGGGTACTTGTTCCCTAAAGTGTACCCATTCAAAAGTGAACGTCTCAAGTTATGCATGCAACCATGATTCCCTGAGAAGGGGAACGAGACATTGCTTCTCGCTGACATGCTTCGGGCATACCTGGTCACATCTCCTTCAGACAAAAATGTTGATACTAGTACTCTGATAACATGTACTCTTTTATACTCATGATCACAGTAGAATGATGTCACTGGCTGTCCCAGGCCAATGCCATTGTCACATTTGAATTACGTGCTTCAGACACTGGTCATACTGGAGGCATTCCCCAAAGTGTCTTTGGACGCAGTGTCTCGTTCTCCTTGAACCATGGTTACATGTATAACCTGAGACGTTTTCCACCAAAATAAAAGCTTAACTGGTTTCCAGACCAAGGTCCACCCACCACAGTCTCATAAAATCCTATAGGAAACACTTTCGGCCTATGCTAGTCTTCTCAAAATAAAATAAAAATGATCCTATTATTCAAATGAGTCTTTTAAAAAAGTGTTTTCTTCAGCCAGTTGAAGACAGTACACTTGTATGTGCACGTGATCAGGATTTTACCACCTCCACTTCATTTTGAACCAGGAAAAACCCTGATACTGAAGTAATGGCTGCTGAAAATTCAGCTTTGCCATGTCATGAATAAATTCAATTTTAAAATATATGAATACACAGCTTCATCTAATTGTAATATTTCACAATAATACTCTTTTAAATGTGTATTTGATCAAAAAATTTAGCATTGGTGAGAATAAGAGACTTCTTGCAAAAAACATTGCAGACCCCACACATTTGAACAGTGCGTGCACACACACAGACACAGACACACACACACATTGGGTTTCATGTTTTAAGGGGACATTCCATGGACATACCTGTAATGATTATTATAATGTACAAACTGTATTCTATCGTTTAACCCTAAACCTACCCATCACAGAAAACGTACTCAGTTACTAACGTAACCTCGGTTCCCTTTCGTTGTCACTCCGAGTTCCGTCGGATGACGACGAATGGGGGTTTCGCTTAGAAGCCAATCAACTTCAAATACTTCAAAACGAGCCAATGGCAAAGAAATGCCATGGGTCTGCGGAATTTGCATAGCGTAACTCCGCCTCACCTCGTGAGTATATAAGGAGAACGCTGGCAGCAAATAGGCATGTTTTCGCTTTGGAGCCAAGTTAATCCTTCGTTCCACAAGCCATTCCTGAAATTGTCAGTTCTTCAAACGAGCAAGATTCTCTGGTGTTGGTGTGACGGCGATCTTCGGCGAGCGCGCACTTCCTGCTTATCTGTCTGTGGTTCGACAGCGAGTGTGTTCTCCCCGAGCGCTTCAACACAATCAGGTTTCTATTCTCACAAAAGAGCTTGCACGTGGCACGTCTTTTTAAAGATGCCTCGCCCGTGCACTTCTGGTTGCGGTAGGCTGGTTGACGACTCTGATGGGCACGGGTGCTGCATAGTGTGTTTGGGCATTGATCACGCTAGAGCAGCACTCGTGGATGACTCATGTTCTCTCTGTGGGAACATGACCATCGCAGCATTACGGTCAAGACTCGGTGATCTCGCAAGAGTGAGGGTCCCCTCATCCACACCCCGATCTACTGACTCTAGAAATAGAGCTAGTACTTCGGCTGGTGGCCAGGGTGATCTGAGGGTGACGGTTTGGAACCAAGCGCCGACTATCAGTCCGTGCCCAGCCGCACCCTCTCCAATGCTGCAACCCGTGAGTGTTCAGGGGATTCCGGCGAGATCATCTTCGGGTGTCCCGCGGGTTTCCTTTGGCGCTCCAGAGGAAGATGCCATGTCTATTGCAGCATCACAAGGTGGGTCGGAGTCTGCTGGAAGTGAAGACTCATCACAGCTGCCGCCTTCGGGTGTGACTACAGTTGTGCCAGAGTCAGATCCAGAGATGACGGCCATGCTGTCTCGAGCCGCCGCGAGCATCGGGTTAGAGTGGAACCCTCCGCCCTGTCCCGAGCGCTCGCGGCTGGATGACTGGTATTTGGGTCAGGCTGCGGACCCCCATCCGCGTCAGGCCCCGATACCTTTCTTCCCGGACGTGCATGATGAGATCTCGAAGTCCTGGAAGACTCCCATGTCTTCCCGTGACCGCTCGATGATCTCATCCGCCTTTCCTCCCCTCGATGAGGCCGCTGCCCGTGGGTACACTGGGCTTCCCCCGGTCGAACGCTCTGTTGCGATGCAACTGTGTCCTCAGAGCGCTTCGTCTCGTGGTGAGCCAAAGCACCCATCCAAAGCCTGTAGGTATTCGTCTACGTTAGTGGCGAAGTCCTACAGAGCTGCGGGACAGGCAGCCACCTCTTTGCATGCCATGGCCATTCTGCAGGTCTACCAGGCCCAGATGCTCAGGGACATGCACGAGGGTAGGACGGACCCAGGGCTCTTCAATGAGCTGCGCGCCGCCACCGACCTTGCTCTCCGAGCGACGAAGGTGACCGCACGCTCCCTGGGTTTGGTGATGTCCACAGCCGTGGTCCAGGAGAGACATCTTTGGCTTAATCTTGCCGATATGAAGGATGCCGAGCGGTCCCGGCTGCTCGACACCCCCATATCGCAAGATGGCCTTTTCGGCGGTGCAGTCGAGGACTTTGCCCAACAGTTCTCGACTGCGCAGAAACAGACTGAGGCTATCAAGCATATTCTGCCCCGACGGCCCGCTGCTGCCTCCACCCAGCCGACCGGGCAGAGTACTCAGTCTGTTCGCCGCCGAGGGCGCCCTCCTGCGACTCCCGCCCCTCCCGCCCGGCCCAAGCAGCAGCCTCCACCCGGGCCCGGTCGCGGAGGAAGTCGCAAGAAGGCGCCCCAGCCCTCTCCAGCCCCGCCCCCCGCTAAACGCCGGGCCAAGCGGCGCTCCTGAGACGGGCTGCTCAGGGATGACGTGTTTTTCTCAGGAGGTGGTTGCAGGACCACTCCTTCCCCCGGTGGAGGGCCGGGGGAGAATCTTTTGTTCTCCACTCCCCGCTGCTCACCCACGGGTGGGCAGTACCCTAATGTGGTTAAAGAAAGAAATAACACGTTCATCCCTGAGCACACAGAGTTCTTGGACGACACGGTGCGCCGCCCCCGGGCCGTGCACCCCTCGTCCTCCTCTGTCCCAGAGCCGGATGACAGTGCGTGCCGTCCCCGGACCGCACCACTCTCATCCCCCTCTGTCGCCAGACCCCTGGCAGAGCAGACCCCCGTGGAACGTTCGTCCTTCCCTGGTCTCCTCTGTCAGGGCGCGGTTCATGACTGCACCCCCACATCGGGCCGCTATGCCGTCCACGTCTGGGTCAGTCATACCGCCTCGCTGCCCCACCGACGGGAAGTCTGTGGTTCGCATGACCCCGCTGGTGCAGTCCTTGGGAGCTTGGTTAGAGCTTCCCAACCTGTCCCGCTGGGTCGCACGAACGATCAGGCTCGGCTACGCGATTCAGTTCGCGCGGTCTCCTCCCCGCTTCAGGGGAGTCCGCTCCACTATGGTCGGTGGCAATGCCCCTATCATGAGAGCGGAGGTTGCTACCCTGCTGGCGAAGGGTGCGATCGAGACTGTCCCTCCAGCCGAAATGAGGTCCGGGTTTTACAGCCCCTACTTCATTGTCCCGAAGAAAACCGGTGGGTTACGGCCAATCCTGGACCTGCGCGTATTGAACCGCTCCCTTCACAGGCTGCCGTTCAAGATGCTCACCGCCAAACGCGTTTTCGAATGTGTGCGGCACCAGGATTGGTTTGCAGCGATCGACCTGAAGGACGCCTACTTTCATGTCTCCATTCTCCCTCGACACAGACCGTTCCTACGGTTTGCTTTCGAGGGACAGGCATACCAGTACGCAGTTCTCCCATTCGGGCTAGCCCTGTCCCCTCGCGTCTTCACGAAGGTCGTCGAGGCAGCCCTTGTTCCCCTCCGGGAACACGGGGTTCGCATTCTGAACTATCTCGACGACTGGCTGATTCTAGCTCACTCTCGAGATCAGCTTTGCGAACACAGGGATTTGGTACTCCGCCATGTAGCCCGTTTGGGCCTTCGGGTCAACTGGGAGAAGAGCAAACTTTGCCCCGTGCAGAGGATCTCTTTTCTCGGTATGGAGATCGACTCGGTCGCCATGTCCGCGCAGCTTACGAGCGAGCGCGCGCAGTCACTGCTGACTTGCCTGAGACAGTTCGAGGGCAAGAGTGCGGTTCCACTGAAACTCTTTCAGAGGCTCCTGGGGCATATGGCATCTGCAGCCGCGGCAACGCCGCTCGGATTGCTTCATATGAGACCGCTTCAGCTTTGGCTTCGCGACCGAGTCCCGAGGTGGGCATGGCAACACGGCACGCTCCGAGTACCAGTTACTCCGACCTGCCGTCAGACCTTCACCCCGTGGGGGAACCTCAGCTTTCTACGGGCAGGAGTGCCTCTGGAACGAGCTTCCCGGCATGTTGTTGTAACGACAGATGCCTCCACCACGGGCTGGGGTGCCATGTGCAATGGACGTGCTGCCGCGGGCTCCTGGACAGGACCCCACCGCTTATGGCACATCAATTGCCTCGAGTTGCAGGCTGTACGTCTTGCTCTGCGCCGCTTCCGGGCCGTGCTCAAGAATCAACACGTACTAGTCCGAACAGACAATACCGCCACTGTAGCGTACATCAACCGTCAAGGTGGTCTGCGCTCCCGCCGTATGTCGCAACTCGCCCGCCACCTCCTCTTATGGAGTCAGAAGCATCTGAGGTCGCTTCGAGCCATTTACATCCCTGGAGCCCTGAACTGTGCAGCCGACGAGCTGTCACGGCTTCAGCCCCTCCCCGGAGATTGGCGACTCCATCCCCAGACGGTTCAGCTGATTTGGGACCAGTTCGGGGACGCACAGATAGATCTGTTTGCCTCTCACGACTCGACCCATTGCGCCCAGTATTATTCCCTGACCGAGGGCACGCTCGGCACGGATGCTCTGGCGCACAGCTGGCCGCGGGGCCGCAAATATGCGTTTCCCCCAGTGAGCCTTCTTGCGCAACTCCTGCGCAAGGTCAGGGAGGACGAGGAGCAGGTCACTCTGGTCGCGCCGTACTGGCCCACCCGGACCTGGTTCTCCGAACTTGTACTCCTCGCGACAGCACCTCCTTGGCCGATTCCTCTGAGGAAGGACCTCCTTTCTCAGGGACGGGGCACCCTATGGCACCCTCGTCCCGATCTGTGGAACCTCCACGTGTGGCTCCTGGACGGGACGAGGCAGGTTTGAGTACCCTGCCACCAGCGGTGGCGGCTACCATCACTTCCGCTAGAGCGTCGTCCACGAGACACTCTATGCGTTGAAGTGGAACCTCTTCGTCAGCTGGTGCTCTTCTCGCCGAGAAGAGCCCCGGAGTTGTTCGATCAGTGTTGTGCTTTCCTTTCTTCAAGAAGGGTTGGAGCGAAGGCTGTCTCCCTCCACCCTTAAGGTCTATGTAGCCGCTATTGCCGCACAGCATGACCTTATAGAAGGTAAGTCTTTGGGGAAGCATGACCTGATCGTCAGGTTCCTGAGAGGAGCGAGGAGACTGAATCCTCCTCGCCCTCCTCTCGTACCCTCTTGGGACCTCGCAGTGGTCCTAACTGCCCTGCGTAGTGCTCCCTTTGAGCCTTTGCAGTCAGTCGAGCTAAACTTCCTATCTATGAAGACAGCGCTTCTGACTGCATTGGCCTCCGTTAAGAGGGTGGGGGACCTGCACGCATTCTCCGTTGACGAAGCGTGCCTAGAATTCGGGCCGGGCTATTCTCACGTGATCCTGAGACCCCGGCTTGGATATGTGCCCAAGGTTCCTACCACTCCCTTCCGGGACCAGGTGGTGAACCTGCAAGCGCTGCCCCCGGAGGAGGCAGACCCAGCCTTGGCACTGCTCTGTCCAGTACGTGCTCTTCGCATCTATGTAGACAGAACGCAGTGTTTCAGGACCTCAGACCAGCTCTTTGTCTGTTATGGTGGGAAGCTGAAGGGAAAGGCTCTCTCCAAGCAGAGGTTGTCTCACTGGATAGTGGACGCCATTGCTTTGGCATACCAGCAGCAAGGTCGACCGTGCCCCCTTGGTGTGACTGCCCACTCCACCCGGAGTGTGGCATCCTCTTGGGCTCTAGCGCATGGCGCCTCGCTAACAGACATCTGCAGAGCTGCAGGCTGGGCGACACCTAACACATTCGCCAGATTCTACAATCTCCGAGTGGAGCCTGTGTCCTCTCATGTACTCGCTTCAACCAGCTAGTACCGGACTCGCTCAGGTGTCTTCGCTTGCTCGCCATTCCACTCTACGGACTGGATACGTGCGATATTCTCCTCAGGTGAGCTTCTCCGAAAGCCCTGAGTTCCTCCAGCACTCCTGACGTCGGCGCCAGTGTCTCTTGCCTGCGCGTCGGCTAGGTGCCTCCCGTGTGCATGGTACCTCCCGGAGCTACCCCCACATGTGTATTCCCACTGTAAGCCTCTCTGAGCATGTGTCTTTCCCTTGGCAAGCCACCTTGCCACCCCTGGGGTTGAAATATTCCACCTGCGGCTGGATACCCCAGTGATTCCCCATATGCATCCCTCGGGGTCATATGTGTATTTCTAAGTCCCCCCCCTCTGGGTTGGCAGTAATTGCATACTTCCCTAAGACCTGGGATATGCTCCCCAGTGTACCTTGGTATTCCTGTGTTAAATAGGAGTCCTTCGTCCGTGCTAGTCTCACGACAGGGATCTCAGATTTACGCAGGGCACTGGAAGACAGCTGAGAAGTGGCGTGATTAGACTGGTATCCCCATTCGTCGTCATCCGACGGAACTCGGAGTGACAACGAAAGGGAACGTCTCGGTTACGGATGTAACCCTCGTTCCGTCTTCCTGCCACTTCCGCTGTACCGCGGGGATCGCCTGAACTCAGGTTGGCTCCTCAGCGAAGAAACATGCCTATTTGCTGCCAGCGTTCTCCTTATATACTCACGAGGTGAGGCGGAGTTACGCTATGCAAATTCCGCAGACCCATGGCATTTCTTTGCCATTGGCTCGTTTTGAAGTATTTGAAGTTGATTGGCTTCTAAGCGAAACCCCCATTCGTCGTCATCCGACGGAACGTCTCCGTTCCCTACTCAGGGAACGAGGGTTACATCCGTAACCGAGACGTTCTCTCTAGAGAGGGAACGAGTACTGCGTAATAGCTTATGCTATGGGGAAAACCTCTTTTCCACGAGATATTGAAGCCAAAAATTATCCTTAATTTTTTATTAATGTAAAACGCTTTGCAGCAGCAAGCAGACACAGGCGAGACAGCTCGCGCGCCTATTGGCTGCTCTTGCGGCAAATGCAGCAGCCTATCGAGAGAGACTCTGCGTGACGTAATGACCAATGGGGGCAATTCGCGCCCTTTTCGTCACGTCCCGCCAGAAAGGGCGTGGTCTCGCTCTATAAATATGCTCGTTAGGCTGGTACAAGCTGGTTTTCATCGCCGAAGCGAACCAGAGCGTATTCCAAGCACGGCAAGATACGCAGTACTCGTTCCCTCTCTAGAGAGAACCGAGGTTACGTTAGTAACCGAGTACGTTCTCTTACGAGAGTATCTCTCGTACTGCGTAATAGCTTACGCTATGGGGAACACAATGCAACACGCCGTGCGTACAGGGATCCAACACCAAAGTCCCAGGGGCCGAAGCCCGGGGCTCATATAGTGCATAATCACCATAAACTCACATAGAGTGGAGGAAGAGAGGCTGGAAGCGTCATTCCTTATAAAATAGCACCCAGAGGGGCTATCATATGACAGTAAAACGCGCAGCCAGGGTGAAAGCTTTCAGCCTGATCTGGGTGGCCATACGTGTGTCAACACTCATGGGGCTGCAGTAAACTCAGCATCTGGGCTGCACAGCGGGGCAGATAGCACTGAATTCTAGACCGCCAAAAGCTTAGCTTGTAAGGCGGGTACCTCCAGGTTATAGTATTTTATAAATGTAGACGGCGAGGCCCAGCCCGCGGCCGTACAGATATCTTGCAGGGTAACCCCGCTAGACCATGCCCACGAAGAGGCCACGCCTCTCGTGGAGTGTGCTCTGACACCCAAGGGGCACTGCAGGCCCTTTGCAGTGTAAGCGAGCGCAATGGCATCCACTATCCATCTGGATAGGCTCTGTTTTGAGGCGGCAAGTCCCTTGGAACGCCCGCCAAACAAAACGAAAAGCTGCTCAGTCTGTCCGAAACCAGACGAGCGCGACACATAAGCTCTTAATGCCCTGACGGGGCAAAGGAAACTCGCGTCCTCCTCATTGAGAACCGGAAGGGCAGACAGGGAAATTACCTGGGCCCTAAACGGTGTATTGAGGGATTTCGGCACATACCCGTGCTTAGGTTTGAGAATGACTTTCGAGTCATTAGGCCCAAACTCCATACATGACGCGCTTACTGAAAGCGCCTGCAAGTCCCCTATGCGCTTCACTGAAGCGAGAGCCGTGAGAAACACTGTTTTGAACGACAGGTGTTTCATGTCCACCAGCTGGATTGGCTCGAACGGGGCGCCTTTCATGGCCTCCAGGACCGTGAAAAGGTCCCACGTCGGGACTGAAGGGGGCCTGGGAGGGTTTAGCCTCCGAGCTCCCCTAAGGAAACGCACGACTAAGTTGTTCTTCCCCAGCGACTGGCCAGACACCAGTTTTGCAAACGTTGCTATGGCCGCCACATACACTTTGAGCGTGGATGGGGTCCTGCCCTTATCCAGTAGCTCTTGAAGGAAGGAAAGCACTTCCGAAACCCCGCAGTCCACAGGTGAAAAGCTCTGGGCTTGACACCACGCAGAGAACACAGACCATTTCGAGGAGTAGAGCCGCCTGGTAGACGGAGCTCTAGCCTGCGCGATCGTGTTTAACACTCCTTCTGGGAGGCTAGCAGGTACCCGTTGATGGCCCATGCGTGCAGGGACCACAGCTCCGGGCGAGGATGCCAAATCGAGCCCTCCGCCTGAGAGAGGAGGTCTCTCCTCAATGGTACAGGCCATGGGGCAGTGCTGGTCAGCTGCATCAGGGCATGGAACCACGTCTGGTTTGTCCAGAGCGGAGCTACGAGCAGCACTGGGCATCCGTTTTCCCTGATTCGTTCCAACACTTGAGGCAGGAGCGAGACAGGAGGAAAAGCATATAGGGGACAGCGGGGCCAAACATGAGCCAGCGCGTCCTTGCTTTTCGAGAAAAACTCCGGGCAATGAGCGTTTTCGTGGGACGCGAATAGGTCCACCTGTGCCGAACGTTTTCCACAGCAGCTGGACCGTCTGCGGGTGCAGCGACCACTCCCCTGCTGGAACACTTCGTGAATGTACGAGGTGCTAGAGACAGGCCGAACGGCAGGACTGTGTATTGATATGCCTGGCCCTCGAAAGCGAATCTCAAGAATCGCCTGTGATGGGACGCTATTTGTATTTGGAAATAGGCGTCTTTCAGATCTATTGACATAAACCAGTCCCCGTGGCGCACTTGCGCGAGGATTTTCCTGGTCGTAAGCATTCTGAACTGGCGTTTCACAAGCGCTCTGTTCAGCTGTCGCAGATCTAAAATGGGTCTGAGACCCCCATCTTTTTTCGGTACCAGAAAATATCTGCTGTATAGGCCCCCTTCGCTCTGAGCCTGAGATAAAGGTTCTATAGCCCCTTTGCTCAGTAGTTTCGCTATCTCGGCACGAAGTAGATGAGACACTTCGTTTTTCACCGTAGTTTCGACACGCGCCGTATAACGGCGAGGGCGTCGATCGAA
This sequence comes from Rhinichthys klamathensis goyatoka, assembly GCF_029890125.1. NCBI lineage: Eukaryota > Metazoa > Chordata > Actinopteri > Cypriniformes > Leuciscidae > Rhinichthys > Rhinichthys klamathensis. The sequence continues at coordinate 3,121,504 of NW_026606660.1, forward strand.
TTGTAGCGAATAGCCTCCCTTTATAGTGTTCAGCACCCATTCTGATACCCCGGGAAGCTTTGACCACGCATCTGCGTGAATAGCTAGAGGCAGAATGAAATCCGGGCTCTGGCCGCGGCAAAACGGCAGCTCGAGAGCCCTGGTATACTGGGAACACAACACCGTGTTTACAGCGTTCGAGGCGGGGGGCGCGCTGATCACAGCGGGCAGCCTGGCCGCGCTCAGCTTCTCTATGGCAGATTGTGCAGAGAAAGTGAGCGGGGCGGATCCCGTAGGATTCGGTGTGTCTGTGAGAAAATGTGGGCGCGGGACTGCGGGCACATTTATTACACTGAAAACACTGTCGGTTAGAGCCGACTGAATGTGTGTTGGTTTCGTTTTTACAGAAACCAAGGGACGCGCAGCCTGCAGTGTAAGCGGGCATTGTGACATGGGCGCGTTCACTACATTGTCTGCACAATCGACCTGAGTCGATTTTATTTGTGCTAGCCCTGCACCGTGGCGGGCTGTGTCTGGGTGTGGGAATGGGCACTGGGGCGTGGGCATTCTTACAACACTCATAACACCATCGGCCGTGGCCGGAACACCAGAAAATGTGTTGAAATACACAAGAAATACACTGGGACAGTCACGATGCTTGGAACTGACCGAGCGAGAAGTTTTGGTGGAAAACCGGCCGCAGCGGGATCTGAACACCGTCGCTTTCCTAGAGTGGCTAGGAAGGCTTTGAGGCCTCGGGCTTGATCTCAATCCTCGGCCGGGGCCCGCGCTGAGGGGGGCGGCGTCCAGCAGAGCGAGAGCGCGGTCTTTGGTCTCGGGCGTGGCGGCGCTATGAAGCGGCGGCGGCGGGCGGTGCAGGTTGCGGCTGAGAGCTGCGAGCAGACGGCTGTTTTGAGCGGCCTGCAGCGGAGCTCGAGCGCTTCGGAAGGAAGTGCTTCATAGCCTGCGAAGTCTTCTGCACCTCCATGAATCTGTCCGCGAAATCCTTGACGGCAGATCCGAAGAGGCCCGCTGGCGAAATGGGCGCGTCGAGGAACACAGAGCGCTCGGCTTCCTTCATCTCGGACAGCGTCAGCCATAAGTGTCTCTCAGCCACGGTGAGAGAGGCCATATTCCGTCCTATGGCCTGTGCAGCGGCTTTAGCAGCGCGATGAGCGAGGTCTGTAGCGCTTCTCAGGTCCGCCACGCAGATCGCTTCGGGCCCTTCCTCGTCCAGTTTAAGGAGAAGGTCGGCCTGGAAGATCTGCAGGATAGCCATAGTGTGCAGCGCTGAAACTGTTTGCCCAGCGGCGGTGTAAGCGCGCCCGTGCATGGCTGACGTCTAGGGGTGTAACGGTACACAAAAATCACGGTTCGGTACGTACCTCGGTTTTAAAGTCACGGTTCGGTTATTTTTCGGTACAGTAAGGGAAAGAAATACAAACATTAAACTGCTGGTTGTTTAGTTTACTATAAACTTTATTTTAACAATTTGTTTACACTTTTTTACAATTTGTTTAAACTTTTTTAAACACACTTTTAATTAAATATAATAAATAAAATATATATTAAACAAAAAAAGAATAAGAAATAAAATATTGCTGCAAAATTCTCCACTAAATAAAATCCTCTCAAACTAATATCACATAATAAAATAAAATGAAAAAAATAAATAACTATGGATAACAGTGGAGCATTACCAATCCCAGCTTTTAGGCCTGCTCATATGAAAAAATATATATATATATACATTTTACAAAGTGTAAAGTGCAGCATCAACAGTTTCAGTTTTTAGACCTGCTCAGATTCATTCAACTTTCATGTTTTTTGTCAAAAAAATTAACTTGTCCACATTGTCTGCAGAAAGGGAAGATCTACTGGCAGTTACAATGTCTCCAGCTGTAGAAAATACCCTCTCGCTAGGGACTGAGGTAGCAGGTACAGCAAGGTAGTGCTTTGCTAACTTGGCAATATGAGGATATGTGGGCTCATTGGTCCTCCACCATTCAAGTGGGTTGGAATCCAGTGAAACGCAGTCCACAGACTTGTATAAGGTAACCTCTTCCTTCACTAGCTGCAAAGTAGGCTTGTTTCCCACCTGAGTCTTGAAGAGTTCACCAAACAGTTCAGCCATGGCTGACTTCTTGACAGGAGGAGATGATGCCTCTGAGTGTGCTGTCACTGGAGATGAACTAACTGCTGTGGCCTCCTCACTCTGCAAAATAAAATGACAAAACTAACTTTAATAAATTACTACTATTGGCACTGTAGCAGCAAAGTATTTCAAATTATACAATGTCAATGAAGATATCACAATACCTGTTCTTCCATGGTTACACTTTATGTGATGAGGTTGTTGTAGATTCTGTCACGACAGGCATCATCCACGTGAGGAAGGGCCTTGAACCTCGGATCAAGAGCTGTGCATTTGTGGAGGAAGTCATGACAAGCAGAGTATCTGTTCTTCAGGTTTTCTGTGATGGCAGCCTTGATTTCTCTCACAGTTGGACTGTCTTCCTCATTGGGTGCCATAGAGTTGAGGACTGTGGTTTTTAGGGGGAGGATCATTGATACTGAAGGTGTGGATTCAGTGCTCATCAGTGTTGTGATGGTTTTTAGTGGTTTAAGAACCTCAAGTACCTCCTCTGCCATTTTCACATCCTGGTCAGACAACGTGCTTATTTCTTTATTCTTTTTGAGGGCCTTTTCTGTCAGTGCAGAGTACACAGCTGCTTGCTGTTCAAGGTACCTCTCAAGCATATCATAACTGGAGTTCCAGCGGGTGGTGACATCATGAATAAGGGTGTGTTTTGGAATATTAAGCATTTCCTGTTTGCTCTCCAATATATGTGCTGCTGTTGGGCTACGGTGAAAAAAAGACACAACCCTTCTGACTCGACCTAGCACTCTGGACACCTGGTTGAGACCTGTTGCTTTCTGTGATGCTAAATTAATTGTGTGTGCAAAACATCCAATTTGAGGGCCCAGTCCAGCTTCACTGACTGCATTGACAATATTCCTTGCATTGTCTGTTGTGACAGGAATTGTAGTTCCTGGCCTCTCCAACTTCCACTCAAACAGTCCCTCTGCCAGATTTGTGCTTGTGTGTTGTTCATAAATGGGGCTGGTTTGCAGAACATGGCTTACCATGTTCCACTCTGGAGTAATGTGATGGGCAGTCACTGTTAAGTAGCTCTCAGTAGCTCTAGTTGTCCATCCATCAGTTGTGAGTGCTACAGCAGATGCCTTGGACAGCTCGTGGACAACAGCAGTTTTAACCTGTTCAAAAAGGGCGGGTATAACTTTTTGGCTGAAATGTGGACGAGATGGAATTTCATACCTGGGCTCAGTCACCTTCATCATGTGCTTTGAAGGGTTGGTCAAAATCCCTTGCCTCTTCAAATACATATATAATCATATATCATTTTGAATGGTTATATACTTCCTTTATAAAAATCAATAATCAAATATATTCATTATCACATAATAATTTTTATATTCTTGTGCTTGTGAAATTATATTTTCTTAAATGCATGGATGCAAGTAACCAGTTTCTTTTAGGTGCATTCCAATCTTACTTTGAGATTGCACGTAGGACACGAAGGACACGAAGGCCACCTAACCCACAAGGCCGTTTGTCTCTTTCTCTGGGATCAGTAGAAAGGTTAGAGGGTCCTAAAGGCAGCGTGGGCACATATGATTCTTCGCTGGACATATGGTCAAGCTATATTGAGCGTTACTATCAAACTTTAATTGTTGTATTAAAATGTATTCTTTCCAGTATATTTCCTTCCTTGGGAGTAAATGTCAGTTATCTGTTTTTCTCCCAAACGAGTGAATGTTTTAGCATTATGTTTTGGTATACTTAACTGATAATAAGGAGCTCAGACTCTCTTCAGCCTTGATGGGAGCTGTTATTTGCTAGTGTCTGTTATTTGTGTGTGTGTGCGTATGACATTCTATGTAGGTTCTGGACGGTCGGACCAGACACCCCGGCGCCCTTCTCTAACCTGCGAGGCCACCACAGACCTAAATCCAATGAGTGGACGACAACTATCTTTACTAATGGCGATAGGCACCCCTATCTCCTCACATGTGTTAAATTGTTTAGGCTTTCATGTTTCTTAGCCAATGAGAATCATTCAACCTGTAAGCAATGACGTAGCTTAGACCTTGGAAATGGTATAACTGCTGTGATCTTTGTAACTGTAAGCGGGGCGGCCTACGAACTCCTGTGTGAGTCTTGAAGCTGACTTCTGCTGATGAAAATGCAAACTATCTTCAGTAAAACTTTTCTTTAATTTTTTATAATTCTGACTCCGGGTCTTCATTCTTCATATCTGGTTCTGGGTCTTTGACTGTATACCCCTTACAGTTATGGTGGAGAATGCGGGCAATTATTCTCAGTGACACCCCTGGCAAATCAACAAACAAGGTAGTAAGCTTTTGTTAATTGTTAGGGCTGTCTGACTGGAAGAGATTTTGAAGGAGAGCGGGAGAGCTTCACTCCGATGAGGCGAGTGAAGCTTCACTCCGATGAGGCGAGTGAAGGAGTAAGTTAATTATACTGCTGACAGTAAAAGAAGTCGCTGAGAGCGTCGTTAAGGTTAACGGCAGTAGACAGCGCAAGCGAAGCGTGCTCTGTGGGGGCCCCGCTGGGCATTACTGGTGTAGCACCACCCCAGCAGAGCACGTCCCTGGGCTAGAGGTCCAGTGGCACCGTAAACCTGCTCAATCTCTTCCATTTCAGATAGGGGATCCCCGAACTTAGTGAAGTGAATCAGGCAGTTAGGGATACTAACAATAATAGGGTTGTTTGCCAGGGATGCATCAGGAACAATTCCGAGAGAAAAATTTAAAAAGTTGTGACCCAAATTGGCATGGACCAGTATATGTAACTGTGATTTTGGAGTATACTTTGCAGTTTCATCACGCAGAAGCCAAGCTGTGTTGTTCAAAGATCGCCGCCTCCATTTCTGCAATAACTTCAGGTGAGTATGAACCATGATTAAGATATGGCAAAAAAAAATGTAATAACTTAATCAGTAACCTGAAGAGTCCTGAAACAAATAGTGAGACAGGAAAAGCAAACGCTGTAAGCAGCTGTGCTCTAAAGCCCTCACTTTAAAGAAATTTGCAGAAATAATTAAGTAAATGGTAGTCAGGATTTTGATTCTGATTGGAAATTTAAACAACTTGACTGGCTACAAACAAAGAAACTGAAAAATGTAAATGTTTAGCCTCGTATTGCTTACGATGATTACAAGAAGCAAGTGAAAGAAATTCTGGGTCTGGGATAATTTCCCTGGACAAGCGACTAAAGTTAAACATAAACTTTGTGAAAACAACTTAGAATATTTTGAGCATTTCGATGCAGCTTATGAAAATGGATGTTCTGCCAATAATAATGATGAAGATTATGATTTGGCTATTGTGAGTGAATCCACCATTGGTGGACTGTAAAAAGAATACAGAGAACTGCTTATCAGTGGCTCTGTTTACATTCCTGAATGGGACACACACTGCTTCAAGGGCGTGCAGTAAGTTGGAGCCGTTGAGGCTGACACATGAACCCCTTTTGAAGAAAAGATCTATAATACTAATTTTTATAAGTGAATTGATGAATACAGGTTGATGTAAAATGAATGACTCCAACAAATGTGAGTTGCAGAATATATCAAAGTAACTAAAAGGATGATTGTGTTGCCATTAACATTTTTAAAAAGATTTTAGATGATATAGAGAGACTAATCTCACAGATGATTTACCATAACTGCAAAAGTATCACAAGCAGAGAGTGCTTGCCTCGTCAAACTTAGTGTGAATCCTAATTGGAGATTGATAAACTCCAAGAGAAAACTTAAGTCAAATATTAAACTATGGTTGAGAACTTGACAATTCAAATTGAGATTGAGAAATGTGAAACGTTATTGAGAACTAGAATAATTATTTTTATGTAAAACAAATAAGCAGAAGCCGTACTGGATTAACAGTTGCTAAATGCTGATTAAACAAAACAGCTTGAAAAGTTGACCATGAAAGAACTAGAAGCTGATGTTTTGCTTTCAAAAGATAAGTTTGTTATTGGCTGTAATGAAACAGTTTGCTTATCTGAATCTGATGTGTGCTGTGGCTGAAACTGCCAGTGCAACAGACTCAATCTGAGTGGAAATTTGTAATGCCTAAATTTCCTAATGTGTGGGCAAAAGACAAATATAAATAATATGTTTATTTGAAACCGTATGTAATATCTGGCAAAGATGCCTTAAGCTGGGATAGAGTTAAAAGATGGTAGATAAAGTTAGACGTTCAGAGTGCAGTGTACCAGTCCCTCTCTCATTCAATGTCTCTCTCTCAGTCAATGTCAGCTAAAAGCTGTTACCTGAGTCGGTGTCATAAGTGATAATAAGCTATTTGTAGTGACATCTTTGATTAGGTTATTTTAGGACCAGTAACTTCTTTGTCTGATCTTAGTCCCCACCATGAAACGGGGGAGGGGCCGACGGAAATGTACACTGAATGTACGGTTGTGATCTAAATTCACTGAGTATAATCCAAGTAGCTAGGTTGCTGCTTTTAAGATAGTTAATGGATTTAAGTGATTAAATACTGTTGTTATTGACCTGTCTCCCTGTGTGAACACTATTAGGCAATCCGAATGGCCCTGGTGACTCTTGAACGTGCCTTTCCTAAGCTCCAGAAAACAGCTGAGTTCTGTTGAAGAGAACTGATTGTGTGATTGGAAAGAGCGGTCACCAGTGGGCACGAGTGACCATCTCTATGACGGGTAAGACCTTCTTTGGCCAGACAGGGGGCAACCCAAGCCAGAGTGGATCACGTAAAGTCATTGGGCATCTCAAGAAGGAGGTGTTTATGTGAGAAAGGTATGAGAGTGGAGCGGATGACTGTGAGGCCAGCAGCATCCTTTATCGTTAGGGCGGATGAGCTGTGAGGAGTTACAGGCAGTCTGACCCAGAAACGTGAGTGTTCCTCTATACCAATCACAAGAAACCGCATTAGTTGTATGGCTTGTTTTTTATTGTGACAAGCGTCTGCAAATATGCCAGGGGAAAACACCCTGATGGAGATTATAGATAAAGGGCTAACAGGAGTGGGCTTTCAAGAGCCAGCTGAGGCCATGAAGTGATTCCCATTAGTTGTTGTGGAGACAGTAGCAAAACTTTTTATGTACTGGTTTGCCTTATGGGCAAGGAAAATCATAGTGTTGATTTTGAACTAATAGGTCTATGACATAGTTTTAACTCCTGAAGGTCGTTAGACATGGTGGTGGCTAAAGATGAAGACAGCTTTTGTAGATTTGAGAAAAGTCTGGATAACAAGGTGAATGGTCAAAGGTTATTGTAATTAATTTAATATTACATTATGTCTAAATTACAGCCTTAGAAGGCTGTTGAAAAAGATTAATTATTTATAGTGAGAGAGACTGCTTGAGCAGAGGAAGGGATGGTAACTGTGTCTGTCTTTCCATTATCGGCCTGCTAGAGCAAGCTGAAGCAAAATAATGATAATGAAACAAAACAACCCAGCTGACCTTGTTAAATTCTAATGAATAATGAACAAGACATGCTTTGAAACTGGTTGGGAGACCATGTAAAATTAGGTAGAAGCTACCGGAAAATGGGAAGTTTAAAATCTTATTTAAAATTTAAATCTTTTAGCAATAATATAAAGAAAAATGAACATTGAAAATGAACAGTTAACATATGTGTGTCTAGTATGAGTGCGTATGATGGTGACAGCACTTTATGTCTTGTATGTATTAGTTTGGGGTACTATTATTTTTCCTGATTTTGAGGATATTGTGTCATTAACCTCTGGAATTAGTGTTTTATCATTACAGATGGGTTAAGTGAAATGACCAACTTTAAAAAAGTTGATGATTCAAAGACAATGCAGAACATGGGACGAGCTTTAATTGGAGTGGTTTTCCAGCTCTGTCTGCTATTGGTAATTATGAATGCTTTTGTCATTTATGATATTGAACTGAATTACTCTCTGGATTAGTATTTTATATAAATTGGAATTGTAAAGAAGATTGCCGTCCATTATGGGGTAAAACTCTTGTCTAAATTCAACTGAGTCTAAACTGGGTCTAAATTTAAATAGACAACTAGGTGGGATCATAAGGATAAACGTAAAAAAAAAAAAAAAAGGATATATATATAGACTTGACGGCAGAGAGACAAAGTGACACATTGGCTAAGTCACTATCCAAATTATCCAGAGTGAGCTCCCTCATTTTTATTGAAAGGCCGGAGGGCGAACAAAGAAGGAGTGAATATAACTTCTAAAAAGAAAAGGTTTTATTTCTCAATCCCTTAAATGTATGTATGACATTAGATGTCTAAGAAGACTACAATTTAATAAAGGTAAAAAGAGAAAGCAGCTATATGGCTGTGGGCTGGGATCTGAGTAACATAATATTTTGGTTTCTGTAAAACTGTAAAGATAAGTGGAACTGAGACAAATACTGTGAGAAGTAGTTATAATGAAAAATAAAGTTGAAGTTAATGATAAGAAAACAAGAGTATTGAAGAATTAATAAAATACCATGATTTCCCTAACGAGGGAACTTTAAGTGTCACTAGGCTGACAGTGGTGAGAGACTCGGATGCAGAAGGAACTGGCATGTAGGGCAAGATGGAAGAAATATAGTAGAAGAAAATGTATGTTATGAAAATACAATTTCTGATAGGATTTATGGAAGTCAAATTAAGTTTAAATGGTATGAAAAAGGTCAGGGTTAGACATTGTATGATTGACAGGGATTCAAGTGATATAAGGATAAGGAATGAACAAAAGCTTTATTAAGCAGAATGGGGAACGATCCTATATTTTAGTGGTAAAATAATGACTGAAATGATGATGTGAATTTGTTTTATTTTATTTCTATTTTTGAAACAAACAAAAAAGGGTATAAGATGTTATACAATTAAAATGGTACATGCTATGTGACTGTAAACTGAAGGATGATTTCAGTAAAGACTTAAAGTGCTTACATCGATTATTATGGGTCTTAATTATTAATATTTTATTGTTTGTTGTTTATTTTTTTTTAGTTAGACAACCATTGTGTTTTGAACCTAAAGGGTCTATAAAAGGGGTAGTGAAAATAATGGATTAACCATCCAACTTTGTTTATAATAAAAGGATTTGGAAATCATAATTTTATATATAAAAAAAAAAAAAAACTAGTGCATATATTCTGGTATTCATGATTATAGACAATGTCTTTATTTAGGATCTGAGTAGTGACTGTGGATCTAGCCCATGCTAGGAATACAGCAATAGTGCTTGCTTATTTAGCCTGGCTTCCAGAGAATAAATATGTACTTGTTTTGTAATCAGTTATGTGTTTTATAAAAATTTTAACCTGACTGATAAACTGAGGAAGAATGACATTGATGTCCTGTTGTGAGTGGAAGGTGGGAGAGCCTCTTAATGGGGACTGGAATTTTTAGTATCCAGCATGTCCATGACGAGGTGAAGAGACAAGTGTGACCCGTCAGGGGAGCATGCGTCACCACTCCTCCCTTCCGTAGTGACCTCACTGGTTAGACCAGACGTGGCGGTATTGGACCCCACATTGGTCTAAAACGGGGGACTGAAGGGTTGGTCAAAATCCCTTGCCTCTTCAAATACATATATAATCATATATCATTTTGAATGGTTATATACTTCCTTTATAAAAATCAATAATCAAATATATTCATTATCACATAATAATTTTTATATTCTTGTGCTTGTGAAATTATATTTTCTTAAATGCATGGATGCAAGTAACCAGTTTCTTTTAGGTGCATTCCAATCTTACTTTGAGATTGCACTTAGTACACGCAGGACACGAAGGCCACGTAACCCACAAGGCCGTTTGTCTCTTTCTCTGGGATCAGTAGAAAGGTTAGAGGGTCCTAAAGGCAGCGTGGGCACATATGATTCTTCGCTGGACATATGGTCAAGCTATATTGAGCGTTACTATCAAACTTTAATTGTTGTATTAAAATGTATTCTTTCCAGTATATTTCCTTCCTTGGGAGTAAATGTCAGTTATCTGTTTTTCTCCCAAACGAGTGAATGTTTTAGCGTTATGTTTTGGTATACTTAACTGATAATAAGGAGCTCAGACTCTCTTCAGCCTTGATGGGAGCTGTTATTTGCTAGTGTCTGTTATTTGTGTGTGTGTGCGTATGACATTCTATGTAGGTTCTGGACGGTCGGACCAGACACCCCGGCGCCCTTCTCTAACCTGCGAGGCCACCACAGACCTAAATCCAATGAGTGGACGACAACTATCTTTACTAATGGCGATAGGCACCCCTATCTCCTCACATGTGTTAAATTGTTTAGGCTTTCATGTTTCTTAGCCAATGAGAATCATTCAACCTGTAAGCAATGACGTAGCTTAGACCTTGGAAATGGTATAACTGCTGTGATCTTTGTAACTGTAAGCGGGGCGGCCTACGAACTCCTGTGTGAGTCTTGAAGCTGACTTCTGCTGTTGAAAATGCAAACTATCTTCAGTAAAACTTTTCTTTAATTTTTTATAATTCTGACTCCGGGTCTTCATTCTTCATATCTGGTTCTGGGTCTTTGACTGTATACCCCTTACAGCTTAAAACCAGTGTTCTCCACAACCGAGTATGGGTGTAGATCAGCTGCTATGAAAACACCAATTGCATTTGTTATTGCTTTGGCCCGATCGGAATTACCAGCAAAGGTCTGTTTAAATGCCAACGGGACCTGCGTTTGAACTATGCTCGTTTTTTTTCCTCGTAGTAGTGATGTTCACATTCGCGTGATGCCTTTTCAAGTGCGTTAACAAGTTTGATGTGTTTCCAGCTACATACCCGATCGTTACTGAGCAATGTCGGCACACTGCTTTCGTCTTATCGACTAGTCTTTGTCCGTCGACGTATTTCACTGGGAAACCGAAGTGTTCCCAGACAGGAGACCTTAATGATATGGGTGGTTCTTCAAGCTCTGGCTTGTCTGCATTGGCCATGACGCTAGCGAGAGGCTGGGCTAAAGCACGCCGTGTATGTACCGCAAGTGCAGCGCGGAGACATCCGACACTTAATATGTCCGTGTGGAAACTCAGATTTGACGGAAGTTCCGCATTGCATTCGGTGCGCATGCGCACCGAACCGAAAGTCCTGTACCGAAACGGTCCGGTACGAATACACGTACCGTTACACCCCTACTGACGTCACTCGGCAGGCTTTAGATGGGAGCGTCGTGTGAGCGCGCCGTCCAGCGGAAGGGCGGGCAGAGATGAGACGCTACAGCTGGTTCCACAGGGGGAACGGAGAGGTACCGTCTGTCCTTCGCACCATCCACCGAGGAGAATGCAGCAGAGGCAGAGGTACGCAGCCTGGCGGAGAAGGGGGCGTTCCACGACTTAGTCACTTCCTCGTGTAGTTCAGGGAGGAAGGGCGCGGGCCTTGACTTTGACGGAGCCTCGTCTTTTCCGAGAAAGCGTCCGTCCAGTCTGTTGCGCGGCGGTTGCGCGGGCGCCTCCCAGTCGAGGCCGATGCTTTCCACGGCCTGAGAGAGCAGACGCATCAGCTCAGTCTCAATGCCGGCTCTCTTCCCAGTGGTTTGGCGGGAAACGCCAAAACTCGCTATCAGATGCCAGAAGAGAACACGCCTCGGTGGGTTCGTCGAACTCGTGGACGGACGCGGCAGCAGGCGGCGGCCGTTGTCCGTCAGTGAGCGACTCGAGCGAAGCCGGGGAAGCTGCCGGGCGAACCGGCGAGCTTTGGCGGGCTGGAGAGAGCTCGGGAGCGCGCTGGGCGCGGCGCTTCTTGCGGCGCGGCACCACGGCGGGCTGTGGTGAAGGCTCGGAGAATGATGCCAGGCGAGTCCTCAGAGTCACCATAGGCAAAAGCTCGCAATGAGGGCATCCGCCGTCAGCGAGCGCGATAGCCGCGTGATCCTCACCCAGGCAGGACACGCAGATGACATGACGGCCCCCGTCGCTGAGTGGGGCGCGGCACGAGCCACAGGATGGCATCTTTAAAAAGACGCAGCTCTTTTTGTGATGAGAAGTGTAAGTCGCGTCACGTAAGCGAGCTAACACTCTCAGCAGAGTAACGATATAAAGGATACAAAGGATATAGAACGCCGGAAAGCGCAGCAGGTACGGCAGTTGAAGGCGGCGAGGCCAGCGACTCCAGAAGCTCGTCCCGCTGAAAGGCTTGCTTCGACGGCGCGGCTTCTCACTCCGGATCCAGCGATGCGTGTGCTTCGATGAAAATCAGCTTGTACCAGCCTAACGAGCATATTTATAGAGCGAGACCACGCCCTTTCTGGCGGGACGTGACGATATGGGCGCGAATTGCCCCCATTGGTCATTACGTCACGCAGAGTCTCTCTCGATAGGCTGCTGCATTTGCTGCAAGAGCAGCCAATAGGCGCGCGAGCTGTCTCGCCTGTGTCTGCTTGCTGCTGCAAAGCGTTTTACATTAATAAAAAATTAAGGATAATTTTTGGCTTCAATATCTCGTGGAAAAGAGGTTTTCCCCATAGCGTAAGCTATTACGCAGTACGAGAGATACTCTCGTAAGAGAACTGTCTGCATTTTTGCATTTTCAACATCACTTAGTGTTATTTTAAGCTGTTTTCCTCATGGGGACCAAAAATGTCCCCGTAAGGTCAAGGATTTCAGATATTGCCATCTTTGTCCCCATGCATATAGGGTATATCTAAACCACACACACACACACACACTAATATATTCATCACTTTGTAAATCCTTATGTCAGTGACCCAAATAACAGCAATAAATAGTCCCTACCAATGTTTAAACTATAATGTTCAATGCAAGTGAATATGTGGTGTGCCCTTGTAGAATAACACAGATAACCTGTGAACCCCTGTCAAATTTATTCATGATGAATGCCGGTCTATCTCAGCCTGTCATTGTTACTAACACCTGTGAGTTTTTCACTTGCTTGACTCATTTATTGAAATGCTGGTACCTATGGTGACAGAAAAAAATAAAACATGTTTGTTCCTGAACTTATGTGGCATACTGGCAATGATCACTCAGTGAGTGGGTGTATGAATGGGTTGGTTTGTTCTTAAAGTCCACCATGTTATCTGCTTAAATGCCATTGATTTCCAATGTAAAAATATTTCAGAAAAATGTACATAACATAGTTTGCACTCAGTTATGTTTTTAGGTCATTCTGCAGATCTGACAATGGAGAATACAATTACTTGCTCGCTTGAATATTCTGCCTTGACATTACAATCTTACCACAAGGGGGCAGGACAACTCCAAAAACCTTTGCTTCTTTGAGCTCTACTTATTAAAGCGTTTACGTCAGGTGGACAATTATAGATTTATGATATATTTCATCTAAAGATAATAATAATAATAATTGGACAATAGGACCAAAATCACATGTAATTACCTGGTCCTATCAGTTGAATGTCTACAGTTATCAAATGTTCTAAAAAAAAAGAATAGTATTGCATAGCAAAGACTATGCAATACTCCAAAAAGTAAGAAAAAATCTCAGCAGAGGCCTTTATAATTGCTAACTACAACTTGATTTTGATTGACTCGCTAACAGATGATTGCTATAGAGCCATGTGTCAACAACTGTCTGGCAGTGCAGCTTTTTACAGTGTAAACCCCCTCTCGGCTCCCACCAAACTAAACTGAGAGTCTGGGCCATAAAGGACAGCCTGTGTCTGATTTAAAAGGGGAAAGCAGCAGGTGTGACGACCGCTGTAACGTTCTTCTAATGACTATGCTGAGTTATGGCTTTATTATAGCTGTTATTTTGCTGTATCCCCATCAAAACACACAGACCAAGCCACCTGCCTTATCAGCAGGCATATAAAAACAGACAAAAGAATATTGGGAAAAAAAGTGTTGCGCAGACACTGGCTATACAGTATGTGCCATTAAAAGCAAAATGAATGATCATTTTGTCTTTTACCTCATGATTTGGTTTGGTTAGATGTGTTATCAGTAAATTGTGTTGTCAATTTTCAATTTTTATATATAGTGAATAGTGAATGATATGTGGAAAATGATCTCAGGCATGACTTTTCTCTGTGGAATGGCATTTATACCGGCAGAAATCAGGCAGATTATATTGGATTGATTCAGCAACCTTGCACTGAAAATGCTTGGATCCATAGACATCAAACAACAAGTGCTCTTGTCTTGGAGTGCAATATGCATTAAGTTCGAAGATCCTTCTGCAAATAGTTTTTATCACACCCAGGCGAGCGATGACTTCAAGCCATTCTGGTATTCCTTTATCAAACGTGTGGCTCAAAAGAGCATCTATTCAGAGTGTGCAGAAATATAATCTACAAGTTAAATGTTTTAAAAATATTCATACAAAACATTCAGACATTTGATGTTCATTGTGCTTTCCATATGTTCTCTATTATTTTGGTGCCACCCTTAAATCTAAGTTTACAGCATCAATCCAGATGTGCCATTTTTAGCACCATTTCCATTTTAAAATGCATCTAATTTTTTTTTTTTTTTTTTTTTTTTTTTTTTACAGATTAAGCATAATAATAAGGACACTTTTTAGACACTTTTCCAGTTAAAATAGCATGTCAAGTCAAGTCAAGTCACCTTTATTTATATAGCGCTTTTTACAATACAGATTGTATCAAAGCAGCTTCACAGTGATAACATGAAAATAATACAACAAAGTTTGTTTCTAGAAGAAAATTGCATCACAGTCCACCTTAAGTAAGGCAGATCAATAATATTGTTGAATATTAAATGTCCCCAACTAAGCAAGCCAAAAGCCAAGGCAACAGTAGCAAGGAACCAAAACTCCATCAGGTGCATCAGCATGCACTACAGAACTTATCAATTTGATCAATTTTTAATGCTACTGAATTGAATTGCTTTTAATTAGGAAGCTGGGCAAAAGGGATGAAGTTCAATTTGTCCAATTTTCCATCTTGCCTACATATTTCATTCTTTATGAATATGTGAAGGTGATATTTGCTATGGGATTTTGGCCTGATATTCAGAGCACACTCAGGAACAACATAAATGTAACATATTCAGCCAAAATGTCCCTGCTCATTGATCAAAAGAAAACCCTACACTGAACCGAGAGAGAGAGAGAGTGAGAGATAGTATTTGAAGTGAGAGTTTATGTAACAGTCGGTAAAGCGATATACATTGTATAACGGATGTTGCGCGGACGTTAAGTCTTTATAACTTCAGTATTGCTGTATATCACGTTTGTGGCATTTTCGATATTTTAAATTGGAACAAGCTTTATAATATCTGCAGTTGTTGTCTGCATAAATTCCGAGTGGAAGGTCTGATCTTATTCATTTACTTATTTAGTCGTGACTGTTTTCCTATTTTGTTTTTACTGCCATCATCTTTAGTGATGAAATCCATTGCAGTGTTTTTTTTTAATGCTTCCACAAAACAGCTAAATGTAGAGGCATTGTTGTATCTGTATGACGACAGACATCAGAAGGTTATTTGAAGACTATGAGGCATTTTCAACACTGCTGTGTGTCCATGGATGAACCGCTTCAGCGTGGAGGATGTTTCATGCCAAGTACAATATATCCACCCCGTATTAAATGAATTCCCTGTGGTAAAATGTAATATCAGTTAGGTTTTGGGGTACAGGAACCATCCAAATGTATTTAGTACAGATTCATTGCTTTCGAAATAACTTTCCGTTTTTCTGCCGAGCGCTGGCAGTTCAGACGTCAGAGAACACTGAAGGCCTTGGGTTGAAACTGTGAATAAGCTTTAGTGATGCCTTTTTCCTGCATGTTCCCAGAATGTGCTCATTAATCAATGGTCGAGCCCTTTTCAGCTCATGACACTCTGAGCATTAAGCAATGGTCCTGTGTTTACAGAGAGGGAGGTACCAGGATTTACACCCAAGCTTTAGTGCCTTTCAACACCTTTCGCACAAGCTCCTCTGCCTCTGCTCTCAGAGAACTGGAGTTACTGCTCACACCTGCCAGGTACAAAGGAAACTTCTGCACTTTTTATGACAGCAGGCTGATACTCTTGAAAGAAATGATTCACCAATGCATCAATTATTTGATTGCTACAATGACGATATGTAAGGTCATGATTCTGGCATGCATTTTAATAGTTATTTCGACTCTGAAGCTCATCTAACCCTGTAGTTATCAAGATGCATCAGTGTAGGTGTCTGCTATCCATCTCATCTAAGAATATATAGTTTGTTAACTCAGTATATGTTGCGTGAGCTTAGAGCATCTGCCTTTTTATTATTTTAACTTTTTATTATCACTAATATGATGCAAAACATTACATCAGTGAACACATCTTGAGATACATTATGATTTGTTCAGAAGAGAAACTACAGAAGCCAAAGACAAAACACACTGCCTTTCCATTAAAGCTTCGAGTACAGAAATATTGCAAATGCAGATGTAGGTTTTCTAACAAAATGCATGTGTAGGTTGAATGAGACATTTAAAAAAAACATTTTAACACGTTGTATTCATGAACTGAATTTGTAGCATGTCAATTCAAATTTCATCATAAATCTATCAGGAAGATGTTAATGAACATGAAAATGCAATTAGAGCAGATTACACATAAGATAATAACTGATTACCTACAATAGTTTGATTACGAATACATAGCAACAAGAATACTGTAAGATATAGCATTCAAAGCTAAGCCTGTGAAATTTGAATAGGTAGACACAGGGGACTTAAAAACAGGAACATTTGACAACACAGGAACTTACTAACACAGGTTCCACTGATTTCACTGTGTGTGTGTGTGTGGGTAGTTTGTACCTGCTATTTGCGTTGCCGTTAAAGTATCTGGTCAGCCAATCAGGTGGTGAGAACACTGCTCAGATGAGCCTCGCTAGGTTGCTAATAAATGAGCATAAACGGTCGTTTACATACATCTCTAACTATCGCCCAAACAAATTAGCAGTCAAATAAGCTGTAACGTCTGTATTATACGTTAACGTAAAACGTTTTCAGAAACCATTAAGTGAAGACTTGGCCTGAGATGTAAATTTATTCCATTCAGTATTCTCTTTTTAAAAGGATCTGTCATAATTGTAACCATTGTAACCAGTGAAAAATAGTATTCATGAAATCAATATCTATTTCCATATTGCGTGCCTCTGATAATACAAGTTTAAGCCTTTGCAGATGGTGCTACAGGAAGAGGCCGTTGGTAGTGCTTTTCTTATAAGGGTTCATCAAAAAAATGGACAATTTCACATTACAATATGAAATCTGCATAAGGCACGCTGTAAAAGAAATCCACTAGGCTTGCCTTGCGCTTTGCTCTATCATTGTGGTCAACTGCCATAAGTGTCCAATCAAACTGAGCTAAACTAACACATAAGATTAAATGGTTAGTGAATTGTTCGAAATGTAGTGTAGCATGGTGCATAAGATATTTCAGGAACAGTTTTGCTGTTTTTAAAAAAAAACATAAAATATTATCCATGGTTGGAACGTTTACTAAGAACCCAGTAAAAGGTGTTTTAGAGGGTGTACTCGTCTCTCCATTGTGACATTTAAAAGATATTTCAGAGCATTTCCTAGAACTTGTGGCTCAAATAATCTTGTTGCTGAATTTGGCGTATTGAAGCCCATGGACGCTTAACTAAAAGCATGCAAGGGGTCAGGGTTTGGCTGGTTAGTATGTTCAAGTAAACCCCTGCTGGTAAATGCCGTAACTACACCATTCTGGGAGCTGTTTCTCTGTTGAAAGCCCTTCAAAAGTAACCGTTTATACTGGTGAAACAAAATGTTATTATATTATAGTATATTTTTAGCAACAGACCCTTTTTGGAGGGATCATAAAAGCATAAAATGAACTTTTTCGGCCACTGACTGCTCAGCTCATGGCTGCGTTTCCCAAAAACATTGTAGGCCTAAGTAGATCGCAGAACCATTGCCACCAATAGTCTCTACGATTAACTTAGCTCACAATGCTTTTGAGAAACGCAGCCCAGGACAGTTTCCAGTTTTGCAGATAAATGTGCCTTTTACAGATCAGATGATTAACTGAAAAATATATAATTTTGAACTGTACCCATGAGCAAAGATGGCCGAGCAGCTGCCATTGACATGATTGGGAAAGATTCAGTTACACCGTTCTTTTTCCTTTCAGCCTCTTTTTCCATATGACATGCCCATACACATTCCTATATAGTTTGTATATTATATTGTAACAGGAGAGCCAATCGCAAAATGATTTGTCCACCTCTGATGCAGTCATATTCTATTGTCCATCAACACCATCATTCTGCACCGTCACGTGACAACTCTTCTAGCACGTCTCAGGACTTCTATAACCATTATGAATCATACTGTTTATATGATTATGTAAATCTTAATAAAACGAGAGGGTGTCTTAATCATATCAGGTTCGTATGGGGGAGGATTCTATATGAACTTTATTAGGAATGAACAGTAGTGAAACATGCAGTATTAGTGTTTAGAATATGCGTTCAGTTTGACTTTCATCTTTAAAGGAAGCCGAATAAAAAGGACATTTTTACTTTTACCATCTCATTGAACTGCATTGTGAGATTTATGGGAATGTGGCTTGCCAGGTGCATTGCCATGGCATGGTTTAGATGTGGTTGCCTTAATCAGACATTGTTGTTCTTTCTATTGTTGCATTGCCTTGGATGTGTGTGAGCAGTTGCTAACGGGAATGTCTCTAGTAATTCAGATGCCCAGTGTTTAGCCTCTTAATGCTACTGCAATACAAGAGATACATGATTACCTTGATTCACCCAACAGATGTTCGGGACTTTTATAGGATGTTGCTTTTGTTCAACACAAATGGCAGATTTCCAAGATGCTATTTAGACTTCTGTGAATCACTAAGTAATGCCAAACACCTGCAACCTTCCAATATCAGGGATTTACAGTTGGATTAATTAGTCATTAACACACCTTTATAGATGTGTGGTGTTTTCAGGAACTTTTTTGGCTGGTGTGAGGTCTTCTATTGGGTCTGTAACTGTTTTTCTAGGCCTAGTAAATTAATTGAAACACAGATAACTGCATACCCATTATAGGTTCACTATTCATATTTATCCCAGTACTTTTGTGTCAGTAATGTTGTCCTTAATTTGTACTGCAGTTTGTTGGAATTATTCAGATAATGGTTTGATCGCTAAATGTTTTTGCCCCTTTTTCACAATAGGATCAACTGAGCAGATGTTCATACAAGATACGTCCAGTATGTGCTTGTAGGATGCAAGATGACACCTTAATGGCCTGTTCACTACAAGGACAATAACTATAACGATAGTGATAGAGATATAATTCTAACATTCCAAATATAAAAGAATGGCATAAGTCCACACCACAACTATAAAAAATAAAGGCACAGTGAAACGATATCGTTGGAATCACTTTTTTAGAATATTTTCCAGCTAAAAAAAAATGACAACCAATCAGAATCTGAAGCATTTAAAGCGGCAGACAACATAACTTCAGCATGTGCTTATAATAAACAGAATGGTATCATCTGCTGGTGTGGACACTATATAGTTATCGTTCTTGGCGTGAACGGGCCTTTAGAGTACATTATATGTGCAAATGTTATCTAAAATACGGCTTTTCTTTGAGATTCATATCTATTTAGGTCGGTTGTGGTGCAAAATGAAAAAGTACATCTACCTTCAAACCTATGGCGACACACTTGACAATTGATTAATGCGTCTTTAAGTAAATTTCCAAGGCCTAGCTCCAAGGGTCAAATTTTTCGCAATGACCCTCTGTTGGGGTGGTTGACTTTCTCAGGTTAAAATGATGTTTCTTTAAGAGGGGAAAATAATAGAGCTCCTTCCTAACAACACCTTGACAGCCCATTGACAGACTCACAATGAACTAGATCCACAGAGTGCAGGGCAGAGGGAAAGAAAATAACGTCACACACTCTTGTCAGTCACTGAGCTGGTTTGCTTTGATAACTTTGTCTGACTTAATCTATTAAAAGACATGTTTGCAGAGTAAAGAATACCAAAACACTGAGTATTTGCTTATATCTTAGGCAATGTTTAAATGAATTAAATACACAAACTCTTTATGTATTTTATTTGTAAGCACAATAAAGAAAAATATACACAGTTAATATAGACCTTTGAAATATGTTCCTGTGTGACCTGTGGACATGTATTTAAGACATCAATTTAACGATTTGGTTTTTCCCAATCAAATTCTTTATCAACTAGGCCTTTATGCATAATTTACATGTCTTTTGGGCATTGCATTTTGACACACTCAACCCAACTACAGTAAAAGTTTATCAAAACAAACCATATATGAACTTTTTGAAGTCTTTGACAAGTTAGGATGGTTAAAATAAGAAATAGTTTAAAGCAAAATGTTTGGTATACAATATAAATTGCTGTAGTTTGCTATTATATGCATCTGTGTGCCAAGCATTGTGTGCTACTGAGAGCAGCAGGCACTGAATCCTGCCAGCCATAACCCTGGAGAAATGGACTCATTGCTGGCTTTGTGACTGCATGTGTCAAGGAAAGTTATGAGTGACTAAAGCTAACAGACACAATGACAGACGGAACAGACTGCAACACATTGGAAGTAAAGCTTGGGACCCCTGGGAGATATTTTGACAGACGTACAGACTTCAAGTTTTAGGTCTGAGGTTATTCGAATTGATTGTGTCTGTTAGCTTCAAGAAATTATAGCTTAGAATAATGCAGTTCTGAGAAACTTAAATTTCTTTACTCTCGTAATTTATCCTGACATGCAAACTTTGTCCATAAATGCCTCTCCTTTTTTTTTTTGGTACAGTTTTATTTAGTCGTTTTCATGTAAATTGTCACATTGCTGCTGGTGTTTCTCATGGTTGCAAACACCCAGATTTTTCTTGCCTTGACTTTTTTGTTGTTGTTTTACAAGATTGTTTTAGAGCTTGACTGCTGGGATAGAGACTTTGCTCATGTCATTAGGTTCAATTATGGGCTGGAATCTGTGATAGGGTGTAGCAGGTGGCTTAGAAAGCCCCACCAGAATCCCTGTGCCCAATTGTGTGCTGAATTGTGTTACTTAAAGGATATTGCGACCAGATGGTAATTTGGAAGGAAAGTTACGTTTCTAATCTTTCTAAAATTTCGAATGGATTCCACAGGCAGAGAAGAGCCTTCTGACTACCGTGAGATTTCAGACAGAAAGATGATGCTGAAAATGCAAATTGTTGTCAGAGTTGAATTGTCTGACTAAAGAAAATGACAAATAAGAATGACACATTTGCCACTGTCAGTATCGCTGGAAGGTATTCGTAATATTGTAAAGAATGTCATGACCTGCAGATGACTCACGCAGTAAATGAAAACAAGACTGATGAAAAGTCTTTACTTACATGATTGATAAGAGCAGAATGACAGCGAGCTCATGCTCTTTCAGGGGTGGTCTATGGCTTTGAATCACACAATGAACTTTTTACCCTCAGTCCTCTGTGTTATACTTGCTCTTGTGAAGGTTTTGTTTTTGTGGGGTTTTTTTACCAGACATGGGTATGGCAATCCTCCACTTGCATACGTCATTATGCATGTGTTTTGGGTTACAGCAAAAATATAAGAGCGTAATCATTATAACTGTTGGGAACAATTCAGGGGACAACATATCCTGGTCCTACCAGACTCTCGTACATTTCATTTGTACAGAGAGTCTGGCCACTCTCCATTGACAAGCGTTAACTTCCTTGAAGGCGGGTACTCTGTTGAAGTTTAAAACTATTGGATCTGCCCAGAGTCACTCTGGATCTGCCATAACCAATCGCTAACGTTTGGTCGTGAGTCTCGTGACGTATGTCAACTCAAACTAGCGCACAACCTCAACGTCATCGTTCTCAGCCACTCCCTCTGTTCGCTGATTGGACCGGTAAAAGCATCCGTTTTTATGCACGTTTTTAGAATTTATGCGCATTTCCGTTCTTTTTTTAATGCGATATCCCAAAATGTGCATAAAAATAGGTGGATGGAAACATAGCTAATGTAACCAAGAACATGCACTTCTGGTTATCGTCAGACAGTGTTGTACAAATAATATTCAACAATATTATTGATCTGCCTGCATTGACACCATTATATGAGAACTGAACTGAGCTGGACGATGACATCACTGTTTTCTCCAGAGCGGCTATATATATAAATTAACTAAATGAATAACTTTTTTACAACAGAAACGAACCATCACTTAACTTACTTAAGCTGGACTATAACGCTATTTTCTTCTAGATCTGCTGTACAGCAGAAACAAACTTTGTTGTATTATTTTCCTGTTATCGCTGTAAATCTGCTTTGAAACAATCTGTATTGTAAAAAGCGCTATATAAATAAAGGTGACTTGACTTGACTTTTACTTGCATAATACTGTATGTGATTATAGCTTATTTGTGTATGATGAAATCCCAAATATCCTTGACAAAGGAGATTATACACTTTTTGGGGGGATGACAGAATTTATTAATTTTTGTAAACATAATTGTTTTGTGGAGTTTAACAAATCGTCTTGGCTCAGAAATCTTAGGGGGTCCTTAGTTTGAGTCGACATGACACTTCTGTTCTACTAATAGATGCTGATAGCAGCATTTTACGCTGTTTACTTGTAAGATGGGTGCATTTGGAATACATACCTGCACAATAGCAGCTGTTGTGTTTCGCTTTTTCTGTTTTCTTGCTTTGTTGGAAACTGCTTTTGTCAGATTTCTTCAGACAAATGAAGGTAAATGTGATAGAACCTTTTTACCTGTTACCTCATACCGCCCTGTCAGCATGAATATGATTCATAATGGAACTGCACCTGCAGTCATTGTGTCTATTCTGAGGTTGAAGAACCGGAGCAACATTACTTTGAAGTTCACTCTGGAGCATAAAGTGAAAACACAACAAGACCTGTTTAGTCATGTGAAAGTCATTCACTCATCCCGCTATTTGGAATACACTTTTAAAGAACTGTATGGTACAAGTTATTAGGAAGATGTTTGTCCTCAGGCTTGTCTCAGATGTATTGAGGTTGATTTGAAGATGCTGATCAAACAGCAAACATGTTTCAAACTTGATTTGTAGTGATTATAGTCATATATTCAGTATTCAATTATGTGTTGAAAACAAGAAACAATTATATGCAGATGAACAGATAGCATTTACTACATTTTATGAGATTGCTTAAATTTTGGAAAGCAAGACAAAATATAACGATTTAAATAAATTCTCATCTTTTTTCATGCCTTCTTAAAATCGTATGCTTTTCCACTCAGGAAGGGATCTACAAAGTTATTCTTTGTTAGTATAGTGGTTAGAAAGGGACAGTAATTACAGTGTAATTACTGCTGCTTTTGAATGAGTTTATAAGAGATGGCTTGTAATCGGTGTTAGATTTGGTTTTCACTTCAAATTTCCTTTTCTTTCTATGATAATGCTATCCTGTTATGTATCTCCCTTTTCCCTTTTCTGCATTGACATGCACTTGTTGTAATCAGCATAATTAGACATCACATTATTATTATTTTATTATTGTTTATTACTGTTGTTGTTATTGTTTTTAATAATAATATTATTATAATTGCCCTGTGCATTCATAATTTACATATAATTATTACTATTTTGTCTGTTAAAATCCAAGCCTACTGGGCTATCACTTTGGTCACTCACTTTGGAAAGTACTTTGAATATGAGGAAAAAAGCACTATATAAATATAATTGGTTTATTTATTATCATTATCACTATTATTGTTGTTGTTGTTGTTATATAGATACAACAAACCCATAAGAGTAAGATTGGTCTGTCTGGTTCTGGTGTATTTCCATACCAACAAATTGGTCTTGTGTTTGCTGAGTTATTGAGGATCTGTTGACAATTTCCTCTTCAACAAATTGTATTTGGACAACAGTATATTTCACTGATGTCTTTTGCTGTGGTCGAGGCCAAGGTCAGTTTTATATTCTACTGAAATCATAAAATGGCACTCGAGATAAACAGAATGTTTACCCTCCCCGTGTGAGCTGAGGCAGATATGTAAATTTAGCCTTATTCTTTCATCAAATTTGCATTTGCCCTCTTAACCAAACACTATAGGGCTCCAATTCAAACAACTTTAATGATGGCCGCCCCTTTACGAGCGATTTCTGTATCAGGAAAAGGGGAAGAGCAATTTAGATTGGAATGAATGGAGAGAGAAGCGTCCGAGCTATCGCCCACCAGCTGACAATAATTGGATCAACTTTGCAGAGAATTGGCTGTGTTTTGATGCTCTAGTGGCAGACTGGTGATCGCCTGCCTTTTTTGCCTATTTATCATTCGTCTTTTATCTACTGCTAGCAGACCTTTCCATGGTGCCATTCTGGGCCCCGCTAATCAAACAACTTTTTAATAAGAGGGAACGGCAGCTCCACAGCCTGTGCAGGGATTCGCCACTCTCGCTCGTCGGGAATGTAGGGATGAATATCAATGAAGACTCTCACGCACGCACACACACACACACACACACACACACACACAGTTATCTTGAAAGGTTTTGTTGTATTGATTTGCAGTCGATTATGTCTCTCCTTGTGATCAAATTCAAATTTCTACACTTTCAGTGTGCACATTTGGAAAGATAGATCAACACCATCGGTACATAAGCATGACACATTTATTGACACAAATTATGTTTGCTTACCATTTAAAGCTATCAAATAAAGCTTTCAACCAAAGTTTTCAACCAAATTAGTCAATAAGTCAAATTTACTTGTATAGCACAATACACTTTTTTTTTCAAAACAGCTTTACAGAGAATCATGATATTAATTTTTATCATTTCTTAATATCTTCATGCCTTATATAGTCGCATTTAGCACATTAAGACCGATAATGTAGTTATATTTTGAGACTTAAGAAAATCAAGCAGATGAAATGTGCAATTTATTTTATATCACCCTTTGTGAGTATACTGTATGAATGTGGAAAAGTTGAACATACTGAAAAGTTGTATGTCCGACTTATAGCCGATAATCAGTTACATTTTGAGAAAAATATCAAGCAGTTGAAATTTGCAATATAGTATATATCGCCCCATGTGAGTATAATGCATGTGCGGATAAAGTTGAATATACTTATATATCCAACTTTATATAAAGAGCTGGCTGATAATATAGTTACATTTGAGACAAAAAAAAATCAAGCAGATGAAATGTGCAATATATTATATATCACCCTTTGTGAGTATACTGTGTGAATGCGGAAAAGTTGAACATACTTATATATACGACTTTATATAAAGAGCTGGCCGATAAGTAGTTACGTTTTGAGAACAAAATCAAGCAGTTGAAATTTATCCCACCATGTGATGTATTCGGAGTGATAATATAGTTAAATTTTGTGAAAAAAAGATTTATAATTTGCTATATAGTTTATGTCGCTTTATATGAGTGTACTGTAGGTATGTGGAAAAAAAGTATCCAACTTTATATATAGAGATGTGTGATAATCCAGTTTACATTTTTGAAAATGACATATACTGCACCTTCTTCAAACCGTGAGCATTTGCACTTTTGCACATCCTGCACTAATGTACAACTTAATGTCTATTTTTATTCTTCCTGTTAATATTTATACTCATATTTTTTATATATATTTCTCATATAATATTTTATATTATATAGTTTCTTTATATTTATGCTTCTCTTTCATAAATTAATCTTTAATACTTTACAGATGTCTAATATTGTTTTATTCCTTGTTTTTTTTACTCTTCTTAAGCACCAGTACTCCAATACAGATTCCTGTAAAACCCACGGTACTTGGCAATAAAGGTGATTCTGGAGTAATTTGTCCAGAAATTCCGGACGTATTGTACAAGTTCCCCTGCAGCCGCAGTCATTTTCACGCCGCCCCGTCCTGGTGAATACTGATGCCTCGAGGGTCCCGCGGGCTGGACATCTGCTGGGGCCGGTGCAGCCGCCGAGAAGTTAACAAGTTCAAAACAAAAGTGGGGACAAAATGGCACAAAAGGGAGGGGGGTGGGTTTCAAAGTCTCTGTTTAAGGAGCATCCCCCTGTTCTCTATCACCCGCTCCCTAGACGGACAGAGGGGATAAAAAGAGCCGTGGTGTGGGCCTTTGCTAGGGAACTGAGGGTCAGTTGTTTGGAATGCGCCTCCCTTTAGATCCACGATTTCCCCCTCTGTAAGTCGCCCGACTCGGGATCTCCTTGTTTCTCCCGGTTTGTCGCAGATAAATGTATGATTATTCAGAATAGCGAGCGGAAGGTGAAGTCTTGTTTGCGGTCCAAATTGCGTCTTTTTCCACGCGTCTGTCAAATTGCTATCTAATGGTAGCAGTTCTGGCTGGGGAAGAGGAGATCTGCTTTTCTCTCTCTCTCTCTCTCTGGCTGCCGGCGGCCCTGCCATTCACAAAGCCAGGGATGCCACACACATTCTGTTTGTTCTACATGAGCAAACAGATTGTAAACTGGCTGATAATTTTTGTACTGACAATGTCATTTACGGCTGTCAGCCTTTTGTCTTCTCTGTTTGCTTTATTCAAATATGAACCGAGTGGACCTCCCCTCTGCTGCACTCTTCTGCATTAAAATCACATCAATTCTCTTCCATTTCTTCTTATCTGAAATTCATTGGAGGCAATCACTTGCTTGAATACTCTAGGGTTTCCATGGAGACCAAAGGTCCCGCACGGACTACAGAAGGATTAGAGACTTGTAAGATTTAAGTCTTGAAGTACACAGTTGCTTTGTTGCGTCTCCCTTTGATATCTAGTCGAGAGAATTGTCCTTTTATGCTTTGATTTAGGGAGGAAAAATACGTATTGACTATTAAGAGTGTTACTTAAAAGAAAGATTGATTCGAAATGTTTGCAGCGCATGTATTCGTGTATACGTGTCAGGCCGCTTTGCGTTTGCGTAGCTTCATTGAAGATAATAACACGTTCTTGGAATTTATGTTTCGTTCCTGTGTGGCAACTATGACAGTGGTAGAGGTATGTGGCGCTGGGTGCCCCGATGGCACCGCTTTCACCCGGAGCGGGGACAATAAATCCCGCTCACCGGTCCCGCTCCGGGGGCTCCCCGCTCCTCTGCTAGGCATCTCCTCTTTGTTCTCCAGGGGTCAGGGCAACTGAGAGTCGAGTTATTCACATCCCAACTGTCTGTCTGGAAGCGTCTGCAGATGTTACTGTGCTTTTCTTTCTTTATTTCTTTCTCTTCCTCACGGAGTCTCTTTCTCTGCTTCTCCTCGGTCTCCTGCCAGGGCATTTGCTAGGCCTGTTGGAAGAAAAAGGGGAAAAAGAGTGGCCCCTGTACTGCCTCTTTCTCTTTCTCCGTCACCAGCCAAAAGTACAAAGTAAACAGCCTGAAGTAAATGGATTCATTTTTAGTTTCAGCGTGGCATTCTGTGTACGGCTGAAGGCTTCTCCTTTTTGTGCTCTTACCCGTAATTATTTCCATCTATTCTGCCGCTTTGTTGAAAGTGACAAGTGTTTTTTCCTAATGTGTTTCGTGTGCAAAAACACAGTCGTTAAAGTATGCGTTGATTAATTTTTTGTTTGTGTCAGTTTTGGAAAAAAAAAGAAAAACCAAACAAAAGATTTTTTAATGCACATATTCAATGTGAGCAGCAAACCATGAGGCATGTTTGTTAAAAAGTTCCAGACTGTTTTACAAAATACTGAATAACATGAAATTAGTGACCTTTTCCAATGTCTCTGTCTTATCACGGAAAAACTCATCAATGGGTCAACACTCTTTAATGCATTTCCAACATTTTCTAAAATTTGGGGAGTAAACAAATGTGACCTCCAATGGCATGCTGTCACCAAGAACATCTAAACAATCAATGACCATTTGCAACTTGCTATTTGCCATATTGTTTGTATCCTTGACTGGCTGTCAGGGTTGAGATATTACTCAAGGGTGATCTCATAGATCTAGAGCATATCATTCATGAAACATTTCGTGAAATCGCAAGGAAAAAAAAGGACTATTTTGAAATACATTTTAAAACGGAATCCAAATGTTTCATTTAAAAAAATGATGGGCAATGTTTAAAAAAATTGACATTGGAAAACATTTTTTAAAAGCCCTGCATTACTTAACAAATGAGGGGGAAAATCTTAAAATCTATGATGCGAGTACATTTATAATAATAATAATTTACAGAGAAATATCTGTTTTATGTGTCATTTTATGTGTTACTAATTCTTTAAAACAAGAACACTATTACATTTTTCTACTGACATAAAGCAGAGCCTTAATTTACAAACTTACAGCACATTTGTATCTTTAATAAATTAGTCATGGATTTTGGGTGAAATGATTCATGTCTCTACACACTCTCTGTCATACAGTAGTTATTTCAGAAAATACAATGCATTGGAAACATTCAATGGTTAAGCTGAATTATTTACCCCAAACTACTCGATATCTAACTTAAGCTGTATCCAAGCTGGAAACGGACTCAAGCGATTGTTTATTTTGAAACGGTGATTTACATACAGGGACTTGACAAGGTCACGCAATTATCATAGATATCGCCGTCGACATTTAAAAAGTGCCAGGCTGAGACAATGACATGACTCTTAATGAACGAATTTAGAGAAGCCATCTGTTGCTGTAACATGACAAACACAAAGTGCCCAAGTCATGTCCTGTCCAACTCATCTCTCAGTTTCTCAAGAAAGAACGTATTCAGTCTTGAACGTGGCATAGCTCACAAAGGCTTGTCTCTTAAAAAGCCTGGAAGGTGATCTTGTCCATGCCTGTTGGGACGATATTCTGTGTATGAGTGGAGGATTATTCTCAAATACCAGTCCTGGGTTAACAAAGAGACCTGATGATAGCAAATTAGGTTTTGGGTTTTGTGTGAGGAGAAAGAAAAAGTAGGATGAAAACTATCTTCAAAGGTTCGACAAACCTGGTGGTCTTTCAGTGCTGTAATTCTGTTCTGTGCCACTAATTTACCGGTGATTAATATACATAAGACCGCAGGGAGTGTATGTTCCGTTTAGATGCCTCATTCCGATTGTGATGCCATTCTATGAAGCTTTTGTCCAGAACTAAATCTCGCTGCCAATGGCTCCAAAAAAAATAATTATTATTTAAGCATTTAATTCTGACTAGTTTGATGGGCCACACCAAGTATTGCAGACAAGATGGTGTTTATTATCTAAGAAAAATATGTTCTAAGCTAACTTCCCTATATATTAAACAGTATTTGTCTGTGTTCATTACATTTAAATGTTTATTGCAAACATTATGGGAACATTATTTTTGAATGTTCTCTGAACGTTCTGGAACAAGAACAAAAAGAAACGGTTAAGAATACAACTGAAATGTTTAAAAATAATAATAATGTAACTGCTTACACACAAAATCATTACTTGTCACACGATTTCTGCAAACTCAAACACCCGACCCACACACCAAATCTGCAAAACCATACACTAATTCTCGGCCTAGCTTTCAATTTCATAAAACACCTTTTGCAAACCACAACACACAATTCTCTATGTAACACAAAAATCTAACAGGAAGGATCTTGATTTCCTTTTTCAAAATGCCACACTAATTCATCAGTGCCTCACACACACTCCTCACATGTGCAAACACTCATTGCTTTACTTAACACCAACCAATAATGGCTTTAGAATAGGAAGGCCAAGTGTCAAGTTATAGGTTTCTCGGACTGTGTAATACTGTATTCACAACCACAAATGCTTACAGTAAAAAAAGAAATAGTTTGGTTTCAATCTTGCTTTCGTGTTTACTGTGAATGTTTCAACATCTCTCTGCCA
Source organism: Rhinichthys klamathensis goyatoka (assembly GCF_029890125.1). Classification (NCBI taxonomy): domain Eukaryota; kingdom Metazoa; phylum Chordata; class Actinopteri; order Cypriniformes; family Leuciscidae; genus Rhinichthys; species Rhinichthys klamathensis. Next base: position 3,151,307 of record NW_026606660.1, read on the forward strand.
ATTACTTTCAATCTTGTACAGAAATGTACATAGGAGCTCATGAAAGAAGAGCTTTAGGTTTTTAATAACTGTGTGTATATGATATATCCAAAAATAAAATATTATGGCAAAGGTGTTTGCAACGTAAGACAAAGTTTGCTTTTGAGATGTGTTTGTGATATTTTGAATGCAGTGCTTCATTTTGCAAACGATGTGAGGCATTTAGCATTTTGTGTGTGCAATTATTGGATTTGTGTGTAAAGTAAAAAAGAAAAAAAAAGAGGCAAAGTTTTGAAAATGTGGGTAAGCAGTTGAAAAAAAAACTGTACAAAAAAATAATAACAGTTCCTGGGATCATGTTTTGAGAGGATTAAAGACCAGATTTCTTTGAACAAACGTACAAACATGCTGTTCTCAGTCTTTTGCGATCAATTTTTTTTTTTCTGTGCGCTATCAAAGCAAAAAGACCGTTGAAAAATGTCAACTTTCCTGTACGCATCCCTTCATAGAACATGTGAGGCCAATGCTTCTCGTGTCTGTGACTTTGTAAAGGTGCATGTCACCACTCGAGCCTCTGCCAGAACATCTGCAGTTTGTTTAGGTAGTTCAGATGTATCTGTGCAGGCCTCGGTTGCATGGCGTGTTGTTTTTAGGCCTAGTTGGAGCAGCTCTCAGGAGTTTGGCACATGTCCTCTCATTGCTCAGAACATTCCATGTGTGACATCTCTCAGTCATTAGCAGGCACTGGTTCTCATTGTCTCTGCGAGGGAGTCCATTTTGATAGGATTAGCCGTAGCTAGGAGCTGTGTTATTGCAGATTTAGGTTGCTAAACTTAGCTTGTATTGTACTCTAAAGGGAGAGCCACGGCCACCCAGGTTTTCAGAGCCACAATCTGAGGGAAATAGTCACACCCATTGGGAAATGGGAACTAGAACTACATCAGAAAGGCGAGAGACTAACTTTGTGTGAACGTTTTACTAAAAAAAAAAAAAAATCATAATTATGAGTGGCAAAAACATCAAGGTATTAAACTCTTCAAATCATTTGTCGAATAGCCTTTAAAGTAGACTTTTCTGTAAGTTTGTCCTAATGCCATTCTATTGTTAATAGCAGCCTACGGATTATTGGAGTACGTTTTACAAGAAAATACTATTTAAGTCTTTCTGCTTCAAAATGCCACTTTTTATTAAATGTCTTACTTGCCGTTTCTTTGTTATTAATTGTGAAATTGACCTGCAATTTCTGAGTGAAAATTGTTTCTACATCAGTTTGTAATAGTAATTCAAATGAGTATAAGACCAAATACAAAAGAAATGTTCATTATCAAGTCTCCTGACACTCCTTTTTGGAAGTTGACACCCTAGAAGATAACTAATGGGATTCTGTCCTGATCTCCGATGTCAATTAGCATTCAATACACTCAAATAATCAAGTGATTGTGTTGATAGTGTATGCTTTTTGTGTCTTCATGCTGTGAGGAACGGCTTGAGCAAGGTAGCAAGGGATTCTCCTTGTGGTTCCTTTGTATGCGAGCCAGCTACTTTATCATGTTGGACTGGTGCAGTCAGCAGGAGGGCACATAAGATCAGCTCACAGAGAAGGAAACCCTGCTGTGCGGGATGTCCCCTTCGGACCAGCACCCCTCTGTGTGGGCATTGTGACAAGTCCAAATCCCAGCATGTTTGCTCAGGTCACAATTGCTAATTTGGTTATAATAATGCCAAGTCTCTAAGTGAATTGAAAGAAATGGCAATGACAATCAGTGGGCTTTACCATTTGGCAACCCATCAATAGCATATTTTTCTTTTTCTCATTGTCACTGGTCTGAAGACATCTTGTAAGCCTAGTGAGCACGCAGAAGGAGTGAAAGGGGAATCTTCAGCGATTTGAAAGCATTAATGATCTCGAATAATACGACCCCTTGCTGTTACTTTTGGTGTTGCTCAATGGTTTTTGGATCTCGGAATGTTGGATTGCTTTGCTACTTTTCACATGCATTCGTACCCCCCATGGTTGCCTTAATCTAATCTACAGAGGACAAATCTGAAATTATTCATAACTAATGTGTGCACATGGATTTTGAAAGGTAGCATGAGGCTCAACATTGTGGCCAGCTTTGGAGTGCACAACCCAAACCAAACACTGGGGTCACATTCATTTCTGGGGTGTATCTGGAACACAAATGACACTGGAATGTCAGATTTCATCCTTATTCCATTCCATGGTGCTCCTTTATTCAGTTATTTTTGCGTTATTATGTGGCAGTAATTGTGCAAAAGCTTCTTTATTTGCACACGCACTTTCCCAAAGAGCTCATTTTCATAACTAGACACAGAATCATTTTAAATGAATGCATAGCTATGAAAATTAGCACAAGAATTGCCAGTGCAAATATGGATGTGTTTCTCATCCTTAAACAAATGCCGATGCCTGTTCACTGTTCACATGCCTAAAGGACTGAAGAAAAAGGTAACTTAAAAATGGCAACATAGTTATAGTCACCTTTATTTATATAGTGCTTTGTACAACACGTATTGTTTCAAAGCAGCTTTTTTTGTATTACAGCTGAAGTCAGTTCAGTGTTGATTCAGATCCGTTGTAAAGATCATCAAATGAGTTCATTTGATCCATAAAACAATGATGTCATCATCCAGCTCAGTTTAGTTCCATGCAACAGCGTCAGTGCAGTCCAGCCTGGTCTCATTGTTAATATGTATTAATACGTATTTTTTAAAGACACAAAACATACTTTTTTGTACGTTTGGATAGATGCTGAAGCGTATAATATGGACGTATCTACAACATTTAAACGTAGCGTTATTACGTTTTTACAGCTACAAAACGTTAAATATTTACGAATCTCTCATATCATAAAGATATATCAGTATAATTCACCTTTTACCATTTTATAGATAAATGTAAGATCCCTTAATCCTACTCCCAAACTTAAACATATCCATTTTATACAGAATATAAAAATAATAAAACGTAATGGACAGAGATGTGTAGGAAACGTCTCAGGTTACGACTGTAACCGTAGTTCCCTGAGAAAGGGAACGAGACGATGCGTCACTTGACGCTTTGGGAACGCCCCCAGCGTGCATGCGTCTGAGCATCAATGTCAACTAGTCCAATGGAAAGAATGAGCGTCACGGGCGGGTGACGTCATGACCAGGAAGGGATAAAGGCTCACCCGGTGAAACGCGGCATTAGCTTCAAAAAGTCGAAGCAAGCCGATCACAGGAAGCAGGAAGTATGGCAGGGTGACGCATCGTCTCGTTCCCTTTCTCAGGGAACTACGGTTACAGTCGTAACCTGAGACGTTCCCTTTCGAGGGAACTCTCGATGCGTCACTTGACGCTTTGGGAACGAGAATACCCAAAACGCCAGAATTCCAAGTACCTGAGTGTCAGTCTGTTGAAACTAAGCACTAAGCACCTGAGAACCTGGGGCAGCATCCAGGTCTAAGCTGTAAAACCTAACGAATGTGAGCGGTGAGGACCAGCCTGCCGCATCACAAACGTCTTGAAGAGAAACTCCAAATAGTAAGGCTTTAGAGGCCGCCATACCCCTCGTAGAATGAGCTCTGACCGCCAAAGGACACGGCAGGTCAGAGTACTCGTATGCAAGTGAAATAGCCTCAACTATCCACTTACTAACCGTCTGTTTAGAAGCAGGAAGACCCTTCTTAGGTGATCCAAAGCAAATAAATAACTGGTCGGACTTCCTCATTGACGATGTCCGATGAACATAAGTATCCAGTGCTCGCACTGGACACAAGAGGTTCAGCCTTTCCTGGTCCGCAGATGTAAAACGAGGAGGACAGAAAGCCTGCAGCACAATAGGCCTCGGAGTCAAGGTCGGCACCTTAGGGACGTATCCCTGTTTTGGATATAAGAATGCCTTGACCATCCCCGGTGCAAACTCAAGGCAAGTGGGGGAAACCGAAAGGGCCTGAAGGTCTCCAACTCTCTTAAGGGACGAAATAGCTAGCAGAAAGATAGTCTTAAAGGTAAGAAACTTCTCTGAAACCGAATCTAAGGGCTCGAATGGAGCCCTAGACAGGCCTTCTAGTACTAAAGCAAGATCCCAAGCTGGCACCCTAGTGCGAGTTGCAGGCCTTAGCCTCAAAGTGCCACGAAGGAAACGTGTAATCAGGGGGTCTCGACCCAACGATGTACCCCCCACCAGGGCGTGGTAAGCCGCAATGGCCGCCACGTAGACCTTGAGCGTGGAAGGACATAGACCTGACGTAAAGCGCTCCTGCAGGAACTCGAGTACTGTGTTCACAGAACAGTTAACTGGATCCCACTGATGTCGGTGACACCATACAGAAAAAAACTCTCCATTTAAGCGCATATAGTTTCCTAGTAGCTGGAGCTCTGGAGCTTAGAATGGTCTCAGCAGCCTCAGCTGAGAGACCACTCTCTATGAGTTGGGCCCCCTCAGAGGCCAAACCCACAGGTTCCAAATTTCTGGTCGAGGGTGAAATATTGTGCCCCCGGCCTGAGACAGAAGGTCTCTCCTGATCGGGATCTCCAAGGGAGGACCGTCTAAGAGATGGATCAGGTCCGCAAACCAGATCCGACTCGGCCAGCGTGGTGCTACTAGCAGTAGGCTTATTCCGTACTGGCGGACTCGTTCCAGAACTCCTGGGAGCAGAGCAACAGGGGGAAATGCGTACAGACGTAGCCTCGGCCACGTCTGCACCATAGGATCCAGCCCCAGGGGGGCTGGGTGAGTAAGGGAGAACCAAAGTGGACAGTGCGTCGTATGCTGAGACGCAAACAGATCCACCTCTGCTTGGCCGTAAAACTCCCAAATTTTCTCCACCGCCTCGGGGTGGAGTCTCCAGTCCCCTGGCCTCAGCTCCTGCCTCGACAGGATGTCTGCCCCAATATTCTGGTCCCCAGGAATATACACTGCCCTCAGGGAGAGTACCTTCCCCAGAGACCACAGGAAGATCTGGTGCGCCAGCTTGCAAAGCGGACGCGACCGCAGACCCCCCTGACGGTTCAGATAAGAGACCACCGATGTGTTGTCTGTATGGACGAGCACATGATGGCCCCTCAGGTCTGGGAGGAATTGCTTCAACGCATTGAAGACGGCCATCATCTCCAGGCAATTTATGTGCCAAGAAAGATGATGACTCCTCCACCGACCCTGAACCGAGCGGCCTTCCATTACCGCTCCCCAGCCGGTGAGGGAAGCATCTGTCGAGATCGTAACTCGATGGCAGAGAGCTCCCAACACCGGACCCTGGGTTAAGAACCAGTGTTTTCTCCATATAACCAAGGCACGAAGGCATCGCCGCGTGATCTTGATCATACGAAGTGGGTTTCCCCTCGGGGAGAACCCTCTGGTCCTGAGCCACCACTGCAAAGGTCTCATGTACAGCAGGCCAAAAGGAATCACGTTGGACGCTGCCGCCAAAAGACCCAACAGTCTCTCGAACTGTTTTACAGTGCGTGACTGGCCTAGCTTTAGCTCTTTGGTGGCTGTCAGGATAGCAGCTACACGAACGGGCGATAGAGTGGCCCGCATCGTCACTGAATCCCATACCACACCAAGGAAAGTGGTTCTCTGTACTGGAGAAAGCACACTTTTCTTGGCATTGAGCCTCAACCCCAACATCTGCATATGAGCGAGAACGACACCTCGGTGCCGAACCGCCAACTGCTCTGATTCCGCTAGAATCAGCCAGTCGTCGATGTAGTTCAGAATACGTATGCCCTGAAGCCTGAGAGGGGCTAGAGCTGCATCCACGCATTTCGTGAACGTGCGGGGTGATAAAGCTAGACCGAAAGGAAGAACCCGATATTGGTATTCTTTGCCCCCGAAAGAAAACCTTAGGAACTTCCTGTGCTGAGGGAGGATGGAGACATGGAAGTAAGCGTCCTTCAGATCTATCGTGACAAACCAGTCCTCGGATCTGATTTGAGTCACGATCTGCTTGAGTGTCAGCATCTTGAACTTGAGTTTCTGTACTGAACGATTTAACAGACGAAGATCTAAAATGGGACGCAACCCTCCATCCTTTTTTGGAACAATGAAATAACGGCTGTAAAAACCCGACTCTCTGTTGGGTGAGTACACCTGTTCTATAGCTTCCTTTGCTAACAGGGCCTTTACCTCTTGCTCCATTACCAGAGCCTGCTCGGGATGCACCACTGTGGGCAGCACCCCGTTGTAACGAGGAGGACGAGAACCAAACTGGATTCTGTATCCTTTCTCTACAATCTGCAGGACCCAACGAGAAATATTCGGCAGAAGCTTCCACGCTGCCAGAAAATTTACTAAGGGAACCAGCCTCTCGAGGCTGGTCTCTGGTGTTATCGAGACGGCTAATTCCGGAGCCTGAAACATAATGGCAGGAACTACCTGAACTGGCCGCTCTAAGGCCCCCCTCAGAGGGCGCGAAACCGATGCTGTGCCGCAGCATAGCATCAGCGACTCGCTGGAGACCGCTGCGCCCTGAAGCACCGAGGGTGGCGGGGTTGGCAGAACGGTCTCGTGAGGACCCCGAAATGGAACGGGCACCGTATAATGAGGTGTACACCGCTCCACTTCGGTCGGGGCTGTCCTCACAGGCCTGATGCATGAACATCAGGACCTTTTTTTTTTTTGAACCGAAGTCTTCTTCGCCTGAAGAACGGTCCTCAGATCCGGCTTCGACTTAGAAGACTTCGGTTGAGAGGGTTGCGTCCGTCTCCAGTCTCTACGTGGAGGTGCACGAGACGCAACACTCTCTTTCTGATGCACACGATATGATGAGCTCGACGGCTGGGGCTGCTCACGCCCAGCAGCCCCAGGGGGCTGGACCCGGCGAGGGATAAACTTTTTAAAAACGTCAGCTTGTTTCTTTGACTCCTGAAATCTCTCGACGACCGCGTGGACTGCGTCGCCGAAGAGACCAGAAGGTTCAAGCGGAGCATCTAATAAAAAAGCTCGATCTTTTTCTTTAATTTCAGACAGATTTAACCATAAATGTCTCTCAGTAGCTACCAAGGCTGCCATAGACCGCCCAATTGCTCTGGCGGTCTCCTTAGTAGCCCTGAGAGAAAGATCGGTAGCCCGACGAAGTTCACGAATATCGTCATGACTGACTCCCTCACTACTATCCAGATCCCCCAGCAGGTCAGCTTGATAAGCCTGGAGCACTGCCATAGTATGCAGACATGCTCCAGCTTGACCTGCTGCCGTATAAGCTTTGCCCACTAACACCGAAGTGGCTTTGAGCGGTCTAGTGGGCAAAGCCGAGGCTTTCAGAGACGATGCGGGACCAGGGGAAAGATAACTGGCTAAATTCTCTTCCGCCTGGGGCATCGCCTCATAACCATACTCTTTCAGCCCTCTTATTCTCGAATAAGTGTTAACTTGAGGGCTGAAAAGACGTGATGAGTAAGGTTTATTCCACGATTTAGATATTTCATTGTGCAAATCGGGAAAAAATGGAAGCCCTCGTGGTGGAGATAATGTGGTGGAAGATAAAAAGCGCTCATCTAATTTGCTTTTAGGACGAGCGCCCTTCTTCTCAGATGGCCATTCAATATTTAATTTCTCTACAGCCCGCGACATAACATCCACCAGCTCATCATATGCTGGGGAAATAAATTGTGAATCTCTTTCCCCCATGTGTGTGCTTTCACTCTCCAAACTCATCGCATCAACCTCCTCGGAGGAAGAGCAATAAAGTAATGGAGGGCTCTCTCCCCGGGCGGAAGAAACCGCAGAGCGTGCTTCCGACACCGGGGGGAGAGCGTTGGATCTCTCGGGTAAGGAAGGAGAAAGAGCCCTCGGACCCGTCTCCAACCCCTCCGAAAGTTCCTTTTGCGATCCCCAGGAATGCAATCTCCGCGCTGCCTCAGCAGACGCGGGTCCTGATCCCTGCGGATCGCGAGCCTGCCCACTCTCTTTATCAAAGAGTGACAGGCGAGAGCGGAGCATGCGAAGCGGTAACATCTCACAATGCTGGCACTCAGCCCCCTCGAAGGCTGAGACCGCATGCTCCACTCCCAAACAAACGACACAAAGCTCGTGTGTGTCCCCACCCGTTAAATAACGCGGGCAGGGAGAAGCACACTGTTTGTACACTTGTTTAGTTTCCATCCTTTTCCGCAACAGACAACAGTAAATAGACAGAGACAAAATGACACAGATCGCTTGCTGAGACACAGAAGCTAATGCCGCGTTTCACCGGGTGAGCCTTTATCCCTTCCTGGTCATGACGTCACCCGCCCGTGACGCTCATTCTTTCCATTGGACTAGTTGACATTGATGCTCAGACGCATGCACGCTGGGGGCGTTCCCAAAGCGTCAAGTGACGCATCGAGAGTTCCCTCGAAAGGGAACTGATTTTAGTAACAATATATAGCATTAAAAATATATTTTGAGTCGCTAATCCTCATACCCCTAAACCTACCCATAACCATTTCTTAAAACTACATACAATAGAATAGAGAAAATTCTGGCAGTATCACTTGTAATGAATTATAATTGAAAAACAAAACAAAAAAACATGATATTTCTCTTTCAAAACATGCTTTGTGCAAACCTGTACTTCAGTATGATTCATTGTTGAAGATGGCTAATAACAGCCTTATAATAACTAACAAATATTGGTGCACCACACCACGTTATTTACTTTGTGCACAACAATCTTTTCTGAAAATTAAAATAAAATAATAAAATTACAAAACAAAACAAAATAAATCTATATGAGATTATTTACAAAATAAATGTATCCAGAATAAGAGAAAATATTTATTCTAATTTTATAAAACACATTAGACGGTCAATACTCTCTAATCTATGCACATGCAAGATTCTTGTTTTAATTTTATGTATACCATTAAAATGTAATTATGTAAAAAAAAAAAATAGACTTATTATGTATGACTGGTCAAAACCGCTTCTCAGTCACACAGTATGCAAAATGGACCTTAACATGATACTCATTTGTCAGGTCAATAACATTGTTTAATATTAATGTGTCCCCAAATATCGAATAATACATCTAAAAAAACTGTTTTTATTCAAGTCAAAAATATTATTCATTATCTCTGAACCAACCTATACATCAATTAATACGAACAAAACAATGTTTTATGAGCTAAATCAGGTAGAAATAGATCTTAAGGTATGTTGCAGGATCGCATTAACCTTAGATTCTGAATTTAATACTAGCATAAATAAAAGCCTTAATTCGAATGTTTTTTTCTAACAAAAAAGGTTACCAGTGTCTCATGAAGAGCTTGAGTTGTGGTTCGCCCATAACAATTGTCAATTGAAGTATCTAATGCTGATAACATAAAAATAATTTGCGCTCTCTCTGTGCTTATTATTTCTTTTTAGGAGAATTTTCCAAAAATGCTTGATAAATAATCTGAAATGGTCTACTTTGAACACACACAATAACCCTAATCACAGAATTGAAGCCCGTCTGCAGATTCGTGTCAGATCAATATTTTGTTCGAGCCTCATTGCCGGTCTGTTTACCTTGGCTGGCGCTGCCTACATGCTGAGCCCCTGCTCTTTGTTTGAACATGTGACTCTGTAATAATGGCAGGTAGAAGAACTAATAGGCACGGCAATATCTGCAGTTTGACCCCATGTGGCTTTTCCTAATTGATCCATAGATTAGCATCAGACTCATCAGTTAGAGGATGATCTGGCCTCATTGCTCAGTCTTTTCTTTGCCTCGCCAAGCAAACCAAAGGACAGAAGGAACGGCGCGTTCCCGCTTGCTTAAAAATCAAGCATGTGTTTAAAAATAATGGTATAAAAAGATATTTAATGGCTTTTGTGTTAGCTGCTAAAAAAAAAAAAAAGGGAAGGGAAGTACAAATTGATTTGCTAGGCGTTCTGTGAGAACAAGGGTTGCATGAAGTGTCTTTCAAACCCTTTGTCCATTATGGTTTGATTGTGCACTTTTAAATCTGTATTTCTTATTTTACGTGATTGTGCGAGCCAGCTGGTGTCCATCTAACCTTTACATCCAACCCTGTTGTCAATACCCACAATCCCAGAGAGTGATTCTGACCCCCCTCCATCCTTCAAAAATGGCCAAACCAGACCCCTCCGCTCCATGCCCTATATGTACATTTGACCAAGCTATGTAAACTTCCACATGTGGGTGTCATTCTTGCCCATATTTGCCATGGGCTTTATTGGGACACGATTAGTTTCCAGAGCAAATTTGGAATGAAAGAAAACATCGCCTGCGGCGTGTGAGCCAACAAACTGTGCCACTGCGTGTCGTTGTATATTTACATGGCTCCAGCTTTGTTTTGATAAACCTTTACCCGCAGGTAGAGCTATCAGAACTATTAGAGTCAAACCTAGCAGAAAATGACCATGAGCAGGTGATGCATCATTGGCAACTTATAGCTTTTTCTTTGCATGGACTGCAGCATGGAAATGATGATAAATTGTATAGTCTATATTGTAAACCACTATTTCATGCTGTGTGGATATTTGGTTTTGTGATTAATACATGTATTTTTTTCTCTCTTCAAATATTACTAAACTAATGATTTTCTAAATGTTTTTGGAAGAAGTGTCTTATGCTCACCAAGGCTGCATTTATTTAATCAGAAATACAATAATATTTTGAAATGTTTTCTATTTGAATATTTTAAAATGTAATTTATTCCTTTACTGAATTTTCAGCATCATTCAGTGTCACATGATCCTTCAGAAATCATTCTCATATGCTGATTTGCTGCTAAAGAAACAGTTTTTGCTGCTTAACATTTGTGTGGAAACTCTGGTATACACTACCATTTAAAAGTTTGGGGCAAGCAAAAATTGTCTTTTTTTATTTTTTAGGAAATTAATAATTTTATTCCGCAATAATTCATTGATCTAAAGTGTAAATGCTGTTATTTTCAACTTTATTTTCAAGAAAGAACAAATGTATAACGTTTCCACAAAAAATTAAGCTTAATTTAATTGAGCACCAATAGTAATTGACAATAACTGAGCATCAAATCATCATATTAAAATGATTTCTGAAGGATGATGTGACACTGAACACTGGAGTAATGATGCTGAAAATTCAGTACAGGAATAAATTACATTTTAAAATATATTGAAATAGAATTCTTTAAATTTTAATAATATTTTACAATATAACTCTTTTTATTGTATTTTTGATTTGATAAATCAACTTTTGACCTGCAGTGTTTCTATGCTGATATTCTTTCCACAAAAATATTACTCTATGTGGCCTGGTTTCACAAACAGCTTAGATTAAGCAATGATTAGTCCTTGGTTCAGTATTTTTTTTAAATGTATTTTTTTAAGATTTTTTTTTAAATGTGCCTTAGAAAAAAAAAACATGACTGGTGTGCATCTTGAGACAAAACAATGGCACTTATATTTTAAGATATGTCAGTGCAAGTTGCTTTCTGTTAAAATAGCTCAAACATACATTTTAGTCTGGAACTAGCACAAAGATATATATAGCAATGAATGATTCTTCTGTAGATATATGGTCATGATGTAATCGTAATCTTCTGTAACATCCAGATTGTCCTGTGTTGTTTTCATGTTCAGGTCTTTGGGCCACTCCCATCTGGGTCGATGCCATGGCAACAAAGGAAGCTCCCAGCCCCTGTGCAATAATGCTGGTCCGATCAACATCACATTTCTGTATTGACCACACTGCGCGAGATTAAACGCAGGTGACATTTCCGAGGTGAAATTTGCAATTTCCACAAATATGAGTTGGCTGAAACGCGGCATGACAGCACATAAAATCAATACAAATAACCTGAATCCCTAATACCTTGATCCCTGTTAGTAGAGGGATGCATTACAACTAAGACACTGGAAGTGGGAGCAACAGCCCAGGAGCTGATCCCTGATTCCTATCGACTGGCTCCAGGCCAAACACTGCCGCAATAACAATTAGGTGTGCAAGTTTGTCGATTTTCTCCGGCTGCATGCTTCAGCACAGCCAAACTTCTGAGCTCCCATATTGGACCGGACAAATGAGGATCCTGTCAAGGTCCATTTTGCATAATGTGTAACTGAGAAGCAGTGTTGACCAGTCATACCATTTTTTTTTTACTTTTTTTTTTACATAATTACATTTCAATGGTATACATACAATTAAAACAAGAATCTAGCATGGGCATAGGTTAGAGAGTATTGACTGTTTAATGTGTTGTATAAAATGAGTATATATATTTTACTCTTATTCTGGCCTCATCAAGCTCAGTATATCAACAATGAATCATACTGAAGTACAGGTTCGCACAAAGCATGTTATGAAAGAGAAATATCATGGGTTTTATACCTAATTTTGTTTTTCAATTATAATGTGTGATTCATTACAAGTGATACTGCCAGAATTGTCTCTATTCTATATTCTATAATCAATCTCTTCAAATGATAAGCATATGAATTTCAGTTGTTTTTGTGATGAATTTGAAATAATGTAGTGCTTTAGGGTTATGTTTAGGGTCAGTAGAAGAAAAAAGAAAAATGACCATAAACACATTTACATTTGAAATAATAATTTAAAAAGAATCAACCACTGAAAAAATAAGCCATGGTATGTAACTGTAATAAGACATCCTGTAAAAAAAAAAAAAAGAAGCAAAAAACCATTGCAGTATTAAAGTATAATTTAGCATAAGTTTTGCATATAGCTGTTAAATACTATATATTAAATGCATATTGCACTTTCTATAATATGGATTACGAAAGAGAAACAAAGCCAAGTTACAAATGTTTTTTCATTTTATTCTGTTACAACACCAGATGCATTTTGCACCATGCAGTGCATACAATTTGCCCTAAAATGGGCTATAATAAAAAATATAGCTGCAAGCAGTTTATTATCGGGGCCAAGCGCAAAGAAGACGATAAGACATGCCAACATGGCTGGGAGTGTCAGACCAACTGCAGCAAGGAGCAATTAAAGACATTTTAAGATTATTTAAGGCAAAATAGCTGAATAGTGGTCAGAACAATGGCACCCCTGGTAAAAAGATCCAAAATGGCTGTACAAAATAAATCTGCATTTTTTATCCATTTGCAGATCCAAAATTAAAAAAAATCGAACCTTTCATTGAAGTAAAAGAATTGAAAGTGGGCGGTAAATCACATTATGAAATAAATACTTTTCTCCAAAACACGCTGGCCATAATTATTGGCTCCCTGTTATTAAATACTTTTTGCAACCTATCTGCAACCTTGCAACCTATCTTCTTCTATAATGCCTGATGAGTTTGGAGAACATCTGACAACAGAATCTCTCCAGATCCTTCAGATTCACAAGTTCATGTTGGTGGTGCTTCTCTTCAGTTCACACTCATTTTCTATAGGCTTCAGTTTAGGGGACTGGGACGGTCATGGCAGAAGTTTCATTTTGTGCTATGTCACCCATTTTTGTGTTGATTTTGATATTTGTTTTGGACCGTTGTCCTGATGAAAGATCCAACCACGGCCCATTATAAGATTTCTAGCAGAGGCAGTCAGATTTTGATTTTTTATCTGTTGGTATATGCTAGAATCCATAATACCATGTATCTAAAAATATGTCCAGGACCTCCAGCAAAAAAATAGACCCACAACATATAAAATCCAGCAGTATATTTAACCGTAGGCATGGGGTACTTTTTATCTCTGTTTGCACCAAACACATCTGGTGGGTTTGCTGCCAAAAGGCCCGTTTTTTGTTTCATCTGACCATAGAATCCGGTCCCTTTTAAAAGTTCCAGTCGTGTCTGACAACTGAATTTGCTGGAGTTTGTTTTTGGCTTTCTGACCCCCAAGACTCAACTAATCTCTGCAATTCTCCATCTGTAATCCTTGGAGAGTCTTTGGCCACTCAAACTCTCCTCCTCAACATTCATTAAGGCAATACGGACACACGTCCTCTTCGTGGCAGATTTGTAACATCTTTAGTTGATTGGAACTTAATTATTGCCCTGATGGTCAAAATGGGGATTTTCAATTATTTAGCTATTTTCTTACACCCACTTTTTTATTTTGTGATGCTCAACAATTTTTTGATGCACATCAGAACTGTATTCTTTGGTTTTACTCATTGTGATGGATGATTAAGGGAATTTGGCCTTTGTGTTTCATGAGGAAACAAAGGCCAAATGGATGATTAAGGGAATTTGGCCTTTGTGTTTTATGAGGAAACACAAAACCCAAATTCCCTTGATCATCCATCACAATGAGTTTCATTGTGAAATTTCAAATATGAGATTTAAACTAAAGAAGATTTAAACTAAATTTAAAGAAGTCATAGCTAGACAATTTCATGTTCCTAGTCACCCTGGTGTTACAATGACACATACGAAATTTGGTGTCAATATGACGAGGCATTGCAGAGATAAAGCCTAAGTAGTCATTTGGCATCATGCCTCAACTTTACTGCTGTGGTATACGAAAACGAAAATACACATAAAAAAATTACCCACACCTTACTTTGTTTGCATTTTCTTGCCACTTACTATTAATACTTTGACATTTGAGTATTAGCATTTAGCCAACTTCCTACGGTGGTTTCATCTCGATCGATCTAACGGTTTCGAAGATATTGGCAAATGTTTTTTAAGCGCTAAATTACAACGTTACACAAACCATAAGGTAAAACCTAGCATGTTTGAAATCGTTGGACTCGGCAAGGATTCAGAAACCTAAGGAGACGACTCTTGTGAAAATAAGTCAACCACACCCAGGGTTATAAGTATTTGAAATTTTAATTTTACCACTAGGTAGCGCTGGTTCGAAACTTATTGGGCTCCTTCAGGGCAACGTTGTCAGGGTAAGAATCACAGGATTCAAATGCAAGTAAAAGTATTTATTAATTAACTGAGTGAACAGCAAAACAGGAAGGTTGGTGAAGTCCTTGGTCAGACAACAGAGCCTTGGCAGCGCAGGTGACTGCAGTGGTTGAAGCGTGGTCCAGGAAACCAGTAAGACCGACACGAACCAGATAATCCACTGAAGCAGAGTGAGAACGACACGAACCAGATAATCCACTGAAGCAGAGTGAGAACGACACGAACCAGATAATCCACTGAATCAGTCCAAACAGGCTGGCAGAGAGATGCAGGGATCTGTGAGAACAGGAACTGAGAACGAGACTGCAAACAAACATGAGACCCGAACAGGACCAGGGAAACAACGATCTGACACTGAACATGACAAACACAACATTACATATGGGACTCACAAACGAGGTACACCTGTGACTGATCTGATTGCTCGTCAGCACAGCTGACGCTCATGGGCATTCAGATCAGAGCAGTGACACACAGAATGAGCAAGTGAACCTGCGAACCGTGACATTACCCCACCCCCTAGGAGCGTCACCTGACGCTCCCAGGGGGACCTACCTGGCGATTGTAAGCATTGATAAGGGAATGATCCAATATGTCTCGGGCAGGAACCCAACTCCTCTCCCCCGGACCGTAACCCTCCCAGTCCACCAAGTACTGGAATCCGTGTCCCCTCCGCCTAGCGTCCAGAATACGTTTAACCAAATAAACTGGTTCCCCATCTACGATTCGCGGCGGTGGGGGAACCGGGACTGGCGGATTACTAGGAGAACGAAAAAAGGGCTTGATCTTTGAAACATGGAAAACGGGATGAATTCTCCGGTACGCCGGAGGAAATTTGAGGCGGACCGTCACCGGTCTTGGTGATGGTAAACGGGCCAATAAATTTAGGAGCAATTTTCCTACAAGCGGAGAAAAGGAATATCAGTAGATGAAAGCCACACTTTTTGACCAGCGACATAGACGGGAGGCTTCGACCTGTGGCGATCGGCCTGGGCCTTGGTGCGCAAACCCACCCGGAGAAGAGTCTCCCTGGCCGTTCTCCAGCTGTGTCTGCACCTCTGGACGAATTCGTGAGCGGATTCCAGACTAGGAAAGATTGGTGGCTGGTACCCTAAACTACACTCAAACGGAGACAGGCCCGTGGACGACACTGGTAATGAGTTATGTGCATACTCAACCCATGAGATGTGCTGACTCCAAGAGGACGGATTCTGTGAAGCTAAACATCTCAACCCCCATTCTAAATCTTGGTTGGCCCTCTCCGTCTGTCCGTTGCTCTGGGGATGGAACCCAGAAGAAAGACTGACATTCGCCCCCAGCATCCGGCAAAACTCTTTCCAAAACTTGGATATAAACTGGGGACCTCTGTCAGAGACCACGTCCGTCGGGAGGCCATGAATCCGAAAAACGTGGTCAATGACAGCCACCGCTGTCTCTCTGGCTGATGGTAATTTGGGCAGAGGGATGAAATGAGTTGCCTTCGAGAATCTGTCCGCCACGGTTAAAACCACCGTGTTACCCTGTGCGGCAGGGAGGCCTATGACGAAATCTAGCGCAATGTGTGACCAGGGTCTCGAAGGCACTGACAACGGTTGAAGGAGCCCCGCCGGAGGACGAGTGGAGGTCTTACAGCTAGCACAGACGGGGCAGGTCAATACAAAACGACGAGTGTCGCGAGCCATGGTCTGCCACCAGAACCGTTGTTTAATAAGAAAGATGGTACGATTGACTCCCGGATGACAAGCTAGCTTGGAACAATGACCCCACTGGATAACGTTGGACCGCAATCTCTCTGGCACAAACAATCGACCTGGTGGGAATCCGGGTGGAGGCACTACCCCATGTAAGGCAGTGTGGACCTTCGACTCGATCTCCCAGGTCAGCATTGCCACCACACGACTCTGTGGAACGATGGACTCGGGAGAAACCGGGCGTTCAGATTGGTCAAAAATGCAGGAAAACGCGTCAGGTTTGATGTTCTTGGAACCTGGACGGTAGGAGATGGAAAAATCGAATCGACCGAAAAAAAGTGCCCACCGAGCCTGCCTAGAGTTAAGACATTTGGCGGACCTGATGTACTCGAGGTTCTTATGATCGGTCCAAATGATAAAGGGTACCCCCGAGCCCTCCAACCAATGACGCCACTCCTCCAAGGTTAACTTGACTGCCAACAATTCTCTATTACCAATGTCGTAGTTACGTTCGGCAGGAGACAAGCGATGAGAAAAATACGCGCACGGATGAACCTTGTCGTCTGTGGGAGAGCGTTGGGAGAGAACCGCGCCTACCCCCACCTCTGACGCGTCGACCTCCACCACAAACTCACGAGAAGAATCAGGGGCAAACAGAATGGGGGCTGAAACAAAGCAGTCCTTAAGTTTGGAAAATGCAGACTCGGCTGCACTAGACCACCTGAACGTCGTCATGGTGGAGGTTCAAGGCGGTCAGAGGTGCGGCTAGTTGGCTATAGTTGTGAATAAAACGTCGGTAAAAATTGGCAAAGCCCAGAAACCTCTGCAGGGCCTTGCGGGAGTCTGGGGTTGGCCAATTTACCACTGCCTGAATCTTGTCGGGATCCATACGCATCCCCTCAGACGACACGATGTATCCTAGAAAGGGGACAGACTGTGCATTAAAAACGCATTTCTCCGCCTTGACATAAAGCCCATTCTCCAACAGCCTCTGAAGCACTCGTCTGACGTGTTGAACTTGTTCCTGGAGAGACGAAGAAAAAATCAATATGTCATCCAGGTAGACATATATGAACTGATCGACCATGTCTCTCAACACGTCGTTGACGAGTGCCTGGAAAACCGCGGGGGAGTTGGAAAGCCCGAACGGCATAACCAAGTATTCAAAGTGCCCCCTGGGGGTGTTAAAAGCGGTTTTCCACTCATCCCCCTTCCTGATGCGGACCAAATGATAGGCGTTACGAAGATCCAACTTTGTGAATAAGGAGGCGCCCTGCAGTCTCTCAAAGGCTGAAGACATCAACGGCATAGGATAAGTATTCTTTACCGTGATGTCGTTCAGCCCTCGATAGTCAATACAAGGACGCAAGGAACCGTCCTTCTTACCCACAAAGAAGAATCCCGCCCCTGCGGGAGAAGAGGAAGGGCGGATGAACTTGGCTGCCAGAGAATCAGAAATATATTTCTCCATGGCCTCCCTCTCGGGAACGGAAAGAGAGTATAATCTGCCCTTAGGCGGAGACGTACCTGGCAATAAGTCTATCGCACAGTCATAGGGACGATGAGGAGGAAGAGAAGCAGCCCGAGACTTACTGAACACCTCCTTCAGGTCGAGATATTCCTCGGGCTCATTAGACAGGTCCACCCGCTCATCCTGCAACACGGAACAAGACACAGAAGAACACGCAGACACCAAACAAGACGCATGACAATTCTCACTCCAAGACATGATAGAGCTCTGCCGCCAGTTAATGTGAGGGTTATGGAGGGTAAGCCACGGGTGCCCTAACACCACAGGTGCAAAAGCAGAGTCTATGAGGAGAAAATGGATCTCCTCAACATGGTTGCCAGAAGTAATCAAACTCACCGGTCCGGTAGAGTGCGTGACGGGTGACAGGAGTTGACCACTTAGTGCGTTAACCGATATGGGATGAGTGATGGGAATGATGGGAATACCCAGGTGCTGTGCCAGATCTCGGTCCATGAAGCTCCCCTCCACTCCAGAGTCCACGAGCGCGTCACAGATATGATGAGAGGTGGCCCACTGCAGTCTGACCGGGAGGAGCGTCGATTCACGGGAGGTTTCCTCAAAAGTAACGACCGTCAGTAACCTCCTCGCTACTGACGGGCCTTGGCTTTAACGGGCACTTCGTGGTAAAATGTCCCCCAGTCCCGCAGTATAAACACAGCCCCTGGGCTCTCCTCCGCTCCTTCTCCTCCCGGGAGAGCCGAGCTCTGCCCACCTGCATGGGTTCCGGGTCGCATGTAGGGCCGACCGCATCACAGGAAGGTGTAACACGATGGTTCCGTACGTCTGGAATCAAACTCCTCTGCATTATCAGATCTCGACGTTGCAGTCTTGAGTCCACTCGAATGGCTAAATCGATCAGGCCATCTAGGGATGCAGGTAGGTCCAGAGTGTAGATCTCACCCTGGATGCGATCGGCCAACCCATGCAGAAAGATGTCCCACTGCGCCTCGCTGTTCCAATTGCACTCCGCGGCCAGTGTCCAGAACTCGATGGCATAGTCCGCCACTGACCTGTGATCCTGCCGAAGGTCTGCCAAGAACCTGTCCGCCTCCCTCCCTGAGACTGCGTGATCAAACACTTTCCTGAGTTCTGCGCCGAAGGACTGGAAGGACGTCAAGCACTGATGCCCTTGCTCCCATACAGCGGTTCCCCACAGCGCCGCTCGTCCAGAGAGTAGTGTGAATACAAAGGCTACTTTGGATTCTTCGGTGGGGAACGATGACGGCTGGAGAGCAAAAAACAGTGAGCATTTAGTCAAGAATGCACGACACAGTTGTGGCTCACCCCAGGGGCGTGGCAGCGGGGGGAAAAGGGCCCTTAGAAGTCGCTGAGCTCGTCAAAAGTCCGTAACCCTTTTTGAACAGTTGGTGGCACTAAAGGGATTGAGTTAGAGACTCCAAATTTACTTGTGTGACAGTTCAGACTGTCCTATATCTGTGTACCAAATTTAATAACTTTCCTGCAAGCGGTTTTATGGGCTGCCATAGACTTCCATGGCGGAAGAAGAAGAAGAAGAAGAGGAAGAAGAAGAAGAATAATAAGAACGCCAACAATTTCAAGAGGTGCCTAAGCACTTTCAGTGCTTGGCCCCTAATAATTAAAGTAGTCAGATCATTTTCGGTGCATACACAGCAAACAAACAAAAAAGTACCCATCAACATATCAAAATATATGAAGGGTTTATTATAATAAAAATAAAAAAAAGACTAAAAAAAAGCAATTTGTCAAAACACACCAAAATAATGTAAAAACCAAACGTACAACCCCTAATGGAGAAAAGTCAGGAAATGTTGTAAAATGCAATAAAATCAATTAATCTGTGATTTATTAATCTTTTTAACCTTTATTTAACTGACAAAACTACAAAGAAAAGAATTTAGTTTCACTGGCCAAAATGTTTTCACTGACCAACTTATGTGTATAAATATAAACACATTTGAATTTTGATGGCTGCAACACACTCCAGAAAAGTTGGGACAGAGGCAAGTTTACCACTGTGTCTCATTACCTTTGCTTTAATTACACTTTTTAATTGTTTGGGAATTGAGAATACTAATTGTTGCTGTTGCAAGAGGAATTTTTGTCCAATCTCGCCTGATATAAGACATCTGCTCAAAAGTCTGTGGTCGTCGTTGTCTGATTCTCCTTTTCCAATGTGATCTCGTGAGAATACGTGTGTATTTTTACGTAAAGTGTAGTTCTACCACACGTACATTTACTTACGTTTTCATAGATACTGAAATGTATAATACTGACATATTGACAGAACTAAAACGTAAAAACCGACATATGAACAGCACTAAAACATTAATTATTTACGTATGAACAACTTTACCGACATACAAATTTGTGCGTATTCCTATTTATGCATATTAAAATCGTGGCATTAATGTTTTGACATTAATGTGTATTCAATTATCATATCAATGACATGTTTTCAGTTGCATTTATTAAACGCAGTTTACTCATAATAAGAAATAATAACATTTCGATCTGTTTGTGAATTCTACTGCAAACTCGTTTCAGAGGATTACGTAATTCTAAACAAGACTGCACTTTAAAACCTTAAAATGAATAACATTTCTTTAAACGTTTAACCGTTTTGTAATATTTTGTTTGTTTGCCGTGAGACACAAAAGGCGTTTTCTCCTATACAGCGACTGACAATAAAACCATAAAATACACCAAAACACAACATAAATTCACAAAAGACATCAATTTTATTCGCTCGCTGTAATCCAAATTTTTAGAATCCATACGTTTGCGAGGAACAGATCAAACTTCAGCCCTTTATCCAGCGATCCCCGTTCTCAGCAGCGACCGTAAATGTCAAATCCCGTGCTTTTATGATGAATTCAAAATCAAAATTGTGCCCTCAAGAAGCATTACGACATGTTTTACGGCAGTGATATCAAATGCTCATTGGCTCTCGTTTGCTTCGTCAAAGATAGCGACATGACGTGTTTCAGTCGATGTACATTTGAAATTGGGAAATGCATGCCTTCATGGAGTGAAGCTGGATTAACATTTCCATGGATAAATAACTTAAATTCTGCTCTGTGCCTCATCAAAACATTTATATACCACCAGTGACTGCAACACATCGTCACGTGAACGACTTTTGGTAGCGCTTTTGAAAATTTTCACAATAAATAAATTATTGTGATTACATGTATGTTACATTTTTCTTCATAACTTGAAAATAAATGCAAATAGGTTTAGGTTTAGGAGTAGGATTAGCAGTTAAAAATATCTATTTAATGGTGTATTGTTACTAAAATTGTCATTTTCCTACACATCTCTGTCCATTACATTGTATTCTTTTTATATTCTGTATAAAATGGGTACACAGCAAAAACCCAAGAGTTAAATTAACACTCTTTAGAGTTTATTTGACTCCACACTCAAGAGTGTTAAAATTAACTCTGAAGCAGTGTTAATGTTAATGAGATAATTAAGTGATTAATTGAGTTGGTGAAGACACCTGATGATAACAAGCAGAATCACTGAAGGAGAGTCACCATTTTAGGTCACCATTATGGTGATCAGCGTTTGCTTTAGTTGGACCCTTCACTTTTTAACATTTTTTTTTTTTCAGGCTGCTTTAAGTGTGTTTAGAAAACACATTTGTTATGGCAAAGAATGGTAACAATCACCACATTGTTTCCTGCTGAACTGATATCATTCTGACTCCAATCTCTGATTATATGGGTGATGTTGATTTTACATTATTGATTACAGCAGCCCTGGGATGTTACAGCATGTGATTCTGCACAAAAATGTTTGCAACTACATTATTTTTTAGAGACACACACACACACACACATCATGAATCAGCGTATGAATCTCAACGGTGACAAACAGCATATTCAGAAAAACAGATCAACTGAACATAAAAAGCAAAAAAAAATCACATAAAACAACAAAAATAAAATAGTAATAAAAGAAATTACTATGACAGTTCATCTCACAATTTATGCATGCCACAATGCATGCTGGGAGCCACTGATGAGTTTTTATTGGTGCACCCAGAATGCACTGCATCATGCTTTTTGTTGGTCACTGTTGTTGATTCATATGCAGATTCTCGATGTCTGTGTGTGTCTAAATGACAGAGAGATTCAAACCTTTTTGATCAAAACAACTTTTAAAAATCCCTCTGATTATTTAGAAAAGGCCAGATATTATGCTGTAGAGTCACAGTGCTGCTAATCAATAAAGTAAATCTAACTCAGAGATTAGGCTCTAAATGAGTTTTGTGATTTAGCTCATGATGATTGTATCAAAACATAATCAACAACACTTGATCACGTTTTTTCTTGGCTTGTCTCAATGCAATAATTTGGTTACAGCAGCCTTATATTAGAGCAGGTTATATTAGAGTAAATATAATGTTATAAAATCAAGGGTGCAAGAGAGCAACTAAATCAAACACTGATCATATAATGGTGGCTTAAAATGTGACATTTAAAAGACTCTTTTCTTCAATGATTCTGCTCATTATCATCAGGTGTCTTCACTGATGGTCAATCATCACTCAATTAATCACTTAATTATATCATTAACTTTAACGCTGCTCCAGCATTAATTTTAACACTCTTGAGTGTGGACTCTGAGGAAAGTTATTTTAACACTGGGGTAGGTTTGGGAGTTTGGTTAAAGGATCTTACATTTATCTATAAAATGTTGTTGTTTTTTTTACCATTTTAAGGCTGTTAACATCTAGACATAGAATAGAGTAGAATTATATTTTATATAATATCCTAAAATTATACTGATATATCTTTATGATATGAAAGATCCGTAAATATTTAACGTTTTGTAGCTGTAAAAACGTAAAAATGATACGTTTAGATGTTGCAGATACGTCCATATTAAATGTTTCAGCATCTATCCAAACATACAAAAAAGTATGTTTTGTGTCTTTGAAAGTTACGTATTAATACCTACGTATTATCAATGAGAAGAGGCTGCCTTTTCATGATGGGCCATGCATTTTCTATAAGAGACAGATCTGGACAGCAGTCAGGCACATCAAGTGTACAATATAGAGTGTCTTGAAACCGCTCTGTTGTAGCACTTGCAGAATGAGGCCTGGTAATGTCCTGCTTCCCATGAAATATGTCATCTTGATGGCAGTTTATGACTTTGTACAATCCCAATATACACCTCCACATCAATGATACTTTCACACATATGCAAGTCACCCATACCGTTTGCACTGATTCACTCCTATACCATGACAGATATTTGCTTTTGCACCTGTCGCTGATGAAAGTTTGGATGTTCCTTTTCCTGTTTTGGACTGAGAACTTAAGGTCAGTTTTTCCCCAAAACATGCTGAAACATGGACTCATCTGACCACAGCACACATTTCCACTGTCTTTTAGACCATCTGAGAAAAGCTTGGACCCAGAGAACTCGGCAGCATCTCTGCATTGAACTGATATATAGCTTTCTTCTTGCATAACAGAGATTCAAGTGGCATTTCTTGATGCAGCAGCAGACTGTGTTAAGTGGCAACAGTTTTCCAAAGTACTCCCAAGCACATGTGGCTGTATTTAACACAGTAGCATGATGGTTTCTCATGCAGTGCCATCTGAGGGCTCAAAGGTCATGCACATTCAACTGAGGTCTCCTGCCTTGCCTTACATGTATTGAGATTTCTCTGGATTCCCTGAATCTTTTCAAAATATTATATGGTAGTTGGTGAAAGACCTAAATACTTTGCAAGCTTGGATTTAGAAATGTGATTATTGAACTATTTGACAATTGTCGTGAAATTTGGCTCAAAATGGTGAGCCATGACTCATCTTTGCTTGCAAAGACACAGTGAATTCTTGATGAATGCTTATTTTTTTTGCCCAAACACGATACCTTCCCGTATTATCAGTTCACCTGCTAATTGTGGACTGTTTCAAAACAGTTTAACTTGGATACTCTATAGTCTTTTCACTTTTACTTTGCCTCTGTCCCAACTTTTTTGGAGTGTGTTGCAGCCATCAAAATCAAAATTTGTTTATGTTTACCAAATACTGTTAATTTGGCTAGTGAAATCGTTGTACAGATCTTTTGTCAGTTAAATAAAGGTTAAAGAGAATTTTTTTTAAAAAAGAAAAAAGTACAATGATTTCACTAGTCAAATTAACAGTATTTGGTAAACATACTGTAAACAAACCCAATGTAACCCAAATCGGGACTTCAATAATAGCCAGAAGACATTTTAATAACACAAAAAAATGTTAATAATTATTATTCAACAATATTTTTTTTTTCATTTATATAGCGCTTTTAACAATGGATTGTTTCAAAGCAGCTTTACAGAGATAAACATATAATTGAAGGTAACAGATTGTTTTGGCCTTATAGCGGTTCTTGAATGAGGGCTCATAATATTATTGATCTGACTGCACTGAAACTATTGTATGAGACCTGAATTGAGCTGAATGATGACATCACTGTTTTCTGCAGAGCTGCTTTAACTCATTTCATAATTGTGGAACTTTACACAGTTACCAAAAAGAATCAACACTAAATAATGACTGTTTACTGTTATCTTTTCTGCTTTACAGCAGAGCTGAATTCTTTTTGCGTCATTGAATCCTATTTTTTTTTTCTGTTCAGTTAAAGCTACTTTCTGTATTGTATAATGGCCTTGAAATAAAGGTGACTTGATAAAAAATCAGGCTTCTGGAACACACTATACTTTTGTTCTGATTTGGGAAAATAAGATTTGGTTAAATTTCCATTAACCTTATTTTAATAAATGTTGAAGGAACAAATGCCCTGGCTTATTATCAACTCACTCTTCCAGTAATGTGAAGCTTCTATACATGATGTTTCTATGCATAAACCAGGTGAAAAAAGCTCTTCTGGTGTTTTGGATCTGTTAATCATTCACAAACCAGTGAGGGCAGAGACTCATCCAACAGCTCAGAATTGCAGTGTGTGAGTGTGTAGGCTCTGATACGTGATTGAAGGATGCAGTGGAATCATTGGGTGCTTAAGCTGTTCTGTCGAGCCCGATCTCATGAAAGTGCGTATCTATACCACGAATGTCATTTCTCGTGCCATTTATACGCCAAAAATGTTTTTTGCGTCTATATGATACGCAGTTTTCGCGTGCATATGATACGCACTTTATGGCGTGTAATATGCACGCACACCCCACCCCCCTCCCCCCTAAACCTACCCAAGGGGTTTTCAGTGCGTAGCATATGCACGCAAAAACCATTTTTGGCGTATAAATGGCACGAGAAATGACATTCGTGGTATAGATACGCACTTTCATGAGACTGTGTTGGTTCTGTCAGGAGGAATTAAAGTCTGATGTTCAGGAGCAGGACTGGTGGAATGCAAGAATGGTGATATCTTAATCTCTTTGAGAAACAGGCACTCTCCTGAGCGGTCAGAGGGATCGCAGGTTACACAGGTGACCCGTATCCTCCGCACATACGAGTGTGTGGCAGACATTCAGGACAGGTCCAGACTCCTCACCCTCCTTTTCTGCTGTTTGCAGTGTTTTTAAAAGCAAGCCGGAGCCGTCATCATCATTACGCTGAGAGCTTGAGATGGGCCAGCGTAATGTGTGTGCAGAGTTGCTCCGTCTGTTTGTAAGGCCCTCAGCAGAAGTGTGGCGGCTGTTGACATTCTCCATATAATATTGTTTGAATTTTTCATCAAGATCCCGGTCTGCGTTACAAGAGCCCTTTTGTTTCCACGTTATTTGTACATTCTTTGTACGTGTGTACCTAGCTCTTCCTTCGTTTGTTTGTCTATGTGTCTTATTTTAAACTCCCAGTCCATTTTTTATCGTGCCTTGCTCAGTCCGGGTGGCGTTTGTGGGGTCACGAGCAGCGGACAGCCTCACACCCCCATCCGCCGGCACCTTTTGTGCAGGGGACCCTGACGTGGCTGTGAATGCAGGTCACCACAGGTTACTGACAAAGGCCTGTGAAAGGCTGTTCTGTGCTCCGCTGAATGGGCCGATGTGCACCGTTAAATACGGCCTGCCTCCTGTCAATGTTGCTGCCATTAAAAAGGGCTTGGCTTGATACCCTCTCCTTTTCATACACGTGAAAGTTAGTTTTCTCTTTGTTTCTCCCGTTGTGTCGGGGCGTTCGGCGGCTTTGTCACACTGTCAATGTCGTGGCAGTAAAATGAGTTCATCTTAGATTCAGAGCCTGTTCTGTTGTGTGTTTGCATCCATAAATAAAGCAGTAATTATTGTCCTCTTCTGCTCTTAAATCTGGACCTTAGTTTAAATCCCTCTTCATTGGTAAAGACGTTAAATACTCAAAAAGACAATGGTAATACCATGTTTTTTAGACATGCATGTTGGAGTACCACACTGCAAAAAAAGCTAACATCTAAAATAACTGGTTTTATTCAAGTTAAACATATTATGAACCAATCAATGTATGCCAACAATACAAATATAGAATAAATTAGGTAGAAAAAGCTCTTTATGGTAATAATAATTACAGTGCATTTCAAAACAATGGTTCACTGATGTAATCATTCAGCACAATTTCATCTGATCACTGTAATTTCTTGCTTATTTGTTTTTATTTTAAAAGCACTGCTAAGCCACATTGACATATCCACTGCACCGGTATGTTGGCATTATCAGGCACAGCCGTCTCACTTTGTGTGTTAATGAATTTGTAGTGTGCGTGCACTCAATGAGGTTAATGGAAGGGATCTCTGAGGCTCATCTTGCCGGCCCTGCCCACTCTTTCAAGCCTGCTCTCCATGCATGTTTCCGGAAACGATTCTTTAGTCAGCTCGTTGCCTCTCCGCCTCCCCCTATTGTTCTCTGCCCTCTAGGGGCCCTTCTCGCTTTATCTGATGCCAATTCTGCATCGCACTCCTCCTGCCCCCTATCTGAATGTCTCCTATATGGCTGTGTTATCTTATCCGCAGTGTCATCTCTTTATCAGCCCTATCCCGACCCCCGGCCGATCAGGCAGACTGCATCAGAACCGGCACATGAGCGCAGCTCTGCGTACACATAATCCGCTTGCAGGATTCTTCAATTTGCTCTATCGAGACAGACAAATCCCTTCAGAACGGGAGAAATAAAAAGCAGCAGATTTTTTTTTCAAGTATATAATATAATATCCCATGACCCTACAGAAGGTTTAGAATAGAATAGAATAGAATAGAATAGAATAGAATAGAATAGAATAGAATTAAGTGTGTGAAAAAAATCTGATTTAAATAGAAAATAAAATTGAGGTAAAATAATGAGCAGTAACTATTTATTTTACAGTGTTTATTACACATTACTTGTACTTAATATAGTATCCCATGACCCTACAGAGGACAAGTGGAATAGAATAGAATAGAATAGAATAGAATAGAATAGAATAGAATAGAATAGAATAGAATAGAATAGAATAGAATGGAATTTATAAGCTTGTGTAAAAAACCTTACAGAAAAATCTGTTTTAAATAGAAAAATAAAATTGAGGTAAAATAATGAGCAGTAACTGTTTATTTTACAGTGTCTATGTTACACGTTATTTGTACATGTGTATAATATAATGTAATATAATATAATATCTGATTTAAATATAAAACTGAGGTCAAATTAAGGGTAAAATGTCCTTTATTCATATGTTACTTACTAACCCTAAACCTAATACTGTAAAAAAATAATTTTTTGTTGTTTCTTTGTGTTTATTTTTTTACACCACATCCTACACCACATTTTTTCGCAGAACATGCTAATATTAGTGTTAATATTATTACAATTACTATTACTTGGTTTTTACTTGTATAATTACATCATAACAAACCACATTCAAATAAAATGTTATAAAATACAATATAATAAACTCATGTGAATAACCTTACAAAAAATAAGCCACAAGCTGCTGATATTAAATAAATAACATGTTAATAATAAATTAATAATAATGAAACTAAACAACCTTAATAAGATATCCCTGGAATCGTTCTGTTTCCGTTAAATGTCTTTATAGGACAGCATGAGTGGTGGTCGATAAAATGGATAACAGTCTAATGTGTTTTTCTTCTCTTCCTCTGTCATTCATGGAAACTGCCTTCTACCTTTGTTTCTGTTTCTGTCTCGGATCCCCGCTGAATGAACACAAGGCTTTTCCTCGTGGCCGGCGCTGATGGACGGGATTGGATCTGCGTGACAGGTGAGTCGGCCCAGCTGCTACCTGTAGCAGACAGCAGCTGTCTCACACTCACTCACACTCGCTCGCAAACAGTCAGTCACGCATCCAGTCACACTCATTCAAAAACATAAATGCATACACTCCCACACAGCCATTCACCCTAAACAATCAGCTCTGCTCAGATGCCCAGCTAAAGGAGCAACATGCTCTGACACACAGTTTCAGAGCCATTCTTTTTTCATGGGACTCAACCAAAATGCATATTACTGTTTGTATTTACTTTCAGTGCATTTTTAATTAAGATTCATCAGAAATGTAAGAACAGTCAAACCAAAAATGATTCAGACACCAGATATCATTTTTCATTTTTTTTTTTACTAGTGGGTGCAGGTCACTATAGTTCATTTATGTAAGTGAGGATAGCGAAATAAAGTAAACTGTGACATACGGTATTTTACCCAAACATTCTTCATACAGTGGACTACCAGCACAATATATAACAATTTGGGACCAAAAATTATTCAGACACTTTGACCTGACCATGGTTTGCTTAAGTATTTTTTTCTTTAATGCAACCTTTTTACACCGCAGACTGAACAACATTAAGCATTGCTTGGTAATCGGTTGACCCAAATTGGTATAGTCTAAATTGTGTACAACTGACTATTCAACCTAATTAATTTGTAAAATAGTCTAACAGAAGGTGTGTGACCAAAACCAGTGAAATATCAATTGATTTGATAACTCTGAGTTCTTAATAATAATAATAATAATACATTTTATTTAAAGGCGCCTTTCTCGGCACTCAAGGACACCGTACAAGGATACATAAGACATTTAAAAGCACCAGAAATAAATAAACAACATTAAAAAACAACAGAAAGAGGCAGAGCAATTAAAATCAAGTGAGATAGTCAGTTCTTGTCATAAATTACCATTTTCTAAACTATAGCAAATAAACTGTGATAATGTGAGAAATGTTGAAGGTGTCTGAATAAATGTTGTATTTTCTGTTGTTCTAATTTATTGACTGATTAAAAACGAACCAGACACAGAATTCAAAACTAT
Source organism: Rhinichthys klamathensis goyatoka (assembly GCF_029890125.1). NCBI lineage: Eukaryota > Metazoa > Chordata > Actinopteri > Cypriniformes > Leuciscidae > Rhinichthys > Rhinichthys klamathensis. The sequence goes on from NW_026606660.1 coordinate 3,180,538, forward strand.
ACACTCCTAAAAATAAAGGTTCAAAATCTAAAAAAAATTTGTAAAATTTAAAGATTTGGGTTACAAAAATATATATTTTTTCCTTTGATGTTAAAGGTTCTTCATGGAACCCTAGATGCCAATAAAGATCATTTACTTTTAAGAGTGTATATCAATTTAAGATAAACTGGGCAACATTACGATGCAACTTACAAGCTGAAAGAGCATTTAAGAGGTTTTTGTTTGTGTCGTCCTTGTAGTCCCGTCCAGCCTTGACAGCATCACACACTCTTTGTCTCAGTATTATGATGGCAGTGAATGTACTCTAATGGCCTCTGTCTGTTCCCTTTACATGCGTCTGAGAGAGGGCAAAAGCTTCCAGCTTTCCACACCTCTGCTCAGATACACCTGTCACCAGTCAGCCGCCTCTCCTCTCCTCTCCTCTCCCATCCCCCTCTCGTTCCTAGTTGAATAAAGGAGATCAAACAGTGGTCACATTATCAAAGCCCACATCACATGCTCTCCATCATACAGTTAAACCACCTGGACTAAAACTGTACCTAATCATTTGTATTGCTGTGACAAATCTATGTAAAAGTGAAAATGTGCATTTCTTATCTTGAGGAGCTAAACTGTAAAACATGAATCTGGGAAATTTAGGTTAAAAAACGGCATCTGCGTTTGCCAGAACTTTTGAAAAATACACTAGCGACATTTTAGATTTTACGGAGCTGATCTTAAATTTACTCTGTTTTGTACTTTATACCGATAACTATAATAATACAAGCAGTAAAAGTATCACCAGTAGCTTTTTCCACAAGCTGAGGTAAATGCTAATATATATAAGGTGGTCAGTGTCATGCACAGAAACACAAAAAACCATCATCATAACAAACAACGCTAAAATAATGCAATAATCATTACTTAAACATGCAGCATAAGATATTACATAACCCCAAATGTACATAAATGATAACAAAAACTAACACAAAACAAATACCCTTATATGTAATTTGTAAAGTCTCGTGAACTGTGGGAATATATGTGGGAATTTTTTTTCTCTGAAAATTATAAGATGACTGCATTTTCTTCCATAATCTGTACATTTAGCAAATTTGTTTTTTACTGTAAAATGACTTGTTAGATATATTAGTTTTCACTGTATACAGTAATGGAACTTGCCGTGCTCTGAACCTTTGTAAAAATGAAGGGTTGCATTATGTGCATCAAAATATAAAAGTGAAACAGGAATAAAGCAGATGCTACAAAAAAAAGAGGACTTGATGATGTCAGCCATAAAGAGGAACAATTATTATGACTCATTCCAAAGACAAACATTTTGTAATTTCCAGCCCCCGGGGTAATTAAAAAAGATCCTACTTCAACGTTGTTTTGTCTAATGCTGTTATGTTTTTAATTCTTCACTTCTGTAGTGAAGGCTGCGGGTTAATATGAGAAGTTCACTGGTTCAACCTCTTAAGAGCTTCTCTGGACAGGAGGCTTGTGGTGACCCATGCAACACACACCTGGCCTCTGCATTGCTACCTGAAGAGCATTGCAATTAAGCTTTTACCACCCTAGATTAAAACACAAACACACTCTCACACACACTCTCTCTCACACACACACACACACACATGCTTGAATCATCCCTGAACCCTTGAGGCCTACATCATGTCTTAAAGACCATAGTGGAAAACGCTCTTTCTGGTCTCTCTTTAGTTATGGGATTTAGAAGGTAAGATTCTCACTGTACAGACGTAAATTCCCCCTTTTTATCTAAGTTTGTGTGTTAGTGGCATCTTTTAACGTGGGAATGAATTCACTAGACAGCTTTACCGCAGGCTGCTGTGTGACCTCATTATAGGTGTGGAGCCAGACAAAAAAAGCTTCTAAGGACACTTGCTCTTTTCACATGTTGCATTGTGTCTGCAACATCAAAAGCTCAATTGAGCAAAGCGCCGTTCATCTGCAGCTTATCGCTGCCGGCTCACTTTGATTAGCTCACTCTCAGCTCACAATAGACACATATCTTGGTGGAGTGAGACAATGCCTACAAAGCTGATGCTTCAAATCCTGGTTTAGCATGTGTGCCTTCATCTGCTTCAAAATACAGTACAGACTGGCCGATGGTTGAATATTTGTACCTAGCATTGTTTTACTGCATAGAGGACTATTAGGCAGTTCCGAAGATATCTTAAAAAGTTTAATTATGTGTCGTATATGTTTATGGTGTTTTGACAATCATAACCAAAGAAAACAGCATTTTAACAAGTCCATAAACTAAAAGTCTGAGACCACATTGAAGATCTGGGATTCAAAACCTAATTTAAAACTTTGAATATATTTTTTAGGATTTAGTCACTGATCAAATAAGCAAATTAGTGACATGTTATCCACAAAAAAATGGCCTATATTTATTTAGATTAAAGTAAATAATTATTTTCTGTTGAGTGTCTCGGAATTTGCCCATTTAAAATAGATATCTCATTTAAATAGCCAGTTATATTTCTCATATATCAAAAATCCTTTACTCTTTTGTATTCTTTCTAACTGGTTTTGTCTGTATTTTACACCCCATCCACTTTCTCATCAAAACCTTGGTTATTTTAAAGTGTTTACTTGACTGACAAAATGTTAATAGTATTAATCTACGCAAAACAGTCAACCAGAGTTTGCCATATAAAGCAGCATGCAGAAAATTAAAAACTAAGGCCCTGTCCACACGGACACGAGTATTTTTATAACCGTGACTTTTTTTACGCGGTTCGGCCCTACGTCCACACGGAAACGCACTGAAACCGAACATTGTTGAAAACCCCTGCCAGGGTGAAGATTTTCAGAAACGCCGGTTACAGTGTTGTCGTGTAGACAGTGAAACCGGGGTTCTCTTACGAGAGGTTCTCTCGTATTGCGTAAGTTAGCTTACGATACGGGAAGATTCATCTTTTCGAGATATTGAAGCCAAAAAATTATCCTTAATTTTGTATTCATTGTCAATGCAGTGCAGCAGCTAGCAGACCTAGAGCAGGCTATCTAGCGTGCTCATAGGCTGCCCTGCGGGAACTGCAGCAGCCTACCAGTGAGCCCGACGTGACGTCACGTCCAATGAAGGGCGCTCGCGCCTTCACAGCGTCATAGCCCGCCAGAATGGGCGTGGCTTAGAGTATATAAGCAAGGCTTGGAGGCTCATTCTCTGATTTTCATCTCTTCAGCGACGCTCTCTGCATCGCTGGATTTTGAGAGAAGACGCCGCCGCCATCAAGGAAAGCGACTAACCAGCTTAGGACAGCGCCTGAAGAAGCCAGCCGTCTTCGCCACCTTCAGCCATCCGTGCGAGCTACGCTATCCGGCGACGTATCCTTTTACTTACCTTGCTACTTGCATCCAAAAGAGCGCAAGCGTCTTTTTCAAGGTACCTCGCACATCCTGCGGCTCGTGCAGAGCACCGCTCAGCGATGGAGACCGCCACGTTAACTGCGCTCTCTGCCTGGGCCAGGAACACGCAGCTCTCGCCCTCTCGTCAGGGGGCTGCGAGCACTGCGAATCGCTTCCGATGTCGACCCTGCGGGCTCGACTCGAAGTGTTCAACCCTCCCACTCCGCCCTTTGCAGGACCGCGCAAGAAGAAGCGCCGTTCTCGAAGGCCGCCGGAGCCTGTGGCCACAGCGACGCGCTCGCCGGATTCCCTCCCTCGAGCCTCGCTCTCACCTTCTCCGCCTCTCCTCACGGACGCGCAGCCGCCACCTCCGAGCCGCGCTGCCGTCGTGTCTGATGACGAGGCCGATGGAAACGCCACAAGGGATTGCTGTTCCGTCCTGGCATCGGACAGCGAGGAATGGTCTGGCTCTCAACGCTCCTCCTCTTCCTCGATCCAGGAATCAGGCCGGACCCGTGCTGGAGTGGACGCCGAGCTGATGCGCCTCCTGTCTCAGGCTGTCGAACGACTCGGGCTCGAGTGGTCGCCGCCGAAGGAGCCCGCACCCACTGTTTTCTCCAGAGTCGCCGCCGTCAAGCGCCCACAGCCAGGTCCGCCCCTTTTCTGCCTGAACTCCACACGGAACTGGAAAGTCGTGGAATTCACCATTTTCCACCAGGTTTCAGTCCCACGTCTCCGCCTCGCTCTCCCAAGTAGACGGCGCCACCGAGAGGGGATATTCTGCCATTCCTCTTGTGGAAGAGGCGGTCGCAGCGCACCTTTGTCCGCCCTCCGCGAGATGGCGCTCAAGGTCTGCCCTCCCGTCTAAAGCCTGCAGAGCCACATCCGCCCTTGTCGGCCGCGCATACACCGCCGCCGGACAGGCCGCGTCCGCTCTGCACTCGATGGATGTGCTTCAAATCCTGCAAGCCGACTTCCTCCGTGAATGGGACGAGAAGGGCCGGGATCTAGAGTTCTCAACGGGCCTGAAAATTACAACCAGACCCGACCCGGCCCGTGGCTTTTAAAGCCCGGACCCGATGTAACCCGACACATCAACATGAATTATCTGACCGAACCCGACCCGCGGCCCGACGCCACCCTTTTGATCGGTGAGTGATGTATGTAGAATGACTGCTGCGCTTGACGCAGAGAGAGAGAGAGCCCCGGCCGCGCGCGCGCGCACTCTCACGTCTCACACAGTCCGCCCATCCAGCTGACATAAACCACATTTCAATAAACGAAAAAAACTATCCAGTGATTAAATGTTTTCTGTATTAACACAAATCTTGTGCGATGTCCTAAACTGCCGAGATAATCACACAACGTGTCGCGCCGCCCCCCTGAGCAACGGTGATTTCACCTGCAGCAAATTTACTTTTCACCAACTCCATCTTCTTCTCCGGGCTAAAGGCGTGCACGCAGCGGCGTCAGGTCTGCCCTCGCGTCGCGATGCACGTTGCACGCAGCAGCCAGACTTTCTTTACAGTGAACAGCAGCGATGAATAATAAATGTTTTTTTTTCTTTCACTGTACAATTCAAAAGATTAAGCCCGAGGTCCGACCCGACCCGAGTCATTTGCAAATATTTTCGTTTGTCGGGCCGACCCGACCCGTTGAGAACTCTACCGGGATCCAGCTGTTGTTACTGACTTGAGGAGCGCGACGGATCTCTCACTTCGCGCGACCAAGACCGCAGCTCAAGCCATCGGGAGGTCTATGGCCGTGTTAACCGTCACGGAAAGCCACCTTTGGTTAACGCTTGCTGACATGAGGGAATCTGAGCGCGCCACCTTCCTCAACGTGCCTCTCTCCCCCACTGGTCTCTTCGGCCCAGCGGTGAGCGGGATCGTCGACCGTTTCTCCGAGGTACAGAAGACCACGCAGGCCATGAACCTCTTTCTTCCTCTACGCTCGAGTTCCTCTACAGGCCGCTCACGTGACCAGCCGCCTGCACGAGCCACCACTCAGCGTCCAGCACAGCCTAGCCAGCCTTCGTAGCGACGTCAGGGCGGCCGCCCTAGGTCGCGCTCGGACAGCCATCACAGACCGCCGCCCCCCAGAGGGCCTCGGCAGAAGATTGCGCTGAAGCCCGAGCACGCAAAATCTTCCTAGCAACTGCAAGAGGAAGAAAGAGACGGTTGAGTCCCGCTGCGGCCGGACCGCCGTCGAAGCCCATTTCCCTGTCAGTCCCCTCTTTACAGGCTACTGCAGTGGTTCATTTAGCAGCCAACGAGCCGGTAACACTACCCTCTACACAAACGCCGTTTTCACGGCGACCCAGAGAAATCTAAAAAAGAGTATAAATTCTGGTTGTCCGGCTCACGCCGATGGTGTTTTAAGTGTAGAGAAAGTGCCCACGCCCCAGTGTTCACCCCTACACACAAGCACAACACTCCCCGTGTCACTCACAGAGCCCACTCTCATAAAGCAGGCAAAAGCCGCTCGAGTGTTGAATACAAGAAATGTGTCCACAGGTCTGTGCCCACTCTCTGCCCGCTCTGTTACACGGCCTCTAAAGACTCATATCAATCAGGTTATGAACGTAAGTCACGTGCCCGCCCACGAGCGCTCACGCTTACTGACACATGCCTCTCCCCGAGCGTCGCCCGTGCATTTAAGAGTTGTCACAAAATGCAGGGCGATTATAAGACGCTCCCCATCAAAAACGATCGGGGCGTCAAACCTACATGTACACGCTTACTAATAAACACTCTGCCCAGGGCTCGGCTCGCGCATCACAAAGTGGTAAAGGTGCGCTCCCCATTCATGGCTATCGGGACGCCACACACATATCAGCCTGTCACGGCTGTCAGCGAGCTGCTGCCTCCAAGCACCGAGAGCGCGCGTGCCACGCCCACTTCTCCGGTTCAGTTTCTCGAGCCCGCAGAGCGCGGCGATCAGAACCCGGAGACCATTCGCCCCCTAGCTACACATATAAAAGCATGGGAAGCTATCCCAGGGGTTTCAGAATGGGTGCTGAGCACAATAAGGCATGGCTATTCACTACAGTTCACTCGCCGTCCCCCGCGCTGTCAAGCACGGACCGCGACAACTGTGAATGCGGAAGTAGCACATCTACTCCGCGCAGAAATAGCGAAGCTGCTGTGCAAAAGGGCTATAGAATTGGTACCGCCTTCTCTGAGCGAGTCGGGCTTTTACAGCCGTTATTTCCTCGTACCCAAGAAGGACGGAGCCCTCAGACCCATCTTAGATCTGAGACATTTGAACAAAGTGCTTATGAAAAGACCATTCAAAATGCTTACGACCAGAAAAATCCTCGCGCATGTTCGCCAGAGGGACTGGTTTATTTCTCTCGATCTGAAAGATGCCTATTTCCAGATTCAGATAATACCCCATCACAGGCCATTCTTGAGATTTGCCTTCGACGGTCAGGTATATCAATACACCGTCCTGCCGTTCGGCCTGTCTCTAGCACCCCGTACATTTACGAAGTGTATGGACGCGGCTCTCGCCCCCTTGAGAAATCAGTGGTTGCGAATCATGAACTATCTGGACGACTGGTTGATTTTAGCACAGTCAGAGATAGAACTGCTATCTCACAGAACTATGCTGCCCTACAAAGGCAAAAGACCTTAACTCACCAGAGTGTGAAACTGAGAAAAATGACTTTAAAGTTTTTTTGTTGTCCAGCCAATTGTATGATAGGTAGGACAATGAAAATTTGCCAAGTAGTTGTCATAATGAATATATTTATCTACATTAAAAAAAAATTGCTCAAACTTGACCTTTGACCCTTATTCGGAAGTTACTGTATTCTGCCTTTGCATTATCTGCAAAACAATAAGGGGTCATACAAAGGCAAAATACCTTAACTTCTATACAATCACTCTATACAAACATTTCTATGATAACAACGATAGCCTTAAAATAACATTTAGTAAGTTCTGTCTAGTAAGGGTTAATATTACATCAATAGTTACAAAATATTACAAAATAAAAAAATAATGAGAAAGACCTTAACTCAGAGTGTGGAACTGAGAAAAAGGACTTTAAAGATTTTCAGTTGTCCCTCCAAATTAATTATAGGTAGGACACTGTAAATCTGGCAATTAGATGTTTTAGTAATGAAAATTATCTACATAAAAAAATCTTGAGCTCAAACTTGACTTTTGACCACTATTTTAAAGTTACTGTACACTCTGCCTTTGCATTGTCAGCAAAAAGTGAGAAGTCATGCCAAGGCAAAAGGCAGTAACTTCCACATTATCAATATTTGGTTGCTGATCACCATTAACAAAATCATTATAGTAACACCTGTATAAAATCTAGTGATCATGGCATTTGTTTTGTATGATTTACACTTATAGACATCTACTTATTGCTACCCTGTGCTTTGGTTGCATTCTGGTGGCATTATTAATACATGAGACATGGCAAAATACCTCCATAGCGGTAAGATCTTCAATTGGTACCGAGTGGCATAAGACTTGATAAACGCGCGTTCAAAATGATCACGATAAAACAGGTCCTCGCGCACATTCGACCCGGGGACTCGTTTTGTATATTCGTGTTCGAAGGTGTCATGCTCCTCGTACGTTCACGAAAAGTACGAAGTACGAACGCAGTGCTTTCCATCTTGAGACTCGGTGGGGAGCGCGCTCTGGACTACCTAGACGACTAATGCATTTATAGCACAACCTTCTGTGTTCTGCGTCTTTTCAGTAGCGGTGGTTTCAGCTGTCTGCCCTTTTATTGTGCAGTGCACTTCGCTCGTCCCGCGGATTTATTCCGGACAGTGTGATTGTAGGTACAACCCGCTTGTAACAGCTTGTCTGATGTTGTATGCACCAGCAATTCTTGCTTCATTATGTTGTATGCACCAATATACCGTTGTTGCTTTATTATTATCACTCCCTGTGACATATTAGTCCCGCGTCGGCCCGACTGTGTTCAGGGCGGAGCTGAAGGCGCCGGTGAAGTGTTGGCACTCTGCCAGCTATATGCATGATTGTTTCAACCAGGTCCGGTACCCGATCTGGGTGAGGCGGGGCTTTAGTTCTTTGTTGTATTCACCTGCTACGGCGTGTGTAACATTTTTTCTGTCAACTCTGCATATATCATTCGCGATGGATAGACTATCGCACGTTTGTCGATGCAGCGGGTTCAGGCCATACTAAATGTTCTGACCGCATTTGTACTGGACAAAGCTCTGAGGACATCAGAAGTTACAGGGACTGATGGCAGTTGTACAAAGTACACCGGCTACATCGTAATTTCAATTTTAATGGAGAGCAAAACAAAGGCAGAACACCGTACAATCTGAAAGGTAGCATTATTTGATAGAACGCCAGCACCGTAACTTCATATTGACGCGCGGCTAAACAAAGGCAGAGTACCGTAACTCAAAATGAGCGTTCCAAAACAAAGCCAAAGAGCGGTAACTGGTGTTACGGTGTTCTGCCTTGGTTTCTCACGGGCTTTTGGAAGTTACTGTTAAGACAACCCATTATTTTCTCGAAAAAACGACGGAATTGACTCAAGATACTTATCCACATGATAAAGGGGGTCTTAAATGTGCCAAAAATATAAAAAAAACTAATTTTCGACCAAACACGAAGTTACGGTCTTTTGCCTAGAAACCTTGGGTCTCACGGTCAACTGGACCAAGAGCTCATTACTGCCCAGTCAGTCAATTTCCTTTCTAGGGATAGAACTGGACTCTGTGGCTATGACGGCTCGTTTATCGACACAGCGCGCGCCGTGTTCGACACCTGGCCGCTTCTTTCCAGAAGGGCAGCAGCATCCCTCTGAAGACATTCCAGAGGATGCTGGGCTGTATGTCCTCGGCTGCAGCAGTGCTTCAGCTGGGCTTACTGTGCATGCGCCCGCTTCAGCGCTGGCTGAACGCTCGAGCGTCTCGCCGAGCTTGGGCCTCTGGCGCTCACTGAGAGCTGCGCATGTGCCAGGCCACCTGAACGACGGCCCAGACAAACTATCCAGGGACAACGTTCCCCCAGGAGAATGGTCCCTGCACCCCCAAACAGTCCAGAAACTATGGCGCCTATTCGGCAAAGCGGAAGTCGACCTGTTTGCGTCAAAAGACAACGCTCACTGCCCGATGTTTTTTTCAAAGAGCGAGGACGCGCTAGCCCAAATCTGGCCAAGCCCCCCGCTGTATGCCTTCCCTCCGATCTCTCTGCTACCACAGGTAATCAAGAGGATCAGGGAAACGCGCCACTCGGTGCTCCTTATAGCCCCGCGTTGGGAGAATCAGACTTGGTTCCCGGAGCTGATGCAGCTGTCACACACAGCCCCGTGGCCGATTCCGGTGAGAACAGATCTCCTCTCTCAAGCTCGCGGCTCGATCTGGCATCCCCATCCAGAGCGCTGGTCTCTGCACGTATGGTTGATCAACGGGTACCCGTTGCCCTGCCAGAAGGAGTGATGAACACGATTATGCAGTCTAGAGGTCCCTCTACCAGAAAGCTTTACGCGTCTAAATGGTCTGTGTTCTCCAAATGGTGCACCGATAAAAAATCTGGATCCACGGACATGTGGGGTCTCGCGGCTGCTCAGTTTCCTACAAGAGCTGTTGGATAAGGGAAGGTCCCCATCCACGCTTAAAGTTTACGTGGCGGCCGTTGCTGCGTTCGCTGAGTCGACGCACGGCCGGTCGCTAGGGAAAAATGAGCTTGTCATTCGCTTCCTTAGAGGAGCCAGAAGGATGAACCCTCTGCGCCCCCCATCGGTTCCTATGTGGGATCTTTCTTTGGTCCTCGAGGCCCTGAAAGCTTTTCCCTTTGAACCTCTAGATTCCGTGGAGTTAAAGTACCTATCACTCAAAACCGTTTTTCTGACTGCTCTGTCATCAGTTAAACGTGTGGGGGACTTACACGCGCTGTCCGTCAGCGCTGCGTGTCTTGAGTTCGGGCCAAATGACTCAAAAGTCATCCTCAAACCTAGACACGGCTATGTTCCTAAAGTGATTGGCATGCCTTTCAGAGCGCAGGTCATTTCTCTATCGGCTCTGCCTTCATCCGATAGCGAGAGCAATGTTAATCTCCTCTGCCCAGTCAGGGAGCTGAGGGTTTACACTGCGCGCTCCGCCCCTTTTTAGGAGCTCGGAACAGCTTTTCGTTTCGTTTTGTGGGCGCACCAAAGGTCTCGCCGCCTCGAAACAAAGCCTGTCCAGATGGATTGTGGACGCGATAGCAGCCGCTTATGCGTCAAAAGGTCTCATTCCACTAGAGGCATGGCCTCATCGTGGGCATGGTCCAGCGGAATTTCTATTCACGACATATGTGTGGCAGTACACAGTAAAGCTATAGTTCACTGCTCCCTAAACATATCTGTTTAAGTGCGATTCACTTGACAAATCGCAAAATAAAGGTAATTTGGAAATTTTAGATGTGTTTTATTTGAACTGTAACACTTAATCATTGGCTTTAATCTGACTAATTAACCTCAATAGTAACGGCAGAGCCTCATTTCCCCTGCTTTTATTCTAGTCAAACTTGCAGATCTGTGGCCATGCGCAATGACAAGTAGTATAAATTTCCCTCTCCACATCCTGTGAAGTGATGGAATTGCACTTAAGGGGCAAATTACAAACGGCAGGGAGCATCCCTATGCCCTACTCTCTCCGAACGGCAGAGCCCTTGAAGTGGGGACTTTGCAGTGAGCAGGGCACTATGAAGCCATTTGGAACGCACTTGGCAAAGGGAGCAACAATGTAATTTCCTCATTATCTTCACTTGACAACACTGATTAGCTGTACTTACAACAGGAATTTCTTATTATGATTGTTAACGTAACTGTTGCAAATTAATATACATTTTATATAAAAAAGTTTTTAAAATATGCGTTAAAATATATGTGTGTGTGAGTGTATTTCTCTGCTCTCAACTTTAAAATGTGCCGTCTCATCTTTGGACCCTGCATTGCCAAAGACATTTTTTACCTATGGAACTTATTTAAACATAACATGACAAAAATGTTTGAAATATAACACAAACAAAACAAAACAACTTGAATTGCTCTGTCAACTTGAACTCTCCCGCCATCTAGCTTTAAAATGGATCACGAGTATTTAGGGTCACATGACCATAAATAATAGAATTACTTCCTTGAAGTGGCTACATTGCAAACCCTAACGGTCTTGTGGAAGGGCCCTTCGTGAAGGCATCCAGTTATTCATTTTCGTTTGGAACACCCCTACAAATGGCGTCCCCTTCCCGAAGTGCCTTACAAGGGTTCAAAAACGCTGTTTGGAATTTGCCCAGATACGAAATACACTGTGAAGTTCACTTTGCAGAAATCATCTGAAAGAAATCAAAATCAAATCATGCGCTCGTGGTGAACAAACAGAGTACGATGAATCACACTTTAGCAATTATGGTTTAAATGTGCGCTGAAAAAAAGAGGAGGCAAAAGTGGAGAAAATGGACGCGGTCATGGCTAGGGAAAATAGGTCAAATAGGCATGTCAATTTTGCAAATGGAGCTTGAGATAAGTATAGTTTTAAGTTTTAGCGCCATGTCGCGTTGATGCATTTTGATTGGCTAGTCAGTAGACATCATGACATTAATGAATTATCATTACGCCGCCACGTTTGGACATCTTTCGTCTAGGACAGACCAAAATCATACAATTATACAGCGAGCATTAGTCAATTCATGGGCCCTGTCGACATTCATTAAAGACTACAATCATTATGCTAAGTCTGCTCAATTTTCAAGTAAAATTCATAGGTGTTCTTCCCCTGACCACATGAATTCCATTACCTGCTCCGAATAATGCTGGTCTCAGAACGTTTTAACACCTCAGGTCCAAAATAATTAGGCTACTATTAGAAAGGAAATGCTGCCTCAACTTCATTACTGCACCCGCAGCAAACATGTCAACTTCCATTCTATTTTTTTTTTTTTTATAAAACGATTTTTGGTTACACTTTATTTTAAGGTGTCATTGTTACAGGGTAATTATATATTGAAGTACCGAGTAATATTAATTAACTACATGTACTTACTATAGGGGTTAGGTTTTGGTTGAGGGTTAGTTCATGTAATTATGAATAATTTACAGTTATTGCTATGGTAAGTACATGTAACATATGTAACAATGAAACTGTAAAATAAATTAGAATTTGTGGATTTCAACGTATTTATTTATTTTTTATATGTTCATCCAAGTAAATTACAACCATATATTAACATTTAAAACAACAAAGCAACCGCCATTCTCAATCAACTCGAAACTAGCTTACAATGAGTTGACTTTTTAGATTAACTAATCTCTTGTAAACAATGGACTTTCCACTTGATTCTATATGAAATTCAAAACGATGACATTATCAGTGGTGACCTCATAAGAGGTTTAGTCATTTTTTTCCACATTTTGCTGCATCACTTTTACAGTAGCATGTTAGCAGCCATGGCAATGGCAAAACAAACCAGACATAGGCATACTTGATTTTTAGTTCCTTTATTAATATAGGTTTTTATAGCTACTGGTATATGTGCTCGTGTGTGAATGACAAAACTAAATCAACCAATATATTTTATTTTTTTGGGAGGGGGGGGGGGGGGGTTAATCTATTAATCTATGTACTAATGTATGGCTTTAGATGGCTGAACATCTATTTTATAAAAGCATTGTATTTTTCCATTTATGTTTCTGCCTATTTATGATGCTTAATTTAGAATCCATAGCTCCTTAGGTCAAACTGTAATAAAACAGCAGACTTTAATAGGCCAATGAAGAGCCTTAATTGTGAAGTGAACAGTCAGGCAGAGTCTGTCAGCGTTGAGTCGGTGACTCCGGTTGGCTGTCCTGTTGGTGTGGGCGGGCGCCCGTGTCTCCAGGCATGGCAGCCTGTGTTTGCAGTTGTCCCTAACAGCACCGACCAGCTCCAGCCCAAACACCTGTGTTTGCTTTTGCGCTCACTCCCCAATCTTCTCGGTGCAGGTCACATGATCGGCAGATAGCCCCGGCACCATGGGAATACAAAAGCAGGGGCTTTTAGCGCTGTTAATCATTAACGTCAGGCTTCCTTGTGCCCCTCTCTCTTGACGTTGCAGATGTGAATGTTATCTTGCTCATGCATCCAGGTCAGACGTGACTGTGGGTATAGCTGCAGGTGAACGTGGTTGATGGAACGGGTTGAACCAGCAGTTGCCATATAATGAAGAGGCATGGCATGACGGAGAAGACGGCTGCTGATTGGTTCTAAAAAGAAAAACATGCTCAACATGATTACAGCGTAAAATGATTGAACACATTGAACACATTGAAATAAAATCGTACAAATATAGCAGAAACCACCGGGGTCTTGTTTGACATGGAGACTGAGAACTTGGAAGTGATAATAAGTGATTAAAAGTGATTTGTGCTAACATGGACCTCATTCATCTTTAAAAAATTACGTTGACTGAAACACAATCCTGTACTGAAAAAAAAAAAATACTGAGATTACTCTGATTTCATTTCTGCCTCAACTTGTTGTTGGGTTGTTCCAAAGACCCAAACAAAAATAAAGGGTCCAAAAAAGATATTTTTTTTGTGGCAATGTATTGAGAAAATAAATTAAGGTATAAGTGAAAATAAGTGACCAGTTCTTAAAAGAACCATTTTGTCTTAGTCTAAAGAACATTTTAATAATCTAAAGAACCTTTTTGTGCATTGGAAAGGTTTCATTGATGTTTAAGGTTCTTCATGGAAGCATAGAAATAAAGACCGTTATTTTAGGAGTGTAGAAATGGGGTGTATAGGTACAGATATGCAGAAATATTTAGTCCCAGAAAACGAATGAGCACTTTATCAGTAAGGCTTCAGTTGTTGTATGTCTGTAGTTAATCATTCCTAACAACAAAGTCATATATTGATCAAAAAATGTTAGGAAGAGGCTGAAAAAACTAAGTCAGCAAGGTTCAAATACCTTGGCTATATAAATGTATAGGACTGAGGTTCAATGTTGCCATATTCTAGTTACAGTAATTAATTGCTTATAAACAAATACCATTTATTCATTATTTGATATTGCAATATGGGCAATCTAATGAAATAGCAAACCTGTACAAATACAGGTTGTGTTAAATACAATTTAACTTTAAGAAACAAGACCTGAACCCACAATGTTCAGACATCCCGCCAGATTTACACCACACACTGTTTGTTTGTTCACCCTGGATGCTAATGATAAGAGCCTGGAACAGGAGTTCACCACCAAAATCACTAGTTGACCAGACGATGCGCCCCTGATGAAACTCCCACCCACACACACACATTACCACACTGCTCCTGTCAGAGAAATAAAAAGCGGATTATAAAGTGGCATATTTCCTGAGCCCGGGCCAATGGGGAAATAAATAGTTCATTTGTTGAGTCAGAGCAGGCCCTAACCGTGGTGAGCTTTAAACAAAGGTGCCTGTTTACCGGCAGCAGGTAGAAGATGGATAGCTGGTTAAACATTGCTGGCATACCTGGCCGGTGCCATGGGCCGGTCAATGAGACCTACTGAGGGGACATTGTGTGGCCGTGTCTTATCTCTGCGCTTCTCTTTGAGACCAGACCTGTGAGTGAGAGCGAAAGGAACGTTTGAAGAGAAACAGATTATAATGTTTGGCCTTTTTCTGTTAAAATTGAGCATTTCTCAAAATAATGAAATTTAATTTTAAAAAGTTATTGGAAATATATATATAATAATATATATTAAAAGAGAAGTGGGTGTAGTTTAAAAAGCCAAATGAACTTTTTTTTTTAAAGTGTTACATTAAGAGGATAACTAGTGGTCTCCTTTTTACCTATAGTTTTCTTTATATATCTATATAGTGTCTATCTCTCTCTCTCTCTATATATATATATATATATATATATATATATATATATATAGTATTACCTCTATTACAAGCTAAATAATCTGAGCAAACATTGCACTTCCATTTAAGATGTCATTTATTTATAATATATTTATAATATTGATTTTTCTTTACATGTAAAGACCTCACAAATGCAATTTAATAAATAAATCCATCACCATATCAAATAATTCAGTCGTGGAAACTTGGCAGAATTGAACAGAAATCATTTTATTAATTTTATACTCTTGTCTTGGGACATACCACCTGGCCCTATTTTTTTTTATTTTTTTTATTTCTCATAGCATAATACCTAAATAAACGTATTACTCACACCTTTCACAGCTCATGGACTCTCAGTTAATGCATGAACAAAATACTGTATCACTGTTGCGCTTCACTCCGGTATACGCAACAGCCCTTCAACAGGGTGTGTTTTTATTCGTGTGTGTTCCCATAGCCGTATCCTTGGCATGTTCCGGTACTTGCTAATCACCCAGATTTTGTGTGTTTCATCTCAAATGAGTCAGTCGTTCTCAGCTATTTCTGTGCAGTGGAGATCTGCGTCATGTTTCAACACAGCGATTCTCAGCACCCATAAATTACACAGCGGTGGCAACTTAAAGAAGTGCTGAAAAGCCATGAACAGAGCTTTACTTTACTATCAGTGAACCGTAAGACTGCACCATCCCACACACGACCTGTTCACACACACACTCACACAAATGTGCATGCGTACATACTTGCACTTACATGCTTGCATATGAAAAAGAAAAGAAAAAACACAAAACACAAACAAATCTTTGTACTCTTTCTTTTTTAAGTCACTAACTCTTTTTGGTTTCATTAAAATCCAACATCCTTCCGACCGAGCAGTGAAATCTGTCGACTTGAGATCCCATCTCTTAAACCGCAAATGCATTAGATTAGTCCATGAGAATAAAACTGACTCTTCTTAGATTCAGTTATCTTGCTGCCTGAGATGTCCAAGTTCTTTTTCTGATTTGGTCTCTGAACAAAAAAAAAAAACTTATCAGAGGTCAACTTTAATTTAAACTGACTGTTGTGTGTTGTGTGTGAGGTACAGAGGACTTTTAGGAGAAAACACAAACCCATATAGTCAAAAAGGTTTCATAATACTGCAGTGTAAAAATATGTGGTTAGTTAACCTAAAAATAATGCTTAAATGTACATCTGAAAAGACTAGGTTTCTTTTTAAGGGATAAATCGGACAGAAGTTGAGCTTAATGGTAATAGTTATTTGGGTAACACTTTACAATAATGTTAGTTAACATGAACTACCAATGAACAAATCTTCTAGAGCAATTTTTAAATCTTAATTTCAACATTTCCTAATACATTTCGAACCATTATGTGTAACTACTTTTTACACTGTGCGATCAATCCAAGTTCTTTTTCTGATTTGATCATGAGCAAAACAACTTATCAGAGGTCAACCTACTTTAATTTAAACTGACTAAAAGCTGTTGTGTGTGAGGTACATTCTGCAGTGTAAACAATATGTGGTTAGTTAACCTAAAAATTATGCCTAAATTTATGACTCAAACAAACTGACTAGTTTTCTTTTTAAGGCTTAAATCGGACAGAAATGGAGCTTAATTGTAATAGTTATGTAACACTTATGTTAATGTTAGTTAACATGAACTAACAATGAACAATTCTTCTGGAGCATTATTTAATCTTAATTTCAACATTTGTTAATACATTTTTAACCGTGTAACTGTTTTTTACAGTGTGCAATCACAGCAAAGAAACACATGAAGGCTTTCTCTTTCCGAGTCGCCATTGCATTGTCATCCCTCCTTCTTCTTTACTTTCTGATCAAAAGGGGGTCATGTCAATTTCATATTGTTTTCTTTTGCTACCACTCATTTGTGAAACAAATTCTAGATCAGAGAGCTAGTGTATCATTAGCACATGGGGTTTGTGATCAGAACCCTTATACTTGACAAGATAAGGCATTGTCCTCAAATCTCAATCTTGACCCCCTTTTAGCCTCAACCGTCCCGTGCACATGCAGACGTGAAGCCCAGATATATGCACAGCATGTAGCATGAGCGTGTTTGTTCCCGAAATTGTGAAAAGCCACGCTAAAGTATCTAAATGACCATACAGTACGACATACAATGAGAGTTAAACACATGGGGCAGCTGGACTCTTATCTGAACGAAACCCAGCAACAAAGGAGCCCTAAGACTAAGAGGCTTGATGCATGGGAAAGCTATGGGCCAGCTATTGTGACTGCCCTTCTGCTGAGCAAATAGTCCAAACTGTTCATTCCCCGTCTTCCATTCTCTCGCCGGCACATTGTTTGTGTCCTTGCATTTCATTCGGCAAGGAAGATTGCTCTCAGGCCCAGTGAGCAAACAGTCCAGAAAAGAGCCGGCTATCTTCTGCTGTTCCCAGGAGAACTAGCATTTTGATTTGGGCTCCAAGCTGTCAGAGGATTGGAGAGTTGGTGTCAGGGTGCCTGAATTAATTGCTTTAAGCCGAGGAGGGGGCTGACTACGTTTATCACCAACTGTTCAGTAAGATGTTTCCTAGCAATTACGCCCTCGACTTCGGCCGCGAGCTCCTCGATTGGCGGCTTTTATATTTTAGAAACATGCCGCAGATGCCTCAGGATCTAGACCAAATGAACCTGCATGTATGGTTAACGTTAAAGTCATTTTCCAAGTCAAAAAAGAGCACATTCATACTGTTGGATATCACACTGGCAGAACTGTTCGATTGACATTTTTTGTCTGTTTACTACGGGTCAAACTTTTTCCACCATTTTCCTTTGCAAAGTGACATTTTTCTGTCTGTTTTGAGTAGCGCGCAACACATTTCCAAGCCAAACAACAATTCCTAAATGTCACAAAGGACATAGCTGTTTCGTCAAGCACCATTTAACATCTGCAATTAATTGTAAACCCTATTGTTGTTCTTGTCCGTTACCATCAAAGGGCACTGCAAATGCTAAATAATTCATCTTCCCTATTCCCATTTTTCCCTTTTTCTATAGCTTCAACAGAGAGAGCATTTGCATTGTAAAGGCAATATGAGCCTCAGCCTATCGCATGAAAGGCCTCTCATATATGTCTCCCTGCTCATATCCATCATCTGATTTGCTTTAAATGTGGCATCATTGCAAGGCATCCTCCAACAATGCTTTGTTTTGCATGTAAAAATGGCTCTGTGGATGATTTGCATCGGTATAGGTTTGCATTGGTTGTAGAACGGTCTATGGGAAGAGTGACCTCAACGATGGGTTGAGCCTTTTAAACTTCCTAATTCACAGTTATGGTAACGGTTGTTGCTAGTGATAGCCTACCAAACACAGCCTTGTAAAATATAAAAGCGACAGTTTTTTGACTCTTTTCTCTTTTAATTATTTTAGTTTTTTTAATTCCATCATTTTTTTTTCCATAGGGAAATTAATTTTTAATGCAAACTTATTATAAACTTGTTGTGCGCTCAGAGGTTGTTTATCAATGTTATATGCTTATGTTAAAGCCATCTGTTTGCATGATTTCAACTCATTTTTTACAATCGTTCAACTGTGGAATGTGTGGTGAAACTACATTACCCATGATGCTGCACAGAAAATCCCACCAATCAGAGAGTTTCGCGAGCAAATAACACCAAAAGAGCTCTGCAGGGAACGCTTTCCCATGAAGCAACGGGGAATGATGGAATTGCCTTCCTATGCTCTCAAAATACTTAATTATATATATATATTTGCATATATTTTAAACTTAAAATATATTTATTCTAGGCATCATAGTCTACGGAGCCCCTAAAGGGACATGCTGGTGGAAAAAAAAGTTGATGGAGGAAAACTTATTTGTCAATGCTTTTACGTTCTCTCGCAAATGTTTTGCGTTCCGCCGAAAAACTTTGTGTTCGCTCGCAAAGAGCTCAAAAGGTTTTGCAGGGAATGCAAAGTTTCTCGCGGACGGAAAACACATTTGCGAGAGAACGCAAAAGCATTAACTTATTATTTTTCCTCCAATCTCTTTTTTTTTTCACCACCATGTCCCTAGAGGCTCTGTTATAAACAGCTTTAAATGAATATTAAATTATATTGTCATTTGCAATGTGTGCGAAGGATTGTATAGTTCTTTGTAGTCTTTTTGTGTGATTTTCAAATATTGTTTTGCTTCAAATAAAAGTATGTTGTGATTCAAATAAAAAGGTTGTGGCTTCATTCAGTGCTAATAACACTTCAAAGAAGATTTTTAAAAATCCCTGCGGGAAAAAAATTAATTGAAATTGAAAGTGGATGAGCAAAAATGCACTCTTTTTCATGGAAATCGTTTTTTTTTTTAAGGACTTTTTCAAGGTACGTGCTTCACAGCTACTGATATGCCATTCATGGGAATAATCAATTCACAATTGTTTTTGTATTGCTGTTAAAACATACACTTCAGATGGTTATTATAGCTTTAAATGTGGCTAAGGGGCCTTGTTAACGTTCTCGCTAATTGATGCTATTGTCGTCGCTTCTGTAAATCGGAAAACAAAGACATGCTCGCCGATAATAAATCAGCCACAACAAACCAGGAAGCTCTTGATCTGACAGGAAATTGAATTAAACTGTCTGCTATGTGGCTGTCGGCGTGAGGAGAGGGGTTAAACATTGTGTGTCAGGGGACCACTACTGTGTAGCATCTGAGAGTAATCTGTTCTAACCTAGCAGAGGCTCTTTAACAGCCAACACCCACAGATTAATCTCTTTGTGATAAATGCATTTATACTGGATTAAATTGAAGATTGCCTTTAGTTTGAGAAAGGGTTGGTGAATTATTTAGGCCTGAGTTGGGGGGATTTACTTTAAGAGCTCTTGCTAGAGTCTCTGGGGACACTGTGGAGTTGTTGCGTATGTATTTACTAGCAGGTTAAATTTGCCCGGGGCCGAGAACAACATCCAGAGATATTTGATCAAATGAAAGAACATCGGCTGGAATTTGCTCTCCCATCACGTTTGCTCGTGTCTGCTTTTGTTAAGTGGCTTACCAGACAGATGATTTGAATGCAGAAGTGAAATAAAGGAGCTTTATAAACTGCCATCTTCATCAAGTATCACATTGCAGACGCTCTAATAAACATAAGGAGGCATCACCACAAAACTCATAAATCCAGATTATTTTGTGTGTGTGTGTGCGTTTCCCATGAATGCTTGAGGGAAAAGATTCTCATGAATGTTGAATGAGTATGTCCATCACCCTCTAAACTACAAGCTCCTCAATGTTGAAAAAAAAAAATGCAGAAATCACCTTTGTGACATACCACTCTCACGTACAATAAATTGGACAAGCTCTATCTTAGAATAACCTATCGCCTTTACCATTTCGGCACTGGGAACACATGCAGGACACAATCTGATTCGCTTTTGTTATGCAGGGAATCACGCCGGGGCATCTGGGCTTGTTTGCCTTTGGTGAGAAATGGAGATTGGTTTGGAGGTCTGAATGAATTGCTGGCGTCTGTGTTTATTGCTTTCATTAAGATTTAATGAGTCAAGTGTCCTTCCCAATGACTTAGATTTTGTCATTTGACCGCAAGAAACGTCGGGCAAGTCTGTGAACTATTGGCATCCATACCATGTACATATGTATGTTAATGTACGTGAGACGGCTAGCCTCTCGCTGTCATTTCTTATTTAATATTAGCCATAAAACAGATTCTGGCATTTATCCAGGTAATGTTATCCCTAAAAGATGCTTATGTTTAAGCAGTGAATCGGGCGAATGGGTTTGTTGAATGGACATGTGGTTTGGCCTGTACATCTCAGAAAGAATTTCACACCAAGCTGTTGGATGTGTGTGAACACAGGCCTGACCCGTCACTCTCTTACACTATTTCCGCTGCATTCGGCCAGATTCTCCGACCACAACACCCTGACAGCACGCAGGCCATTTAACAGCAGCTTCCATATATCATACAGCCTTTTAACGCTACAGAATAACAGACAAT
Organism: Rhinichthys klamathensis goyatoka; assembly: GCF_029890125.1. Classification (NCBI taxonomy): domain Eukaryota; kingdom Metazoa; phylum Chordata; class Actinopteri; order Cypriniformes; family Leuciscidae; genus Rhinichthys; species Rhinichthys klamathensis. The sequence goes on from NW_026606660.1 coordinate 3,201,735, forward strand.
GTTCCTATTCAGAGTTTGAAGGGTTGGGCATGTACATGACATTAAAAGCAATGTGACACACACACAAAAAGTTTAAAAAAAAAACATCTGGTGATGATTCATGTCAAAACAATGCCACATACTCATCACTTTAATGACCTAATCTACATGATAGTAAATTGCTCAATAAATGCTCATGAGTGTTTTATTTAGAAAATAAATCAGCTCATATCATATTGATAAAGTAATCTCCAATATTGTATTTGTGCACTGCATCAAATGTCAGAAAATATGCATAACTCCAGCCAATGAAATGTGGTGAATTAGAGCGCTAGATTAATTCGATTTTTTTTACTGTGTGGAATGAATCTTAAATGTACATTTGATCAGGTTATTGACTTAAACAGACAGAGGCGTGTCTATTCATGTTTATCATATTACGCAGGTGAAATTATTTTATATTTGAATATATCATTGTATTTATTAACTTAGAATAAGTAGTTTAAATGTAATATAAAAGCACAATCCACATTTTATGATATGTAAAAAAAAAAAAAGGAAAAAAAATATTGTTAATTTTTGGGGGAGGCAGGCACAATTCATTTCACTCAGCGGGCTACATAACGTAGAAATATTCATGGAAGTATACTTTAATATATTATTAGTCTTATTATTTTTGTGATGACTGTGGTTGTTTATATGCGTTATAACTATGTTTTCATAATCTGTTTTGGGGGGGACATTTTGACTAGTTTACATGTAATCGCATTGCGCAGCGTTTAAAATGCCTTAAAGAATATTACAAAGACTAATCTAATCCTATTCGGCATATTGCAGTGAAACTGCCTTTCTAACTTTAGGGCGTAGATTAGGCGTCTGTGTTGAGCATTAATATAGTGTGGCACAGCAGCAGGATTAAGAGTATTTGGTTTTAAATCGGGTAGTGTGAACGGTCCCTCCCCAGCAATGGGTTAAAGCGGCATTACAGCTTGTAAGACGGGTGTCCCGCAGATCTCCCTGGAGACCAGCTCCACTTGGGTGTTCCAGCACTGAGTATAGAGCAAAACACGGGCTAAAACCATTAGATGACCCGATGTACTCATTTAAATGCCACCATATACACGTTCATCCAATTAACTATTTCATTTAATCTATTTTAATTTTTGTTTCCATTCCAAAATTAGCTAGCACTAACAATATCAGGAGTTAATGTGTATTCAAATGAGGAAATATTTTCAAATAAAAAAAATAAAAAAAGTTTGATTTCAATTGATTTAAGTGTACAATAACTAACGATTTGTTAGCCATTAGGCCTGCATTATAAAGTATGTTTGTATGTGACGCACTTGAAAAGTTTAGGTGATTATGACCATTGCTCTCCTTGAGAAACTTCATACTCTTAATGAGAATTTTGAGGATCAGTTGTTTACATTCTGGCTTTCATTTGCAGTATGATATGCAAATTGGACGACTCCAATTAAACAGGGTTACCTAAATGAGAAGGGGAAAACACACCAGGGAAAAGCTGATCTCGCTGCTATAACAAGACATAAGCTATAGTTTGTTTTAATTATTTTTAATTTATAGCTTTTTAAAAATGCCCACGATGTTTGTAAAAAATAAAATGTATATAGGTATTAGCAATCGAAATATAGCTATTTTTAGATCTCACTTTTATATACCCTGAAAGCATAGCAGTTTTTTCATTACAGGCCTTCGTTAAATAATCTCTAATATAATTATTATTATTATTATTATTATCGTTGTTGTTAATAATTATGCTTATTTTGTTAGAATTGTGCAGAACCATAAGGGAGACAATTAGAGTAGCTACCATTCTTTTTTGTCTTTTTATTAAACCTGGGGTCAATAACCATTATATTAAGACTGTGTCTTAAGAACTAGTCTGACCAACTAGCAGTTAGTTAGAGGTAATCGGTCTTACTTTTCTGAATCAAATTAGTCCAATCTACGTGTATATGTAAATGACTTAAAAAAGTAATGAACAGTCTTAAAGTAATAAAAAATTGATGACTAATTTGTAATTAGCAGTTTCTGCAACCGGCCCCTCATCTGTCTGTAGATTGTCATGTTAACACTTATTCTGTCTTTTGTCAAGCATGAAGTGCACCTAGGGTGTTCCTAAATGTTATCCTCACGTTTATGTCTGCTGTCATTTGTGTCTCTGGAAATGTGTAAACGCGCCAGAAATTCGTCAGCAAAATTTGCGTCTTGGTTGGTGAAAATAATTAAATACGTCGAATTTTTCACTTTCGTTAAATGAGAAAAAGCGTAAAATCATTTATCCGCGCTGATCATTTCGCCGCATTGCCTGCGCGTTCATCTCGAGACTCGACGACAGCAAGTTTGCCGGAGGAAAAACATCATTGCTATGTACCTGAACTCCATTTGATGGGCATCAGTTATTGGCACGGCGAAACCAATGCATTTCTTCTCCAGTATCATTGGCATCAATCAGCTGGAATAGCCATCTGACAGTCGGCTGAAAGAGCCCCTTCACATCAGCACTTGAGTTGTGTCTGTTCAAGCGTCCAACACTATTGCCGTGAAATCGAAATTGCGCGCAGAAATCCCCATTACGCGAAACACAGCATGCATGGAAAAGCCTCAGCAGCAGCAGAAGCGAGCTGGATTTAATCATGAAAATGTTCGTACCTGTCCTGGAGTCTCTCCCGCTGCCTTCTGCACAGGGCTGGAAGCCTCACGGCATTTATTTGAGCTCAAACTCTGACACTGTTGACTTTAGCAACAAAGCAAAGATTTCACTGCCCCGCTAGTTTAAAAAAATGATTATTTTACCAAGATATCGATCAGTGCGCTATAAAAATTCAGCCTAGCATTATGTCTAAAACGAGGGGCACCGAAATTTAATTTCTGTGTAAATTTACCTAGAAATGACGTGCTCTTATTCAAAGTTTACACTCGTGTGATTTGATTGCTCATGTACACATCCTATATGTATTAATACCGCCTTTTTCATTGTTTACCAGTTTGTGTTTATTCGCAGATCATGGGGGTTTGAAATACAATGGCATGGACTGAGAACTAAAAACACAGAGGTAGCGAAACCAGGCCTTCTTTGACATTATTCAAGTTGAGGGATAATTCTGTCCGCGCGCACACTCGTGTGATGATCTGTTTCACACAGGTGACTTCTTGATCCGCAAGTTTACTATTAAATGGGGAAAGCCTGTAACACAGCTTCCTTATTTGTGCCTGTCTAATACAGGCCTATATGCCCCTCCACTCAATTATTTATTTTTCTGTTTTTAATTAATAGGGCGTATTTTTCCAGTGTTTGCATCAAATGGGTCTCACGTCTTTTTCATATGTTGGAAAGAAACGAGAGACTTCATAAACATGACAGAAGATGTTTCTCAGTTCAGAAGTTTTCAGAGTTTTATTTATATGCCTCATTTTGTTAAATGATGCTCATCTTATTTGTTGCAATTACCGCCATTAAACTATGAGAGATAGAGAGCTTCACACACATATATATATATTATTGTAACGTCTGAAGAACGACAGACAAGGGAACAAAGGAGGTTTCGTATGGCTTCGCAAATTATTTGCATATAAAATATACAATAGCTATAATAAACAGTACACATTGTTTACTACATAGTCAGTATATATAAAAATGTGTTGGCCATATTATATTTATATTATATGCAAATAATTTGCGAATCCATATGTGATTTTAAAATGGGTTTATGAGCACAACACTTGTCGTGATGGGGGAAAATATATTTCAAAGGCTAGTTGCCGCTCTTTTACGTAAAATGCAACACATCTTTCAAGAACTTGTAAGCATTTTAATGCTGAATATGATGAATTTTTCGAAATATATATAATTAAACGCATTTCAGCTTATTTCATTTATCAAAAAAAAAAATCATGGTCTATTTGTGTGTTTTTATTGTTGATATTAATTTAGGTCAGGGTTGAAATGCAAACAAATTCAAGAACATTTCAATCAAATTAATTCGATCTATATAATTTATCTGTGGCATGATTTGATATAAACGTGTAGCTTCACAAGTAACAAGGTTCGTATATGTGCAAATGCATTGATAATTCGTTGAGCAAAATGACACGTATTATTATTATTATTGTCGTTGTTGACAACACCACAAAAGAGAGAAAATCAGAATTGAGAAAAAATTCCAAATAACACTTTAATATAGATTCTTTTCTTGTCATCAACTACAAGAATACACATTTACAAGCCATAAATAAGTTTACACAAGTGATTGAAGAAGTTCAATCCGTCCGCAGTCCTTCGGTGTGATTTTGGTCCATTTTCAAAAGCCGCCTCGAAGAGTTCGTCACATTGTCAACATTTCTTTTACAAAATAATTACTAATGAACATCTAAAAGAACGGGAAACGTCAAAAATCAGAATACATATACACAACCATTTTACAAATGTACAAATTGTCACGAGGTCCGTGGGTGTTTAGGAAGAGTTCAGGATGGGCCTGGAGTACACACCTTGGTAATAGGATGTGTCCGGCGAATCCAGGCCCGCTTTGCTGGCCATGGAGCCCATGGATAACGCGCCGGCCATCGGAGAGCCGTAACCGTAATGCATCACTTGCTCATAAGTCTTTAGGTCCATTTTGTGATGCTGTTGCTCCGAGGACATGAGGTTGTTGATGGAGAAGGGGTGGTTGAAGGAATAGTGGTGTTCTGGCTTCAGGTGTCCTTCATGCGCCAGAACAGAGTGATGTTGCGCCAGGAGATGCTGCGCCTGGGAGGTCGGAGAGGCTGTGTGCTCCGGGCTCAGACCCTGACCCGACTTCATGTCAGACAGGGATCTTTTGTGCTCGTTGCTAGACGAGTTGGAATGAGGAGACTCGTTCCCGTTGCAGCTCTCGGAGCTGCTGTTCGATCCGCCCTCCGATGTTTTCCGACCCGGCTCCTTGCTAAGTTTCTTAACGTCGCACTTGAAGCGCTTTTGCCTTCTCAGATAGCAGCCGTTTTCGAACATGTTCCCGGAGTCGGGATGAAGGGTCCAGAACGAACCTTTGCCTGGCTTATCCGGGGAGCGTGGGACTTTCAGGAAACAGTCGTTGAAGGACAGCGAGTGGCGGATAGAGTTCTGCCAGCGCTGCTGGTTCTGTCGGTAAAAAGGGAAAAGGTCCATTATCCACTGGTAGATCTCGCTGAGGGTCAGCATCTTACTGGGGGATTGCTGGATGGCCATGGTTATTAGGGAAATGTACGAGTAGGGTGGCTTGGCGTGCGTGTAGCTCCTCCGGTAGGTCTTCGGGTCCCTCGATCTGTTTATGTTCGACTGGCCGTACATGGGGCTCATAGCGTTCATGTTGCTGTACGAGGTTAAGGCGTTCATGGAGGGTGCTTGCGCTGCCATTGGGCTCATGGTCGGGCTCAGGGCTGCACTCATGCCCGTCATACCCGCACCCATGCCGGCCATCGCTCCCGCACCGGGGGACATGCCTGTCATTGAAGGACTCATTCCCGTGTTGACATAGGACATGTTCATGGTGTTTGCTGCTGTCATGTTTGCAGTCGAACCCATTCCAGACATAGTCATGTAAGTGTTCATGGAGTTCATTCCCAGTCCAGTGTTCATGTTGCTGACCGAGGTGTAACACTGCGAAAGAAATCAGATAATGCGATTAATTATTGCAACTCCAAGTTGTATACGTTTAAAATTCATTTTGGCTTGCATGGCTAACTTAAAAATAACAAGGCTCCCTAAAGGTTCTTTAATCATAGCCAAATCAGAAATGTTTTGTATTAAATAGCTCGTTTAGTTGGGGTTTTAAAAACTATAAAACTGCTAGATATTTAGAACCATGCGTCAGGATAAAGTGAAAGTTTGTTTTCGGGAGGATTTTTTCACTTTTATTCATTTATTTATTTTGGTTATTTTTAGGTTTCCAACATATTGCCGCAAAACGCTGTTGTTGAGTCGATATTACCGCCGCTCAGAAATTAAAAACCAATAGTAGCCTAGATCTGTTCAAAAGTCAAACGCCCGCGGTTATTTTCGCTTCTGGACGCCCGATGTTGTCGAATAATAAAACCCATGTATTCGTCGGTATCCATAATTGGAAATGAAAAGTTTGCATTGCATGTCAAGCACAACTTTGTTAGGATAGTGCAGGGCGTCGAGATGATGGGGGAGGATTTGGAGGCGCCTCAAGTCAATATTTGATCTCAAAGTTAATATTATCTCAGGGCTAATATTGAGTTGTATAAAACCGGATCGGATTTCGACGAGGAGAAAAAAAAATACATATATATTTATTTAGGTGAGTTACCCACCTCGGGCTCTCCGTAGTAAGCGCTCCAGTCTGCTGCGTGTTCGTGTCCCTCCATTTTGACAGCACCGAGCATCCTGGAAAAAACTCCTTCTACTTTTCAAAACGCTTCCCCACACGAGAAATGCTGGTATTGTGTGTCCTTTGGCAGCCAAAGGTGGTACAACCACGGGATACACTCGTGTCGTCGTTGTGCTCTCCTCCTGTCAAGAGCTGGCGCATGTGTGTGTGTGTATGTGTGTGTGTGTGTGTTTCTGGTTGAAATGACGCCTGCTGCTGGCTCTTAGCGCTGTGATATAGCTCTGTGCGCCCGGGCGAGCCTCCAATCCCTACTGCTCCACTCGGCCCCTATTTGAATAATCTGCTCACACCTAGGCGTGAGACTTCTCCATTTGCCCCCCTATTGTACACCTGCGCAGCTTGAAAAGAGCAGCCCCATTTGAAAAGATTCATTATATCCTAATCTTATTGTATTCCAGCGGGAGAAAGGGGTTGAATAGAAGTTTGGACTACCGTGAGAGGAGTGGTTTGAAATCACATCCAGATAAAATTGGGGAGAACGCCAACAGCTCTGGGTTCAAGTCTTTATTCAGATGAATCATCATGCCTAAATGTCTTGTTTTTGTTTTGTTTTTCATAATTCACAAGCAGCGTTTATTATGCACAGCCAATGGTAATCGATGTTAAATGCATGACATATTTAAGCAAATCAATCTCACTTTGTTTTATTATTATTATTATTATTATTAATTTAGTTCTTTTTCTTTTAAAGCCCAAACATTTCCATTAAACAAAATGTTTAACTGTTCGTTAAATCTTTAAAAGGAGCCAAATTGAAAAAGGACAGCTGGCTGTATTTAAAAAATATAGCCTTTAATTCTGTAATAAGATTAAATATGAGAGAAACAAGGATAACAGTGATACAGGGATAGATCAAAACGCGTAAATGTTTTCGGCTGTTTTGAATTAATTTGTTTACCTGCGCTCTAGTTTATGTAACTAATAGCGGTACACAGTTTGCTGATGTAAGAGCAGGTCATCGGTGTTGATTCTGCAAAGCTCAGTGGCAAGATTTGATTGCCTTCATTAAACAAAGTATCCTAACATTTATTCACTTTGTTTGACTGTCCACGATAGCTGGTGGCGGCTTGGTGCACAAGCTGAAGACAACGAAAAACAAAATACTTTATACAACTTAACTGCTTAGATACTTTTTAAGCCTATATTTCATATCCTTCTTTTGGCCTTTGATGGTATGCGATTTGGTTTACAAAAAAAATATATGAGTGCGCCCTCTCTTGGTATACAAATTTATTTTTCCACAGAAATAGCCTACATGGATACGCTCAGTTGCTATCACATTAAAATAACGTTCATGATTATTTACTTTTTTATTACCTTAGTATTTATTATTGTTTAACAGATCACAGTTAGTGCCATTCAAATAGGCTAGTCACGAAATATATATTTTTTATAGCCTACAATCTACATTAATGCTCAAAGCAAGCGTGTAGCCTACATTAAATATAGGCCTACTGATTTTTTATGCATTACATAGGCTAATGAAAAATTGATTATATAAATGATCAAAACCATAAAAGTTACAGTTTGGTTTACATTTTTTATATATATATATTTACATTTTAGCTAATTTTGCAGACTGGGCATTCCTTAGGAAATTATTTTAATCAAACAATTTCTTTAAATAATCAGCGAGACATCAACTCTTATTCAATGTGACACGTGCCTCACCAGCATCGTAATTAGATCAGATATATGTGTATTTGCGTATAACAGGGATAACCATTTGCAAATATAATCACGGAGTTTATTTGGACCTGTGTGTAATGTGTAAACGGTGTAAGTTTGACGTGCTCACAGACACCGCTAAACGCGTGGAACATCGCCGAAGAAAAAACCTTCTGCAAAGTCGTCGCAGTTATTATTGTGGATTGTCATCTTATGATATTGGCATCTTAAAAGATGGTACTGTTATGAAGGCAAACCCTTCTTTTACAACGTTCGATGAAATATTGCGACAGTAACTCGTAGGCTACTCAATTAAAACGGGGTCATTACTGGAAATAGGCTTTATATTTAGTGAATATATGTACCTTGTTTGGAGAACTCGTTGAGTATTAAGAAACTGTATTCCTTCTGTTTAATGGCCTGTCATTGTGTTTAGTTGCCGACCGTGTTTAGCATGTTTACATGTTTACATCATTTTCAAGCATTTCTATACAGATGGCATTAAATTATTACAGGCTGAAAAGTTTGACATTGCTGCCATTTGTAGTCGTCTTAACACTTGTCCATTTTATTGATCATTTTCATAGGCCTATGTTCATTCTATGTTTCTTTCATTTATTTTATGATTTAAAATAAACTATAAAAACAGCCCTATCATTTCAGCAAGCTGCTGCATCTTCAAATAATGACATTGGCGTGTGTGTGTCCTGGTAAACCCCACATTATGGGGACAAAATGTCCCTACAAAGATGGCGATATCTGAAATCCTTGTCCTTGAGGGGACATTTTTGAGGGGTAGTGAAGGGGGACAGAATATACAGTTTGTAGTATAAAAATCATTATATCTGTGGAAAGTCCCCATAAAACATAAAAATACAAGTGTGTGTGTTGTTGCTAGATTTGCTATTACTCTTAATTGAGGTAATAAAATATACATACAAATAACATCATAACAGTAATTCCAATAACAGTGATGGCACTTTTTCATTATCAGTCTCTGGTAGAAACCATGGATCATCTCACAATTTGAGACAAATAGACAGACACGTTGTCTTAATACAAAGAATCCTCATATGACTGGATAAATACTACATATTCTCTGAACATCAAGTCCCTACAGCATTGTCCAGCTGTCCAAATCGAAATCACACAATTTACATGAATACGCATTTACATTTTTTTATCTAGTTTTGCCAAGCCAGACTAAACTAATTAACTAGGCTTACCTACTTTTGAGAAATGATGTACTACTTTTTAAATTACGTGACACAGTGTGCTCCTGGATTATTTTGAAGTTAATTATTAATAGACGAGGGACAGACTGTGAACGCATTCTGTGTAGAAGGTCACTATCTTGTATTTGGTGAAAATGCAAAAGGACTGTGTCTTTGAGTAAACACACCACGTTGCAGCATTGGTATAAACTTTGATCGCCTCTGAACTTAGGTTGGCATATGTCACGTTTTTCGAAACATTGAGCTCTAAAACAATAGATGGCAAAACTTTTTTGTTTTATTGAGGAGCACTGTCTTCCTCTATAGCTTCAGGATTTGCTCTGCTTCTCTGCTCGATCATTCATCATGCGGTTGTGTTGCAATGTACTGTCACTGTGGGTGGCGCCTTGGTGATCCTCCTGAATCTTATACATTAGGGCATGTATTCTCAGTAAATATTGCCATGGAATCTCCAAACACTGACCTCCATTCTCCTTTCTGTCACCAGGAATACATGTTTGAGATCGTAGAGAGGTCAGGATATTTTTTACATTTCTAGAACCTGTCTTAGATAGATAGATAGATAGATAGATAGATAGATAGATAGATAGATAGATAGATAGATAGATAGATAGATAGATAGATAGATAGATAGATAGATAGATAGATAGATAGATCAGTTGACTTAACTTAAAAAAATTGAGGAAACCCTTTGCCTTAAAATCATTAAGTAAATAAACTTCATGCTTAATCGAAAAAAATTAAGTAATGTGGCATTGTCAAGTTCACATAACTTAATTCGTTCAATTAAACATTACGTTTATCTACTTAATAATTTTAAGGCAATGGGTTTACTAAATCTTTTCAAGTAAGGGAACTGAACACTTTTTACAAATAGATAGATAGATAGATAGATTCAGTTAATTCCCGGCTGCTGTTTGCAGGAATGTGTTACTTGGAGCTCCTCTTTCAAAGCTTTTAAACCACAAAAGAGGTCTTTAAACAAAAGTGTGTTTGTTCTAATTTCTTCTTCCCTTTTTTTTTTTTTTTGGCATTTGCACTTTTACCCCTTTATTTATCTGCTGAAGTAAAAAAGGGCCAACAGGTTAAGCGTATGATTCATCTGTGTGAAACTGATAACTGGATCTCTTTCTTTCCAAATAAAAGATGCAAAAATGTCTGTGGTGACAGTAAACATTCCGGAGCGAGACAGGAGTTTGTTCTGGCTATTATCTGGCACAGCTGTGACAACCCCTGTTGGCTGCAGGTTTGCGGCCAACCAAAGCATGTTTACCTGGAAATGAATCTCTAAAGTATTGTGACGGGGAATGCACACAACGCTGGTTGGATGCAGAGGGGGGGAAATGCAGGCCCGCCATTGAAATGCCATTCAAAGCCAAAGGGGTGGTACGGAAGATATTGCACAGGGGCCTGGGGCGCAAACAGTGGCGTAAATGGGCTAAAGGACTTCCTCAAATACGCACATTTTCATATTGAGGAGCATTCGCAGAGGGCTGCCCCGTAGTGCACTTCTGTTTGGTCTGTAACCAAGGCCCAGTGCAATACACTTCTCTTGTAATGCAAAAAGACCACAGCACAATCATGCATACCTCAAACAAGGTGCCAATCCACGTCCTGCGAGGGTCTGAATGCACAAAATCAAACATCTCTTCATTTCAGCTAAATGGCAGAAGTTGAACGGGGTGACAGAGGGAACAAAACAAAGCCTATCGAAAGGCTTGAGATGGTAAATCTCTTAATTGATCAGATTAATGCATTATAATGCTTTGGCATGTCTGACAAACTATTACCCCGTCGAGGACAAAAAGGTTCGGATTAAATCTGTTATTTTAATCCTTCCATTTTAATGTATGCCACAGCAAAAATGTAATATCACATAACCCTCCATTGCTATTCATCAGTGAGGGAACTGCAAAGTCAACACACGTTTTAATTACAAGCCAAAAGCAATTAAACGTGAGGACAAGCGTCAGTATGCTAATTAAATGGCAGGCTCCCGTGGGAAGAGAAGCTCTTAAATATCACCGCTATCAGTCCAGATTGAGCACTACGAGCTGCCATCGTTCACACTCACCTGACACATTTTCACCTCCGAGCTGCAGTAGAGTAAACACAGGCTTGACTGAAATCAATTCATTAGGGAAAGTTATTAAAGAGGTGACAGCATGTGTAAAGTGAAGTTAGCGAGAGATTAGAGTTTCCTGTGTTTCCTTGCCACCTCTTTCTCTCGTTTCATTAGTATGCTTTAGTTTAAGACCAGCAGCAGTAGATTTTTAAGATATAAGAAGATGTATCTAGAAAGCCCAGAACATTTCTTAATTGGTAGATTCAGTAAATCAATGCCAGTCATTACCAGTGTTTCCATTGCTTGAACTGACTGATGCAGGCGTTCAGACCCCCTTAAGAAAACAGACACGTTTCCGCTTTACATCAGTCAGAAGGCATTTGACTGTTCCCATTTTCCATTATTCCCGTGTCTGCCAGAGGGCAGTCTTATCTGTATTCCGGGCTGATAGTGAGTTTGGGATTAAAGTAGCTGGAATGAAGGCTGACCCAAGACAACCATCACCAAGAGCTTTACTCTCTTCTCAGCTTCACGTATTCATATACTAACTTCTTTAACACATTCTATATGCCTAAAACATATAATAATTGTTGCAAAATTCATTTAAGCCGTATGTAGTTTTTAACCCTATACTACAGTATCATATTTGATACATACATTTTTAAGAGCTCTAAATTATCTCCATGAGGAAAACTGAAAAACCTGTTGTACACAATCTACTACATGCCTTCTATCGTCTGATTCATAGTTCATACTGTTAAGCAAGTGAAAAGGTCTTTTAGTATAATTGTACAAACGTCCCTCTTCATGTCATGGTTCACGTGTCTTTTTTTTTTTGCTGTGAAATCTGATTTTTATCAAATAAAAACATAAGAATAACTTTTACATTGTTTTGAATAATTCAATATGACCCTATGGAAATATGATCCGTCAGTCTTTTGAGGAAGGTTTATTTATCTCTCAATCCTTATTATATTGTATTACATTATGTTTTAAAACAGAGCTTTGATTATAAAACTAAGCATTGAAACATATAACATGTATGAAATATATGACATCTTATATTTATGTGCATTTCATGTAAGTATTCTGCTATAAAGATCTCACTGATTTACATACTTTTTGGTCATATAAATATCAGCAACTGCACCAAATTGCATAGCTTTGCTTCATAGTTTTTCTCCTAGAGTCCAAGATCCATAGTCTCCCATGGGACAAATGTATACAATATTATGCAAAACATAAAATACAGACTTTTTTTTTTTTTTTTCTCTAAAGGTTCAATAAACTGTTCCCTTTCATAAAATTCGATTTTTCTGACTAAAATGTGTCAGGTATTACAGGGTAAATCGTAAGTATGAATGCTTAGATTTTGGGCTATAAATGTGTTAATAAACTGATATCTACTCAGTCACCTGTCAGACTCATGAGGGAATGTTATTAGAATGCTGCCCTGCAATTCCTTCCTGCCTCACCTGAAGATCAATCCATATGCAGATGGCTAATTTGTAATGTTTACTGAAAAACAGCATGGGGGAACCTGCAGGGAAGCTCAATCTTTTTGTCATCCCAGCCGTTCATTCAAAGGTCCCCCAGACACCACCGCCCCAACATCAGTGCCCAATCTGTGTTTGCTTACCCATGAACAGTGGCAGAATTCAGGGAGGGAAGCCCATAAATTCAAGCTCTGTTTTACAGGCCCGGATAGCTAACAAGCTAGCCCGCTAACAAGGAGACTCCAATGGCAAGCCCCTCAACAGATTAGCACCTCATCAGCCTCCCGTGGCTAAGGACAAATATAGCCTTCCCTCCCGTAAAATACAATGGGACTGCCGGCGATAAACAACACCCCAGCGGGGGTCCGATTCCCCCTCACTAAACTTCCTGACCTTCCCCTTCTCTCTGCCTCACAGCTGCCTGAGCCACCAAGCCCTGCTCCAGCCCTGTGGCCCAATTGAAGAGTTGTGTGTATTTCAGGTGAGCAAATATTGCCACTTGCTTGAGAGTTCAATGGTTGCCCCCTTCAGAGGTTGCGTATTGCAGTCACTCGCTTGCAGGAAGTAGGTGTGAAGCTCTGGGAATTCCTCTCAGCACAGCTGGAGTCATCCAATCAGTCCATTCTCGGATTGGCCCTTAGATTTCAGCCTCTTTGTGGATTCTGTCGGGCTCATTTAACTCTGACGTATGGACCGCTGGAAAGGGAAAGTGTCCTTTCTCTGAAACGGACACTCTTTGGATGGTCGATTCCATAACTCACAGTACCAGAGGACTGACCTAATCAAACACCTGCTGTTTTTGAGACACACTTGTCCTCAGTAAGCATCAACAAAAGTGCCAACTGGCTATTTAGCTCCTAGCTTAATGCAAAGACATTTGAAGTGACTGAGCTGAATTTTTTTTTTCATATTAGAAAGTCTGGTTGTGACCTCAAGCATTTTCAAAGGCCTTCACACTCACTGTTTCTTGGTGGTGAAACAAACTCCCAACCTTCAACTGAATAATAGTCTTTGATCCCAAACCCTGCTGGGAGAACTTGATAAACTATCTAGCATTTTAGCCCCCGAATAAATTAATAAAAGAAATACATTTGCGCTAATACTTCACACCAGCGCTGTACTACTGGTTCGTGCAGAAATTTGACTATCTTTCCATTCAAAGTTGTGAATTTAAACATTCTAAACCTAAATAGGAACATAGAAGTAAAGTGCTAAAATAATATATATAATTTTTTAGGTCCTTTTTGCCTTTATCTTTTAGCGTTCAACAGCTTCTCAACTGGGTCCCTTGCAAAAAAATAAGTATACTTCAAGTTCATTTATACTAATATCAATGTACTAGTAGTATACTTGTAAGTGTACTACTTAGGACTAATTTGGTCCAGTATACTTTTAAATATACCGTAAGTATAACAGTAGTAAACTTTGAGTACACAACTACAAATATGTTTTTCGTTTACTGCAACTATACTACAAGTGAACTTATTATAGGTATACTGATAGTTTACTAGATAAATACTTAAAACACATTTTTTAGTTGATAAAAGTACTCTTTGAAGTATACTCTCAGTAAACTACTAGTTTAGTAGTTTTTTAATGCAAGTATATTTTTAAGTTTTCTTTAAGTGAACTTAACATCGAACTTATAGTTTAATATTTACATATTATTTTTGCACTTTACGTAGGCTTATAACTGAAATACCTTTAACTGTACTCTAACTCTTTCCCCGCAAGCATTTAAAAAAAAATATATATATATATATATTTTTTTACGTTTCCAGCCGGCACCAGCATTTTCAGCAATGCATACTGTATATCACTTGTAGTGATGAGGAGTCACTTCCTCAACTCTGAATAGCCCTAGGCTATATCCAGCACAGGAATCAACTCTCATCGCCGACTCTGTTGCTGTATCCGAAATCGCTCACTTGTTCACTGATTATCTAATCCTTATATACGTATGTGTGGGCGTTGAGTGCACTATACCAGCAAGGAGTGAACGAGGAATTTGGAAACTGATGTATTACACAGTGCGTCTGAGAGCTGGAGCTGTCGCAGAAACAACTTTGTCATATACCTCTATCCTAAAATGTATCTTATTTTAGAAATAAATAACAGTCATTGTTATTGTAATTTGTAATTCCTTCATAGTTTAATTTATGCTAATGCAACAAATATATGCTAGTATAGGTCCTTCTCAAAAAATTAGCATATTGTGATAAAGTTCATTATTTTCCATAATGTAATGATAAAAATTAAACTTTCATATATTTTAGATTCATTGCACACCAACTGAAATATTTCAGGTCTTTTATTGTTTTAATACTGGTGATTTTGGCATACAGCTCATGAAAACCCAAAATTCCTGTCTCAAAAAATTAGCATATTTCATCCGACCAATAAAAGAAGTGTTTTTAATAAAAAAAGAAAAAAAGTCAACCTTCAAATAATTATGTTCAGTTATGCACTCAATAGTCAATACTTGGTCGGGAATCCTTTTGCAGAAATGACTGCTTCAATGCAGCGTGGCATGGAGGCAATCAGCCTGTGGCACTGCTGAGGTGTTATGGAGGCCCAGGATGCTTCGATAGCGGCCTTAAGCTCATCCAGAGTGTTGGGTCTTGCGTCTCTCAACTTTCTCTTCACAATATCCCACAGATTCTCTATGGGGTTCAGGTCAGGAGAGCTGGCAGGCCAATTGAGCACAGTAATACCATGGTCAGTAAACCATTTACCAGTGGTTTTGGCACTGTGAGCAGGTGCCAGGTCGTGCTGAAAAATGAAATCTTCATCTCCATAAAGCTTTTTAGCAGATGGAAGCATGAAGTGCTCCAAAATCTCCTGATAGCTAGCTGCATTGACCCTGCCCTTGATAAAACACAGTGCACCAACACCAGCAGCTGACATGGCACCCCAGAACATCACTGACTGTGGGTACTTAACACTGGACTTCAGGCATTTTGGCATTTCCTTCTCCCCAGTCTTCCTCCAGACTCTGGCACCTTGATTTCCGAATGACATGCAAAACTGAGCAAAAGTCCAGTGCTGCTTCTCTGTAGCCCAGGTCAGGCGCTTCTGCTGCTGTTTCTGGTTCAAAAGTGGCTTGACCTGGGGAATGCGGCACCTGTAGCCCATTTCCTGCACACGCCTGTGCACGGTGGCTCTGGATGTTTCTACTCCAGACTCAGTCCACTGCTTCCGCAGGTCCCCCAAGGTCTGGAATCGGTCCTTCTCCACAATCTTCCTCAGGGTCCGGTCACCTCTTCTCGTTGTGCAGCGGTTTTTGCCACACTTTTTCCTTCCCACAGACTTCCCACTGAGGTGCCTTGATACAGCACTCTGGGAACAGCCTATTTGTTCAGAAATTTCTTTCTGTCTCACCCTCTTGCTTGAGGGTGTCAATGATGGCCTTCTGGACAGCAGTCAGGTCGGCAGTCTTACCCATGATTGCGGTTTTGAGTAATGAAACAGGCTGGGAGTTTTTAAAAGCCTCATGAATCTTTTGCAGGTGTTTAGAGTTAATTAGTTGATTCAGATGATTAGGTTAATAGCTTGTTTAGAGACCCTTTTCATGATATGCTAATTTTTTGAGACGGGAATTTTGGGTTTTCATGAGCTGTATGCCAAAATCATCAGTATTAAAACAATAAAAGACCTGAAATATTTCAGTTGGTGTGCAATGAATCTAAAATATATGAAAGTTTAATTTTTATCATTACATTATGGAAAATAATGAACTTTATCACAATATGCTAATTTTTTTAGAAGGACCGGTATACTACTTAATATTGTTAATTTCATTAAAACTAATCATAAATCATTAAAAACCCATATTAAGAATAAACACACCAATAAGTGTACATTATGTTATGTAATTTTTATGTATTGTATTCATTTTTAATATTTAACTGTCCTGTTCAAGCTTTTTTAGGACAATAATCGTGTGCGTTCAGCGTCATCACTCAACCATTATAATGAGATGAATTCATTAAAAAATACCTTCTTTCTCGTTTAATTCTGACATAACATTAAACCACGGCTGGTTCTCATGACATTTCCCTCTGTAAAATTTGCTATCGGCAACAGCTAGGTAAACGACGTTGATAGCTACTCATCATTTCAAGGAAATGTCATCACTAAATTCGACTAATTTGGACAATCACGCCAAAAGTATTTTGTTTTAATAAGGGAATTTAAGGCTTAGTGTAAAAAAAAAATTAAGTGTGTAATAACGACTGCTAAATGAATTACCCATAGCAGATCTATACAGGTGGAGCTGGGGAGGGAGGAGGGTTTCTGAAAGCAAGCTGCAACTGCCACAGCAAATGCTTACCAAGAATTTGAAGGTTGAGCAGCTAGCTCATTGGCTACTGATACAGCAGGAACCAATCAGCTGTGCCATAAAGAGAATGATGTGATTGTCAGTGCCATCTAGAGTTTCTTTTCAGATACTATCTAGAGTTTCTGTTCAGATACTATACACACAAGGCACAGTAGGCACTATGACAGTATTTATATTTATACATACAACACACACACTTAAAAGGAGTAAAGGAACACAAGACAAGAATGAAATCTGTTAAAATATTAAATTTGTTAAATTAAGCCCTGGGACATAAAAGTGCCAATAGTTTACGAAACCCCAGTCAGTTTCTTTTATACTCAGCTCCCTATGTTGAGCCCTCCAAAATAAAGGTTCTTTATTGGGATTGATGGTTACATGAAGAACGTCTTTGCATTGCACAAAAGGTTCTTTAAGTCAAATCAAGTCACATTTATTTATATAGCGCTTTTTACAATACAGATTGTTTTAAAGCAGCTTTACAGTGATAACAGGAAAATAATGCAACAAAGTTTGTTTCTGCTGTACAGCAGATCTAGAAGAAAATAGTGTTATAGTCCAGCTTAAGTAAGTTCAGGGATGGTTCATTTCTGTTGTAAAAAAGTTATTCATTTAGTTCACTTCATCTATACAGCCGCTCTGGAGAAAACAGTGATGTCATCGTCCACCTCAGTTCAGTTCTCATATAATGGTGTCAATGCAGGCAGATCAATAATATTGTTGAATATTAAGAATAACTAAGCAAGCCAAAAGCCAAAGGCGACAGTGGTAAGGAACCCAAAATCCATCAGATGACAGAATTGAGAAAAATTACCTTGGGAGAAACCAGGCCCGTTTTTTTTTTTTTTTTTTTTTTTTTACAATGGAAAAAGGTTCTTTCGACTATCAAAATGTTCTAGAATGGTTCTTTAGGAAACCTAAAATGTTTTTTTCTGTGACATCGCTGCAAAAAACACCCTTGTTGGAGTCTTAATTTCTAAAAGTGCATGATGTTTTCACCGTAATTTTTCAATAGGATTTCTGGAAAATCAAGATAAGGGCAAGTAAGAATCAAATAATTAACAAAAACAGAATTAATGTTCACATTAGACAGACCTGTCAACAAAGCCAGCAGCATGAGAACGGCAGCGCTCCGACAATGCATTCCAACAAGACGTAACGTCAAAGACACACAGCTGGAGAGAGCTAGACCTCTGTGGTCAATCTAAGATAGGCTACTCTAGAGGGGGTGTCCATGAAAAAGACTGCAATCAGCTCTCTCACACCTCAAATGAATCTGCTCCTGATCCTGTTTACTCTTTGTGTGTTTGCTTGTTTGTTGGTTTGTTTGTTTGCTATAATGCCTGTCGATGCCTTG
The DNA here is from genome assembly GCF_029890125.1 of Rhinichthys klamathensis goyatoka. Lineage (NCBI taxonomy): Eukaryota > Metazoa > Chordata > Actinopteri > Cypriniformes > Leuciscidae > Rhinichthys > Rhinichthys klamathensis. The sequence goes on from NW_026606660.1 coordinate 3,220,272, forward strand.
CATTGTGAAGGCAGACAGCAGCTAGACGACGCTCCACATGGACCACCCTTGGAGTTGGCTGAGGAATGCTGATGCTAGACCGTATTATACTTAGATCATGGTGGTTTATATGCATTTACAGTGTGTTTGATCAGAAGCAGAGTTCTGGAATGGAAAGAATGCGATGTTTATCAGGAGATAATATTGATAGCATACACTGAGTAACTCACAGATCCCATACTGCAAGATAATCTGACAGACATATTTTATTGATTGCAATAGAGCAGGTTGGTTTTTTTTTTTATATGTCATAAACGTGAAGTTTATTAAACAGAATACAATGAAAACGGCAGAATTTTAAGACAGACAGGTGTACTTATTGACTACTGAGAGGAAATTCAGGAATTAAGAAATAATTAAGCAATCAATTCATATTTAAAGCTGCAGTCTGTAACTTTTTTTGTGTTCAAAATGTACAAAATGTATATAATTAGCGAGTACATCATGAATCCATTTTACAAACCGTGTTTTTGTCTTATCCTGAATCATTACGGTACACCTATAATAAGTGTTTATATTGGGACTATTTTACAATATTCTTCCGCAAGATGCTTGCAGTTCTGTTTATTAACCTCTAGAGCACCAAAAGTTTCGGACCAAGCGGCAAGCTTTCGGTCTCTCTCTTGAAGCAAACGCGGAAGTGACTTAAACTGCAATTCATCGATTGGCCAATAGAGACAGGCTCCAAAAGAGAGGCAATCCCATAAACCCCCCATGTTAAAAACTTTACAGAAAAAAAATATTTACAGCCTGGTACAAAAAGTGTTTTTGGTCTATATAGCTATGACAACTGTGAGGGGGGGTGAATTTTTTTATAACTCCTCCGTTTAAATTATATTAAAGTTCTGCATAATTAAGGGCGTGGCCACTTGAGTGACAGGTGGATTGCCGCTGCTGTCACTACTAGTCGTTTGTCTGCTGTCTGTTAGCCGTCACGTCACCTCAGCTAATCCTGCCTCTTTGCCCATTTTCAGTTATCCGGGAGTGATGCTCAGTGCCAAGATGGCGACGGCAGGCTCCGCCCACTTTGGGCTTAAAAAATGCTATTCAGAAACCTACGGGTGATGTTTTACGAACACAACGTATATTGTTTTACACAGTCTATGGTTCGGACTGTAGCTTTAAGCAGTTAAGCAATAATTAAACAATTGTTAATAATTTAGTGACATAAAATGTACCACTGTGGCTGCGTCCGAATTGCATACTCTCTTGAGGAGACACTTATTTTGAATAAGTTTGCGACTGCTAAAAGAGTATGTTCAATATAGTATGAATATAGTAGGCTATGTAATCTGGACGTGCTATATTTTTGCCATGTTGTCATTATCATGTGACTTACGTCGCATCACTGCCATTCACAAATCCTCTCCCGTGCGGCCTCATGGGATAACAAAGTGTCAATTGTATGCACACTTCAGAATCTCGGCAGAAGCAGTAGGTCAGTGAATTCGGACAGACTTCTTTTGTCACATACTGTTTTTTTTCTTTCTATATAGTAGGGAATTATACGATTTCAGATGCAGCTTGTTTTAACATAGGGTGAGTTGTGACATCATCAGTTAATCTTATGAGAAATGAGCTACAGGGGTGAAATAACTATCATACAGTACATAACCACCTCCATCCTGAGAGGACAGCAGAAGTTGCTGTGTAAAAATAAAGGACTTACAGGACAAAACCATTTCTGGGCATTGTTTAGTACATTCTTAAAAGAAACCTATAAAGGGACCTATTAAATTAATACATGGTTCCAAGTTAAAAAATCTAATTTGTTGATTTATTTAAAGCTGCAATCCGTAGTTTTTCCTCTTTGTCGCCCTCTCTGTTCGAAATCTGCAATTGCAGTTGTTCGCGGAATTATCAACTTTACGTGGGTTGTACCTCGGCACGGCACAGCGAGGATGAATCCAATGTTTTGAGGAGAATGTGTGGCCGTGAGTCACCGTGCCGGTGTGGATACTGGCATTCGCAATCATAGATTCTACTTTTTGGAAGTATGACCAACATAATCATTTTCACGGAAAAGTAACGTCCACTTTTGTTCTGACCAACTAAGGGAAAAAAAGCATTGCAGTAAATCGCGCTGATTAAATCTAACGATCGCTTATCATATCACGTCAAACAGTGCAAAAATATACTTTGTTCTCAAATTGTTAATGTTAACAACATCAGCATTGCGTGACTATATTTAATACCCTTCCGATATTTATCCTTGTTTTCGCATGGTCCCGGTTGCAGTCTCTTTTTCCTTTTTCCAAACTCTCAGTCCAAAGTCTTTTGCATTTTACATCGGTTGAATCTCCAGTTGTCACTGGTGATTGTCGTTTGAACCTTTCTGGATCCGCCATCAAATTGATACGTTTAATTATATCAAGTGCTGTGAGAAAAGGCTATAAATCTCCACCTCCAACATCCTCACACGCAATATAGCCTACTAGCCGAGACTTCTTCTTTATGTGTACAGATGTGACGTAACGACGCAAAGACATGCTCGAATCTCCCGCTGAAATCCACCAGTACCACTGGAATTAAAAACATTCTTACAAGCTTACCGTTTTGAATCGAGCTAAGGCAAGCAGATAGTTTTGAACACTGGCTGGTTATGTACTTGCTCAAAAATTTATTTTGGATAATTTTTAACCCAAAAAAGTTACGGAGTGCAGCTTTAATTATACCTTTTATGTTGCCAACATTTTTTTGATGAGTTCTGTTGACATAACGTTGTTAATTACATAATCTTAAAATTGTGTGTAATTTTAACTGAAATGTCTGCATTCAAAAAATTGTAACAATGAAATTGTCTTGATAACTTTGAAAATTGGAAAGTGCATTTCTAGTTCCCAGCATCCTTTGCATAGGACTGGATAGTGATAATAAATGTTGAAGTGAAGTGTTATTTTATGTGTTTTAAAGCTGTTATGACATTTAAAAGAGTTTCCGCTTTGCTGAAGTTTACCATTGCGCTTAAGTGTGAGTTTGTTAGGTTAAGTTGTGGGTTGCTACAAGATGGTATATATTCACCATATGAGCAATGACAGATCATATCTTACATGTTCATTATATATTAGCATGTTAAGTAAGTTACATTTAGCTTGTTTTATGCTAATTTTAACTGGTTAATTTTTCACTTAAGCTGAATTGATTTCAGGGCCACCACTCATGGGGCATCGTCATTTATTAATGACGCAAATAAAAAAATTAAAATACAGTAATAATATTCAACCAAGTTTTTTTTACATGTTAGTATTATCATATGACATCCCCTTCACCCAATAAAATTTAAATCTTTGTGCCATGTTCTTGACATTTTTGGCAACAAGAAAGTGAATGAGACATTAGCACACCGGCTGTTAGGTCATGCTGTCAATGCACCACAGGTGAGTTCATTTTATAGTAAAATATATCATTGTACATCCAAATTTCTAAAGGTGTTGGTAATTTTGTAAAATCAACGACTCAAAGACCAAAACCACCTGTGCATGCATAAATGACAAAGTCCTTTTAGGGGATACATATTTTCTGTACCTTTTCCAGAAAGTATTGATGATAGTGACGACACTGCATCAGAAAATCAGAAAATAAGGGCGTAGTAGGAAAGGAAGAAGTTGAAGATCAAGCAGGAGAAGCAGTGAGGATGATGGCAGAGATAAAGATTACAAGTCATAAATTGATGTGGAAGTCAGACATTTTGGTACATTATCCTATGGCAGTTTGGAAGATGTGATCCATAACCTGAGGTCAGGAATGATGCCACTGCTTATTGGCCTCCTTACACTGACAAGCAGGGATTGAGCTTGAGTTTATTTGACATAAAAGAAACAATACAACTGCATTACAACTTCTTGGCAACCTAAAAAAGGTCAAAGGTCAGATGTAGAAACCACATTTTGGAAAATGGATTTTAGCCTTAAACTAGCTATGCATTTTCTAGACCCATTGAGGGTTAAGGTTATTTTAAAAATAAAAATAGTAATCTACTTACAAATTTGTGTTTATGCTATTGTCAGTTGAACATGATTTCATTAGAAGTTGTCAGTTCAAAAAGAATGATGCAAACTGCTGTGTTAAATATTTTTGAGTCAAAACATTTGTTTTTAGAGTGTATTGTGCAATAATTTGATCTGTGATCATCTTCTTAATGAATATTAAATGAAAGAAACTGCACTAGACAGAACTAGAATCTGAATCAGCAGGTTATCTTGTTTTAATGTGACCAAAAAATCTGACTGTTTAACCTAAAATTGTGCACTCCAGGAATTCCTCAATTAAGGTGTCTTTGATCATGGGAACAATTTGAACATTTAGTTTGCATGACTTGCCCTCATGTACATTTGTGGGTCATATGCATGCCCCGTATGTTTACTATGGTGCACAATGTACTTTTGTAATGCACACAATGCAATGCATTTTTTAATTACATTTTCTAGTCTATCTGCTATGTAACAAAAAAGTTACCCAAATGTTAAAACCAGTGTTCATGTTCATATTTATGTCATATGCAAGTATATGTTCTAAAGTTCATGAAATTAGTCCACATGAGGCAGACCGAGGTTAGATGCAGATTCAGGCATGAATACATGGATCACTCCAATGATAGTCTTCTTTTTTTCATGACAACTCAGACTTCCAAACCAACATTCGCTTTTTCACATTGAGGGTTATGCCAAATATTTATTTTACTTGTTTTAATGGGCATCTGCATTAATAATCTTAAATGAAACCGGAGCCAAAAAGCAGATAGATGGAGAAGGTATTCCAACATTACAAAGTCCTGATTCGAACCTGCGCACAACGGCTTTGGCGAAATTAATATTTTAATGATAGGCATATACACCACAAAGACGCACTGCCCACAAAAAGTTTTCTCTGAATTCTATGAGCAGAATGCCCTCTAGTGGCGAGAAAATTAAATGAGTTCTGTCCGACCCTTCCAAAAGAATAGATGATGGCTAGGTTGCAGAAAAACGAGTTTGTTTGTATTCCACAGGGTTTTAACTATATCCGTCTATTTTGTAATTATTAGCTTTACCAACCGCATAAATTATATATAAGATATGGTGCATTGCACCACTTTCAAATGATCAAATTACAGTAAAAAAAATTTTTTAAGAGTTCATGAACACATGATCATGAATAATTTTACAATTATATAATTATATTATATGTTATTATAATATAGGCCTATGCAATTGTTTTAAAAGATTACTGCAGATCTCAACTCGTTGAAGAATCGTTGCATGTATGCCTTCATGTGATGCCATTAATCAAATGGGCTGTGGTTTAACCAGCACACATATATGCAAATTTGTTATCATGTTGTCTCATAATTGACTGAATGAGCTTTTCATCCCTCAATGGCATCTATAACAAATGTGTCTAGAAAGATCTTAGGTAATGCAGATGAGAATGAATAAGACCTCCAGGCTCCCCTTTAACTCTGCTTCCCCTTCTGGAGCAGCATCTGGAGTTCATTAACCCATATTTACACAATATGTGCATTTAAGCACGTTTTGATCTTGATGTTTTCCCTCAATCTTTCCAGCATTTAATGGACTGCCAAGCCTTACATCTAGATTGAGGCTGAATCTACAGCAATAAATCTTTCCTCACGACCGCAAGCACAGAGCTTTGCTTCTCAGTGCTTCATGGTTTGTGTGGCATTGGATGGGTGTACTTTTCCTAAAGGACTGGTCAAAGCAGCGCTGTCTGGGGCCATGCCAAACCCTGTGGCTGCAGTCTGCATGGTAAAGATGGTATATTCCAGGCTTTATGGAAAGTGAGACCACATGTGTGTGTGTTCCTGTCCAGTAAAAATGAAGCAAACATTCAAACATTCATGATGACTGTGAGCAGGTTGGGATGAATGATGATGATACAACCAGGGGCATCGATGGACCTTTTTAAATGGTGAAACTGCTGTGCATGTTGTGATTTTATCTTTAAAAAATGGTACAAAAGCTTTCCCTGTGGCAGTACTGTCACGACACACACTTACGGGAAACAGGGGTTAGATCCAATCGCAGTATTTTAATGGGGTAATCCGTACTCACAACAGTCCAGGCAAGGGTCAAAATCCATATAAGCAATCCAAAACACAAGAAACAGGCAAGAACACAGAACTCGGAAGTGGTGTAACATAATACAAGGACTCCGTAACAAACACTAAACAAGCAGGGTATATATACACAGAACAAGACAATCATGATGATGGGGAATAGGCTGAGTGCAATGATCAGTGATAAGGAACAGCTGAGTGCAATGATGAGACAAAGGATCGTGGGGAATGTAGTTCATAATGTGAATGACACCGTGAGAACGAGGACCTCTAGTGGACACCAGGAACATAACCAGACACTGTGACATAACCTCCCCTCTACGGAGCGGCTACCAGACGCTCCAAGACCATACAAACAAACAAGAGTCCAGGTGGGAGGTGAAGCGGTGGAGGATCAGGGGGAGGGATGGGGGGCCAGGTCCATGAAGGGGAACCAGAACAGGAGGTGATGGCTCAACCGGCGGCCAAGGCAAGACAGACAGTCTATCAGGCGGCCAGGGCGGAGACGATCCCTCGGGCGGCCAGGGCGGAGACGATCCCTCGGGCGGCCAGGGCGGAGACGATCCCTCGGGCGGCCAGGGCGGAGACGATCCCTCGGGCGGCCAGGTCGGTGAAGACCCTTCGGGCGGCCAGGGCGGTGAAGACCCCTCGGGCGGCCAGGGCGGAGACGATCCCTCGGGCGGCCAGGGCGGTGAAGACCCTTCGGGCGGCCAGGGCGGTGAAGACCCCTCGGGCGGCCAGGGCGGTGAAGACCCCTCGGGCGGCCAGGGCGGTGAAGACCCCTCGGGCGGCCAGGGCGGTGAAGACCCTTCGGGCGGCCAGGGCGGTGAAGACCCCTCGGGCGGCCAGGGCGGTGAAGACCCCTCGGGCGGCCAGGGCGGTGAAGACCCCTCGGGCGGCCAGGGCGGTGAAGACCCTTCGGGCGGCCAGGGCGGTGAAGACCCCTCGGGCGGCCAGGGCGGCGAAGACCCTTCGGGCGGCCAGGCCGGCGAAGACCCCTCGGGCGGCCAGGGCGGCGAAGACCCTTCGGGCGGCCGTGGCGGGGACACCGGCTCAGGAACTGCAGCAGGCACCGGCTCAAGAACTGCAGCAGGCACCGGCTCAAGAACTGCAGCAGGCACCGGCTCAAGAACTGCAGCAGGCACCGGCTCGGGAGCAGCAGCAGGCACCGGCTCGGGAGCAGCAGCAGGCACCGGCTCGGGAGCAGCAGCAGACACCGGCTCGGGAGCAGCAGCAGACACCGGCTCGGGAGCAGACACCGGCTCGGGAACAGACACCGGCTCGGGAACAGACACCGGCTCGGGAACAGACACCGGCTCGGGAACAGACACTAGAACAAAAACAGGGTATATATACACAGAACAAGACAATCATGATGATGGGGAATAGGCTGAGTGCAATGATCAGTGATAAGGAACAGCTGAGTGCAATGATGAGACAAAGGATCGTGGGGAATGTAGTTCATAATGTGAATGACACCGTGAGAACGAGGACCTCTAGTGGACACCAGGAACATAACCAGACACTGTGACAAGTACCCTTTCAAAAGGTACATGTTTATACCTTATATACCCCCTAAGTGCACATATTAGTACCTTAAAAGGTATCCTACATGTGTACCTAAAGTTTACATATTAGGCTACCTTTAAAAGGGTTTGGCCCCTGTGACAGATTTTGTACCTTTTTTTTTTTAGATACGGATCCGCACCAAACTATCTCTCTGACCTTCTGAGTGCAAATACATCTGTTAGATGTCTGAGGTCACCTGAGCAGAAATTATTGACTGACTTCAGATCTAGGCTAAAGTTGAGGGGTGACAGTGCTTTTTTCATTGCTGAGCCAAAACTGTGGAATAGTCTCCTTTCGAGTAATTTCAACAGAACCTGATTTTAAATCTAAGCTCAAAACAGATCTTCTGGGAAGGCTAAAATCTGCTCATAGAGTCCAAGTTACTCATAAGTGTTTTGATTTTACCTCTGCATTGCATTGTGTTTTAGTTCATATCTGGCATGATCAGTCTCTTAAAAGGGTCACCGGATTCCCATTTTCCACAAGTTGGTATGATTCTTTAGGGTCTTCATGTAAAGTTTGTAACATACTTTGGCTAAAATTCCTCAATGGTTGTGTAAAACAACACCCTTTTTACCTCCTCAAAAACAGCTCTGTTCACAGTGACCCGTTTCGGTGCATGTTGGGGCGGCAGTGGCTCAGTGGTTCATACAAACTGGAAGGTTGGTGGTTCAATCCCCGGTTCTACCTGACCAAGTGTCGAGGTGTCCATGCCCAAAGACACCAAAGACACCTAACCCCAGCTGCTCCCGACGAGCTGGATGGCGCCTTGTATGGCTGACACCACCGTCGGTGAATGTGAGGCAAACTGTAAAGCGCTTTGGTGGCCATTGGGTCTGTGAAAGCGCTATATAAATGCAGTCCATTTACCATGTCTCTTTAAATGATAATGAGCAACTGCTCACCCCACCCCTCTCTTCCATGAGGGGTGTTGACACAATACTCACAAAGTGCTGCCTTGGCAACCTGCCTCAGTGGACAGTATACAAATGGCTGAGGGAGGAAATATGCTAATACAGTCCATCAGTGGTCGAACGGCTTGATTATTTCCGAACGGCTTGATTATTTAATGTGTTTAGACTTTTTGAGGATTAAAAAAAAGGAGTGAATTTTTTTTTCATTGTATGGTAGTTGTGTCCACACACTGCAAATACACATTTATATGCAAACACCATATAAAAGTGAATATTGCATCCCGATGACCCCTTTAAGCACTTCTCTAAACATGTCAATTGCATTGGCCAGTAACAGCCTATGGCGTCATTACCTGTGCAACTGTGAGTATAAAAGGGCGCCTGAGGAACACATCGTCCTCTTCTTTGTCTTCAGGGATCGTTTGTTGTGACCAATATCAGTTTGTAGCAGTAAATGAAGAGATGTTATATTGATCACAAGTTCAGTATGGAGTACCACAAGGCTCAGTACTAGGACCGTTGCTGTTCACTCTGTACATGCTACCCTTGGGAGATATCATTAGGAAACATTGCATTAGCTTTTTCTTTGCGCCCTGACGAAACTTACAAATTCACAAACTTAACGGAACAAAAAAGTGGATGACTAGTAATTTCCTACCACTTAATTCTGGAAGAAAAAAAAACAGAGATTCTAATTATTGGACCAAAAACCTCTGCAGGTAATAACCTAGAATACTATTTAAGACTTAATGGCTGCTCTGTCAAGTCGTCGTCATCAGTAAGGAACCTGGGTGTGCTTTTTGATACCAATCTTTCATTTGAAAGTGCACCAGGTTTCACCTTCTGAGTTGTTTGGCACATCCGTTGAGGCGGTGGTCGGTAAATTCAAGGAGGGAAGGTGCCTTAGCATCTTTTAAACATTCATACTGCACAGTCCATGCACTAACCAGTGGGGGGACCTGGCCCGCCTCGGTTTGCGGATCAGAGACAGGGCCGGATAGCAGGTGTGGCTACCCGTGGCCTCCTCCTCCAAGGAGTAGGTCACAAAGGTGGTGGGAGTCGAGTAAGAAAATACGAGGGCTCATCCAGTGGATCACTTCCCCCCGGTCAGCACTCCAGAGCTGGTAGGGGTAAATAACATCCACCCTCCTTTCCAGTTTAAAGACTATAACATATGCACTCTTTCATCCTCCTACCCCCCTCCCCCCATTGGTGTGACAGTGTTTTAGCTAGGTGGGGTGAAAGACAAGCCTTTTTGATAAGATTGTCTCTGACATAGAGTGTAGTGAGGCCTCCTCTCGGTTGAGAGAGAAGTTTTTGCTGAGGCTTCCACTCTTTGAGCTCTGTTTAGCGAGTTTGGTTGGGCACAGTAGGTCTCCCCTCGCTCTTGAGGGTAGTTAAGCAGAGTACTTCGTTCCCAAGAGCTCTGTTCGATGGTTATTTCAAGTTGATTGGCTCTGTGACCCTAATTGATAAGCTGTTCTCCCTCACTTTACAGGGTCATTAGGCAGAGTATTCCGCTCCCTAGAGTTCTGCGCACTTACAGTAACAAGTTGTTAGGCTCTCTGAGAGCCTCCTTGATGTATAGATCCTGGAGAGCCTTCTCGGGGCAAAATGAAAATGAGTAGAGGCTCTACTTTCCAGGACTGTTGTCTCTGGGTTCTGGTGTGAAGTGGCATTGTATCTAAAAACGCAATCCCTTCTCATTGGGGTCATCTGTGAGAATGCTAAATCTAGAGATTCTGCTTAGGCAGACAGGTCATAGGCTTTTTCTGCCAAGATAGTGGAACTACCCTCCCTGGTGGGTTTTATGGGTGACGTTTTAGGTAAGTAAACATAATTTCTCATTTCATCTTTGTAAAGAAACCTCATTGCTTAACTGGCTACTCTCTGCTGTCTCAGATGACGACATCTTTTCCTGTCGGCCACTGTAACTTCTGTTGGTTGCAATTCGCAACCTCACCACTACTAGATGTCGCTAAAAATCACACACTGCACCTTTAAGGAATGTATTTTTTTTAAGTATGATTCCAAGCTTTTGAGCTGTACCCTTGGGCCAAGCCTTTTTTGGCCCTGCGAGGGAAGGAGCAAGGAACTGTATCTTCCTCGTGTAAGGTATGTAGCTTGGGCAATGGCCGTAGGGAATAGTGTCACTGACAGCTAGCTGGTCCATCCTTTAAGGAAACTTTGACTCCCTCAGGTTGGTACTGTAGATTCAATGTTGAGTGCTTATGTCTCAAAGGCATGCAATCCCCTCAGCATGGTGGATTGGGTATTTGTTCCCCATAGTGTACTCTAGAGGATGCAGTTCAAGTTCCCATTCGTCTCAGGTTCCCTGAAAAGGGGAATGAGACACTGCGTCCTCTAGAAGAGGACACTATGGGGAATAGCTCCAACATGACCGATGTCTGAAGCATGTGTCTCATTACCCTTCTCAGGGAACCATGGTTACATGCGTAATCTGAGACGATGTGATATATCAGTGGTTTAGAATCAGAACTGATTTGTGAATTAATTCAATTTTTTTGTGATTCAATTTGATTCATACGGACAGTTCAGTTCACTCATGCATTTAATCGTTTGTAGCGGTTTCACACACCCCAGACAGCAGTGTTGTGTTGTGTCGTTCATATTTTGGGCGAACGTGAACTGAACGTACTGTATTACTGCCTGATGACCGTTACTGTGAACTCGTTCATTCTGGTGTCTGTGAACACACGCTCTCTCAGTTTAACTTCGTTCAATAGGGTGCCAGATTTTTATAGAGCCTTCCAGGCGAAAACACGGCTAAAAAACACGTAAACAGGCCTTAATATGTAGCGAAAAAAACATCCAATCTGGCAACACCAGCCACCAGTGTCTCACGCACCGCCGCATGCGTCATCAAAACAAAAAGCAGCATATAGTCGACAAAGCATCGAGGAGGCGTTGTATGATCATTTAAACGAGTTTTATGACAAGTTCGGTAAGGAAAAAATCTTAAATTTCTGTGCAAACTTTGCCCGCTGATAAAATAATTGCTGTCTGTGGTTGTATTTGGGCTGTGGCAATAATAATAATAAAAAAAATAGCTTGCAGCAACATATGGAAAAAAAGAACTATGAACTAGTTCATTTTTGGAACTGTGAACTTAGTTCAAAATTGTGAAGTATGAACTATGAACTGAACTAGTTAATTTTAAGATTTGTGAACTGAACTTTGAACTAGTTCATGTAGAAAGTGAACTTTCCCAACACTGCCAGGCAGCAACATAGTGTCAGCAGATCCGGCCCACATCTGGGCCATGTGGAATCTACGTGTACCAGATGTGGGCCGGATCCGGGCTGACACCATGTTGTTGTCTGGGAGTGTAACGGGACACTTTAAGACCGAAAACAAAACTAGCGCTGGATTAGGTGATATTTACTTACAATCCATTGTATGAAACAAAACTCGCAAATGTATTCTATCGGTTGTGTGTCTGCGATGAAGCAGCTCTTTTTTGAGCGTGCAGCTTCTGAAGTACTAACATGCTCCGTACAGCAGGTAAAGTCATTTATATCCACATATCCTAAACAGTATCTTAAAAAAGAAGTATCAAAATATGAGGAAATGGCTTGTGGCCCAGTACTTATGAAAGGCTAGAAAAGCTCTCTTGGAGTACAGGCAGGTACTGGACATACTGATTTTCATATACAATGTCACATTTACCTTCATGCCATTCCAAACCTGTTTGCCTTTTTTTCTTTATCCACAAAAGAAGATATTTTGAAGAATGTTTGTAACCAGACAGTTTTGGTTGCCATTGAGCATTGTATTGTAAAAAAAACAATGAGACATTTCCTGAAATATCTTTATGTTCCATGGAAGATGTAATGTCAACACAATTGTTATTTTACTGTTGTTGAGTCTTTATCAATAAATAAAAAAGTCTAGTTTTATGTTAGCTCGTATTATTCTGAGAATGATTGTCTTATTTCCGATCTCAGGCCTGTAGGTCCCTTATCTAAACCAGTTTATGATAAAACCAAATGTATCCTTGGTTTGCAAGGTCTGGTCATGAAATAAAATTTATCTGCCCCGTTTTCCTGTCTCTCGAAGATGAACACTTATCAGTCAGCCATGTGGCACGGCGCACATCTTTAAGCCATTTGCGGAGAGAGCAGATAAAGAAGCTCATTCAGGGTCCCTTCATCTCAGGGGAAGTGGATGAGACTCACTCATAAGAGACTGACTGACAGCAGACCTCCGTGCGCGCTGTCTTCGGTACTTTATAGTTCTGACTTTTTTAACGTGTTTTGATAGACTATCAACTATCTTAAATACCTGCATATATCTGCTGAACCATCAAAGCTTTTAGTTAAAGAAATAGTTGACCCAAAAATTCTCATCCTGTAATTCATGCAATTCCAAAAAAAGGTCATTCAATAATAGCCAGTGGGGTTCAGTGTTGCTTAGACTGCAATGTGTTTCTATAGAGAGGTTTGGAACCACATGGAGCAAATTTTGTTTTATTTTTATTTATTTATTTGTTTGTTTGAGGTGAACTATCCCTTTAAATCCTTGTATATATACATCTCTGCATATTACACTACTGTTCAGAAGTTTGGGGTCTCTAATGCTCAGCAATGCTGCATTTATTTGATAAAAAAACAGTGAAAACAGTAATATTGTGAAATATATTTACAATTTTGGTAACACTTTAGATTACAGCCCGGAAAGTACTGCGTAATTAAAGCGATTTTACAGTGTAACCTTCGGTAATTATAGTGTACCTATAACGTACTTACAATATAAGTATAAGGGAACAATATTTTAAGTTTGGGAAATAAAGGGGTAACAACCAGGAGAATTAAAAAATTATTTATACTGTAAGTATTATAGAACTAAGGGGTAATTATTCTACTATTATGATACAACAATCTTACATTTGGGAGCAATTTAGCAAGAACATACACTGCGTACCTTTTTGAAATAATGGTGAACCAGTACATACTGTATAGGCTTTTTAAAAATCACAGGGTACATATCTATGCATTTATAAAGTAATCTTTTTAACAAAAGTGCACTGAAAACAAAAACTATTGCAACTTTTGCTTAAATATTGGGGAAAGATACTCTTGTTTCATGTAGTGGTGCTTGTAACCCTCTTGTTTCATGTAGTCAACAAGTCACAGTATGAGTATGAATTGTTGCTGAAATATAGCTAGTGATGCATGATGTCCAATGTAGTGGACAGATGATTAATCAGCATTTCCTCTCAATCTAAAATCAACACTTGGAAAATGTAACAATGATATGACTCCTTAGTTTTTACTTGATGCTACAACATGTATTTTATTTTATTTTTACCTTCAAGAGTCCCCTAGGATAGAAGGAATGGATGGATATTCCGCAGCAACTTGGCATTTCTGACTGGCCGTTGGCCATATTGGTTTGGAGAAAAGTAAATCACATGCATCGAATTGACACTTGGTGACAGTGTATAGTTGTAGAGGTTGTAGAGTTGTAGTTGTATAGTCCACTGCAGATGTTGATCTGCAACTTTGCCATCAAAACCCGTGCATACGCAAGAAAATGCTTTTTGAATAGCTGTCCACTGTAGTGAGTGACCTCTATGAGTGAAAGGGTTAAAAAAAATCTTACTGACCACAAGCTTTTGAACGGTAGTATATGTTCAATATTTCTATTTACTTACAGTAAGTTAACACCAAACTTTTTTTCTCATAGTTTAATCAGCATGGCATTATAGATTTCACAGAATATAAACTCAGCACAAAAAAGATACGTCCCTTTCTGTATTTTAAAGATAATTTAGCAAAATCTAAATAAGCGTTACAGATCTTTATTGGAAAGGGTTTCAAGCTTGTTCAATGAACCATAAACAATTATTGCATATGCTCCTGTGGTACAGTCCTTAACATACGAACCGTTAACAGGCGGCAGACAAAGGTCACAGTTCCAATAACTTAAGACTGCAGATGTGGCAAAAAAAAACCTGCAATATCCATAACGTAAGACGCCAGACGTGTTCGAGAAATTGCAGTGACTTGGTGTAAGAGTGGAGTAACATCTCACAGCAAGAACGAGCAAATCTGTCTCAGTCCATGAAGATGAGATGCACTGTAGTGCTTACATCAGCCGAGGGAAACACCAGATCCTGACTGCTACTTGCGACATTGACCCCCACTCCGTTCGGGGACTCATTATTCCATTTCTGTTCATCAAATGTCTGTGAAACTTGTTTATGTCTCAGTTGTTGGATCTTGTTATGCCCATACAAATATTTACACGTATGCTGGAAATAAAAGCAGTTGAAAGTGAGTGGACGTTTCTTTTTTGTTGAGTTTATGTGCTAATCTCGGAGTAACATGAAGACATACCAGCACATTTAAATATGAAAGTAAACTAAGCCAGCCCTCTTCTGTTTCATAAATGTGAGTGTTGTGAGGAAGGCCACAGTGCCTGATCTCAGCGTAACTGCATCCAGCTGCTGTTGACTGAAGCTGATGTGTGTGTGGAGGACGGACACACTGATAAAAGCTGGCCCGCACTAAAAGATTTTTAAAATCTTATCAATTTACAAAATGTGAGAGACCACAAACATGGCGATAAAAAAAAAATCCTGTTTGTGGAGTGCTGCGATGTCAGCCCAGTCTCATCCCAAGACGTCATATGACTGACGCTTTTGACCATACGTCAACATCCGACGTTTTAGGGTACCCTTTAACGTCAGTTAGATGACGCTATCTAATCCTAACCCTACCCCAGACCTAAACCTATACCCGCGTCATCTAACTGACGCTAAAGGTAAAGCGTCAGTTAGATGACGCCCTAGGATCGTCATCTAACTGACGTTAAAGGGTACCCTAAAACGTCGGATGTTGACGTATGGTCAAAAGCGTCAGTCATATGACGATGTGACCAAGACAGCACACCATACACTAACAGTGTCCCTTCACAAACAACCAGAGTCCCGACTGTGAACAAGGGAAATCTGGCAAAATCTCTCTGCTTCCGACAGCTCGCTTTCTGATTGGGTATCTCTTCGTTCCACGTGACAATCTACAGAGTGTGCACACGTTTGTCCTCAGGATTTCTCATCATAAATATTCAACATGTTGGATATTTACGCTTTGAAATAAGTGCGGCCCCAACGTTCTGATTAGATAATCTGTAGAACCATCAAGATAATAGGGATTTTACCTAGGATTGTTGGAATGGGAGACTTGGGCACGAAATCGGCCCGATTATCTTGAAGTGTGTGGGTGCCTTAAAGTCCCCCTGTAGTCAATAATTGTATCCCTTAAAACTCATCTTTGATCACCAAAATATTACATTTTTTCCCCCTTGAAATAAAATTATTCATGCCTTAAAATAGCTTGAATGTAACTCTACACCCGTGCCTCATTTAGTATATCCGTTTCTATGAATATGCAAATTAGCCCCGCCTCCACTCACTCACACCAGCTCAGAGATCCACTGGTTGACGATCACACGTTGATCTGATTGGTTACAAGGTAGTTTGTGACGTCAGAAACACCAGCGATTTCAAACCGCGTTTTTTGAGACTGTCTTTGGTTCACTGCAGTTTTAAGGAGAAAATAATGCATTTGCACATCATGGTTTGTCTTTAAAGCATATTAAAAACACCATAGACATATAAACACCATTACAAACTTGATTTTCACCACAGGGGGACTTTAAGATCACCAACAGAGAAGCAGAGACCACCCCCCAAAAAACAGGCTCCTTAACAAAGTGTAATAACAGTGATGCCATGATGTTTAAAAGTGTGCCCTGGTTAAGGCTGGTGAATGTGGTTGGAGATTAGCTCATCTTTCCATTGAACACAGTTCTGTCATGAAACTCTAGATGGCGCAGGCTGATAGGTCTTAATACTTAATCTGCTTGCTATCACATCGTTCTCTATATCGTTTGTACTCCAGTAGCATATTTTCTATATATTCATATTTTTTCAGAAACCCTTCACCTTCCCCAGCTCTACCTACTGTATATAGATCTGTCACAGATCTGGTAATACATTCATGTACAGCAGCAACATGTGTTACTTGCTCACAGCAGAGTGTCATGTATTTATTGGCAATAGCAAGTCCCGTACTAGATCTATTCCACAAAAACCAAATATATCAACATTGTCATACACATTACCATAACAAACAAAACTAAAACAATTGAAAAGCAATGCAATAAAACACAAAAGTGTGTTATTTTGAGCTGTGAGTGCTTGGCCAGTGCTCTCACTTGAATTAGGCAATACTTGAACACAACAATGCAAAGTGGGCATTGCATCGCTAGAAACTAATTGAATGCAATTACACGGATTGGCTAAGAACTCGCAGCTAGAATCACATAATCATGATTAAGTATTTCTGGCCTTATGCTTTGTTAACACATGGCAATTTACTGGTAATGTTATAACTCTTCATCCCTGCAAACTTCCAGAACTGTTTTACCCGTTTTTCTCAAAAGGTCTTGTTCACACAAGATCTGTAAACAGAAATTTAGCGGCAATTTTGCGGAAAGAACTACATGTGTGAAACTGAGCCTGGTTTCTCCAACGGTTTTTTTTTTCTCCATTCGGTCACCTGATAATGTTTTGGTTCCTTGCTTTTGGCTTGCTTAGTTGGGGACACTTAATATTCAACAATTATATGAGAACTGAGCTGGACGATGACATCACTGTTTTCTCCAGAGTAGCTGTATAGATGAAGTGAACTAAATGAATAACTTTTTTACAACAGAAATGAACCATCACTGAACTTACTTAAAGGAGAACTCCGGGCAATTTTTAAGTGAATCTTGATCGTTAGACCTTTGTGAGTACTGACTATAGGAAAAAAAACTAACCGGATTGGTGCTTGCTACGCGGAGCTGCGACCGCGAATGCCCAGAGCTCCCACCCAGCTAAAACGGCAGCTATGGGGGCATCGACATAAAGAGCGTTTTTAAGCCTCTTAACAGACACAAAATGCAATTAAAATGTCTGTCCAACATGAACAGGGACCCTACATGTGAACAAGATGCGTTTAGCAACTTAGCCATTGTTTCAACTCACGTAAATAGTCTTTTAGACGGCAAGCTGTAGTCTCGCGCTGCAGTCCCGTGCTGTAGCCGGAAAAGGTAAACAATGTCCAGGTGGGAGGAGCCATTTCTTCTTCACTTGTAAGCAACTCTGATCATAACTCGTCGCACATGATCAACGCTCCTCCCACCTGGACATTGTTTACCTTTTCCGGCTACAGCACGGGACTGCAGCGCGAGACTACAGCTTGCCGTCTAAAAGACTATTTAGGTGAGTTGAAACAATAAGTTGCTAAACGCATCTTGTTCACATGTAGGGTCCCTGTTCATGTTGGACAGACATTTTAATTGCATTTTGTGTCTGTTAAGAGGCTCAAAAACGCTCTTTATGTCGATGCCCCCATAGCTGCCGTTTTAGCTGGGTGGGAGCTCTGGGCATTCGCGGTCGCAGCTCCGCGTAGCAAGCACCAATCCGGTTCGTTTTTTTCCCTATAGTCAGTACTCACAAAGGTCTAACGATCAAGATTCACTTAAAAATTGCCCGGAGTTCTCCTTTAAGCTGGACTATGACGCTATTTTCTTCTAGAAATAAACTTTGTTGCATTATTTTCCTGTTATCTCTGTAAAGTTGCTTTGAAACAATCTGTATTGTAAAAAGCGCTATATAAATAAAGGTGACTTGACTTGACAGTTTATGATATTCTGGTCATTAGACATGATATGACCCGGGTCCCTCAAATATTCCTCCACAGTATTTTCCCACCAATTTATGACCTACCGAGGCTATTTGTAAAATCAATCTCTCCTTAACAAGGGGCAAATCCAAAACCTTAAACCTGAAAAATCACCCCACACTCATGGAGTGTATATATTTTTTATTGAATGAGGATGTACTAAAATATACAGAACACTGACACTTGCCAATCCAGCGGCAACGAAATCCTCAATTATTTTCTCTCAGATTTCAATGTGTATGGAACAGCTTTCATTTCATGGACGGTGAAAAGAAACTGAATAGAAACGGCTTCTTTTACCCTGATATTCGTTAATTCTTGCTAGGGTGTCTGTGTGTGTGTGTGTGTGTGTGTGTAGAGGGATGTGGGTACAATGTACTGCCTACTTTCAGAAACCCAATTAATCCAGCTTTATTTTAATGTTGTAGGTAGTATTTACAACAAAAAGTCCAAAAATATTTTTCAGATTTTCCAGTTCTGGGATTCATAGTTAGAAAGGTTCATTCTTTGGTACAGCACATACCAAAAAAAAAAAAAAAAAAAAAAGATTCGAAAAAAAGATAACACTGTTCATCTTCTTTCTCTAATAAAAGTTGTTAGCAGTTATTTTCAATACATATATATTTTTTGTATTAAAAAGAGCTTTGCTGATAGGTCATAAAGCTTTCTCACAGTAGGGGTTTGACCGACACATCTTTCTGCACTGCTCAGCTGTTATTAGACTTTAAGACTGCAGTATGAGGAATAAATAAAAAGAATGGCTCTGAGGACAACAGCTCTAAACCGATGTAAGAACAAGAGTCACGACAGACACAAATGTCTTTGGTCCGAGGAAGATAACATCTCCCATTCCATCTGACAGATTCAATCCAGACATTAATTCAGAGTTTAAACATACTGTAGCTTAAGTGGAGATCTCCTTTTATCCGCCGATCTTCTGGGTTCTTGAAGAATGGTGTGCTGTCATCTCACATAATCCATTTAATTGCACCAGCTGCAGTGGTTGTATAGTTTAGTGCAAAAAAAAAACGACCCTATTGAAATCATTCAATCTGCTGTAAAACCTATGCTGTAGAAAATAATAGACCAGGAATAAAAAAACAAAAAACAAATGCATGTTCCAGTTTGATGCATTCAAAATGAGAGGCTGTGAACGACCACATCGCTCTCTCTGTTGCATCCTTTGTATGATTGTAACGTGAGTTTCTGACATAGTGAACACACACCTCGATAAGAAACAAGCATAACAGCACCTTTTGGAAAAGAACAGTCAATAGCCGCGTTTCCACCGCAATTGCCCGGAACAATTTGTCCCAGGAACTTTTTTCCCAGGAACTTTTTTTGCCCCAGACCGGTAGCTTTCTGCGTTTACATCGCGGTCTAAAGTACCGGGTAAACTGCGCGCGACTGCTCATTGCTTGCTTGTGACGGACAGTAGACTGTAAAAGACAGTAATCAGTTTTGAGCGCCACATTTATAATAAATATGGAAGAGATTCACACTGTGCTGCAGTTGTTTGAGATGTATTGGTTTACTAACCAGGTAATTAACAAAACGGCAGAAAAGAGACGAGCACTGATACTAAAGCGTGTTCAGAAAGCTCGTAATGCTAACGTTAGATCTAAAATTAGACAGCGTATGTTATCAGCTATTGCGGACATTGACCGTGAGAAGGCTGGGACGAACGCGCAGAAAATTTCTCTTCCGCAAATACGCTTAATAAAGCCTGAATCTCGTCGTCGGTCCAGCTGCCTTTTTTATTTTTATTAAATTCCATATTTGCAGACAGACAACTCTTACTGCATGGAACTTCATTACTGCATGAAGCCACGAACTGCAATAGATTCTAAAAATTCCGGTTAAAATAAAATGCTGCGCGGAGTTATCCAATCATAATGCGGCGTGAACACAACCAATCAGCATGTTCAGCGCACAAGCCCCACCCGCGAAAGTTCCTGAACTTTGAAAAAGTACTACCTCGCGAGCAGGGACTTTCGGAGGGGGAAATATCTACCCGGAACTTCATTTAGACCCTGGTTCCTGCGGTGTAAACACACCGAGTACCAGGCCAAAGTTCCTAGTTCCTGGGTAAAGTTCCTGCGGTGGAAACGCGGCTATTCAGACTTCTGAACGCACTTCCATTGAATACTTCCACGCTCTGAAAAAGGATCCACAGTTTCCATGACTCTCGCGGACATCCCGAGAGCGCTCAACCTCACTGGCCTCGAGACAGTTTGCTCTCCTCATCGTCCGCTTCAGATTGCTGATGTGTTTCAGTCTCCGTAGCGACACACCATTAACAGGTTGCTGTCTTCAAATGACCCCGTTCTCAGTTCAGCTCCTATGGCCACTAGGGGTCCTCGTCCATATCGTCCAGGTTTGGAGCCATGATGAAGTGCTTAGGGTACATCAGACTGTGCTCGAAAGCGTACTTTTCCCAGCGTGCGTCATCACTCTCGTGAGTGATGTAGCGTTCCCCTCTGCGCGTCTCAAACTCTCGCAGATCAAGCCACGTCTGGTAGTCCTGGGACAGCGCACACATGGACAGGTTGAGGTATAAAGCTGTAATAAAACATTCAGAAGGGATTTTACAGGTCTCTAGGCTGCTTACCTGTAGCCATGGATGACTGAGAGTCTTATCCACACTGTAACGCTTCCTCATCTTCACTTGGAGAAGATTGTTGATCAGATCTGTAGCTGTGGAGTTCAAATACACGATAAGGGTGTTTTAAAATTACAGATCTGGGCCGCATTTACCAAAAGAGCAATCTGAACACATACAAAGGTTTATTCAAGCGTGCTGTTAGTATACTAAAAAAGAGAGTATACTTTCATTCTAGGTTTATTTACATATCAGAGATATACTTATAAGAAAGACATTAAATAGAAAAATAAGACAAGAATACTTGGCATATACTGACAGATATACAGAAAATATATTTGGCCTATACTTGAAATGCATAATTAACCCTAGTAAAGCCTGACATATGGAAAAATAGTCCATTGAAAAATCAATATATAAAAAAAGAGAAATGCTGAAATGCTATTATAGCAGTATAATAGACTACTTACATAAAATGCATAGAAATATCAGTTGCCATTCTATATCTGCTAATAATATCTATTAAGTCTTATTAAGATGATATTTAAGTGTTTAGTTTTATGATCAAAGCTCTGTAGTTTTTTATTGAGAGATGAACAACGCTGAATAAACGTTCCTCAAAAGCCTGATGGATCATATATGATTCTCACATTTGAACATGATTCTTAAAAAAAAATGAAATAATGCATATTTATTTTGAAACATTACTAATATAAAGGTTAAACTTACGTTTACTTTATAAAAATGAGTAAAGATTTCACAGCAAAAAAGACATGTGAACCATGAGCTGAAGGTGGACGTTTGTACAATTATACTAAAAGACCTTTTACTTGATAAAAAAAAGTATAAACTATCGATCAGTTGACAGAGAGCATGTGAAATATTGTGGAATACTGTAAAATTTAAAATACAAAATGCAATTTACTTTACATTTATTATTATATCAATGTTGAAAACAGTTGTGCTGCTTAATATTTTTGTGGTTATATTTTTTAAGATTCTTTGATGAATAGAAAATTCTGAATTAAATTCAATTACTGACCCCCAGAATCTGGAACGGAACGGCAGTAATATAAATGTAAAACAGATATAGAGCTGTACAGAGGGTTCCTTCACAAACAGTTCAACAATAAATTAAACTAATGTAATGATGAATTTAAGTATAATTGCTCCCACAAAAATAAACCAAGCTATAAAACTAAATCATAATGATGTGAAATGTAGAGACAGAGAAATGACATTTATAGAGTTGTAGAGGAGTAGGACAGACTGAAACTGGGAGAGGCTGGTATAATCTCTCAGGTCTCGGGCGGAAAGAACTATTCTAAACACACATGGGGGTGGACAGTCTGCCTGCTGTCTGACACACATCTAGACATCTCCCTCTTTCTTCTGCCGCAAAAGATAGAAACCACGCAGTATAGCACACACATATTCAAATGAAAAACACCTCAGTCGTTTGTAGAACGGTCATACATTATTGCCTTTAAGACCAGTTTATATTTGGTTGCAACTGCAACTATTTTATCCCATGGTTTTTGTAACAAAAACACTTCCAAATTTTTTAGGAAGTAGTTATGTATGAGTTCAGGTGTAAACCAGTAAAGCAGGGGACTTACCGTCTGCAGAGATCTCTTTCCAGGGTGTTGAAGGGTACATGAACGCTGCATTCTGGATTTGGTCATTAATATCCTCGTCCTCATTAAAGGGGAAGGTGCCACTCAAACTGACGTAGATAATGACTCCCACTGACCACATATCTAGGGAACGGTTGTAGCCTTTGCTGCGCAGCACCTCCGGGGCCAAGTACGCTGGTGTTCCCACCACTGAGCGCCGGAAAGACTTCTCCCCGATGATCCGAGCAAACCCAAAGTCGCACAGTTTTACCTGGAACATGAGAGCAAGCGGTCGAGTTCAGTCATGTGTTGTTACAGGGGATTTCAAATGTGGATTTACAGATGTGACCCAAAGCATTTACTCCAATGAGAAGTTAATACTTCAATATAAATATTATATTTAGCAAATAAAGTGGTAAAGTATGTTTTGCAATCACGTCGCCTCATTAAATTGAGGTTAAACCACTGGAGTCACATGGATTACTTTAATGATGCCTTTACTACCTTTCTGGGGGTTTGAAAAATGGTAGTTGCATAGACTGTCAATGGAGGGACATAACAAATATGTGTTCAGAATATGAATGAAAATCTTATGGGTTTGAAATGAAATGAGGGTGAGTAATTAATGACAGAATTTTCATATTTGGGTGAACCATCCCTTTTAAAAACACAATTGCATGTATACGGTTTTCTGATGTTGTTTAACGGTCACAAGACATGCAGGTAAACAAATTAAAGATGTAATAGTTTCCTGTTAAGTGTTTCATTTTGATTGTTTTCATAGTAAATGATTTATTTGTTTTAATTGTAAATTTTTTATTTAAAAAAAAATGTTCCAGGTACAATACAGTTTTATTACACGGCTCTGTGGAATACTTGATTCTGACTGATCAATCGCAGCTTCCAGCGGTGTGTTATTTCCCGATAACAGCCGGTAAAAACAGATAACGCAGGCTCATCCGGGTAACTGAAGTCAGCGCTTACGCTGGCTAGGAACGTTTTTTCCTTATTGAAGTTTTGCGTTTGGTGAGCTAATAAAATATTAAACTCAAATCAATATTTTGTGTACAGTTGTTTAATTATGTCTGGTATCGTGGACTCGCTCTCTCTCGTTTCATACAAATGCAGCTGCTGCCATTTTGAGACGATAGTTTTGTACACTTTAATTTATAAGACAACAAACATTTAAAAACAGTTAAATCTCAAATCAATATCTCTTATCAGCATAATTATTTATGTGGCGAAATACTGTGTAATAATAAGTGGTAAGACTCTACCGTATCCCTTAAATGTCCGTCTAGTTTGAACTTGCCGCTTGCTAGCAACTGTTCTCTCAGCGGAAGCTTTGCATTTAAAGAGCTAATAAAATATTTAGACTCATATCATTATGTCAACATATCAATATAATGCGTCAAATTATTTACTTATGTGGTAAGTAGCCGTGTAATAAGTGGGATAATGTACATCCAGTCGGTTGTTATCTCAGAACAAACCCACATCAGAGTGATGCAAGAGCGTCCTGATCGCCCTGTCAGGGTTTATTCTGAGATAACAACCGGCTGGATGTACATTATCCCATACTTATCCTCATACATACATTTACATTCATGTAAATTAATATACTATATAGCAAATTTATTTGATTATTTATATTGCTGCAAAACGTAACTATATTATCACCCAGGTCTTTATATAAAGATATAAGTATGTTCAGAACTTTATCTGCATTCGTACAGTATACTCACTTAAAGCAATATATACTATAGCAAATCTCAACAGCTTGATTGTTTGTGTAGTCCCAAAATGAAACTATATTATCGTCTAGCTCTAATCTGCTAAATGTGACTATAAGGCATGAAGATAATTATAAACATTAACATCATGATTTTCTGTAAAGCAGCTTTGAAACAATGTGTATTGTGAAAAGTGCTTTAGAAATAATTTTGACTTCACTTTTTAAACCCCTGAGGTTCACCAACTCCACTTAGGTGTTATTATATAGTAATTCATCAAGGATAGCATGGTTTATTCACTGTTGTTTACCTGAGGAAACGGCTCCGCAGACGCCAACAGCACATTTTCTGGCTTCAGGTCACAGTGAACAATGTTCTTGAAATGGAGATGTCGCAAAGCCACAAGGATCTATAACAGTAAAGCAGACACTTAATTTCATGCATTTATCAACTGGATGGTGTTTCTGAAGCTTTAACTGGCCATCAATGTAATAATATCCACTTTAGATGTAAAGAAAAACCCTTGATTTGTTTCTGATTATCATCAACAGAAACTTTGAAACACTGTCATGTTGCTCTGTCTGATTGAATAAATCGGAGAATTTCTCCAAAATATGAAATCTTTCTAGATGAGCAGCTAAAAGTTTCATATGACAGTATGACATATGACAAGTTTTCTAGCTTTCTGGACTGACATTGTAGGGTAATGCCAGTAACACACAGTAACAATTCATAACATCACATCCCATGGATATTACACTTAATCATAGTACTGTTCCAGATGTAAAGATTAGATTTTTTTCAACACAATAGAAGCAGAGAAACAGTGACAACATGGTAAATTCTTATTTAGGATTCATGCTGTGCTAGAAAAAGGTTAGTTCAACACAGTAAAAGGTAAAACAGGCAAGAGGAAATATAAACATGTTTGCTCAAGATTAAGTACCTAAAACAAAACTCATGTCCATTATCCATTATTGACCTTATCCCATCTCATTTTACATTACATTTAAAAGTTTGGGGTCAATTGCATTTTTTAAATTTAAATAAACGAATACCTTTATTCAGCAAGTGGCTACAAGTTGATCGAAAGTGACAGTTGCATTTTTACGAATAAAAATAATACTATTTTTTTCTATTCTTAAAAAATAATCCTGAAAAAATGTTTCCCTGTTTCCCAAAAATATGAAACTGTTTTCAGTAATAATAAGAAATGTTTCTTGAGCAGCAAATCAGAATATTAGAATGATTTCTGAAGGATCATGTGACACTGAAGACTGGAGTCATGATGCTGAAAATTCAGCTTTGATCACAGGAATACATTCTATTTCAAAATATGAAAACAGTTATTTTAAATTGTTATAATATTTGACAATATTCTAGTTTTTACTGTATTCTTAAGCAAGTAAATGCAGCCTAGATGAGCAAGAAGAAGCATTTTTTTCAAAAACATTAACAGATCTTACTGACCCCAAACTTTGAAAGTAGTGTATGAATGCTTTACTTGATAGGATGACAGTTGGGTTGTACAGGGTATAAAATGGACAACAAAAGCAACAACAATGTTCATTCCTAAACCAAAGCAAAGTCACTGACTATCAGGGTGAAATCACAATCATTCAATGTTTCCATTTACTTTCATAGAAGCACTGGCTCCTGACACCGCAGACAGAAGCATCTTAACCACATGGCAGCAGCTCTGGGGCTTTAGATCCATGGCTAATGGATGAGCTCCCGCGGCCCCCAGGGGCCCAACTGCTCTAATCAACCCACAGACTCGCCGCTCTAATTTAGCTCTAGATGACATCCAGATTACTGCCTCATCTAAACAAAATGCACTTCAGAATAGAAAAACGGAGAAATTTGATTTGAGGGGATAGGAGGAGAAGGAAAGTCTTTGCAAACCTGTGTGACCAGAAACTTGGTGTTGCGCTCTGGAAGTTTGCTCTTCTCACTGGACAGGATCATCTCCAGCATGTCACCATGGAGTTTCTCCATGACAACAAACACTCGTTCTGGAGTCTCAAACATCCGCTCTAGGTTTACAATGCCAGGATGGTGCAAATTCTACAAGAAAAAGAACAACCACGTCAAATATATTAAAAAGAACAGCTCTCTCTACCATAATGCATTAAGGAAGACATTAACATTTTTGCGGTGGTGTCCACATCCACAACTCTTATCTTGCCATAATCACGTTAAAAAGACTGATTACCTGTAAGATGGCAACCTCGTTCCTCAGCTGGCTCTCCTGTTTGGTGGGAAATCTCATTTTGTCTATTACTTTGATGGCCACATCTCTGCCTGTTTTTCTATGTTTCCCTTGAAACAGAATAGAAAATCATTTGAAACGCAGCACAAACACATTTTAAGGAAAAGATTTAACAAAAAAGGCTTTTAGGTTTCAAGTTATAAAACAACAGATCATTTGAAATTGAGATGAAAAGTATTTGGTGTGTAAAGAGTGTATATTATAAATAGTACATGTAAGGGGACACTGTATATAAACCCTACAAAAGAAACCCAGATAGAGCAAACTTGTAAGATCTTGAAAGGAGACCGGATAATAATCCAGCTACTTCTAAAATAATTTCATGCTAATCTATTTATATTTGATAAGAGTTTATATTGTAAGATTTATATAATGAGAGAAATGATTTTAGAATGTCAGAAGAATAATATGCTGTAAGATATGGGAAATTAGCAGATATATGGTCAGTAAAATAGTTTAACTTAAATATTTGAAAACTGACCTATCAGAATCAAGTAATCTATTGTGCGGTGCAGTGTTATTTTAGTATCATTCAGATACTATTATAGTTTTTATTCATATTTTCAAATAGTTTTTATTTTTCTATTTCAGTTTTCCTTTTAATTTTAGTTTTTGTCACAATAAAATGTAGTTGTTTTTTTAAATGTCTATATACTTTTTATTATTTTTTATTTCAGTTTTAGTTATTTTAGTACATCAAGTTAAATTAATCGTAAAGGAGAAATGTTAAATACTGTAATAACCCTAGTGTTGTGTATTATATATAAATATATATATATAATACTTAATATTTCCTCTGTACCTCCATAAACGATGCCAAACTGTCCAGAGCCCAACACATCATCAGCAAATATTTGATAGATTGAGCTGATGTCCTAAAGACAAAGCAAACAAAGTTGAAGACAAATATTAAAATCAACTATAATTTATGAACAATTATAATACCAGTACATTCAACCCAATAACAATTTCTCAATCTAGAGATTGATAACCCTAAATTTCCTCTCTCAACTTTTCATAATTTTCTTGCGGTGTGACTTGACCGTGGCCATGACCGAACAAGCAGAAGTGTGTATAATAAGGGTTGTAATTGTGAAATATTGTCAGTAAACACAGTCAAAACTCACCACATTTTCCTGGATTTGACTGTTAGATACAGAAATGCTGATGGACAGTTCCTCTGCAATACACATGCACGCACACACACACAAAACAAAATACAGACATTTGGATTAGCCTTGGCATTTCATAATATGTGAGGCAGAAAAATATATCATTTTAATTAGAATCACATCCAACACATGCAACAAATTGTGATGTGACATTTATCAATTTGATTGCCGTAGACATATTATCCTAGCCTACAAATCTAGACGCACCCTAGCGGCAGCAAATTTGATTTTGCAGCCAGGGTGGTCAAGCAACTCTCCGTTGGCTTTCGAGCTGGAAAAACCAAACTCTAGTCAGGCCAATCACATCGTGTATGGAGTCGGCGGGCTTAACAGAGTTGCGACGGTTCCCTGCTACTTGAAAACAAAGATTGGCTGCTGCTGCTGGCGAATAGCGGTCTTTCGAATCTTTCGAAAACGCTCTGGAGTGCGTTTCCCGAAAGCATCGTTATCCAACTATGATCATATTTCCATTGAACTCTATTGGTAACGATGGAACTTGCGACCATAGTTGGCTAACGATACTTTATCCCGATACTTTTTACCGTTTATCCCGCCCCTCGGATTGAGCTCTGCCAATGGTGAGTTCCCAGACCCAACATCTTGATGTGGGTCTGGCTTGCCAGGCTAATATTTTCCACCATCCTTTTGCCTGTGCAACATGTGAAAATAATTTAAGCAAATCCGAACTGAAATATATAATAAATTGCACATTACTAGAATGACAAGAAGGGTGAGCTAGACATAGTAATTGTAAAGGTGTTTTTTTTTCTGATTATTTTTTCTGATTATCTGATTCGTTTGTCTTCAGACAAGCTCTTAATTAAGAATGCCATTCATCTCTGGGATGAAATCTCCTCTGAATACTGAATTAAAAGTGTGTTTGTTTCATAACTAAACAGCTTTCATTAATCCAGACCTGTCAAACCTCTTTAATCTTCTGTCTCTCAACACAATTAAATGGAGGTGCATCAGGATATTAAAGAGTAAAGCTCAGCCGTTCACTCTCCAGAATAGAGCTGCAAATCTGCCCGAGAGTCACAATTCAACCATCAGATTAAAGGCACACTCAGTACATTTCTGTTTTTGTTCTTCTTCTTTTCTGTTCTCTTGGGCTTTATACTGAGACCTATCAATGTAGATGCACGTGTTCATTAACTGCTGCCACATAAAAAAAAAAAAATCCATTTCATACAAAACAAAATAAAAATTGCATTCTTGAATCTTCTTGAATCATAATCTGTGGTGTGGAAGCCACACTTGTCTCAGTTTGTACCATTGCTTCATCAATGACTGCTTGTTTGAACATTTAAGATTTCCAAACGTATGAATGAATGCATTTATATAGCGCTTTCATATGTACTCCTGTACTGTACACCCAAAGCACTTTACATAGGCCTTCATCACATGTGAGTGTACAGCATTTTAATCATCAATATGTAGCAATTAAGGTAACACTATTACACTACCGTTCAAAGGTTTGGGGTTGGTAAGATTTGTTAATGTTTTTGAAAGTCTCTTATGCTCAGCAAGGCTGCCATTATTTGATCAAAAATACAGTAAATGTAGTGAAATATACTTAAAATTTAAAAGAACTGTTTTCTATTTTAAAATATTTAGAAATGTAATGTATTCCTGTGCCACATGATCCTTCAGAAATCATTCTAATATGCTGATTTAGTGCTCTAGAAACATTTCTCATTAATATTAATGTAATATCAAACCTGCTTTTTTCAGGATTTTTTGACGAATAGAACATTTAAAAGAACAGACTTAATTTAAAATAGTCACTTTACTGTCACTTTTGATCAGTTTAATGCATCTTTGCTGAACAAAAGTATGAATGTCTTTCAAAAACAAAACACCTTGAACTGTAGATTAAATAATACATTAATGGACACAAGAGATATCTACTGATTTTTGATTTGCCATTTTTTATTTTGTTGGTGTGTAATAGTGCTTTGACAAACAACTGAGAATAATGTCTGTACCAAAATGTTAAACCGAACCTTTTTTATTAAAGGAATAGTTCACCCAAAAAATTGATAAATTAAGACTTCTTTCTTTCAGGCGAACACAATCGTTATATCAAAACATATCCTGGGTCTTCCCAGCTTTGTGATGACATTTTCTAATATTTTTGTAAGAAAACTATCCCCATTTAAAACTTTGAAAACTATAATCACTGGCTTCCAGCAACGGCTGTACACGTGTTCACGAGAGAGTCGAGTTCTGGTGGAAGGGCGACCTCTGACCCGACATATGCGTAATGTAGGCGTAAGAAGTAGGCGTTAGCGTAAGCTTAGGTGAGAATTGAAGAACGCAGAAGTGCAGAGGATAGAGTAAAACAAAACGCCAGTCACGAATTAGAAGTCTAAAACGAGAAGAAAGAAAAATGAATACATTTCAAAAAAAAATGAGGGATTCAATATAAGAGAAGAGGAGCTGCATCCTACATCATACGTTGGGTCAGAGGTCACCCTTCTGCCGGAACTCCACTCTCTCATGAACAGCAGTTGCTGGAAGCCAGTGATTATAGTTTACAAAGTTTTAAATATTAATATTTTTTTTATAAAAACCAATCACTTCTCTTCAGAAGGCCTTTATTAACTCCCTGGAGCCACGTGGAACACTTTTATGATGGATGGATGGACTTTTTGGAGCTTCAAAACTCGGGCACTATTCAATGCCATTACAAAGCTGGGAATATTATTTAATATAACTCTGATTGTGTTCGGCTGAAACAAGAAAGTCATATACACCTAGGATAGCTTGAGGGGGAGTAAATTATGGGATAATTTTCATTTTTGTGTGAACTAACCCTTTAACATATTTGTATAACCGCCTAATCTATAAAAAGAAAAAAGTTACCGTTTTTCTAAAAAAGAATAAAGTGTCATAAAGTGCCAGATGCACAAAATATACAATGACAACTTACATTTTGGTCTCTTCCTCACAGAAAGCTATCGTACGACTGGGAACATACACTTAAAAAAATATATTTTTTTAAAGTTATAAAGAAAAACTAAGATCATTGGAGTACGTTTTATAAGAAAACACTATTTCAGCCTTTTTTTACTCCGAAATTTCACGTTTAATCCATTGTGTTACTTGCCGTATCTTTGCAATAACTTGTGAAATTTACTAGCAATTTCTGAGTGAAAATCGTTTCAAAGTAAATCCTGCACCAAATTTTTTCAAAAAAAATTGTCAACCACTTTAACTTATGGAAAAGAACAGTGTGAACACTTCACATGTTTTTAAAGACTTTTGAAGACTTTACTACTCACTGTGATCTTTATTCTGTCCCGCAGCGGCGCCCACGCTGGGCTGTGGTGTTACTGGAACGGGCATCAGGGCCTGGCGGATGGCCCTCTCCCAGCCCTGGGCCACCTCCAGCCCCACGCCTCCGGCCGCCAGCGCAGGGTTGTGTATGTGGAGGTGGGGGCCGCCGGTGTTCTCCCCAACGTAGTACACCATGGTGGCCGTGATGACCTCAAAGCAGTGTGGATTGCCTCCCAGGGCTAAACTACTGAAGTCACGCGCAACCTCCACCTGCAAGATCTCTGACAGGGGAATCTCCTGCGGGTCAGACAATGAGTCAGAAATTCAGACACTGACTCACTGACAGTTAGATAAGACCGTTTAAACACTTAAACAACCTTTGCTCTTTGAGTCTGCAGATGAGTCATTAAATGAATCCATGTGATGCTGAATAAAAAATCTCCAGCCTAGTTTGAAGTTTGGCTTAAAAAAGTCATCGATTCTATGGTGTCTGGCTGATGAAATGAGCCATGTAGTTCCTCCAAGTTCAAACAGATCTTCCTTATCACATGTCAAAAAAAGCACCATCTACAAACGCAGATAAAGGTTGCCATCCAGAGTTAAGCGTCAGTCTTCTTTGACGATGCAAAGCCTAATGTGCCAAGTCCGATAAAGGCAGTCTCTTAAGAGTCCACCTTCTGCTCAGCCCCCAAACTTGCGCTCAGGAAAACAGTAGCTGTGGCCAATCAGAGTGAATGCTGCGCCTGCGGTCTTCTCTGAATATGAGATGAAGTGCTTGTGGTTTGGTGGGTGAATCATGTGACCCAACCCTATGAAGAGCCCCATGATTACAGGGCAGAGCAGCAGAAGCGCGTGTGTATACGTGTATGAGTGTGTAGGCAGGTCTCACTCTAGCCACTGATACATTATGAAGGAGATGGTCACACTTACGGGGGTGGGCTGTGGTTATCCTGAGAAAGGCCTGAAACCCCCTTACCCAAAAACCAAAAGTAGAGGGCTTCAATCTTCAAAAGAGAACAGTATGATTTCCAAATGTGCAAATCTGACTGGTTCTGTTAAGTTATAGATGGAAATCAAATGCATGATCATGTCTCACGCTGTACTTTAAGTTATAAGGTTTAAAGGTTGTTTTTTGGGATCATATTCCTTACTCATTTTGCTGAGAAGTGTGTGCTTCTTTGGCTCACAATCAATTTAGCTAAGAAAAACGTTACAATAAAGCCAAATGAGACGCTATTTGTTACCAAATTGATCGGAGTTTCTCTTTAGGATAATGTAGTGCTTCAATAATGGTGAATCTCTCTTATTTTGCCAAGAGTATGGGTTCATGTCTTTTAGGATTTAAGACCCGAGCAGAGCGCCAAGATGATAATAAAGTGGTGTGTAAAACAGTCTTAAACACACCCTGAAGTCTCACCCAGGGCGGTGAGGTTTCCTGACTTTAGTTTTGCAGCTGGGAATACAGGAACATTCACAGAAACACATAAGTTCTTAAAAAACCTTTCTTCTTTTTTTTTTTTTTTTTTTTCAATCTATGGCAATATGACCTTCACATCCACAGATGTGTGCACATTAAAGAAGACGTAACCAAAGCACAATTCCCAGAGTTAGTCCAAAAGGAGGTAGTCATTACACCGCCGTTCTGAAGTTTGAGGTTGGTCCGATTTTTTCCGTTTTTGAAAGAAATCTGCATTTTTTTTTATCAAAGGGAAAGCTGAATTTAAAGTTTCAATACTCCTGTCTTTAGTGTCACCTGCATTAGTAGTCATTTTAATATGATGGTTTGCAGTTGTGCAGCATTATAAATTATAGATTTATTTTTCAGCATTCTTTGATTACCGGTAATAGAAAGTTTGGATCCACTTTAAATTAAGTGTGTTTAACTATACAGTATGTACTAACATTTAAAAATGTATCATTTGATACAAGGCACTTATTGTGTACATACATGTGTTTTTTTTTTATTGTACTTGTATTTAAAGGGGTCATATAATGATACATGCACTTTTACAAGTTGATTGTACTGAAATGTGTGTTGGCAGTGGCTGTACACAACCATCATATAATGATAAAAATCCATCCAGTGTTTTTGTTTTAATCTCCTTATATGTTTTCCCCTGTCTCAAATTGAGCCGTTCGAGCGTGTGACGTCACACGCTCGGACGCCCCTCCCACGATTGTTGATTGACAGCAGCGTTTCAACACAAACCCTCCCTCGCTCGTGAGCGAGCTGTCAATCATAGTCTGCACGGACCAGCGCGGTCATTGTTGATATGCTGGAGCACTGTCTATGAGCAGAATGGCGTCTAAGCGATTGTGGTGTTCTGTTCTTGGGTGCAATAAGGAACACAGCAGTCATTTTAATGTTCCTAAATCCGAACCGCTGAAGACGCAGTGGCTGAGTTTGTTTTCGAAGGGAATATTCCCCACGAGCAACGTCAATGCTTTCATGTTTGCGCAAATCATTTCACACACCAGACTGCTTTATAAACGAGGATCAGTATAAAGCTGGTTTTGCTAAGAAGCTGCACCTGAATAAAGGATCGGTACCATCTATTCGTGTTCCTGCTGAACCTCCAGAAGAACTGAAGTGAGTGTAACGTTTTATTAATCTTTATATTAATCTTTATATTAATCTTTGCAAATCGCTTGCACGCTTCACAATGAATGCGTCCAAGGTTTACACTTAGGGTACATTACGGCATGTTTTCTATGTACGACGTTCTCAATATAATTCATAATCCCATGTTTATAATGAACAACGCGTTATGGTTAGTGTGTTATTGTGTTACAAACGGTGTATGCACAGAACAGAGAGGCGGGGTGAGCAAAGCTCATTATCATGTAAAGTCATATGCACTGAAACGGCGTGCTGAAAACAGAGCTGTTTTTGACCAGGTAAAATAAGTGTTTTCTTACAATACTAATGAGAATTTTTAATTAAAGTATATTACAAACTTTTAATTTAGACCCTAAAGAATCATATTAGCTTGTACAAAAATGGCATTATATGACCCCTTTAAAAATACCTGCTTGTAAGTATATCAGTAATTCATTTCTGTTATTACTGTTGACCCTTCCCTTGAACCTCAACCCAACCATCCCACCTCAATAGCAGCAAGGGTTTTGCAATACAACACGAATACAACATATACATTGTACCAAAATGTTTTTCAACTTCCAAACAAAGTAGATAGTAGCTAAAGAATATAAAGTTGGACTGAACATTTAAAATAACAGCATCTGTACTGTCACTTTTTATCAATTGAATGGATCCTTACTGAATAAAAGTATTATTTAAAATATTCTCACCAGTAGTCACCATTTAAAATATTTTAAGTTCTCCACTTATATTAAAATGCATCTGAAACACACATTCTGACCATATGCAACCTATACTCACTATACTCATATCTAGCCACACAACTAACTACACATTTATTAATGCACATTTAACATCTTATATTATCATACTCAGTATGTGGAGTTCTTTTTTGTTCACTTTTGTGAAGTTAACTTTTCACTGTTAAATTCATTGGAATCCAGACTATATAGTAAAACATTTTTCCAAAGTTGTAAAAAAAAAAAAAAAGAGTATTGGAGTATTTTCAACAAGAAAATATTATATTAGTCTTAAAAATGTACTGTAATGTTTAATTAAAACAGTTACTTGCTGTTTCTTTGTCATTTTTGTAAAATGTACCAGCAATTACGAGTGAAAATTGTACAGCAAGTAAAGAAATAAGAAAATCCTAATTAAATTGCAGACTTATGAGGTTTAATAATAACATTTGGTCAACTCAGCATTCCAATTTACTTAAAAGTGAACATACATCCTTTAAAATGCGAAGGAGCAGTAAATGATCTACCATCATACTTGCTGTACAACTAGAATGTACAAACACAAACTGTATAATGCAATACATAAATGCAGTGATGCCATTCACGTCTCAGAATAAAAGTTATTATATTGGTTTGTTCAATACAGCAGTAAAATATAGCAATAACCATATCACTACACAGTGCATTTGATGCACGTCCTGTCTCTTTCTAAATGGCTTTTGGCTGCGCTGAAGCAGAGGAGGAGGAGGAGGGGGTATTCTGTGGTACTTACCAGAGACCTCAGTGGTATTTATGAGAGGGGAAAATACTACTGCCTTTAGCTGTCTGCAATGCTCTAGATGAGCAATTAATTATAATGTTTTGACATGACAAAGATCAAAGATGAACTGCAGCATAATCAGTTTCGTTATAAGTATATGAGCAATATTATAATTTCCAGTGTCATTCTAAAGGTTGTTCTCAATCACATTAAAATATTCACGTGAATGTCACATTTTTCAACCAATAGAGAATATAATTTATACATGAACCCTGACAATTATAACACAACATTTTTTTGTAATCAAAGTATTTTAGTTAAATATGAGTAAAACTCTTACTTTGTAAAATTTGGCTCCCGAGTCATTCTGAAACAGAGTCAGACTCTTGCTGTCCAGTCTCCAGTAGTGTCTCTTTCTCTGAGGACAAAACAGATTTAACTGACTTCAAAACTCCAGAAAGCCAACAATACAGTAAACAATGAGCAAACAATTCAGTATATTTACTCTAATGCAAAATAATTTGACGTACAAGACGATGGTATAAGGTTTATGCTACTTATAATGTGTAACTGTTGAAAGGACATTAATAATTGATTGTGAAAACCATAGGCGTAATCTGCGGGTGGAACAGGTGGGACATGTTCCCACCACTTTTTGCCAGGGTCGATATTGTCCATACCACCTTTTGAAAACTATGCTAGGGTGGATTAGAACCCAGAACCTCTGACACGCTTAACAAAAATTCTACCACCACTCCATTTGAGCACACTAATATTCATTGCGAATCTATGTATTTATTCACTGACATGAAGAACCTCGGAACTACCAATATATTTGATTATAGTAGATGTAAGAATGAAACTTGTTAAACATGTCTTATATGTTGATAAAGTCAACTCAATGTACTATTGAAATAGGTTTTGGGCATGGAATTTTTTTTTTTTTTTTTTTTTTTTACACATATCTGATGAAGCATTGTATGAGCAACCCCCCACACACACACACACTCCTGTCCCACCCACTTTTCAAAGGTTTAACAAAGTTACGCCACTGGTGAAACCAGCTGAGCTACTGAAAAATGGCTAACACCGTGTCCTAACCAGACGCGACAAATAATTTGTCGGTCCACACTAGATGCGACTGCGAGACGCGTCAAAATCAATCAAAACCCACGGCCAATCAGAACAGCGTGTGGGCGGAGTCTAGCGGCAAGTGCACAGCACCAGAGAGTCATTTTGGCGGCACTCGCAAGAAAATGGATAAGTAGGCTACATAATCAAATTCACAAATAGTACACCATTTAAACATTATTAAAAATACATAGGCTACTGAGTTACTAAAACAATTTTTGTCAAAGAATACACTTTTTTGTTAACAGTTTGAATGTTCTTGTTTCCATTTGTTTAATTTCAAGATCTGAGGTGAATTATCTATTGTTGCTTTTACAGCTACAAAGCTGGGAGCACTAAATGATATTCAAAGTCACATTGCATGCTTTTAACATTAAATAAAGCACATAAACAGTACCTGAGATTATCATTGCCACACTTTGTGTTTGTTGTTCCAGCGCGGCGTCGCAGAAAAATATAAACGGTTTCTAAAATAGAATAGTTGCGTATCGCCGTCGCGGCTGGTTAGTACAGAAACTCTGATTAACATGGAAAAGATCACTTTTATCGTGCGTAGTGGCGTCGATTCGCGTGTAGTTAGGATACGGTGTAACACTAACTAGCAGTTTCAGTTAGTTATTCATCCACATTGTATTACAGTTATGCCCATAGATGCTTTCTTCTTAAAGTGCATTCATCACATAAATAAACAAAACAGCAGCTTTACATGTAAATATGGAATCAAATCTTACAAGATTGTCTCGGCTGGTGTAGTGCACCATCCATCCTTCTTTGACCATAGTGGAGCTCCTCCGTTTGGTGTGTTTGATGGACTGAACTACACGCATCAGTGGGATATTGGTGCTGGTCGAGGGGCTTCAAAGAGACACGAAAAAACATCAGATCTATTGCGTGAATGTGGATCAGTAATCAAGAAAAACTCAGAACTTTGGTAAATTTGCATATTTTCACTTTAATTTGTTTAGGAAGAAGGACTTTGATATGGAAATCTTGTAAAACATTTTAGGATTATGTATGTAATCCTGGTTCCCTGACAAGGTAATGAGACGCGGCATCAGATGCTGATGCCATGGGTATGTGTACCACTGAACCCGGTATCTGAGGCATGTGTAAAATGACGTCAATCTTAAAATCCCGCCTCAGCTAAGTCCACAATACTACGTCCAGCAGCCGAAGCAGGTGACAGATGAAGTGTGAAGTCACTCTTAGCAACTCTAATATCATCATACCGGCCACTAACACCCCAGCTTAAGGGAAGAGCGTACCGAAGGGAGCGTGCAGGGCATATTCATCAGTTCTCTATCTGTCCAGACTAAATGAACTGGAGAGGGCGACATAGAATAGATTGCTAACCACGATAAAGTCCATCCAGCTCTGCTAAAGGCCCTGCTCTGACTTTCACTTAGCCAGTAATGGGTATCAACCCATCTTCTTTGCAAGTTTCTCCTCCCTTTTTTAACAAAAAAATATATACCCCACAAACGACCATTAGTAGAGGTTGAGAACCTGAGCAGGAGGAGCCAGATCAGGTGAGGAATGAACAATTAACTTCACCACCGTCTCAATGGGAGTGCCGAAAAGTCCAGAGGTTGTCAAGGAGGACGGTCTAATCACACCCCTAAATGCTTGACACGTGCACAGTTCCTTGACTGCCTCAGGGGACAACCCCTTGCCCTGGTCCAGGTCTTCAAGAAGGCCTTCAAGGCATGCCTTGCCCACCAGCCGCAATGTTGTCTGACGTGGCTTAGAGAGCAAGACGGGACGAGGGCTAGCAAGGTTCTCTTCAACCTGGGGCATCCTCACATATCCCTGCTTGCATAGTCCCTACGCATTCGAATAATTCAACTGTGCAGAGGTAACTACACAAGCTGAATAAGGATTCTTCCATGAACCAGTGTACCTCAGTGTGCAGGTCCAGGAGAAATGTAAGGCTCACTGGAGAGGACTAACCGGCCACAAGCGATTCAGTTTAAACTTAATCTGGCCATATCATGGGTCATAAACTCCACCAATTCGTAATATCCATCTCTACTTACTCAACATGTAGTTCCCTGGAACTAGATGTGAGTAACATGCTCTCAGTCAATGATAAGGCATGAGTGCCTTGGAGCTAGCAGAGGACCCAGAGAAAGGCCTTTTTGATTATAGAATTTTCATTTTTGGGTGAACTATTCCTTTATGCTTTAACTCCAACCTTCACAAGATATGTATTGTCCAAAGCATATACCTGATGGTCTTCACAGGTTCTTCATCTTTCTCACGGTCCATGAAGGGGGAGTCCATAAAGAACATCTTGTCTTCTGGAGTGGTAGGTTCCTCTGAATCATCCAGACCCCGACTGCTATCGCTGTTCACATCACTGCTGTCTACTTCCATCGTGGTATCAGAGTCAGGACCAGGGCTGGCCGGCTCTGAAAGAACATACAGTAGACTTATGTGATGATTTTTAATGTTAGCACATTTTTTCTCATTTTAATTGGATGTGGCTGAAATGACCATACCTCCATTGAAGACTCCAAGACAGTCTTTTGGTACCTTTGAAGCACACCGCTTGTGGCAATTGAATTTACAGTCTGTTGAAGAAAACACTGTGTGATCATTTTTTCCCCTACATTTGACTAGAAATATCTTCTTTATTAGAAAGAGTGAAGGAAGACAGCGATACACACCTTTACACTGCATGCCCTGGCGGAAAAGCCCCTTTAGCAGCCGTTTGCAGTACTGACAGATGGTGGGACGGGTGTAGTTGTGAATCACAAAGGTGTGAGGAACCTTCACACGTCCCAGCACCATCTTCTCCATCCAGATTGGCCGACCGCTCCACGATGGCATCCGCTTACCTGGCTCCTGATGGAGGCGCTGCTGCAGTGGAGATCAATGGAAGAAAAAATAGGCTCAGAAAAGAATACTAGCTGCAATTCACATATTGGTCACAGTACACATACACATACTGCATACCACAGAATAATATAAGTAGTACGGTATGACGAACATACACTACGGTTCAAAAGAAAAGATTTTATTATTATTATTATTAATTTATTTTTTAAAGAAATTAATACTTTTATTCAGCAAGGATGCATTAAATTGACCAAAAGGCATAGTAAAGTCTTTCACATGGTTGCATTTTCTTCCAAATAAATGCTTTTTTTTTTTTTTTTACTTTCTATTCATCAAAGGATGCAAAAAAAAAAAAAAATCAGTTTCCACAAAAATATTAAGCAGCACAAACGTTTTTCAACAATGTAAAAAAAATATATATATATTGAGCTGCAAATCAGCATATTAGAGTGATTTCTGAAGGATCATGTGACACTGACTAACTGGAGTAATGATGCTGAAAAAATCAGCTTTGATCACAGG
This sequence comes from Rhinichthys klamathensis goyatoka, assembly GCF_029890125.1. Taxonomy (NCBI): domain Eukaryota; kingdom Metazoa; phylum Chordata; class Actinopteri; order Cypriniformes; family Leuciscidae; genus Rhinichthys; species Rhinichthys klamathensis. The sequence continues at coordinate 3,259,880 of NW_026606660.1, forward strand.
AATAAATTACATTGTAACAGAAAACCGTTATTTTAAACTAATATTATTTCACAATATTACTGTTTTTATTGTATTTTTGATCAAATACGAAATGTAGCCTTGGTGAGCATAAGAGATAACTTTGAAAAACATTAAAGAAACTGAAACCTTTGAAGTGGCATTTATTAGAGTGCTGCAGCAATTTGTCTAGATGCATGTGAAAGAGTGGAAATGATCTTCACTGGTTTGTTTTTCACACATTACAGTAACAGCGTTCTGGAATGGCAGCTCAGATTCATTACTGCAAATAAACAGAGAACTGAGAACTTCATTGCGGTCTTCTCAAGAATATTTCGAAACTGACCACTTAGTTAAAATAAAACCTGTTCAACCATAGACGATTTTACAAACATAGATGATTTTTGAGACTGACCAACAAAAAAGTGACCTGATTTACCTTAATTTTTTTTTATTATTGTTTTCTATGCATTCATGCAATTATGTGGAAAGAGTTTTTATTAGGTCTGAACTGCCACCAGCCTGATTTTGTTATATTTCACAATGTACCCATGCTTTAAATACAGCTGCAAGGTTTGGCGGGGACAGCAACAGTGCCAGGCCTCAAGAGGTGTTTATTTGAAATAAAATGAACATAAAATTAAAAGGGAAAATAAAGTGTCAGAGGGAGATATTGTGAGACAACTAAAAGGGACATAATGTCCTTGCCATGTTTGGGTTTAGGCTAATGCAAGGCCATCGCTTTATCACATGCATATCTTTTAACCCATTTGTCACAACACAGTGTTAAATTGAACTAGCATTATGAATTAATGACAGGTAAAAGCATAAAAAGTATTTGGATACCTATCCCACATTTAAACAGTGTGTATTCCACTTCACAAAATATCAAACCAAGTAGTACAAGAAATTATACTAGACATTTTCTAACTAACTTGATATTCGTCACTAATAATTTTTTAGTTAAAATTTGGTAAATCAATTTTAAAAAGCTTGTGTCCATGTGTCAGATCCCCTAAGGTTTACACAGGTAACATGTCATATATTAGAAATTAAATATAATAAATGTATATTTCATATTTTTATCAATAATCTATAGGGGTGTAACAATATATAATGTCACAATATATCGCAATACAAAAATGCAACAATATGTATTGTGTATAGTTCACCCAGAATAAAAATGACTGTTTTCAATTCAAGTTTACAGAGTTTTAGTGTCAGTACTACATTAAACTACTATATATATAATGTTGAATATAATGTATAATAATGCAATAGCGGAATATTTGTGGGTCCTGATAATGCCAAATGTCTGATGTTACCACTAAAAAGTGGCCTGCATTATTTTAAATATATATGTAGTCAGTGACGGAGTGAAAGCATATTCGTCTAAAATAATTCTGTATTTTCAGCTTCAGATTCATGAATATTTTTATTCTGGTGTCATTATTGTCCTGTGCATTGGGTTCAATGAATCAAGCCTATTTACACACACAATGTAATACCAAATTTAGCATTTTAATCAACAGTACATTTTTTGTTAACCTTTTATCATATGTCTTGAGTATCGCATATGTCATGGAGTATCGCAATAATATCGTATCGTGAGTTCAGTATCGTGATATGTATCGAATCGTGACAGGAGGGTAATTACCCCTAATAATTTATAGTAATAAATGCCCCTTGTTTTGATTCATTGTAGAGTGCTATGGAAAGATTCCTAGATGATTTTGAATTTTCTAAATAAATAAATAGTAAGTAAGTCAGATCTTTCCTCACCTCTTCCAGGCCCATGACAGCATGCTCGGCTGGTGCAGGACGGGGAACAGACAGCGAAGGTCCGGGCAGAGACTGATTGGAAAGGCGTCTTTTCCTTACACCGCTACAGTTGTTAGGGATCTTAAAGGCGCATCGCTTGTGATAGTTCAGGCCACATCCTAAAAATCCACAAGGAAAGCTTTAGTGTTCAGGATTAGAGTCAGAAGAAAGCCTGAGATTTGATTTAAAACAAGATCAGGAATAGGATTAGGGTTCAGGTATAAGGTAAAGAAGATGAGAATCGAGTATAAGGCTTAAGGACTCAATATAAGATTACACAGACACACACAAGGCTAATTTCATCAGACCTCCAGCAGGGGGCTCCGCTTCTCTTTTCAAACTTGCAGACCTGTGGCTACTTAGGCATGTTTAGTTCCTCCTGAGAAACCAAATGAATCTCCTGAGGACTGGGTGGAGATTTTAGATCTAAACTTCATGAGTCTGAAGCATAAAGTGTTTTAGCATGCCTCTACATATGAACAGCTTGTATCCATCAGTGTGGCTTCTTACAACTGGAGCCCATAATCTTCATGCAGCTTTTGAATGTCACATCCAGCGCTTGGCAGAAACACTGGGTTCCATTCAAACAGCCCCTGATTTCAGCTTCAAAGACCGATGGCAGCACTGACACATCACACAGCGTGCCTGAATACATTAGAGATCTTTAAAGCAGACTCAATAAGAACACTCTGAACCAGAAGAATCCTTTGATTCAGATCACTTGTTCTTTTGTTGCTGTCTTTTGAACCAATCAATAATTCGTTATGTAATTTTCATCAACTCAAACTGAAATTATTTTAATTGAAAAGTGCAAAATGACAAAAAAAAGTGTGTCAAACTGTAACAGGCAAAAAGCATTAATCATCCAATTGCTGCTAAAACAGCTTTCCCTCTTCTTTGGATAGTTTTCCATAAGTTGGAATATGAATGCAGGGATTCACTCCCATTCAGACACAAGAGCATCAGGGAGACCAGTCACCTAGATCACTCGGCAAACAAAGATTGGATTACATTAAATCCTTTCTAAATTTTTCTTCTTTTCATAACAATGGTAGTAATGATCTTAGCTGGTTTTTACTGAACACCTGGTTTTTATTGAGTCATTTATATTCTGATTGATTGAGTGATTATTATTAATAATATATCTGCAGTCACACAAGACTGCACTATATTGACTTCAATTCATACGAACATGGACATGGGAGACTGAAAACAAGATGTTTCACGTAAAAACCCAGATAAAATTCAAGCTAAATCAAAGAATGAACTTGTTTCGAACAAAATCAGGCCAAAACAAAGTTCATTTTGAGAATTCTAAGCAGCTTGGCAAAAAAGAGAGAAAACATAGCTTTAAAAAATATACAACCAATATGTGTTTTCCCGTGTATTATTGTAGATTTTTGAAACATTGAAAAAAGGTTTTAAAAACTCGAAGCGATTCTGACTTTGTTTTAATAAACAGCAAGATAATATAAACATAAACAAAAATATAATTTCAGTTGTTTTGTTGGCTTTTTGAAAGTGTAAAGAAAACAGTACTTGATCCGTGCATTATGTCTTAAAGTGACAGCAGCCTAATATTCCTGCTGCGGACTGTGTTTTTAATGTTAATCAAACAACAAAAGACCAAAAAAAAAAATCACTCACTGCTCTTGACTGAATAACTTTAGGATTAAGGATTAATCTATATTTAATTTATACAGTGTAGACTATGCAGTTATTTTACATCTGATTACTTTATTCAATTTCTGTACATAATCTACATCTAACTTCTGTTAGATCTACCTGAAAAACCTGAAAAGCACTGTTTATTTCATTTGCATTATTGTTTTATTGTGTATTTGTGCTATTGCTTGTAATTAGATTTTTTTTTTTTTTTTTTTACTACAGATTGTTTAATTGTCTTTAATGTTTGAGATTTATATTTTATATATAGAGATTTTTTTTCCATTAGCATTGTTCTTGCATTCCATGTAAAAAGTCTGGCCAGTAAAATAAAATAATTTACTAGCCAATGGCAAGCTTCAGTGTGTCCGTAGATGTATAATAACAACTGTGGGACAAGATGTATCAAGTGCATGAACGATTGTTGAGATTGTTAATCCTTGTGCAATGATTGTCATGACAATGGCAAATAAAATATTGGTAGACTGTTGACAGAGATTTTAGTTGTCATAACTGCAGCATTCTACATTCAATAATACTCAAATCATTACTTAAATTCGCATGCTTAAACAATGATGAAAACCTTTGGAGCATATATTTATTTAGAATATAAATGTTTATATTTGACTGCTACCTTCACATTTGAGGCCCTGCCGGACGAGTCCCCACAGCATCTCTCCACAGTAGTCACAGAACGTGGGCGCTTTGTAGGAGTGGACGTAAAGAGCATGAGGTCGGATCTGGAAATCTTCCACTGTAGCTTGAGCTGGAATCAAAATGTAACTTAAAGGACAACTCAGGCAAAGAATGAATGATGCAACAAAACACTGGACAAAATAATACAAATTAAAAAAAAGCAAAAGAAAAGAACAAAAAGACAAAACATTAGTCAGCATTAGCAGCATATAATTAAAAGTCTAGTAGTCATAATATTTCATAACAAAGAACAATGAAACTACTTGTTTTGTGTGATTTTTAACAACTGGTCCAACCTTCTTTCTATCTTTTTTTTTAGTCAGCGGTCTACAGACCAATGGGAGATGAGCAGTTTGATATCCTGAAGGCAAAATCATAGACAAAACCACACAAGGCTATCCTTTAGTTTGATTCAAAGTAAGTGATTAACTGATGTGACTCAGACTGGAATGCATTCATTTAGATAATTCATGATGAGGTATGATTAAGAGGTTGAAATAATTGAATATCACTTCATGTGTGTAATAAGAAAGTGAACATGTAAGCCTGTGGAACAAAACTGTGCAACAAATGTGTTTCTACAGTTCCTGTTGAATCGTTTGTGGTTTTATCTTAATATGCGACTACTCTAAGTGTGAATCACACACTGACTGTACTGGCAATACAGTATTACTGTTTTTGGCAGAACCTAAGGTTTAGTCTGATACACACAAAACATTAACACTTTCTTGTCAGTCGTTCGGTAAGAAAGCATCTGCCAAGGACACAAAATACACTCCTAAAATGAAAGTATAAGGTCTGGAAACATTTGCTGCTTGGCAAAGAACGTGCAATCTCTTGTTTCTGATAAAACCACACAGTATATCTAATGGGGAGAAAGAAACAGTGTCCTAGATTTCTGTCACAGGTGGATGGTATTCCTCAAAATTGTGAGCAACTAAAAAGCAACTTGTTCTTCCATTGTTGAAAACTATAAATACACACCCAGTTTATTTACTTGACAGAGTTCCAAAAAAAATGTCTAATTTTGTGACATAATTAGACCAGACAGTAAATAATGACCGCAATTGACCGTTCGCAAAAGCCACGCCCCCTAGTTATTGTTACTACGCCCGTCAAACAAATGGTCAAACACGACCAGCGCGACAGATTGCCATGACGGGAAGAGGTATACCCGTGCGTGTCAGTGACCTTTTTTGGAGCAATACCTCAGCGATATCCTCCAGATCGAGGCAAAAGGGGTTACAGTATGCAGTGGAGGGATATATTCAAAATATAAAAATACCCAATGAAGGAGACACGACTACTATCGAGGCGAATGCTTATACCGGTCTCAAGCTAAATCTGAGAAACCCCATGACCTGTACCTCAAATGCAACCAGCACAGCCTTGAAGAAGATTTTATAAGCTGGTTCAATGGCTAATGTTTGGAGTTAGAAATATATAACTCACGCTGCATATTTAGTAATTTTGCCTCAGATACAGGATTAACACGTTCGCTTTAACAAGCAGGTTGTTCATTACCACGGCAACCGCTTGCGTGTCATGCTAAATGCGCTTTTCGTGTTTAAAAAGTAACTATAGATAAGAGACGGAAAGATGCAGATAACCTGCATAATAATACATTATTTAAGGTTATTTCTATTCGTTACGATATTGATATATGAACTGATGTTGTCAAGTAACGTTAAGCTTCATGTTTTCCCCGTTGCAAGCGTGCGCTCCTCTAAACTGTAGTCTACAGGTGCTGCACTGCTAGTTGATTGCTGCTCATTTTCCCCCGAGAATATCATGTAAACAACAACCCTTTAGAAAACGTAATTCCTTTGTGGATCCTCTTGATCTGCTGATCTTTACTTTTGATCTGTGTTTCTTTGACTAATCTCAGTGTCTCAGTCTCACGCACGCTGCACTCGAGTTAACCATGTTTGACACATTTAACTGGGAGTGGGGCCGTCCAGACTGTTTTATCCATTGTAGGCACCGCTCACGTTGTATTTTCGGCTTTGGAAACGGAAAGAACACAACTCCTCCAGACAATCTCTCGGGGTACCTAGTGTGTGATTTACAAACGCCGTGGGCGCACCGCTTCATCATCTTGCTTGGAGTCAATGTTTGACGGACCTGCTCACATAGTAATGGTTGCTATGATGTGTGATTGGACAATGGCCGTTTTGTGGGAGGGGCCTGCGAACGGTCAATTAAATATTCAAATTTTTTCGGGTAGCTTTTTAAAATCCCATCCCTAACAAAATTACAATCCACAAAAAATTCAGCACACTTTCAAAAACCAACATTGGTCCAATATCATGGCTCTAACGAACTCTTCTTTACAATACATGTCAGATCAACTCACTCCCAAGTGGATTTGGTTCTATATTGGATTGATGTCACATTCAATCATCAATAGTTTGTGGATTGCTGGGTGTCACGCTGACCTTGCTGAAAGTTTCACTCTTATAAGGCGCCTTTCCACTGCAAACACACAGAAGTGGCATAAAGACCATAAAACGTCTCGGTTACGTTTGTAACCCTCCTTCCCTGAAGGAGGGAACGTAGACCTAGTCGACGTGTCGACTGACTGGGATCACGTCAGGAAGCCAGTCATCTCAAAGGTACTATTGAAATGAGCCAATGGAATAGGCGTGCGTGACTTGTATCACATGGCGCGGGTATAAATCCGAAAGTGGATACACACACTAGTTGCTTTTTCGCTGAGGAGCCGAGCGTAAATCGGAGTTAGCGGTGGTCCAGCAATAGTGGCGAGGGGACTACGTTCGACGTAGTCGACTGACTGGGATGCCAATTAAAACGCCACTAGTGCTGTCACCTTCCAGTGCCTAGACAAAAGCCTACCGATCCCTCCGCAACCTGAGGCGGAGATGGCTGGGCTTAGGCCAGGGAAGCCACTGCTGTTCCACAGGACCACTGGGAACACATACCCTATCAATGGAAGGAAGGGACGCTGCGGAAGCCACATCCTGCCCGAAGGGAGGTAACATGGAGAATACACATATGAACTGGGCGGATGACCGGGCAATACAACATATGGAACTTCACTTGGGTGGCTCCAGCCTAAAACAGGGGGAGACTCAACCGGACAGTGACAGCAGAGCAGGCTTTGCCGAGAGAAGACACGGGCTCGCCGCAGGGAGGCGTACCGTGGAAGAATACACATATGGGATCGCCGTAGGGATCACAACATATGGACCCAGCCTAAAACAGGTTCCACCAGTGCATACGAGTGATAGGCCTGGCTTCGGACGTTCCGCCACGTCCGTTGCTGAAGGGTATGGAGGAACTCGACAGGGTTCGGTTAATAAGGGAAACTCACTGGAGCAAGAATTGCGCACGTATCCAGCCCAGGGAGGGGAATGGCGCAGCAAGCCGACACTTCGAACCGGGCTTACAGTGATACTGGTTTCATGTGAAGGGAGCCCACGGAAAGCAGCGGTTCGACACATAGGCTAGTTCTCTAGCGAACGTGATAGGTGTTGCCCAGCCCCCAATTCTATTTAACATCTGTTCAGCGAGGCACTCTGTGTCAACGCCAAGGAGGGAGCAATAATCTCACTTAAAAGGAGCTCACCACCCAGGTGGGCACGTGCATCTTGGGAAAACTTTTTCACCAAGATGAAGGCAACCACAAGTAGTGGGCCAACCTCTGCTTGGAAACAGCCTTCCCTTCTACTGGTCTCCGTAACAGACAAGAGCTGGTCTGAGGTCCAGGTTTTGCATTCTGAGCACGTTTAACCGCAATGGAGCGGACAGACAGAGAAAAGCCAGGGCTGGGTCTGCCTCCTCCAGGCCAGCGCTTGCTGGCTCACCACCTGGTCCCGTAGGAGAGGTAGGAACCTTGGGCACATATTCAGGCCGGGGTCTCAACTTCATGAGACTTAGCCGGCCCGAATTCCAGGCATAATTCGATGCGTGCAAGTCCCTACCCTCTAGATAGAGACCAAGCAAGCAGGAGAACTGTTTCTCTAAAAGCAGGATTTTTAACTCACTGCCTACAGGGCTCATGGGAGGTCTCTGCAGTGCAGTAGCACCAGAGAGAAGTCCCAAGAGGGTAAGAGACCATTATCCGCAAGGTGGATTCAGTCTCCTTGCTCCCCTCAGGAATCTGATGATCAAGTCGTGCTTCCCACGGATTTGTATCCACTGCATCATGATGTGCGTAAATACAGAGGCAACAACATTTTGAGTTGTAGGAGACAGCCCTAACTCCAAACCATTAGCAGGAAAGAAGCAGTGAAGTGATCGAACACCTTTGGGATTTCCTCACGGAGAGAAGACTCAATTCAACGAATAGGTTCCACTTCTAAAGCCCCGTTCACACTACAAGCGACTTTGTCGCTGCATGTCGCCAGTGGCTGGCGATGAGGTCGCTAGTGGGAGTTCCCACTACTGGTTGCCTTTATGAATGACATCCAATGATGTGGAGAAGGACCATACGCGCTCCGCTCCTATTGGTTGTCGCTCCCGAAAGTCGCTCCCGAAACACGCCCCATCTGGTCGCCAACGGTCGCTGTCGCGCGTGTCGCCAGAAATCGCCAGCTCCCCATTGAAATGAATGGTATCGCATCGCTTGGTCGCGTGTAGTGTGAACGGGGCTTAAGGGGGAGCCTGCCTCATTTTAAGAGGGTGCTCTCACAGAAGTGATGGTCTACAGGCATACTTTTTTTGCGGTAATAACCAGAACCTCTGCGTCACATTCTTTTTAGAACCAGACCTGGAATTCTCCAAGGTCTAGACGTGGGTGCCATCATGCCCCATCCCTGAGAAAGTACTCAGAGGAAGGGATGTCGAGAGGAGAGGTCTGGTTGGGCCAATAAGGGGCAACTTGCAAGACCTGCTCCATCTCCTCCCTGACTTTAGCACAGTTGTGTGTAAGAAGGTTCACTGGGAAACACATTTCTGTGGGGGCCCCGGGACCAGCTGTGGCCAGTGTCTTTCTGTGTCGAGGGATGTCCACTCAGACAGGAAAAAAAAAAACTGGTGGAGGGACGAGTCCGGAGGGGCAACAGATTTAACTGTGCGGCCCCGAAGTGGTCCCAAACAGCTGGACCGCCTGGGCAAGGATGTGCTGCATCGCAACAGACTGCTCCACTGGAGGATAGCCTGGTAACCCTTCAACGCTCCCCCATCAAGGGTAGTGAGGCTACTCAGGTGATTTCTGGCAGAGAAAGGTGCCATCCATGCCCTTGTCAACTCCTCATGCACTTCAGGAAAAAAAGGTACCGGAGCGGCGGGCTGAGAACCAGACCGACCTGCTCCGAGATACCAATAATCCAACCGAGAAGGTTCGGGACACGGTGAGCCCTACCGCCTTGGCGGCCTTTTTTAACATAGCTGCCATCTCTGGATCCGGCTCGGGCAACGCTGTTCTCCCAAAGGGAGGCAGCGCAGTCGAGTCATCATCTCCAGAGCCCAGCTCCCTTTCCGATGCTGCGATGGACATCCTGTCCTCTGGAGGGGCCCCGAACGAGACGGCTGGTCGGTCCACCACGGAGGGACCAGCACACTCATCGGGGAGCTCCAACGGCTGCGGTTTGAGAGAGGAGTGAGGGATCCACGGGGCTTTGCCAGGTGGATTACCCCTCACTGTAATCCCCAGGTCACCCAGCCTTCTTCTGGGAAGGTAGCCCAGAAAAAACACCAGAGCGGGGCCTGGGGATGGGAACTCCACCCTCGCGAACGAAGGCGAGTCTTGACCTCAACACAGAGATGGTCATATTCCTGCAATGGGAACTTGGGATGTGACGGTGAGGATTTTTTCACACCGGTTAATCGACGTGTTACAACACCGGTAATACCGGTATCACCGGCGGGGGCTTTTAACCCCCTGGGGTCGGCTATCGCGCCGGCGCGATTGTCTCGCGTTTTTTCTTATCAGTGCAAAAGAGACTCAAAATACTCGGTTGATTTTGATCTTACATATAAGTGTGATACATCATTAGATCCTGTTAAGTTTCTATTTTTTTTGTGGATACTCACAATAAAAACAAAGTGTTGTGCTTTTCACCAAATAAAGAAAAACAAACATGATGCGAGTTCTGCGTTCTCTCTGTCAGTGAAGTCCATTCTGAAACGCGTCCTAAGATTAACTGTAACTCCGCGAATACTTGTCACACAGGCACGAGAGATTTTTCTTTATGAAGCTTGAATTCTCTTCTTTTAAATGAAGTAATTTATATAAAAAACAAATATTCTCAGTTTATGCAATCTGTATGAAAAGAGAGTGCTGTCAGTATTTTTTTCCCCAGCTCATTACACTTCATTACGCGTTAATCTGACACGCCCACGGAGGACGCACGCTATTCAAACGCAAATGTCGAGGCAAGCCATGACAATGCCCACATCAGCCGTTCCACCGCAGCGGGAAAATGTGTGGTGTATTTGCTGCCTTTTACCGCTAAGAGGCGCTACAATCATAGACTCTGAAAAGTGTTCGTTTATTCCGGTTTATTCTCTCTAATGCGTAATCTGATTCAGAGCGATTGAAAGCTGGTAGCAGATGAATTCAACAAGTGAAACGTAGTTAAAATAATTCATAATCACAATACTGAAATTAGGCTACTGAAATGTAATTGAATAAATAATGAAAACATTTCAACATAAAACATTGCAATAAAAACATTTAGGCTACATCAATGAGACTTTACAACTTTAACAGCATACAGACGGTAGCTCAGTGATCAACGCAACAACACGAGCTTCGAGGAGCTTCATTCGACCCGAGATCGAATCTCAATGTAGCATAGGCCTACATGTTGTTAACTGATGTTGTCCTACAGCGTTTATATTTTACCACCTTGATGCTTAAATAGGTAACTGTTTATAACTGTTTACTTATTTAAAGTCAAGAGTTTTGTTTAATTATCATTACAACATAAATTTGCTACATTCCTGTAGAACCGCAGCCGCTGCACAAACGACAAAAACTGATGAAGGAAGATTGTCAGCCGATTGCATCAGAAAATGAAAATGAAGAAGCTCGTCTTTAGTCTGCTAAATTATTGTGTAATGTAAAAGAACACAAAAATTACTTAAGTTTGAAACCAAGTTCGAACATTTCAAGGTTTAAATAAAGTGTCGGCACAGTTTTTTTAAATTTAAAACAGGGTTGCATCGGGTTTAGAGTTTATTTCTTTTGCGATGCAAAATAAGAAACACTAGGCTAATCTTATTCTTGCGACATTTTAAATTTGTATTGCCAAATAAATTACAGCTAAATTAAACAATTAAAACAGTACAAAACGAAAATTGTCCAAAGAAACATAATTAAATTAAAAACAGGCGTTTCTCTTTGCCTCTCTCGCGCTGGATCTCTTTTTAACAAGTTTATTTAGTCTCCCTCGCTGCGCGCGCCGGGTCTCTCTCGAAATTAAACATTTCAGGGTAAAAACACATCATACAGCTGATAATACTGTATATGTCGCTGCGTGTCAGCCATACAAATCACGAAAAAATGATTTAGCCTTTAATTGTTGCTTCAAAGACACAGCATGCCTTGTTGAATTCACCTTACAATAACTTCAATTGAAATTTTGTGTGAAAAAAACTTTAAATAGGCTACAATAAATAAACTACAATATTTATAATTTAATAAGATGGGGCCTACATTTGGACACAGATTTATCCTTACAATAATTTTGCCTGCTCATCAGGCTGGCTATCCGACACTCTCCATATGAAAGAGGAACATTAACACCTTTGTCCAGCAACTCTCCCTCCAACCCCCCCACAGGCTATCGGAGTCTGAGGCTATCGGCTTAACACAAAGATTTCACAATTCACAATTCACAATTCACAGTCGCAATTCACACTTAAATCGCTATTCTAGACAGTGTTGATAATGAAGGAATTAAATGATTTAAGTTACATGTAGCCTAGTGATATTTCTGTCATAAAAGTTTATTACTAAATATTTCATTATTTCAATAATTGATGAAATAAAACTGGTTTGGGCCAGCTTTTTCCAAGCAAAACTAAATATAATCTCAAAAAACGCATGTTAATTTGTTGTCATGTTCAACTCAATATTAAAGTCTACAGGGATCTTTGGATCCTTACAACCAGGCATGCAATTTGTGAATTAAGTTTTTATTTTATTTTGTATTATTCAAATAAATATCGAAACACGGTGCTTCGTGGTAATGCTGCTAAATTAAATAACATTTATAGAATAATTATGAACTTAAATGTAACAATATCGCAACATTTCGACAAATACATTATTTGATCTGTTTTTACATTTTAATTCAGGGCGATTTAGCCTATTTAATTAGAGCGAGATTTTCACCCTTGTCTTGTCATTTTCTCATTGGGAAGCGCTTACATTACATGTTTGAGTAGATCCTCTGTACCTCTCGTTTTCATATGGATTAGCCTACATAATCAGATAATATTTATTAGCCTAAATATTTAGACATTTAAAGGCTTTAGACATAGCCGATTTCTTATCGTGACTGAGCTGAAGTGGCTTATTTCGGTTCATTTTTGTGACGCGCAGTTCCCGGAGACAGAGACGACAGATATACTGTTTTTGTCGTTAGCCTAATATGAATACAAGTTTACAGTTTTGAACGATGTAAGCTACTCTACTCTTATCTGTATGACCAAAAAATTACGGAGTCGCCTATTAAGTTATTTTAGCTGTAATAATGAGAAAAATAAATTAATCTAAATGAACGCGCCGCCGCGTTTGTCGAACACTAACTCACCATGCCAGAATAAAACCCAACTTTAGAAAAATGCATAGGGCCACTCGGCGTGGTGTGCCAAAACACTTAATTATAAACTTCAATATTTCATTCAAAATAATCTCAACACGCTTTGTGAAATTTTGAAAAGCCGTGCATGCATTAGGGCCACTGGAACTAATGAACAACTGAAACGCGGGTTTTGATTTTATTGTTTGTCGTTTAAACGTGCCTGTTGCATATTTCTATTTTATATATTTGATATTGGTGAAGTAGCCTATAGCATTGATTAGCTGTGGAGGGAGGGGTGTGGGGATTAAAATAATTCAGCAGAAGCAGGGATGTTTAGACCAGAAGGAAATCCCAATCCCCCCGGGCAAATCACACTTTACTTAAAACCATGTTTTTAAAAACTCTAGGTTGTAGGGAACAGACCTCTCTGCCATGCGCGCGCATGGTTTGGAGCACAATACTGTATCTGTCTCGCATGCACGCTCGCTCTAGATAGATTACGGGATATTTTAACTAATTTGCGGTATAACTAGTAGATCACGAGTGGCTCAACAGGTAGATCTATAGATAAACTACACTCACCGGCCACTTTATTAGGTACACCTGTCCAACTGCTCGTTAACACTTAATTTCTAAGCAGCCAATCACATGGCGGCAACTCAGTGCATTTAGGCATGTAGACATGGTCAAGACAATCTCCTGCAGTTCAAACCGAGCATCAGTATGGGGAAGAAAGGTGATTTGAGTGACTTTGAACGTGGCATGATTGTTGGTGCCAGAAGGGCTGGTCTGAGTATTTCAGAAACTGCTAATCTACTGGGATTTTCACGCACAACCATCTCTAGGGTTTACAGAGAATGGTCCGAAAAAGAAAAAACATCCAGTGAGCGGCAGTTCTGTGGGCGGAAATGCCTTGTTGATGCCAGAGGTCAGAGGAGAATGGCCAGACTGGTTCGAGCTGATAGAAGGGCAACAGTGACTGAAATAACCACTCGTTACAACCGAGGTATGCAGCAAAGCATTTGTGAAGCCACAACACGCACAACCTTGAGGCGGATGGGCTACAACAGCAGAAGACTCCACCGGGTACCACTCATCTCCACTACAAATAGGAAAAAGAGGCTACAATTTGCAAGAGCTCACCAAAATTGAACAGTTGAAGACTGGAAAAATGTTGCCTGGTCTGATGAGTCTCGATTTCTGTTGAGACATTCAGATGTTAGAGTCAGAATTTGGCGTAAACAGAATGAGAACATGGAACCATCATGCCTTGTTACCACTGTGCAGGCTGGTGGTGGTGGTGTAATGGTGTGGGGGATGTTTTCCTGGCACACTTTAGGCCCCTTAGTGCCAATTGGGCATCGTTTAAATGCCACGGCCTACCTGAGCATTGTTTCTGACCATGTCCATCCCTTTATGGCCACCATGTACCCATCCTCTGATGGCTACTTCCACCATGTCACAAAGCTCTAATCATTTCAAATTGGTTTCTTGAACATGACAATGAGTTCACTGTACTAAAATGGCCTCCACAGTCACAAGATCTCAACCCAATAGAGCATCTTTGGGATGTGGTGGAACGGGAGATTCGCATCATGGATGTGCAGCCGACAAATCTGCGGCAACTGTGTGATGCCATCATGTCAATATGGACCAAACTCCCTGAGGAATGCTTCCAGCACCTTGTTGAATCTATGCCACGAAGAATTGAGGCAGTTCTGAAGGCAAAAGGGGGTCCAACCCGTTACTAGCATGGGGTACCTAATAAAGTGGCCGGTGAGTGTATATCTTTTAGGAATTTGACCGACCGGGTTGACACTTCAGCGTGAGAAATCGGGGGTGTGGCGTGAGAGCGTGAGATTTGGGTCAATTGCGTGAGTCTCACGCTCAATGCGTGAGAGTTGGCAGCCCTGAAAAAAAATATATATATAGTATATATATATATATAGGCTATATATAATTTATTTTTTACAGAACTGCTTTTGAAATTACGATTGGTAGCCTATTATTATACAGATGCAAAGTCGTTCTGTTGGATACTATTTTGTTCCTTAGTGTAAAATGGAAATGCATGATAATTGTATTTTATAATTATAAGCAAAAAAACTGTATGGTGTAACAGAGTTTTAGAGCTAGACAAATCTAAATAAATATAAAACTTACAACAGACCATGTTTGTGCGGGATTTGAACCCGTGTCATCTTGATGATGAACCGTAAGTTCTACCGTTCGGCTATGAATTTTCTCACGGAGAAATACCTAAACGTATTTTTCTCACATGAGCGAGAAAACGTTTTGTCTTTAGCCTGTGAGTGTAGGCCTATACTTTAGCCTTTTACAGTTTTAAAAGATTATATCTTATCTGTATGACCAACAATTACGGAGTAGGCTATAAATGTTTGTTGTAGGCTTATTTGGAAATTACCATAACTTGTAGTATTTCATCCTTAGGCTACTGACATTAGCCCCACTTACGTTTTGCTAAATGTCCCTTTGCGCCACCTGGCGGTCATTTCGCGAACGACTTTGAAATGCGACTGGTTTATTTTTACCGCGGTGGATGGCTAAAAATGGTATGTGGATGGCTAAAAGGTGTGACTAAAAATGTGCTTTTGGCTTTCATTTATATTTTGATTGTTGGTATATATATATATATATATATATATATATATGTGTGTGTGTGTATAAATATTTATTTATTTATATATATATTGTCCTTGCATTCTTTCTTGTGTGACACCCCTGAATGAAAGGCTCATTAGTATGCAGTCTGCTCAGGTGAGAACTGCCTAATTATTCATGAGGGGGTTGGGCCGTTCCGCCCATGCGCATATTGCCTTTGCAAACAAAAAAATGTTTTTCACAATTTAAAACAATCTATTGTTTTATGTGAATGATTAGGCAGAATGATTTTCAGATCAATTTGAAGCAAAAACTGTAGGTGACAACATCCACTAGTCAAAAGTCTTGTGGACAGATATTTAGTATGTTATTTGTGGCCTTATATTAGAAATTCTATTTTTTAGTTTTTTCAATAACCACGCATAAACAATATTCTCTCAAATATACAAACATGTACATGTTGCTCACATATTATGGTAGCCCTGTGTGTGCTATATAGAGTGTAATTTCACCTGTGCCATTAATATGTTTATAAGCAACTGAAAAAAGCTGAAATGTCAGAGCATGCCAAAACATCTCAAGGACCCCGAAAACACCTCAGACCCCAGAGGGTTAAATCGCTAATTTAAAGGCACATGTAAAATGCGCGCGTTTGCACGGACATGCATGCATAATGGTGGTCGTGCGGAGCAAAACTGTTTTGTTATTGTGCGCTGAATTGCTCATTTGAAAAAGAAACTAATTTTTTTTACATCACTTATAAAAAGCTGGTGCAGCAGTGTGCACTTCACTTTCACTTATATACATTAGCGTCGGTAGATTTGAACTTGTCTTTAACTGAGGCAATCTCTCACGACACATTAGAGCCACAAAACGGTAGGCCTATTGTTTAATTTTCTTTGACTGACCAAATTTGAAAGTTGAGACTTTGTTTCATATTAAATATTACCTGCTCGGTCCTGTCTGTCAGCACGTTGTCAGTGTCCTTATAGGCTACGTGAGTTGCACGTATAAAATTAAGTTAACGAACAACCTCGATCCATCAGGAAATGCCATAGGTCGCTGAATTTCACTGCGCTTCATGAAGAGTTTTTCTTTTGCGTGAAGAAGCCGTTCGCCGGAGATGTGTTAAAGATAGCAGTGTGCATTCATGATTATTAGGCTGCCGGTGTAATAATCCTCCTGGCTCTGGGTCTGAGTGAGTCATTTACTCTCTTACCTTTGTTCTTTGATTAACTTTAATGACACTTTGACCAGCTGCTGACAGAGACGCGATCGACACGCGTCCCATTTTCTCACAAATCTCTACGTTAATTTAAGACTTTATTTAAATCACTTAAGACTGCTCTTATGAGGACACTCGACAAAACTGACATTTTGGCATAATTTGTGTGTTATGGTTTGTTCAAGCCCGAGAGAGAACTCGATACTGACACGCGTCTTTTCTGTGGGTCGGGCGCGCGCGCGTGTGTGTGTAGGCCGGACAGCGCGATCTCTTTAGTCTTGTCGCGCTTAATATCATTCACATTAATAAGAGCGTGATCATACAACGGTAGTCAACGGGTGACAGAAAAAAATGAAGCCCAGTTAACAACTATGTGTCGAAACTTTGCATGCCCATTTCTGACCCTAAATGGCCACACAATAAAAAAAATAAAAATAATTAACCAGTGTTTTAAGCTGTTTAAAAATCAAATGTGGGTTGACCCACAACATAAGTAGGCTGTTGAATGAGTATGCGTAATATAGATTTGCATATTGTGACTGAAAATTTACTAAACCAATAATTAAAATATCAATTAAGTCTCATGTACAGGGAATAATGAACAATAATGTCATTTATTTGCTTGGCGAGTGGCCATTTTATAAGCGGAATAATGCACAGTCAGCTGGTCATTATTGCAGACAGGTGGAGGACATCAAATATTTCAGAATAGACCCCTAATTGCGACCTATCCCTTATGATAAGGCCAAAGTTTAGGGTGGAGGTGATGCATATATTTTAAGCATATTTTATTTTGCTGCAAAGTTCAAATTGGTGGAAGAATGCAGATGTTCCAGAAGTGTTATGGAACTAAAGGTCTTGAAAATCATTCAGATCTGATATTTTTTTCATGTCAATCTTTTTTGTACAATGATGATTCTTCATTTCACTGTTTGTCTTCATTAGAAGGCCACATTTTCAAATGTGTTTTTTGACCATGGCCTTCTCTGATGTTAGGATACAAACCAAAGGAACAAAGAATCTAAAACTTGAACAAATCAAACCGGGAAACAAGTAAGAAAAAAAAGAGTGCATTCCTTTTTTAACATCAAAGAGATAAAGTAGAACATTTGAGCTTGCAGTGAATCACATGTCAGGCAGCAGTCCAGAGCACTGGAACACAGGCTCATAATGAGGCATTCATGAAGACACTACACACATTATGACAAATGAGGATCCCAGCATCTCAAAACTCATCTATTAGTCTTCAGGCAAAAAATCCAAACACGGTTAATAAACTCTAAACTCTTACTCTAGAAACAATACATGCAGTCTTTTAGAAGTCCTCATCAGAAACAGTTTCAGGAGTTCCTCAAATAAAGTGTGATCTGTTCCACTGCTGAACTTGAAATCAAACCAAAACACACAGCTAACAGTTTGAAACTCCACTTGAATACACAGCACAGAGAAGGACAACAATGTCTACTACAGCAGATCCTGTCGACACACTATCTCAGACAAAAGCTCACAGTGATAGGCGTCCTGCTGTTTACTGAACCAGAGCTGCTCTGCACAAACCCCGTTTCTTCTCAGCAGAAGCACGACCATCACCTACTGCAACAAAAACAAGCTTTTGTCTTTGAGCTGACCGCCAACAAAAAGTTGCAGAGTGTTTTATTAGCACAGCCGATGGATGCAGAGAGGAGAAAGACAAGACAATATTGATGGGCAGTGTGTGAAAGCATATTAATTAGTTTTGACTAAACCAGAGATTATCAACTAATGGACCGTGGTCCATATCTGGACCCTAGACTGATTCCATTCAAATCATTTCTCATAATTGTCAAAATATTAAACAATGTTTCAATGAGACACAAAATACCAGAACAAGCTTTATTCAAAGTATGTTTGCACACACAAGGAATTTGTTTTGGTGACAGAAGAAGCTTCCAGTACACAGAGACAACAACAGATAGTAAAATAAAAAATAAAGAATAAAGATATGTTAATAAAATACACACATACACATCTGTATATGTATGAAGACCTCCGATGCAAAAGCCTCTAAAAGCCACCTCTGTCAAAGATAATAATATTGAGTGAATGCTCTCCGCACATACAGTAGTATGTGTTCATTAAATACTTTCACTTCAAACTCACTAAATCCCAGCCTAGACCATTCAGAAATGCCGGTACTTGGGTAGAAACCTATACATAGGAGCCTGATAAAATTGTTAATATTAAACAAAAACTTTAGATGAACTTCATATATATATAAAATAAAGTCTTCATATATTTAATCATTGCACAGTGGGGAGAACATTTAACTGTTCAAGAGGTAGATTGCCTAGGGGAACTTTTCTTGTGCCTGGCTTTTCTGGTGCTCGGTGCTCTGTAGCACCGGCCTGACGGACGGAAACAGTTCAAAGAGAAAGTGACTTGGATGTGAGGGATCCAAAGTGATTTTCTGAGCCCTTTTTCTCACTCTAGATGTAAACAGATCTTGAAGGGTAGGCAAGGGAGCACCAATAATCCTCACAGTAGTCCGAACCGTCCTCTGTAGTCTTCTGATGTCTGATTTTGTAGCTGAGCCAAACCAGATAGTTATAGAAGTGCAGAGGACAGACTCAATGACTGTAGAGTAGAACGGCATCAGCAGCACCTGTGGCAGGTTGAACTCCTTCAGCTGTGAAGGAAGTACAGTCTCTGCTGGATCTTTTTTGCAATAGAGCAAATATGATTGCCCCCCTTTAAGTCCTGAGAGATGGTGGTGCACAGGAACCTAAAGGACTCCACTGTTTTCACAGTGCTGTTCATGATGGTGAGTGAGGGTAATGCTGGGGTGTTTCTCCTCTAGTCCACAATCATCCCCACTGTTTTGAGCACGTTCAGCTCCAGGTTGTTATGACTGCACCAGACAGCCAGCTGTTCAACTTCCTGCCTGTATGCGACTCGTCACCATTGTGAATGAGGCCAATGATGGTAGTGTCGTCTGCAAACTTCAGAAGTCTTTGGTCTTTGGCAGTGCAGTCATTTGTGTACATGGAGAAGAGCAGTGGGGGGAGATAGCAGGGGAGATAGACCCCTTTCTCACTAGTTATTGCCTATCTGTCAGAAAGCTGGTGATCCACTGACAAATAGCTAGGAAAAGCTAGGAACAGAGAGCTGAGTTAACTTAGGCTGGAGGTGTGCTTGGATGATGGAATTGAAGGCCGACCATAACATCATCTGTCGAGATGTTGCAGGACGAAGTGCACTCCCATACTGACAGCATCATCCACAGACCTGTTTGCTCAATAAGCAAACTGCAGGGGGTCCAGCAAGGGTCCTGTGTAGAGCCCGAAGCCATTTGTTTTGAGAATAATGGCTGGCTGATGAAGTTATTGGCTGGCTAGCCGGCTCAGCCAAAACCTAAATGGCTGCTGCAGCCGCCAAACTTTTCATAGCTGCAAATGGCTGAAGCAGGTCATTTTGAGAAAACGGGCTTTAAAGATTTATCATCAGCCAATGAGATCGCGCATTCAGTCTTTTTACTTTCACGATTGGTTGCTGATAAAAAAAAAGGAAATGACCATATTTGGATCCAACAGGATTGTACAGAAGAGAGAGAGCTTCCTAACGGTGCATGTGATGAGAGGGTGACGGCAGAGATCGCGGAGAAGTATGTTGATTAAGAACGCAAACTTTTGTTGAATTTATGAGAAATCTACAGACGCAAACAGACGAAGTGTAGTAAAATAAAGACCTAAATGTGTATTTCGGACTTTTTTTCACCACAAGTTTGAAAGAAGACATGTTATTGAAGACAAATATCCAAAAATCTGAAAATTGAAACGGTGGTTTGTTACTTCAGTAATATCACGTTCAGTGCTATATAAGTCTGTATATCGTAGCAACGAGCACAAGACTGTCCTGTTATGAATCCAGTGGGAAAATAGATCTTGTGTATTGTTCATATATTTCGTGTGTGTATGTCTCTATGTGATAGAATTATTTTTTGATGCAAATAATTCTAGGCGGCTCAGCCAAACTTTATCAGATGGCGGCTCAATTTGGCTTATGAAATTATTGGCTGGCGGCGGCTGAAATTCTAAATGGCGCAAATGGCGGCGGCTGGCGGCTGCTTCGGGGTCTAGTCCTGTGATGTCCTTCAGGTAGACCAACTCCAGTCTTCATGACCAGAGTCATAAAGTCCAGTGATTTTGGGGTTTTTTTGGCATGGAGAATCTCTTGAATCTCTTTTGTCAGTGTGTTTTTGGCCTATAGGCATCTTTTTTGACCTAATGAAGCTGTCTGAGTTTCACTGAGAACCATGGTTTGACGTTGTTGTATGTTAAATAAGTCCTGTAAAGGATGCACATATCCTCACAGAAACTGATGTGTGATGTGACCGAATCTGTGAGCTCATCTAAATCATGGCAGCAGTTTCAAAATCATTCCAATACGTGCACTCGGCTTGTAAATCTCGCTCTGCTTCATTAGTCACCATATCAAAACTAGGTGGCGGTGCGCACAGACACGGCGGCTGAGGTCTCTCTGAAACGCAACTGCATTTTGTTGTTATTTTTTATTATACTCTGGAAGTTTAACCTGGGTATTTCAGAATTGATTTGTTTCACCCGGGAATCATTGATTTATATTGGGACGAAACAACAACAGTCAGTATCGGTCACCTTTCAGCACATGCATGGAATTCCAGTGGAGATCACTAGATCACCGGGGTCTACGTGGAATATCATACCCAGCAGCGGACGTCGGGAGGCGAAGAGTGGATTGTGTGTCTATACGAACAACAACTGGTGCACAAACACTGGTGCACAAACACATTATTGATAGACATTGTTCTCCAGACCTGGAGTTGTTGACAGTTAAATGCAGGCCCTTTTATCTGTCACGGGAGATGTCTGTTGTTGTTGTTACAGCTGTGTATATTCCACCAGACGCTAACGCTAATGCAGCACTCGGCTACATGTTAACAGCTATAAACAAGTAACAGAACTCTTATCCCAGGTTTGAACAACATGTTAAATGCTCCACCAGAGGGGAGAACACACTGGACTGTATCTATTCTAACATCCCCAAAGTTTTCCAAGCGTCACCCCTTCCTAATCTTGGACAGTCTGATCACCTGTCACTTTTTTTAACTCCAGCATACTGCCCCATCATTAAGAGACAGCAAACTGTTCTCAAAACGGTTAAAACCTGGCCGAAGGAAGCATCCTCACAGCTGCAGGATTGCTTTCAAAGCACTGACTGGAGTCTGTTTTCAACTCAGGACCTAGACGAATATACATCTATTGTGCTTTTTTATATCAGATGCTGCGTGGAAAGAGTAACCATCAACAAACGCATCCGTGTCTACCCAAACAGGAAGCCATGGATGACTAAGGAGGTCCAACTTCTTCTGAAAGACACTTCTTCCATGATGCAGCTTTTAGATCTGGTAATAAAGAACTGTACAGCACTTCCAGACACAACCTCAAAAGAGGTATAAAATCAGCCAAAGCTGCATACAAGGAGAAGATCGAGGAGTACTTTACTTGTAGGGACACGACACACGTGGCAGGGTGTGAATCATATAATCAACTTCAGGGGCAGCAGAGAACCACTGACAGCATGCAGCACCATGTTGGCTTAGGAATTAAATTGCTTCTTTGCCCGTTTTGAGAGAGGACCAGACAATGAAGCTTCACCACAGCTGGACTGGACACATGAGGTCACGAGAATTTTAAAAACTGTGAATGCCCTGAAGGCTGCTGGACCGGATGGGATCCCAGGCAGGGTCCACCAGGATTGTGCCCATCAGCTTGCACAGGTTTTCACAGACATTTTTAATCTCTCACTTGCACATACTGTCGTACCAGACTGCCTGAAAACTGCTACCATCATCCCAGTGCCAAAGCAGTCCAACATCACTTCCCTGAATGACTATAGACCAATATCACTTACACCTATCATATCCAAGTGCTTCAAAAGACTCATTCTGGGACACATTAAATCTGCACTTCCTCCCACTTTAGACCCCCATCAATATGCATACAGGTCAAATAGATCTGCAGAGGATGCAATAAATACTGCTCTCTATACTGCACTGAAACACCTGGAGCAGAAGGATACATATGTAAGGATGCTCTTTGTAGATTATAGTTCTGCTTTTAATACCATCAACCATAGCAGACTATTCACAAAGATGCTGGATCTGGGCCTCAGCAACCAACTGTGTTTGTGGATCATGGACTTTCTCAGAGAACGCTCACATACTGTGAGACTGTGCACGCACATTTCCTCAACCCTGACCCTTAGCCTTGGAGCACCGCAAGATGTGTGCCTGAGACCCCTCCTTTACTCCTTCTACACACATGACTCTACACCAGTTCACCCCACTTACACAATAATAAAATTTGCCGACGATACAACAGTGGTGGGGCTTATCTCAAATGGCAGTGAGGCTGCCTACAGAGATGAGGTATGTAGATTGGTTGAGTGGTGTGCAAATAACAACTTGTCTCTCAATATCAAGACAAAGGAGCTTAAAATTAGGGGTGTCGAAATTAATCGTTTCTACAATTCATCGCAATGCAGACGAGGATGATTCGGTATCGGTTCAGTAATAGACCATAACCGATTATAATGTACTGACGCTTTTCTGACGTCATTTGTCGCGTACGTGCTTTGGTCGCATACAATGGCAGAGGGAGGCGAGACGCGAGTGCAAGTAATTAAAAATGCTTCAACTAGAGACCTGCGCGGGACCTCCCACAGGATTCTGTCCCGCTCCCGCCCACAAAAATATGTTACCTTCTCCCGCTCCCCCAAGCTACATTCATGTTTTGTCCCGCTCCCGCCCATAAAAAAGTATAAATAGATTTTTTTTTTCTGCAGTCTACCTCCATGAAATACTTTCAAGTTAGCCTGTGTCGCCACCATCTACACATCAGCATAAATGCTCTCGATAAATTATTTGTTTTTAAAGCATTAAAGGGTTAGTTCACCCAAAAATGAAAATTATGTCATTAATGACTCACCCTCATGTCGTTCCAAGCCCGTAAGACCTTCATCTTTAAGGAAATAAAGACATCATCAAAGTAGTCCATATGACATCAGTGGGTTAGTTAGAATGTTTTGAAGCATTGAAAATACATTTTGGTCCAAAAATAACAAAAACTATTACTTTATTCAGCATTGTATTCTCTTCTGGTTCTGTTGTCAAGCTGCGTTTTGGACCAAAATGTATTTTCGATGCTTCAAAACATTCTAACTAACCCACTGATGTCACATGGACTACTTTGATGATGTCTTTATTTCCTTTCTGGACAAGGACAGTATACCGTACAGACATTTTCGATGGAGGGACAGAAAGCTCTCGGACTAAATCTAAAATATCTTAAACTGTGTTCCCGAAGATGAACGGAGGTCTTACGGGCTTGGAACGACATGAGGGTGAGTCATTAATGACATAATTTTAATTTTTGGGTGAACTAACCCTTTAACATTCACAAACGTTAATTTAACATAAAAGCAAGCAGGCTACTGCCTGCATGGTTTGGCATGACTGAATGCACGCAAAGTGCACTCCCTTAATAATTCCTAAAAAGCTGGCATCTCAGTTCATCGTGATCTCACAAATCTCAGTTATTATCAATGAAGCTGACTGCAAAATGAATCTTTCATAATATCTACACTTTGTTTGTTATAATCAGAGGATTTGCCAGCATGCAGAATTCAGCACTGAAAAAAAAAGTCAGTTTTGAGCGGTGAGGGGATTCTATCTTAAATGCTTCTGATTGGCCTTTGCGTTCAAGAAATCAACACATATGTCTGTGATTGGCTACATTGCTCAACGCTGCAAACATGTTATAAATAGAAACTCTGAATCGTTTCGATTTTGTTTTAGTTGTTCTTGTTGGTTTCGTGCAACAGATGAATAACAATTTATTCGTTTTTAGAAGTTTTATTCATAGATATTTCTATTTTGCGGGAGTCCCGCAAATCGTTTTATTCTCCCGCAACCCGCACACACACGAGTGCATTACCGCCAGCGCCCGCACTTGGCCATCAAAACTAGTCATGTGCCGCACTCTGTTGCGTTGGGTCCCGTGGGTGCAGGTCTCTTGCTCAAACTACTTTAAAAGCTGACATCTGGGCACATTTCGGCTTTTATGAACAACCTGGTAAGCCCGACCTGGAGAAGACACACGCTGTGTGTAAATCATGTCACGCAAAAATAAAATATGCAGGGGGTAAAGTAAAATTGAAAATTGAGGATGCAGTGCATTGTCGATGCATCGTGATATCGAATTGAACTGAGTCGATGACATAATCGTAATCGAACCGTGAAACCAGTGTAGGTTCACACCCCTACTAATAATAGACTTAAGGGGACACCAGGAGGAGCTTCAGGGTGAGGAGGTAGAGAGAGTGCTCAGATTGAAATTCCTGGGCCTCCATGTCAGTGAGGACCTCAAGTGGACCATTAACACTGCTGTCCTGGTTAAAAAATCCCAAGAGACTTTACTTCCTCAGAACTTTGAGGAAGGCCCATCTCTCTGCCAGACTGCTGAAGTCTTTCTACCATTGCATGGTAGAAAGCATATTAACATATTGCATTACAGTCTGGTATGGAAACTGTTCAACGGTCATAAAAACCTCACAAAAGATAATCGGACTTCCACTGCCCCCCCTTGAGGACATTTCTAGGCTTCGCTGTTGCAGCAGAGCTTCGACTATCATTAAGGACAGTACTCATCCCTTTCATGATCTGTTTGCACTACTGCCATCTGGAAGACTACAGAGCGCTAAAGACTTGCACTTCCAGATTCCGAAACAGCTTTTACCCAACAGCCATTTTTGAACTGAAATCCCTCTCCCCTGCCTCTATCCTCCCACAGCTGCTTCAATAATTTTGAATGGACGTGTATGCCATATTGTTGCAATAACATGCACAAGACACTTTGAGCTATTTTTATTGTTTTAACTTATTGTTTTTATGTGTGTTGGTATATGTGGGTAATATGGATGAATACAGTTTGTTTTCTATGAGAGATGTCAAATTTCGTTGTATACCATGCAATGACAATAAAGGTAAAACTAAAAAGAAACTAGGCCCTCTTTTAACTGATTTCAGTTTCTGCCTGTAGGTCTGTATAAGATGAACCAGACAATTATCAGAGAGTCCTAAAGCTGTTCTAGGGACAGAGTGATATGCATCCTTTAATGTGGTGTAGCAGTGGTCCAAAATATTTGTCTCTGGTAGGGCAGGTAATGCGTTGTCTGTATTTTGGCAGTTCGAGGGTGATGTTTGCTTGATTAAAGTCACCAAGAATAATAGTAAGAGAGTCCAGGTGTTGCTGCTCAGTGTCTGTGATCTGATCAACCAGCTGTTGCAGCACTGCACTCACGCGCGCTTGCGCTGGAATGTAAACACTTCCGAGAATGAACGAGGAAACTCCCGTGGAGAGTAGAAGGGTTTACAGATAACGAGGAGCGCTTTTAGATCGGGATAGCACATCTTAAACACTGTTACATCTGTACACCACATTTCAGTGATGTAGAAACATGTCCCACCGCCAGGCGATTTCCTCACTGATTCTGCGTCGCAATCCGCTCTGAACAGATGGAAGCCGGCAGATGTAACACACTATCCGGAATGGCTCCATTCAGCCACGTTTCTGTGAAACACCGAGTAGCAGACTTTGAAAAGTCCTTATTTGTTGGGGAAGTTCGTCCGTTTGTTGGGTAGAGGACGGAGATTTGCCGGATGGATACAAGGCAGTGCAGTTTTAAAGCCGCGCTGTCTAAGCTTGACTAGCGTGCCAGCTCGCTTCCCACGCTTGCGCGTCTTGAAGTGCTTGAGCATCACTGCTGCTTCTCCAACTACAATGTTCAACAAAACGTAAGAATAATCAAAAACCAGTAGAAGATTGGGTGGTGTGTTCTGCCGAATGTTCATCGGTTCATCCCTGGTGAAACTGATTGTATAAGAAAAACAAAAATCAGGACAAACTATTTGACAAACAAAATGTTTTTGTGGATTTCTCGAGTGCTTTTAATACAGTGCAAACCCACCTGATGGGACAAAAACTGCTCCAAATGGACGTGAATCCGCATCTTATCCTATGGATCCTGTCTTTTCTGACAGATAGACACCAGAGGGTCCGCATCAACGGTCACCTCAGTTCGTCTAAGACAGTTTCCACTGGAGCACCACAAGGCTCTGTAATCTCACCGGTTTTGTATACACTATACACTAATGACTGTAGGAGCAATAACCCAGGTATTATATACACTAAATATTCTGATGACACTGTGATCATGGATACCACTAACTCACTACGAGAGCTACAGACCGAGATGGAACTCTTTGCGGAGTGGTGCAAGCAGAACTGTCTTGACCTCAACCCCTCTAAAACAAAGGAACTGGTTGTTGACTTTCGTAAAGATGTTTCCATCATTCCCACTTTGTTAGTCAACAACCAGCCAATAGAAAGGGTTGAATCATACAGATACCTTGGGACAATACTCGATCATAAACTTACTTTCCAACTAAACAGTGAAAACATTTTTTTCTAAATGTCAGCAGCGCCTCTTTTTCTTGAGGAAGCTCCGTAGACTTCAGGTTCACCAGTCAGTCCTGATAGCTTTCTACAAATGCTTCATTGAGTCTGTAATAACCTTTAACATATCAGCCTGGTTTGGATCACTATCCAATATTCATCGTAACACACTAAACAAAATCATAACAATGAGTAGTAAAATAACCGGACAGGTGCAAGAATCACTTATCAGTATTTACAACAGGAGGACAAAAATAAAAGGAATACAAATAGCCTCTGACACCACTCACACATTGCACAGTCACTATAGTATTTTACCCTCAGGTCTGAGATACAGATCACTCTTATTTAGGACTAAGAGAGCCATGACAAGTTTTGTGCCTACTTCTATTAGAAATATGAATAGTTGATAAATTTATTCACCATGATGCATGTCCGTATGTGCGGATTTGTGAATTATTTATCTCTTCTTATTTATCTATTTTTTAACGTAACCTTTTTATGCCTACTGCTTATTTATCATGTACTTATTGTGCTTTGCAAGCTTTATTTATTTATTACTATTTATTACTTATGTGAGTGTGGTAGACTGTGCTATGTTTGTGCAACTGTACACGCATGTTGATGCTCAACACGAATGAAGTTCCTAACGGATAAATAAAGTTCTTTGAATTTGAATTGAATTGAAATAAACTAACAAAAACGGCCATACACGGCGCCATCTTAAATCTAGAATACTCTGATGATAACGTCATAGTGTAAAGACACCTTTAGAGTAATTTCTGTTTGTCCATTTGCCAATGATTAAGACTCAAAGGAGAAATTGTCAATCTAATCCTGCTTCATCAAAAAGTCGTTTTATTTATTTCCTTTTTCAATAATTTATGACTCTATACTAGACAAAGCAGCAGTCATGAGCTGCTTTTCCACTTTCGGAACAGGAACAGTTCCTGTTATATTTCCACTTGAGCTTGGTTCAATACGGCACGATTACAAATCGTTCTCTGCCCGGAATTCTCAGCACGGCTGTCTAACTCAGTAGCGGTTTTAGGCACGGGCGAACCGGGCAGTCGCCCGGGGCGGCATTTTTTCATGTCACATGGGGGGCGGCACGAGCAGTTAAAAAAAATCCTCTGCGCCGCGAAGGTTTTCTATTTTCTATCATTTCAATTCAATTATTGGCAATGGCGCCCCTGCTTGCTGAGAAGGTGCCGTGCACAGAAGCGATGTCAAGGGGGTCTCCAGATTGGAGGTAACTCACCAAGGGGCCGTTCACATATCGCGTCTTTTGCGCATAGTTTCAAATGTAGGCGCACGGGAAGCGCGCTCATAATTGAAGCGACGCGCTCATTTTTTCCAGGAGCAGCGAGATGATTTTTTTAAAAAACTTTTCAGTATGGGGGTGCACCCAAACACATGGGTGTTTTTCTCTTCTCCGTAAATAAATCTTTTAGCAGAGCTACAGCAAGCGTTTTTCTGTGGTGGAAATCCATTAGCTACTAAAACTTCTTTGTCGTTGTGGAGAGCGCAGTGCATGGTTGCATAGCAACGACAGCCATGGGAAAATCGGACCGAATTTTACTATTAATCATAAAAGATAAGCTAATGTGCTTATCAATAAAGATAAATGTCAGGAATTTATCTTTATTGGCTCATTCTTTTTATAAAGATGACTTAAAGGCTGAAATATGTGAGGTTTATCTTTTTATAAAACCTTTTCTGTCAAAAGTTTATTTGAACGTGTACATGTTAGTAGATAACATAAAATACACTCCTTTAAAATTTGGCCATCATCTTTAATGTTATTAACTTGGTGAATTGATTTCATTGTGTATTAGGCCTACTTTTTGAACAAGATTCTGTTTAACCGTGATCATTTTGGTCACTATATTCATGAAATGAAAATAATTTTCATAATGATCAACTAAAATCAACTATAATTATGTGTTTTTACAGTAGCCTATAATATGCAAAGTACAATTTTCTATTAAAAAATAATCTCTGATTCTGTCCTTATGACATTTAAGAGTGACATAGGCCTACAAAAGCTATTTTAGGTCTAAAACAGTTTGGATAGTTGTTAATATTAAAGTTATTAGAAATTATTTAAGAGATAAGTATTGTGTTACTACATAAGTAGCTCTCGGCCACTTTCACTTTTAAAAACTCTATTTCTTGACAAAGTATAGTTTAACAAGTCATAACTAAAAGTGTGCCATGCATAGAATTCGAGGCAGTAACCAATGAGCTAATGGTTCCTCCCTGAAAGTTAGATTAATATAGAAAAATAACTGGATTTTATTACTGTGTTTTTCAAATGAACGGTATGTGATTTTATTGTTGTTGTTTTTTGTTGTTATGGGGGGGCGCTAGAAGGGGGTCTCGCCCAGGGTGTAATTCAATGTAGAACCGCCACTGGTCTAACTGTCAGGAAAACTTTCATGAATAAGAATCTGAGTTCTGGGAGACCGCTTGGGATTTTACACAGAATAGTCCAGAATACTGGCTTGGAATCAGTCATGCATATTGTGTTGATTTCCAGTGCTGGACAGTGCTGTTCGCCACTGAGGAGTGAGGAGGATGTGAGGAGCAGGTGTGCTGAACAGCTCCCATGTGAACACACCACCGACAGGAAGATCAGTTTCATACAGCAGGCCTACACAGGATGCACAAAGCATTCTGCACAGGAACAGAGATGAGCTCAAACCCTCAGTGGTGGAGACCTACTGTACTAAGTGACAGCAGAACTGGATAGACCTGGTTGGAACATATTTATCACATAAATGTATCTGACAAAGTCACTTGTTCTTTTCATGTAAACAGAACCCTGTGAGCCAACATGATTGACCATAAATCTTTTAACACATGGCTCTGTACACTGAGCATGTCGTAAAATTAGAAAACTGATTGTGATAGGTGGTCTTAGGGGAATTGGTCTGCCTGTGTTAACAGGCATTTGAAGGGAAACCACCTGAAGTTCACATTGACAAGATTAACATGGGCCCCTCCATCTGGAACACATGTGCCACAACCCAATGCAATCTAATCACTGAGTGAAACTTATCTGCTCTGTCTCAGAGATATGAGCCATAAATGGCCATCAGTGTAACTGCAAAGCTATAAATCATTGCATAATCTAAATAAATTAAATCGAGTGAAGATAACCTGTTCTGGCTACACTACAAATTGTTTAAAAAAATTAAAACATAAAAAAAAACCTAAGGAAGCTGTAAGTATCTGGTTTTCTCAACAGAAAACAAAAAGCCAATGCAAGTTTTTAATCTCATAAATCTGCCTTTTATTCTCACAATTGCAAGTTTATATATTATAATTAAGACATTATTTCTTAGAATTGTGAAAAATAACTTAGAAAGAGAAAAAACTCAAAAAAGGTAATTGCAACTTTACACAATTAGGAGTGAGATAAAGGTGCAATTACCTTTTTTCAGTTTTCTTTCTCGGAAGAGTTTTTATTGAGCTTATAACTTGCAATTGTGAGAAAACAAGTCAGAATTGTGAGATATACAAATTCTCAGCATCATTACTCCAGTCTTCAGTGTCACATGATTCTACAGAAATCATTCTAATATGATGATTTGATGCCCAAGAAACATTTATTTTTATTATCAATGTTGAAAAGAGTTGTGCTGCTTAATATTTTTTGTGGAGATCAATTAATCTTTGATGAATGGAAAGTTCTAAAGAACAGTTTTTATTTTGAAATAGAAATCTTTTGTAGCATTATAAATGTCTTTACTGTTTATTTTGTGTTCTTGCTGAATAAAAGTATGAATTTCATTAAAGAAAACAACAACAACAACAACAACATTGTGCTGATCCCAAACTTTTGAATGGAGGTGTAAGATAGATGAAATACATAAGAAGGTTATACATGAAATTTGAGAATGGTAAAGCTGGTGTTAATTTAAAGTGATATTTTTGCTTATACAATGCATATTATTAAAGGCACAGCTAGCACAACTCACCAGACAGGACGACCTCAATAAGATCTCCCTCATGGATATCCTCTGCCGACATTAGCCGCTGGAGGATGTTGTCTGAGTTCAGATCATGGCGGAAGAGCAAGATCTTATCGTACAAGCCAAAGAATCCACATTCTGGGAACTGAGGAGGGGAGGATGGGATATGTTATTAATAATCAAATCAAACATCAAAGGAGCTTCTTCATCAGAACTTTGCATCTTATATTGTAAACTTTTGAGAAGATCTATCTATCTATCTATCTATCTATCTATCTATCTATCTATCTATCTATCTATCTATCTATCTATCTTTATAGAGATTGTTGGTATAAAAAGACTAGCATATGAAAGTAGCATTTGTATGTTGCTGTGGGAAATTATGGAATATTAGCACATAATAAATCTGAGCACTCAACGCCACCCACAACCAGTCAGAATCAGGTATTCAAGAGATCCATATAATGATGTGCGATGAATCCTAATACCCTAGAGCCAAAGACAATATGACAAGAGAGAGAGACACAGAAAGGAACATCCAGGCCCTGTTTTTCAGCAATGGCTTCCCTCTAAGGAGATTACTAAAGCTGGGAGGCATGCAGAGCAGAGCGCCTGAAATATTAGCCCGGCAAAGGGAAGGTCTGTAAAACATCTGTTGAAATCAAGCCCACACAGATGAGTCACACTACTGTTCTTCACTTCCTCCACCATAGCTCTTCTCCACGTGGAATTATTTGCAAGATAGAGAGGGCTCATTAACCTTGCTTATATGACCTTTTTATTTTTTTTGCATTTTTAAGGCCAGCTAGTAAAGAGCTGTACAGGTAAACCTCACTCCCCTGGCCTCAAGAGGCGCACTAGCGACTGATGCTAGAGGCTGTGGTCTTTGTTAATGCTCCCGCCTCTCGTGCTGGTGAAGCCGGTTCAGATCCAGCTCGGAGCGTGCATGAGTAGGACCAGTTACATCTAAATATATCCATAAAGACAGAGCGAAATATTTGCCCACACAGCAAGCAGTGTCTCTACAAATCAAATACACAGTAAATTGATTTTTCGAAGTTGTAAATAAAACAACGATTATTTGAGTAATATTTTACAAGCAAATACTATTTCAGCCTTTCTACTTCAAAATGTAATGTTTAACTCAATGTGTTACTTGCTTTGTAGTTGCTTTGTAATTATTTGTTAAAATTTACTGTTACAAATTTCTGAGAGAAAATTGTTCAATCCTATTTTTCTTTTTTCAATGTACAGCTTTATTATGATCAAGAATTTGAGGAATTAACCTGATACACTAGATGACACTAGTTAAGTTTAGAGGAAAGCATAAACATTCCAAAGTGGAATAGTCACACAGTCAGAGGTGAGAAGTCCTGTCAGGAAATGGTGATCACAGCCAATTCTGAGGTATTTCCTCTTATCAAGAATCACCAAACACCCTCCCATTGAGAATATTTCACACTGATATGTCTCTGGTGTACTCTGGAATCTCTGGGATCTACATCAGGTCTTCTTTAAAGCTAAAGGATGTTTGGGAGTATTTAGAGAAAGAATAATTGAATATGTCAAGTCAAGTTGTATTTGTGTCATAATGCCTTATAGTGGAATTTAGCAGATTAGAGCCAAGTGATAATATTTTGCGACAATGCAAGCGATCAAACAGTTGAGATTTGCTATATAGTATATCTTGCCATAAGCAAAATATTCAGTTTGTATGAGGATAAAGCTGGACATACTTTTATATCTAACTTTATATAAAGAGCTGGGTGATAATATAGATACATTTTGCGACTATATAAAATAAAATCAGGCAGCTAAAATTTGTAATATAGTATATATTGCTTTACATGAATGTACTGTATGTATAGGAATAAGGTTGGATATCATATATAGCTCACTTATATATATATATATATATATATATATATACACACACTGTATACACACACACACAGACACACAGATAATAATACAATTTACATTTTTGCAATGATATAAACAATCATGCCTAATGTCATTTATTTAGCTTCATTTTTCAAATCTAAGTCAACATTGTGATTAATAATTCCCTTTACAAAAGCAAGCATCGATGTAACTTATTTACGGTTATGGATTTGAATCCTTTGCACTATGAGCATGAATGATACCTCAAATTATGTGAACTGAAGGATGATAAGACAAACAAACAAATAAATACATAAATCCCATGCAGACTTAAAGAACACTGAAGGCAAAAATACCGGTCCGTGTACCTTCGGATAATTTGTTTTCTAGTTATTGTCTTCAAAATGGATAAACGATGAAACTGCTAATTTATCACATATTCGACCCTTCTCGTGATCATAAAAAACAAATCATGTCATGTTTTCGTAGTTTTATTTTTGTTTTCATCACACTTTGTTGAAATGCACCAAATGGAAATACAATAAAACCAAAATAGATAAACAGCTTGAATATTCGATCTTTACATGTGGGCGGGAATGAAATGGCCCTTTTCACTGATTGGTCAACCAAAGATCAAACCATGCCGTCATCAGTTCTTCTATTAATTTACAGTCTATGGTTCTTCCTCTGTTCCGCGTAACACAGTACTAGTCATCCACTGCTACAGTTGGACAGCGCGCAGCGGATGCATTTAGGCTACATTGTAGTGAATCGCAAACCAGCATTTTATTTTAGACAATACAGTGACTTTTTTTTTAACAAGGGATTAAGTAGAACTTATATGACAGATAAGAAAAGATATATGACATTATTTCACATCAATGGTCACAGTATCTACAGTTTTGTTTAGTAATGGGCGATATAAACGATATGCAATATAAACGATACAAAATTGGTCTACGATATGGATTTTAATTATATTGCACTATCGCGATAATGCATGTTGACGCAATCTACCCGCAAAATTTAGAGCCACGAGCTGCAAACGGCTGCAACGCATCATCGTATTCGACATCTTGAGTAAACATGGCTGAAAGCGAAACGGAGGAGCTGGTAAAAAAAACCGGTGCAACATCCATTGGTTTGGATTTAAGCCGTCCGACGAGCAGCAGCAAACTATACTCTGTATGGGCAACAGTTCTGGCTAACGCCTGTTTCACACATATTCCGTTTGCAGTGCATATATAGGCTATATATTTTTTCCGTACCCATGTTAACAGGCCTGCACGCGGAGTTGTGCGGCAATGCGTTCCAGGAGCGGTGTGTATACAGCAGTGCAGTGATCGTTTCCACACAGTCTATTTCTGCTGTGCTGCACGTGCTGAATTAAAGTGACAGCGCATGGTTCATGGTCAAAATGAACACGGATTGATATGAAAATATAGTAATCTTTTTACTAATATAGTAAAAAAAAAAATTATACTATTTTTCAATCATTTTCTTTTTAACTTTAAGCTCGGGGTAATTAAAGCAAGGAAACTACACAGTAACATTACCTCAACAACGCGACATAATGGATGCACTTGTCTCTTCGTGAAACAAGTTCTTTGTGATATTTCTTTTGTTCAATATTTCTTGTAAAAAAAGATTTAAATGCAAAAGAAAAGGTATGAGAGAGCTGTTTATGTCAACTATGTATGTTTTAATTTAAAATGTTTGCGATGTTAACATAAATGTATAAATGTTTTGCCACTTGCTTGAGCAACTTAATATATAAATCTATATAGAAGTAATAATACGTTTTTAAGTGTTATAAATTTAAACGTGAATAGCCTAAGTCTTGTGAAAGTGTGCATATTACTAGCCTACTGTCTGTGTACAAATAGAATCACAATGCTGAAACTCTTTTATATTATTTTATAAAAGACACTAATAATATAAATAGTGATTTGAAATAAAAAATAGAGGATTAATGTTGTTTGTCGTACAGCCGTAGATCAGTTGCGCACTGCAAACGCACCATATGTGAAAGCACAATAGCGCATGCTGCTCCTGTGCCGCACACCACCGCACTGCACTGCACACGGAGTATGTGTGAAACAGGCGTGCACTACAGGAAATAAACCCAATACTTTAAGCTTTTTCTTTGTTAAAGTCTCTGCAGCTAGTGTACTTGAATTTTATTCATCTGCAACATTATGTTCTATAATTACAGTTTTGCATAATAAATGTTTTTAAAACAAATACATTTAGCAGTTTGGCTTTCCTTATGGTCTGTCTAACCTGTTCTGAAATGGTTCTATTATAATTTATATATCGTGATATATATCGTTATCGCAAGAGGCTGCAATGTATATCGCAATATGGATTTTAGGCCATATCGCCCATCCCTAGTTTTGTTCTATTTTGAGTTTTTTCCATAAAGAAGTTTACAAACACAGGCTATCATGTCATTATCCCACTGGCACATTACACATGTTATTTGTTCCCCAAGGAAGTACTGTTTTAGAGATTGACTTTATTGAATTGTGAACTTAAAGTCATGATTTGATGAAGAAGGCGAACCCGTTTGAGATGCAAATTTAAAATAACACACATTACAAAAAAATGTATAATGTGCATGACTTAGAAGGCTGGGGGGTCTGCATGGGCTTAAGTCAATGTTTGACACATCTTACACCTATCTCTACAAATGACCTCAACTAGAACTACATGTATCATTATGTGAAGTTACATTGACAAACTACACAAAATGTGAGGCTGTGGTTCCTAGAAAACGGAATATGCAGCACGCTCAGCCTAGTTAAATTGTATAGGTAAAGTTAAATAAATCAGCATTATATCAGGATATAATATATAGAAATGCTCTCTCAGTTACAAGATAACAAAAACCTGAAATAACAATTTGAAGTATAAAGCCAGAGATTTTTTTTTTATTGCCATCTATAACTGTCAGAAAATCACTTTTTCATAATGGCAATATACCCCCTTGATTTTTGAATTTGATTGTGTTAATGAATGTGTCATTTATTTAACCGATTCATTCAAAACGTTCAGGCATAAAAATCAAGTGGCTGTATATATTAATGGATCGTTGAATTACACACTCAAACGATTCTTTCAAAGACTCGTATTCATTCAAGAACGAAACACCACTCTATGCTGCGAGTCAGTCGCATAACGGTTCTATGACTTTGCTTTTGAAGTTTAGTTGGCAGAGAAAATAAAACACTGTTTTGTGTAACATCAATTAATAGTCAATACTAATGATATAAACTCAGTGTATTGTCCAAAACAAGTTATAAATGTTGCGTATTTATATGATAATTCACTACAATGTAAAAGTATATTCGCTCCGCACTGTTCGGTGTGTCACGCAGCTTTGCCACACAGATTTTATAAGTTGGTCAGCTAAATAAAACAGGAGGTGTGGCAAAGAAGTAGACTAATAGGTAATGTGAGCAGATGCAAGGTACAGTCATATTTCTGAAATAAACACATATAGGCTAATAGCCTATTTCTCAGGTACATGTAGACTACAGACAGAAATAAGCTCTGTCTGTAGTCACAGTACGCTTTGTCAAACCTTTCTTTAGTCTGGTTGTTTGATAAGAAAGAGATGCAATGTAGTTGCAAAAAAAAGAAAAGCTTAAATGATCCGTACAACTGTAGCAGTGGATGACTATTATTCTGTCGAAATGAAGAAGAACTGATGATGGCACGGTTTGATCTTTTATTGACCAATCAGTGACTGAAAATGGGTGTTTCGTTCCCGCCCACATGTAGAGATCGGATTTAAGCTGTTTTATCCATTTTGGTTTACATATCAGGTCGCACTGTTTCTCTGAAAACCTCCATTGTAGTCTTGAGTTTACTTCCAGGAACGTAAATGTCACATCATTTAAATGATTCCTGCACAATACATATAAAAAAAAAAAGGGACCGGGCCTGGTTGAGTTGTGTTAGTGTGTTGTATCTCATTAGTAGTGTGTTTACGAAATACACTCGAACCAGTTGACTGATCACAACACACTGGTCCAGCCGACCAATCAGAGCACATTGTGCTTTATTAGAGGAGGGGCTTCATAGAGACAGGAACTAAATAGGGCTGTATTTTACAAAAGCATTGTGAGGTAACTTTATTGTAGAGACCATTGGTGGAAATAGTTATACGATCTACTTAAAGGGATACTCCACCGTTTTTTCATATTAAACTATGTTATTCTCTTATCTAAGACGAGTTGATACATACCTCTCTCGTCTCAGTGCGTGAGATAACTATGTTATTAAGAGAATAACAGTTTAATATGAAAAAACGGTGGAGTATCCCTTTAAGCTTACGGAGCTTTTGAGAAACGCAGCCCAGAGCATTACTGCAGACTGGGAAGAGAGGTGCTGTAACAATGTAAAATATGTGAAACATAAAGGCCTGTTCACACCGGGACGAATTTCGCGTGCGATATTCGCCGACGTTTAACGCCTCGTGACTAAACAATTGGGTGCCAATGTGAGTGTGCACACCGACGCGTAAAACGCCACGCGTTTTAAAAAAGCGTCATTTTTTAAAAAAACGCCTCGGGATCGTTTTTTTGGTTTGACGCGCCGCGTCAAAAACTATCCGACCAATGAGATTGGCGCTTTTCCTCACGTGTCTGGAGCTTCTGAAGTTACAGTAAAACACAACTTGGGGGCGCTCAAACACAAAACGGTCTTGCCGAGCACACATACGTGATGGCGAAGAAGACATACAGCGTCTAAACTCTGCCGGGAAGAAATAAGACGAGGAAGATGCAAGGCTAGATGAATGTAGAGCTGCTGGTCTTGTTGGTGTCTTTATAAAGAGACACCAATGACAATAAAGAACATTTGCTGCGTCCCAATTCGCATACTATCCATCCTAAATAGTATTCGAAAATAGAATTAGTACGTCCCAAATTGTAGTATGTTGAAATGAGTGTCCCAAAGAGACCCGGATGGTCTACTATATCCGGTCAGAATCCGAAGTGCAGATCGTTGCGCACTCTAACGGCTGATATTACCCACAACCCATCGCGCGCTGGATGAGGATTCGGTTAGAACTACAAACAGAGTGAAAATTGTTAAAAAAAACTACAGACATGGAGGACGCGCGAGTCCGACGGTTATGTAGAGAGGTTTAGATAAAGGGGTTTGAGTGATTAATTATCAGTATCTAACCTGACGAAAATGTATTCATTCAATGTTGTCCACATTATATTGCATCTGCAGCAGCATTGTGAACTTTTGTAAAGATACGTTTAGCCATTAACTTTTAAATGCATTATTATATTCAAATTCCAAACACATGAGGAGAGTCTCTGCATGAAAGACCCATGACTGGCAGATGAACGTGCGACAACATTTCTCTCCGAAATGGTAAGAAGTTATATTAGATTGAATGGAGGATTTTAACTGTGACGAGATGATTGACAGGGCAGTTTACGGTAACAGAATGATTGACAGGGCAGTTTACGGTGACAGGACGCACGCGACAGAGCTGTCCGTTAAAGATGACGAAGTAGTATGTCCCAAAGCTTGCCTACTCTTTTGCTACACACTCAAAAGTATGCACTTTTTCTTCACAAAAAGAGTACATACTTTTAGGGCGTAGTATAAGTAGGCGAATTGGGACGCAGCATATATGACAAACGCGACAAACTTGCTCTCTTCTTCTGAGTGACAAGCGAGTGTCAGAAGCATAGTTGCGCAGCGCCACTTTGTGGACCGGGGTATTTCTGTTTTACATTAAGCGCCATCTAATGTCAGGGAATGAATTTGCATGTTCACTCGGCTCATCGTCAGCGAAAATCGCTTGGGTGTGAACACAAAAAACGCGTTGAAAAACGCTGACGAATAACGCGAGCCGATATTCGTCCCGGTGTGTACGAGATTTAAGATTTTAAAAAAAGATTTTTTTTGAAAACCTATTCTAAAAAAAAAAAAAACATAATATGGCCTCTTTAACACTTTTAATGTCAAAAGAAGTATATCTGTTCAGTTTATTACATACTAGCATTCTGTGTCTAACACATCTTCATGGATATTGTCTCTCTGTCTAGCAGGAAACTTCTAAATCCTTTTTTTTTTTTACCACATTTTTTTAGGGTCTGCTAGCTCTGAGGAAACATTTCTGAAGCCTTTCACAACAGGCCAAATGGAAAAATTGGATATCAGAAACAAGGTGATGAAAGATGATGGATAGGAAGAGAGGGGGAGACATGAATAGATGGCTGAGGATCAAAGATGCCCCTTGGTGAAGGGTCTGGATGGGGTTACGCCTCACTGCCAACTAACAGGTCTGAAAAAAATCCATCTGACACAGCTGCTTCCCGGCTCGGTCCCGACACACAATGCACCTAAAACAATACTACCCATAATGCCAGGGCCAATGAAACTCACGGCCACTGTTTTTGGCATTGACCCAATGTCACCTGTGGGCAGAAATCCCTGTTTGGCTTTGGAAAAGCTGTGTACTGACTCCACTCCAGGGTCCCACACTTATACTCAACACAATGAATTCATCTAAACACACTCCTCATCAAAAAGACTATCAGCTGAAATCATAAAAGAAAGGCAAAAATAAGAATAAGAGTGAACTGTTGATTCATTGTTAGTCCACAACATATCATGAAGAGATGAATGTACACATAAAATGGATTTGTGAACAGTCACCAACCAATGTCCTGGCAAACCAGCCACATCATGAGCCAATTTATTTTCTAGCAGACCATCATATAATTTCTGTAGTATGAAAATGTTCTGTATTGTGTCAATGCTGCTAATATCGTGCACAGAACTTGAGCAAACATATTCACATCAGTATGATCAGATGCTTTCTTAACTGCTATTTTCTCACCTCTGTCATTTTTGTTGTGTTTATTTTGTTATTGAGAGGAAAGAGTGCAGCACATATTTACATATTCATCTTCTGTCTGTGAAGATTGAGCAGATTGTGGAAAACAAAGTACACCTTGGCCATAATGCAATGCGCTCGACCTGCCCTTCCATTTCCAATGTGATACAAATAAAGTATCATTAAAAATGTAAAAAAAAAAATATTTATTTTCTGACTCATTATTCGATCAAACTGCTGAGAGTTAATCATTTTTAAACCAAATCAGGTTAAAAATGTATAAACGTATTTATTTATGAGATGATAGCTCTCTTCAGGTATTTAACAAATATAGTAATGAGTCAAGAAAGGAATGAAATGTTGTGGATATTTATTTTTGAAGGTTAATTGTGTAGTTATTAGGGATGGGCAGTGTTGGTCAAGTGACTTGGAAATAGTAATTAGTTACTGATTACTGATTACTTCTCCAAAAAAGTAATCCAGTTACTTTACTGATTACTTATTTTCAAAAGTAATTAGTTACTTTACTAGTTACTTTACTAAGTTACTTTTCAAACACATGATGCACGACCTGAATACGCTAAAGCAATAGACCTTTCAGCCTAATTCTATTCTTTCTGCATATTCCATCATCAAAATGTAATCAAATGAAACATTCTCTTTTTTTAAACTTATTTTATTATTTCAATATTTTAACTTTATGCACATTGCAAGCAAAAAATTCAATTAAATGCAATAGTCTCAGACTAGAAGAAAATTGTTGAACATTTAAACCTATTTTCTGCACATTCCACCATATTTTAATGAAATAAAGAAAGTCCTTCTTCTGTTAACTTAAATTTCTACATATTCCAGCATATAAAATAAATGTATTTTTTGTAAAATCCTTCATTTGAAAAGATGTAAAAATACAGCAATAAAATCATTTAAAATGAAACTCGCTCCTGACTGTATTACAAATTATTAACACTTACGTCTTTTAACAGTAAAGTGCAGAGAGGAGTAAAAATTAGTTGATTAAAACAGAAAATGCTGCTGCATGCCACATTTTGGCTTCACGTTTTTTGTTTTCTTTCGGAGTGAAACAGTGGTTATATATTATATCCCATCAGCATGTAGGTAGCCGCTGCGGTCATGTCAGTTGGGTGTTCAGGCCAGGGTTTTTTTCAGTAGGGTTTCACATTCCTGTTTCACGTTCCTGTACCGGCTTGCTGCGTTAGTTAACCGTGTAAAACTGTCTCGTGACATATGCTTGCTCAGATTTGAGGTAGAATTTTGACATTCTCCAACGGGGGGTCCTGTTTCTAGATCAGGATGCTCTCTCTGCACATGCAAGGTCTCTCGCGTTTGCTCTCTCTCTCTGTCCGTGTGCGCGCTACATGGAGCACAGTCTCTGTCTCGCATGCACGCTCGCTCTAAATTCCGGGAGATTTTAACTAATTTGCGGTGTAACTAGTCAATAACAAATGTGGCTCAACAGTTAGATTTATAGATAAACTCATCTTTCAGGCGTTTGACCGAAGGGGTTGACACTTCAGCGCGAGAAATCGGGGGTGTGCGTGTGAGCGAGCGTGTGTGAGAGTTGGCAGCTCTGCTGCTCTCTCCCTCGTTCTAGTCGTCTCTCACTGATGTCGCGGCGCTCATACATCATTTGTTATTCACGCACGACTCATGTCACGAGACAGTCTCACGACACTAAACAAAATCACGGTTAACTAACGCAGTAACGCAGACTGTTTACGGGGAAGTAACAGTAATCTAATTACTATTTTTTCAATTGTAATCCCTTACTTTACTCGTTACTCGAAAAAAGTAATCAAATTACAGTAACGCGTTACTTCTAACGCGTTACTGCCCATCACTGGGGATGGGCATTCGATTAAATTTTCTTAGTCGATCGTCGGGAGAATTAACGATCGACTATCGATTAATCATTCATATTTTTTATATATTAAAATTAATTATTTATTTAACTTTTTATAAATTAAAAATGCAATGAAAATACAAAAATACAGCGTGTTTTTCCTCGATGAGATCTTTATTACAAGATAATCAACTTGCGGCAGTTAAACTGGACATTCGGCTAAACTTGAAATATGCGCTGCGGTGCTCTAAAAAGCAACAAAACCTGCAGCTGCGAGTTGGCGTCCTCAAACAGAGACCCGATCGTTTGTTCCAAAATAATAATAAAAAAAAATCATGTTAAACAATAACTTAACCAAAAACATAATAATACTCAATGTAACTCAAAACTATCCAAGGTACGAAGTCGAGAAAGAGTGTGAGAGAGATTAGCCTACCTAGCAACAAATTAGGCTACTTAACAAAGCCTCAAAAAAAATATCTATTAACTCACATAAAACTTCTGCACCAGTCTACTGATTTTTGTTGAGAAAGATAAGCATGTTGATGACATGGACTGGGCCTGGGGTCAGACGCGACCGCAACATGGTGACCGTCAAGCCTCGTGTATACTTTTGCCTGGCTCTGCAGCGTGAGTCTCCGCAAACGGACGAGGCGTTTATACTCCACGCGCTCGCCTGTAAAACGCCGAATACCGCAATGACGTCATTTTTGCCTCGCGCACCTTTGCTCGTGCTTGTGCGGACGCGTCGAGGTCGAGTGTAAACAAACTCTTCAGTCCAGCCGCCGAAAACACCCGCTCTGAGGGGACTGACGTTGCCGGGATGCACAGGTACCTCTGCGCTAACTTGACCAGCCCGGGAAACAACTTATTCCGTTCACTTTCCACCCGTCTGCAGGGGTGCAATCCAGCGGTTCATTGCTTCAAGGCTCACATTACGCAACGCAACCATATTACATTTACATTTACATTTAGTCATTTAGCAGACGCTTTTATCCAAAGCGACTTACAACTGAGGACTAAACCAAGCGAGTCATCGTGAAGAGGCAAAAGCAACGCAAGAAGTGCTCAAAATACAAAGTTCAGACATAGCTCGGAGTAGCATAAGCCAGGCAAGCGAGGATTTAGAGGAAAGGATTTTTTATTTTTTATTATTTTATTTTTTTTAGTTTTAGTTTTATCGATAACAAATTAACATGATCGACGAAATTCTTAATGATCAATTATCGATCGTCGATTAATAATGCCCATCCCTAGTAGTTATAGAACAATTTATAAGCCAAGTGGAAAAATTTGACAATTTATGCCCATTTGAGAGCATTATATTGATTATACTGAACAGTCATCCTGGTTTCTAGACATTGGCGTTGGCATCAAACACTGAAAAGCCCATATGGGGTACACACTGAGTGCATTGCATTGCATAATACTAGATCCTGCAGAAATAGTAGGAGTAAAATCAATGGCGAAATGCTATCCCGAACATAGCCATTAGTTTCATAATATCTTTTCACTCCTTAAACGACATTAAAATAACTAATCTGCAAAATGCAGCTGAAATCCATAAAATGGCTTGGTCATGTTGAAACCAGCATAATTCCATGCAGCCAGGCTTGCTTTATCCATTAATGTACAAGAAACATGAAAGCCTTAGTCTTTCTGTTGCATTATATAAGCTCATTTGACACAGCTGGACACTGGACCTAATCTGCATCCCATTTCATACACAGTAGATATACAGTATGAGCATCCCTCGGCTGTCTGAATGCCTCTTTTTTTAAGCTGAAGTTGTCTAAAGATGCATACAGACACCAACAGAAGATCAGTTGTTAACTCTCTGCTGGATGCTGGCAATGACAGAC
The DNA here is from genome assembly GCF_029890125.1 of Rhinichthys klamathensis goyatoka. Classification (NCBI taxonomy): domain Eukaryota; kingdom Metazoa; phylum Chordata; class Actinopteri; order Cypriniformes; family Leuciscidae; genus Rhinichthys; species Rhinichthys klamathensis. The sequence continues at coordinate 3,303,616 of NW_026606660.1, forward strand.
ATAGGTTCAATTCCCAGGAATGCATGAGCTGATAAAATGTATACCTTGAAGGTGTCTGCCAGATGCATATAGAATATTAAACAATAAAAAAAAATCCATGTCATGACCCCTTTAAAACAACAAACCTGCTTTCATTTGCAGCTTTTAACTTATGTCATACTCCAGAAGTTTTACGGGCTGCTCCTGACATGCATCCTTCCTGTGAGAAGAGTCACTGAGAGCTTTCCTCTCTGCTCTGTGCCCAAGTCTGGACCTGGACCCTTCAACTTCCTCCTGCTGGCACGGCCCACACACTTTCCACCCTGCATTTCCCATTGACCGCAGCGAGCCAGACCACTCAGGGAGACACAAAGAAGCTGCAAATGATGCCCATACCGAGATGAAAAATACGTAAAAACTAGGGATGCACCAAAATTTTGCCCGCTGAAAATGGCATTTTGGCTTAAAGAGAAAAAAGGCTGCAAAAATTGACGCTACAATCTCGTTCACTGGCCCACCCTAAGCTACGCTTAGCTCACATGCTCTTATAATAATAGCTTTGTAGGACTATACTTTCTTTTGAAAATTGGTTAAATAATACATTTATAATTCATTTTATTTTAATATATTTTCTGTCCAATTTTGGTTTTACTTTAAATAAAAGTCTGGTTATTTTATTGGCTTGCATTTTTTTTAATCTAGATTCAATAAACGTATTGCATTTAATTAAAAAGTCTAAAATGAATACAAAATACAAAAAAAAAAAACCAAAATTTAAAATAAGAAATTAATATTTATTAGGAAAAAAGTTATTTTCAATTTCAGCCCAGAATTTTCATTTCGGTGCATCCCTAGTAAAAACACAATAAATATACTCTGGTTACTGACTTGCATGAAGGGAAAGAATGGTCTTACTTATGCTGTGTGTGTGTTGTTTATAAAGCTTATTTATGGATGCAGACCCACTCATAAGCAATGTGCATGTCATGGGATTTAATAATTTAAGTCTCAAGCCATTTGTTGGTTGATTGTCCCAGACAGTGTAAACACTGTGCTTTCAAAACAAGATGTTTGAGCAGCCTGACATGTCAACTTCTGGACTTCTGACCAATAGCATGAGTTTGGGGCAGGACTAAAGTCCCTTTAAGGCAAGTTCTTTCGCTCTTGGCTGTCTTGGCAATGTCTCCTGGCAGGCATACAGTGCCTGATCAGCAATAACATCTGACACAAATGGTATAATTTTGCTTCTCTAACTCAAATTGGGATAAAAACTGTACTTTTTGGAGTGGGCCAGATAATGCTTATAATGCATTCTATCGAACCAACAACAGGTAATTTAGTGACATTACTTAGGTGTTGCTACACTCTAAAAAAAAGATGGTTCTTTAAAGGTTATTTACACATAGTAACAGTTCAATTTAAAACCGTATCATCCTGAAGAACCCTTTATATGCTGAAATGGTTCTTTGTGTTAGAGTTTAGGGTTCTTTATTGACGTACAACCCAGAAGCGCTGCGCTGTTACACTGCGTGAACTAACTCGAGGCCAACAGAGAAGGAAATGAATAGTTGAATAAAGTCGTTATTTTTGTTTGCTTTTTTTTGCGCACAAAAAGTATTCTCGTGGCTTGATAAACTTAAGATTGAGCCACTGTAGTCACTTGGACTAATTTAACGATGTCTTTCATAACTTTTTTGGGCCGGCAAGTTTCAATCCCTTAGAAGCCTATAGAGGAGTGATCCAGCTCTCGGATTTAATCAAAAATATCTTAATTTGTGTTCCTATTAACATGGTAAAGGGCTCATACTGTCCATTTGTGCTAATTTTGGCCTTCATGAACATAATTGTTTTTACATAAACAATTGGAAGAGATAAACTGTAACTCTAAACTCAATTGTGTATTTCAGATGCTGTCACGTATCATAACCTCATAATCTGCAGAGAGAAACTGCCACTCAGAATGCACACATAATGAAGGACGTAAAGACATCATAGGATTGTGAAGATATTTCACTGGAACTTGGTCTTCATTACATCTATATCGTGTTCAATGTCAATTGTTTTTTATTAATGTATTCAGCTAAAAACTGTTGTTAGAGCATTGCCATTTTTGCTACAATCCGTACTTTTATTTTAAAAAAAAAAGTACCTAATTGACACATCATGCTGTTTTTTTTTTTATGTAAAACCCAAATGGGCAACAAGATATAACAAGACCAGGCAGATAGAGAACTAAAAAAAAAATATATAATTTATAAAAATAATAGTAAAAGTTATATTAATAATATAGATATACTACTATTAATGAAAATAAATATGGTTGAAAATGTTATTTATAACACCATTAAGGTCATAGCACTTTTAAATCATTGGTTCTTTATGGAAGAATGCTTTATATTTGGCACCAAAAAGGGTTCCGCTATTGTTACAAGCTGAAGAACCCTAATTTGGTACTGTTTAGAATATTTTTTCTTAAGAGTGTAGCTGGTGAAAACAGTTTTACTTGTAGACAGAATCTGGTTTGCACAGTGTTTTATGACTTGCTTTCAACTTCCAAAAATTTGGTTAAAGGAATAGTTCACCCAGAAATTTAAATAAAATCTTCTTGACCGTTCTGTTGTTCCAAACCCAAATGAGATTCTTTCTTTCACTTCACACAAAAGAGAAAAAAATACCTTTGTCTGTGTAATTACAATCATAGGCTACAAAAACTGGTCTGGAGTATTTCCCATACTACAACATAACTCAATGATTAACTACCATAGTACGATACATCACTGGAGAAATGATTTTAATAGCTATTAATCAGTAGTTTTTGAAAAATGCTGTTTGGATGTTTGTCGGTCCGACACCAACAACAAACGTGTCAGCCAATCAGCATTAGGGGGCGTATGACGGTGGAGGAGAGAGAACGAGCAAGAGGGAGATATGAACTGAAGAAAGACTGCAGAAAAAGAGATGAGACACAATACAAAAGAGAAAAGCTTAGAAGAAATTACTGGAAAATAAAGGGTTATGTCTGGGCAAGAGCTTTAGGACCCGTGTTAATATTAGAAAAGCTTTCATGACAAATATCTTATGTACTGTCACTTTCTATAGAATACATGTGAATGCAAATGCAAAAGTGAAAAGTGAGCGCACATTCAAAAGAGATTTCAATACCCCTTAAATTATTTTAAATTTTTATTGTGGTGTTTATACTTTTGATATAAACGTTCCCTTTGGTTCCAAATGCCAAAACTTTTGATTGCTTTTAGATATCAACACAAAATTTGGCCCAGATGCAGTTGACAGCACACACAAACGAAGCACACACACTGTCACAGTTGACAGCACACACACAAAAATAAACAGTTTTTGTTTCGTTTACATTTCTTTGGTCCGTGTTGCTTTTATATATCATTTGAATATAGTAAGTCAAAGTCCTTACTTTTAAGTATGTCACTTAGACATGAAATCATCAAAAATGCCTTCAGGGTGTAAAGGGTTAAAACTCATCCCTGGCTAGCCACATACACTGACTTTGTGCTACAGACTCATGAATGACTGCTGAAGCAACATTAGCGTTTCCCCCACATGTGACAAAGCAGATTTATCTTTTTCCTCCAACTACTCTGCATGCCTTTTATCAAACTATAGGGGAAAAAAGACAACACTAGTAATCTCAATAAAAAAAATGATTTTCAATAGTCATTTTTAAACATTCCTAATTCTTCAGCCCCCGCTTGTTGTTAATGAGATTGACTCACATGAGACAGTCAGCAGATCCTTGTTCACAAACTAGATGCATCCATCATTCATGAAGGCAGCATTCCAGTTCATTCTGTTTGGTTATTAAAGATGACACTAAACATTCAGTGAAAGGTGTATTCATTCTGTCCAAGTCCAAACAAAAATGATATGCTCCTCCACATCCTGAACTCTGAATTCAAATTGTTAAAATATGAAAACATACTTACAGGCTGTGACTGAGTCAGAAGCGCCAGAATGTACTTGTGGCGCCGGCGGCAACAATACTATAAAAGTTACGCCTTCTTTCTTTGCGTATACATTTGGGCGGTGTTATCAAACTCTGCCCCCACACACTGACGTAGATTTGTGGGGGCGTGTTTAAACAAAGCGTTTTAGGAAGGCGTGGATGAGCCTTAACTTTTACAAAGAATATCTCTTTAGGTTTGACACTTTGACTGCAGATCTTATACATGCACAAACAGCTACATAACACACTACAGAAAAAGGAAAACAAGAAATCGCATCATATGACCCATTTAATGTTATATTGCACTGTTGTAGCCATTTCAAATGATATATCATATTACCTAAAAGTTCCTACCCTATACAGATGCGACATGCCCACATTTAAAAATTCCAATGCACTTAAATAGCTTCCTCTTTTATAGGAGATTTAGTTTAAAAATAACTGACAGTCATGAAAAAAATATGATTTCATTGACTATAATCAGTATTGAAATTCTTCAGAAACTTAACTTTTCGCACTATCACGCACATTCAAGCTCCGTCGATACCCCTGATCTTGGCTCATTTTGAAGCCGAGTCGTTGAATCAGTGAGTTCTTGGTGAGCAGCAGCAAATGGATCAGTCCAATTCGCAAATACATTTTTCAGTGTTATTTGTGAACCAGTTCAACGGGTAAATTGGAAAGAATCAACTCATTCCCAAATCGGACATCACTCATCAGACGGGGTTGCAATTTCATCAGTTCAAAATAACGAAGAATGATATGTCTTTTTATGAAATACAGTCAGAGGTGGGCTGTCAGGGCCATCAGGGCCTTCTCTGCTGGCCCTGTCAAAATATAATATAATATAATAATTAATATATAAAATATATATTTTTTCATTTTTACGATGTTACATATTTTTACATATTTCCTGAAAAAATATGCTTATTTTTTGTGAGGCGGAGCTGGATTTTCCATATGGTCATCTAAACGCATCACAGCTCCTTGGACCAGCACTAGTAGTTTAGCTAGCCTTCCGTTGAAGCTGCCATTTCCCATTTGATCATAACTTTGACTAACATGTATCATTAGTCAGTTCTTCCAGAAAAAGTTTTTTTGTGATTGTTGCGGGCAAAAATCCTTGATTACGCGGCCCGTTTTCTTTAAAAATGCGATGGAATATGCGGGATATTTATGCAATTTTTTGCGATGAAATTGCGGGAACTTGCAAAAATTGCGGGAACTTGCAAAAACTGCGGTTTGATGAAAAAGAGAAAAAAAAGTGATTCCCACAACACCCTGTTCTCACTAGGCTACTACCTTAATGTAAAGAGTCCTTTCTTATTACTTCCTATGATAAGCAAGCATACTACATCACAGAAAGTGCTGGAAATATTTAATTTCTCATCTTGTTTTATTTCAGACTGTACGAGTGGAAATAAGGTGTGGCCCCTTTAAGAGCTGCACGCTCCCTGTTGAACTGTCTGCAGTTTTATATTGTATGTGCCATGCGCCTCGAACACCCCATGTGTGCGGGTAATTTCTGTTTGATGCTACTTCTTTTATCTTATTTTATTTATTAAGTAACGATGTGGACGGTAGAACGTGTGACAGACAGTTATACGAGTTCGATTTGGGAATAAAGTGCGAGTTGTGAGATGCCAATCGCCTCCGTGAGTCTGTCTGGCCTCTGCAATAACTTCAGCTTTGAGCTATCCCTATTTTTCTTCCCGACACAATGCGTTACACAAGACCTTAATAAACACATCAAACTTACAAAACATTGATGAGTCAAACAAGTTCTGTAGCTTAACTAGAGGAATATGCTACAACTTCAGTAAAAATGAATAAATGAAATATTTAAAAATAAAGTGTGCTCCTGTTTTACAGCTTTTCGATGATGTTCACGTCGCATAATTACGTCACTTCATAACGTTCCCATGGCAACAGGGGGAAATGGCCGCTCTTGTGTGAAGCAAACGCAACATTTTCCAACTTTCTGCTAAGATATATGTGACTTTTTTGCGACGAAAATGCGGGGATTATGAAATCATGCAAGCCCCGCATATTTTGCGCGGGAATCAGCAATTTATGCGGCGAAATTGCGGAGTATTTGAAAAAATGCGACCCCCGCATAAATATGTGGACTTTGGCTGATTATGCATTGAATTCAGCGATCGCATAATCGCGTTTTTCTGGAGGGACTGATTAGTTAATCAAATTTTGATGCGCAGTGACAGAACGCCCCAGGGAGCCAGTGATGTGTATCGGCGCTAATCCCCGCTGATGTCATCAACCGTTTGAAATTTCGGCGGGTTGTGAGCAATGTCAGTAAACTCAGCTATGGCCGCTGCCTTCACACCTCTTACCGATCCTGTTTCCGATCTCCTTCGTGTGCCTTTTTCAAGGCGTATGTTTGGAGAGAAGAAAGAGATCATTTTAAAAGGAAGGTCTACACCTAAGCTGGATGGGCTGACCAAGGCCGGAAAAGGATTTGTGCGGCACTTCACTGAGGGTAACTACGATCGCTATGAGTGGCTAACAGCTAGCACTGAGCGGAACAAGCTATTTTGCTGGCCGTGTTTGCTTTTTAATACCAGTGAGGGAACATGGAACAGCACGGGTTTTAACAGCCTTAATAGCTTCACCAAGGCAGCTATCAAACACCAGGCATCTGAGCGTCACCTCACAGCGGTGGTACATTTGAAGACCTTTGGTGAGTCCAGGGTGGATTTGCAGCTTGATGACCAGCGGAGACGAGAGACAAGCCTGCACAATGAGAGAGAAGAAAAACCGGGACATACTGAAGCGCCTCATTGATTGTGTCATCTTTTTGGGACAGCAAGAATTGTCTTTCAGGGGACATGACGAGGGGAATGAGTCCCTGAATCGAGGTAATTACTTGGAGTTACTGTCTCTGCTATCAGAATACGATGCTGACACCACCTTTCCATGGCCACCGTTTTTATGGGAACATCAGGGAAAATTCAGAACGATCTCATAAATGCTGTTGCTGAGGTGCTAAATGATTCCATCAAAAAAGAGATTGACAACACCAAGTTGTCGCAGTTATGGTGGATGAGACCACCGATTGCAGCAACACTGCACAGCTGTCATTTGTACTCCGGTATGTTACTGACATCGGAGTAAAAGATAGATTTTTAAAGTTTGAGGATGTCACAGGAAAAAAACAAGCTCATGATCTAGCAGTTTCAGTGCTTGAAGTGTTGGGCAGCTACGATTGCAAAAGAAAGTTAGTGGCACAGTGTTATGACGGAGCCGCTGTAATGGCATCCGGACTTAATGGGGTACAGGCACGCGTAAAAGAAGACATTCCTCAGGGTCTTTTTGTGCACACACATTAAATCTTGTGATGTCTCAGGGAGCATCAAAAATTAAGGATTGCAATTTTTTTGCGAATCTGGGAGGATTGTCTGCATTTTTTACACGTTCTCCCAAGCGCACAAAACTGCTGGATGAGTTTAGCGAGAGGCGGCTGCCGCGGGTCTCTCAGGTGAGATGGAACTTTAACTCCAGGTTGGTGGGCACGGTCCATGACAAAAGAGCTGAGCTGGTCAAGCTTTTACAGCACATACTCGATCACGTGGAGGATTTTGACCGTGAAATAGTACATTGTGCATCAGGACACATGTCACAATTGAAAAGCTTTGACTTGTGTTATTTTCTTTTTGCCTTCATCGACATTTTTTACTTCGCTGATGTGCTCTACGGAATACTGCAAAATAAGAGCTTAGATGTGCAATTCAGTCTGGCCAGAATTGCAGATTTTTGCCAGATTCTTGAAGATGAGCGGAGAAAATTCGATGCCATCTATGAGAGGACAGCGGAGGCCGCGGGACAGCCGAGCGCAGGCAGAGGCCGAACAGACGTGCGTGCGCACAACAGACAGCTACACACAGCGCTGATCGACAGCATCATCACACAAATCAGCAATCGATTTGAGGATCACAACTGTTTGTTGCCTTGCTGGATGCACAGCTGTTTGTTTGCAAAGTTCAAGCAGACATTTCCCAAAGCAAAGCTCAGGAGCCTGGATGAGAGCTACGGCGCACAGTTTGACCTGTGCAGACTCAGAGCTGAGCTCAAAGTGAGGTACACCATGACAAACTTTCAGGGAAAGAGTCCAAGTGACCTACTGATATTTCTGAGGAGCACGGGACTTGCAGTCAGCATGTCACAGCTTTATGCCCTCACATGCTTGATCGTGACCATTCCAGTGTCCACCGCATCAGTTGAGCGATCTTTCTCAGCTCTCAAGCACATCAAAACGTATTCACGGAATACAACCGGACAAACACGACTCTCTGCATTGGCATCTATTGCCATAAAGAAGGAGCTGCTCATTCATCTTAAGCAGGACGCACAACTGCATGAGGAGGTCATTGAACGTTTCATCAGAAAGGATCGGAGGATGGATTTTATTTACAAGTAATGGGTGAGTGTTACGTCTTACTGTTTAGGAGAGATAAAATTATTGTGGTATGTTATACAGCATTTTTGTTATGGTTGTATCTGATTGGAATTGCTGGAGTTTGGGCTGTAGATGGTGATGCTGTGTTGATGTGCCTATAGCTGTTATAATACACAGTGTGAGGTGTGCGTGCGCTGTGGTTGAAGATCAACTGTCTCGTTGGTGATACGCAGTAGTGCATCGTGATTGTATTTTTTGTATCCGTGTGTGTGGTGTGGTTACGGTTGTCATGGTACGCTACTGAATATAGTGGAGTAAAAAGCATTATATTATGCTTTGGAATGCAGTGAAAGGTAAAGATTTCCCAAAATAAAAACACTGATAAAGTACAGATGCTTGAACAATGTACTTTTAATTTTTTTTATAAGATTGGTCTTTGCTTACATGCTGGGATGTTTAAAAAAAAAAAATTGTGTGCAGACATTTTCTTTGACGTTCTGAGGGAGTTTGATTCATGATTCATGTTAAAGGAACATTGGTCCCACTTTATATTAAGGGTGTTCAAACAGGTCCGGTTCAAATAAAACAAACTATGGTGCAAACGCTTTATTAGTACGGTTCAGTTGAATAAGTGTGAACGCTGCCATCAGAACCCTGGTACCAAACAAGCGGGACGAGACCACTGAAAAGATGGGCCTTTGTCCGCTTTTAAACAAACTCTAATGCGGTCTGAATGAAATATGAACGCAAAACGGGCCAAAGACATGTAAACGAACCAAAATCAGGACACAATGTCACAAGATGCGACTCTAAAAAGGACAGAATGCTCAAGCATACCTGTTTTTTCTCATCATAGTTGCGATGTTCCTCTAAAAATGGTAACACATTTTGCCCCATGTGACATCTATACATGGTATTTTTAAACTTGTTGCCACATATTTACACAAATTTAGTTTTTCTCCATTTTTAAAATCCTATATGGTTTATCATTTCAAAAGTTTGCACACTTGAAGTATCAGTAAATTTACATTTAAGTATTTTAAAGTTGAATGTTTTGATAGTAATAAGGGGCGGTAATAAAATAAAATAAAATAAAAGTTGTATTATTTACTGACTAGTGCTGGCTAGAATAAATATACGGTTCATCAAACAGTTTGTTTAAAAGCAAGTACTTTTATACTTTTACTCAAGTAAACCCGAAAATAAGTCCCTATTTTAATAGGGTATCTATACTTTTGCTTAAATGCTTGACTTGTGTACTTCGTCCACCACTGGCATAAAGTTAGACTTGTCTCAATTATGCTGCGTCACTGAACATAACCTCATACCACCAATGGCCTCCGGTCGCTTAGTCACTGTCATTGTGAACGCCCTTTCAGAGAGGACCAGATTGTGTCTGAGCTTCTGAAGGCCTTTTAAACTTCCTTGTAGTGTGGTTATCAGCTGTGCATATCACAGACAGGAAACACAAACACCTCATAACAGAGTTTAGTCAATCTGTGCAAACTACTCTCATCGATAAAGTTAGAAGCATGTTTCAGGACTCTGAGAAAAGTGAGGCCTCCATATGGTTTTCATTGTATGAACCTGCCACTATTAACATAATAGGAGGAAATCTCCATTTTTTGTGCACTAACAGTGGCTCCATTGTTGAGTCTCCGTGACATGTGGGTATTTTTCTTTTAGAAGTTGTTGTTGTCTTTGGTTCTGAGCCGCAAAAAGACATAATGGAACACAAATCTTGACAGCGGTCTTTCTATTTGGGCAGTAAGAGTACAAACTTGACAGTGTCACACCATCTGTATGAGATTTCAAACTATAGCATCATAGCATGGTGTAAATTTGAGATTTACTCAACATTTATCTGCCAATGACACAGGCCACAGATTTGTTGTCGAATTGTTGTCACTGCATATGCAAACCATGACAACAATTTTAAAGGGTCAAAAATGAACATGCTGCTTTGTCGGTATCTGGAGGAAAACATCAAAACAAGTCTGAATCCATTGTTCACATAAAACTTTCTGTCTGTTTAGATTTCTTAATATGATACATTTTTGAGGGCAGCATTGCCAATACAATCTCATAATCGCACGCGGTTCCGAATTGGTTAGGAATAAATGAAAAAAATGTGACAAAATACTTTTTTTTTTGTGACACTTTAATTAAAGCTTTTATGTATAAAGCGTTATAAAGGTATTCATAATGTACATATTGTACATATGTAATATTCATTATATATTTTCATAAATAATTGTAACCAAAGTTAAAGTGCAAAGTGCCTTCTGAAATTGGTTGTTTGTTAAAGGGATACTTCACTTTGAAATTATTTTTTGGTATGTTTTAGCTTACCTCAAGGGCATCCAAGATGTAGGTGTCTTTGTTTCCGCAGTAGTTTCAATTTTGATATTTTTAGGTCAAACCGTTCTTGTCTGTCAGTCATATAATGCAGGTCTATGGTCACCACCTCAAAGAGCATGCACAGAGAAGTCCAAATTAAACATGATTTAATGACTCGTAAATGTAAGTACACATTGATGGCCTAAGACACGAAACGAGCGGTTTGTGTGAGAAAACGTACTCGGTTACTAACGTAACCTCGGTTCTCTCTAGAGAGGGAACGAGTACTGCGTAATAGCTTACGCTAGGGGAAAACCTCTTTTCCACGAAATATTGAAGCCAAAAATTATCCTTAATTTTTTATTAATGTAAAACGCTTTGCAGCAGCAAGCAGACACAGGCGAGACAGCTCGCGCGCCTATTGGCTGCTCTTGCGGCAAATGCAGCAGCCTATCAAGAGAGACTCTGCGTAACGTAATGACCAATGGGGGCAACTCGCGCCCATATCGTCACGTCCCGCCAGAAAAGGCGTGGTCTCACTCTATAAATATGCTCGTTAGGCTGGTTTTGAGGCGGCTCGTTAGGCTGGTTCTGGATAGGCTCTGTTTTGAGGCGGCAAGTCCCTTGGAGCGCCCGCCAAACAAAACGAAAAGCTGCTCAGTCTGTCTGAAAACAGACGAGCGCGACACATAAGCTCTTAATGCCCTGACGGGGCAAAGGAGACTCGCGTCCTCCTCCTCATTGAGAACCGGAAGGGCGGACAGGGAAATTACCTGGGCCCTAAACGGTGTATTGAGGGATTTCGGCACATACCCGTGCTGAGGTTTGAGAATGACCTTCGAGTCATTAGGCCCAAACTCCATACATGACGCGCTTACTGAAAGCGCCTGCAAGTCCCCTATGCGCTTCACTGAAGCAAGAGCCATGAGAAACACTGTTTTGAACGACTGGTGTTTCATGTCCACCAGCTGGATTGGCTCGAACGGGGCGCTTTTCATGGCCTCCAGGACCGTGGAAAGGTCCCACGTCGGGACTGAAGGGGGACTGGGAGGGTTTAGCCTCCGAGCTCCCCTAAGGAAACGCACGACTAAGTCGTTCTTCCCCAGCGACTGGCCAGACACCAGTTTTGCAAACGTTGCTATGGCCGCCACATCTACTTTGAGCGTGGATGGGGTCCTGCCCTTATCCAGTAGCTCTTGAAGGAAGGAAAGCACTTCCGAAACCCCGCATTCCACAGGTGAAAAGCTCTGGGCTTGACACCATGCAGAGAAAACAGACCATTTCGAGGAGTAGAGCCGCCTGTTAGACGGAGCTCTAGCCTGCGCGATCGTGTTTAACACTCCTTCTGGGAGGCTAGCGGGTACCCGTTGATGGCCCATGCGTGCAGGGACCACAGCTCCGGGCGAGGGTGCCAAATCGAGCCCTCCGCCTGAGAGAGGAGGTCTCTCCTCAATGGTACAGGGCATGGGGCAGTGCTGGTCAGCTGCATCAGGGCAGGGAACCACGTCTGGTTTGTCCAGAGCGGAGCTACGAGCAGCACTGGGCATCCGTTTTCCCTGATTCGTTCCAACACCTGAGGCAGGAGCGAGACAGGAGGAAAAGCATATAGGGGGCAGCGGGGCCAAACATGAGCCAGCGCGTCCTTGCTTTTCGGGCAATGAGCGTTTTCGTGGGACGCGAATAGGTCCACCTGTGCTCTGCCGAACGTTTTCCACAGCAGCTGGACCGTCTGCGGGTGCAGCGACCACTCCCCTGCTGGAACATTGTTCCTGGACAGTCTGTCTGGTCCCACATTCAGGTGACCAGGCACGTGCGCTGCTCTCAGTGAGAGCAGGTTGTGCTGAGCCCAGACCAGAAGGCGTTCCGTCAGCCTGTGAAGGTTTCGTGACCTGACGCCGCCCTGGCGATTTATGTATGCTACCACTGACATGTTGTCCGACCGGACCAAGACGTGGTGGCCTGTTACCTGGGGACAAAAACGCCGTAGCGCTTTGTCGACTGCTATCATCTCCAAGCAGTTTATGTGAAGGAGCTTTTCCCGTTCTCACCACAGGCCAGCTAGCGGTCTGCCCTCGAGCAGCGCTCCCCACCCCGAGGTGGAGGCGTCCGTAGACACCACCTTCACACTCGAAGCGGTCCCCAGACTCACACCTGACTGATACCAGTCGGTTATTTTCCAAGGTTCCAGAGCTGAAACACACTGTAGGTCGACCCTGAGGCGAAACAGACCCGCTGTCCATGCCCTGGGTGGAACCCGCGCTTTCAGCCACATCTGCAGTGGGCGCATGCGAAGCAAGCCCAACTGGAGTACAGAGGCCGCTGAGGCCATCAGCCCCAGCATTTTCTGAAACCTTTTGAGCGGAACTATCGAGCCGTGGCGGAAGGATTTCGCGACGCGCTGAATATTTAGTCCGCGCTCTGGTGACAGGCGTGCCGTCATGGATAGCGAGTCTAACACTGTTCCCAGAAAGGAAATTTTCTGACTGGGAAACAGTGAGCTCTTCGCCCAATTGACTGTGAGGCCCAGCTCCTCGAGGTGCTCGAGTAATGCGGCCCTGTGTTCTATGAGCTCCGATCGTGATCGAGCTAGAATCAGCCAATCGTCCAAGTAGTTCAGGACTTGCATGCCCTGAAGTCTCAGGGGTGCGAGCGCCGCGTCCATGCACTTCGTGAATGTACGAGGTGCTAGGGACAGGCCGAACGGCAGGACTGTGTATTGATATGCCTGGCCCTCGAAAGCGAATCTCAAGAATCGCCTGTGATGGGACGCTATTTGTATTTGGAAATAGGCGTCTTTCAGATCTATTGACATAAACCAGTCCCCGTGGCGCACTTGCGCGAGGATTTTCCTGGTCGTAAGCATTCTGAACTGGCGTTTCACAAGCGCTCTGTTCAGCTGTCGCAGATCTAAAATGGGTCTGAGACCTCCATCTTTTTTCGGTACCAGAAAATATCTGCTGTGTAGGCCCCCTTTGCTCTGAGCTTGAGATAAAAGTTCTATAGCACCTTTGCTCAGTAGTTTCGCTATCTCGGCTCGAAGTAGATGAGATAGCGTTTTTCACCGTCGTCTCGACGCGCGCCGTATAACGGCGGGGACGTCGAGCGAACTGTAGCGAATAGCCTCTTTTTATAGTGTTCAGCACCCATTCTGATACCCCAGGAAGCTGTGCCCACACTTTCGCGTGAATAGGTAGGGGTAGAATGAGATCTGGGCTCTGGCCGAGACATAGTGACGGCAAGGGAGCTCCGGCGTGCTGTAACGCAGACACTGTGTTTACAGTGTGTGAGGCGGGGGGCGCGCCGATCGCGGCGGGCAGCCTGGCCGCGCTCAAAACCCTTATAGCAGTTTGCTGAGGGAGAGAGAGCGGGGCGAGCCCCGTGGGGCTTAACATGTCTGTGAGTGAATGTGGGCGCAGGACAGCGGGCACATTTACTGCAATGAAAAAACACCGTCGGCCTGAGCTGACTGAATGCGTGTTGGTTTCATTTTTACAGAACCCGTGGGACATGTGGTGTGTAGTGTTTGTGGGCACTGAGACGTAGGGACATTCACTACATTTAGTGCACAATCGACATGAGGCGATTTTGTTTGTGCGAGCCCTGCATTTTTGCGGGCTGTGTTTGTGTGTAGAAATGAGTCCTGGGTTGTGGGCATTTTCAATAACACCATCGGCTGTGGCCGGAATACCAGAAAATACACCGTTTATGTGATTTATCTGGGTCGCCGTGGGAACAGAATTTGTGTGCAGGCAAGCGGGCATGGTACTGGCTTGCTTACTGCAAAATACACTGGAACAGTCACATTTTCTGGAACTGAACGAGCGAAAATTTCAGTGGAAGTCTGGCCACGGCGAGACTGAAACACCGTCGATTTCCTAGAAGGCTAGGAAGACTTGTGTTGGTTTCGTTTTACAGAAACCGTGGTAGTGTTTGTGGGCACATTCACTACATTTAATGGACAATTGACATGCGTCGATTTCATTTGTGCGAGCCCTGTACCGTGGCGGGCTGTGTTTGTGTGTAGAAATGAACACTGGGCTGTGAGCATTTTATTACACTTATAACACCATCGGCTGTGGCCGGAAAACCAGAAATACAATGATTACATGATTTTTCTGGGTCGCCGTGGAAACGGCCTTTATGTGCAGGCAAGCGGGCCGTGGTACCAGCTTGTTTACTGCAAAATACACTGGAACAGTCGCATTTTCTGGAACTGAACGAGCGAAAAGTTTCGGTGGAAGTCTGGCCGCGGCGAGACTAAATTTTTATCTGCTGCGAGAGCCGGGATCGAACACGGGTCTCTCGCGCGAAGGCTTCGAGTTCCGCCACTGGGCCACAGGGCCACAGGGAGAACTACAATAGCACAAGCAGATAAGAGAGTGTCATCACAGTTTTGTGTGTGTCGGCGTTTGTATGCAGGTGTGCGTGTTATACAACAGGCTCATTGCTGCAATAATGACATTTTCAGCCGCTCAAACTAGGAGCTGAGAAATGTTTGAGAAATGGAGATTAGTCCGGCCTCGGCGGGGACTAAAACACACTCTTTTCTCATTTGCCGGTGACGCACGCCCATGGGCCGCTAGCCGCGGTTTTAGGGCTCGCGGTCTTGATGCTGGCCCGTTTCCCTGACGACTCGCGGACAGAAGGGGGAGGTCCACAGAGCTCGCCTGTTGCGCGGCGGTTGCGCGGGCGCCTCCCAGTCGAGGCCGATGCTTTCCACGGCCTGAGAGAGCAGACGCATCAGCTCAGTCTCAATGCCGGCTCTCTTACCAGTGGTTTGGCGGGAAACGCTAGCGGAGGGGAGGTCCACGGAGCTCGCCCAATCCTCGCTATCAGATGCCAGAAGAGAACACGCCTCGGTGGGTTCGTCGAACTCGTGGACGGACGCGGCGGCAGGCGGCGGCCGTTGTCCGTCAGTGAGCGACTCGAGCGAAGCCGGCGAAGCTGGCGGGCGAACCGGCGAGCTTTGGCGGGCTGGAGAGAGCTCGGGAGCGCGCTGGGCGTGGCGCTTCTTGCAGCGCGGCACCACGGCGGGCTGTGGTGAAGGCTCGGAGAATGATGCCAGGCGAGTCCTCAGAGTCACCATAGGCAAAAGCTCGCAATGAGGGCATCCGCCGTCAGCGAGCGCGATGGCCGCGTGATCCTCACCCAGGCAGGACACACAGATGACGTGACGGTCCCCGTCGCTGAGTGGGGCGCGGCACGAGCCACAGGATGGCATCTTTAAAAAGACGTAGCTCTTTTGTGATGAGAAGTGTGAGACGCGTCAAGTAAGCGAGCAAACACTCTCAGCAGAGTAAGGATACAAAGTGATATAAAAGGATATAGAACGCCGGAAAGCGCAGCAGGTACGGCAGTTGAAGGCGGCGAGGCCAGCGACCCCAGAGCTCATCCCGCTGAAAAGCTTGCTTCGACGGCGCGGCTTCTCACTCCGGATCCAGCGATGCGTGTGCTTCGCTGAAGAGATGAAAATCAGCTTGTACCAGCCTAACGAGCATATTTATAGAGTGAGACCACGCCTTTTCTGGCGGGACGTGACGATATGGGCGCGAGTTGCCCCCATTGGTCATTACGTCACGCAGAGTCTCTCTCGATAGGCTGCTGCATTTGCCGCAAGAGCAGCCAATAGGCGCGCGAGCTGTCTCGCCTGTGTCTGCTTGCTGCTACAAAGCGTTTTACATTAATAAAAAATTAAGGATAATTTTTGGCTTCAATATCTCGTGGAAAAGAGGTTTTCCCCTAGCGTAAGCTATTACGCAGTACGAGAGATACTCTCGTAAGAGAACGAACAGTATTTATATCGTTTTTACCTCTTGTAAACACAGCCACGTCCAAGTGATCTGAGGGTGCGGGCGCTTCGGTCTTTTCCGGCAAGCGCCGGAAGTGATCTCTCGTGCGTGTACGTCACTCATACAATTGTTTTATTTTTTTTATTGTTTTCTTTTACGACGGTTTAAACATCCCGGATAAGCGCAAATTAGTACCATTTTAATTAGCCGTCTTACCTACAATCTCTGTTCTCTGTAAACAATGAGTGACGTACACGCGCGAGAGATCACTTCCGGCGCTTGCCGGAAAAGACCGAAGCGCCCGCGCCCTCAGATCACTTGGACGTGGCTGTGTTTACAAGAGGTAAAAACGATATAAATACTGTTAGTTTTCTCACACAAACCGCTCGTTTCGTGTCTTAGGCCATCAATGTGTACTTACATTTACGAGTCATTAAATCATGTTTAATTTGGACTTCTCTGTGCATGCTCTTTGAGGTGGTGACCATAGGCCTGCATTATATATGACTGACAGACAAGAACGGTTTGACCTAAAAATATCAAAATTGAAATTACTGCAGAAACTACTGTAGACACCTACATCTTGGATGCCCTTGAGGTAAGCTAAAACATACCAAAAATTAATTTCAAAGTGAACTATCCCTTTAAGTGTTTTAATGCATTATATTTTCTACAGGTGTAAAAATTAATAGATAGATACATATTAATGTATCATGACTGTGGTAACAATTATTCATGAGACCATAAAATGCATTATAAGGATTATTACAAGGCAAAATTAATGCATAAAAATACTTTTATAATGTATTATATATAAAGGCTTTAAAAAAAAGGTTTACGTTTTTTTGTGTGTTTTTTTACAATTCTATTTAGACCAAGAATTTCTATATGGCATTACATGTTCCCTTGAGTATCTCTAAATGCTTGGAATTGGATAATACATGAAAGAGAAAAATGGCCTGAAATTATGACATTATATCATGAAAGCACTTTTAGCTTATTTAGCTTACAGCAGTTTCCCCAAATGGGGGTTTGTGAGGGAATTGCAGGGGGTTTGTGATTTGATGAAAAGCTAATAATGATTTAATGCATTATAATATTATAAATATATTTCGGTCTTCATTTTTTCATAATTAGAGTTAAAATTATTATTACTTTTCTTATTTTTTGCTGTTGTCGCTGTTGTTAAATACTTAAATAATAAATTAAAATCTAAGGGAGTACTTCAAGAACATATATTATTTAAAGAGTCCAGCTGACAAAAAAGGATTGGGAATCCCTGGCTTAAAGCTGCTGTCCGTAACTTTTTTAAGTTAAAAATAATCCAAATTAATTATTTAAAAAAAAACATCTTCAGCCAGTGTTCAAAACTATCTGCTTGCCATAGCTAGATTCAAAACGGTTAGCTTGTAATAATGATTTTAATTCCAGTGGTACTGGTGGGTTTTCGCGGGAAATTCGAGCATGTCTTTGCGTCTTTACATCACATCCGTACACATAAAGAAGGAGTTTCGGCTAGCCGGCTATACTGCGTGTGAGGAGATGTAGAGATAGGCTTTTCTCGCAGCACTTTACATGATTAAACTTATGGCATCCAGAAAGATCCAAACAACAATCATCAGTGTCAACTGGAGATTCAGCAGTTATAAAACCCAAAAGACTTCGTACTTCGGATTTAAGGTGGAAAGAGAAAGAAACCATCTCATGCGACACAAGGATACACATCGGTGGGGCTTTTGAAAGGTGCGTGAAACGGAAGAAGAGACGGCTTTTTCTGCTGAACAAGTAAGACATTTCAATAGTTCAATCGTGTAACAGTACGTTTTCTTAATTCACACAGTTATGGAGTTTCCTTTGTTGTGCCTTTCTCGTTTAGCTATTATGGAGAATATGAATTCTGAACTACACAGGTAACCATAAAACACATTAAAGGAGAACTCCGGCGCAAAATGAACCTTTGGTCTAATTACACATTGTTACCTAGTCAACCGTTATCTGAGATTTGTTTTCATGATTATCGAATGTAAATAGTTTTATCTCTAAAAACAGTTTAGCCTATAAAGCTAGTATAACGCTAGTATATTGGGCATAGATCAATGACAAATAAAAATCGCTTGTTAATACCACTAACAAGGCTCAAAATAGCCCCACACTAACACGGTAGCATAATGAGGGTCCCTACCTTCAAACCGAAGCATTGAGAACTTTGTCAGTGTCCAGACAGTTTAATAAGAAGATATTTTAAACATACAGTTAACTTCGTGTATACAGGCAGTAGCCATCTTTGAAATACAGCCTTTACCAGTCGATCTACGAACGCCGATCCAAGTGCGCTGGTGAGATGTGAACGAGCTATAAGTTGTGATAAGGTGAGCGCGAACAGCAGGCTTGGATCGGCGTTCGTAGATTGACTGGTAAAGGCTGTATTTCAAAGATGGCTCCTGCCTGTATACGCGAAGTTGACTGTATGTATTAAATATCTTCTTATTAAACTGTCTGGACACTGACAAAGTTCTCAATGCTTCGGTTTGAAGGTAGGGACCCTCATTATGCTACCGTGTTAGTGTGGGGCTATTTTGAGCCTTGTTAGTGGTATTAACAAGCGATTTTTATTTGTAATTGATCTATGCCCAATATACTAGCGTTATACTAGCTTTATAGGCTAAACTGTTTTTAGAGATAAAACTATTTACATTCGATAATCATGAAAACAAATCTCAGATAACGGTTGACTAGGTAACAATGTGTAATTAGACCAAAGGTTCATTTTGCGCCGGAGTTCTCCTTTAAATAACGTTAGTCACGCAAAGCTGATGTTGTTAACATGAACAATTTGAGAACAAAGTAGGCAATGATTTGCACGGTTGCTGTAAATCGCGCTGATTAAATCTAAGGATCGCTTGTCATGTCGAATGCTTTTCCCCCCTTAGTTGATCAGAACAAAAATGGATGTTACTTACTTGTTCAGAAGACATTTTCCGGTGAAAATTCTTATGTTGGTCAAGCTTTCAAAAAGTGAATCTGTGATTCTGACTGACAGTATCCACACAGTGCAGCGATTGACAGCAGCACTCGCCTCAAAACCTGTGTTCATCCGCGCTGTTTCATGCCGATTTACAACCCCCGTAAAGATGATAATTCCGCGAATAACTGCAGTTACAGATTTCGAACAGATATGGTGACAAAAAGGTAAAAAGCTACGGACTGCAGCTTTAAATCATGCATCTCAAATAATATCATATTCCAAAACCTGTGATCTGCTTAGCTGGCCATCAGTGCATGGCACCCATTGGAGTTCTGCAATATATGGTGCCTTAGAAGCTGTTTTAACTGGTTTCTGGATCCAAAAAAAACACACTGTCAAGTCATGAATTGCCATGCATTTCCCTTAAGTTTCAGACACACATAGTATGTACTTAAAAATCTAAACATCCCAATGTTCAGAAAATAGCCTATATGTATGCTGGATGCAAGGACACGTAATTTCATCAGAGCATCTTTCAAAGGGGTTTGGACTTGAGGTTCTTCTGGAGAACATCCAACGGAAAGAGTTGATCATATTTTCCATCCTGTAACTGCCCATGACTTTGTGAAGGGTTGAGCTTTTCTGAATTCTTGACACACATTCTAGAGGATCACAGAACTTGATCATTGACATCAGGACGTAAAACAACAAACGCATGGCAGTAGAAGCTTAATTTTAGGGATGTGCAAAATAGCATCATAAATGTTTTTTTCTGCTAGGCCTGTGTGGGAAATGGGACTTTTATTTTGACAGTGCTGAGAAGACCAGCAGATGAGCTCTATTTTATTAGTTTCTTCATTATAGCAATGTCCCTTTCAAGGAAAGTCTGTTCACTCGGAAGGCATATTTACAACGGCTTCGGGCAGCTATTTCTGGCATCCAAGACCAAGTCCTATCTATTTGAATGGGGGCATCCTGAAATCTCAAAAACTGAACTCACAATGAAATAACATTTCAAATCAGCAACAAAATCTGACATGAACTGTCTCATAAATGTTGTTTCTTATGCTCAAATAGCTTTAAAAAGCATATTTTTCAGGCCAGACCAGTCAACATGGACTGCGTGTTCCCGGGGGTGTGTCGGGGTTTATGTACATTTTAGGGTTAGTGATGTCACTAACCCTGGAGGAAGCTTGTGTAGTCCCTACCATCCGTTTGTTGTAGTCCTTAAAAAAACAATTTCTCCAAAAGCAAATACCTTCCTTTGCTTTGAACTTTGAGTCTCGTAACTTTGCAGATGTTGTTTATGCTCAAACAGCAACATTAGACACTAACTAAAGTTAGAAAAGTGAAATCATAAATCAACAATTCCTTTAAAATTAAATAGTGTGATATCACATATCGGCCAACCTTCTCCTTAAGATATTGGCATCGGCCATCAAAACATTTACATAGGTCGACCACTACTTATTAAAAAAAATATTCTTAAAATACATATCTGCATGTGTGTTGCAAATAATGAGAGAATTTTATTTTTTTGTAAACTATCGCTTTAAAACATCATGAAATCTGTTACTTATGCCTATAGGATTTACTGGCTAGTAAGAAACACAAGCATATAAAGTGCATTTCACTCCATCTATACATCCACATCACACATCATGCAACACATGATTAAACATACCGACTCCTGTTCACACACACACAAGGCTGATCCATCACCTCGGATTTTTCTACCGCTACATCGGGGGAGAACAACCGAAAGTGAAAGTACAGATGGAGGAGATTCTCAGTGGTAGCAAATAAATACAAATGACAACCACAGTCCTGATTTTCTGTATTTTTGCATTTTATTGCTAAATGTCATCAGATTTTAAACCAGAACCAATGAATGCACAGGTAACCCTTCATCTTTCATGCATTTGTTAAAGAAAACTATAAAACACCCAGTGCCCCCATCATGTGAAGTGAGTAAGTCGATAACTGGCTGCACCACTTTCAGAAGCGAAAACTGCAAGCAAACACTTCCTGTAATGCTGGCTCCCTCCTCCAAGCAGAACTGCTTCAGCTCATGTGACATCTGTAGGCTTTCAAGCATGAACTCCATGTTTCAGGTCAAGCCTGGCCTTTTATTATAAAATGTTACTTTTTCTGTTGTTCAACCAATCTGAGATGTGCTTGCATTATTTGGATCGACATTTTGCTGCATGACACACCTGTGCTACAAATGACTGAACATTCTCCAGAGAAGATTCCTTCAATAGGCACTTTCACACACAGACTTTTCCAGAACATTAACCGTTCTAAACAGCTCAAAATGAATTCAATCTGATAGTAATCAATGTCTAAACTGGAAGTAGTTTCATTTACCAATTGACCTACGACCTACGCCTACGCTACGCCTGTCAAGCTTTCGCGCACGTCTATTACAGTGTGTATGCACTGGTGTCAGACATTCCCAATGAGATAATTAGTAATTTTGGCGAACATGTGACAATCTGAGAGAGCAAGACAAAAGGGACTGCAGTATGCATTCGAGGGATATATATCCACGACAAAATATGCAACCGATTAGAGAATAATTTCATAAAAATTGAAGCTAAAGCCTATATCCCCAACGCAAACAGCAACCGCCTCATACGCTGATCATTCAAATGGGAAACACACAAATTGAGGAACAGCTATGTTCGTGCACAGCAGGGTAAGTGAGATGTGAAAATAATCTAATAATTATAAATCAAACAGTTTATCCAGATTTATCCATAAATCTTGTGGAATAACACTAACACCGGGAGTTAGTGTTAGTGTAAAGTTAACGTTATACTCAGTCAGGGGTAGTAGGCCATCGATTAACAAAATGCTTAAATATATTTTAAAGTATGTATCTTTAATCATCTTATTTTACGTTAAAATATATGCATTATGAACAAAGAACCGTCATTATTTCCAACTTCCAAGCAATAGGTGTTTTTGTTAATCCTGTCGACATAGTTGTGAATGGAGTCTCCCACACTGCTTGATCCACGCCCGGCATTTCTCCCCTCGGCTTTTAGATTTTTCGGGAAGGAAAACAATTCCAAACTTTTAGGATACCGGGTATCAGATTTGCACAATCCATTCGCACAACGCTCCTCGCTCGAAAGCTTGCCAGACCTCCCGCGCCTAGTTACGGTTGCTAAGACACGATTGGCCAGTGGCGGTTTTCGGGCGTGGCTTAACGAAAGGTCAATTAAACAGAGTAGTCTAGTAGTCAATAATAATACAAAAAAAATTGTAGGGTGGGAATTCCCATCCAGAAGCACAGCTGGCACCCACTTTTGAGGAGGCTTTTTGACTGGTACATTTCTTTTTCCAAATTAAGACTCAATGCTAAGGATTTTTCTACTGGCCAGTTGTTCAGATTTTTACTTGCCCTGCCAAAATTAGGGATGCACCAATTCGATATTCAGTATCGGTATCGGATTCAATACTGGGATTTTTTTACAAATACTATTTTTTTTATTTTATGCTGGCTGGCTGATCCAGAGGGATGAGGCTTGAAGAGCAGTTTAGTAGCATTTAACAGAAACCAATAAACAAAGATAATCCAGATAACAAACTAAGAACGTTGTAAAAACGTAAAACTTTTATGTGTTTTGGCCGTTCATTTACACAACAACGGCGTTTTGGGGTGCCTGAAAACGCAAACTTTTGAAAACGGGTTTCAAAGTGCAAGTTTTTGAAAACAGTCTCCGTGAAAACAACAAAAATGCGAATCTCTGAAGACGATGACGTCATGCACATCAAATATTACGTGTTCAGTCTATAGTGTTTCATCTAATGGTCTGGCAGCAGAATACTGCGTTTTTAGTCATTTTCGTGGATCCGTGTGAACGAGGATCGTTTTGACAATGATGTCGTCTGTAGGCCTACGTGGAAAACTCAAAGGAAAAACTTCTCTGTTTTAAGCATATTGTTGTGGTGTAAACGTAACCCGAGAGTATAAATACACAGTGGCAATGAGGGACAGTTGAGACTCTAATCAATATTATTAGACAATGAAACAATGAATGACTATGGCAACCAAGGAAACAGGAACTAAACACACTGGAACTAAACACAGGCACACAGTAAGACAAAATAATATCAAAATATAAGTCCATGGACCCAGACACAGAGAATTCGTGACACTAATGAAGTAGCAGGCTGATATTGTGTAGACTGAAACCAGCATCAATCACATTTCCACTCAAATGCTGATAATGCTGCAGGTGGACAAATGTTTTTGTGTTTGGGGAAACGTCACATAATTATTTGGGCTACACAGACAACAAAATACAAAAACCCACACTCTTCCGCTTTCTTGTTTTAATCATTTATCAAGTTTAGGTCACGACCAAAAGACGCCTAATTCCAGTCAACAATCGAATGATGTGGCTTTGCGTTTGCTGAGCGAAATGTTTGGATCAGCCGCTCACTGGTTGCAACCATGGTCATACGTCCCGCCACAACAAACTGCCTCTGATATTTTCTAACAAAACAGAAGTATATTTCAAGTTTGAAAGCAGGTTATACAGTCGAATCGCTGCACCAATTACACCGCATTACCACGGCCACCGACTCCCTATATTTTTTTTAACCAAGTCAAGTCACCTTTATTTCTATAGTGCTTTATACAATACAGATGGTCTCAAAGCAGCTTTACAGTAATAAACAGGAAAATAACAGTACATGATAAAAAAAACTCAAGACGAATTCAAATTCTGCTGTAAAGCAGCTCTAAAAGACAAATGCCATTTTTCAGCTCAAGTCAGTTCAGTGTTGGTTCAATTCAGTTCAATAACTGTGTAAAGTTTATCAATTATGAAATGAGTTCAATTCATCTGTAAGCAGCTCTACAGAAGACAACAGTGTTATATTTAGCTCAACTAGGGTCAATTTTTATTCAATTCAGTTCAATAATAAAGCGATTCAGTTCAGTCGCTGGCTGGCTGGTCAATTTCAGGGTGAATCAACTCCGAGTTCAAGTTTTAACTCAGAGTTGGTTGAACCTCCTTATTGAAACTGGCCCCTGTACTCTCACAAAAACTCTGGTTAAATCACTGGACATTTTTACATTGTGAAATGAATCTCTTACATCATATCTGCACTTTGTTGTTACTCCGCAGAGTGTAACATTCAAAAAGAGATCTAAAAGTAAAGCCACAATCAACCTTTTTCATTTTCACATTTTACTTCAATCACAACAGCCGTCATTGGTCTAGTTTAATTGTGCAAGGGCAATTAATGCCCCCTTGATTTTAATGGGGGGCATTTTTGTTCATTTTAGTGGCATTTTTGCCCAGTTGTTTTCACACCTTGCTTTACATGAATTAGGCCTACTCGCAATAATCAGAATACGGGTGTGATTGTAAATGGAGACATTTCAACATGATTACAATTAAGGAAAGTCAAAAGATCACATTTCCTTAATTCCACTGAAGTGCCCAAGATCCCCTTTGGAAAATTCTCACATCATGCTGGCATAACATGAATCATCAGCTTTTGTAACTTGTGGAGTCTATGCCAGCTTGAGTGCATGCTGTCATTAAAGCAAAAAGGGGACATGCCGAATAAAAAAGAAATACTGAAAATCATTTTAATGTGGATGTTTCCAGGAACTGTATAACAGCCTGGTCAGTAGATGAAAAATGGTTTCTTCCATAGGAGAGAGCAGATGTGTGCTTGCTATATGGGCCACTGGGGTTGGGCTGGGGGAAATTTATTTCCTGCCCATTTTGCAGTTAGTTTTGGCCAGTGGGAATACAGCATAGTCCAATTTCCAAGTGCACCCTCTATTTAACTTTTTTTTTTTTCACTATTTGAGTTCTTTTGCAGTCCATGTCCAGGTCTCTGTCACCATGGTAATGACGTGATATTGTCAACTAACCTCCAATGAACTTGTGAGAGTATAATGATTAGGCCTAAGTGACTCAAAAAACACAAGATAGCTGCTGGTGTGATATCTGCAAGAATTTTCCATGGAACTTAAAATGACCAGATGTGTTCAAAACTATTAAACTACGAACCAAATAAACACTCTGCACCAGTAAAGTACCGAAACACTTCAAAAGTAACCATTTTACATAAAAGACGTTCAGCAAAGTCAACTTGAAACAGCATGGCAAGACATGAATTTGCAATTTGCATGAAGTGTATTTATGTAACGCAATGTATTTACAAGTGAAACAAAAATTAGGCTAATAGTTATTGGATTGGGAAAAGACAACGACGTTCCCCTCTGGAAACATGTCAAACACACACTTTTGAGTTTTGTTTTACCAGGACATCAACGTCAAGTTTATTTCTTCTTCAAAATCTATCATTATTTGAACGATGCCTGGGTCACTGACAGGTTCACCCCAAAAATTCACACCCTCATGTCGTTCCAAACCCATAGGACTTTAGTTAATCTTTTAACACAAATTAAGATATTTTTAATGAAATCTGCAGAGCTTTCTGTCCGGATAACCAAAGCTGAGAAGATCCAAAAAGCCTAAATTAAATCTATTTAACATACAAGCATAGCATCATATCTCTTCACAAGACATGGATTAAACAGCTTCATTCACATGGATTTGTTTTATGACCTTTTTAGATCTTTTAAGTATCTTCGGAGTGATATTAAATAATATCCTGGCTCTTCCCAGCTTTGTAATTGACATTGATTAGTGCCCGAAGTTTTGAAGCACCAAAAAAGCGCATCCATCCATCATAAAAGTAATCCATACAGCTCCAGGGAGTTAATAAAGGCCTTCTGAAGAGAAGCGAAGGGTTTTTGTAAGAAAATGCGGAAAGGTGACCTCTTCGGAAAGGTAACCCTTCCCAGCGCTCAACCCTTCCAATACTTGGTCAGCCTTTTCTCTAGCAGTAAACATATCAAACATATTGTCATAGCCTATACATTACCATGCCAAACACTCCAAGAGTTGTCATGTAAGAACTATATTGATATGCATACCGTTATCATGAAATAAAATTACTCATATCATGATATAAGTTGTTGGTCATATTACTCACCCCTAATCAACTGTATGGTTTTACTCATTTACTAGTGAATAAGCTCATGAATATTACTGACCAAAATCAAACTAGATTCCCCCACACATTCTAATGACAGGTTTTATTGTCTGCGCATTTTCTTCCCCTGAGCTTGCTTTACCATTCTCTGATAGGAGAAGATGGGCTGTTAAATTCTGGGCCAAAGAACACTGTAAACTCACTATTTCATACTGTGAAGCAGAGCAGAGAACTGCGACCCGCAATCCACCAGCTGTCCAGCAGCCCAACATTTTAAATGAAGTTCAAATCAATAGACTGGCCTTGAAACGAGAGCAGCAGTTGAAAGAAATGACCTAATTCACTCTAGGTCAGTTTGAGATGTTTGATTTGACATCAGGCCTCAGGAATGTGAGGAACGCTGATTGCATGCCGGTGTTAGTGCGATGAACTCTTGTTTTACGATGCCTCCCTCTGTGACTGCAGACAAGAGCCTGGGTGACACCAAAACAGGAAGTGCCTTGCTATCAGATGTTTATTGCACAAGTCATTCTGAACAACACGTCCATCAGACCTCAGGAAACAAAAGGGCCACAGCAGTCCAGAAACATGAACAGTCACCTTTGTGTAGAATCAGTCAAAGTCATAAAGAGTCCACTGATTGGTAATGAGAGTATGGGGTGACAGTGAAGCGGAGCGGAGATCACCGTATTCCTACATAATTCATAAGTGATCCTATTGCTCATCCCTCTCCATAGAGAGCCAAGTGGTGTGGTTTTTTGCATTCAGGAGCAGAATCTCATGTTGTATCAAGTGCCCTTCTTATCTAAAACTACAGATCCTAGCAGTTTTTTTAAGATTTGATGACATTAATGACATGTTTTGGCCTTTCATCTGTCCCAAATGTATTTTTCTGATTCCGAGCCATTAATTTAAGAAATCGCACATACTCTAATGCAGGTTCCCAAACTTTTTAGCTTGTCGTACCCCCTGAGGCATTTAACATCCTTCTTCCACTTAGACTGCAGTCACACCTTTACCATTAAAGGGCACCCATTATACCCCTTTTTACAAGATGTAAAATAAGTCGCTTATGTCCTCAGAGTGTGTATGTGAAGTTTTAGCTCAAAATACCCCACAGATATTTTTATACAGCATGTTAAAATTCCCACTTTTGGGGGGTGAGCAAAAATGCGCCGTTTTTGTGTATATCCCTTTAAATGCAAATGAGCTGGTGCCTCTGGCCCACTTTCAACAAGTCAGGATAATCTCATCTCACGGAAGGAAAATATCAGAACAGAAACTGTACTAGCAGTGTTCAGAAGGGTTGGGTAAAAAATATAGATTTCTCGATTTTAATCGATTCTCATTTTTACGAACCGATATAGATTCTTAAATCCCAAGAATCGATTAGGCTAGTCATCCTGTTTTCAGTTGATGAATGAATGGAACATTGTAGCGCGCATCCCATCCAATAAATCGCAATAATCTTTGTGCTTTGTTTGAAAAAAAAATTTGTTTCAAATTACGTCCATTTTGTTATGAAATTCTAAAACATAAATACCGTTTTGGCGCTATGGCGTGAGATCGCTCTGGCGCATGCTCAGCTCAAGAAGAGCAGCAGCGCGGAGCGCACATGATCTTCTCTCCCGCCTTAATAATACCAGTTACAGCACAAAATAAACATGACTGAGCATCTGAAAGTGTGAGTAAAAAAGATAGAATACAACTTATCGAAATCCGTATCGTCACATGGAATCACTCAATCAGTGTTTCAACTGTGGAAAGACATCAGTAAAACAGCTTGTAAACAATGTCATGTAACGTCACATTTACCTCAGAAAAACCATATCCAGTGAACATAAACTCACTCGTCAGTCAGCTAGAAAAATTAACTCTAGAGAGGAGCATTTTGCTAAATATATGCACCATATTACATATTTATTATAATTTATGTTCTTCAATATTTAATGCATGTTTGAATAATTCTGGCTAGTTTTTATGACAAAAAAAAAATTGTGAGATTTTGCGAGTTTATATCACTCAATTGACGCAAGTCAGAATTGCAAGATAAAAAGTCGCAATTACTTTTTTTTTTCAGTGGCGGAAACAAGCTTCTATAGTCTTGTATCACTAAACATCACATTATGTAAACTGCATTTATAGCAAAGAATTGCACAGATGCAGATATCACAACTATCTACCAATTAATGCACACACCTTGTCCTTCTGACGCTGAGGACGGAAGAACACGCTGAGTAACAGTGACTAAAAGGAGCTGAACCTGGCTGCCGTTTTTATGAGTTTTAAAGGAGGCGATCACAAATTTGGGTTCAGAAAATAGAGCTGAACACATTTTGTTGGGGGGGCCGAAGCCCGCCTGTACACACGTACACGTCAAATGGAGTATACTTTGAAAGTCTATGTGCACTGTGTGAAAAATTAAGTATACTTTGGGCTTAATGCAAGAACTACAAACCAGGCGTTTAAGGCTGGTCTTTTCTGCTAGAGAGATTAAGTCCTTTTGGAATGACCTTGTGTTTTTTAACTCTGCAGATTGTTTCCATGCACAAACAGTTCAATCAATCAATCAACTTTTATTTCTATAGCACATTTGAGAACAATACAAGTTGACCAAAGTGCTTTACACTCCCAAAATTACCAAAACAGATACACATAAACCTAAGACACAATACTCATCACTATTCAGTCTCCATACACCTAAGGACAGTTATATGCAAAAGAGATGTGTTTTCAACATAGATTTAAAACATTCAAATGATAATATATAGAGGGAGGCAATTCCAGAGGCGTGGCGCTGCCATTGAGAAGTCACAATCTCCTTTAGTTTTAAACTCTTAAACTTTAATGTTGTTTATATGTCTATGTAGTGTTTTTAATATGCTTTAAGACAAACATGTTTCATGTTTGAAATTGCTGGTGTTTCTGACGTCACAAACTACCTTGTAACCAATCACATCAACGTGTGATTGTCAACGAGTGGATCTCTGAGCTGGTGTGAGTGGAGGTGGGGCTAATTTGTATATTCATAGAACCGCGTATAATAAATGAGTTACATTCGAGCTATTTTAAGGGAAAAAAAAAAGTTTAAATTTGTCATTTTGGTGATCAAAGATGAGTTGAGGGATAAAATTGACTACAGGGGGACTTTAAAAGGAAACTCTGAGACGATCTTAAAGGTCTAGCAGCACAATGATATTACACAATGAAGAAAGGTTAGAATAAAAAAAACATAATAGGTGCCCTTTAATGATTTGAGTACCCTTTTGGCCGCAAATGTCCTGACCAGACTTGAATATTATAAGAAGTTGGATTGGACAGCACATCTGCCTTGCTGTTTTTGTGAATAAATGTATTGTGTAAAGGCTTCCATGAGTGTCCTCCATTCGTGTAAATAATAGCCACCAGAGACTGAGTTCATCCAAAAGCATATCTAATGAGGCATCAGCATTTAAAACACTTTTCAGTCTGCTCCCTGTTGACTGTGGCAGCGTTACGTTCTGCTGAGTGCTAGAATTCATGCTTTCCCAAGTCAGGTCAAATTCCTCCAGCAGAGCACTGGGGAGGCTGAGTGGCTGTATTAGTAACAGCACACAGTGTGTGTGTGTGTGTGTGTGTGTGTGTGTGTGTATGTGAGAGAGTAAAGATGGCCAGGATGATGGGAGAAACCAGAGTCATATTTTCCACCGATATCAAAGCCATATGATCCTGCACAACTGGATCTCAGCAGATGGCGTTTGCTGTTCATCCCTTGGGTTTGGAGAGAGTGATGCAGAAAAACGTTCCTGGCCTGCATTCTCTTCAGCGTTTCCAAGATTGTATCACAAAATGGATTTACTGTTGTAGAGACCAAGGTGCAAATTAACAGAAATCTACACCTAGGGACAACATAAAAACAACCGTCGCTTGGTTTCATTTATTGTTCTGCTTACTGAAACATTGACACATACCTTGAATATGAAGTCGGTTTTAGACTCCTATTACTATGCTGACAAAATCTGATGCTGCCTTCTAGTAATATCTGAATGACTGCTTTAAAAAAAATAGTTTCAAATAAAAATTTAACCATTAATATTTTTCTATTTCTATTTTTCCTTAATGTTTTTATGCACTCATTGCCATGCTATTTTGTGAAAATAGTACTTTATCAGATAAAATTCACAATGAACGCTACTGGTCAAAAGTTAATACAGGTTTTTTTTTATGTTTTTGATGAAAATGAAAGTGTCTTGTGCTCACCAAGGCTGCTGAAAATACTGCTTTGCCATTAGAGGAATAAATTAGATTTTAACATGCATATATTAATTATAAAACGGCTATTTTTAAATTATAATAATATTTCACAATATTACTGTTTTTACTGTATTTGTATCAAACAAAGGCAGCCTTGCTGAGAAGAAGAGACTTCTTTTAACATAAAAAAATCTGAATTATTCCAAACTTTTGACCGGTAGTGTAATACAATTTCTCATATTAGGGATGCCGTGAAAAAAAAACATGAAATGAACATGAACCATTACTTTAAAATCAAACTGACACAGCAGTGAAAAAGCAGTGTCAATGTGAATGAAATAATCCTGCTTTAATTTCATTTCATGTAAACCGGTTTCATTCCTCAACCTAAATGCCGATAAAACAGAGATCATGGTGTTTGGACACCATAATTTGCTGGATGTAGATTCCCTCGGCCCGCTAGCTGCAAACAGTCGCTCAACTGTGAGGAGTCTTGGCGTTATGTTAGATGGCGCATTCAAACTTGACAAACAGATATCTGCCACTGTTAGATCGTGCTTCTTTCAGTTGAGAACTATAGCCAAGGTAAAGGCGTATCTCCCTCCTAAGGACTTAGAGAGGGTGATAAATGCTCTTATAACTTCTCGCCTTGACTACTGTAACTCCTTATATGTGGGCTTAGACAAGTCATCAATCCAGCGTCTGCAGCTAGGCTAGTTCAAATGCCGCTGCCCGCGTCCTGACAGGAAAGAGAAAGAGGGACCACATTACACCTGTATTGCGTCATCTTCATTGGCTCCCTGTCGATTACAGGATCAATTTTAAAATCTTACTCCTAGCTTTTAAATGTCTAAATGGTTTGGCTCCATTGTATCTAAAAGAGCTTCTCCATCTCCATACCCCAGCAAGAGTGCTGCCAATCTCCTCCTCTTGGATGTGGCTAGAAGCAGACTTAAAACTAGAGGTGATCGAGCCTTCAGCGTAGCTGCTCCTACTCTGTGGAACAAACTGCCACTCCATATCAGAACCTGTCCAACTCTAGAATGTTTTAAATCATTGCTAAAAACATATCTCTTCTCCTTGGGGTTTCATTCGAGTTAGGTCTGTTACCACTCCTGACAACGTTTTATTTTGATCTATTTAATGTAAATATTATTGCATCTCATTTATGGTATATTATAGTGTTCTATTGCAGTACTTTATTGTGTGAGTAGTGTGTTGTTGTTGTATCTACCTTGTGAAGCACCTTGGTCAACCTCGGTTGTTTTAAGTGTGCTATACATAAATAAAATTGAATTGAATTGAATTGAAACAGCTACTGATGATTGGATGATATATTGCCAGTGCCAAGGTTGCGCAGTTACAGCACTACCTGTGTGTGGTAGAGAAATTCAAACAAACGTGAAAACTATTTCCTTAAGAATTCTTAAGCATTTTATTTAATTTTTATTTTATTATAAAAATGTGTAAACAAAAAAAAAGTTATTAGAGCCTAGATGTGATTGATAATGCTACCAAAAGGAAGAGCAAGTGTATTCATACAATATTTAGAATTTGTTAAGTTATTCCTAATAGTGCAAACAAACTTTAAATATTTTTGGCCCAGTGTGTCCAGAGTTTTTGGTCAAGAATTCTCATACATTTTTGCGTTAAGTGGAATTTGGTAGGGGTGTCAATTACAAAAAAAGAGTGAAAGCACAAGTGCCGAGGCTGTTTTCAGGTCAGATGTTTGCTCAGAATGACTGTACTAGGAGTTTGTCCAACATTCTTGCCTTTATGCCAACATCTTACAAGACTCCATAAAATATCATTGGAGTATTTTCCCCTCTGAATAATTACTTTGCAGCACCTACCTGTATGAACTTCATAAATAACAGCAGCAGCAGAACACTGGCCTGAAGGAATGTGAACTTGACCCCAACTTCACTGGACAGACTGTACCAGCCAGATGAAGCATGTCATTAACACGCTGTGCTGCTCTTATGTGGCATATTGACCTGATATTCAGATGCTTTTACCGGAGTGTAATGGCACAGCTACTGTCATTCACAGGTCACCTGACTGTATAGATGCTCTCAGAACAAGAGCATGATTTGATGCAACTGCTTTCAGGCTTCAAATGGCTATCTTTTATTTACACAGTTTGTATGCATCGGTGGAAAAGCCAAAGCCTAAAACTGTCCAAACAAGCCAGTATGAGTAAAAGCATAAAGAAAATAAAATAAAAATCTTCTCCTTACCTATAACTTTTTAGTCTTTAGATTCTAATATTTTTTTAATAGAATATTGCGGTATATATTATATATGATTTATCCATTCAGATTCACATCTTTTTTTTGTTTATTCTTACTCTTACTCTTAATCTTTAATCAAAATAACTCTTTTGCGACATCTCTTCTTTTCTGTGATGACGTGTTTACTGACACGATGTTATTCGACCAACAGAAAACTATCCAATCAAGTCCCCATGGACAGAATCAAGTCCCGCCCTACATTTTTTTCTTGTTTGAGAAGCCGTTTCACACGGATAAACATCACAATAGGGAAGAAAAGACTAAGGGTGTATTCACACCTGCCTTGTTTGGTTCGATTAAATCGAACTCTAGTTCGTTTCCCCCATTGGTGCGGACCTTTTGGGCAGGTGTGAATACAGCAATCGAACTCGGGTGCGGACCAAACAACCGAACCGAGACCCAGCTGAAGAGGTGGGTCTCGGTTCGGTTCCAAACGAACTCTGGTACGGTTCGTTTACGGTGTGAACATGAACCGACCCAATTGCAAGAAAGCACTGCGCCTTTGAGTTAACAGGCTTCCGTAGTCGGAGATTTTGGCATAATGGTTTGTGTTATTGTTGTTCAAGTGCGAAAGAGAATTCCATTCCGGCGCGCTGTCTGGCCACACGATACTGTTGCGCGTCTTTCTGCGCGTCGTGTGTGCGTCATTGGAATGGAATGAATGAATGAATGAGTGTGTGCATCAGGACATTCACATACACAGCGTTCTCTTTAGTCTAATCGCGCATAGATGCAAAAAAAGCTTTTGCAGTTCATATAATGTAACGATATTTACAATACAAGGATGACGCTGCGTTAAACTGGACAAACTTAAATCGCAAGCGTTAACATTGACAGCACTTGTTAGCAGTATATACAATAAGAATCTCATAATTTGAATGTGTGAACATAGCCCCTCTCTATGAATCAAAACTTTATACCTTATCCGTCTTCTGCGCAGTTTCTTCATATTGCGTTTGTACAGAATTACACAAAATTAGTAAAATAACAAATATTGCAGTACGAAATATCTCCATGCTGAGCCTTTTTTGCACTTCCTGATTTCCCTACTTGAGAATCCTTGTCCAATGAATGGACGACCTTAGCACACGTGTGGTTTTGTTTACAAATTTTGGTTCACTTGCAAAAAGAGCAGTGTGAAAGCGAACCGTACCAAAAAAAAAAAAAAAAAAAACATTATTTGGTCCGGACCAAAGCAAGTGAACTATCGGACTTTCCAGGTGTGAATACACCCTAAAGCAACTTAAGCCTCTATTATGCCCCTATTATGCTATTTTAAAGGTTCCTAATGTTGTTTTGGAGTCTCCTACAACAGGTTTACATGCATCAAAAGGCAAAAAACTAAATGAAAGTTTCATTTTCTAATAATATACATTGCACATCACCACATTCTTTCAATGATCTTTTCTCTCTAAATCCCGCCTTTACCCGAGGCTGCTCTGCTCTGATTGGCCAGATAGCACAGTCTGTTGTGATTGGTTTACCGCTTACAGCACTTGTTGGAAACGAAACGCCCATTACCATAACTGAATTTCAGATCCAGAGGCTTCCTAAAGCTCAGCGATTGTTCACACTGTAAAGACAGTAACGAACAATGATGTCGATTTTACCATATCAATCCGAGTGCGAATCTGATGATGAAACATTGGACGAACTAGTTATTCAACCCGAACCTCCATCGCAAGGAAGACTTGAAGCAGGATGTTTCTCAGTCATACCAAAGTCCTTTTAGGCAAGTCATGCCACTCGGCCGCCATCTTGGCAACGCCTCCGGGCAGCTATTTCGGACTAACAAGACCAGGCTCCTATCTAAATGAATGGGCAGAGAGTCAGAACTGCAGTTTCACTGGTCACCGGGACATAAAAACTGCATGTATAGAAACAGCAGTAAAATATGATAAAAATCGCTGAAAAAGTTTGATGACTTTGCCTCAAAATAAGGTTTAAAAGGTATTTTTCCCCACAGGTTATAAGTTTACTACGCATGTGCAAGGGTTCTCGTCTCCACTGTCGCAAACCTCAACTGTGCGCATGCGTCAGTGGAACCAGACGATAGGCTTACATGTTTCCCGGCTTGACTGTTAAAAGCAGACGATTGGCTTTCCAGCGGGAGGGGCGGGGCATGTGCATACAACCGCCATCTTTGGCGTTACGGGTTTTCCCTTTATTTGTATTGAGGATTGAGGAAGTGGCATGTCTCTATATAAATTGTCTCTGGTCATACACTATTCAGTCTGACGTACGTATACAGTTTTCTGTTTTCAGGTGAAAAAAGTGTTGTGTAAGCGGCCTCTAAGTTAATAACTAGGCCTAATGATTTTTATAATGGAAATTAATCAATCAAAAACCTACTACTTAAGCTGGACAATGACTTTCCTCTAGAGCTGCTGTACAACCAAGACAGTCTTTGTTGCATTAATTTCCAATTATCACTAAAAAGCTGCTTTGAAACAATCTGTATTGTATATGAAGGTGACTTGACTTTACATTATGAGATGTTGCAACTGTGTAATTCCTAACCCTCAACACAATCAGAGTTATATAAAAAGTGATATAACTAGTGATTTACAGTTTATAAAGTTACAATTATGGATATTTTTCTTACAAAAACGCATGGCTTGGCTTCAGAAGGCCTTTTTAACCCCCTGGAGTCGTATGGATTACTTTTACGATCGATGGATGCGCTTTTTTGGGCTTCAAAAAAAATGATACCTTTCACTCCTATTATAAAGCTTGGAAGAGCAAGGCATTTTTTTATATAACTTTGATTGTGTTTGGCTGAAAGAAGAAAGTCATATACACACCAAGGATTGCTTGAGGGTGAGTAAATTATAGGATCATTTTCATTTTTGGGTGAACTAACCCTTTAACAAGTGTATGTCCACAACAAACCAATATATTTCTACATATAATCATGTATACTTCTAACTTATTGCAGTGCACATGTGGGAACATATCATTAACTGTATCAATAACAGCACATATGTTAGCCGAGCAGCACTAGCGTTAATGACTGATTTAACATTAAAGTTTGTAAACCAAATCTTGCTCCATCCTTTATCATTGCTCAAAGTACCAAGAACAACAGACAATCTGCATTTATGGGCGCATTTTTAAGTTAAAGTGGCCCACAGCTGATTAGCTGTTAGCCGGAGACCTACACAATATAAAACACAAAACTACGCATTTTGACCACCTGGTAGAAAATACATCAATAATTAATCATATAACAGGTTGTGATTTTGAGGGTTGGTCGAATTGGTGGGTACTGACCCATCTTTAATAGATAAGCGTTTTGTAAATCTGCTCTCCCACAGGGATGTGTTTTATCACCAATTCTTTTCTCTATAACCTGTAATAATGATAATTTTATGCAAAATATGCAGATGACATGGCACTGGTGGGATGTGTGAAGGACACCCAATCACTGGACATTATATTTTAATTTTGTTAATTCTCTCACAGCCTGGACGGAGGAGAGTTCTTTGCAGCTTAATATTAACAAAACCAAAGAAATGTGTTGTGGGGCTAATATTGCACGTAACACTTTTTAAGCCTTTATTAGGTGGAATCTTTGCAGGTGGGATCTTTTAAATACCTGGGTACAGAGACTGACTCCCTGTTTAGATTTGATAAGCATTCAGAAAGTGTTTTTTTAAAAGGCTTATCCTGTATGAGGAGTTTTGATATGGAAAAGGACATTCTGATAGTTGTGTATAAATCACTCATTGAATCTGTGCTCACTTTCAACATTGTATCCTGGTACATCTCTCTTCTCTCTGTTAAATGCAAAAACAGACTTTTAAGGATTATAAACATGGCTGGTAAAATTATTGGTGAGAAACAAGTAACTCTGTCTGATCTTTACACTGTGGCAGTACAAAGGAAAGCCTCCGTTATTGTGACAGATTCTTCCCATCCCCTGTATAGTTCATTTCACATATGTCCGGTATTTTTATTTTATTTTATCTTAAATTGTTGTTGTGTGGTTGTCTCTTGTATTGTTTGTTGAGCCCTTGTTTAAAGACAATTTTCTACCCCAGTGGGGATAGACAATAAAGCTTTTTTGAATTTGAATTTGAATAAATCTTATTTAGACGCCATGTAAATTTGAGAAGCAATCATTAAAAGATTGTACTGCTGTTGTATCGCTGTGTCATTTTAACCACTGACTCTTCACATCCTCATACTTTGGAAGTGTTTACAAAGATGAATTACTTTTGCAGCGCAGAAAAGTGTCCTCTCGACATGTACACAACACCAGCTACAGTGTTTGAGGGCGGGCCAGAGTAGACGTTGTTCACGCACCTGAAAATGCACCTACCTGTAAATGTTTTAAATATGCACCTAAATGTTGGACACACAAAAAAAAGAAAGAATATATATATATATATATATATGCAAGTGTGTGTGTGTGTGTGTGTGTGTGTGTATGTTAGTGTGATACACACACACACACACACACACACACACACACACACACACACGGCCTAGGCTATATCATATTTTTCTTCATCATATTTAATGTAAATGATGACATCTTTGAAGAAAGAGCATGTTTACACAATGTGTGACTGATTGAAAAAGTGTGTTTCCGTTCTAACAGATTTTTACACGTATGCACTTATCTGCCTCATGCATCACACAGACACTGAGACACACAATCTTGTGAAACACATCGTAGGGTAAAGATGTGCTTGTAACCTTGTATATCCAAAAATCAGTTCGAGAGTCACTGTGTTCTATTTGTCCACATGAGTCCAAAACACCAGACCTCTGTTTGACATATCAATATTAAATTGATCAACTATAACACATGCATGCCTATATGTAACTATAGGACAAAGCAATTAAAGAAATCTAATGCAAACAACACTAAAACATGATATTATGGGTCAAAGACGAATAAGACCTTTTAAATCTGATCTAATCAACTATCAACACTTAATATCAGTATCTCTCTCTCTCTCTCTCTCTAACTACTTAGAATTGTCCTAGAAACCAATAACACACCATGGAAATGGCCAAGCAACACCCTAGCAACCACACAGCTTTCAACATTCAAGTCTCTCTTCAAAACTACTACTAAAATAACCATTTCATTCCAGTAAGATATTTACTATAATACTATGTTACGACTGAGGTCAAAAATTCACAGCCATTGCCTTAACCATCTGACCAGCGGAAATGTGCTGCACGACACACACATCCCACCTCATCTGCCGTGTTTGTGGATCAAAGCAGATTTAGATGAGATTGAATGAAAATGTGTTCTTTAATCAGTCACTAATGCTCCTCATGCTCATCCACCTAAATCAACTTCCTGACGATTACAGGAATAAACTCACATCAGTCAATTAGTCTCACCCTTTTAGAAAAATTAACAGAATTCAATTTCATAAATAATCAAGTGCTCTAAATATCAAGCAAGAACACAGTGTGTGTAGAGCTTTTATAGGGACACTCTTTCAAATGATGTTATAATGTGTGACCATGCACGATTCAGTACTCTTGATGAAAGTGAGAGATCGTCACACA
The DNA here is from genome assembly GCF_029890125.1 of Rhinichthys klamathensis goyatoka. Taxonomy (NCBI): domain Eukaryota; kingdom Metazoa; phylum Chordata; class Actinopteri; order Cypriniformes; family Leuciscidae; genus Rhinichthys; species Rhinichthys klamathensis. The sequence goes on from NW_026606660.1 coordinate 3,342,185, forward strand.
AATAAAACGTTATTACCTTTTGATCGACTATGGAGCAGACCAAATCCTTGACCGAATTGAGTGACAGATCGTGTGGCTCCAGGGTGACCATCTCCCTGGTGAGTCCGATCTGAAGGAGGAAGGACACTCCTCCGTGAAGGGAGCAGGTGGGGCTCGGGACACTGTGATTCCCATTGGAGAGGCGGACGTAGAGTGGCACCGGAGGGCTGGGGGATGGAGAGGGGGTCGGGGGGGCAGTCTGATGCTGAGAGTGGACGAAGGGTTTAGGTAAGGTCAGAGGAGAGGTGCTACTACTGGCAGACATTAGTTACCTCCACAGGTTGAGAGTAAACTGTGTAAAACGGACAAGCTTGGAAACCGTGGCCGATATCCGATGAGGGAACAGGTTGTGTTTTTAATCAAACACAATGTTATTCTGTCCTAAGGCAGGGTAACAGATTTGGCACAGGCATGCGCAAGCCGTGGTGTACGAGGCAGCAAAATTGGAGCGAGGGATAAGGTGCCTATTTTTCGTTACGTCGCCCTCTAAAAACACGGATTCCCGATAGCATATTCATGGCTGTCTGTGCACTATCCAGCACATGTTGAATTGATAGTGTCACTCCACGGCTGAGCGATCAGGATGCCAGCATGATGCTTGACAAAGTGCTTTCCATTGCAATCCAGCTCCTCATATCTGTTTGAAACAAACACAGATTCAAGTCTTTATTCCACAATTCCCTGACTGTGAGCTACAGAACTCATTCATTAATAAGAATAGTATTGAATATCCTAATCAAGAGTGTAAACTTTTCTGGAGGAGTTTTGCACATTTTTGTCTTTTGCTATGAAGAACTCCAGCTCACATCTGGAAGCACATCTGGAGACCCTCCCACTCTAGATCGCATAACTGGCACAAGACCACAAATACCAGCAAAACAAGTTATACAATGTCTTTGTTCGAGCTTTATCACCATGCATCATTAACAACTGAATCTCAAGACGAAATAAACACACTGAACAGAAGAGGGAAAGAAAGGAACACATACCTTCAATGCTGGAAAGGCGTTTCCCTGACAAGTGAAGAGATATTTGGCTTACTATCAATGGAAAACGAGGACTTGTAAGCTTCGGGGTTTCTTGTTTAAGGCTTCTGGGGTTTATTTTAGCCTATTAACCATCGCTCGGTTATAGACTTCGTTACATGAGCTCGATTTGAAAACTTTCTAACCTCTTCTCATGTCACATTACACGCGTCTTAATGTGCGCTCTCCATCTCCGCGGGCAAATAACGAACGCCGCACAGACAGAGAAAGTAAAGGCTGAAGGAAATGGCAGGTCTGTCGAGCTGAAGAAGTGAAGTTGAGCTTCAAAAGTGCAGAAATGTTTTTCTCTTTCTCTCACTGGCGTACGCGCATGTCTCTCACGCGCAGTTTCCGTTATGTGAGTATTCCGCGTGTGCGCGCCCTCTAGCGGCGTCATTCCACGGCCACTATGACGCAATAAAGCATTATAGAGTCCTTAATGATACATTGTAGCGGCTTTTATCTGTGATTGTCCACAAAGCTCAAGCTGTTCTTGCTCATCATAATTATAGCATTGATCACAAATATAGTACTATTATGTAAACGGAGGGTTTAGTAGTTCATTGGAATTTAAAAAGGGGGGGGGGGGGGGGGTTGATTCATGCATTAAATTTGTAATAATTTCAATACACATTAACTAATGACCTGTATACAGTCATATACCTGTATGTTTGTAATGACGTAATGATAGCTACAATTAAGTAGTCATTCACTTAATATATTAATATTTTTGTAACATTTTGTATATTCCACAATTGCATGGTGTATGTAAACTCTGCATCACAATTATATTATAAATTATCACTACAGGTCTACTGTAAAAATGTACCATGGGATAGTGATAACTATAATGATTATGATTAAAGCTGCAGAGTAGGAATAACTTACTAGAATCATAATAAATGGAGAAATCAGTCTGATTATATTACACACATTAAAAGATGCATTGAAAAACAAAAATGCTGGGGAGTGATGAGGTGCCAAAATCAAACCAATTATAGCATAAATGAAATAAATAGACAAAGTGAAAATCATTTGAACTTTAATGCTTTCCTTCATTAATGTCAGTATTGAGGGAAAGAGTGGTCTATGTGCTTGGCCCAGGCCATCAATCCTCCACTGATGTCCCTCACAGTGATCTGCTCCATTTCTAGCCCAGACATTTTCTCCAGGAGCTGAACTGCCTTCTGGGAGTCATTGCCTAGTTTGCACACCACAAACACTGCAAGACAATAAAGGTAAACACATAGATAAAGTTAGCTGGTTCACTCCATTCAAGCTCATTTACTCCAGTCATACAAATAATCTTCTTTTACAAATATATATATATATATATATATATATATATATATATATATATATATATATATATATATATATATATATATATATATATATATATATATATATATATATAATATATCACCAGTTCATTTTTGATAGAAGATTATAATTTTCACCAAGTCTGCATTTATTTGATCAAAAATACAGAAAAAAAAAAAAAATCTATTTAATGCATCCTTGCTGGATAAAAGTATCATTTTCTTTCTTTTTATAAAAGTAAAAATTATTTTTACAAAGTAAGCTTATTCACAGCAATCATACGGCACACAAAGAACTTTATTTTACCCAATATTATATATATACCAAATTATGTATTATCAAACGTGAGTGTGTGTGTGTGTGTAAAATGTGTACGTAAACTCCTCATCACAATTATATTATAAATGATCACTACAGATGTACTATATAAATTACCATGGGATAATGATAACTATAATGAATATTTATGAATATATCAAAAATATATTTTAAAATGTAATTGGCTGAACTGGTTCTGTTATCAATTTTTATTGATGTTTAATTACTAATAATGGTCATTATTAACAATGTTCAAACAATGGTCAAAACTGGTTTTACTCCTCAATTTTTTCTGAAAATCATGCTACTAAAGAAAGTTGTAAAAAAAATTATTTGAAATAGAAATATTTTGTAACATTATGAATATCTTTAATATCACTTATCATCAATTTATTGTGTACTTGCTGGATAAGTGTTATTTCTTTCTTCGATTTTATTCTTCTATTTCTTTTTATAACCTTTTCCTTGAGATGTTGGTGTGAAATATTCCAGTAATATAGTTTTATAATTTCAGGCTCTTTTCTTAGGCAGTTAGTATCTATCTCAAGTGAAATCAAGGCTTATCCAATTAGTTTAAATAGATTAACATCTCATTAAAAAATCTAAATATACAAGTCTAAACACTACTTGATCATTCAACACGAGGCCAGCTGTTTCTGATGATTATGCCTCCTCTGTCCTCAGAATACGCAACACATCTAATAATAAGTGATGGCATTTGGCATTCAGATAAGCGCTTATTGGATAAAGATGGGATCATTATGTGTGGCTCAACACCATACATTTTCATGCCTGCGCATTGTGAAGTTTAGTTTTTCTGAGCAGAAAGAACTGAGGTGCAGGAGAAAGGAGTGTTAAACATTAATCACAAAAAAACAGCATATAACAATAAAGATTCTTACCTGGGACTTGAGATTTGGTCTGTTGTTTGAGGTTACTAATTGTATCTTTTAAAAGTGTGATGTGCTCAGCCTTTTTATCCTCTAAACTAGCTAGTGGAATGTCTGTCATGCAAGGTAAGAAAATTAAACTGAAGGAATTAACTTGATTTTTACTAAATCTCACACTAAATATGAAGAATGAAGGAACGTCAGCAGAAGTGAGACGAGTGTTAGTGCCTCCAAACCTGAGCACGAGAAATGAACAAGTGTTTGTGCCAAGCTGGTACATGCTCTATTTGGTCACCTGGGGCCTGTTGTAAAAACATTGCTAATCTAAATGTGTATATCAAATGGAAAACAGAGTTTAAAATCATTTTGTTTACTTCATTACTTCGCTAAGGATACTGATTTTGAAAAGGTAGACTGAGATGGCGAACAGGAACATGCAGGGATGGATTACTGCCCAGGGGCCCTTGTCTACCAGAAGCCCACGGGGGCCCTGGGGTTTAAGGGCGCGCAATCCAGTTTGGTTCAGAAAACCCATTAACAATGAAATGTTTATTAATGTTGTAATATATCTGTCCCATAGCCTACAAGGCCTCTTAAATAAGGCTCTTGGACTCCGAGGGCTCCCTGGAACTTACTGTTGGGCCCTATGTGAATATGAAGGCCCCAAAACCTCTTATAGAACTATTGTCACTCTTTGAGCTTATTTTTGTGTGTGAAAAGTATTGGAAAAATAACTATTTATTATTACATTATAACTGCCCATTTTCCCTAAGTTGAAGTGAGACTACATTTTTAAACATTGCCTAAAATTGTATTTGCCTCATTTGCATAATGTTTTATTGCCTAATTATAAATGATCCAACAAAATGGGCCTAGAGAGAGCAATAGAGTATGTTTTAGCATAGTTATTAAATTTGAACTGTAAAAAGTAAAAACGTACACCCTTCACTCTACAGTTGTTTGAACGACTGTAAAAGATGCACCTTCAAATAAAAAAGTAGATATTCGAATACATTGCTTGATATTTGATATCCGTTCGAATTAGATTTTTCTCAAAAGTGACAGCCCGAATGAGGGATGGACCTCAGTTCTTCTAGATCCAGGGGCAAGAAAACTTATACAGTTTAAAGTTAAATGCATTAATCTGAACTGAAGAGCTCATTAAAAATATATAAACATCCTAAAATACCTTATAGGCAAAACTGCATACATTTGAATTTGTTTAACACGAATAAAAATACTATTTGGCCAGTGGAAAAGAATGAAAATAACTCTTCTCAGAAAACTTTCTCTAGACAGTATTTCAAACAAATAAGGAGTTATTTATTCTAAAACAAGACAAGGATACCGAATGATTTTTAGCAATGTAATATGACTTGAACAAATGGGATTTATAGTCCATATTTCATATTTTCCTAAAGTCTTGTATCGTTAAACATGGTAGCCTATCAGGTGGATGGGAATATGCATATGGAAATGATATGCAGATGACTGCATATGATTATTTCGGTGAGGAGACGCATGTGTCTTCCACTGACTGAGTTTCATTAAGGGAATTTACGCATGGTTTTATAAATCTGAAAACTTTTGATTGTACGCACACTTTTAGGATGAACTCTTATACATGAGGCCCCTGGTCATTATGGCGGGTGACCGTTTCACTTTCAATTAGTTTCTGTGGCATGAAGAGCCTGCAGTGGAAACCAAGAAATTAGCCCAAAAAATTAGCTCCAAATATGCATATTCATGCATCAAACTTTATGCAGGAAATTGTAATGGGATCTTAATAAAGAATCCCTTACATTTACAGGAAAAAGGAATGACAGTAACATGTTACTGAATAAGTGTGTTCCACCTCTGGCCTGTTAACACGTGCTTTTGTTTCTCGTATCTATAATTTAGTGAGTTTAAACTGTCTTCCAGTGGAAAAACAAGCTATACACTTAATAATTTTAACAAATATATACTACACTATTTGTAGTCACACAGTGTAAAGAATACAATATTTCTATTGTATTTGCTTTTTTCTTTACTAGCCTGGGAAAACCCAGACAACTTCCGGCAAATTTAGATTTGCTCTGAAAGTTAGTCTGGCAAAGAGCTCATTCAAGCCCATTTCCAATCCGTCGAAATCGAGGCACCAAACAGAAACGTTGGGGCGGGCTTTACACGATGACGACAGCTCTGGGATTTTGAACATGATTTTGTAGCCTACATTACAAAGATGGATGCCGCCGTCGAACATCACTCATTCGAATCAGCCATCGCGTCTTTTTTAAGCGATTTGAACGTTTCCTTTTTGTTAAAAACCTAACAAAGAACAACACTCGGAGATGTTTCTCCGCCGCTCTGCATTCGTCATCTCCTTCATCGCTCTGATTGGGTTTAGGTCTATCCGCGACGTCCGTTGTTGACGCCCCTCTGGAAATGATTTGTCTGTGACGCTTTGCCAGACCATAACTCAGTTACAACTGAGAATGGTCTGGTTTTAACCAGGCTATTTTTTTACAGTAGCCGGTATGAAATCAGACTCGCTGGTAAAATGCCTAAAAGGTAATAGCTAGACCACCAGTCAAAAGTTTAGAGTAATTAAGATTTATTAACATTTGTTGGGTCAAAATCACTATAAAGTGCCTCTGGTGTCCTCATCAGAATCACTCATGAGCATAATGCAAAATAATGAAATTCAACCAAACACTTACACACATAAAAGTACAATGATAAATCTCTTGAAATGCGTTTTTGTTTGATTGGATGTGTGATTTTGGCATGTCTCACATGCTGCTCATTGTAAAAAGTGGTTAAATGGCACAAAATTTAAATAATTTTTAAATATTCTTATTTTCCTCAAGTTGTTTGATAAAACAAGTCAATTTGATCATTTATATGCTATTTTCGCAATAATGGTAAACATTTTGCACGTGTCCCCAAAATTGCTGTCGCCCCTGTCATTATGGGGTAACTGCCCCTTTAAGAAACCTGCAGGCGTACTCAGTGACATCTGCTCTTTCTTCAATGGAGGTTAAAACATCTGCAGCAAGTACACCAAGCTTCTACACTTATATTTCCTAATTTTCATATTGTGTTTGTAGTTGGATGTTGTCAAGCTTACATGTCCACCTTGTCATAGTAAAATATTAATTAAATTAAATGAATAAAAAACTTTTCAAAATATCTAAATATATATTTTAAACATCAGTACACAGTCAGCTTCAACAATGAATCACCTTGCTAACTGAAGGTACACCATGTGTTCATTAAATGCTAATTTTAGTAAAAAGAAAATGTCCACCCTGTCATTGTCCACCTGTCACCAAGCCTTCCATGACAGGGAGGATATGCGAGTAGTTTTTGCCACATTCTGATAATGTTTTCACTAGGGCTGTCGATTTAACACGTTAATTGGTGCGATTAACTATGGAAAAAAATAACATGTTGAAATGATTAATGCATTTAACACAATGCAGTTGGTTAGTGATAAACATGATCAAGGCAACGTCTCATTGTGTGATGTAGCCTATTGCAGTTAGAATACGCCTAAAACTCAAGATTGGATGGAAAAACGCCCCTGTATGGGTTTTTATCATATGATATAGTTAAGCAATCACACAAGCAAAAGTGACGTTTTCCCGAAAATCTGCTTGATTGCAAATATGATATTGATTTTATACAACAGTTAACTAAACTATAGTGTTACATTTTAAACACAATAGTGTCAATATTGTCAGTTTTTGCTCTATTTCACCAACAAAAATACTTCCAAACAAAGCCAGAGCGAAACTGTTGTGCATCTCCGAGCAACACACAGCGGTGTTCAGTTACTCCGCTGTTTTTAATTAATCAAGTGAGTGGTTTTAGTTTCTGTCAGGTTGTAATCATTACAATATTTAGAGTAGCATACATAGCTTAAGGGTATCTTGCTGTTCCTGTTGTTTCTCTCATCTTCCTAATCTCTTTACACATTAAAGTCTTTGTCCACCCTGTCATCTTCATATTTTATGAAAATAAGCTAATTATTTTAAGTTAGCAAAACCTTTTGTTTAATTTCTTTATAAAGAAATGAGGCCAGTTAGTATTGTTTGACCAGATATATTTGTTGTTAGATGTTATTTAGAAAAGAAAGTGCAACTATCACATATTTTATAGGGAAAGAAATATGTTGTGGTAATTTCATTATTATCAAAGGACTTTTCCCATTAACTAAAATGCATTGTTGAGAAAGGGACTAAATATCTTTCTGAAAATCTACATTTTATAATCACTATGCAATGAAAATGTATTTACTCTACTTTGATTTTGTCCATGACAGGGTGGACATATTTTGTGGTTTGCCCGCACATTGTTTGCTTGTGCTGGAGCTTGACCAACAGGCATTTCTAACAGCCTAAGTTCAATGGAAAATCTCAGCTTTTTATTTTGGAAATTGTGAAGTCTCAAAAGGTACTTTATGATTATATTGACCCTCTGCTCACCAATGCTGCATTTATTTGATCTAAAATACAGTAAAAACAATAATATTGGACTCTATATTACAATTAAAAACAACTCTTCTATTTTAAATGTATTTTGAATTTTTGATTTGGTGCACAAGAAAGATATAATTCGTATCCTGGTCAATGTTGACAACAGTTGTGCTGCTTAATATGTTTTTGTGGAAACTGTAATACACTACTATTTAAAAGTTTGGAATCAGATCGACCGAAGAATAATAAATAAATAAAAACTTTTATTCAGCAAGGATGCATTAAATTGATCAAAAGTGACAGTAAAGGCATTTATACTGTTACAAAAGATTTCTTTTTCAAATAAATGCTGTTCTTTTGATTTGTTTTTTTCATCACAGCATCCTGAAATAAAATGTTACTTGATTTCCACATAAATATTAAGCTGCAAAAGCTGTTTTCAACACTGATAATAATAAGGACTATTGAGCGGCCATAATAACTGAGCAGCAAATCAGCATATCAGAATGATTTCTGAAGAATCATGTGACACTGAAGACTGTAATGTATGGTGTAAAGTAATGATGCTGAGAATTCAGCTTTATTATCATAGAAATAAACTTCATTTTAATAAAATAGAAAAGGTTTTATTTAATGTATTTATATTTCACAATATTTCAGTTTTAACTGTATTTTTGATCAAATAAATGAGCATAAGTCTTTCAAAAACATCAAAAAAGAAATTGATTATTTCAAACTTTTGACCGGTAGTGTAGCTAACGAGAGTAGATATTATGAAAAGCTTAAAAAAAAAAAAAAAAGTTAATCTACAACATTAATCATAAAAATGTATTGTGGGATCCAAAAAAAATTGGAAACAAGGACGAGTTACAGTCGTTTTTTTTGGTTAGGGATTTGAACAAACGCAAACTCAAACCATGAGCAAAAATAATACTAGTGAAACTTGCCTTAGGAGGCACAACTAATTAGGGGAATTTGAAACTCCACAGTGCACTGACTCACATGTAGAGTTTCTGTTGTATATTTGAATGAAGCAAATGTCCAATCCTAAACTGTTAAAGAGAGATCATGGGAAAGGATACTGATTGAGGTTGACAGATGGCAAATGTCCACCTCTACTTTGGGTCGAACGTCAAGGAGGAGATGAGGGGTTGAGCTGTCCAAAATGGCTCTATACTCCTGCAATGAAAGACAAATATTATATATGGGCAAAATTTGAGGAGGGAAGCTGCACAGAAATGCAAGATGACAGATCAGATCTGCTTTATATAATGACCAGCTACACACTTCCACAATGCTCAGTAATGAACTCGCTAACATAGAGCGGTTCTGCTAAAGATATAATCTAAACTACCAAATGGAAATTTAAACACCCCTTATTACATTCCTCTGCATGCCCAGAATTACGACAAATAACTGTACTACCTGCACAGAGACTCTCTGTTCTTTGGTTAGAAGATTCAGTCTCCGACACTGTAAATGAAATAAAACAGAAATAACTGAGAAGAAATCAACACTGGTTTTCATTACACAACGTTTAAACCAAAACCACCACAAATAAATGTCTGATCAGGTGACCTTAAACCTTTTTGGTTTTAGAGTTGATTTCTGACTGAATGTTTGCCATGGCTGAAAGGAGTTTTCTTTTCCTAAGTTTAATAACACAGTTACATTGAATGTGTGGTGCATGTGCATGAATTGAATAACTTTTCAAAGCTCAACAGTAGCATGTCTCTGCAAAACACACTCTCCATAATAAGTGTGTGACAGTGACGCCTTGTGGACGTTTAACCACAGCTGATTAGTTTGCATCATTGACACACACACACACACACACACACAAGGATGACTATAGGAAGGAAAGTGAGATTTCCTCATCCTCAGACCTTATCCGTAGCAGCAGAGCCACAGAACTGCTCATAGTCCTGGAGCTCAGTGAGCGTGGGCTTCTCTCCACACACCACACACTCCATCTGCCTGGACCGCAGACGTATGGCCCGGAAACGCCCCTCCTGACCATCAAACATCAGCAGCTGCTGCTCAAATGAGGCTGAACAGACCAGTTAAGGAGTCACTTCATTATGTTCTGCCTACAGTATGGTAATAGGGGAGCTTAAAAGCATAATTGTTTCAGTTTAGGATGTCATTAAGGGTAGAAAGGATACATCCTTGACCGGACGCAATTTTCAGAACTTCTAATGCTTGAAGGCAACCCATTATACCAGGCACTGCAAGTATCGAAACAGGTCACTTCAAAGTCATATCCTCAATGCAGAACACTGCAACATGAACTTATAATTATGGGATTATGGGATCATTACAGTGGAAGAATTCATATTCACTTTTTTTAAAGTCAGAAATAACTTTAAAAAAAAAAATTTGAGGTAAGATCTGCAGTAAAAAAAGAAAAAGTATTGTTGTTTTAGATAAGCAAAGAAGTTATTTGCTTATCTAAAACAACAATACTGTTTCTTTCAGTTTTTAAGGATTCAGTTTTAAGTAAATGAGAGAGATGGTCTTTGTCGAGACACTCATCATATACAAAACTCAGTATGAAAGAAGACCAACTGCAATTTAGTATGCAAATGTCAGTCAATTTCCTTCCTAAATGACCTTAATCAGGACCTATTATGCTTTTACACATGTTCATCTTTCTTTAGTGTGTAATGTTGCTGCTTGAGGACTAAAAAGCTCTGAAAGATACAAAGCACAAAGTCCCTCCAGCGGGAGTGATTCTCTATATCAGTGTCACTGTAGTCTTGAGTTTTCTTCCAGGAACGTAAATGCCACATCATTTAAATCATTGCTGCACAATACATATACAAAAAAGGGGCGGGGCCTGGTTGAGTTGTGTTAGTAGTGTGTTTCCGAAATACACTCGAAACGGTTGACCAATCACAGCACACTGGTCCAGCCGACCAATCAGAACACATTGCGCTTTTCAGAAGGAGGGGCTTCATAGAGACATGCAGGAAACTAAAAGTGTTACTGACAGACTGGGAAGAGAGGAGATGCAATAATGTAAAATATGTGGAAAAATAAGGAATTTTTTCACGCATGAAACCCTATTCTAGTAGAGCCCAAAACAAAATCAAGACTTTGTAAAAGGGCATGGGTCCTCAACCACTACAGAAGACTGAAACAAAGTTTGAATAGACTTTGTACAATAAGCAAGTAGTTCTGGCTGAAATAAATATCGCCCATTGTGGAGAAGAATGATGAGAAGAAGATGATGATGAAGAGGAAGAAGCAGCGATCTCTGAAACTACGGAGTATAATCAGGTCAAGTAGAGTTCGACTGACCCGCTCCCAGAACCCCTCCATCAGAGCAGTTGGTGACAGTCTCAGGAGGAGGTGGAGAGGGGAACAGACACCGGTAACACGGCCCTCCTCGATAGTTGTACACCGTGAGCTACAAGAGAAAACATTGAAATAATCAAAATCTCACAATTAACTCAAGACACACTAAATCAAACTGCATATATACTCTCGTTCAAAAGTTTGGGGTCAGTACAATTTCTTTTATTCAGAAAGGCTGCATTAAATTAATCAAAAGTGACAGTGTTATTCAAAACACATATAACATAATAAAATGAGATAACCCTAATAAAAAGCTGCCCCGTTATTCTTGTGAAAAGTCAGTGGATGAACAATTGTGACTGTGGTTAAACTGAAGTGTTGCACCAATCCGACACTCGGCATCGTTCCGATACAGATCTTTTTTTTTTTAACCGGGTCTCGGTCAGACGGGACCAATCCAAATCTGTGCATTATGGTTGTTACTGTTAATACCAAAAGGTATTATAAATGCACCATAAACGTTTTCATGCACTATATTCCTGTTTTTTTAAAGACAAACGGCAACTTAATTTTAGAGACAGACAGTATATGAGGATGTTAAACTTAAGTCAAAATGGAAACTCTTCCCTTCACTGCAGCAGAATGCCACATTCAGCTGTGACAGCAAAACTCTGAACGATGTTACAAAGTTCCTATTATTATCTATAATCTGAACATAAAGGTCTGTGATATGTTGAAAAGAACTGTATTTTTCTGGAGTTTACTGGCGATTCTGAATGGTTTTATACTCACTATTGAGTGTCTGTAAGATGAGCGTGCTGGAGAATTAATGAATCTCATGATTGAATGACTCAAAAACGTGAGGTTACTTTAAAGCGCATCATCATGCGCCGATAAGTGCTTTTGTGTTGCGCTGCACTGAAAACTTTCACACCATTTTTTGCAATCAGAGATAATTCATGTTCACCCTATATATTTGTTCTATCTAATCTATCATGTCTGTTGTCCTATTAAAAATCGGCACCATACATTACAAAGAAATGCTGTTTATAGTGTGTATATTCATGTAGTAATAACTATCATAAATGTATTGTTCATAAGATTGCTGACACTCTTGTCACACAAATAGTTGTTTTAAATTGCAGGTTTTTTTAATTAGAGGTCTACACTCACATTCACTTATTTATTTATTTTATTATTTATTAATATTGTTGATGGATATGATTTACGAAATATGATTATTCATATTTTAATATCTTAGGCTTTAATATCTAATATTATTTAGGGTTTATTACAACTGTGTTAAACACCACATTAGTATAGAAACCTGTTTCCACCTCAGAGTAAAAATGGTAATTTGTGGCTCATCAAGGCTGCATTAATTTGATCAAAAATACAGAAAAAAAACTGTAATATTGTGAAATAATATTAAAATTTAAAATAATGTTTTTTTTTTTTTTTAAATATACTTTTAAAAATAATTTATTGATGTGATGTAAAGCTGAATTTTCATCAGCCTTTACTTCAGTCTTCAGTGTCACATGATCCTTCATTAAATCATATAAATATATAAACAGTCCTGGTATCAATTTGTATTGGGAGAAAAATCAAGGTTGCAGTATTGGTATTGGTACATACACTAAAAATCATTACTTTCAGTGTTCTTGTACTTACTTTCTCACAACGTTATTTCTTCTGCGCAACACAAATAAAGAGATTTTAAAGAACGTTGATGTCAAAAAAGCATTGCATCCCATTGACTTCCTGTATAGATACATATACAGTATATATTTTCATTTTTGGCTGACTGTACATTTAAAAGAATGTGTAAAAGAATCCAAATACTTGCGACCACTGTAAATAAAAACTTTAAATATCAATGTACAGCTCACTGTCTGCAGGTTTGATGAGCTCACCTGTCCTTCCATTCGTAGAGCACTCGCTGACACTAAAGGCTTGCCGGCCAGAACACAGGCATCATTCACGAGGTACCGTGTAGGAACGTTGTCTGAACAGTCTGCCACAATGTCATACATGAAGATGCAAAGTCAAGGAGACAAATAAATGGGTTTCGCACTGTACAGAACTGTGGAAAAGTTCAAGATCAACTTCTCAATAGCAATTCATGAGTGGATATTGTTGAATGAGTTGTCTGGCGTTGTCTCTGGAGAGCTGGAGGTGATAGGGAACACACTGAACTGTGGAGTTCAACCTGGAAGAGATCACAAGCAGTCAGCTCTCCGTCGTTCAGTCGTTCACCTGTACTGGTTTTGGGAGGTAGGATGGTACCTGCTGATGGCCTGGGCCGCAGACAGGGCTTTAGGCTGGCCTTGAGTCACTTCTGAATGAAGCACCTGTCGGTGCAAGTTACTCAGTTCCACCACATCATAGTCCAACAGGCCCAAACGTCCTGAAAACACAAACTACATTAACGGCTGCCAACTAGTGCCATAGTACAATTACAGCTGTGTCTTCATGCAAGTGTTTGCTTTGGGACAGAAACTAAAATGAGATATGAAGGTTTTCATGGGACCCATTATGAACAGCGGATTCAGCCTTCATCTCTTCTACTTTAGCATTTAGACTGGTAACTATGGTAACTTCCGTTTTGTGTGCATTTCTCTTAAATTAAAAAGTTAATTTAAAAAATAGACTCTCTCTAACTATTAAAGCTAAATATGTTTGTTATACACTACCGGTCAAAAGTTTCCGGTCAGTAAGATTTTTTTAATGCTTATGAAAGAAGTCTCTTCTGCTCACCAAGGCTGTATTTATTTGATCTAAAAACAGTAATATTATCAAATATTATTACAGTTTAAAAGCAGTTGTGCTGCTTATTATTATTTTTGTGAAATAAATTCTTTCAGGATTCTTTGATGAATAGAAAGTTCAAAAGAACAGCATTTATTTGAAATAAAAATCTTTTGTAACAATGTAAAAGTTTGTATGTTTTTGATCCATTTAATGCATCATATAGTATTATTATTATTTTTATTATATTATTATTATTTACTTGGTAGTGTGTATATATAATTTAAACTATACAAACTATATCTATATAAAGAATTAGTAGTACCACTTTACAATAAGGTTTAATATGTTAACATTGGTTTATTTAGTTAACATGGATTAACAATATTACATGTATTACATTACATACACATATTTGACACAAGTCCCCCTGTGGTGAAAATCCAACTTTTAATGTTGTTTATATGTCTATGTGGTGTTTTTAATATGCTTTAAGACAAACAATGTGTAAATTCATAAGTCAACACCATTTCTGAGTATTTTCTCTTTAATACTGCAGTGAACCAAAGACAGTCTCAAAAACACGGTTTGAAATGGCTGGTGTTTCTGACGTCACAAACTACCTTATCAGATCAACCACATGAGTATCTACACTACCAATGCAATAACTCTGGAAGTGGTCAAATGTGGACAAGCTCAAAATGTTTTAGGCCCTGTTTACACCTGGTTTTAAGATGCGTTTTGGTCGATCACAAGTAGACACATACCCGTTTAACCCTGGTGTTTTAATCCATCCCGGAGAAGGCGGTCTTTTGTGGCTGTTCGAAAGCATTCGCATTTTCGACTACCTCTGGAAGTGGTCATTATAGACCCCGTTTACATCTGTATTTAGCGTCGTCCACTTGTGATTGGATTGCCGAAAATGCTTCTTAAAGGGATAGTTCACCCAAAAATGAAAATTACCCCATGATAAGTGTGGGGTCATTTGTGTGAATGGTGAATGGCCGTATATTTTTTTAAGTCCATCAAAGTGAATCCATCCATCATGCTCCACACGGCTCTGGCGGATTAATAAAGGCCTTCTGAAGAAGCGATTTGTTAGTGTAAGAAAAATATCCATATTTAAAACATTATCGACTAAAATAACTAGCTTCCGGCAGACGGCCGTACGCATCGATTTACGGCGAAAGAGTGACCCTTGACCTGACGCACAACGTAATGACGACCACGGAAGCGCAGAGGATAGAGCAAAACAAAACACCAGTCACGAATTAGAAGTCAATTTTTTAAAGAGAAATGTCGGAGGAGCTTGAGTTTGATGCCGAGCCCTGTTTGTTTGAACCGCGAGAGGCGTCTAAACTTACATCCTACGTCATACATGTGTAACCCCTCCACCCGGGTCCCACTCGACCCGCTCCGAGCGGGCCTCGAACCCGGGTCTCCGGCATGAGAGTCAGGCGCTCTAACAAGGAGGCTAAAGACTGCAGTCCAAGCATCTGTCGCTAGAGCGCCTATTGAGGACAGAGGAGTGAGGTTTACTCGCATAGCAACTACTAGCTGGCCTCCGTTACACATGCGTCACTGGTTACTCTTGTGGCGTAAGTCGACTTGTGTAGTATGCGTACGGTCGTCTGCCAGAAGCTAGTTATTTTAGTCGATAAATTTTTAAATATGGATATTTTTCTTATACGAATGCATCACTTCACTTCAGAAGGCCTTTATGACACCCCTGGAGCCGTGTGGAGCACTTTTATCATGGATTGATGCACTTTTATGATGGATTGATGCACTTTTATGGACTTCAAAAACAGAAACGGCCATTCACTGCCATTATAAAGCTTGGAAGGGCCAGGACATGTTTTAATATAACTCCAATTGTGTTTGTCTGAAAGAAAAATGTCATATACATTTGGATGACTTGAGGGTGAGTAAATCATGGGCTAAATTTCATTTTTGGGTGAACTATCCCTTTAATACCGGGTGTCAACAGGACCTTACTTGTACAGATAAACTCCTATACTTAACAGCATTATGAACATAGTAAACACACATGGCCACTTTACCTATTCCAGCTGCAGCCAGATACTGCGAAAGAGGACAACCTAAACCTCCACATCCCACAACCAGAACAGATACATTACTTATGGCAACCTGGCCTGTAGAGAAAAGAAGATTGTTTAAGAAAAGAAAAGAGTTACATTATAAAGGTTAAAGTCAAAATATTGTTTAACCTTTAACACCAAGTTCTGGTAGGAGAAGCTGCCTGCTGTATCTCATGATGTCATCATTGCTCAGCGTTACATTTGTTTTCAGTGGTGAAAGATTGGTAACCTTCTCCTGTAACTCTGTTGATATTGAGTTTCCCTGAAAAAAGGGGGTGGGGGAGAAGTCTTTTCAGTTTTCAGACAAGAAAATGATCTGCTCTGAGAAGGCTTCTTAAATATATGACCATAACGTTATTTATCTACGCCATGACACGGGGTGCCTTTCAAAAGTTTATTCTGTCAAACAAAATAAATAAATGATTTGAACTGTTCTATCAATCCAAGCCTTTAAATCTTTATCTTCAGAAATATAAATGTTGTCTGACCTAACCTAAACCTTAAAATAAAATTTTGATATTGTTTTCACTCCATACAACACATATAAATTAGCATTAAATAATTGTTAAAATCATTACATACGCATAACGGTACAGAATCACACAAAGGCTTTGTTATCTGAATATTTGCCGAGTAAAGTGAATAACTATTGCAGACCTTTTCCATTTGATGAAGTTTCTTCTTCAAAGCTGCAATCTCTCTCTCTCTTTCCAAGAGCTGTGTCTTCAAACTTAAAATTGTATCATCCATCACGAACAATCACCTCGATATCAAATTATGATTAAGAAGCAGTTATTATCACGAGCAATTATGTGTATAGAAATCACACTGCACAGGACTTCCGGGTTTCCGCGCGCATGCGACCACGTGTAGCGCACGTAACACGTGATTACAACAGATCCATAATACGCGCTCCCCAGAGATTAATGTAGATAGATATAACCGACTCAATGTTATTACACCTATTTTGAAAAGACTATTGAGTATTAAAAGGATAGAACAATCTGAAACATTAAGTAACACGAGGGTGCAGATGAACAAAAGTTACTGAGATAGCTCTTGTATAGCTGTATTTTGCTTCAGGCGAACTGTCCCATAAGTAGCCTACAGTTGTTTATGGGTGAAAATCCCCTGCTAAATGGGCATGTTACCCGATCACTGCCATTATTTTTAGCATCACTAATATACAGTTTAGAGTTTTCTTAAATAGTATTGTTTGTAACTTAATATTTATGGCCTACTAAAATAAACAACAGTTAAGCTTCGAATTATTTTACTCTGCTTTATTGTGGCGTAGATATGAGCCATTTTATAACATTATCTTTATAATTCTTTATTTTTTATTTTATAATGTTGTTTTTTATCTTTAAATATTGTTGGTAACCAGACAGCTGATGAGGTTACCCAGAGGTTGCCTGACTTCCATAGTAGGAAAACATAGGCTACTATGGGAATACTATGGAAGCCAACGGGTGCCGTGAACTGTCTGGTTACCAACATTCTTTAAAATATCTCCTGTGTTCAACAGAAGAAAGAAACTCGTAGATGTTTGGAACAACTTGAGGGCGAGTATAAGTGATGTCAGTATTTACATTTTTGGGTGAACTATCCCTTAAATGGAACCTGTAATACACAGAACCCATTAGTACAAAGAAAACATATCAATATTATATACATTGTTTCTTTATTTAAGAACAGGAAAAGAAGACGAAGTAACAAAAAACTCCAGCGCTCGACAACAGCTGGCTCTTTGTGCCGAATCGAAGTGGTAACTCATGCATATTAATAAAGCGTCGCTGACGTTGGTTGGTTGCCTTTGGTTAATATTCATGAGCTAAGCCTTCAATACACCAGCAATGACTGCCTTTCAGCCAATCAGTTTGCCGAGCGTCACGGAACATTATTAATATTCATAAGCAAGGCGTTCGCCATAGTAGGGTTTGTAAAGCGTTCTCTCACATGATCGGAGTTGTGTGTGTGTGCGTGTGTGTATGTGTGTGTGAGAGAGCGTCGTGAGAACAGAACTGAGGAGATGAGATGGCCGAACGACGCTGGACCGCGAGACTGTTGGCTTTCATTGGCATCATAGCGACTCTGACGAGCTGCGACACTGTTCCCTGGCAGGAGGAGAAGGTAGCAATCTTTACACAACTGATGCTTGGTTCCTTTTAAGAGAATTGGCATAGAATAGATATCTAAACAATGTTCAGTTAGAATTATTCATGAATTCTATGTATTTTTTTTCTCATGAAGGGATGGTGTTTTCATTAGGGAATATCTGTCTGTTTTTAATGCATACCAAAAAGAAAAACCGTTTTATTCATGCATTCTTTTTTTCTTTTTTTTTTTCTTTTTTTGCATGTCTTCTTTTTAATTTCAAATATCCAATAGAATCGTGACAGTGATCACTTAAACTGACTAAGGAAAGTAAGGATAATTTGCTTCATGGCTTTACAAGTACATGATCTGGTCACTTGCATCTGACTTCAGTTCATGTTGCTCAGTCTGTCTCTCATTGTCTAGTTGCTATGGGAGCAAGATCCCCATCATTGATCCATCAGCAGGATATCTTAATACAGACTTTCAAACTCTTTTGAATTAATTATTTTTGTGCAGTTCTAAAGATAGCAGATCAGTATTTTGGGAACATTTCTGTGAATGATGCTTCTGTTGCACTATTGCTTTTCAGCATGTGATCAGATAACTGAAAAGGGCAAGTTATACAGTGGAATATAATCTTTTATAATCTTATTTTCCTCACCTTGACACATACTTTTTTGTATAAAACATTTTTTACTTCTGTGTTGTTCAAAACAAGCTACTTTCATTAAGTGGCTCAAATAAAACATGAAGAATCAATAATCGCAGCACAGGAACAATTGGACTTTGAGACCAAACAAAACGAAATGTCATCAGAAGATCAATATCGTGTTTAAAGCAGAAGTAGTTTAATTATGTGTTTCTATCCATCTTAACATTATTATTCAAGAAAGATCATATAACTAGAAGCCTTTCAGACTCTGTGAATGTCCTCCAGCTGTGTCGACTCATTTCAGAGCCCTTCTGTTGCCATGTATAGTGTAGTTTGAACACATAATTATCCTCTAGACATATGCAGTGTATAATTTATCCTACAAACAAGACTATACTAGTTTGATTGCAACATTAACATTAAGCAAGAGTGTAATCATCATGTTTTTCTGACTGTAATGGGAGTCACTGAATTAGATTGTATTGTAAGTTGGTTTTTTTTTTTTTCAGCTTTGTAGATTGAGAAAGTGTAAACTTTTTAATATATGATTCATTATTAATAAAGAACATTAGATTCATTTCATGGAAGATGTCTCAGCCAGCTTAAAGGGTACAGCCCAAAAAATCATCTTTTACTCACCCTCATGTCATCCCAGATGTATATGACTTTCTTTCTTAAGGTGAACACAGATAAAGATTTTTAGAAAAAGAATCCATATAATGCAATATAATCCATACGATCCCAATGGATGAACCTATATCTTTTGAAACAAAATGATAGTTGTATGTATGAAATTGAAAAATGTATTATTCTTTTATTATTATATTATTATTTTAAACTTTTAACTGTAAACCATCGCTTCTGGCCAACTGTACACATTCACAAGAATTTCGAGTTTATGCATGACATGAATGTTAGCATGTTGTGAAGCTACCACATTTGAAGTGACACAGAAGCGCGCAGAGGATGTCACTAGTTGCACACGCTTTAAAGTGTTAAAAAGATCTACTTTACTTATGTTTTTGAAGAAAATGAAGAAGAAAATGTTTCATTCATTGTAAGCCAATGAGATTGTATAGTTTAAGTTATAAGTTGTGGTATTCATTTTAGCATTTGAAGTTACGTGCGAAAATTGGTTTCCACACACTACTTACTGGTAGTATTCCACTCTGCTCATTGTCTTCCATTGTTCAAACAAACTGTACATATAGTTGTCTGCACATTTAACTGGTAGGCGAAAGGATTACAGCTAGGGCTCTCAATCGATTATAACATTTAATGACACATTTTTGTAATAGTTAATGCATTAACACTAAATAATTAAAACTACATAATTGGTCTTGTAGTTATTAGGTTCATCACTTTGCATGTATGGGATTTATTGCAGCAGAGCTCTTTAATCACAATTATTATGTCAAATTACATAAATGTGTTAGTTAGCTCCGGTCTTTAAATGTGATTGGCAGAGCAATGTCTTTACTGTTTAATCCTGTGAAGTAGTAGTAGGGATTTTACGCCAGTAGGTGGCAGCAAGTGACTTTATGAATGAGTCATTGAATGATTCACTCAGCCGATTTCTTCAAAATACTGTGCTCAGGGATGCAGCGGTTCGTTCTGCTTTGGAACTATTTTGGCGAAGCAAAAGTATATCAATAAAAGAAGTTACTTTACGCTTACTGAAGTGTTATAAAACCAATATCAGACTCAAAATTATGATCCGAATATCAGCACGACTATGATTACCTGCAGCCGAATCACAGCTGTGCTGATATAAAAAAAACGTCAGCGCATGCATAATTCCCCGGTCACAGCATTAAGAACTAAAGAAAGCCACCGCTATAATATCACTGGAGCTACTGTGAGTATAATTGTCATTTTGTCTTGATGACATACCTAAAAGGAAAGCTGACAAATATGTCGGAAGAGCTTGATTGAGGTGTTTACGTGAAGGCTTTTCAATCTGATTGAGCCATCAATCCAATTACTAACAAATTATTTAGGTGTCTGTAAACATAGCTAGTGTGATATTGCTTAATTATGTTCGATTTTATCCGATTTTTTTAAGTCAGAGGATGTTTGTATTAAATACTATTTACTCCAAGTGAAAATAGCAATTTTTGGTAAGTTTAAATAGTTGTTAGATACATATACTTTGCATATCAGTGTTGTCACCATTATGTTCAGTTATATTCAGTTCAGTTCAGACTTTTAGTTTGTTTTCATTCCTCACGTGTTTCCTTGTCTGTGTTTCCCGCCACTGATCTGTCACCATGGACACTAATGACATTCATCACCGCTGCTAGTCTTTTAGTTAATCGCCATTGTGTATTTAAGTTCCTGCCTGTGTTCTGTCTAGTGTCCGGTATTGTTTGTTTGTGTCTTGCCTGCTGGCTATGTTTCTGAGTTATTTATTAAACAAACTTGTTACATTTCAATCATCTCCGTCTTCCTTGGATCTAATTGTGACAGAATACTGGACCAAAAATAATGGATTATTGAGTCCAATTCATCATCCTGGCTCAACTTTTGTTGCCTTGCAGTCACCAGCCCCCTCGACAACGAAACCCTGAAGACCTTGTTCTGGGTCGGGCAACCTTCCACCATCCTATCGACCTCCCAGACACCACAAATCTGAACTGGAAGGAGACCGTCATCAGGTGTCTGGAGAGTGTTGCGCCCTGATCCAGAACACAGCCAGACACAGAGCCCGAATTACCACCTTCGACCGCGGAGAACTCGTGTGTGTGCCCCCCGCAAGCGTAGAGCTACCGCCCTGCGCCATCTCCGGAGAGTCCCTGTGACGTCGAGCCACAGGTCGTGCATCCACCTTCAGCGCCCGTGCAAGAGGATCCCGCTGCTCTCCCTCCGGCCACGGTCCTCTTCGCTCCATCTCGGCCTGTCGACCTGTCGGCTCCGTCTTGGCTCCTCCCACCTTCGGCTCCACTGGAGACCATCAGACTTACGGCTCCATCGGGTTCCCTTGCCCTGCCGGCACCCCCTTGGTCAGCCACGGACTTGTCCGTCTGCTGCGCTCTGTCCCTCCACCCCTACGGCTGCAGTGGTTTCCTCCTTCCCCTCGGCATCACCTCTGTCCTCTATCACACCGGCTCCGCCTCAGCCCTCGGGTACTCTGGCTCCCCCTCCCGTGTTCGTCGCTACGGCATCGCAGAGATCTCCAGAGCAAGCGGAGAGCCGATGGACTCAAGCGACCTCACTTGCTCTGGAGATCCGCAGAGTCTCCATCGGTCGTTCCCCAGCTGCCGTCAGCCTCTTCACCACCTGGTCTCCTCCCTCCCTCTACTCCGTCGTGGGCTGTCGGCACTGGACTGCTCTGGGTCTGTGCCACCAGGCTTCTTTCATCAGCCCCACCAGGGAATCGTTGTCATCCCTTCACCATCCTGTCACTCCAGCCTCTCTCCATCACCTCGTCCACCTCCAGAGCCCCCTCCGGCCCTCCCTCTGTTGTTCTGTTACGGAGGGGGGAGTAATGACACCATTATGTTCAGTTATATTCAGTTCATGGACAAGTGTATTGTAGTACATTATAAAATAGTATGCAATAATAACATATTCAGTATATATGATTACAATGATTGAAATCATAAATGAATGCTGTCTTATTGGGTCACTACTTGTCCATGTCCCTAAAGCCCTCTCCTACACCTACACCTACCCCTAACCTAACCCTACCCGCTAAACACTCTATTCCCACTATTAATTAGGCACTTTTTTATTTATTTAATATAATCGCCTTTCTGAGCTGATATGCAAAGGGAAAAGGGACTAGAATGAGTTCAGAAATGGGCAGATTAAAATCTCGTGTCGGTCTTGTCAAAAGCTAACACCACCAGCCTTACACTCTACTACGCCACTGATCCTGTTATCGGGTTTCTTTTGTAATTCTGTCTCTACCTGACACTCCCTATTTTCCCTGTATTACAATGTGCTGTAGAGAGAGGCATGTCAGCTGTAAAAGAGAGGGAAGATTGACTCTGTACAGATAATCTTGAAGAATACAGTGAATGCAGTGTTGTAGTCGAGACCAGCTCATTTGAGTCCAAGTCAAGACCGAGACCAGAAGAGGGTTGAGTCTGAGTCGAGACTGAGACCACATGCTCCCAAGTCCATGTCAATACAGAGACCATGAAAATATGGTCTTGGACTCGGACCATATTTCAATGATCTTGTTCTTGTCATGGACTCAGGAGCATGTGGATTCAGACTTGTAACTCAAACTCGACCGTCTTCTGGTGCCAGTTACATAAACGCAGACAATATGTTAAGACTGTCGCTGCATCCAAAATCAGTACGGGCGATATGGACTCTCTATGGTGGACGGCACTGATCCTCAACAACTCGTCTTAAGACCGGCGTGCATACTTGGACTTCCAAAAAATACTCTAAATGTTCCGATCCAATCTGACTTGTAATGCTGCCCGAATCATGCACTGTTCCTCCGTTGGCCAGAGGAGAACTGGCCCCCCGACTGAGTCTGGTTTCTCCCAAGGTTTTTTTCTCCATTCTGTCACCTGATGGAGTTTTGGTTCCTTGCCACTGTTGCCTTGGCTTTTGGCTTGCTTAGTTGGGGACATTTAATATTCAATAATATTATTGATCTGCCTTACTTAAGGTGGACGTTGACGCAATTTCTTTTTGAAACAAACTTTGTTATATTGTTTTCATGTTATCACTGTGAAGCGCTTTGATACAATCTGTATTGTAAAAAGCGCTATATAAATAAAGGTGACTTGACTTGACTTGACTACTGTCTGTGTAGGTTCTACATTTGAATTTACTTTGCGACCGCTAAAAAAGTATGCTCTATATAATATGAATATGGGTAGTATGAAAGAAATTCGGACGTATTACATTTGCCATGTTGTTACTGTCATGTGACCTACCAGCGTCAGTTGCGTCGCTTCACTGCCATTCACAAATCCTCTCCCATGTCCTCATGAGAAAGTAAAGTGTCCATCGAATGCACACTTCAGAATCTCGGCAGAAGTAGAAGGTCATCCAGGGACTGGATTTTCAAATACTATTCGGACATACCACTCTTTTGGCGTACTGTTTTTCACAAACTATACTGTAGGGAAGTAATCGATTTTGGATGCAGTGTATATCTTAAAAACCAGTCTGACAAAATAGCAGTTTTGCAGTTGATCCTAACTTGATCTCAACGCTCTTCTAGTCTGAAACTTTACTCAGAGTCGAATATGCTGGTCTCAACCACAACACTGCTCAAAGGTATGAATGCACACAACACAGAAACAGTGAAAGTGGATACACATCACAAGCTCATATGGATGAAGATTAATGAGCAGCATCTGCAAAAACCCACTGTGTAATAAATTAATACAATTTGTAATTCCTTTTCTCTTCAGCTAAAACATGCAGCAACCACACTGAGCTCCAGTGAACTGAGCAGTGTCATATCTCATACCGATCTGGACCGAATGTGGCAGAAAGACCTGAAGACTATGCTTGTTGTGCGGTACCCTGGTTCAACTGGAAGCCAACAAGTTCGGGAGGTCAGTATGTGTGTGTGAGTGTGTGTATGAAATCTCACGTTTAAATGTGACAGTGTAATCAGTGTGTGAGTTTCTTTCTCTTCAGCATATTAAATCAACCCTCGGCTCGATGAACGCGGGGTGGGAAGTGACAGAGGACGCCTTCTATTCTCATACTCCTTACGGCCAACTTCCCTTTACCAACATAATTGCTACTCTCAACCCTGCTGCAAAACGTCAGTTGGTGCTGGGCTGCCACTTAGACTCAAAATACTACCCTCCACAATGGGACGGCCGTGAGTTCCTCGGAGCAACGGATTCTGCTGTCCCCTGCTCAATGATTTTGGAATTGGCAAGAGCCCAAGATGACGAACTAAAGACCCTGAAGGTATGGCAATGTACACAGAAAATAGGGATGGGTCACCAATGGTTGAACAACTGACTAGTCGATTAGTAAGGTCATCATCTAATGTATATCTAGATTTTTTGTTTTAAGATTTTTTAGCAAATAAGCTTTGGTGACAGCAAAAAACACTGTCACTTGTTTTTATAAACATTGTGACTTTTTTTTGTGGGCGGAGCTTAGGTGGAGGCAAAACAGTTCCCCTGGCTAGCAAGTTCCCTTTCGAGGGAACTCGCGATGCGTCAACGACGCTTTGGGAACGCTCCCAGCGTGAATGCGTCCCCAAAGCGTCGTTGACGCATCGCGAGTTCCCTTTCTCAGGGAACTATGGTTACAGTCGCAACCTGAAACGTTTTGATAGCTTGTTTTTTAACAATGACTAGAGGAAATCTAATTTTATCTTAATATCTTAATTGCAGGACCGCAATTGTCATTTAAAAAGGTTAACTTTAATAGACAGAACCAGATTGGCCGACCTGTACACACTCATTCAATGGATGGACGATCTGACAGGATTAGCTCCGGTTGAGTGGCCTGACATCTACACCTACAGTACCTCATAGAGAAAACGAGCGTAAAGAGAAACTGAGGGCGTATAAATCTTTAGATGCCTATAACCATTTGCTGAATGGCCACGTACACGACTTATGTGTAAACGATCCAAAGTTCTGCCTAGTCAGCGCCAAGGTCAGAATACGACCATCCAAAGAGTGACATTACAGTACAATTTCAAAGATGTGAATATTTTCTAGAAATAAAAATTCCAGATACAGCTAATTAATTTTTGAACTTTATGTATTTGATAATGCTTTTGTGGTAGATTTTCCCCTAAGCACCTGACTTAAGTTTACCTGGCATCTCCCGTCGACACCCAAGCGTCTACTTAATAATATTTATACTCTAGCACTGCGTCTACAGTCTTCGAGTCGGACGACGTCTCGTCCCTTTTTACACTAGTACTCGAGAATATAGATCTCTAGTGTCCTATAACCGAACTAAACAGACTCCAGACAATGCCTTCAAATATGTTTTAATCACGGCCAGAGGATCTCAGACCAATTTCAGGGAGAATCCCACTACAACTGTTTTTATAGAATAGGAGCATGGCAAAGGTGACATGATTCATCGCATAATTGTAAAATTGGTTCTTATTCAGCAAACCCTTCTGTTACTAGGTAGAAGCTGTGTTATTCAAAGTCATGAGTTTTTATATTTAAACATTTGTCTAGTTTCAGTTCCCCTTTTGTTATATTCGGACATGATTCAGACACACTGACTGACTTTGACCAAAGTGTTTAGAAACATTTCAGGTTTCAAAAGCACATAATTGTTAATCCTGCAAGAAAAATAAATGGGTCTATAAGGGTCTATAGTAAAATTTTCTTGGAAAAGTTGTATGCATCCATCCCCCTTTAAAGCACTGCCACTACAAACATAACCGTGAACATTGAAATGAAAGAGTTTGTGATGAATAAATGAAGGAGCAACGCAGGAGAGTGCATCTTCAAAAATGCATCCTCTTATACATACAGTTCACTGCAGTTCCAAACTAAAATGAACACTATGGCTGTAAAACGGCAACAAATTACAAGGGCAGATTATCGAATAATGAAGACTTATTTTCACGTCGTTCACTGCAGAATACTATGTTATGACCTCAAAACACTTTGATTTGTAGCCCATGATTTGTAAACTAATAACATTTTGATGTTTGCTTCATATAACCAGCTCATATGTATGGCTTTATGTAGTAAACTTGCTCTTCAGCTCATCTGGTGAAATTATTCGGAGCGCTCAGGTACGAGTCCAAACTAAAATTTCATTGTTGTTTCAGCATATGCTTTTTATCTCACATTTGCTTTTGTCAACTCTATCGGTTCGCTTTAGGGCAGGGTTAGAGTAGGTGGAATGTTTTTTTGCAAATGCTATAGAGCTTTTAGCGCCACTCACCGGATATTTTAGTTATTTTGTTCTATGTGGCAATGCGGTTGCTAAGTTGTTTTCAGTGGTTCAGTAAACTCTCTTTGACAGTGGGTAGCTTATAGCTTTATTTTGTGCCTACTTATTTGGTTCCTTATTAATTCGATTGGAATTCATGGGATTGATAATGAATTTACATATTAAATGTTTTTTTCATTTGTGTGTATTCTGTAGCATCACAAGTAGATGGCAGTATGTATATGTTTTTTCCCTCACAGGACTCTGGGTCAGATCTGTCTCTGCAGCTGTTCTTCTTTGATGGAGAGGAGGCTCTGTATCAGTGGACCTCTGAAGACTCTCTGTACGGATCCCGTCACCTAGCCCACAAAATGGCGACGACACCACATCCACCAGAAGCCACCAACACCAGCCAGCTCGACAGCATTGTACAGTTCCCTCATAAACAATGATTAATACAAAAAAAGAAAGTTGACATACAGCCAAACTTACATTCCTCCATGGATTACAAAATGAGATATTTTGATATTTAGCTTGTCCAAATACAAAAAGTACCATTAAAGTGATCCATATGACTTATGGGATGTGTTATAAGATTTTCTAAACTTTGTGTGATGAACAGACAGTTTAAGTTGTTATTCACTGATAATTTGTGCTTGCATACTTCCTCATTCACTGTATAAGTGTTACATAAATGGACAATCATATATTGTGAATGTACGGCTAAAGAAAATGAATGCAAGCAAACCGCAAAACCGGTTAAAGTGTTTAATTCATTCAATTTCTCGCCAGGATCTGTTTGTTCTACTGGACTTGATTGGAGGTCCTAATCCTCGCTTTGGTAATCAGTTCTCTAGTACGACCCGATGGCTTTCCAAACTTCAAAAAATTGGTTAGTAATTTTTCTGCTCCATTTTGTTGTCCCATCTTTTCTCCCTCTGTTTTCTCATTCTTTTCCTCTGAGAAATTTAGTTAGGTTTAGTTATGGATGACAATAAGTCTAAACAAATGTCCATAAGAAAATAATTGATTCAAATACTTGAATGGTTCGAGTCAAATGTTCCCCATATATATGAGTCAGTGAATCATTCATTCAGTTGTTGTTTTTGTTTTTTTTACACCAAAAACACTGATTCGTTTAGAAACTAAACACTATGTGTTGCTTTTGTGCAGTTGATTTTCATTTGCTTTCATTCAGAGATATTTTCATTAGCATGCCTTTGTGGAAAAAAGTCAATTTTAGCATACTTTTAAAAAGAAATATAGATTATACTTATGTGCGAACTTATTCAGACACTATCTGACACTTATTTGAATTTACTTGGGTAATGGTTTAAAATTATATTAAATGCAGACCTACCTAAGTGGTGCTTATTATGTGTAGTTTCATATTCACTTCTATTGTTTAGGTTGGAGTGTACTGCCGATGTACGGACCAACAGTTATGTTATTTGTAACTAAAATCTACTTTTATGTCATTTTTATTGAAATTTGTATATAAATATACTTGTAATTGCACATTTGTAATGATGGAGATGCAATTTAGTACATTTAAAAATATATTAACTTTAAATGTAGTATTTAATAATTACATGCTACAGTTAAAATTATAATCAACTACTACTATAATCAACACATCAAAAATAAGTGCACTTCTTTGAAGCACGATTAAACAATGATTTAAAATATAATGGTAAAAAAATTAATTTGGCATTATTACATGTTTTTTATCTTTAAGTGCACTTAAGTGGCTTTTTAATTCCAGGAATATTTTATAGTAGAGTTTTTAAAATATATACTGTATATACTTCAAAGAACACTATAAGTGCACATTCCATACAATGATGCACACTCACTAGGGGTGCAAAAATATACTGTAACTGGTAATATTATATATAAAAATATAAGTTACTCAGTGTGAATTTCCCTCATTAATAAGGATTTATCTCTAAAACCCATAGCTAGTGCTTTTGCATCTACACCACTAGGTGTCAGTATAATCAAAGCTGGCTGTCATATTGACAAGCACAACATAAACAAAAACACTACTGAATGCACCTTTAACCTTTATAAAATAATAAATGTTATACTCCAAATGAGCTGATATTGAGAGGAAAACTCTTTACTGTTGTCTAGAGCGTCGGCTGCATGCGCTCGGTCACCTAGAGAATCACCCTAATGAGGTTCAGTACTTCTGGCCTGGCCTACATGTGGGTCTTATTCTGGATGACCACATACCATTTCTCAACCAAGGTAAAAGACTTCCTGAGATTAATATGAATGTTTATATAAAAAGGCTTTTAAGCCTTCTGTATGTATTCCTCTGCAGTCGCCGCGATTTTTCATGTTAGAAAAAAAGAATTGTTGATCCAGGAACAACATTTCTGTCTGAAAATTCCTAATCTCTTATCCCTATCCATAACTTAGCCTAAAATCAGAGGGAAATGATAGGTGAATAACACTGATGTAGAAGCACATAACCCTGGTTGTAAGCCTAAACTTGACATAAACTGTGAACTTGTCCCTCAAATCTGAGTGGTTGATGGAAATGTTGGTCCAGGATCAATAAAGATGTTGATGTTGTACTTGGTGAAATCACGTTCACCATTTCTCTGCCCTCGCAGGAGTCCGGATTCTTCATCTCATCACGACTCCTTTCCCTGCGGTGTGGCACACTTTCGATGACAATGAGGATAACTTGGATCGTACCTCCATCGGCAATCTCAACAAGATCCTGCAGGTGTTTGTTCTTGAGTACCTCAACAAGAAAAGTCAGAACCCTATCGCTGAAAGCACTTAATCTTTCCAAACTAGACCATCAGTCCCCGATGACATTTCTCTGACAAGCATTGCAAGTTAGCCAGTCTCACCTATTCCAGGTTGTTCTTTGACAATTTATTTGTCACACAATCAGTAAGTTCTTCTGTGGTATGTGAGTTCCAAACAGATGCACATTACTACAACTGGGGTTGCAAATGTCTTCGGCCTGTTAAAATTCAGAAGACATTTAGGGCCAGATTTACTTAACAGGGCAAATTAGCTTGAGAGCGCAATTCAAAAACAGCGCTGATGGGAGTGGAAAGTTCTTCACGTGATCTACTGATGACTCGGAAATTAAAGAACAGACACTGCCGGATCATTTCCATAATGACCAATGGGATCTACCAAGAGCAGCGCAAATCAGCGTCTGGTTAAGACGTGCTTTTTTTGGGCAGTACTGTAAATAATGGAGCAAATACAGGTAATTGACTAGTGCAAACCTTAGTAAATCACCTTGCTTGATTCATTTAAATACTCTCCTCTCATAAATACTGCATCTGAAAGGGAAACTCCTACAAATGCATATGCAATAAGGTCAGCCGCAAAAATAACCCCGTCCACACCTTTTCAGCACAAATTTTTCACTACGTGTTCTTGGTAGATCCTGACAGTAGTTTTTTAATGCCAAAAGAGGGTTTGTTAGTAAATCTGGCTCTTGATTCAGGATCTGACTCGGTATACAGGGTTCACTTTTTTTTCTTTTTTTTTTGTCACCTGTTAATGCCCCTGTCCTTGTGCAACAGAAGACCAGGACATGACGGCAAAACGAAATACTTACAAATATTGGTACTCAGTATATCTTATTTTTGCTGGTTACATGCGTAAATAATAGAATTTATTGTAGCCTTATACTGTGTAGCCTTTTTGACTTAAATGTAAATTGTTTTATGAATCAACAAACTTGGTGTAAAGAATCACAGTGTTTCATGATGTGATTCTGCGAGCTGCTGCTATTGTCATGTGTTCCTGGTGTCAATGTGTTCCTCACTGTCCAGTGAGATCTGAAATGTTACTTTAAACATGTATCCATTTTAAATAACTGATTATAAAGCAAAACAGCTAATAAACAGTTCACAAAGCAGTGGTAAAACCATTCTTGGCTTCTGAGTGTTCATTCATAGCTTTAGCTTCAGTACAGATTAGTTGAGGATTTGTGGAGGGTTACATTCTTGCATTTATGTACATCGTAAGCTTTAAAAGGGTTAGTTCACCCTGAAATGAAATTTCTGTCATTAATGACTCACCCTCATGTCGTTCCAAGCCCGTAAGACCTCCGTTCATCTTCGGAACACAGTTTAAGATATTTTAGATTTAGTCAGAGAGCTTTCTGTCCCTCCTTTGAAAATGTATGTACGGTATACTGTCCTTGTCCAGAAAGGAAATAAAGACATCATCAAAGTAGTCCATGTGACATCAGTGGGTTAGTTAGAATGTTTTGAAGCATCGAAAATAAATTTTGGTCCAAAAATAACAAAAACTAGGACTTTATTCAGCATTGTATTCTCTTCCGGTTCCGTTGTCAATCCTCGTTCAGTGACGCTGATGACGTAAGACGCTGCTGACGTGTGTCTGGTGCGCCCGAGCTTCGTTTACAGTCTGAGGGAGACGCACGCTGGAAACAAAACAATCTTCGCAAAACATGTCTAAGGATTTCGACACAGAGGAAGACTTGCATTTTTTTGCCCAGCCATATTTATTTGAACCCGAAAACACGGACGCACCAGATACACGTCAGCAGCGTCACTGTGGACTCGTGAACGGCGATCGACAACAGAACCGGAAGACAATACAATGCTGAATAAAGTCGTAGTTTTTGTTATTTTTGGACCAAAATGTTTTTTCAATGCTTCAAAACATTCTAACTAACCCACTGATGTCACATGGACTACTTTGATGATGTCTTTATTTCCTTTCTGGACAAGGACAGTATACCGTACATACATTTTCAATGGAGGGACAGAAATCTCTCGGGCTAAATCTAAAATATCTTAAACTGTGTTCCGAAGATGAACGGAGGTCTTACGGGCTTGGAACGACATGAGGGTGAGTCATTAATGACATAATTTTTGGGTGAACTAACCCTCTATATACTATATTACTCAACTATATACTATATTACTCAACATCATTACGTCTTCATAGAGAAAAAAGTTTTTTTGTTTTTTTTACATTTAACTAAATTAGAAATGTTGCCTTCAAATAAGTTTAATTTGATGAAAAATATGTTGATTTTAACCAGAAAAATAAAATAAACTGGAATGTCACTATTTAAAACAATAGCACATAAAATTACAAAAAATTTAACTACAATGAAAACTGAAAATAAAATAAAAACAAATTCTAAATATTCATAAACACTATAATAGTTGTATATAACTAAATCTAAAATAACACTGATCTTGAGTTGATTTATGTTCACTTCTGATCTGTTTTTAGGGCAGGACTGATTGTAATTATTTTGAATGTTTTTTTGAAGGTTCATTTACAAGGAAGTGTGTGTCTCCATCTGAGAACGTCTGTAAGCAGGAAGCTCTTAGTCTCTATGTTTGTCTATAAACTGTGGCATAGACTGGTTTCATCCTCCCTAGAACTGGGTGTTCCCATGCAATATGAACTTACAGACCACATGATCAGGATCCTGCCATGAATTCCAGTGTCAAAAGTCCCCTGATTTATCTCATTCTCACACAGAAATATGGGTTTTCGGGCACTGGGTGTATTTTTGGTATATTCATTTTAAAAATGTAGTCACTGCAGTGAGGTACAACTAAAAATGTACTTGAGTAGTACTATACTACCACAAGTTTACAATGTTCAGTCCAGTGTTATTTTAGTATTAATCATATACTGCTATAGTATTTATAATTTTTTTAATTAAATTTTTTAGTAATTTTGTATGAGCTTTTGTCATTTTTATTAGTTTATTTTATATATATATTTCTATGTAGCTTTATTTTCATTTATTTTTTAATAATTTATTTTTATTTCAGTTTTAGTTTTAGTATTTTTAGTACTTCAGCTAAAAATAATTGTATTACTGCCAAGACAACATTTCAAATTTTCGTTTAATTTTTTAAAGCTTAATTTTTTTTCATCTCATTTTTATATTTTATTTCAATAAACCAAAACGATTTTAATACTTTTAGATTATTAACAATAACTACACTGGTTCAGTCAGACAACTGGAATCTGTCTGGAATATTCATTATACAGTTAACATGTTAACATTTCATTGCATTACATAGCAACATATAAAACTAAGGGTCATCAGAGAACAATTGAAAAGTTGATACTATGGGAACGTTCTTGCGTGACTGCGTCTGAAGCATGTGGGAAATTACCGTATTGTTCGGAATTTAAGACCCCCCCCAGCCAAAAAAAATTTGTTTCGCTTTTTGCATACCACAAAAATAACCTGTAGCCCATCTGACAATAACAATTAGGCTCGCCATCTCATAGTGAAAACCATGTAGTCTACCAAAATTTCTGGGTACCGTTGTTCTGTCGATCTGTCCTACCTTGTCAGTTTTTCCTACCGTAGCGCAAAATTATAGCCATATCTATCGTTTCATCCTACCACATCGTAAAATCCTACTGCGCGTTTCTGCTTCGCGTCTGTGACTACATCAAATATTTCAGTGTAACTTTGCCGCATATTCTTATTAGGTGATTTTACAGTGCAAAGTAACGTTACCTCATCAGATTGTCCTATGAAATAATCGGGTAGGATGATTTTACAGTGCAAATACCTCATCAGATTGTCCTAGACAAATAAACAGATAGGATGATTTGACAGTCTAAGTTTTAATCTGTATAGTCCCTGGACAGATGTTACAAATTTACTCTAAACCAGATGATAATGTAAATTGAAATAAGATTAGTTATTGAGATAATTTATAATCAAGCAGATCAATTTAGAACGGAGATTATTAATCAAATTCATTTCAAAATTCAAAATCATGCAACAGAGATGCACAATACAAAACAAGTAAAACAATAAGTTATTAATATAAATATGAACTAAGACCACACTGTGCTGCAGACTGTTATCAATGCAAATGATAAAGGGACATACACTGAAACTATACTACACACTTTTTGCACATAAACACATTTAGGCTACTGAAGTTGCAACATTTAAAATGTGCCCATCTATTGCAGCTCTCACACTGTACCTGGAAATAAAGGAGATGAATATATATGTAAATTAGTACATTTAAAACAATATAGAATCTGAAAACATGAAAAGAAAAATGACCTTTTCATTTAAATAACAAAATTCTACAAAAAAAACATGGCACATAAAGTTAAACTATTGTTTTTTGGGTGTGTGTATTATAAGTTGTATACCATTTCAATCATGCTTTCGTTGGGGTCGTCTTCCACACAGTACTCCTCTGCATTACCTATACATTTGTTAACATTAAAAAAAAAGATAAATATGAATTCATTGGACAATCATATCATAGTGTACTAAATGTCAACATAAACGCCATGAAAAAAAAAATCTCAGACCTGTTCCGAAATTACATTAAATCAAATCATTCTTGCATTACTTTTTGCATCCTTCAAGTTATTTTCTATATAATTTTCTTCTCTATCCCCTCTGTATATTTGGATATTCTTACTTGATTAAATACATTTTTCAGAGTGAAGATAGCATCTACAGAGGTGTACTACATGACACACTGTACATTACAATACATACATTACTACGGTATTACAGAATTAAAACAGCACTCACCTCGACATCCAAGAAGTGTGCAGGCTACTGTCATGCGTGCTGAGCTGACCGCTTCAGGCGTAGTCTGAACATTGCTGATCGTTCCTGTCAGCAGGTATTGTTCAGCAAACTGAGACATTAATTGACAGATGACTTAATTAAATTCATTATAACATATCCAGACCTGAAGCCACTCTTGAAAATATATGAACACATACATTCAATACCACAACTGCTGGAATCCATCTGCAGGTCGTGCTTCAGGGTCCGTAATTGCCACTGGGCTGTTTGCTCAATTCCTAGATGTCGTCGAGACATTTGTACTGTTTAGAATCGAATAGCATTAAAAAAAATAGATGAAACAGTTCTAACAAGGTTACCTCCAGTTCCGCAGAATTTTATGTTCATAAGAACGTTCATTTCCCATTGGGTCAATCACAAGGAGTGTTTTTTCAGGCATGTTGATAATCTGGAATATAATGTCATGTAATCATAAATAAGGTTTTAAAAATATTTTTAGATCACTCTACTAACAACTACAGGAAGCTGCTTAAATAAACCTTTAAATTATTGACCTAAAGCATTAAAGAATGTCTGCAGATTATGGAGAAAGTGTCAACACAGTGATTTAGTTATTTGCAGGTGAATATAACACATAAGAATATAAGTGAATGGTGGCAATATACTGAGGGAAAATGCCAAACGGAAGTGAGCATCCCTATGCCCTACTCCCTTCGAAGGGCAGAGCCCTTGAAGTGGGGACTTTGGAGTGAGCAGTAGCCTACTCCTACTTCTCTGCTCACAACTTTAAAACTTGCAGTGTGTCATCTTTGACCCTGCATTACCTAACACATTTCGGTAACGCTTTAGATTACAGCCCGGAAAGTACTTAAAGCGATTTTACAGCGTAACCTTCGGTGATTATAGTGTACCTATAACGTACTTACAATATAAGTATA